>NC_141990.1:192349386-193626886 GCF_049901715.1 Pseudonaja textilis
GTGTCCAGTACCATTTTAAACCAAGTACAGTTGGTTGACTTATTCAGAGTAATTACCACTAGACTGTATTCAAACCACCCTAGAATCATAAATGTTTCTAGGAGATATGCCTAGAAACATTTCTAGGCATATCTCCTAGATATGCCATAGTCATAATGCAGAGTATTTCCCATTTGGAACATAACGGATAAGGTTATGGTCTGTCTTAACCATGATTAGTTGAATAAGTCACAATGGGTAGACCCATGTAAGCTGTAAACAATGCTTTATAACCTACTGTGTTTATAACCTACAATCTACTAACCCAAACAAACCACGTTATGACTTAGTACAGTGTCTGAACCTTATTATCAACCAACTTTGTTCCCTGGAAATGAAAGCAAACACTTGTAATCCACCTGCACCAGGGAAAGAAAAAGAAGGCTACTCATGACTTGAACTTTCTTTCACTTAACAATGGTTTGCTGTTATATCTGAATAAAGCCAGGGATGGTTATAAATGCAGTAGGGTATTTTTGGCTCTGGGTTTCCCGGCAGATTAATATTATTATATTTCTACCAGATAGCAGGCTTTTGGAAGAAATATAGGCAGTGGGAGATCTGAGCCTGAAATGTGACTTCCCTCTAGGAGGTTTGGTTCAGACTCATCATTTTGAGGAACAAACTAGATATGACATTATTAATGTCTTTGTCCTCGTACGACTTTGTCTTTTCTGAGCTGGGGGAAGGGGTTGAGAATTCAAGCTGGGCTACAATTGTTCTTTGGAAGGAAAACGAATGCCATCTTTGCTCCCATTAGAGTCTGAATCAGCCCCCAACCTCTGCATAACTCTTGATTTGTTTGAAAACGTACCAGTGACAGCTTTCTCAGTTTGGCTTCAAGGAACAGAAAGTAAACATGTGAAAACTGTTCTCTGGGAATAGTCAACTTGCAGTCATCCAAATGCTGATTTATGACTCCTAACATCTCTATTAGCCCAGCCAATGGTGAAGGATGCTGTAATCCACCCACACCTGCAGTCAGCCACAATGCCTGGGATGAGGCTATGGATATGTAGCTGAAGAAGCAACCTAAAAAGGCCTACCTTTGTGAGAGTACATTAGAGATGGGGAACTTGTGGCACTCCAAGTACCTTTCAACTACAATACCGGGAGTTTACAGTCTCAAAGCTGACTAAGACTGTAAAAGTAGCAGTTGAGTCATCTGTGGAGGACAATAGACTCTCCATTCTTGCAAGAGAAATGGCTACATATAGAACATGAGATGTCTTAATGTTTCACTGAAATGGGATAGTGGAGAAGGGAAACTAGCTGCATCTTAAGAAGATTTATTTTGCGGCGATAATAGAAAACATTTCTGGTTAATGACTTTTTATTATCTAATGAGTGATATGTTTCTCTTTGATCCCATAATACTGTCTTTGAACATTGTCTTTGATTCAAGACAAGTTTCCCAAAGTTTGCCACCCTTAGGGAAATCACGAGAATTTTTCCTGCTTTGCTTGCTTCAGAAATGGACGAAACCCATGATCTAATGCAGGGGTGTCAAACTCACATCATCAGGGCATCGTCACGTGACGTGTTGGGCAGTGGTGCATTTCAAAAACTGTTACCACCGGTTCGGTGGGTATGGCTTGGTGGGCGCACTTTGCATACGCGCATGCCAAGCGCACACTTTTTTGCAGGCGCAGAGGCGTTTTGATTCACCTCCTGCAATCCTGCACTCTCCCTGTTGCTTCAGCAGCTGCTGCATGGCAATTGCTGTTCCGCGCAAAGCAGCTGCGCTTCAAAAGCAGGACCTAAAGGTTAGTATGGAAGCCTGGGCAGGTGGGTGGGCCCAACATAGAGCATCGGAGAGAACCGGTTCCGTCTCCACTGCTCATTGCCGCTACCAGCTCGACAGAACGGGTTGAACCAGTAGAATACCACCACTGGTATTGGGACTTTCCCCCCCTTCACTAAACTGGGTGTACACATGGCCAGCGTGTGATGCATCTGGGCCACAGGATGCGAGTTTGACATCCCTGATCTAATGAGTTTATCCTTCTTGGTAGGCATTTGTTTAATTAGTTGAGAGATGCCTGTTTTTTAGGTGCTCAACTGCTGGCTCAGTTAAACCAATCAAGTGTAAGCAATGATTGGACCAAGATAAAGATATTCTCTGTAATGCAAACATAGATAACAGCATATTGAAAACCTCTGAAGACAACGCTGAAGAATCCTTGATTAGTTTTTAAGTTAAATATACAATCGGCTGGCAATATGGCAGTTTTCGATGTAAGAGATGAAATGGTTCTCTGGGTTCCATCCAGGGGTGGGATATTACCGGTTTGGCCTGGTTTAGCCAAACTGGTAGCTCAGAAGATCATCTGGGAATGAATTGGTTCGCTCTGACGATCAGCTGCTGGGCCCACCTGCCCGCCCGGGCTCTATACTGACCTTTATTTCCTGCTTTTGACACTTAGCTGCATTGCGCGGCACAGGGGATTGCCGTGCATCAGCTGTTGAAGACAGAGTGCCTAGGAGTGCAGGAGAAGGTCAGTAGGAAAGCCTCTGTGCACACGCAAAGCACGTGCAAAGCACACCCACCAAGCCATGCCCACCGAACCGGTGGTAAAAGAATTTGAATCCCACCATTGGTTCCATCTTGCATATGTTTACTATGAAAGAACTCCTCCTCTGCTCAGTGGGCTGTACACCAGGGTAAATGAAAACTAGTTCACAGCATACGTCATCTTTTAATTTGGTAAAAGGTTTCAAGCAGAGAGGTTGCCTCAGGGATTCAGCTGACTTTTATTCTTGAGCCTTATCCAACCAAGGTTGGAAAAAATAACCAAAGTTGAGTGAAAACATACATATCTTAAGCCCAAAATATCTAAGACTAAAATATGTTGCAGGGGGAAATAGACATCACACTTCTGAAATTGCTGATCCCAGCAGCTGTATCAGCTTGTGAAATGATAACAAGAAATAACTTAACATGAGTTGAGAAGTAGCAACCAGATAAGTGTTTTGTATTGCATTTTCCTGGTAGAAAGATATATTCAGGCTGACTTAGAAGATAAACATCCAAAAGGGAGCCGAGAACAAGTTCACCTGTAGAGCTTTTACATTCTCTGCTATTATGGCAGGAATCTGCAATACCCACAACCCTGTGAACTCACTGGGTTTACTTCTAAGTTGGCTCATCTTAGACTGTACAATGAGCAGCCAAATTAATAGTACTTCCTCCAGCTAGTCTCGGAAAAGTATGACAGTCATTTTATAGAACTGAAAGCTCATCGGAGGATAGGAGTTTATACTCTTTAAAGTAGGTGCATGCAATGATTTCAGGACTTAGAGATAAAATGGGACAACCTTGTCAGAAGTAGGCATAGCCAGGGCAAAAATTAAATTTGACTTAAAATAATAATTAACAAAAGTTAATATGATCACTCATTGTGATCATAATTAATAACTCCTAAGGTTACATCACAAATTACCATTGGGTGGCACCTCTTGGTGGGGTTCTTATGAGGAGACCAATGGGTACTATGGATAGTATAGCCCAAGATAAATAATTATCTATCTATCTATCTATCTATCTATCTATCTATCTATCTATCTATCTATCTATATCTATCATCATCTTTTAATGACCCCATAATCCCTTGGGGGTTGGAATCTGGGCAAATAAATGTATTTAGCAGAGTGTTTAATGGCCGGATGCCCTTCCTGTTGTCAATGCGGAGTTTTGTTCAGCAGATACATTCTCATTGTTCCCAGAGAGAGAAATATCTGCCTCTACCTAGGATTGAATTCACATCCTCCTGATTGTGAGGGAAGAGAGTTGAAATGAAGCTTTCAGTCAGCATGTCAAAATTACCCATTTCTTGTTCTAGTATCACTTTGTAGCAAGGAAATAACCTGACTGTTCTGTCTTTAACTTAACTTTCTGGTTGAATATAAAGACAGTTAGATAAACTATACAAAGACTTCCATACAAAGTTTCTTTATTGGATTGTAATAGGCATCCTCAAGGTGTTGTGGCTCCGGGCTTGGATTCAGCTCCTGTGATTGATATGAGTTTAAGTGAAGAGGTTATGGCAGAACAATATGAACCGGCCTGGCTTACTGATTGGACTGATAACCAGGATGAGGAGATGGACGTGACAAAGGACGACAGACCTGATGTATTAGAATTGTCAGGACCTTTGACCTCCTCTGGTTCCTTATCTGATCAACAGCCGGGAATGGCTGACAGGGAAGTTTTGAGAGAGTCTTCTAGTGGAGATGAGAACTTGGAAAATTTGTGGTTAAATGTAAAAAATAGAAGACGGTTGAAAAGGCAAAATCAGCTGGAGCGAATGAGAAGGGCAAGTCAGTAAATTAGCACGTTGCCTTAATGAGTATAAAAGGACACAGCTGGGCTGGTACATTTCACCAGGAACAAAATAACTATTTGAGTGAAGACGTTACAGCAAAGAGCTCTGAGGCTGAAGATTTATTGCCAGGACTGGTTTGCCGGACAGAGTAAAGATTTATGCTGTGGTTTCTGCCAGCCATTATCTTGTAAGACTTCTTTCCGTTTGATTTAATTGTGAAACGGCTGCTTTCTGTTTTGTTCGTTTGAATTTCGAAGGGGAGTCATAACACAAGGTATAACTCACAGTTAGGTTGAGATTCATATAATGTCCAATCTTTGCATAGTCGTCTTCATAGTGTAAAAATATAGTTATCTTCATCCCATAATGATGGAGCAAAGGGAAAGACACCAGCACGATGCTGGGGTCCAAGCAAGAATAAAGGAAACTCCCCCAAACCCAACCAAGGGTCAATTCAATGACCAATCAGGATTACAGATGTGACCACATGACATGAACTACATTTCCCAAGAGGCATTGACTACGTTTACCATGAGGCATTCCCTTAAGGGGACAGCTCCCAATTCCCAATTAACTATATACTATCTGACCAGCACACTCCACGCCTGGAATTATAAAGTCCACTACCAACTATCAATTAACTATATACTGTCTGACCAGCACACTGACTCCATCCAAAAATAAAGTTCTGAATCTCGTTATTATTTTTGGATTCCACTCCACCCTCCCAACTCATTATTCCAGAGAAGTTGATGCCTTCTGAATCAGCCACGCTTGTTTTACTATAAAAGGAAGTAGACTGTTCTATCTTTGCCTCCGTCTAGGCAGGTGCAGGAAAGCCAAACAGCCAAATTTGATGCCATTCAAAGTTCAGGTACTGGCCAAAATCAGAATGGGTAGTCCCCGACCTATGACCACAATTTGGATCAGAATTTCTGTCTTTAAGCAAATACAGTCATAAAGTGTGACATCAAGTGATTGCATCGCTTAGCAATGGTAATTCTAGCACTCACCATTGCCATCATTAAACATATTCCAAGCCAACCCAAGCCAAGCTTGGCCCTTCTCTGCCTTCAATAAGATAAGGAACTGCCTCCAATTCCTCCCCTGGCTATCTCCTCCCGCCATCTCTGCCCTATACTAAAAGTACCCTGTTCAACAGATATTTTTAAAAATGTAGTCCAAGTCATATTCTTAATTTTAATTGCTAATTATTCTACCAATCTTTGACTATGGATGAAGAGGGAGTTCCAGAGGATCTGTCTCAGATAGAGATAGCATATGGCTCATTGTTGGTAAATAATCTTCCCAACCACTCAAGATCTCTTAGTTATAAGTCAATTTGTGGAGCGGTTGCCATTTTGTACAGTAGAAAAGGCCAATCTTTCACCACTAGATGAACCCTCTCTAACCTACAGAGGTGAACAACCTTCAATTTCCTTACATGTGGGACATCTTTATAGTTTAGTTTAGTTCACTTTGTTGTCATTGCACCATCAAACACCATCTTCAGGGCCCATCATGACCGTGACCATGAAAATAAACACAAACACACATCCTTCACCCTTCACACATTGAACCGAAAATCCCCAACACTACACCAACACTGCACTATACAGCAGAATTCAAAAGAGCTACTGTCCTGGGATAGAAGCTGTTTTTCAGCCTATTTGTCCTTGTTTTTATTATTCTGTACCGTCTGCCAGATGGTAATAGTTCAAAAAAAGGGTGCCCAGGATGAGATGGATCTTTGAGAATATTTTGAACTTTCTTAAGGCAGCGGGAGCTATAAAGCTCTTCCAAAGAGGGGAGAGGGCAACCAGTGATCTTCTGGGCAATGACACTAACCCTCTGGAGTGCTGTCCCATCGGCCACTGTGCAATTGGCAAACCATACAGAGGTGCAGTATGTTAAAATGCTCTCTATGATGCAGCGGTAGAAGGTCACCACCAGTTTCTCATTCAGTTGTTGTTTTCTGAGAAGTCTCAGTAGTATAATTTCTGCTGGGCCCTTTTGACCAGGGCTGCAATGTGGGCACACCAGGTCAGGTCCTCTTTTAGGGTAACACCCAGAAAGCATAAAATTGGCCATTTGCTCCACTCGGTCTCCATTGATAAGCAAGGGCTGGATGTCTGATCTGTTCCTTCTATAATCCACTATAAGCTCCCTGGTCTTATTGGTGTTGAGGACCAAGTTATTGTCTCCACACCACGAAAGCAATCGGTCCACTTCATCTTGGTAGGCAGACTCATCCCCCGCCCCCCGGAGATAAGTCCCACCACTGTTGTATCATCTGCAAATTTAGCAATAGTATTAGTATTATAGATGAAATCCAAACTTGAGGATACATAAATGAGGCGGTGATTTAGATGTGACCCGCATCTCATCAACTGCAGAAGATTTAATAGGGGTTGGAGTCAACTGGTTTTCTGAGCCAGGCAGCAAACAGGTGACAACAAGTATGAGTGAGACAGACATGTAGGCCTCATGGTGATAACACCCATGCTGCAAGGGTTATACCAACTTTCCATATACTGTATATTGGACTACAGGTCTCAGAACAGCCAGCCAGTTGGGAATTCTAAGAGTAGCAATACAAATGTTTGAGGTTAAGGTTAAGGAAGGTTGGTCTACATCAGATGTAATTCTATGGCAAAGAATGGGTGCCAAAGTTGTTACTATGGTGGTATAAGACAGGGGTCTTCAAACTTGACAGCTTTAAGACTTGTGGACTTCAACTCCCAGATTTCCTCCTCCAATCATCTTAGGGTTAGGGTTAGGGTCAGGAATTCTGGGAGTTGAAGTCCACAAGTCTTAAACTTGCCAAGTTTGAAGACCCTTGGCATAAGAGATGGTGCCTACTGTGGGGGAGCTGATGTAAGCTGACTTCAGAGAAGCAACAGCTTCTCAGGAAGGAGGGGGCAGCAGCTTTTTCAGAAAGGGGAGGGGGCAATCCAGCCCAGAAGAAGGAGGGAGACAGAGGAAGAGATTAAGACACACCCTAGAATCTCCTTTAGCATGAGAGTAATAAAGGTTTAGTCTGGCAAGATTCCATCTATTGCGTGTAAGCAAATAAAGAACTGAACTCTGCCTGGATCCTTGTACATCATTCTTGGCCCAAGCCTGACAGATGAAGATTACAGTGCTAATCCAATCGTCTGTGTAAGTATGTTCCTTTGTAGTATTTCAAGAATTTATGGCTTGGCTTATAAAAGCTACCTTCACTTCTCACCTTATATCCAGTGTCCTTCCCCTTTTGGCTTCTCTACATCAGGGCATCAGCCCTCCAAATTTAGCATTGGTTTTTTGAAGAGAGATCACCCCACCGCTCAAGCAGGGGAGAAGAAGCATCTGTATCTCACAAAGTTGAGTGGGCAAAGCCATCCCAGCCATTGCAGCTTTTCTCCTCCTCCTGCGTCCCAAGTGGCAGGCCGGCTCCTGAGATCCCTGCTCTTCCGAGCATCTCTCTAGGCTATGCACCAACCCTTCCTTAATGATCCTTATGCTTACTAAGCTGCCTCCATAACTAGCCCTCTCCATGGTTCCCTGGCTGCCTCCTTTTGCTATTTTCAGCTTTCACAGAATGTGCTTGGCTCTCTCAACGCTTCCAGCTGTGGCAATTAAACCGCCGTACTTGCAATCTAGTCTGAGTGCTGTTGACCTTTTGGAAGATCAACATATGGCATATCCGACTGCAAAAAAAAAAAAAAAATTCGGCCAAGCCACCCAAAATTCACCCAGGTTTTCTTTAAAAAAAAAAAAAGAATAGAATAACATTACATAAAATATTGAAAGAATCCCAGCAAACCACATCAGCTCAAGACGGAATCAGAAACCTGCAGAGAGCAGTTAGCAATCAAGTTAGCGGGGAAAAAAATTGGCGATTTGGCATAATGAAAGAAAGGCAAAGAAAGCTTGGCCTGCTTGCAGCAAGCAAGCAAGGATGCTAAATTCAGGGGATAAATTATGCATTACAAATGACCCCCCCCCCCAAGGCTTGAGAGTTTCTAATGTGATATTGCAAGACTTGGGATGTTTTCTTGGTGCCTCTAGACCAGCCTTTGAAATGGGATACTGTAGCTTGCAAGCCTCGGAAGGCATCTTTGAAGGGCCTGCCAGAATCCTTAAGCTGGGGAGACATGAGGTGATCTTTGGGCTGGCAAGGGCTAAATCCCCTTGTGAGCCATCTCCAGAGGGCTGAAAGTCGGGCAGGGATGGAGCTTAAGCAAACATTAATCAGCTGAGATCGAGAAGATCTGAGGCCACCCATTTGCTTTCTTTAGGAGAACAGCCTCCTTGCTTCCTCCCTTCCTCCCCATTTTTACTCAACAAGTAAGGGCAGGTTGTTCATGCCAGGCATCTGAATTAATGCTACTCCTAAACAACCCTACTGTTTTTCATATGTTATCTTCCCCCTGCAAAAGGGGGATTCTACCTTACTCTTGGGGCGCTTGATCATTTCTTATCAATTTCACCGGATGGTTTTACTTTCATGCCACATGCCCAGGGCTGGGATGCTACTGGTTCTGCCCCCAGCTCTATAGAACCGGTAGCTCTGAAGAGCAGCAGACACCAAACCGGTTCTGTGCCTGCTGCTGTTTGGCCCACCCACCTGCCCGAGCTCTTACCTGTCCTTTATTTCCTGCTTTTTCAACCTCAGCTGCTTTGCGTAGCACAGCTGAGGTTGAAAAAGCAGGAGAAAAAGTGGCTTTTCAAATGCTGCGCACTCATGCGCAGCACTTTTCAGCTGTTCGGGTGGCACAGTTTAAGGATTTTTACACGTGAGCACAGCGCTCATCAGGCTCTTCATGCGCATGTGCGTGCAAAACATACTCACCGAACCAGTAGTTACACCGGTTGAATCCCACCCTTGCACATGCCACATCTTTCCATTCCTCCGAGGCCTTTCTGTCTGTCCAGGTCACTCAAACTAAGGAAGATCTGACCCCTTTTGAGTTTCATGGGAAGTCTGGGAAGCCACTGGAAAGCAGATTATTCAGTGAAAGGTGAGATATTTGCACTTGGCTGTTGTGGTTCAATCAGTGTAAGAACCTAAAGCTCTCAGTAGAATTGGGGGAGAGGAATTCTCTCTCTTTCAAAGAAATGTTGAAAGCCATGTTCTTTTCATCAGATTGAATGAGAAAGGGCTGGCGTAGCATTAAGCTGAACTGATAATTTCAGTGGATCTTTCAGATAAATCCAGGAGTCGCATGCATCCATTTTTAAGGTTTATGGCAACCATGCACTTAAAAATCAGAATAGAGCTGGAAGGGACCTTGGAGGTCTTCTAGTCCAACCCCCTGCCTAGGCAGGAAACCCTACACCACTTCAGACCAATGGTGGTCCAATCTCTTCTTAAAAACTTCCAGTGTTGGAGCATCCACAGCTTCTGGAGGCAAGTTGTTCCACTGGTTAATTGTTCTAACAGTCAGGAAATTCTTCCTTAGTTCTAGGTTGCTTCTCTCCTTGGTTAGTTTCCACCCATTGCTTCTTGTCCTGCCCTCAGGTGCTTTGGAGAATGGAGCACCCAAAACTTCTGAAGGCAAGCCATTTATTATCATGATGATGATCAGTTAACTGAAAGAGTCATTATGTTTCTTCACTGTTTATTCCTTGCATCATTATCGAAGTGTTTAAGCATCTTAAGAATTAGATAAGCAAAGAAAAAAAACCAACTGGGGGGAAATGTTATATTATACCAGGAAATGTTTCCTATGGTTGTATTCAATCCAAATTCTATTATTATTATTATTATTATTATTATTATTATTATTATTATTATTATTATTATTATTATTATTATTATTATTATTACTTTAGTGAGATTCACAGCCTTTGGGGCTAGTTGGTAGCTCAACAGCTCAAGTCCTAACCAAGGACCTAGGAATTGTTCAGGTAGCATCAGAAGAGCTGTTCCAAGTAGGGTGGTTTTTTGAAGAATCGGGGTATTCAAGTCTGATAAATTCAGGATTTCCAAATAGCAAGGCAGCCCTTTAAGTATTGCTCCAAGGGCTCCAATTACAATTGGGATAACACACAATTTATTTTTCCAAAGTTGCTCAACTTCAATTTGTAAGCCCCAATACTTTGTGATTTTTTTCTTGCTGTGTGTCTACAATTCATGCATCACCAGGTATTGCAATGTCAATGAACCAAACCCTTTTCTTCTCAACTATTGTTATGTCAGGCATGTTGTGGGCCAAATGCCTGTCTGACTGAATTCTAAAGTCCCACAAGATCTTGACTTTTTCATTTTCCAGAACCTTCTCAACGTGATGTTCCCAGTAGTTGTTACTATATTATTATTATTATTATTATTATTATTATTATTATTATTATTATTATTATTATTATTATTATTATTATTATTATTAACAAAAAACAACTGTATACACAGCAAATGAGATAACTATGCTGGATTTCATATCACAAATCACTAGTCGAACATTTCCCAAGTGTGTAGGACTGCGTGCTGTATCAGTGGATTATGCGAGCAGATCCCAGTAAGGTGGCCTTCTACGGCTGACCAATGGTGATTTTGTCAGCACCAATTGTTTTCAAGTGCTTGCCTAGGTCTTTAGGCACAGCACCCAGTGTGTTGAGTACCACTGGAACCACCTGCACTGGTTTATGCCAGAGTCTCTGCAGTTTGATTCTCAAGTCCTGATATCTGGTGATTTTTTCAAGTTGTTTCTCATCGATTCTGCTGTCATCAGGTATGGCAATGTCAATGATCCACACTTTTTTCTTCTCCACAATCGTGATATCCGAGGTGCTGTGTTCAAAAACTTTATCAGTCTGTATTCGGAAGTTCCACAGTAGTGATAAAGTTTTGGAACACAACACCTCGGATATCACGATAATAATAATAATAATAATAATAATAATAATAATAATAATAATAATAATAATAATAATTATTATTATTATTATTAATATGTTGCCCATCTTGCTGATCAAGTAAACTTTGGGTGGCTGATGGTTTTCAGACAGAAACTTTCGATCTCTCTGTCCCCAGCCCCCCTCATCTCATACCATACAACCTGTTTGCTTGTCTTTGGGAGTCCATTCCAAAACACTGCTCAAAAGAACCAGGAGAAGTGAGAAAGGACTCTCTCAGTCTCATACTCATGGCATTGGGAAGAAGGCAGCACCAAAGCTGGTGGAGTCCAAGCAGGGGTGGGATTCAAAATATTTAACAACCGGTTCTGTGGGTGTGGCTTAAGTGGTGGGCGTGGCTTGGTGATCATGTGACTGGATAGATATGGCTTGGTGGTCATGTTATTGGCTGGGTGTGGCCAACGCAATATCACTCACATCGAGGCACGCATCTCCTCGCCTGGCCTCTCTTGACTGTGGGGATGCTGCAACAGTTGTAAGTGTGAAAAATGGTCATAAGTCACTTTTTTCAGTGCCATTGTAACTTTGAATGGTCACTCCACACAAGCAAAGTACCAGCAAAAGAAGGAAAGAAAACTCCAGAGAAGTTCCAGAGACAGGAAGTCTAGTTCTGCCAAGAATGTAATAAGGGTTAACAGAGAGGCAGTTTCTGTAAGCAACACCAGAATGTTTCCTTCCTGCCTTCCTTACAGGATTAGGCCAGTAATTTCTTCTAACAACTGGTTCTCCAAACTGCTTAGAATGTTAACAACCAGTTCTAGCGAATAGGTGCGAACTGGTAAAATCCCACCCCTGAGTCCAAGGACACAACCAACATGAAGGAGCTGATCCCTGCTAATAAGTACATAACCACAGCAAGAAGGAACTCAGCAGTCTATGCTGAATTCCTGATTCTCTGTGGAGATGCCCCTTAAAGAAGATTCAGCCAACCTTTAGTCACGATGCTTTCAATTTCTATTGCTGACCTTATATCTTTCAAAAAATTACCCAGAGACACGTCATTTCAAAATTAGCCATCTATAACAAGAATTTTCTCCCACCTAATTTGAGAAACTTTTCCATCTCATCTGAAGCAAAGGCCCACATCTCATACAAAGGCATCTCTCCCACCCTCAATACCCGATTTATTAAAGCTTGTTGCTAGTTGGGCCACTATTTCATTCCCAACTGTAGAAATTGGCTTTTATGCTTCCAAATTAGTTCTAATGAATCATCTCAATGTACTTTGTAACGTTAGTCAGGCTTTCTTTGTTTCCGTCTTCCACATGAAGAGGCTTCTGCTGACAGCTAGGGACTTCCCTGAGGCTACTGACTGAACTCATGGCTGAGCATTTACATCTGGAGATAGAGCGCCACAGAGCTCCATTCACTGAACAAAGCACTATTGCTATGGGGTGGAAGCCAAAAAAAATTAAATATCCCCTTAGTAATGGGCACCCCCATCACTTTCTTGCACCTCCTCTGAGGCTGTCGCCCAATATCTTTGAAATAAACTTGGGACTGGTTGTAACAACCTAACAAAAGTCACAATTTATTAAACATCCATTGGGCCATGGAAAGCCTGGATACCTGGTAGTAAAGTACCAAGTGGATAGTTAGCATGGCCAGAACGTAAAAATAGAAAAAGCCAGAGAAGTCAAAGATCTCCTTTGTTTGGCTTGGGATATGAATATTTCTTCCTACTTACTAAGAGGTCTCGATGATTTTTCATTCAAGGTCATCTCTTCTGTAACGAAGTAGGAACAAAGCTGTAGCAAGTTTTTTCTAGATATCAGGCTGTCTACATCCCAAATCCTTCTACAGAGTATCGTAATAGTGACTTTGCAGAGTGAGATGGGGGCAGCATATGAATTTAATAAATAAATGTTTCATTGATACAAATGTACTTTATTATAGTAATCAGCTATTCATACTTTACTGGTTTGACCTTCCAGGAAATAGCACTTTTCCCCCTACGTCATACATACATGAAACAAGAGTTCTGTTTTGATAATTATTGTTTTTATTTTATACATATTTGTTATTAGATTTTTTTTATCCTGCTTTCATTTTTACAGTATTTTAGATATGTTTCTGTATGTATTTATGTATATGTATGTGTGTATGTGTGTGTATGTGTATCTTGGAAAACATACCTAACCCATAATATCTCTGCCTATTTTCCCACAACAACCACCCTATGAGGTGGGCTGGATTAAAAAATGCCCCATGGTCACCCCATGGTTTTTTCTGAAAAGGGAGGTCTGGAAGTTAGCATTTCTTGGTTTTTAGGTCAGCGCCTTCACCACTACACCAAATTGGCTTTCTTATTCTGTAGAAGCTGGATTGAAAAAACTTAGCTTAGATTTTTAAATAGGTGCCGTACTTAAATTTTTAGAGGGACCTGAAACTTTCGAGATTGGAGAATTAAACACTAGAACGCCCGCTCAAAATAACTGATGCACTTAGTGGTATTTATATGTGGATTTTATGCTGTAAAAAGAAGAAAAGACAATCAACAGTTTCAAAAAAAAACCCTGCAAGTTAAAGGCGACCCATCTCTTAAATTGATATATCACGTTAGAAAAAGAAATGTAAAAGCTGGCATATTCAATTTAAAATTAAATACAGAGTTTGAATTTCAGGCGGCGAAGCTAAAAAGATCAAAGGAAACTCTCTACAGTTCTTTCGAATTTGATATTATGCTTCTCAGGAGATCATTTATTCCCATAATTTAGTTTGACTTATTTTGGCTTCAGTTCCATTAAAAGTAGGTAGCAAGGAGAGAGACTCTCTTTACTTAAATTTTTAACGTCAACCTGTCAGTGGAAAAGGAGAAAAGTGACTGAAAGAGGATGATCTACAGAGCTGCTAATAGCTTTCAAATCTTTTGACTTTTTGAGCCTGATAGGGGGAGGCTGTCCCCTACCCTGGCATGATTGTATTTTAACCCTTATGGTCATTATTCGCTTGAAATAGGCACCTTTATTGAAGCACAGCCTTCCCATTTGCCCTTGAATGTATGCTGTGCATTCTATGGCATCCGCTGTAAGTGCTCCCTCGCCAGCAATAATGTTGCTTAGGTAGCCATAATTATGAAGGAAAGCCTGCCATGTTTCCTTTGAAGTAATTAGAGGCAAATACAGAAGTTGCTGGAGATGCAAGACAGGTGAGTTTCCCAAAGTTCACACCACAATCAAAACAGGCTCCCTTATCATGAGCTGTGTGTGAGGAGGAAAGTTTTCTTGCCTTGGGCTCAGATAAATCCTGGCCGTCTGTCTCAATAGCTTTTGATCAAAATATTAATTCAATCTCCTAGGTATGCTAATGTTGAGCTACTACTCATGGACCTTGGATAATTCCCACTTAGGTAAATCCATGTGACCCTTGTTCTTTTAACATGTTCTATCTCCATTTTCTTCTGTTGTGGACAAAATCTTTGCTACCGTTTGATTGGAAGATCCTAACTATTCTGAGATTATTTGTTCGCTGGTATGGGATTTGTATTCCAGGAAGGGGGAAAAACTGGTTGGTTAAGATTAGCAAAAGCACTATCACTTATACTTATATACTGCTTCATAGTACCTTACAGCACACTCTAAGAAGTTTACAGAGTCATCGTATCAGTGGTAGGATTCAGATTTTTTTACTACCAGTTCCATGGACGTGGCTTGATGGGCATGCCGGGGGAAGGATACTGTAAAATCTCCAGTCAGAGGTGGGATTTGCTGGTTCTGCGAACTACTCAAAATTTCCACTACCAGTTCTGCAGAACTGGTCAGAACTTGCTGAATACCACCTCTGCATTATATTCATCTTCTTTTAATGATCCCACAATCCCTTGCGGGGTGGAGTCTAAGCAAATGAATGGAGCTAGCAGACTGTTTTAATGGCCGGTTGCCCTTCCTGTTGCCAATGCAGAGTTTTGTTCAGCAGATATATTCTCAATGTGCCCAGAGAGAGAAATATCTGCCTCTACCTAGGATCAAACTCACAGCCTCCTGGTTGTGAGGTGAGAGCTCCACCTCTAGGCCAACCTACCACTCCACAGTCAGCATATTGCCCCCAACAATCTGGGTCCTCATTTTACTGTGCTTGGAAAGTTGGAAGGCTGAATCAACCCTGAGCCTGTCATGATCGAATTCCTGGTGTTTGGGCAGAGTTAGCCTGAGATACTGCATTCTAACTACTGCACCACCAGATTGCTGATATTTTAGTGATTAAACAGTTACTTGTGGTCCTGGATATTCCTGACAAGATTTTAAGGAAGTACATACAGAGGTCTAGGCTTTCTAAAGTTGCACCTGATGTGTCAAAAATATATTTTATAGATTTCAGTAGAACTGTTTGCCTTCAGCTAAGCAGCCTAAGCACTTTTCATTAATCTTAGCCATAGAGTAGAAGATTTCAGACTTAGGAACAAATGCTTCCAAAACTGAACAGCATTCTCCTTATGGTGGCTTTAGGTGATAAGTGAAAAAAAGATACCTTCTACCCAGAGGGAAAAAAAAATGAGATGCTCCAATAATAATATGAGACAATAATATGTATGGTATGCCTGCCTCCCCCATCACCAAAATCATTTCATATAATCTCTTCTTGATTGGGTATAACTCTCCAAACCCTTACACCTGCCTAAATGGAAGGCTCTGTGGTCTCCATCATGCTGATTAAATCTGTATTTGGAAGTGAAATGTGAAGGAAAATTGCATTTTAGGAGTAGAAGTTGGGTTGAGGATTCTAAAGCTAAAACCATTGAAAGAAAGTATTAATTGTTGAATTATCTGATTGATTTTTGATGTCCATAGCCCAATCAAACCCCTAGGACTTTAATCGGACTTGCAAAATGAAACATACAGTTAATTGATTGGAATTATGCGCTATTTAGAAATCATGGCAAACTCTTCCCTTCCCTCCTGATTCTAACACCATTTACTCTATAATAAAAAATTTAAAATGCTTTAAGTATTAGGGCAATTCTACACGGCACCCTTTACTCCTCAATTACTCCAAAGCCCTTGGAAATTGATCAGCTAATGATCATTCCTACTGGCCTCAGGGTGCTGGAATATCCCAAGAACACAGTCTGTGATACCTTTCCAGGGTAACTCATAAGAGCCTGCAAAACAATGTAATTCAAGGAGTGTCTTGTTGAAGCTACAGCCAGGCCTATTTGTAACAAAACAGAACAAAAACAAAAACAAAACAAACCTTCAAATCCGAGCAAATCTAGTAGGATTAGCCAGCCTGGCTACCAAACCATCCTTCCTCTTGCATTGCAACTCAGGAGTTGTGGAGTCACCTCTTATGTATTGCAATGAAACATTTTTTTTTTAACATCTTCCACCACAGCAGCTGGCAGTTGCAATGGGTGAAATGAGGGAACAGAAGCAGAGGTGGTATTCAGCGGTTCTGACCAGTTCTGGAGAACCGGTAGCGGAAATTTTGAGAAGTTCAGAGAACCAGCAAATGCCACCTCTGACTGGAGATTTTACAGTATCCTCCCCCTGCCACGCCCACCAAGCCACGCCCACAGAAACAATAGTAAAAAAAATTAAAACCCACCAGTGAACAGAAGGCCATATGTTGTGCATTTAAAAAGCACACTTTTCAGCCAGTAGGAACTGGAACACATTGTGAAGCTGACTCCACAGTTGCCATCAATTCCACTTCACCGGAATAACCAAAACATCCTCAACCTTTAGTTCACACAGAAGGGAAAAGAAAAGAATTTAAAGAATGAAGCATCCCGTTGTCACTTGGAAAAAGAAAACAGTGGGGATTTCTCTCAACCTCACTGCTGCTAAGTCAACCAGCATTCCTCTGAATCCACGGGGAAAAGAATCACCCCTCAGCCATTCGAAACTTTTATCATTGCAAAAAGAAATTGTTGCACAATAAGAAACAAATCAAGCAACATTCGTCTTGACTTGGTTTAAGCTGACATTTGAAAGTCAGTCTGGAACTGGGGAAGAATCCTCACATATGGCGTTGCCTACCGTGCAGCTAGAGTAGCGGGAGTTACCAGCTGGTATTTGCTCAAGCTCTACTCCAGTTGCTTAACTCTGCTCTACAGAAGTGGCCAATTTGATTGCAGGCGTTATTTCCTTACCTGCTTCCATCCAAATAAATTGACGTTCTTCTATTGCACCTTTAAGGATTGATAAGAAAGGGAGATATTTTGCCTTTTTTTTTTTTGTAGAATATACTCACAGATTTTTCTTCTGTGTAAATCAGTTACAAGTAATCGTTGACTTATGACCAGTTGCATAGTGACCATTCATAGCTGTGACAGACCTTGAAAAAAATTACTTATGACCCAGTTTTGAAGTTCCAACATCCACTCCCCTTGCAACCACGTGGCCAGAGTTTGAGCCCTCAGTAACCGGCTAACATATATGACTATTTGCAGGGTCCCATGGTCACATAACTACAATCTAAAATATCTTTTGCAAGAAATTGCAGTTTATTTCCAGTCTCTGGTAAAACCCTGTAGAAAAACAATGAGTTCACTTAGTGACTGTGGCATTTGCTTAACGAGCACAAAAATCAGGTCAAGTCAGTGACCTGCTTTAAAACGGCCTCTGTGGGTTCAATTACAGTTGCAACCCGAGGACTGCCTGTATTCTATCCGACTGCATCTAGCACTAATGCGATGTGGAAGGCAGAAAATCATCCCACAAAGCTCTGAACTCAAAAGTATTATGCATTTAGCAATATATTCATGGATGGTGAGACCAGCCCCTGATTTGACCTTTCAGGATTCTTTTTACATCTTTTTACATCCTTTTCTCAGACTCTCTCACACACATTGTATGTGTATTGGTATATTGTGTTTATCTATACTTCCTTCTGAATAATAAAAAAAGAACGCTCCTTTAGGACAAGGCTCTTGTGGACTTCAACTCCCAGAATTTCTGAGCTAACATGACTGGAGAAGGAATTATGGGAGTTGAAGTCCACAAGTCTTAAAGCTGTCAAGTTTGAAGACCACTGCTTTAGGGTAAGTTCTAGACTAAAATTTTGGTGCTATCCAGTGGCTAACCAGATGGCCACTGGATGTCTTAAAGTAAGGGTCTCCAACCTTTAAGACTTGTGGACTTCAACTCCCAGAATGGACTTCAACTCCCAGAATTCCTCAGCCAGCCTTTCTGGCTAAGGAATTCTGGGAGTTGAAGTCCACAAGTCTTAAAGTTGCCAAGGTTGGAGACCCCTGTCTTAAAGCAAAGAGCTCCCTCCCAGTTCCACTATTAGAGGCATCATACTGCTAGCTAGCAGTCATTATTGTAATTTTTGTGCACCTTTTATTGTATCATTCACTAAGGATTACAGACAGCAGGCAAAGTCTCTCTCTCTCTCTCTTTTTATTCCTCTCTTGATATTCTGCTTTGCTTTCTGCTTGTTGGAACATTGATGTTTTTTTTTACTGTCCTCAAAACTTGTTTTCTACAGGAAAAATGCTAGCTATAGATAGATATAGATAATAAGTGAGCAGAATGAGCCAGTTTCTACAGTTATAACGTAGCAGGGGTGGGTTGGGGGTTGGGGTCTCCTTATCCAATTTTTCCTCTCCATGTGCAATTTTTTTATCACTCTTCTTGACTTTTTTTGCTAAGTTTAAAAAGCCCTTTCTCTATAAGTGCCTCCCAGTTTCTAGATCATTTCATTGCCTTTTCACTGGAATTTGATGAAGAAGAATAATGAGTTGTGTATGAGTGGACTCGGTATTAAACTAGACTCCCCTGAAGTTCCTCTGAGATGGAAGCCAAATGGAAGTTCTATAGCTGAGAAAGCACAAATGGCATCTGAAATGGGGACATTTTGCAACTGAGAGCAGAATGCCTTAAAGACTCAATTTCCAAAGAGTATAGCTATATTAATTTGTTGCAGCCAAAACCATTTTCTGGCACTTAATTCTACAAGCCACATTTATCCTATAAAAACACATGCCACGATCATTTGTGATTTATTTAGATGCCATAGTACTCTTTAATGTTGGTACCTTAAGGCAGTTAGTGCAACTTTTGAAGAAATCTACATAATTCTTCCTCGTTCTTTATATTGTCTTCAAAAATACCTCGCTATTCCTTGTTCTGCTAGTAACAAAAGAATAAAAATGAACCTTTGAGAAATTCGGTTGAAAGTAAATCCAAATCCAAATCTTAACTCAAAATGAAATTATCCAAAGAAGGGATTGAAAAGCTATGTTAGATTATTCCATTTTTATATTGCGTAGATCAGGAAGTATTTCCATCTCCACAATTCTAGCTGCAATAAATCTTCCAACAATCTCTGTCAGTAAGGTTTTTGTTCCAAACATAGAAAGAAAGATAGAAGCTATTTTTCAAAGCCTTTGACATAGAAAGATTTCTTCAGCATGGTTCCTTGCAGATATGTTGGATGGCAACTTCCATGTTTCTCAAGCAGCATACTGTCAACATGTCCGAGAAAATATGCTGATTTACAATGAGTTGTAAACATTACACATCTGGAGGGGACAAAGTCATAGTATCACTTCTATTATTTCCTGTTAAGCTGGGTAATATCATTTAGAGGGAAACAGCAGCTAGAATAAAGTAATTTTAAGGCCTGTCTTTGATATCCTTCTGAATAGCCCAAAGGTACTTTTTTCAGGAGCCAATTGGACTTTCTTGTTTTTTCTTTTGAAGACGTTTCGCTTGTCATCCAAGAAGCTTTTTCAGCTCTGACAGGATAGTGGGGAATGGAAGGATTTATATTCCTTGCAGACAGCTGATCATTTCCATCCTTTTAGAGAGGGTCGTTGAAGCACTTGGAGGTTTATCTGTGTCCTCAGGGTCCTTGAGTAGTGCACATCATTCCTGTAGTCTGCAATTTTTTCCTCTGGAAATCCTTTCTACTCCCACACCATTCAAAGGATGTTCATCCCAAACTGTGCAGCTAAAAGTCTGTAGAGATTCTCAGTCTTCGAGGTCGTGGTTGACTGAGAAAAAATGAGAAAGCCCAGTTGCGTCCTGAAAAAAGCACCTTTGGGACAACCATGACCCGAATGACTGAGACTCTCTGCAGGCCTTCTGAATAGCCTTAGTGGGCTACTACCCTTAGTGATATTTGCCTTTTGATAGTTGTTATTTCACACCCCTCCCTCCCATCTGTCTTAAAATGCTTCCTCTATATCAGCGGTCTTCAAACATTACAGCTTTAAGACTTGTGGACTTTAACTCCCAGAATTCCTCTTCTAGTCATGTTAACTCAGGAATTTTGGGAGTTGAAGTCCACAAGTCTTAAACTTGCCAAGTTTGAAGACCCTTGCTCTATATTCTTGGTTGTACAGCTTTGTGTACAGGAGTTAGAACACCTTATCCAACCAAATAATGCTATTCTCTTCAATAAAAATGCATCAGTTAAGTGCAATCCATCTCTCTGTATATCTCTTTTTCAAATTAAGAAGTGGTATATTGGATGATACCATTAATATTGCAAAAATAGAAGTGGCCTGTTGGATTATACACTAACATAGGAATGGTCCTCAATGGCCAAATGTCAACCCATGTCCTCTTTCCTACCCTCCAAACTGTGTCGGGGAATGAATAGAAAAGCAGACAATGGGGTTAACTCCCATTACTTGCACCAGCTCCTGCCCACCTAGTAGTTCGAAAGCATGCAAATGCAAGTAGATAAATAGGTACCAGATCAGTGGGAAAGTAACCTCATTCCATGTACCTCGATGTACAATCAAGGTGGCCACATGACCATGGAAATATCTTCCGACAATACTTGCTCCCTTGGCTAGGAAACAGAGATGAACACTCCCCAGAGTAAGACATGACTGGACATGGGAAACCTTTACCTTTAACAGGTTTGATGCTGATATTCTTAGGTTGAAAACATGATTATAAACCAGTTTCAGTAGAGTGATTAAAGGTGCTGGAATAGGAACTGGGAGACCATATGTTTTAGTCCAGTGGTCCGTGATAAAATTTTGGTGGTCTGCAGAGAAATGTCCCCCCCCCCCCCACAAAGCTTCCCCTCCAGCAATTAATCCAGGCTGCATGGGAACACAAGGCTGAGTCGCTCACATGACTGCCCACTGCTGGACCCCACCCTTCAGCTGATTGCAAACCTTACCTTTAGTAGAGCCATGCAAGCTGGAACTGGAAGATAAGACTAATGGCAGGGGAGGGAAATCCACCCCGGGGTGGCTTGCTGACGTTGGTGGGAAAGTCGGTCCCATATCCCAGAGCTGCAGTAGTCACAGGACTGGCCCTTTGGTCATCCTGGAGAAGCTGCTCCTCCACCTGGGTGCACCAGCCTGCCATAGACTGGAGGAGCAGCTGCTCCGAGATCACCAAAGGGCCAGTCTTGTGACTACTGCAGCTCTGGAATATGGGACCGACTTTCCCACCAACGTCAGCAAGCCACTATCAGTCAAAATTCATGTTAGTGGTCCGTGGGATTTAAAATTATGAGTTTAGTGTCCCTGAGGTCCAAAAGGTTGGAGACCCCTGTTTTCGTCCTCCCATAGGCATGGAAGCCAGTTGGGTGACATTAGGCCAGTCACTCAGCCCAACACACCTCACTGGGTTGTTGTTGTGGATACAAAAGGAGGAAGAAATATTGAGTATGCCATCTTGAATTGTAAAAAAGAAAGCTGGACATAAATTTAATAATAAATCAAGGTGATGCTGCCATGATTGTGAAAAATGTTCTCTGTCAGTAAAGTAACACATATGAACAGGGCTTTTATAATAGATTAGAACAAGTAACAATTCTTTATTAGAACATAATTCTAATAAATGAATATAATATATAAAAGGTAAAATCTATTTGGTCAAACTAAACTTCTGATTATTTCATGGATAGGTCTAGGGGTTTTTATTAGCAATCATACAGAAGTGGTTTGTGACTGGGAATGTTTTTCAAGTTCTCCGTGTATCTAAGGCCCCACTATTCCTCTGTCCAATTATTAAACAGCTCCAAATCTGCTTAGTTGTCCAAGCAGGGCCTGATAAATATACTGGCTTTCTAAGCACGTTGCTGTTAGAATTCACGAGTAGCATTCAGATTAAGATTAACTAAGTCCCATAGAAATTAATGGAATTTAAATTAGTCATGAGGATTAATTGTCTCTTTGAATTCAATATGCTTCTCGTGAGCACCCTGTTCTAAATGCTGCTCCATAAAAACAGCAATACGTTTTTCTGATTTGTAGTAGTAAAGAGAGCTACATAATGTAAAATCGGCAACAGTTTCTATAGGTGACAGACAAAATTAAAAATAGCATTTTTGCAATTATGATCCAGCTGTCTCAGAATCTCAGAAAAACAAAAAATGCATTCCTTATTAGCTTCAGAAGGAGAAATGCATTTTAATCTTAAATTGGATCTATTCCTTAGAATAAGGTATATCCGTATTTAAGCTATACCTTCCTGAGCTCATGCTGGTTTACTCTAACACAGTTTAAGTCAATCCTGGGGAGACTGAGACATCTTGGCAATAGCCAACAAGATATTCAATATGGCAGCAGGCTACTCCATCCTCTCATTGGACAATGATAGACCTCCCCTTTTGAACAGGGGTGTCAAACTCGCAGTATCACATTGTCATCATATGACACATTGCGACTTCCCCCCCCCTTTGCTAAATTGGAGGTGGGTGTGGCTAGCAGTGACACATCTGACCTGTGGATTGTGAGTTTTATACCTCTGCTTCAGATGTAGATTCAGTCCAGTTGGAAATCAAAGACTGCACAGTTTTGTTACACCTGATGTTCATGCACTTTCTAATGCTTATGTTCTGGACTGTATGGTAATGCCCAGGAATTTTGCCCAACTATGTATTAATACCCAAGAATAGAACAGAGAGTCTATTAAAATGTCTTTATACTAATACACAAAGTATTGTCAGCAAGCATGATGAACTGGATATCAATAGCAGAAAGAATAGTGTGATGTAAGAGCGATTACAGAAATATAATTTTTTTTAAAAACGTGAATTAAGCAAGATAATCCCACAGGGGGAACATTGATGAGGGCCAAAGCAACAGAAAAAGAATAGAACAATAATGCATATTGGGAATGAACTTACCTTTGAAGAGATCCACATGTAAAGCTGACCCAGAAAGTAATACAAATGTAACACACGTTGAAATAATCTGGGTTAAGGCAAAAGGGTAATTCAACGGAAGAGTTATCTTGCTGGAAATCTGATACAGGCCACAAAACCAGCCAGAAGATGTGGATGAAGATTTGTTAAAACAGATTATGGACGCTCCCCCTCCATATCCATATAGTGATTATGATTTTAGCTACAATAACACCTGTTCTACCCAATATAAGATCTCAGATATATTCTTGATTTGGATTGGGTTGACTTGGTTAATTTTTTTTCTTTCAAAAGGTTGAGTTCTAGAGGCTCTTCTATCTTGATTTTGGCTTATATTAAGAGGAGTTGTCTGAAGATATTAACAACATGAGAACTCTGGGTATATGTTTTCATGCATTTCTAGAATTCATGGTTTTAACTCAAAGCTCAGCGAGAGACAAACCCAACCATGAATTTGAGAAAGGCAATTTTTAATAGATTATGATAAATTGATAGATACTGTGTGAAAAAAAAATTAAAGGCAAAAGTATTGTGGCTGGTAGAACTTCCTGAAAAGGATATTAAGGATAGCATAGTCTCAAGCAATATCACGGAGGAAGAGAACTAGAAGACATCTAAAGATGCCATTGTGAGGAGCTGAGGCTAAAGAAGGATACTTATTGAAAAAGGAAGGAAGGGCTAACAACCCAGAAATTCTACAAAAATACAGCTCAGAAATGTAGGAATGAGGTCAGGAAGGTAAAGATGGAAAGTGAATGAAGGATAATAAGAGAGGCAAAATCCAGCAAGAAGGATTTCTTCAAATATGTCAACAGCAAAAAGACAAAGGTGGTGATGGGCTCACAGCTTATTCCAAATGAAACAGTCTTAACAGATGATGGAGGAAAATGGAGACACTCCTATTTTGCCTCTGTCTTTACATCGAAAGAAAATGGTGATTTAAGTAGCATAGACTTGAAATAACCCTTACAACTGAGGATGCAGGTCAATCAGTATAGAGTAAAAAGCTTCTAGTTAGTATGAATACCTTAAGTTGCAAATGTTCATGAAAGACATCCTAGAATACTGAAGAAACTGGCTGATGATGTTTTGGGACCTCTGTCAATTATTTCTGAGAAGGCCAGAGAACTGAGAAGAAGTTACCAAACTGGAGAAGAGCACATATGGATCCCCAGTTCAAGAAAGGAGAAAACTGAGTAATTATTGATCATCAATCTCTGGGGGGAAAATGTTAGTACAGATAATAAAACAATCCATTTGTAAGCAACTTGAGGACAGTGGCAACATTTTAAGAGCCAGGAGTAAGGGTTTGTCAAAAAAAGGTCCTATGATACAAATCTCTCTCCTTTCTTGACAAGGTATCTACTTTAAATGAGAATAAAGGGGAATGTTGTGGATATAAACTAACTCAATTTCAGCAAAGCTTTTGACAAGGTTCCACATGACAATCTCACTGAGAATATTAAAGTATGATACGGATGTGCTGCCATAAAGTGGATCAACAATTTAGCACTTAAAAGAATCAGCATTAATTACTCAGGTTGGAGACCCATAACCAGTAAATCTCGCAAGAGGGTCGTTTGGGACCAGTATCTTCAACATTTTTATTAATGATCTGGACAATAGGATTGTTAGGCTTGCTTGCTGATGATACAAAACTTGCTGATGATACAAAATTGGGAGGACTGCTTAATGCTCATGAAGACCAAGTAGGACAGGCATATAATCTGGACAATTTGGAAGACTAATCTGAGAGGATTAAGATGCCCTTCAACAGGGAAGATGATAAGATACAAGTCACAAATTTATTTTATTTTATTTATTATTTTGATTTGTCAATTGCTTACAAGATAATAGGTATAAGTATAAACATGAGTAAGAATACAGGAAATAGGTACAATTAAATGGGGACAATAGGACAGAAATGGGAGGCACGATGGTGCACTTATGCACGCCCCTTACAGACCTCTTAGGAATGGGGTGAGGTCAATAGTGGATGGTTTGAGGTTAAAGGAGTGGGGGTTAGAGGATGTAACCACAGAGTCAGGTAGTGCATTCCAGGCATTGACCACTCTGTTGCTGAAGTTGTTCTTTCTGCAATCACGTTTGAAGCGGTTTACACTGAGTTAGTATCTGTTGTGTGCTCTTGTATTGTTGCGGTTGAAGCTGAAGTAGTCATTGACTGGTAGAGGTGGAGGATTCATGGTTAGGATGTGTTATGTTAGAGAAGGCTGTGATTGTTGATAATAAGCTGAACATTAGTTAGTAGTGTGAGACAGCAACTAGAAAGGCTAATGCGGATCTGGGTTGCATCAAAAGAGGAAGACATTAAAACTAATGAATAAACTTGGGATATTGATTCTAAAAAAAGAGAACCAAGGGAAGTAGGATATCAGTGTTCGGAAACACAAAAGGGTTCCATGTGAAAGATTGTCAGGGGTTATTTTCCATTGCCCCAGAAATTAGGACCACAAATACCTTGACTTACAACAGTTCATTTAGTGACTACGGCACTAAAAGAAAGTGACTTATCACAGTTTTTCACACTAATGATGTAATATTTCAGTTTTTTTTCTTTTTAATAAATCTACAGACATTTCTAAAATTCTGTTTTCACTTCATCGTTATTACTGGCTGTAGATTAATGAGAAAAAAAATGAATTTCAACAACTGTAGAATCAGGCTTCAGCATAACAAAATAGACAAAAGTGAAGGAGGTCTGAATGCTTTCTGAATGCACATGTATCTTACTTTGTGGAAGTTTTTCCTTATATTTATAAAAGAAATCTAGGTATCTGCAATTTACACCCGTTACAGGTAATCCTTGTACAACCAAATTGAGCCCAAAATTTAGGTTTTTGCTAAGTGAGACATTTGTTAAGTGAGTTTGCCCCATTTAGTGACTTTCCTTGCCACGGTTGTTAAGTGAGTCATTCCAGTTGTTAAGTTGGTAACTTGGCTGTTAAATGGATCTGGCTTCCCTGTGGACTTTGCTAGTCAAGTCAGAAAAAGTGCTCACATCACTCTGAGACACCACAACTGTCATAAATATGAACCAGTAGCCAAGCAGCTGGATTTTGACCATGCGACCATGCAATGGTCATAAGCGTGAAAAATGGTCATAAGTCGCTTTTTTAAGGTTAGGGTGCAGTACAGTATGCAGAACAATAGAACAGTCTGACTATGGAGGCTGTGGATTCTCCATCTCTTAAGAAGACACTGGGCAGCTACCTCTTGAGAGTGGCTTAACTGATTTTCCTGTGCATTGCAGAAGGCTGGACTAGATGATCCTTGTAGATTTTTTCCCAATTCTACAACTTCATGATACTATGTAATTTCAGATGGAACTGGAATACATTCAGCTTGATTTTAAAAAAATGAAATCAATTTTGGACTGAGGGCCAACATATTGGAAATCTAATGTTAAAAGCCTACCCCAAAATGGGGGTGGGGGATGGGATGGGGGGTGGGGGTGGAATTGCATTTTGTACCTGTATTTTATAATAGGTTGCAAAACGACTGCTGCAAAATTCTTAATAGCTCATTCCTCTTAACTTCAGATTGATGTTTTCTCTTTTTGAGGGTTTTTTTTTTTTTTTTTTTGAAGCTGCACAGACCATGGTGAAAAATAGTGAGCCGTACCTGTGTCCCTCAGGATCAATTTATTTATTGCATCTGTATTCTGTCCTTGCTTCAAATAGATGAGAGTAGCATTTTACTCTTTCAAACAACAAAGCTGGGGCCAAACCAGACATGACAGAGGCTGTCATTCATGAGACGGCTTGATTCATATATAAAATGCCAGTGTGGAAAAATACTACTGAAAGTGGTGTTTTGGGTAGTTTGTGTGTGTGTGTGTGTGTGTATAACATGATGTCATCTATTCTTCTATTTTTGAATGTTCGGATGTCAGGATTGTTATGTCACTTATGCTTCCGTTGAGACCGACTTCATACAAAACCTTAAATACATCCACTGGATGTTTAGAAAAATAATTCTAAACCTATACATTTCTCTTCTGAATGGAGATGATCATATATAGCAAATGTTCTATGGACTTTTCCCCCCACCCCAATTCATCAGAGGATGTACAGCAGGCCTGAAGGCTGGAGGGGTTACTTTATATACTCGGATTACAATTTAACTTCAATGTGTTTTTCTGTTCCTTACTACGCAGACTTTTAGTTTCAAATAATAACAAAGCCCAAGGTTACAAGAGGGAGCCTGACTATGCACGGAACTTTCCGATTTCTAGCATGTATTTGTAGTCTTGTTCCAAATAGGAGAATTTTACGAGGCTAATTACAGAATAATTAATTAGTAATTATTTATTACATTTGTATGCCAGCTTAATTTCTAGTGAGTTCTGGACAGTTTTCAAATTGTTAACAGGATTGAAAAATGAGGCAGTAGAGCTCTCACCTCACAATCAGGAGGCTGTGAGTTCGATCCTAGGTAGAGGTAGATATTTCTCTCTCTGTGCACAATGAGAATATATCTGCTCTGAAAAAGCTCTGCATTGGTGACAGGAAGGGCATCCGGCCAGTGAACACTCAACTCCATTCAGTTGCCCAGATTCCACTCCAAAAGGGATTATGGGGTTGCTAAAAGAAGAAGATGATTGAAGAAAAATGGGGTAGGGTGGCGATAACGAAGATAGCAAAAATGGGGGGAAAAGGAGAACATTGAAAAAACAAACCACACACCATTTAAAGGGCCCTTCAGTCATCCTGGCCAAGGACTGAGCCAAAGTTCACCATCAATAGAATCTCAACAATGTTAAGCGTACTGTGGCTATTAAAAACTCCCTTGTTTAGAAAAGAGTTTTTACTCCTGTTGACCTGCTCTTGTTAAAACATAAGCTGTGTGTATGCATATGGGTAGATGGCAACTTCACCTCTGTGAAAGTTAAGGAATCTGGATTCCCCAAGAGGCTTGTTCCTTTCTTTCTCTGAAGTTGGTATTTTAAAAAAAAAAAAAACCAGAGGTCCTTGGTGCTCTCTGAACTTACTTCTTTTCCAGCAGACATTTCATTTGCCAAACTAGGTAACATCATCAGTGCTAGTAAGGAATATGATTTGCTGTCAGTTTATATTCTAGTGGCTTGTCTGTCAGTGTTGGTGGAGGATGGTCTTAGAGATTTTTTCAGTTGGGCTGTTTACTGTTGGTTTCTTTGACAGTTTCTTGATTGGGCTATTGTTTACTTGAATTGTTGGTCTGATGTTGATTTTGAAGTTAATCTGTGCCAGGGGCGTCAAACTTGCAGCGTTCCGGTGGTGTCATGTGACTTTTTTCCTCTTTGCTAAACCAGGCGTGGGTGTGGCCAGCATGTGACGCATCCAGCCGCAGGCTGTAAGTTGGACAGCCCTGATCTATGCTTATCTGGATGCTGATTGCTGGTGGAGTGGTGCTTGGGTCTTTTTGTTCCCTTTTGGGCTGGTTGATTGTCTTCTTTGCATAGTCTATAGATATTGTTAATGTCTGTGTGTCTATGGATGGCTAATTCATCAGAGTGCCAGGCTTCTAGCAATTCCCTGGGATTTGGGGGGACTTGGCTTGGACTAGGATGGTCACATTTTCCCAATTGAAACTATGGTTAAGTCTTTCTGTATGTTGTGAAATTAAAAGAGTTTTCATCATGTCTTCTGACAGCTAGTTGATGTTCCATGGATAAGTTCTGTCAGTCTTCTGCCTGTAGGACAAACAAATATTCTCCTTTAAAGGTTAAAAAAAAGTCATGCCAACATCACCTGGCACCTATCTGTGTGATGTAATCGTGCATGTATTGGGGGCTAAGTGGTAACAAAAAGCTTGTAATATTCCCATCAGAAGGTAACCTACTGGCATCACATCCTGCACCTGTATAGCTTCCCAGCCAGATTGTCACTTAACATGGGTGGAAAAGGATCCTGTACTAAATTGAATTATCTGAAGGAAGCTTCGTACTGATTCCCAGCAGCCTCTGATTCCCACGAGTCACTTTGTCTCCTCTATGATTTCTGATGCTGTAGTCAGAAGCCTTGACTGCAAGTAATGGGTTCATAAAACCTATCTTTAAAATTTTACCTGACAGTAATGCTGTGCAAATATCTGCTCTTCTAGTTCACCTTCTCCACTTGTTTACATCAGGATTTTAATAGAGTGGCTGTCACAGAACAACAGCTAAAGGCCACTGTTTGATAAGTTGCTGTAAAAAATAGACTGTTCAGAATGAGAATTCTAGTCTTCAATTCAGCCATCATAAAAGGTGAGGGTGAAGTTTCTGGTTCGAAGAAACAGTTGCTAGGAGGACTGCAGTAAAATTCATTGAAACTGCAGTAATATTAAGGCTAAGGAGAAAGGAACTATATTTCCAACATATCGTCAGGCTGGTAATGGAATGTTCACCCCTCTGAAGGTTTACAGAAAGGAAAAAAAACGACCTTGGTTTCTTTGTGCTTTAATTGAATTATTATATAGAGACTTGCAGGAGGCTGAAATGGGGCATTTAAAAAAAATGTGTTTGTCCAATCCAACTTCCCCCAGACTGACTAATCCACTTCTCCTTAACCACAGGGCACAGCAGGTGAAGAGTAGATTCATTGTTACCCCCAAAATGTGATACCTGGTAAAATAACTTGCTAAGGCTTGACAAATAATTCATTTCTAAATAGTTCATTTCAGGTCAGGAGCCTTGATGGAATCCAGCCACTTTTAGAAAGACTCACAGAGATATACCAGCTCGAAACAAATTTGGCACCAGTGGTTAAGGGAAATGACTTTAAGTGCATAGCTGTAAGCAAATAAGGACCCTTAATTAAAATGTTGGCAACTTGCAGCATTTTTTCATTTCAGGCAGGATGTAAAGAGCACTACTTTCTACATCTTTTCTTTCTCTATTGATAGAGGATTTTATAAATAGCTGGAATCATTGCTCTTAACATACAGAGCTCATTATGCTCTATTTTCCATACAGAGTTGTGACAAAATTCCAAGTTGTAGGTGCTCCATCACTGCAGACTTTCAAAAAAAGACTGAGCATCTATTTGTCTGAAATGTAGGGGCTCCTGCTTGAGCAAGGGGTTGGACTAGAAGACCTCTGAAGTCCCTTCCAACGATTATTCTATGTTCTAAATATTTTCAATTGCAAGCCAATGCTTTGTGCTATTTCATGAAGACATTTTTGCTCTATTCTTTTTGACTTAATGTGGCATCTGGCAGCAGCACCAAAACACCAAGTGTTGGTTCAGATCCTGTCTTCCAGGAAGCTCATCCTAGAGAGGACAACTAATCAACTAAAATTTCAGAAAACTGATTGAGTCTACATTCACCCATGTGCCATTTTACATTTTGGTACTTAGCAACAAGGTAAACCAATCAGCTACTCTGTTGAAAGTCCACCTCCATTTTGTTTCTTTTTTTAACAAAATGTCCACAAGAAGTTTCTAGTCACTAATAAATGTAGTAGCCAATCTTTTTCTAAGCAAAACTCTTAATTTTGCAATATCTTCTAATTCCATTGTTTTCATCAATTATTCCTCCACAGTGAGTGTATCAGAATCTTTCCATTTTGGGGCTTATAGTAGTTTTGGGATTGGGATTACATATAAAGATAATCTTCTGTGGCTCTTTCCTAGTTGTCTGCCCATTAATCTCAACAAGAAAAGTTCTGGCTTCCATTGAATCTTAGTGTTTAATTTTTTTGGTTTCAGTTTATGTTTTGTTGGACAGAATCTTGAGTGGAAAATGACAATGGCTGCTGTTGTGTCCCTCCTGACAACTCTAAATGGTGTTGTGTACAGTCTAAATGGAAAAGCAAAAGTGTAATTTCTGGGTATTATCATTATTTCTGTTCTACAACTTTTTGACCAGAGGGCTTTATAAACCACATGCAATGCACATTATATTATCAATTCCACAGCCAAGATCCAATGCTTGGAGTCAAAACATGTATTAACTGAGCTTTTCCACTGAAGCTTTCTTTTTTAATGGCTTTAGTGGATAGCCTCACCCACCACCCAAAATCTGGATTGCGTTAGTAGTGTATCAAGTTGCTCTGGAATCAAATGAACAGGCATTAAAGGATTTACGAGCTTTTCCAGGTTGAAGGATCAGCCAGTGAAATCACAGTTGCCCAGAGATGCATGTCCCTGTTACTTTCTCATCAAAGTGGTACCTGTTTATCTAGTCACATTTGCATGCTTTCAAACTGCTAGGTTGGCAGGAGCGGGAACAAACTGATGGAGCTCATTCCTTCATGCGGCTCGCACTTTCGAATTTCAAACAGTCACACGGTCACCCTCTCGATGGTCTTCTGACTCAGTGTCCTAATCATGTGAGCCACAACAGCCACTTTTGTTTTAGCTAAATAAGCCCAAAGCTCATGTTTTGTTCCCTATCTACTTGGGAGAGGTCCCAAACATTTTAGGGAAGCGTTTGTGCTCCAAGGTAAGGATAATGTATCCTATTTTTGTTTTTTAATCCTGGTAAGCTGTCCACAATCATCAATGAGTGGGTTGCCTTATAATTTAAATTAGAAACAAACAAACAAATAAATAAGTCGTATCACATGAGTGAAAATATGCTTTAGCCATCTTGCATGGAGTGCTCTTTGCTTTTCTAATTCTTCCAATTTTTAAGAGAATGTATCAAGTCAATGTCTACAACAATAATATTGCATTCTTTAGTAGATACTGGGTATAATGCATAAGCTAGGGAAGATGATAGTGGCAGTGTATTGCCATTGGAGAGGGAAAGACACGTACAGATTCATGAACAAATTCAATTATACTGTGGAAGAACTAAGACTAATTATTCTATAGACTTGCTATCAGAATGTTAAGGCACGATGACTACTAATATTTTAAATGAAATGAGGATGTCTCATATTGATGGGAAAAATGTTAAATATTCTGATATGCCACTATTAGGGTGATAAAGGTTGATCCCCCTCACCTATTATTTGTATAATTTTAATTAGGCTTCCCTTAATTTAAGCAGCTGACTCACTCTTGGCTTGGCATTCAGAAAATTAATAGGATGACTGTGTAAAGACTTTCAGATCCTTTTAAAAATGAATTTAAACATTATTACCATTGTTGTTAAATAATACTGTATGTATTCGGTCTATTTTAAAATAAACTCAATGTGTATTTAAAGTATATGTAGGAATATTGAATAAATATGATTTTTTAACTGGACTCTCTAGAAAATATATTCTGGTTTATATCAGACTGAATAAAGTCTGATTAAAATTCTTAATTATGGCATATGGTCATCAATTTGCTGACAACAATTTTTGTCTAGATGTCATCCCTTAGTTTCTCTCTGCTCTGATAAAATTGAAATAGTGACAGGACTTATTTATTTATTTATTTATTTTGAAGAGAGAGTAGAAAAGTTCTTAAACATGTTGAAGTTACACAGTTTTTAGTGGTAATAATTTGCAATGTCCACAAATACAAGTTGTGATGTGCAAAAAGATCAGAAGTAATAGCATAATTCTGATTGATTGAAGCATGAGTTTATGAATGATGGTTTCTTCTAAATAAACAAAACTTTAATAGCAATAGCACGTAGATTTATATACCACTTCACAGTGTTTTACAGCCATCTCTAAGCAGTTTACAGAGTCGGCTTATTGCCCCCAACAATCTGGACCCTCATTTTACTGACCTCAGAAGGACAGAAGGCTGAGTCAGCCTTGAGCCTGATGAGATTCGAACTGCCAAATTGCAGGCAGCCGGCAGACAGCAGAAGTAGCCTGCAGTACTGCACTCTAACCACTGTGCCACTGGTTCAGAGACTCGTCTCACTGCTTGTGACCATCTGCTTTTCAGCTTTCTGCATTTTTTTTCAAGCTCAACATGGACTGTGTTGGAAACAGCGTACATCTCTCTGATGTTACCCAGGGGACTTTTTATATATATGTTGAGTGGACAGGGGGCACCAGATTAACTTTCTTTGAAGCTGTCTAACAACTGTCCACCAAAACATTCCCTGCAATGATTTAGTGAACTGCTCATGAGTGGCTTCAAAGTTCTGGTCTTTGGAGAGGTCACCAAACTAACTGATCAATACAATGGCAGGTTGCCGAAAGTTGAAAAAATTGGCAGAGATATTTTTTTAAAATGTAACTTGAAAAGCAGTATCCAAGACTGTAGGCCCAACTGAATAGATCTTACAAAACAGAGCTCTGTGAGTTGTTTGAGTTTGCCATTGTCAGTGCTTGTTCCATACCCATTCTTAATTATAATAGCTTAAAATTTTGCAGGAGTGGGGAAACCTCCAAATCCTACAATGTCAGATCTTGTGCTAATCTAGGAAGAGGAAATCAATAACTTCGCAGGTCTTGCTGAATTACAGTTCCTGACATTCCCCTACTATTTGAATGGTGTCCCAAAGTTTAACTAACCTTGAGAAAAAAAAGAAGACACAACACAAAAACCTGAACATCCAATAGCTACAAACCAACAACTGCAACCTAATCCAATAGTTATAAACCAACAACTGCAACCTAATCCACAAAACACCATAAATCAAACAAATAATGATATCCCAATCCTCATCAGAGGAGCTGTAGAGCGTAAACGAAAGCGTCCTAACACCATCTTATTTGGTCTAGAGGACATCAATAACAATGATGATATCATAATTGTCTGGAACATCATCAATGACTATCAAGAATCAACCATCTCCCCTGATGAAATACTTGACATTTCTCGCATTGGCCGAGAGCTCAAAAACAGAGATGGCTCTGTGGCCACATGCTTCTGCAGAGTCATTTGCAAAAATGAATTAAGCAAATGTAAATTCATTTATACTATAAATTCACTCACCAAAAACAACACCAACCATAAAAACCTCCGATCTCGTCCTGACCTAACCTTACAGCAACATGCCCGCTCCTGTATACTATGCACAGAACTCAAAAATTGTCTTGACAATGGAGAGAAGGACCTGTACATTGATTACTGTGCAGACTATATCAAAAGAAAGTCACACAACCCACAACTCAGCATCCAAACCTTCTTCAACCAATCCACCATCACCCAAGACTAGGCATGCATGCCCCACAACTACCTCAATTCAAACTACAACTGGCCTTAAATGCAAGCTACTCAATTCAAGAAGCCTTGTAAATAAAATACCTGAATTTCTCCTCTTACTAAATACGGCTAAATTTGACATCATATTTGTCTGTGAAACGTGGCTCAATGCATCTCTCTCTGACTCCATTACCTCAGTAAGACACTATCATGTTTACCGATCTGATTGTGAAATCCGTAGAGGACGTGGTGTTGCTATCCTCTATAAAATATCCTTACATCTAAAAAACATCCAAGTTACCCAAGAACTTGCTCTTCCTGAGACCATTATCTGTGAACTGACCTTAAATATCACATTTTGGTTCTTACTATGTTACAGAACCTCTGATTATGATATCGAACATGTAACAAGCTAAATATACTAACATGGGCAGCATCCTGCCCACACGCTTTTAACTTTCTTGGTGACTTCAATCTACCTCATATTAACTGGACCCTAAACGAATGTACAACTGAATGTACATGCAGCCTTCTACAATGCTGTAACAAATCTGGGACTGGAACAACTAGTAACCAACAATACTAGGCTCAACAACTGCCTCAATCTCATCTTCTGCAATAGTTTGAATTTAATTTACAGAATACAAATTAAAGAACCCTTTTTCAACAGTGACCACAACATGATTGACTTTTGTCTCAACATACGTCCACACAAAAATCATCACAATGACAAAATCCCCAATTATAACTTCAAAAAAGGCAGATATGATCTTATAACCAATGATCTCTCTTCCCTTGATTGGCAATTTCTATTCACTGGATGCACTACTTTTGAAGACCATTACAACATATTCTTACTAGAAATCAAAAGAGCCATCAAACTATATGAACCAATAACAACTCCCAAAACCAGGAAAAACAGATTACCCATAACAATAAGGAAGCTTCAATCCAAAAAGAGATCACTTTGGTGAAAAAACAAATCTGGTCACGTTGCCAACTTCAAAAGCCGATACAAAAATCTATGCCACCAGATAAAAACTGAATGCACCAATTATCACATTAAACAAGAGGAAAACCTTCTACGCACAAATTCCACCCGTGCTGTTTACAATTTTGTAAACAACAAACTAAAAGACTCAAGGTCCATCCCACCCCTGAAAGGACCTAATGGCAAAGACTGTAATGACGACACCATCAAAGCAAACTTCTTTAACACATTCTTTGGCTCAGTATTTGTAAACAGCAATGGATCAAGCCCAATACTTCCTAGTCGAACCACAGACAACTACAACGATCTAATACATATTGATTTTACAAAAGACATTGTTGAAAAAGCACTGCACAATCTAAAACCATCCCTATCTATTGGACCAGACGGAATATGTGCCTACTTCTTAAAAAAGCTACCCACTGCCATAGCTGAACCTCTAAGCATAATCTTTGAAAAATTTTTCAGGACCAGCTCCTTGCCAAAACTATGGTCACAAGCCACGGTCATCCCCATCTTCAAAAAGGGAGACCCCAGCCTAGTTGAAAATTACAGACCAATCTCCTTATCCTGCGTCACCTGTAAAGTCATGGAGTCAATAATTAACCAATCCATTTTCCTCCACTTAGAGACAAACAACCTACTCTCTAATAAACAATTTGGTTTCAGAAAAAAACTATCCTGCAATCTGCAACTCTTACACTGCAAAAACATATGGACTACACAACTCGATCAAGGCAAAGCAATAGACTCAATCTACATAAACTTCTGTAAAGCCTTTGATTCAGTGGTACACAACAAACTACTACTAAAACTAAAATCTTACGGTATCTCTGGACACCTGCATAAGCTGGATAGAAGCATTCCTGTCAAACAGACAACAAATAGTCAAAATTGGGAGCATCCTATCAAATTCTGTACCTGTCATCAGTGGTGTCCCCCAAGGCAGTGTTTTAGGAACAACTCTCTTCATACTCTACATAAATGACCTCTGTGATCATATTAAGAGCAACTGCGTTCTCTTTGCTGATGATGTAAAGCTATTCAACACCACAGACCACCTACTACCCTCCAAAGAGAACTTGACTATATATCAGAATGGTCAATCAAATGGCAACTTCAAATCTCAACAAATAAATGCTCTGTCTTGCATATTAGCAGAAAAAATCAGAAAATAAAATACAAGCTGAATAATCAAGACCTTATCCAAACTCTGTCAAGGACCTTGGAGTACTCATCTCAAATGATCTAAGTGCTAGAGCCCATTGTAACTACATAGCCAAAAAGACATTAAAAGTTGTTAACCTAATCCTACGTAGCTTTTTCTCTGGTAATATCACACAACTAACTACAGCATACAAAACATTTGCTAGACCTATACTTGAATACAGCTCATCATATCATGTATCTGATATTAACACAATTGAAAAAGTCCAGAAATATTCCACAAGAAGAGTTCTCCGCTCCTCCGCTCATTGCAGAATACCTTATGCCACCAGACTTGAAACTCTAGACCTAGAAAACCTAGAACTACACCACCTCCGGTCCAATCTAAATATAGTATATAAAATCATACATTGCAATGTCCTACCTGCAAATGAATACTTCAGCTTTAATCATAACAATACAAGAGCACACAATAGATACAAACTCAAGGTTAACCGCACCAAACTTGACTGCAGAAAATACGACTTCAGCAACAGTGGTCAATGTTACGACGGCTGCTTTGGTGAAATGCTCTCTAATGGTTTCTTTATTCCTTATTATTATCTGCAATTCACTACAGATTTCATACTCACAAGACCATCTGCTAAAAATTAGGCAATGTTTCCTTAAGGAGCAGCTTTCTGATTCCCCACCCCCACCTGTCTTTGCAAACGCGGAGGAGATTCTAACCAATTCCTCGGTGCTATGGATTACAACAAAGAAAGCAAAGAAACAACCACTCCGGAAGAGGAGACGAGGTAAACAAGCGGGAATTTTAAACAGACTAAGGAATGGGGGGGGGGAATTCCTCTCCCTTCAGTCTTTCTGACTAATTTATACTCACTGGCTAACAAGAAGGATGAAATTCGTCTCTTAAATAGACGGAATTCTGATTTTCATAATTCAGCTGCTCTTTGTTTTACTGAAACCTGGCTTAATCCACAAATTCATGGAGATAACACCATATACATCCCAGGTTTTCAGACATTTAGATCAGACAGAATTGAAGAGACATCAGGTAAAACAAAGTATGGAGGATTATGTTTATATCTCAACAACAGCTGGTCTCAGGATATAACTATAATATATAAATTTTGTGATGAAAACTTAGAGTCTTTACACATCAACTACAAGCCATTTTACTCTCCACATGAGTTCTCATTTCTCCTAATAGCTGTGTATGTTCCTCCACAAGCCTGTGTAAACAAGGCATTACGAACTATTGCTGATCAAATTATGGAGGCTGAAGCCAAACACCCAGGTTCCCTTCCCATCAGTTTAGGAGATTTCAATCAAGCAAATTTAAGGAAAGAGCTCCCAAAATTTTTCCAGCATGTAAATTGTCCCACCAGAGGCAAAAATACTTTAGACCACTGCTATACAACAGTAAAAGATGCTTATAGGTCTTTATCATGAGCAGCTGTGGGACACTCTGACCACTGCATGATTCACCTTGTACCTGCCTACAGACAAAGACTTAAAATCATTAAACCAACAATTAAATCAGTGAAGACTTGGTCGGATGAGGCAAAGCTGAAACTCCAGGCCTGCCTTGATTGCACTGATTGGAATGTTTTTGAAGATGCCTCTGCAGACCTAGATGAGCTCACAGATACTGTGACATCATACGTTAGCTTCTGCGAAGACTTATGTGTACCAACAAGGAACCTGAAAATATATAGCAACAATAAATCTTGCTTCACAGCTAAACTTAAGCAGCTACGTTGTTCCAAAGAGGAAGCCTACAGAAAAGGTGACAGAATGCTATACAACCAGGCCAGAAGCATATTAACAAGAGAGATCAGAGCAGAAAAAAAAAAGCTACTCTGAAAAGTTAAAGAATCAATTCTCAACAAATGAACAAGCAAACATGTGGAAAACTCTTCAAAACATCACTGGCTTCAGCAAACCTCCTTCCCAGGCAGAAGGAAATCAACAAACGGCAGATGACCTGAATGTGTTTTACTGCAGGTTTGAAAAGAAACTATAGCCACCTATCTCCACAACCCACATCTCAAACACACCAACAACAACCAACCCTCCTACAACTGGCCCCAATCCATTGGGTTCACAACCTCTGGTGATCACAGGAAAAGAAGTGCAAGATCTATTACATAGACAGAAGCCAGGAAAAGCACCGGGGCCAGACAAGATAACTCCTTCTTGCTTAAAAGTCTGTGCTGACCAATTGGCCCCCATCTTCACCTGAATCTTCAATAGATCACTAGAGATGTGCTATATTCCGTCCTACTTCAAATGTTCTACCATCATCCCAGTGTCAAAGAAGCTCTCCATCAAGGAACTGAATGACTACAGACCAGTTGCTCTAACATCTGTAGTTATGAAAATCTTTGAAAGGCTTGTGCTGTCCCACCTGAAACCATTACGGATCCGCTGTTAGATCCCATGCAGTTTGCATACCGAACAAATAGATCGACAGATGATGCTGTTAACATGGCTCTGCATTACATCCTACGACACCTTGAATCTCCAAATACCTACACAAGGGTCCTCTTTGTAGACTTCAGTTCAGCATTCAATACCATCATTCCAGACTTTTCTAAGTAAATTAAACCAACTACCGTGTTTCTCCAACAATACGGACCCCGCCAATAGGAAGACCCAGAATGTTTTTAGGCATAAAATGAAATTTAGGCCCTCCCCCCAAATTTAGGCCTAGTTTAAATTGGGGGGGAAGGTGGGGGGGAACTTGCCATTAGGAGTGCCCTGCAGGCAGCTATGCCTCACCATCAGCCACTCCTAACAGCCAATCATGGTGAAGCATGGAGGGCTCCCTTACCCCTCCCTTACCCGGTTCAGCAGGCGGGTGGCATTGGCATTGATGTCCGGCAGCGTTTCAGCCGCTTCTCAGGCCTCCACGGTTCCCACAAGTGCTGGTGCCTCTCTCACCAGTGCTGTCTCCAACAACAGTGTCTGAGTCACTCCCGCTTTTCCCCCGTCCCTGTAACAACAGGAAAAAAAAGATTTTGAGGTACCTGGGAGCACCGCGTGGGGGACGGGGGAAAAGTGGGAGCGACTCAGATGCTGTTGTTGGAGATGGCGCTGTGCGGGGGGGTAAGAAATTAATTCACCCTCAAAAAGATATCCTAGCTGTTTTTTCGGGGCTCAAAAAAAAAATAAGGCCCAGCCTTATTTTGTGAGAAACATGGTAGCGGTACCTGAACACACTTGTAAGTGGATCATAAGCTTCCTAACAGACAGGGAGCAGCAGGTGAGGCTGGGCGGAATCACATCCGATACCTGTACAATCTGTACAGGGCCCCCCCAAGGCTGTGTGCTATCTCCACTTCTCCCTATATACCAATGACTGCATCTCAAACGATCCATCTGTTAAAATACTGAAGTTTGCTGATGACACAACAGTGATTGGTCTCATTCGAGACAATGATGAATCTGCATACAGACAGGAGGTTATACAACTTGCCTTGTGGTGTAACCAGAACAATCTGGAACTGAACACACTTAAAACCGTAGAAATGGTGGTAGACGTTAGAAGAAACCCTCCCATACTACCACCTCTTACAATACTAGACAACACAGTATCAACAGTAAAGACCTTCAGATTTCTAGGTTCTACTATATCACATGACCTAAAATGGACACCTAACATCAAAAACGTCAGCAAAAAAGCACAACAAAGAATGTTCTTTCTATGCCAACTCAGAAAGCTCAAACTGCCCAAGGAGCTGCTGATACAGTTCTACAGAGGAATGATTGAGTCCGTCATCTGTACCTCTGTAACTGTCTGGTTTGGTTCTGCAACCCAACACAGACTCCAGAGAGTAATTAGGACTGCAGAAAAAACAATTACTATCCACCTGCCTTCAATTGAGGACCTGTATACTACATGAGTCAAAAAGAGGGCTGTGAAAATATTTAGAAACCCCTCACAACCCGGACATAAACTGTTTCAACTCCTTCCCTTAAAACAACGCTATAGAGCACTGCACATCAGAACAACTAGACACAAGAACAGTTTTTTCCCCGAATGCCATCACTCTGCTAAACAAATAATTCCCTCAACACTGTTCAACTGTTTACAAAGTATACACTACTATTACTGTTAATCTTCTCACCACTCCTTATCACCCATCCCCTCCCACTTGACTGTTTCCTAGTATGATTTTATTGTTGATTGTACCCTATGACTATGATTAAGTGTTGTACGTTATGAATCTTGATTCCTAACAAATGTATTTTTATGTATACCGAGAGTATTTACACCAAGACAAATTCCTTGTGTGTCCAATCACACTTGCCCAATAAAGAATTCTATTCTATTCTATTCTATTCTATTCTATTCTATTCTATTCTATTCTATTCTATTCTATTCTATTCTACTCTACTCTACTCTACTCTACTCTACTCTACTCTACTCTACTCTACCTGACTCTGGTTTCTTCCCCAAACCCCGCAAATTTTAACCTTAGACTGTCTACTATTGACCTCACCCCCTTCCTAAGAGGCCTGTAGGGGGCGTCCATAAGTGCACCAATCATGCCTACCGTACCTGTCCTATTGATTCTTTTTATTTTTCTTATAAGTATCTATCTCATGTATTCAAAACTATATTTATTCTTATACCTGTATCTTGTAAGCGATTGACAAATCAAATAAATACAAATAATACTAAAGTTCAACAATGTCAGAAGGGCCTATGGTTTAGCCCATGCATGAGTTTATGGTGGAATTGTAAATCTTCATACTGTATTCTTAACATGCATTTGTATAAGACGTGGTTGATCATAAGAAATATCTGTGCAATCATCTCTATGCAGTGCTTTATCAGGAATCTCCTTGCCCTTTTAGAGTCAGTTTGCATTGAGATAGGAAGCCTGTGAAAGGTTTTACCCTGCTTTTCATCACCGCTGAAAACAAGATGTCAAAATGAATGATTCTAAACTAGTCTTTTACTTGACACTCCACTTTTCTGTCTACATGAGTTTATTATTTTCAGTGTCAAAAGAATATTTCAGGTATCTTTCTTTCTCTTTTACACATGCACACACACATACACACAGTCTCTGTCTCTCTCTCACACATCCACACCCACACGCGTGCACACACACACTGAGAGAGGAGTAGTAGTAGTTTACTTCCCCAGTGGTTACACAGATTGTAAGTAGTCTGCTAAAATTCAGGGTGGCATAACTCATACATGCACATATGAATATATATACACATAAAGTCTAGATGTGTGAAAATACCTGCAGATATGAATGTGCATGTATTAAAAAAAATTATTGGTCAATAACCAAAATAAAGTTCTGCCTATGGAGAAAAACTTAGCTGTTTCTACACTGAAGCATTTTCCTTTTGGTTAATTAAATCTTAAGCATTACATGAAAGCGGTATTATAAGTTGGACTCTACTGGAGGCTGGCTGTTTGTAAAAGGAAGAATTCATCAATGCAATAAATTGCAAACCCATAAACAAGATAGTGGCAAAGAGATCAAGAAAAATATAACAATGATGCCAAGAATGATCATACTGCAAACTGAAAGAAGCATAAACACTCCATAGCTAGAAAGGAACGTTGTTACATAGAGACAGAATCGCTTTAATGCTTCAGAGCATGTGAATTTGTGATCAAAGGTAATAAGAAATATTGCACATCATTATATTCTCTATTTTAGTGGCAGGTTGGCTGGAAAATTCAATCTTAAGACTACTATATAAATTTCTCCAACTAGGCGAAATCTCCAATAATTTCCATTCCATTGTGTTAATATCTACTGTGAGGAAGTATATTACCAATTGCTGTACCCTAACAATTTTTTTTCTGCTGATTCTGTTGATTACATATGATTTTCTGAATCCTCAACCTTATTATGGGAAACTCTGAACAGAAAAGATCTTTAGTCTCAAGTCTTTTCTTTAAAATACTTATATTTCTTTCTAAGGAGGGAATTCTATGCATGCCTTGAGCTACTCAGCCAAAATTGCAAATGAAACGGAGCTGATATCAGTTTTAACTATCAGCCTTACTCCTCCTTCAGTGTATTTATTATGGCAACTGGAGGCCCACCATTGGTTAATGACCAAACAAATGGTTAAGCTAAATAGACATCAAGTTTGGATCTAAAGTCAGAGAAGAGCACAAGGAGGCTATGGAAGGATGAGCTTGCATGGAATGGTGGAAGGAATATCCTTCGTCTGTTCCCTTTAAATGCCCCCATATGTTGACTCTGATAGCATCAGAAAGAAAGGGATTTACAGATCCACTGAGAGATATAGGGGAGAGGGGAGAGAGGAGGAGAGGAGAGGGAAAGGAAAAGGAAAAGGAGAGGAGAGGAGAGATCATTCCATGTCCTAGTAATAAATGTTTTGTGTATAATATATGAGAATGTTTAAATAAACCAACCAGAGGTGGCATTCAGCAGGTTCTGACCAGTTCTAGCAGAAATTTGAATGGTTCGGAGAACCAGTAAATACCACCTCCGACTAGAGATTTTACAGTATTCTTCCCCTGTCACGCCCACCAAGCCACGCCCACCAAGCCACGCCCACAGAACTGGTAGTAAAAAAAATTTGAATCCCACCACTGAAATCAACAATCAGTATGAAAGAAAGCCTAGAAGAGGCTTGATCTCTGTTTAATTTAGGGACTTCTCCAGTCATAAAAATCTATATGTTTGGGCCTCTATTGAAGAGGACAGCTCAGGAACTACAAGGAGAACCAAGACAAGAGTTCCCATCAGTTCGAACACAGTCCACACAACACCTCTAGAGCTCCCAAGTCTCTGGTTGTGAACTGGCTTCAGAATGCTTTCTCTTGCTCCACAATTGTGCTAGAAGTTAACCATGACCTGGATGACTGAGAATCTCTGCAGACTTTTGGTTAATACAATTTGGGATGAACACTCTTTGAATGGTGTGGAGTAGGAATGGATTTCCAGAGGAAAAATTGCAGACTACAGGAACCAGGAGCACCACTCTAGTGACCCCGAGGACACAGAGAAACCCCCAAGTGCTTCAACAACCCGCTAAAAGGATGCAAATGACCAGCTATCTGCAAGGAATATAATCCTTCCATTCCCCGTTATCCTGTCAGAGCTGAAGAAGCTTCTTGGATGAGAAGCGAAATGTCTTCAAAAGTAAAAGCAAGAAAGTCCAGTTGCTTCCTGAAAAAAACACCTTTGACCTGGACAACTGAGAATCTCTACAGACTTTTAGAAGTTAATGAGTTCAGATCTCCAAAAGAGGTGGGGGTTCAGGGGCAAGGGACTTACTCACATTATTTTCACTCCATAGTCTCACAGGCATCTTTGAAAGTTGTAAATGTAAAACAAGTAAGTATATAGTTAAAAGATTCTTCTTGCTATTTTTCCATATCAACCCCTTTCCCATCCCCAGAAGTGACGTGATGCAGCTGTTGTAGCACTGAAGGCTTTTTAAACAACCCAGAATTCTTGATAGTTGCCGGCATACTTTTTATTTAATTCCAAAACATGTGTAAATGTAATTAATTTTCACTAAATGGGCTTCCCTTCTTTATTTTCTTGCTTTTTAAGGCTGTAAATATTATCATCCCACAGAGATTTGTTTCTGCTTTCTCTGGTTAATTAAAGGCACTCTAGGATTTATCTTATGGAACCACCAGGAGGGCACCGCTAGTGAAATATTATATTAGCAGGTGGCTCATCTATTAACATAAGGAAGTATCAGTGTTTTTGAATACGAGTGTTTCCAACATGTCAGTCCCTTTTAGGGTGATGTAATCTGGGAAGCAAAGTGAATAATAGTAGTGCTAGAAGCAGAAGACCAAACCTGAAAAGCAATATTTATTTAAACTGGAATAGCTGGAACATTTTATGAGAGAGAAAATAGACATAGCTGGAGACACATTTATCTCCAGGCCTTGGAATTCAGTTGATTTTTTCTGATAAAATACTTTGAGTGTCTTCAAAACAGTTGGCATCTCTTGCCATTTTCTGCTCCCAGTATTTTTAGCAGTTTAATTTTTGCCTCGTAGAAGGCATCGGGAATAAGGTTTTTTTTTTTCCCCCCACACTGCAGCCCTCACCGGCTGAATTTCCCCTAGATACACCAGTTCAGTAAATCTATTCCCAGAGTAGTGACAGTCCTTTCCACTGCTTTGGCCACAGTGATGGCTGGGTATGCAGTCTAAGCACCATTTCTGGCTTCCCTCTTCCTTCCCACCAGTGCTAAGAAGCACCAATTACTTTCTTTTCCAGGAGCAGATCTTGGAGCACATGGAGTTTGGAGATATCTTTCCTCCCTTTGTATTCACCCTTTCTGGTCTGTTACATCTACTGATTAACCAATAGAAAATGTCTCACCATTTGGCCTGTTTTATTTGGTCTGGAAGGAGAACTCTTGTCAATTTCACCTGGAGGGAGGGAGGGAGGGAGGGAGGAAGGAGGGAATATGCAATATGCAATTTCACCAGCATTTTTTTAAAATGGAAGAAAATAATACATTATTTACCATTATTCCTACTATTTGGGTTAGAAAGAGAAACTGGCAGCCCAAGATGAAATGGCCATGGAGGACAACCATAGAGCACAGTAGGTAATTGAAATGTAGGAGAATATTTACTGTACAGTTTTGGTTTGTATGTTACCCATAATCCATTAGAGTTGGGCAGATGTAATAAATGTAAATAAATAAATAAAAGAAAAATAAATGAAATAAAATAATGAAATGAAGAGCAGGACCACTGAGCTGACACATGTTGGAAAATACTATTTTTGATGTGCAGCAGAAAAAAATGGGAGTCAGTAGCCTTCCTCTTAGGCTGGGGGCAAGCAGAGAATTATCCCACCACGAGCAATAGCAATAGCACTTAGACATATATTATATACCGTGCTTTATTGCCCTCTCTAAGTGGTTTTTACAGAATCAGCCTATTGCCCCCAATAATTTGGATCTTCATTTTACCCACCTCGGAAGGATGAAAGGCCGAGTCAACCATGAGCCTGGTGAGATTCGAACTGCCAAATTGCAGGCAGACAGCAGACAGCAGAAGTAGCCTGCAGTATTGCATTCTAACCACTGCACCACCATGGTTCATGGTCTCTATTTGTGCTGTGGCAACCTGGTCATAAGACCCAAGACTAAGAGAGAATGAGTTCTCCCAGAGCTTAGGATCCAGGATCAAATCTGGTACTTGGTGCATCGAACTATACATCCTCTAGTCAATACAAAAATATTTTGCAAGAATTTTCACAACCCAGGCATAGGTGAGTTTCTAACCTCCAATGAGCATAGGGGTGTAATGAGAAAATCACAGTTTGGGCAAAAGGAAAGAGTGCATTGATTTTTGCTCATTCCTCCTTGCATACACCTTTACCTTTGAAAAATCTGTTTCAGGTATTTTGGAAATCTCCAAACAGCAAAGAAACTGGAGCTGGGGGAAATGGTGACATTTATATGCTCTTCACACCAGCGGTAGCCTCCACTGGATGATGCCTCATTTTGTTAAACTCTGCTTCCACTCCCCCAACCACCCCCACCCATTCTCTTCCGCACACTGGCATCAGATGTGGCTAAAAGAAAGCCACGCGAGTAGCAAACTCTAAAGAATGTTTTAGAATCACTCTTGAAAATATTACCCATCCATTTACAGCAGCTGAGATCCTGACCTATCTTGCCCCATTGGAGCAGGGAGGAGAAGGTGCAATAAGAATGCATCCTTATTTTCAGTCAATGCGCACCTTATACCATTATTCTTTATGAAGTGAAGTGCGGATGGGAAAGAGTTCTGCACAGAACTATCCTAATGGATAGGGTTTAGGGTTGGGGGGGTTGGACTGGAAGACCTCCAAGATTCTTTCCAACTCTGTGATTCTGTTATTTATTGTTCAAAATGGAAATTTCCCCATGGTGAAATGTTCAGAATCTAGGAGCGATACCTGAAGGCCCAAGAAACTGAATGTGGATGATCCATTCAGAGATTTTCATTCTTCATCTATTTTATGTAGCAAAATTGTTCTCTGGTCTTACCATCCTTTCATGAAGTTATCAAATAAATCTTTGGAGATGAATAATAATAACAATAAAGAAGACAGCAGACACATTGATTATTAATCATTCATCTGGAGTGGCTCCTCTTCCTTGAGGTCAGCCATACTTTTCAGTGGGCGACATAGATTGAAATTGACAATTGCTCTTAAAAAGAATCAGGTTACACAGTATATATCCCTAGTAATAAAAATAAACATCTTTCAAAACTTTCTTCTTGTGTGCCATTGTTTTTGTTGGAAACAGAGGGATGGGGGAGAACCAGGCAGCAACAGATGACCTGAGATGTTAGGGAGAATATTTTAATTAATTCAGTGAAATTTTTTTTGAACCCAATGAATTGTTTCTTTTTTTAAGGATAATAATTAGCTAATCCTGGAGAGCTTTGCCTAATGAAATCTGTAATCTAAATTAGATTTGCTCGAGCAAAGGTTTTGGAAAAGAAAGATACTTTTAGATTTTGATAATAAAAATACATATTTATTTAACAAATTGGCTTGATCTTCTTAACTAGTGGTCTAGTCTTTAGAAAGGGCTACAACATAGGAAATATGTAGAAGAATAGAGTGAAACTGCCATCTCTCAGAACATTATTCTGTGCTTGCTTTGCTGTAAGCATACTGGAACAATGGAAGTTTCTTCCCTGAATAATTTAGGGTAACCACAGCTCTTTCAATTTGTTTCTTAGTCACTGCCATGTGGCCATTGGTTTTGGTGATGGAGTGCTTTGAATGAAAGGAATCCAAAACCAGCTCCAGATTAATTCTGATATGAACCTGCTAGTGAAAGAATAACTGAAGGTCAACAATGAGGAACCTTCACAATTGCTAGAGTTAGACCTCAGGGTAAATATCACATGCTTCACAGCCTCATAGCATAGGGTCCCAAATTCAGCATCACATTCACATTATTTCGCTTTTTGTGCACCTGTTGGTTTGGACTGGCATACAGTTGGTCATTCTTTTCATTCCAGCTTAGGGGAAGGAAATGTTAGCATACATCCACATCAGTTTTGAAATTTAGAGAATGAGAAAATTATTTTGCCTAGAGATAAAGTTGAAGGAGCCACAGAATAATTTCTATGTTCTGCTTGGTTCAGAAAGACAGCCAACTGATTTGGGGCCAGTCAACCTCTTTCAGGTCAACCTATCTCTCAGGGTTGTTGTTATGAGGAAAACAGGAGGATGAAGGAGTATTAGGTATGTTCACCCCTTTGATTTACTGATAAAATTAATAATGGAAGGATAAAAATAAACTGATATATATTAGAATAGATAGATGATAGATAGATAGATAGATAGATAGATAGATAGATAGATAGATAGATAGATAGATAGATAGATAGATAGATAGAGATAGATGTGTGTGGGGGGAGAGGGAGAGAGAGAGAGAGAGAGATTATTAAACCATCAGTCCATGATCTCTCCTTTCTCCAGGGAGATTTTGCTGATCAGTCCTCTGACTTATCATTTTGGATCTAATGTCATCCTCAATTATTTAGGCAAATCTACCTCACCATATCCTTACCAGAAGCTAGTACATTGTTTCTTCTAATGCAGCCTATTGTCCTCTGAACACTGTCATATCCAGCTCGTTCATATTCAGCTTGTTGTCAATGAGCTCACCCAAATCATTGTCAGCTGTAATGTTTCCACACCATGAATCCCCATCTCGTCTGAGTGTCTTCTCTCCTTGCAAGACAACTATCAAGCCAATATGTCATATATCAAAAAACAGGATATCAAAATTATGAGACAGAGTCATAGGAGAGCAAAAATGATATAGAATGATGAATGAAGTACCTCCTTGAAAGAAATACGTTAGTAATGGATAATTCCCTAACCAGACAGTGCTAATAAACAGATATGGAAGGAATCCAGGGATATATGTCTGCTAATGGAACAGCAGTTTGTCATCCCCATAAAATGTACCTGGAAGGTTGGGGACCTCTGAAGAAAATTTAAGAGTAGTCTCAAGAGAATAGAAAGTTCCACTAAGTAAGCAAAATTCTGCTTGCACAATATTCAATCCTGTTCTATGATTCTATTTAAACTGTGATATTACTTCGTAAATGTCTATATGTATTTACTCAGATTTCACTTCTAGAAAATGGTTGGATCCCATTGTTCATCTTGTTGTCCAAATCTTATGACAAATGTTAAATTTATGTGAATTTAACTGCAGGGTTTTTTTTTCAGTGATAGTCTACGTCAATGGTATTTGGATATATTTATCCTTCTACTCTGAGTTTATCCATTTAGGAGCCACTGGCCCTGTGCCTATTGTTAAATTATCTGCACCATAATTAACTCTTTTTTTTAATGAAGTACATCTGGTTTTCATGGTGACAAGAAGTTGCCTTTGTTTTCTTTTCAACCTGGCAAATGAAGCTAGCAAATATATTCCATGGCAACATTTTCTTTAATTGCAGGGGTGCCTGTGAACATTCTTCACTGATGGTGTTAAATGTGTCCAGGTGTGAATGATAATCTTAATAGAGGAATTATTTATCTTCATTATAGCAAGAAACTGCCATGATCGATTTTATGAACACAGTTGTGTCAGAAGAGTCTTGCTTCCAACTTGTGGGACTCTAGGATCTCCCCAGGGTTAGGTTATTTAACAAAACAGCAGTCAGCTGTAGAAACAATTGATATTAATACACACACACACACACACACACACACACACACACACACACACACAATGGCTCAGCTGGATTGACTCTTTATTGGAGTAAAGAAAGAAGACATATATGCATAGATAGATTCACCACTTTCCTGAAGGCCAAAAGGGTGAGGACTAGTGGTGGGATTCAAAAAATTTACTACTGGTTCTGTGGGCATGGCTTGGTGGGCATGGAGGGGAAGGATACTGTAAAATCCTCATTCCCTCCCCACCCCACTCACCAGCTTTCCAGCTCCATTCTCCTGTGCAGGGCAACAAAAGAAGAGCCAGCCAATCAGCTGGGACTCAGGAGACAGAGAATAGGGGCGGGGCCAGTCAGAGGTGATATTTGTTGATTCTCTGAACTACTCAAAATTTCTGTTATCTGTTCTCCAGAACTGGTCAGAACCTGCTGAATACCACCTCTGGTGAAGACCATCTGAATCTCTTGGATGGAGCTATTACCTAAGAGAGACATCATAACAGACAAGACATATTTCCAAGATGACCCTGCTTTCATCCAGGAGAGCATGCCTACACTACGAGATCTGATAGGACAGGCAATATCAGAGATAGGCTGTTCCATAAATAACTTGGTTTCATGCCACATGAGCTTTAAAAGGGGCAATCAGCATCTCTGAATTGCACCTGGAATTATACAGCAAATACATAGACATACATGCAGGGGTGTGATTCAAATTTTTTAACAACCGGTTCTGTGGGCATGGCTTAGTTGGTGGGCGTGGCTTGGTGGTCATGTGGCTGGGTGGACATGGCTTGGTGGTCATGTTAGTGGCTGGGCATGGCCAACTCAACATCACTCACATATAGGCACGCATCTTTTCGCATGGCCTCTCGTGACTGTGGGGATGCTGCAACAGTCATAAGTGTGAAAAAGGGTCATAAGTCACTTTTTTCAGTGCCATTGTAACTTTGAATGGTCACTCCACACAAGCAAAGTACCAGCAAAGGAAGAAAAAAAACTCCAGAGAAGTTCCTGAGACAGGAAGTCTAGTCCTGCCAAGAATGTAATAAGGGTTAACGGAGAGGCAGTTTCTGTAAGCAACACCAGAATGTTTCCTTCTTGCCTTCCTTACAGTATTAGGCCAGTAAATTCTTCTAACAACCAGTTCTCTGAACTGCTTAGAATGTTAACAACTGGTTCTAGCAAATAGGTGCAAACCGGTAGAATCCCACCCCTGCATAAATGTAGGTCTATGAATGTCTTAAGAATTTTGTAAGTGAATGGTTTACCTATCAGCAGCATGACAAATCAGCTGCCTAGGTGAAATCTTCAGGTTTTTAGTACAACAGTCTTCCGTGTTGCTGATCTGCACTTAATTTAACCTAATGAAAAGTTATGGTTAAAGCAACAGGTTTTAAGCCTTTAACATGGACATTTTGCCATGTTTTCATAGATATGGTTTGGGTAGAGTTTTGATGCCAACACAGCTGTATTGTGTTAGCACAATTTGTTATATTTTTTAAATACAATTTTATTACATTTCCAAAGCTAATAAAGTATAGAATAATGGGGAAAGGAAAGTTTAAAAAGCAAGAAAAAAAGAATTAAAGGTATAACAACGACAGCAACACACACATATATATAAATGAACAAAGATATAGAAAAAAAGTAACTTCCTACTTTCTTAAATATAAGTACAAATGTATAAAAATATAGCACCCTAAGTTTAAATTAAAATCATGGCATAACTTATAGATCATACACATCAAATGGAAGCAATAACAATACTGAATATTTCTATAATCAAAATATATCTAGTAATCAAACCTCAAAATCAGAGTTTCATTTTTAAATAGAAACAAAGATTGATGGATCCTTTGTTGTATTATCTTAATCATATTTTTCTTAAGTTTTTCTAGTTGCTCATCTGAGGTATGTTGCTGGCTTGAAAGCTGGTTTGAAATAAAGCACTAACATCACTTCCCTGGTACTTGATAAATGAGATTCCAGCCTAGGTTTTATAGGTATTTAAGAAAGTGAGGCTTACACACAGGGTTGTTGTTGTTTTTTAATGTAAAACTGACTATAGTATATATAATCAAATCATAAGTGAAATTAATCTGAAGCCCCAGAGTGGAACCAGACACAAATTCAAATTCATAGCACAACAAGATACCACCTGCTCTTTGCAGGATTGTAAGTGAGGGTCTTCACACTCAAATGAAAGATTTTCTGAAAAGTTCACATTCCTTCAGTCAATTAGTAGAGAGACTCTGGTAGGAAAAATGGCATAATTACTCTTTCCTATAGACACACTTATTATTTAAAGAAAGCTCTAACTATCCTTAACATTCTTGACTTTTTTCTTATATCAATTTTGTCTCCACACTGCCTTGTAGTATATTATCTGGTAGAAACAGCAGTTCCTCATTTATTTTGGAGCAGATCTCATTTAGGGATGCTTAGATGTTCATGAAGGGGACACGATGCCTCAGTGATGAAAGATGCTGAGCTTGTCAGCTGGAAAGCTGACAACCGGTTCAAGACCCAAGCACCGTGGGATGGAGTGAGCTCTCATTACTTACCTCAGCTCCTGCTCATCTAGAAGTTTGAAGGCAGGCAAATGTGAGTAGATAAATAGGTACCACTTTGGTGGGAAGGTAACAGTGTTCCATGCGCCTCAGTGTATAGTCATGCTAGCCACATGATGATGGAAGCATCTTCTGACAATGTTGACACCCTCAGGTAAGAAATAGAGATGAGCACCATCTTCTAGAGTCAGACACAACTGAACAGGGGAAACCTTTACCTTTAGGTGATCATGTGCATGCCTTCCATGGAAAGATAAGAAGCCATTTTTTTTTCCTTTTGGGGTTCCTATCCTTCAAAATTTGGAGCTCGTGAGGCCTCAGCCTTTGCCTTCATAGACTGAAATCAACAACCCTTCTATTAAGTGTTGCTTAATTACATAAGTATGTCTGTGTGGGTAGAATTATCATGAATTGTAATTATTTGTGAATTACACCTACCAATTATCTCCAATTCCATATGGGAGAGGGTAAATAAGGTAGAATCTATTGAAAGGAAGTGTGGCTCAGCCTATTTCTCAATGTACATTTGAACATGTATAAAACACATCAAGGAGCCAGATCACACCCTGACATGTTCACTAAAATAAGCAGAACTGCTGCTTCAAGAACAAATTCCCAGAATCATGGGCCATTGACCACAGAGCCAGATTTGCATTTTGTCTTTGTATTCTGAGCCAACAGCCACACACAAGGATGTGGGCAAGACCAGGGCTAAAAAGATAATTTTTAGTTTCAATTCATGTTCTCAGTTTACCAAAAACAAACCAAAATGTTATATGTTCAGGAAGTTATATAATAAACTTTAAAAACTAAGGAAAGTTTTCAACATACAGTAGGTAAACATGAACCCATAGTTAATATTTAAAATACAGTCTCTTTTTCTGCCCTTACGTTATTAGGAAGTTGGACTTTTGGCTGAAGTAAGCTTCAACTTTTTGCTCCTGTTGCATATTTCATGTACAACTTACAACGTACATTGCTAAAAAAGCTTGCTAAAAAAGCTTCTATTGATTAGATGTCAATTTTGGTAACACAAACTGTTGGCATACTGGCCCCGAGTCCAGACCAGGGTGTTTGTGACATGCCAAACAAGGTTGCATGGCTGAAGACGCCATTTTGATTTCTTAGACACTTTCCACTCTTCAGAGGCTCCATATCTTGATATGGCTATAACAAAGAGAAAATAAAAGGTTAAAGCTCTTTCTCTTATGCTAGGATTCTAAATCCAAATTGCATTTACTGCATTTATACTTCCTAATAAAGAAAGAAATTGAACCTGCCATCTGTGCCTTTAAACTAGTATGTATGACTGTAGTACCAGGCCTTCCTTTTGCTTTTTTAACACCTGCGCTTCACTGAAGGCCTTGCCACCAGCTGAAATGCAAATTTTTAGATTCATTTGAAGATCCACTTCATCTGGCAAAGAAGAATTACCAGGAAAATAGCTATCATGGCTCAGAAACTGCATCCAAGGAAAGGAAAGAGGTATCAGCATTTTGCTTCATTCTTTTCTTTATTATCTGCTTCCCAAAGTTTCACAGACCTTTGAAGCTCCACTCTCATATCATTCACTTGCCAGAGCAAGAAAGATTTGTCAGAAATCCTAGACCGCTAGCAGACATCAGGAAAAAGTCTCAGGTCCACAAGCTCCCATATTTCTCTTCCCCTTACTGCACAGAACTCACACTATTAGTAGTAATGTAGCAGCAATTCTTTCAGGGTGGCAAGGGTGACTTTAGCAGTAGCAATAACACTTAGGCTGTATACAGCTTCACAGTGCTTCACAACCCCCTCTAAGCGGTTTACAGAGTCCGCATATTGCCCCCAACAATCTGGGTCCTCATTTTACTGATCTTGGAAGGATGGAAGGCTGAGTCAACCTTGAGCCCCGTCAGGATCGAACTGCTGGCAGTGGGCAGAGTTAGCCTGCAATACTGCATTCTAACCACTGCACCATCATGCCAGCACTTCAGAAGAGTGATCACAGATCTTCTTCTCAAGTGTGCAGGGCTGACATTAAAAAAGAAAAAAGAGAAAAAGGAATCATTCAGTGCAGAAAACAGTGCCAATCATTCACGCTTGCTGAGCACCAAGCACAAGTCGTGAATTCTGTCAACCAGCAACATAGACATGCATATATTTATTATGGGAGAAAGTCAATAATTCCATTCCTAATCCTTTGAATTACCCTGAATCCTACTAGACATTCATCACGAAAATACTGAGTCAAAAGCAGTTGGGGGGAAAAAAAGAGAGAGTTGAGGGACTCAGTTCCCGACCTGATATGTGATGTTCCGAAAAAGGCCGTGATACATAGATAAATAAAACTCTGCCATAAATAAGACAAGTGCCCAACTTTGAGCCATCCAAATCTTTGCTAACACCACCGCTCCTGTCACTCTTTTATTAGTTACATTTGCACTTACTGATGCTTCTTGAAAATGATATTCTCTTCCAGGAGAGATGCCTGTCAGAAAAAGTGCTTGGGAGAAAGCAGATGGAATGACGAGTTGTTTCCAACATTTTATTTATGTCTCCGTGGGGTGGAAGTATTTTGTTAACTCTGCTCTTGAAATGCCTGGACCAGCCAGTGCTGCCAACACAAATATTTTCAAATGTTTCATGCTGAACTGCTGCAAAGCTTCAGTCTCTTTCCTTGCCAGTGAAGCTGAACCGTTATCTCCTTTGATTCTCCGACGTGTTTAATTTTTTTAACAAGAAGGGCAGATGCTGGATAAGTGATGTTACATATTCCCCAGTTTGTATTATTGATATGGACTCCCCAAATAAAGAGCTCTAGCAAAACTATAAATATCCTTGGCAGTTAAGAGGGAAGCTATGCTCTTTACCACCTGGGATTGTCAGCAAATCATGGTTCAGAAAGAAAATTAGATTACTTAAGGAGACTGGGTTGGTGTCTTGGATGAGGGAGCCTTCAACAGCTGGGATCAGTGGAGCTAGCTGGTGAAGTTGCCCAACAAATAGAAAAAAATGCTGTGAGCAAGAAACATCTCTGCATTTCCCCCTCTGTCCATTCTCCTTCAGATTGAGGAGGAGAGCAGGTTTCTGAAAAGTCTTTGAAGCAAAAGTGAATGTTTATGCATTTCTCTCGTGATGTTCCTGCCTTCACTTCCTTATGAAATGGCCAAATCAATTCCCAGCTTGGATATACTAGGAAGGATCTCTCTTCCTCCATCTACTTCACATAGAACCCTGTTTCTCCTCTAGGATATAGAGCTCCACTGATTCAGATCAAATTTTTCTTAGATATGAGCGGAAGTGTTTTGGTTGTCATAAAATAATGCAAAAACAGTCACACCTTGGTCACTTGACTACTGCAACACACTTTATATAGGGCTGCCCTTGAAGACTATCTGTGCAGGCAGGATAAGCCTACCTCAGTATGTCCATATGACCCCCTTGCTTTGCAAGTTGCACTAGTTGCTTGTTTGCTTACAGGTATTTGTTAACTATTAAAGCTCTTCATTGCATAGGACCTGATTACATGTGGAACTGCTTATCTTCGATGGTATTAGCCTATCCAGTTCAATCGTCCAGGCTACACACAGTTACAAAGACTACACTGGGAAGTGATTGGTGCACTTATCACTAAATGAGTGATGGATGTGAAATGTGGCAAGGAAGTGAATTTTCTGAACATGTTGAAGATGGTAATGTTCAGACATGGTCCATAAATTTGACTGAAGTCCCACGTAGAGTACTTTCTAAATCTGAAATGTGACAGCATTCAAATAATGTAGGTTTTCTTTTTCCTTTGAAATCAGTGATAACTACCTGGGTGATTACTCACGTTTTAAGACTGATATGTGGGGGTTAAGTGGGGTGAAAGAAATAAAGATTTGGGACCCTTCATAGGCAAAGATGTTCCTAGGAAGGAGGAACACCTCATATATATCTGTTTTGAAGAACTGTTGTTGTTGTTGTTTAACTTTATATGTGAACCAGGATTCTGGGCAGTTACAATTCAAACATTTAAAATGAGAAACAAAAATATGGAAAGAAACCAAAACGAAGAGTAAAAAATGTGAAGGGTGATTAAAAATGAGATGAGAATGAAAAGTCACCTTCAACAAAGGCCTGAGCAAAGAGTCAGATCTTCAAGGTGCTTTTTGAAACATCAACAGGTGAAGGTCTTCCAGATCTCAAAGGAAACCTCATCCCAGAGGGCTTCCATATGACCTAGACCTATAAAAAACAAATGCCCTCAAAAATCCCATGAAAAAACCTTGGTCAACCAAATAAAAGTGGTAAGCTGTAGAATATTCAGGAGGGAATTCAGGCATTTTCTGGGAGAAACATTCAGAAAGAAGCTTAGTTAGACAGGTACTGCAGGAGAAGAGATGGCAGAACCTGTGGATGAAGTGAAAAGGGGGAGCAGTCTAGAATCCCTATGTAGCTGCAAAAGAACTAAGCGTAATGCCTTTTGAGTGCTGTTGACCTTTATTTAACTCTAAGCAGGTGCTGACCATTAGCTGAGAAGATTCCTTGTCATGCCCCTGGTGGAGTCTGACTCTGAGGAAGAGGAGGAACAGCCAACAGGGAGTGGGAATGTGGCTCCAGAGGTGGTGGAGGAGGCTGGGGAAGGGCAGGGGCCGGCTGAGCAGTCAGAAGAGGATCCAGGCCCATCCCCTATCCATCCTAGGTTATGCAGGGAAGAGAGGATCAGGGAAAAGTGAGGTCTACTCAAGAGGAGATTACCATGATCCTCCTTGTGGCTTGCAGGTGGGAGCTATGTATATAAGTTTGCAACTGCGCAGTAAGAATTGCTGGAGCCAATTAGTGTTCACCTTGAAAGAGGCTTATTTTTGCTGGTGTTCTTCCCATGGACTTTTCTTGGTTATTTTCCTGGAGTTTATAATTAGTTACCACAGCTTGCTTCAGAACTCTCATCAATGCGGTTTGTTTTGGTTTTCTGTTTGCCTCATTATTTACTTTTGTGACTTTAAACTGTGCTTAATAAAACAGTGAAGTTAAGTTGAAGGCTTTACCTGACTTTAATATATGTTTTGGGTTATTTTGAGAGACTACAGGTCATCACATTCCTAGGCATAGGCTTTGAACAATAGATGTGGGAACACCATCACTTGGGACTTTCAGGAACAAATTGGACTCTGCAGAAATGGTGTAGGTTCTCCTACTTGGGCAGGGAGTTGGACAAGATGACCTACAAGATCCCTTCCAACTCTGATTATCTGTTATCTGTTATCAGTTTAATTCAACCTTCTTCTAGGCTCGGTCTTTCACACCTGACAGGTATACTGGCTTAGAAATGGCTCATCTATCAATGGTTTAGGTAATGCATTTATTGAGCATTCAGTTTTTTGTTTCATGGAAATATTCCTAGGCAGACATTTCCTAAGATTCTCAGAATATATTGGAGCATTTTCCTATGAGAATAGTCAAATAGCTAAAGAATAATGGGTAGACCACTTAGAAAAACAATGGCATAGATAGACGTTAAGGGGTTTTAGGACATACATTTTTATGATCTATTTTCAAATCTCAAACTAAGCAAAATGGAAGCGGAGGGCTCCTGGATGAATTTAAATAGTCTTTAGAAAGCTAAGCATTATCTGACCTGGTTAATAATTGGGTGGGAGAGCACCAGATAATCCCAGGGTTGTAAGAAGGGACTTGGAAGTAAAAATGAAAGAGAATTTTTGGAAGAAATAAATACAAGCCATTTCTGTTATGCCAAAAGAATTACGTGCATTTGTTCATGAAGTTGTTAAGAGTGAAGGTCAATTAAAAAGATAAAGAAAAGAAGAAAAGACAGGAAAACACAGAAGGGAAGAGGAGAGGAGAAGATGGTGGTACATAGCTTTTTATTATCTGGCATTTGACATAGCTGGCTTTTTTAAAATGCCAAAGTCTTGATGACAATGCTGTAAAATTAGCATTCCTACTTATTTAGGTTTAAGTATGGTACTACAAAATTGTTCCTATTTGATAATGTCAAAGTTGTAAAGGAAATTACAGTATATACATACAACCTGATACATATGATCATTGTGATTTTTGTAGAGAGACTGGAGCAAGGGTCCTCAAACATTTTAAACAGAGGGCCAATTCACAGTCCCTCAGACTGTTGGGGGCCCAGACCAGATGGGTGGGCATGGCTAGGTGGTCATGTGACTGGATGGGTGTGGCCAATTAGCAGTCCATTTTGCCAATTTAGCAGTCCATTAAACAATACACAGAAATTAAACTTTCATTTGTTTTGCTCCTGGGGGTGTTTTATTTGCTTTTGTTTTCATGATACTCTTTTGGTTGACTTTTCTTTTTTACTAGACTGTTTTTTTAAGTTGTTTAGTGGTCCACTTCAGGATACTCAGTTTTGCAGAAATTCTCCTCAGCCTCAAGGAGCTAATGAACAAGTCTATATTTAGAACAGGGCTGACTACAAAACCTAAGTGCAAATTGAGAGTAGGCTAAGCACAGGGAAAACAAGAAGAAACCAGAATTAATAAAAAGTATATATTGTGGAATGTATACCCATTTTTGGTTCTCTGGTAAGGAGGGAAAGGGTGCTTTTATACCTCAGGATGATCACGAGATCTAGCCTCACGCGATCACATGAAATTTGTCTCCTCTGGGTTTTACCTTGTTCATTTTATTTGACATTTTTGAGACTGAACTGAATTACAGATTAGTAGCCCTTAGCAATGGGCTGCAAAGATGAGGTTTTAGTGTGATAGGGTAACTCAAGCTGGGGGAGGGATGGGTGGGAGAAAGAAAATGTGTGAAAATTGAAATGACAAGGTCAAGTTGATAACTTGATTGTAGAAGTTGTAAAGATAAGTTGCAATATAATTAGATATGGACCAGATTGGATACATAAAATATTTATTTATGTATCATATTTATATGCCGCCCATCTCACAGAAACATGACTTGGTAGAGTACAATAAAATGATAATAAATAGTAAAAACAGTATGAACCTTGAATGATTTTTAAAAAGCAGACCAACTAAAATAAGGCTGCATGTCGATGCACATTACAATGTGGCATGCCCTGATCTGACAGTGTATCCACATGACACAACAGGATTTATTTCTGAGTAGCTATACTCAGAACTCCATTATTATTAATTTAATTCTGCCTTAATATTAAGAAGCATGGACCTCACTGTTGATTTGTGTGCTGTTTATTTTTATTTCATGAACCTCTGATATTATGAGGTTTGTGTGTGTGTGTGTGTGTGTGTGTGTGTGTGTGTGTGTGTGTGTGTGAAGAGATGGACATTGAGACATAGCTTGTAGTCTATTTGTTCCACAGGAAGCCAACCAATTTTTGGAAACAGAGAAAATATATAGCCATGTATTTTTTTATTAGAGATATTGAGACATTTATCTACACTGCTCAAAAAAATAAAGGGAACACAAAAATAAGACATCCTAGATCTGAATGAATGAAATATTCTTATTAAATACTTTGTTCATTACATAGTTGAATGTGCTGACAACAAAATCACACAAAAATTATTAATGGAAATCAAATTTAGCAACCCATGGAGGTCTGGATTTGGAGTTACACTCAAAATTAAAGTGGAAAAAACACTACAGGCTGATCCAACTTTGATGTAATGTTCTTAAAACAAGTCAAAATGCGGCTCAGTAGTGTGTGTGGCCTCCACGTGCCTGTATGACCTCCCTACAATGCCTGAGCATACTCCTGATGAGGTGGCGGATGGTCTCCTGAGGGATCTCCTCCCACACCTGGACTAAAGCATCCCCCAACTCCTGGACAATCTGTGGTGCAACATGGCATTGGTGGATGGAGCGAGACATGATGTCCCAGATGTGCTCAATTGGATTCAGGTCTGGGGACAGGGCGGGCCAGTCCATAGCATCAATGCCTTCATCTTGCAGGAACTGCTGACACACTCCAGCTACATGAGGTCTAGCATTGTCGTGCATTAGGAGGTACGCAGGGCCAACTGCACCAGCATATGGTCTCACAAGGGGTCTGAGGATCTTATCTCAGTACCTAATGGCAGTCAGGCTACCTCTAGTGAGCACATGGAGAGCTGTGCGGCCCCCTAAAGAAATGCCACCCCACACCATTACTGATCCACTGCCAAATTGCTCATGCTGGAGGATGTTGCAGGCAGCAGAATGTTCTCCATGGCGTCTTCAGATCCTGTCACTTCTGTCACATGTGCTCAGTGTGAACCTGCTTTCATCTGTGAAGAGCACAGGGGGCCAGTGGCAAATTTGCTAAACTTGGTGTTCTCTGGCAAATGCCAAACGTCCTGCACAGTGTTGGGCTATAAGCACAACCCCCAACTGTGGACGTCGGGCCCTCATACCACCCTCATGGAGTCTGTTTCTGACCGTTTGAACAGCCATATGCACATTTGTGGCCCACTGGAGGTCATTTTGCAGGGCTCTGGCAGTGCTCCTCCTGTCCCTCCTTGCAAAAAGGTGGAGGTAGCGGTCCTGATACTGGGTTGTTGCCCTTCTACGGCCTCCTCCACATCTCCTGATGTACTGGCCTGTCTCCTGGTAGCGCCTCCATGCTCTGGACACTATGCTGACAGACACAGCAAACCTTCTTGCCACAGCTCGCATTGCTGTGCCATCCTGGATGAGCTGCACTACCTGAGCCATTTGTGTGGGTTGTAGACTCCATCTCATGCTACCACTAGAGTGAAAGAACCGCCAGCATTCAAAAGTGACCAAACCATCAGCCAGAAAGCATAGGAACTGAGAAGTAGTCTGTGGTCACCACCTGCAGAACCACTCCTTTATTGGGGATGTCTTGCTAACTGCCTATGCTTTCCACCTCTTGTCTATTCCATTTGCACAACAGCATGTGAAATTGATTGTCAATCAGTGTTGCTACCTAAGTGGACAGTTTGATTTCACAGAAGTGTGATTGACTTGGAGTTATATTGTGTTGTTTAAGTGTTCCCTTTATTTTTTTGAGCAGTGTATATAGCTATAGCTGTAGCTATATCATAGAATCATAGAATGTAAGAATTGCAAAAGACTTTGGAGACTTTCTGTCCAGTGCAGCAATCAATTACTACCTATCTAGTTTGGATGATTGACTGATTGATGTGATAAATATTCTCACCTAAGTCTGAAAACGAAGGCAAAGCCATTGTCGTGACTACGCAACACACACATTTGAAATGAAGCCCAGTTGACCTGAAGAATGGTGATTCCCTCCATCAACAAAGACTTTGTATAATAAACACGCGTGGTGTATTGGAAACGCTGTTTGGTTAAGATATGCGAATTAATCATGATAGATGTGATTGCATTATGACGAGTAATCGTGAGTAGTAAGGGTAATCATGGGTAATAGGGGGTAATAAGGGGAAATCATTATAAATACCAGATTCCATGAAACTCGGGTTAGAGCCGACTTTAATTTATTTTCTTAAGTATTTCCTTGGAGTCCTTGCGGAGGAAGGAATAAAAAAGAGCTTTTTGTTTTACCAAATATTGAAGTGACGTTTGGTTTATTTTCTCCATGCATTTGGCCCAAAGAGTGGTTGAGAGGAAAGTTGGCTCTCTCCCTATTATATTATTTTGTTGTCCACGATATTATGGCTGAAGGTACTGGTGTTGGCGGCAGTTTCGAAGTCGTTTCAGAGGTGGGGGTGGATACTGCTGTTGGCAGGGCTGGCGTGTCACCTGAGCAGCCTTCAATCCAATTGGACAATACTGTTGTTCCTGTGGAAAGTGGACAAACAGATAATGCGAGACGTGAAGATGATTCTGAGCCCATGGTATGGCCAAAAATCCAGAAGGAATGGAAGTTGGGATTGGAGTTGAGGGATGATATGTCAGGGAAGGTTTCACAAGGGAAGCCTCCCACTTTTATGCCGCTACCCTCCCGGATGTTTTAAAAATGGAGAGAATGACGGATTGCTGATGAAGATGAGTGGAGTACTTCTACCACCAATTTAAATGCTAATAAGTTAGAATTGCTCCGGGTCAAGTATGGTGAACTAAGCATTCATGAATCTACTCTTCGGAATGTTTGGGACAATCCAGGGAGGGGACTTAGGATGGAAGACACATCTTTCTTCAGTTCAAGTGCCAGAGATAGCAGGGATATGAGTAGGCAATCGGAGGGAGCATTTTCTGTGGAAGTAGATGAGTCATTAGCAGATGTAGTATGAGTATCAGGAACTCAGAGTAAAACCTTTAAGCCAGTAGGTTCTAGGGCTGAATTCAGAGATGCACAGGTGGGCAGTGACAAGCAGTTTCATCCTGGGGTCCGTCAGGGATGTCTGGATTTAGCCCCAAAGAATGGTTTGGGGTCCACCTCCTATAAACACCTCATTTGATGGGAACCCTGACAGATTGGCATTGTTTTTAAGCCAAGTTGTGAACCACATAGAATTATATTCAAATTGCTACCCTTCTCAGTGGTCTATTATCACCGCTATAACTACAGTGTTAAGAGGTGATGCTGCCAATTGGGTGGCAGAGCTGCACAATGTTCATGCGAAGGAATTGATTGATGTTGGCTTGTTTTGGGATCCACTCCAAGTTCAGTTTGAAGATAGGTCGAGGATACATCAATATGAAGAAGCCGTAATGTCATTAAAGTGGGAGGGGAGGCCTGCTGTAGAGTATGTCAGAGAGTTTCAAAAATTGGCAACTAGGTTGTGCACCTGGCTGGAAAGACTATTGATTAGAGAGTTTAGGTCTGGTTTAGATAAAGGATTGAGGCAGGCTTGTCTTTATAGAGGGGTTCCCCAGAAACTGGGGGAAAGGTATAAAACAGTTGTGGAATTGGATGTGGGACTAAGGGAGTTCCGTCCTACGTTTGGTGGTCCTAGATGACAACAAATGGGAACATTAGCAAGAGGTAAGGTGGGAGAGGAGACTAAAGGTAGTAGCAGAGGAATGGGGCTGATGAGGTGTTTTCAATGTCAAGGTTTGGGTCATAAGCCAATGGAGTGTCCATCTATAGAAACTGATGTGAGAAAACAAATGGCTCGCATTCCTGGAGCCACAAGTAGTAATGTACAAGGTAGTGGGGAGACACGCAGTATGAAACAAGGGGTAGGTAACTCTGAAAGATCTCAAAGGGTGTCACAAAAAACAGATACTGAAGTAATGACAAATAGACATGAGAAGAAAATACCTGATGGTAAACCCCCACCCAGGGTAGTCTTGGGGCTATACGATAGTGGAGAGGACAGTCCAGAAGAGGATGATTTGGTGAGTAATCTCGTACGACCATTAGTTATACCAGTAGTATTGGAGAATCTAAAAGGAAAATTGAGGGGTCAGTATGGAGTGTTGATAGACACTGGGTGTACTTGATGTTTAATAAGTAGAAAAGTGGTTGATGAATTACAGTAATCAGTGGAAGATCTGCCCAAACCTATACATTTTGAACAAGTAGATGGTTCGTTATTGGGTGGGGGTCCTGCTACAGTAATGACAACCCCTATCAAGCTAGAGATAGGGAGTCTTTGGGAGTCTTTATGATTTATTGTAGTACCAGAGATGCGGGAGGCACTAATTTTAGATATAGAATGGTTAGACAAATGGAAGCCCACGATATGGTGGGAAGATGGTTTTTGGAAGTTACAAATTGCAGTTGGCCCCATGTCCCTTCCATACATGCATAATAGAGAAGTTGTAACAGCTGTAGCTGATTTTGAGAAAATACTTTACCCCGAGGTTTATAAAGATCTATCAGATGTATTTAGCGAAAGAGAGTGTGAAACATTACCACCACACAGAACAACTGATTGCGCAATTGATTTAATTCCTGGAGCAAAGTTTCCAAAACTAAGAATGTATGCCATGACTCCAAAAGAGATGGAGGAAATGAGACAATACATAGATAAGAATTTGGCGTGTGGATTTATTCAACCTGGGAAATCACATATAACTGCCCCCGTTTGTTTCATGAGAAAAAGGATGGGGGGATTACGTCTTTGTGTTGACTTCTGGGGCCTCAATGCTATTTGTGTAGACAATGCATACCCCTTACCACTGATCAACAATTTGTTAGCAACTTTAGCAACCGGCTGTTATTTCACTAAATTGGATTTACATGAAGCTTACTATTGAGTTCGGATATGAGAGGGGGTCAATGGAAAATTACTTTTAATTGCCTCATTGGAAGTTTCCAATTTAACGTTATGCCATTTGGGCTGCAAGGTGCACCCACCGTCTTCATGCAACTCATAAATGAAGTATTACAAGAACATTTATATGATGGTGTTTTAGTATACTTAGATGATATCTTAATTTATATTAAAACAATAGAGGAGAATGTGGCCTTGGTGAGAAAAGTTCTGAAAAAACTACTTCATGCTAAGTTGTATGCGAAACTCTTGAAGTGCGAGTTTCACTGCACATCGTTGGATTATTTGGGGTACAGAATATCAAATAAAGGATTAGAGATGGATCCCAATAAAGTCAGAGCAGTAGTTGACTGGACAGCACCAAAAACAAGAAAGCATTACAGAATTTTCTAGGATTCGTGAACTTTTATTGACAGTTTATTTTTAAATTTGCACAAATCGCTTTACCACTAACAGAATTGTTAAAAATGAAACATCAGTCACCAAACCCAGACCCAGCCAAACCATTGTGTGGTCACAGGAGTGTCAGCAAGCATTTGATAATTTAAAAGACTTATTTTCTCAGGAGCCTATTTTAAAGCATCCTGATAAAAATAGCATCCTATTTTAAAGTTTTATAGTACAAGCTGATGCAAGTGATGTGGCTGTGGGAGCCGTCCTATTACAGTGTAACCTGGATGGACAATTACAGCCATGCCCATATACATCATGAAAATTTACAACTACAGAGAGACGGTGGGCTATTTGGCAAAAAGAGGCTTTCACTGTAAAATGGGCACTTAGTACATGGCGACACTTATTAGAAGGGTTAAAAGAAAAATTTGAAGTATAGACAGATCATAAAAATTTGCAAGCACTACAAAAACCGAGAAAACTGTCCCCTAAACAAGTGAGGTGGGCCTTGTATTTTAAATGTTTTGATTTCTACTTGCAATATGTTCCAGGAGGAAAAAACTTCATGGTGGATGCACTATCTCGACTGCCTCAATACAATGCATGTAGAGGTGAAATTATTCAACCTATGATCTCTGTGGAAATGCCGACTGAACACATTCAGGTGTTGACAACAAAAGATATAACCAAAAAAGGATTACAAGAGGCTACAAGAACGAATGTATGGATAAAAACCAATAGCACTGACTGCTTATGTAAAGATGGATTGTATTGGAGAGGGGATAAAATATATGTTCCATTGAGCTATAGAAAAACGATATTATCCCAATGTCATGATGTTAGGCAGGCTGGACACTTTGGATTTTTGAAAACACTACATTTGGTAAGGCGGCAGTTCTGGTGGCCACATATGAGATCAGAAATTGAACAATACGTAAAAGAATGCCACGTTTGCACTACTGCAAAACCACAGGTAGGAAAACCTTTAGGGTTATTACAAACTGTATCAGTTCCCAACCAGCCATGGCAAGACATAGCCATAGACTTTATTGTAGAATTTCCCAGAAGTAATGGATACATGGTAATCTGGACTATAATAGATTTGTTTTCAAAACAAGCTCACTTCATTCCATGTAAAGGATTACCTTTGGCAACAAAGTTAGCAAATCTATTTATAAAACACATATATCGACTGCATGGCACACCCTGGAGAATAATTTCAGATAGGGGTGTGCAATTCATGGCACGATTTTGGAGAGCGTTTGTACATCTTTTAGGATCCTCTCAAGGTCTTAGCTCTGCATACCATCCTAGCACTAATGGCGCTTCTGAAAGAGCTAATGCAATGATTGAGAGATATTTGAGATCATACATCTCTTATCAACAGCAAGAATGGGCTGAGTTACTTCCATTTGCTGAAATAGCATATAACAATGCCATACATATAGCACAGGCTATAGCCTATTCCAAATAGTAAATGGGATAGAATTTGTTCCAATCCCTGAATTACAGTGTGATGATCAACATCCTATAAGTGTCAAAATGTGGTCGAAAAAAGTACAGGATAGTTGGGATAAAGTAAAAGAGACTCTCAATAAAACAGCACTAGAATACAAACAACAAGCAAACAAGAAAAGAAAAGAGCATAAAACATTCCAACCAGGAGATTATGTTTACTTATCAACTAAATATATAAAATTACACTTAAATAGTCAGAAATTAGGACCAAAATATATTGGACCTTTCCAAATTACAAAAGTGATATACCCCGTAACTGTAAAATTTAAACTACCAACACGGTTACACTGAATACATCCTGTGTTTCATGCTAGTTTATTGAAACCTGTAGAACACATTAATTCATCTCAACTTGAAGAATCTGTACTAGCTAAAGATTCTACACATACTGAACTTGACAAAATCCTAGATCCCCGGATACATAGAAAAGTGCTGCAATATTTAGTGAGATGGAAGAGGTACCCTGAAACAAAGGCAACCTGGGTGAAAGTATCAGATATATGTGCAAACAGACTGATAAGGCAATTTCATGTAAAATATCCAGAGAAACCTGGACCACAAGTAGAAAAATAAGTAGTGATATAATATATATTGTTTTATAGACTGATTCCTTATAGAGGGGAATTCAACACACACGTTTGAAACGAAGCCCAGTCAACCCCAAAAAATGGCAATTCCCTCCATCGGCAAAGACTTTGTATAATAAACACATGCGGTGTATTGGAAACGCAGTTTGGTTAAGATATGTGAATTAACCACGATAGATGTGATTGCATTATGATGAGTAATCATGAGTAGTAAGGGTAATCATTGGTAATAAGGGTAATCATGGGTAATAGGGGGATAATAAGGGGAAATCATTATAAATACCGGATTCCGTGAAACTCGGGTTAGAGCCGACTTTAATTTATTTGCTTAACTATTTCCTTGGAGTCCTTGCGGAGGAAGGAATAAAAAAGAGCTTTTTGTTTTACCAAATATTGAAGTGACGTTTGGTTTATTTTCTCCATACATTTGGCCCAAAGAGTAGTTGAGAGTCATTCATGGTTGTGAAATAAAAAAAAGTCGACCTTTATTTTCTTTGCTGCAAAAAAATGAATTTATGCACATAATAATCTCATGAGTCAGGATATAAAACAACCTATACTTTACTTAAATAAATACAGAGCAGCTCAACTGAAAATAACAGAGATCACATTTTTCCCCCTTTGTGTGTTCAACCAGATATCAGCAAATATTAGTAATGGTTTATACCATCCAGTAGAAGCAAAGTTTACTAAGAAAGGAAAGGAAAACACAAGACACAAGTGACATGTGTTCATTCAGCTTCCATCTAGTGAGATTTTATCTCATCTCATATTTGCCATTTTGCTCTTCTTTCTTTCCTTTTTCTGAGGCCTGTTGCCCCTTTGTTTACTGATTTTTAATACTCTTTTGGTATATCTTGAGCACCTAAAGTCATTTAGAATCAAGCGGCATCAAAGAATGGAATGGAGTAGAATGCAATTGAATGACATTTCAGAATGAAATTAATCATACAAGTGATTTCATACCAACTTACTAAGAAAGAAAGCACTGAAAGCATTCTTTGTATGTTGTAATGTTTAGGAACAAGAAAATCTTACCATATTCAACCATCCTTGTTGGACTTCGCATAGAAAAACTATTTTGATGAAGTTACCTAGTTAGGGTAATGAAACGTCTGTAAGGAAACAACCAAACTCAGAGAGCACCAAGGATCCCTCATTTCAACCCTGAGCTACAAATATTCTCCTTTATTGATAAATTTGGCAAAGTTAATTTTATATTGCCTAATATAAAAAGAACCCCAAAGCAGGTAGGGTCAAAGATAGTGTCCAGAGCTGATTAGCTTCACAGATATAACTTAATCTTGATGGCACATTATTGCTTTATAACACTAAATGCCATCATAATGAATTTATTTTCTGCTTAATGCCTACTGAAAATGCTGAAGTTAGTTTCCTCAGTCATCGTTTCATTAGTTTTAAACTGCATGACCATTATTTTTTTTGGGGGGGTGAAAAAAGAATTGAAAAATTTCTTGCCATCTTTGCCACTGATTAGTGATCATAGACAAATAAATAATACAAATTGGAATTTTCACTGTACTGAAATATTGATTAGCTAACGGTATGTGGCTGCATTCTTTGAAAAGCTCTGTACTGTCCTTTGGTCAGAACATAGTAAAACTGCCACTATCCGCCTTCGCTCCATGTGAAAGCCTTCAGCATTTGCTATGCTGTCATTATGCAAAGTGTATCAGCCAAGTAACATCTGATGTTTTTATGACACTAATGTGCATTTAAAAGTAGTATTAGTTATTCAAAAATGTACAATGATGACATAAATTATTTACAGAGTTAGAGCAAAATGCTATGTTACAGTGACATGATAATTGTATTGTTCTGTCATTTCGTTGGCATAAAAGCCTTTACTTATTTGCAAAGTATTTTTATTAAATGTGAGGGGTACAAAATATCTCCACAAAAACAGCAGTCACCACAAGAGCACCCTTTACCAAAAGGGAATAAATAGATCCCCTTTCACTCTTTGATAAATCATGTCCCTCTAAAACCAGCCTCTGAAGAGCAACTGGTTTTCTTTAGACGTCTCTCATGTGGAATGGAATTTCTACAGAGGCCAACTTTCTCACCTTGGCCATTTCATCAAAATAAAAGCCCCCATGGGGCAGCTGGAAGTGGACCTTGAGAGCAAACTCTAGAGCTGAGCAGCCCAGGATCTGAGACACTGTGGGTGGCCCATTCCTCAAAGCCAGGTCTCATGTTGCTGGAGTAGCATCCTTCTTTTTCTATTTTTAAAATGGTTTTGTATTTACAGAATGGCCTGGCAGGCACAAATAAGACTGCAGATCTCATTTTCCTACCTTTTAAACAGAAAAACAGAATTGGAAGGGACCTTGGGGGTCTTTCTGCCCTGCTCAGGTAAGAAACCCAGGGGTGGGATTCTACCAGTTCAGACCAGTTTGGGTGAACCGGATGTTAAAGTAACAGCTGGTTCACCAAAACGGTATTTCAAACAACCAGCTGGCCCCGCCCCTCCTGCACCCCCCCCCCCAGGAGTCTCCACGTGGCCCATTTTCAATGGTGGTAAGTGCAGGGTCTACACAGAGGCTCTGGGAGGGGGGAAATGGGCCTTCTGGAAGTCTGGAAATAGACCTGCTTCCGGCTTCCAGAGGGCCTCCAGAGGCCGAGGGAGGCTGCTTTTGCCCTCCCAGAGGCCCAGGGGAGGCCTCTGGAACCTTGGGAGGGCAAAAATGGCTTCCCTGGGCTCTGGAAGCCCACCAGAAGCCAGAAATGGGAAGTTCCAGTAAGCCCTGCCCACCATGGCCATACCCACCCAGCAACCGGGCAGCAAACTTTTCAATTGCATGCCTACATAAATGCCACACATGCAAAACTTCTATTTTTGCTTGAGGTTCAGTATGCAATGTTTTCCCAATACGTTCCCAATCAGTTAATTTTAAAGACCCCCTTTCTGGGTACCATAGGCACTGAGCTGCAATCTCCTGGACCAGCCTTAAGAGATTTCTCTGTGGTACCTCGGTATTATTTTTCTTCAACAAATAGCCTAATTCATCTACATGCTTCCTTTGTTCCTCAGAAAGTGAAGACCCCATACTTACAGAAACCAAAAGGTTGAAGAAACCACAAAGGGTTGAAGGTGCACCAAATCCTTGCCAGACGAAGTAAGAGGGTCCCTGTTTGGGCGCCACTTGTTGTAATGTCAAGGCAGTCGAGTTGTTTGATCATGAACAACTGAATTATGATGATCTTTATTGGAGTATAGTCTTGCATTTATATACATTTTTAGTTATCCTCCATCATTGGTTAATTTTGGTTACTGCTTAACTTTGGTTACTGTTTAGTACAGTAATCCATACAATTAATTATCTCTAGTTAACGTCTAACATATGTCTACTTCCCCTCTCTAACCCTCCTTTATCCATAGATTAGTGACTTTGTTTGCCTGAGTTGTATTTGCTTGGAAACATTCTTTATCTGAGGTTTGCCATCCGAGATTGGAACATTGCTGCAATTACAACTCTACAGTATATGATTAAATATATGACTGGAAAATAATATTTTGTATAGTCTTAAGAACTGAATTTCTTTGATAAGGCAATGTAATAGGAACAATTTTATAGGAGAATACAGTACATCTTTTTTTCCCAAGACTTTATTAAGTTTTTTTAAAAAAAGATAAAGTACAAAAAAATAAGAAAAAAAGGTTAAATAAAAAAGGAGGAGGTCAAGGAAAAGATGAAGTGCAAAAAAGGGGGGATAAATATAGGAATAATAACTTCCAACTTTTTTCAGTAGAAATGTAAAATATAATAACTGTTTGCTCTAAAATTAACCATAACACATAGTTCTCCTATAATCGTAAACAATTCTAATTATCAAATTTCAAAGTTAAAATTGTACTTCTTTCAGTTTCAAGCAAAAAGTCCAAAAGTGGTTTCCAACAGTGGTGGGATTTTAAAAACATTACTACTGGTTCTGTGGGCGTGGCTTGGTGGGTGTAGCAGAAGGATCCTGCAAAATCCCCATTCCCTCCCCATTCTTGGGGGAAGGTTACTACAAAATCCCATTCCCTCCCCACCCCACTAATCTGCTTTCCAGCTCCGTTCTCCTGTGTAGGGCAACAAAAGGAAACCCAGCCGATCAGCTGGGACTTGGGAGGCAGACAATAGATGGTGGCAGGGCCAGTCAGAGGTGGCATTTGCTGGTTCTCCAAACTACTCAAAATGTTCGCTACTGGTTCTCCAGAACTGGTCAGAACCTGCTGAATACCACCTCTGGTTTCCAAGTCAAAAACAACGTAGTCTTTTATCAAAGTAGTTAGTTTTGCCATCTATGCCAACCCCATCAACTTTTCTATTCACTCTTCCATTATGGGAATCATCCATCATGGTGCATATAAAAGTCTGGCTGCTGTTATCATATATAAAAACAAAGTCCCTTTTTTTTAAATATGTTTGTCAAGCAAACCTAGAACAAAAACTCTACCTTCAATTGTATATTTATTTAAGAATTCTCTGAGTTAATGTACAAATCTCATCCCAATATTTCTTAGGGTTCTTACATGTCCACCAAAGATTATATAATTTTCCAATTTTACTTTTCTTTGTGGTGCCTTATCAGGCATATAGAACCCATGTGTGCAGAGGAAAAAGTCATGCATATGACTATTACAAATGTTCTCCACCCTTCCTATGATCATTAAATCCATGGTAACATGTAAAATTATGAAGTAGGATTACCTAAAGAATCTACAGTATGTGCCATGTAATCGAATTTTCTCTTTTAATATTGATTTAATGGTTGCGAATGATGGTTCATCAGTTAAAGTTGAGTATCTCCCCTTACATCAAATAGCAGTTGGCAATTAATGAATCCCTAACATTAAATGAAATGCTATAGTAAATGTATCCACATTTCTGTAATTTAGCCCTCTTTTTCCACTTCATAAATTTGGCTTATAAGATTCTATGAAGATTTACTTTTTTTGATAGTATAATAGAATAATATAATTGGAGGTCTTCTAGATCCCCTACTCAAGCTGGAGACCCTATACCATTTCAGACAAATGGTTATCCAATCTCTTATTTAAAATATTCAATAATGGAGCACCTACAACCTCTGTTCCACTGTTGAATTCTTCTCACTGTTCTCACTTCACAGTAAGAAATTGTCAAGGGTTGTCTGACACTAGATTTCCCCATCTGATGATTTTGATAAAAGTTGGGCATACAAAGTCCCCAATTTTCAGCTTGTATGACCAAGTTGTAGTATTCAACACATAGGAAAGACTACAGATTGCAGAAAGAGCTACCTATACTTTTTCTTTCAGAAACATGGGGGGAAAAGTTGAGCCCAAATCCAGTTTAGAATTGGAAACTGGAAAAAAAACCATGAAATTTCAATAAGTTTATATTTATAAAGAAATTCACATATATAAAAGAAAAAGAGAATAAAGCACAGATGGGTTTTTAATCTCATCATAGTTGATTCTTCTGCCTTCCTCAGTACTTCACTTTGACTTTCAGACTAATTTTGTGAGATGAAACTTGTCTAAAAACAAGCCACCCTTCTTTTAGTATGCTGTCTCATATTTGTCTGAAGGACACTGTCTGCCTCTCACTTCAGGTTGATGCTCGCTCAATATCATTTCCTCTAAGATTAAGCATAATCAGTTCAAAGTTTGGAGGTGGGGGTTAATTCCATCTGTCTGTCTGTTTTCTACATGCACAGGTTGCATAAGTATCAATCATAGCATGACTGAAAGAAGATATTCTTCCCACTATCCAGCGGATCAGGATGAAATGGAACTCAATGATTTTTATCCAGATTTTTTTCTCTAGAATGAAATATCCAATTCTAGAAGCTGCTTTAAAAAATCAATGAATTCCCCAGAACTGATACAGTTGGTAGTCTACCAGAAATGAAACAATCCAGACATGATTATTCTTCAAGCTGATGACATTTGATCAATACCCTTGTCAATCTGTGAAGTGATTCATGCAATAATTTCTGTTTATCTTCGCCCGATAGTTACTGCATTTCTTTTGTTTTGTTTTTAGAAGATTAGAAATATATCAGAATGAATGATCTTTAAAAGTTAGAGGTAATATAATACCTTAACATCTGTACAATACTGGCCAACAGAGCTCTATTATTTTTCCAAATAGTTTTTACCATCTAATAGAAATAACTGAATGAGATTATTTGGAGGTTCCATATTCAGATGATATATTAAATTAACAGCTATCTTGTTGGGTCCAATAGTAAAGTCTTCTTCAGAAGAGGAGCTGTCCCAACCACCTAGGAAGGTGATGTAAACAATATACAGTAATGAAGAAACCCAACTCTATTTCTTCCTTTTATGCAATTCCTGAGAGATGGCTATAATCCTGTTCTGAGCATGAGGGTAGCGTTAATAAGATTCAACAAACATTTCAATTCAGATAAAGAGTTAGCATTAAGTGGCTATATTGCATGCACTGTTCCAAAGACAATATATTTATAGATTCATAGACTTCCTTGATCTATTTTGATGGATATACTGCCTCTATGTGTAGAGTGCCTTCTATCAGCTAAAAACAGAGGAGTCATTTGAAATCCCACCCGGACATCCAAGTGGGACCATTGTCCACGGAGTTCTAATTAGACAACTGTAATGTATTAAAGATGGGGTCATCTTTGAAGACTGCTTAGAAAAAAACAGTCCAAAATATAGTTTCAAGGCTGCTTATTGGACCAGGTATTATGATAATACTGCCAGTGTGCATTTTCCAACTATATTAATGCAGTTCAGAATACTAGCTTTGACCTATAAAACCCTTCACAGCTTGGGATGAAGTATCTCAAGGACTCCTTGTCTCCACATGTGCTTGCCCATACCACTAAGATTTTCAACAGATCCCCTGCTTTGGTGCATCCATCATCTGAGACACAACAGGAGCACCACAACAGTGGGAGCTTGCCTAGAGCCTACCCTTATGTCATTTTGATGTTAGGCAGAGAACTTGTTATTTTCTCAGTCTCCACACCATCTGAGGTCTGTTTGTAATTCAGCTAGCTGCTTTTATATGGCTCTTTTGTATTGTGATGTTTTAATGTTTTATTATATCGGCATTGATTTAATTTCTTCCAATGCAATTTTAACTTTTGTACTCTCCCTTAGAAAGCTCTCTAAGGTCAGGGTATTAATTAATTAAGAAACTAAATAAACATCCATCACCTTGAAGAGTTAAAGGAAGCAACCCAAACAGCTTATCATGGGGACAGTGATGACTTACATGCATGAAGATGGCCAGTTTGTCATGCGTAAAGTTAATATTGTGTATTTCTTCAAGGCTTGGAAAAAGGAACACTAACAGACCTTCAAACAGCTCTGCAAGTATATCTGCTACAGATTTATGATTTTGTCCACCCACACTAGATATTTAGGTATCCATGATTGCCAGGGATAAGGTAGAGAGGAATATAGTCAATTCTCTTCTAATTGCTAATTTAATTGCTTGCTCTTTCCTTTCTTTTGGATTCCAATTCACTTAAGTGATAAATTTGTTAAGCCTGTCCCTGTGATTTACTAACTTTATTAGGATACACTGCAGCCTGTTAAGTTGCAATTAGAGCCCACCTGATGGTAGTATTCAAATCATGTATAAAATTACACTGCACACCTTATTTTGGATAGCATTCAGATATATAGGTTCATGCATACCCCTCCCCCCTCATTTTTATGGGCATCTCTTTGGAATAAAAGCATAAAGGCAGGAATTATCCTACCGCTAACCATGTAAACTGCTTGGCTACTCTCCACTACCGTAGATAGACAGATGGGTATAGATAGATAACATAAATAATCCAAACAGCTTCAGGTCTACTTCCTATCACATTTACTTTGAGATGTACTTTCCTTAAAAGACAAAACAAACTCCCCCTGTTTTACTTGTACAGCAGAATGGAATGCCCTCTCCTTGAAAGTGAAATGATAACATTGTATAATAATTCATTTAGGTTTGTGTCATTTTATTCAGTGTGATTTGGTAATGCATACATGCACGCACGCTCCAAACCATTACACTGAGAGAAAGTCAAACTAGAGATTATATTCAGCTGAGGCAAATGGTGTTCACCTTTTATAGTCTCTCTGTTTTATAATGAAGATACTTCATTGAAACAATGATGCATACTTCACCAGTTCCCTGGAGAGCTGTGAATCGTGTTTGGAGAGATTCATGAATATCTGCATTAGCACAATCCAACTGGAACTTGCTCTTAAAAACGAATCACAAGAGAGGCCGATCAGCTTTTGCTTATGTATATAATCAGGAGGTTATTATATTATTTTTGTTCCTTCAAAGGGAAAGGAAGATGCAAAGGTGTCTATCACAGTAGTCAGAGAAAGAAAGAAAGAAAGAAAGAAAGAAAGAAAGAAAGAAAGAAAGAAAGAAAGAAAGAAAGAAAGAAAGAAAGAAAGAAAGAAAGAAAGAAAGAAAGAAAGAAAGAAAGAAAATTAGTATTTATTAGTATAAAATTAGTCTTTAGGCAAAACTGCAAGAAGAGTTTTTTCCCTTTCTTTTTAATATTGCATGTGTATTAATTTAGCCAGAACTATATATAAAGGTGATGCAAATTCAAAAGTCTGACAAAAAGACGAGACAAATGTATTGCACAGACAACAACGGCAAAGATGTAAGCACAGGCTTTGTATTCCAAAGATGAATGTAAAACATTTGGCAGTTCTAAAAGCTGAAGTTTATCTTAAGAACCAAGGATTACTATAAAAAGCTTTGCCCCCAAAGCTGATGCCCATAATTCCAAGCAAACACCAAAGATACTACAGAGCTTTGTCCAGGACAAAGAAGAAGCAGACTGATGGTGTATCTTCAAATTTTGTGTCAACTTCAGGGGCTTGAAAAATTAGAAGCATCCTGTGCGCTCCGGAAAATGTTTTCTGATGCTCTACTGTATCAATGGAGTGTGTCAATCCACTTGCATTTATTCACAGGACATACGGCATTACAGGCACTTCAAAGAATCATAAAATGTAACAGTTGGACAAGATGTTGGAGTTCATGTAGTCTAAACGTTGCCCTCTGCAGGAATCAAAGCACATGTTTCCTTGAGCTCCATGGGACTGTCTGCTGTGTAAAGAGACATAGGATCTCATTTTGTGTAGAACATTGCTCAAGATATCGTGGATCAACGCTATCTGAATGTAAGTAGAAAATCTGCATCCAGTCTGTTTCCCACAAACTGGTTATCATATGCCCAGAATCCAGGTTATAACTATTATACCTGCCTCTATGCAAGCAATCTCTTTATCAATAGATAATCTGGCATACACTAATTTCTATGACTGATATAGTTGTGAAAATGTGTCCTTTGGAATGAGGGAATGGTGTCAGGATGGTTGTACACATACCATCTAAAGGGATCAGCAAATAACAGTTTTAAAAACCTTGTTTTTTAGGGAGAGCTGAAGGTGCTGATCCCAGTATTAGGAAGTAAATACTCAAAGATATTTGGTGGCAAAGCCCATTTTAAAATATTCAGAAGCCTTGATTTGGTAGCTTTGTCCAGTATTATCTTTATAACGTAGATCAGGGTCACCAACCTTTTGGACCTCAGGAACCACCAAACTCATAATTTTAAATCCAAGGGACCACTAACCGGTTCTGTGGGCATGACCTAATTTGTGGCTGTGGCTTGGTGGTCATGGCTGGACATGGCTTGTATGTAAATATTATAAATATTTATATAAATATTGATTTTTTTATATAAAAAAGAGCAATTTTTACCCAAAATCAGGCAAAGCAGGCAGGCAGATTGAGTTGCTCACAGAATCAGATTCATTCAGATATCTATCTATCTATCTGCCATCGGCCAGCTCAGTCTGTCACATAAAATTTGCTAGCAAGCAAACTCACAAAATTAACTCACAACATACCATATATGTAAATATTGATTTTTTATTTAAAAAGAGCAACCTTTACCCAAAATCAGGCAAAGCAGGAAGGCAGATTGAGTTGCTCACAGAATCATTCAGTGATCTAACTATCTGCCATCAGCTAATTCAGTCTGTCACATAAAATTTGCTTGACGTGAGTCTGCACTGAATAATAGAACCTTCAGTCCTAAGGGCTGTGCTTAAAAGCAAAGCCAAAGATCTAAAGATTAGCTAGAAAGCAAGAAATCCAACCATTTCCTGCTTCCTAGCTAATCTAAATCTCCCAGCACAGCAGAACAGCTGATGGTTGGAAAAATAGCAATTTAGTAGGCACGTTTGCCAGGTAAGGAGTGAGTGTGCGGGGAGGGTTCCCGCAGGTCATGTGGGTGGCTTATGTTTCTGCACAGCCTGGATTAATTGCTTTGGGAGGGTGCTCTGCAGGTGAGATTTCTCTGTGGCCCACCAAAATTTTCTCACAGCCCACTGGTTGGCGACTGCTGACATAGATAATATTTGACTGTTTAGTTGGAGTGACAGAGTTAGGTCTGGGAGTGGTGAAGAAAGAAACATGAGAGAAATATGAGTTTTGTCATCAAGATAAGGATCTTCCTAGAACTGTAGTAGTTCAGTGGTTAGAATGCAATATTGCAGGCTAATTCTGCTGGCTGCTAGCAGTTCAGTTCTGACCGATTCAGGATTGACTCAGCCTTCCATCCTTCTGAGGTTGCTAAAATGAGTTATAAGTTAAGAACTACCTCTAATTAAAGAATTTTTACCTCAAAAGTACAGTTCCCACAGTAGAAGTATATTACATTGAATTGTTCTCAGATTTTCATGATGTGGTTTGTTCTGTCTTCTCTTTTCAACAAAGAGGTCTACCCTGTCAACTTTTCCAGGCATTGGAAAAAAAAATGTTTGTGCCACATGATGATGGGCTTTTAAAAGATATCTAAAATATAATCGAACAGCACAATTATAGCCTTTGTTGTGGAAATAATCACATAATTACGTGGAAAATTGAGCCTTGGATTGCACAATAAATGAAATGTGCTAATTTGACAACATTCCAAAAAAGTATTTGCTTAAAAATCCTAGAAGTGGATAAATATTACTTTTAAATTGATATGGATTTTAAGACATGTTGAATTTTTACACATGAGAATCCAAAAGGCAATCTTGAGTTCTACTGGGAGAGAAATGTTTCAACCATCTTCCCATTTGTTCATATATTTTCACATTCTGTTCACTCCTTGCTTGCAGCTATTTCTTTGAGTAGTCGTTCCTCATTAAATGCAATTATTCCACATAAACACATACACAATTCATTTTCAGAACCTAACATGGAATTATATTGTCACAAAACCAGCTGAGACAATTTGTTTCTGATGACATCACAAAGCCAAATCGGTGAAAACCATTTTCTGTGAATAGTCTTCCTAATAATATTATGTAGTCCGTATTAATGATATTGCAAAGACAAATCAGAGCAGGGATGATAATTCTTAATCTCATTTTAAATGGATTTTTTGCTTCATTTCCTAGCCTTTCCTCAAGTCAGTGATGACAAAGACAAAATGTGGTTTCATTGGAATTAATATACTGAGAATTGTGAAACACTACCCTATTTTGGTTCAATCCTATAATTTACTCAGCTTCATTATTTATCTCTTGGTTGACTTTGTCACATAGACACTTTCTTATTCCCGCTGCTAGCACAACATTTTCACAGTATAACAAAAAAAGAGAATGCATTTCGGCATGAATAAGAATAACTGCTTTGTTTTTTTCACTTTCAGTGATATGTTACATCCCACATGAGCACAGCAGTTATTGCCACATGTCACAAAGTAACTGGCATAAGTGGACATGCTGTCCATCAGACCTGACCCCCATAAAACTAAAGAATGCAGCTAAAACGGTGCTGTTTCTGATGGAGGAGGAGGAGGAGGAGGAAGAGGAGGAGGAGGATTATTCAGCATAAAGTAAAGGTGAAATTTGTTTATGCTTTGCAGCATATGTAAATGTATCAAATAAGAAGGAATAATTGACTAAACTGGGCAAGGTGCCCACCAATATTAGATTCAACACATCATAAAGAATATTATGGTGTTATATTAATGAAATATACCTTGCACAATTTCCTCAATTCAACACTGTGGTATTCTTGAATAGAAACTGATACCCATGTGTATTGTCTGAAAGTGGGAAGGGAGCAAGAAACACTGAAGGTCATGAGAGGTAAACTCCAATTTCTAAGACATAATTTTTACGGGATGATTCTTTGTATGTGATAAGCAGCATTTTATCTAAGGAGAAAGAGCTTGGAATGAGGCATTGGAATAGACAGCTAACAGAAAGCCTTTGATAAAGTTTGCCAAAAATATGCTGTTGTTACAGAAAAGTCATTCATTTGTTTGCTTGTTAATGGACTATATGTTCATCCCAGAAATCTCTGGAAATATCACTTAAATATGAAGAAGAAAGGTCAAAGGTCACCCAGCCTTTGTGTCCAAGGGGGTCTGCTGGTTTCTAGCCTGACCACTGCATCAAGCAGACACTCTTTTGTTAAACCTGGCCTACAGAGTACAAAAACTGATCTACACAGTATTTTAAAAATAAACAAAGGGCCAAGAAGGAAGCAAACATCTCTAGAGCACTTTCTCCCTTATCATATACTCAGCATTCAACACTTAGATGAGGAAGAACCCAGAGGTGGTATTCAGCAGGTTCTGACCAATTCTGGAGAACCAGTAGCGGAAATTTTGAGTAAATTGGAGAACTGGAAAATCCCACCTCTGACTGGAGACTTTACAGTATCCTTCCCATGGCACACCCACACCCATAGAACCACTAGTAAAAAAAAATTGAATCCCACCACTGGGAGAATCAATATAATAGACAGGAACAAGTTAAGGTTAATTAACATTACCAAATTGGTCAATCAGAAACAATCAACAAGCTAGGTAGGACCAGTTGTTACCCTAAAAAGCCAGCAAACTCCATTCCTTGGGTCAAAGCACAGAAAAAGTTAGCAAGTTTGGTAATGAAACACTTGCAAGAAAAATACCAAGATCCCAACACTTTTGATTTCATATGGATGTTCTTCAAGTGATACTTTCAAAAGCTTTCAGAGTCTCCTAAATATTGCAAGGAAGGAAACAGAAAGAAATTTATGCTTAAATATATTCTTTCACATTAAAAAGAATCTGACTAAAAGGAGGTTAAAAAAGAGGCACAAGGTCTGCCATGAACTTTTAAAGAAAGGCAAAATGCACTAATTAAAATAAATATCGTACAGTTATAGATGGAATCGTCATTAGAACAGTGAGCTAAAGGCATCAAGAACAAACCTGTAATTTTCTTCTTTCTTCCCAGTAATAAAAGTCAGAACAGGGTTCAGTTCATTCATTTCACATGACTTCTTTTCCTTCTTGCTTGGCAAGTGATACAGACCATTCATATTCCTCCTATAATGAGAACTTTTACTTCTTCCATGTTTCAGTGAATCTCTTCAAAAAGACTTTTGGTGCCATTCCCTGAAATGTGACAGATGTGATGCTATTGAAAATGAAGAAATTCAACAGAAGTCTTCAATATTATTTGAAAGAATTCCTTGCAAAAAAGCAGAAATAAGAACAAGGAGAGTGGGAGGTAATGCAATGGATGTTGATGTCTCTTGTAATTTCCTTACAAAGAATTTTTTGCTAGTGATTTCAGAATTATTGAGCTTCTGGTGTGGTAGTTCTCTTTTTTAAATACGCATCAGTTGTTCAATGACACGTTTTTTCTGTCATTCATACTATGCAGCATAATCTACCTTCACAGTCTGCGATCTTGAAACAAATTAATTTAAAAGTGAACTCTATAATCGGTGATACCACAATGAAAGCAAGACAAAAATGCTTAAAGATATAATCACCTTGGCTTAAATGTTACTTCTGGTTTTATATAGCTTAATTATTAATTTGTAATAGGCTATGCAGTTTTTATTTTATTCTGATTAATGCTTTATATTTCTATTATCTGGGTAACAATGTAGTAACAGAGGAGTGAATGCTATATTGCTATGTGATTTATACAGCTATTTTTGTGATTATTAGTTGCCAGTTTAGTATTTGCTACATTGTTTTTGTTTTTAAACGTTGCTGGTAATTGACCAAATAATTACTGATACTGAAAATAAATTCCAATAATTTCAAATGTGTTTCCATATAATAGATTTCAGACTACAAATTAAACTATAGAACAATACAATATAAAAACCCCAGCATTCTGTTTTAAATTGGGAACAAATATAATCCATCTGATTGCAATTCCACATAACTCTCTTCAATACTTTACACAGAAAAATACAAGATGTGACAGACTATACTAAAACAGAGGAGCCAACTTGAGATTTTGCAATAGTAATCAGAGCCAGACCCCATGCAAAAGTTGCTGGAGAATTGATAGCTTTAATAAGATTGAAGGCAAGCACTCTTAAATGCTTTGCACATAATCCTTTAACTGTATTCAATTAATTTAAATTATAAAATTATCCCCAATCAATTTTGTCTGTTGATCAGGCCCTTCCCGCTTCTTTCATTCGGAATGCAATCCCAGATAACATATTCAAAGGGCTAATGTAACCCTTGGCTCAGAAAACGTTATATACTGTGGAGTAAATGAAAAAAAGATTTGGGCCAGAAGGTCACCAAATTTCCACCACTTCTGAAAAAAGTTAGTTAGGTAGTTGGGTTTTTTTTTTAAAAAAAAATCTTAACAGAAGAACTAAAATGTTCTTCTTGGTGAACATCTACTCATTCCATGTTCTAACTGGGGCAATTGTCATAATAATACCATTATCAATATATCAATATGAATTGAGTTGATAGTAACTGAAGCAAAGTCTCATTAAACAAAAAATGCTCAGGTAAGGTGCCAGAGGCCTTCTAAATCACAGGTGTCAAATTTGATTGCCTCATGGGCCAGATCAGGACATTTTTTGCTTGGTGGGCTTGGCCTGCATGTGATGTATCCAGCCTGCAGGCTGCCAAGTTTGACAGGCCTGTATCTAAATGAAAGCTGGGTACTCAGGCCTCTTAAAGATCCTCTGCTCCTTCCTACTCCCCAAACAGAAATTGGGGTCATGGGTGTTTTGAGATTTTCACATTGAAAACCTCTCTTCCCATTATAATTTTGTAGCTTGCTTTGCCACCCACTCCTGCCCTGAGAGAGATGGAGATCAGCAGCCAGAGGAACCCTTCCAATATCACTATAATTCACTGACATATGGGCATATTAGCAAAGTTTACAAACTGCAGACTACTCATGAAATGCATAGAAATAGATGATGAATAAAGCAGACACCTTTTGTCACTTGCGATTTTAATTTATTACTCTGCCATTAGTCGATTTAAAAAGAGGTTTAGCAAAATAAGTTGGAGCTTGAACATCCACCATTCTTTTTTAAAAGGTAAACCAAATTTCAACATGGCAATCACTTCATTTGGGGGGGGGGATGCTTTTTGTTAACTCGATGATGAATTCTATTTTCTGTAAACAATGTATTATTTTAGCTGACAAAATCAAGCTATGAAGTGATGCAGGAGCTAAGTGAATCTAATATTTAACCTACATGTTAATACTGTAATGAAATTCAATTCAATTGAATATTGTTAAATATTTGAACCATCCCAGTTTAAAGATTCAGTGCAAAATCTTGTGTAAACTTAACCTCTAGTAAGCATAATTTTTACAACACTTTAGTGTTTCTAAATTTAATTAGACTTTTTTTTTTTTGAGACTGTAGCTGTATTGGGGAATGTTTGGAAGTTCATGGCCTTTTTTTGGTAATAGACTCTTGTAAGATCTACATTGGCAGCAAAAAGACTGAATTTTGGTGGCACTCTCTGCAGACAAATAACCCAAAAATGAGAGTAGAAGTAAGAGTAGGGGGCATTTAGAAGACAAGCTATTGTTCCTATCTTTAATATCACGCCCCCCCTCCCACAAAAAAATCCAGCCCCACCCTTTCATCTGCATTAGCAGCAGGAGACAGATCCTTTTAAATCGTAATGGTAAAATTTTCCTGAGCTCAGCAGCAACACAGAGGCTTTCCTAAGCAACAGTAAAGAGGTGGCTTGCTATTGTCTACTTCTGAGATTTTTTTTTTCATTTTTCCAGTCTAGCTGACACTCCCTATCTAAGGGGCCCAAAACTGCTTAGCTATTTGTGAAAGAAATGTTACACTTTCCAAGCTTGTGCTCGAAATGAATTCTGATCAGTGGAACTGATTAATTTGGTATGTGGTGAGAGCTGTGGTGGTGCAGTAGTTAGAGTGCAGTACTGCAGGCTACTTCTGTTGACTGCCGGTTGCCTGCAATTTGGCAGTTCAAATCTCAAGGTTGCATCAGCCTTTCATCCTTCTGTGGTGGGTAAAATGAGGACCCAGATTGTTGGGGGCAATATGCTGACTCTGTAAACCACTTAGAGTGGGCTGTAAAGCACTGTGAAGCGGTATATAAGTCTAAGTGCTATTGCTATTGCTAGGTGGGGCCAGATTAATGCCTCGTAACTGCAGAAGAGAAGCAAAGGTCAATCTACATATGTGGCAATCAAGTTAGAGAGACTGGTGGTTTGTTGCAAATTTTTACCATTAAATAATGTGGCGGTTCTATTTATTGTCATGGGCCTTCTTTGGGAGCTGAAGGGAGGGAGATCCACTGCCCATTGTTATAAATCATAAGTGGGTAAAGGGAAAACGTTCTTCAGTTTAATAAAAGACATCGAATACATGTGAGAGAGAAAAACAATATTAGTGAAAGAAAGACAGTGATTAATATATTAACAATTGCTCATCATTATATTGTTTTAGAAAACAATTTACTAAGTTGGCTGATGATCATGTCTGTCTTTTCTTTAAGGATTGGAAGGAACAAATAATCTCTAATGGCACATTTATTTGAATTGGGGTTTTATACCCTTATAGCTATTTTCATATTGCTAGAAAAAAACTAAACTAAACAAAATAAAAACCACTTATTCAGTATGAGGTATATAAATAGCAACAATCGATCAATGCTAAAAGCCTTGAAATTTTAACATTAATATTCTTTGGATGATAGAAATGTAAGCTTGACAGCATCACATTTCCTATAGAGAAGAACATCTGTTTGTGGAAAGTTGTTAGACATTTCTTGTGCTTTCACTATATTCTAAGTGCCCTCTACTGCCAGAAAATAGCATGGCAGAAGCAGATCTTTATCTATCTATCTATCTATCTATCTATCTATCTATCTATCTATCTATCTATCTATCTATCTATCTATCTATATCTATCTATATCTATCTATCTATCTATCTATCTATCTATCTATCTATCTATCTATCTATCTATCTATCTCTATCATATGGAGCTGGTGAGTGAACAGATACTGTAACTATTTTAAAAAATAGTTGGATATTTTGATGCTATAACTTTGCACATATAAATTTAATATAGTTTGGACTGTGTGTACATGTGTACACACACACACACACACACACACACACACACACACGCCCACAACAGGAAAACAATGGGGAATCCTTTTAATGGGGGAGAAAGGTGGGACATCACAGCAGCAATGGTAGGACAAGGTGCAGACTGAATACCTTGCAGGTATTGCTGACAAGACTCAGTTTTGACATGATTCTCTTATACCAGCTTAAACTCAAGATGATCCAAGTGGAAGACAGCAGCAGTTGGTGGGATTCAAACTTTTTTACCACCGATTCTGTGGGCATGGCTTGGTGGGTGTGGTGTGATTTGGTAGGCATGGCTTGGTGGGTGTGGCAGGGGAAGGATACTGCAAAATACCATTCCCGCTCCACCCCACTAACCTGCTTTCCAGCTCTGTTCTCCTGTGCAGAGCAATCAAAGAAGACCCAGCCAATCAGCTGGGACTCATCAGGCAGAGAATAGATGGGGGCGGGGCCAGTCAGAGGTGATATTTGCTGGTTCTCCAAACTACTCAAAATTTCCACTACCGGATCTCCAGAACTAGTCAGAACATTCTGAATACCAACTCTGGAACTTTCATTGCAGCTATGCCCCAAGTCCATCAGGCCTTATGGTAGAAGACACGAGGAAACTTCCACCTTTCTTCTCTTTCTTTTTTATTTCCTCGTCCTTTTCCATCGTTCTTTAGAATAATCAAAAGGGAGAAAAACAAATTGCCATATGCACAACATTTGCTTTCTAGTCGGCTAGAGGAAGCCTATGCATATATTCCCTTTCCTGATGACCATAGAGGCCATCTTCCCTTCCCAGTCTTTGGAAAGATGACCTTCTCTGTTGTAGATGGTTAGCAAGATTGCAAATCAGCCTTGTCTCCATTAATTCATACATCTAGATTGTAGCCAGAGCATCCAAGGTGGGGCATTTTGCTGGATCCCTCAAGATAGATATTGTGTGGTTGGTACCTGAGCCAAACAGTAGAATTTCATCAGTAAAATTTCATTAAAGACTTCCATGCTTGCGCAATACGTTCTCTCTCCCCCAACCATCTCTTTTTTAATGCTTTTCAGTCAAAGCTAACTCTTGATGACTACCTGTATAAAGACCCTGAAAATTTCTTGGCAAGATTTTTGGAGGCAGTTTGCCTTTGCCTTCCTCCTAAGGCTGAGAGTGGTCCAAAGCCACTGAGGTACCTTTCATTCCTAAGGTAGGACAAGGACTCACAATCTTAGCCTGATGTCTTTAACCACTACACCAAACTGGCTTTCATATAATGGTCAGCAAATAACTTGCAGCCCTTCAGCCTCTTGATATTCTGAGGAGCACACTGAGAAGGAGACAGCAGCTGACAATGCAGAGATTTTCAATGTGTGACTGTCTTTTCTATGGTTGTATTACAACAGGAAAAAATACAGCACCCAGGCAGGAGAGAAGCAGCAGCCCCAAAGTACTTTGCTTTAGTTTGTGATGTGCTGTGGCGTGTGCATGTATAAATGTACACATAGGTTTAGTATATGCTCCTCTTTTTGCTGTCTTTTATTTTAAAAATAATTACGTAACCGTTAAACATAATGAGGCATGTATACAATGAATGGGGCACAACTTTTATCATAAAATAAACTTCACCCCCTTGTTCATGTCTGCTAGCAACTGGGGCTACATGTATAGAAACAACAATCATTGAGTCGTCCCCCACCACCACACAACTTTCAGAGATATGCCATCAGTTCCAGCTTTCAAAAAAAGAGCTGTAGGTGCACAGTCTCAATAATATGATTAGGCAGATTTGAATTATGGTTTCAGGTTGTTTGCTCCCCTTCCTTCTTCTTCTTCCTCTTCTCTATACCATCTTCTGCCTCCCTTTTTCTCCCTCCGTGAAAATACAAGTCTGAGAGTTCAAACAACATCTGAGGACTCAAACTGCTTGTCCCACTACCAACACAGGATCCTTGTAATTAGCAACCATCAGAAGAATACTTGGACTTCTTAAACAATGGGAGTATGAGTTTGTCCTTATGAATTCCTGGATGGACTGATTAATCCCAGATAAATTGAACATCTGGGATTTATCAGTTCACCCAGGAACAATGCTAAGGGCAAAACTTCGTTTCCTCCTTATCCCCAGAATCCAGAAGAATAAGATTGTGGTATCATCTAAGGTTTCCTACTTACTTCACTGGTGTTTAGTTTTGGGACCTTGTAACATTTTCTTTAGTAAAAATCTATGGAACAACTATTCCCTCATTCCTTTCCTAACTTCATACCAATTATTTCAATTTGTTCTCTTTAAACTGAAGTTGTAGTGATGACATAAGCACCAAGCTTCTTCAGTAACCGTATTATCTTAGTAGACCTTATGTTCTATCATTGTCTGGAATTTGGTGGCAAATCTATCTTTAGCCATCTCTCATAACTCACAGGCAGAATCACACCAGTAAGCAGAATTCACTTGAAAGTGAATCAGGGACCCAAGTTTCAAAACATTTATAGCCTCTGGAAATTATGCTCTTTGGAAAGGAGAAATACAGTTCAGCAATGTTCTAACTGAAAACATTATATAGCTGACTCATACATACAATATGCAAATAACAAGTAATTTGGAGATGCGCTTACTTATCCCTAGTTAATGGTTACTTGGACTGTAATTATGTTAGAGTTTGCAGGAATCCAACCAGCACACAAGTAAATAATTCAGCAGGATTCATTTATATAAGAAACTTCTTTATATACAATAATATACAGTATGATGCATGTATGCAATACCCATGAACCAGAATCCAGAAGTCATAATCACAGAAGCAATATAAATCCAGAAGCAATTATATATATACAGATCAGTGAACCTAAGCCACGCCCAGGTTCCAAGCCGTCTGGGTCACCAAACTGTCCCCATTGGCTGACTTGTTGCCATGTCTATTCCAATTGATGAACCTTATTACACTGACAAATTATACAGCCTATTTAATAACTATGTTTCTTTAGATTCCCTGATCCTGGCTTACTTACCTGCTATGGTGGCTCGCATGGCTAAGATGCTGGTTTGACAAGCAGCAATCTTACGTTCAAGACTCGAGTGCTGACATGCAGCGGGGTGAGCTCCCATCCTTCACTCCAGTTCCTGCTGGGGACATGAAAGGAGCTCTCACCTGTGGTCTTCCAAGTGACAGTGATGTCACTGGCCAATCCTTGCAACTCGGAAGCACCTCGGTGCCACTGACACGAGTGCAAACTTACTTGTTACTTTAATTGAACTGCATGTCTTTCTTCTGACACAACTAACAAAATGCAAACACAAAAGCAAAATCTGAAAATTTTCAGGAAAGGACTGTGGGGACAATTTAAAAACGACTTCTATCAGACAGATTTACAGAAGCTAATCCTTACATAACGAAATCATTAGACCTCAAGGCATTAAAAGTCAATAACAAAACTGTAGCCAGTAAACAATAGGCAACTAGTACAGATCTTTTAATGCAGCTATCATATGTTCCTGAGTCTTCTGCTAGTTAACAGCTCAACTATCACATTTTGTACAAGTTTCACCTTCCAGTTACTCCCTGAAGATGTTTTTCAAAGATTATAGCAATGAAGAGCTTATTGCTATAGCTGAAACAGGATGTTAAGCTTTACCAAATCTGGCTCAGGAAGCAATTGAGTTCATGCACCAAACATAATTTTGAGAAGGCTCTGTTCACTATAGCCCTCAGCTCTGAATCCAGTAACACTTGAGGATCAAGGAGGATCCTGACCTATAAACGGAATCTTTTGGGAAGAAGAAATGTAACCTCATCCAAAGTTGGTTGTATATTGGTACTTGGATCCAGTTTCTGATTTAGCAGTCTCCTATTTTATTTTGGGCTTCTCCTTGAATTTCAACTTGCACTTTCTCCTCTATCCATCGTTGAATTTCAAGTGTACTGATTGTTTCCCTGGAACTGAATGGCAAAGAATGCTAAAATTGTAATTATATATAATCATCCCTAGCAATGTATTCTGGACATGGCCCAACTCGAACAAGAAGAACTAGAACCACTGTAAGATGTGCCTCCAATGGTCGATACTGTTAGGCAGCCCAGAAGTAAACGTATGTTCCATGCCAACAAATCTAGGAAAATAGTAAGGTCTTATCTCCTCATTAGCAGTGGAATCCTATCTGTTCCACTACCGGTTTGGTGATCGCACGCGCATGCATGCGCCCCTAAGGTGTGCAGCTTTCCCTGCACCAGTTGAGGCCTGCGGTGCCAATCACCTGAGATGATAAAGAAAAGAAAAGCACAAGGGCAGATGGGTATCCTGCTCTTTTCTCTTCTTTCTCCTCTCAGCTGAAGCTTTTTTTCCCCTCCTGTCAGCTGATAATGGGAGGCTTTTTTTTTTTTACTACCGGGTTGGCTGAACCGGTCCAAACCGGTAGCCTACCACCACTGCCCCTCATCCAGTATTCAGCATAAAATATCCTGCAAGGCCATTTAAACAGTATCTGAATAATATCTTAGCAGAAAGCCTTATTGAAATTTATACCAAACACTCCAGTTATTCAGGCATGCCTGAAACTGCCAAATTACCCCTTTCTTTTTCTTCGGAAATGGAATATTTAAAATTGGCTTATAATTGTACACCCAGAAATGGAATATTTAAGATTGGCCTTTAATTCAGGATAAGGGAAGATTTATTCATTAAAACTCTGAATAGTTTTGGAGTGGGTGGCCACAACAAATTTAAAAATATACAAACAGACTTTTGTTTCTTAGGCACCTCCTTCCAGGAGGCATTGATCACCTACCTTAGCCATGAGTCATTTCCATCCTGGCTGATTTAAGCAGGTTCTAAGAACCAAGCACAAAAGATGCACCCCTAAATCTGAACATGCTCTCTCTTCGCATTCTTGAGATCTACAAATTGCAAAGAATCCAAAATAGTAGAATGAGAAGTTGCAGAGATTGACCTGTCTCAACTTTAGAATTCAAGCCAAGGCAGTTGTGAATGACTTCATCCACAAAAAGCTATACAATTTATTCATAGCATGCAACCAGTTATTCTGTCTTCCTCCTTCCAACATCTTGGCAGAGAAAATACCACACAGCATGGTGGTGTCAGCCTCTTCTGTGATGGTGCAATGGAGGTAGAAAAGCTAAGTACTCCTGGCTGCACCCTTTGCTAAAGACTAGCAGTTGATGTAGACCTTCGGGTAGGCTCTGTCTTATACAATTTGATTTGCTCTGTAAATTCCTTCAATTGCACTTTGGTTAGGTCCATCATTTTCAGTTCCGTAGTAAACCAAAGAGCCAGGTCCATCATTTTCAGTTACCTAGCAAACCAAAGAGCTGATCTGACTTGACAAAAGGGAAGAGATACTCAGAACCAGTATAGTCAATCAGCTGAGCCATATTCCGCAAATTAACTAAAGCTAATTCCATTGAAGGCAGTAGGAACAAAATTTCCAAAGTGCATTCAGGGATATTTTTAGCTCCATCAGTTATCTGGATTCAATCATTTTATACCACCCACCAGTCTAAAATTGTCTAGGAAATGTAGCTACAACAAAGGTGGGCTTTTCCATCTCAAGATAACCAACTTCACCAATTAGAAAATGAAATCCAGCATGTGCCTTGTTACAGTCATGGGACCAGATAAACAAGAACACGTCCATGGCCATTGTAGAAAAAACTCATTGCTGAGCAAGCATTCCGCGTAGACGCTACAATCATCAGGATGGGGGTCAATTCAATACCATATGCAAGACCATCCAAACTTCTTCAGGAACAGAAGGAGTGAAGTGGACAATTCAGTAATAGTATGCTACACTGTTCTGGCCATCTGACCTTAGCAGCATGTGCTCAAAATTGGCAGGCTGCTGTAGGAAGCATTCGTGCAGCAAGATGAAATTTCAGGGCCACTCCACTTCCCTACCCCCCACCCCTGGTTCTATCCTGCTGTAGCATAGTACAGCCTGGCAAAAAAATCTGGAAGAGATTAACACACCGGTGGTTCTGTCAGCAGGTCTCGGTGACACATGCCAGGTCAGCATTTTCATCCAAGATGAAATCTTTAATAATAAATGCTTCACCAGCAATTGGTTTAGCATTAAAAAGCAGGAGCTTCTGGTTGGAGGAGGCACCATTACGGTCACCTTGATTTCTTTGTGTTGGTGTGCATCTCTTCCTCAACAATGCCCCACCCCCAACTACATTATTTCTGCCCCTTCATTGATTGCTCCAGTGTTTATTCTCAGGCCATTTCCCCAAGCCTTTATCCCATGTTCTGGAAGAATCTCTTCATAGCTAGCCATGACAGATGAGTAGTGCTGATTTTGAGCCCATGCTGCCCTCCCCAGAGAGTCACAGGTCCATAAAGTTATCAGAGTAAGGTATCCTCAGAACAAAGATTTTTGTAATGACTAACAAGAAAGAAGCCTGCTTGATAGTAACCCTGTTGCTGGGATCTCCCTTGGAGGAAATGTTATTGTCTGAGGGCAGAGATGCTTTAAACTATATGATCCTCTATTATAAAGGACAGTCCTTTGTTCAGGGAAAGCTGTTCTTTAGATGCATTTAATTTAATTCTTTATTTTCTTGGTTTTGCTCTTGAACTTTCCTTTGCAATGCAAAATTATAAACATAAACATTTTATCCTTCTGAACTTGTTTCAGATTTGAACTTGTTTTCAGGAGCATCCTTTATTTTTTCCAGGGGGAAAAGGGATCCCTGTATTTAAGCCCAGCTTCAAGGAAAGAAGTGCACTCTTGAGCCAAAGATCTCAATTAGGGATCCACAATCCAAGGCCACAATCCTTCCAGGAAGCTGCTTTCCACAGACAGAGAGCAAGCAGGGAGCCTGAAGGTGCAGCACAAGTTCACTCCCCCTGGATATCTACCTGGGCCAAGCAATGGTTTTCTTTGCAGCCTCTCCTTCCAGGGAAAAGATACGAACCTGCAACAAACAAAGGGCAAGCCAACTGCATGTGAAGTATCTCAGCTGTGTTGTCCTTTCTCCTTATGCAATCATGCTAAGGCATTCCCCTCCTTCTCTCACTAAGGTTGATTATCCCTGGACTTAAAATGCAATTATGGAAAGGGAGGTGTGTGTGTGTGTGTGTGTGTGTGTGTGCGTGTGTGTGCATGCGGGTGAAAGTGGAATAGGTTGCCACTTCCTGCCTTTCCACTCTTCTGAAGTCCATTTCAGTGGCTCTGTGCTGGTTACCTAGGAAACCACCGTGGAATGGAAGTGGGACTGGATTGCTTCTCCTTCGCAGCGATTGTTAAGAGATGCCCGCAGTTTTGGAATCGTGGATCTTTTCATACGATTGTGTGGACGTGCGTGTGCGTCTGTGTGTGTCTGTGTGCATGTACGGATTTGGGTAATCAAAGGCTCACCACCCCCACTTTTCAGGATGAAATACAGGCCAGAGTAATGCAGCGCAGCCCTGAAAAAAAAACATAGCGAGCTTATAAAAGAGGAGGATCTGGTTTGTTATGTCATGCCAATGCCATTCTCCGTGCTGGTGCAGCAATGTTGGCAGGAATGTGTTTTATCAAGCATGGTTTAAATGATTTGAAAACTGGAATATCCTCTTCTCTCTTGGGAAGATTTCTTCAATTATTCGGCCCTGGGAAAGCCATTTAAAAGGAAGATTGCCCTTCGATGCATTTTGCTCACAAATAACATTATTTGTGTTCTGAAAAATTAATGAACACGCATTGTTTGTTTAAGGGAGGAAATGAACCCCATCACTTCATTTTTACTGCAGAATTAGTTATTAGGTTTGTGATCACTGTACTTAATTGATCTCCATTCCATTTTCGCCCCTTCCCTCCCTCCTTCCCTCTCTCTCTTTTTACAGTTTCAGGAAAGAACTCCATAAAGAAACAGGAGTAGCAGAGGGTCAAATCTGTACATTGAGTTTGATATTTATATTGAATGAGGTTTTTTATTTTACTGACAATAAAAGTAAACTTTATTGGAAAGCTTCAGAAGGCAAACAAATTTAGGTATTTTTAGCTCATCTTTCCTCAGGTAAATTTACAGCAATAAAAAAAGCAAAAGAAAGCAAAATGACAACTTAATACTAGCAAATACAAGTTTGTCCTATAATACCATTTAGAAGCACAGTCTAAATAGCCAAATATCTTAGCTAATAAGTGAAGAGGTAAAGGAAATAGTTACCTAACACGGATATGACATTTCAAAGGTTCAGGTGAGTAGGTGAAGCTTTCATGTGGAAAATTTATTCAGGCCATTTCTAATTCAGATGGTGAGGCTGGCAAAAAGACAAAAGAACTTAGCAAGAAAATTGATATACCTTTTAAAAAATGTTTCGCTAACTTAACTTTTTCTGATAGTATTTTTTCAAAGCCTTGTAACACCAAATAATGTATTTTGTATGAATTCTTTTCTTAAATACAGAAAAAATAGTTATTGTCTGAAGACTTTTTTTTCATTAAAAAGAATGTATTTGAAAAATGTGTTTATTTTAGTCAGCTTTGCTATTATTTTTGTTAATTACTATTTAAGCTTTAGTTGTTGTCAGCTCTTTGAGGTAGATCAGGTTAAAAAACAGACCCAGCAGGGATTCTGGAATGTTCTTTATTGTTATGAATTAGAACAAGAGAATCTTGAAAGCCTTTGAGAATTTCTCTCTCCCCATGTTATACCAAATAAAATCAAGGCAGGGTAATTTTGAGGACTTTTTTCTCACATTTCCCTCTGTCTCAGGATTAAATAATCTTTTTTGAAATGGCCCACTTAATAGTTCAATCATTCTTTCTCCATTCCCAAGAAATCTACATTCTTTCAACTGGATGGTATTCAATGTTAAGGAAATCTAAGATTGTTTCAATTGGATTTTTATTTCATTAACTTTTATACTGCTGAAGATTCCAATTTCTGAAAACTCAAAACACCTTGAAGGAGCACTTACAGTGTAAAGAATGATTGTAAACCATGACTCTATAAATAAGCATCATTCAGTGCACTTGAACAGAAAATGTTGAATATTTGCAAGCCAGTTTTGATAAATGTTTTTAAAAATTTATAATCCACTCTTTATGTTTACACCTTTCCTAATTGGCATGTTTTACAGTACAACACTATACCCTGACATTAATTGTGGAGAAAGAAAGGCTAAAACAAACAAGAATATGTACTTAGGAATTATTTGCATGTTTGCCAAAAGCTACTCACAAAAGATTGATTTTAAAGTTCAAAGATTTGTTGAAATGACTGCTGCTGAGTGTAAGTGAAGAGGAATGGTATTGCACAGAGTAGATGCTATTATATGTACTTCATTGTGTAGTAGTTCTTAGAAGAAGTGAATATTAGTATATAATGACTGAGACTTCCCTTATACAAACCATAAATTAAAACATTTGTACTGAGTTCAGAAGCATCTAGGCAGCTAAGATAAGTGGTGCAAAATTTTGCAAAGCAGGTTCCAGATCTCTGTGTAGTGGCATTTTGTGCTTCCAAACTATTTTCAGAGGCAGCTGCAACATAAATTACATTTCTATAATGTAGTCTGGAAGTGAATACATAAGCATGGCTTAAGTTGCTTTCAATGTGGCCAGGACAAGCAAATTAAGTTCCTAAACAACCTTTCTCACCCCTACCATCACTAAATAAACATTAGCTCAAAACTATACTCAGGGACCAGTCCTTCAAAAATAAATGCTCTACTTATCTACTGGAAGTGTACAGTGGAAATATAAAATATCAGATAATACCAAATGGATGTAATATGAATGGGACCTTACCGGTATTTGCAGTAGAAGTATGGGATCTTATTTTGATTCAAAAGCTAAGAGGTATAAATCCAGTTTTTCTTCAACTTTAAGTCTTAAATAAAAGCACAACTTAATGGTAGAAACCAGCCCTTGGCAGAGTGGCGACTCTTCCTTAAGCATCTATGGAGTAGGGAGGAGCAAGAGGGGGCAAAGGATAAATTATGAGTCATGATTCATGATGTCACAATACAAATCCCATTATTTACATCTGAGGTTGTGATATAAATATGCAAGAGTGGAATTTGTGTTGTGACGTCACTGTACTGTTACCATTACTTTGTTATGCTCATACAGGCTAGGATCTCTGGAACTGCCCATTATCTGTTGTGTCCTGTATCAAATGGCTTAACTATTTGAAGGGATCTCTTTTTTCATTCTCACTTTCTTGATAATTCTCTTGCATGACATCAGATGTGCGGTGCAAATACATATCTATATCTATATCTATATCTATATCTATATCTATATCTATATCTATATCTATCTATCTATCTATCTATCTATCTATCTATCTATCTATCTATCTATCTATCTATCTATCTATTAAAGGTTCTCCCTATTTAGCATTGTTCAGCAACATCAATCTATATATAGTAACTTATATGCATTTCAGTAAAGTGCATTAACGTAAGTACTATTACAGTACATAAATATTCCGTATATGCAAATACGGAATATCATTAATATTCTCCAACACCTTCCACTATCTTGCTTTTCATTAACTTAGCACCACCCAATTACCACAGGGAAAATAGACCACAGCTTGATTTGCTTAGCCCAGAATTACACAAATGAACATAAAGTAATGAATGTTCCCTACTGGTTCAAAGTTAATACTGTTGACTTCACCAGTGGCCAAGCCCCCTCCATTCATTATAAATTTCCCCCATAAAAGTATGGGTCCAAAAGAAAATATTTGCATGCAACAGAAAAGCTCTTCCGCCTGCTCCTGATTGAAATAAATCATCCTCGAAGGTTTTGCCTTCTGAGAATATTTTTGCATTCATGACTACTCCATAGGAAGAAATCTGCATTTTGATATTACTGGATCCCAAAATATTACTGGCTATTCTAGAGTTGTTGTGCTATAACAAAGGATCTGCTTGTATACTGAAGACCCAAGATCAATCCCTGATATAGGCAAAAAAAAAAAAAATCTGCTGTGAAATTCAGAAGAGCCACTGCCATTTATTGTCTACTATTTGGGACTACATGGCAGCACCAGCACTTAAGGACTTCAAAATACTGGATGTGAACAGCAGCAATGAGATCCATATAAGTACAACTTACTGCTGCTATTCTGCTGCCATTTTCACTGCTGAATTCTGGATGTGCTAAATAATCAGAGATCTAAACATACACTTAGATTTAACTTATTCTGAATTTTAATGAACACAGAAGAGATTTTTTTTTAATGTTCCTAAGCTCCACAATTGCATTAATTGTCCATTAAATCAGAGGTGAAACATTCCCAGCCTTAGGGATAGCGGCATCATGCCATCATGACTTTTCCTTAAATATTACCTAAAACCATTCACAATCAATACATTTCAGGATATTTTGATGATCTCCCTCAACGTTCTTCAGAAATCCCATATGGAAATGTCAAAATCTGATTAGTTCTCAGGCAAGATCATCAAAGTCACATGCAACATTTAAAGTTACATTAACTATTTTAATTATCTGCTTTTGTTATTAATTTGATTCTAAATTAAGGGAACTACTGACACTATTTGGGGGAATACTATCTAACTGACTTATGGTTTAAGCAATGCACTGGCCATCTCTCTACCATATTCTACATTTACAATTTTCTACTCTCTTCGGTTTAATGCAGAATTAAATATATGATAAGCAACCAATATTTTCCTTACAAAAATTCTGTATAGTAATGGAGGATTTTGAGGCTGGATTTGACCACTATCACAATCTTCTAACTGAGGAACTCAGTGCTTATCCAATTTATTGTAAGCTGAGCCAAGCAACCCAGATAATAGTGAGATTGACAGAAAGTAAATCTTTACCTTTATAAGGGTTTTTTTTCCACTATAGGCTGCATTCAATAGAATTGTGGTCATTCTACTCATGTGTCTCTTCTTCAGTTCTTCCTATCTATCCCTTGGAAAGGGATTTTCATCTGAGGCCAGAAACAAAAAGTAGCAATTTTCTTTCTAGCTGCAATTTTAGTCTTTTTCTCACACATTCTCTAAAATGGATACAGCATGGTACTTTTGCCATTAAAGCAATCAGTGAAGTTGGATTTAGATTAATCAGAACTACACGTCCCAGCTGTAGAAGTCTTCCTCTAGGTGCTGATGGCATCTAGGTGCATTGCAATCTGGTTTTATTTCCATCATTTCCACATATCTTGACTGGAGGATAAATTGTGGAAATAGAAACTAAACATCATATGTTGAGAGTTTTAAAAGGACTGAAGTACATGCCTACCTCTCACTCTGTCTCTGTTTTTATCTTTTTTATCTTTGTCTCTATATGCAAAATCTGATATAATCAATTTTTATATATCAGTATGTGAATACTATGCTACATAAAATGTAACCTGTCTTTATTCCTTCTGCCCATGGTTTGTTTTTAAATGCATTAAATGTTTACCCTCTCATGAACACTCAGATGCAAATACAAATGCACGAACAAATACAAATGCATGAACATCAGCTAAATATTTTTCCGGATAGCTTGCACTACATTTGACAAATAATCCTTTTTTTAATATATGGAATACAATTATCATAGGGTCAAACAGAAGCAAATGCTTCTCATACTGCAATGATTGGATATCTATAAAAATCTTCAAACAAAGGAAAGAAGAAAAACAATTCTTGAGTTCTGCTGAATTTTTTTACAGTCTAAACAATCTATTTGTAAATACATGGAATGATATGTTTCTTTTCAAAAATATGTATGTGTGTGTTGGACTTGAATCATATTAATTTTATCAGTGTCACTGTTAAAAAATAAAACTTTTGTGTGTTTTTTTTAAATTTCAGAGTTCTAAAATAAATTCCATCTATGCATTAATTCCCCCTTCACTTCATTTAACGGCACAGCATGAAGGGACTGGGAAACAGCACAAAGGTTGTTTTGTCTTTTGCTGAGAGTTTTTTGAAATTAAATCACTGGAAGCAAGAGAGAGAGAAAGACATCAGGAGTTTGCTTAGACCCCAAACCATCAGAGCTGTGCCTCTTAAGCCTGTTAAGATATATACTGGCTCATGTCCTTCAAAACAATCTCTCCAGTAATTTCACAGGCGTCCCTGAATCTCCTCTTCTTGTGATTCATTGCCGACACAAGCACAACTATCTATTGAGAAGACAACTTTTCAAGTTCCATGGTGATCCCTCTTCTGAGATCATCCAACTCAAAAACGTTAGTCCTAACGAATGTCACAGACCTTGTAATTGATGGCACTCGCTCATAAATCTGTGTGGAACTTCAAGAATGCAGCCCAAATGCTTTTCTTTCCTGCATGGTGATAAACCACTGCCGTCTGCATAGCACTGAAAATAGTTCTCGCCTACATCTTACAAGATTCGGGGGAAACCAATATCAAAAAAGGCAATGTGGAGGCTCTATTAATTTAATTACATCTATGGTATTTATCTAAACATTTCCTTAATTTTTCTCATTAATTGATCAGTTCTCATTGCATGCCTTATCAATGATTTTTTTTTCCACTGTTATTGGGGACCCAGTACATGGGAAACACTGAGGAAAATTTGAATATTGAAATAAATCTAGAGATTCACAGTACTTTTATTACTCTGAAAGAAAAACAATGATGCATTTAATCATTTCAAATACTGAATGACTCTCTGTACATATAGTAATTAGGGACTGCTAATCATAGCTTGCTTCCAGTCATAGTTTATGATGATGGCTAAAAATGGGCTCTACATAGTTTAATGCTAAGAATGATTAAATTTCACATTTTTGAACAGTCATGCTGAAATATAAAGGGATAGGGATTAAGAGAAGGAAGTATGAACACAGTGAGAGGTGAATCAGAAAGATAGGACAGGACAAGAATTTGTTTAATTTTGATAATTGTGACAGATGACAGGGTTATTTGTGACAGAGATTCAGACTCTTTTTCTTCCCCCATACTTCAGGGGGGGAAGTGGGGGGGGGAGACAGTGAAATTCATATTTGATATAAACATTCTCTACAAAAATAGCTACGGTGCTATTTATGCAGCCCAATCACATCCATATATGGGCCTCTACACAAAGAAAAAAAAATCAGAGCAAACATTCCATGTTGAGCCTGGAATGGCCCACTAGTTTAAGGGTAGCAGAGGAGAAACTCCCTATCAAAAATCTAAGATACTTCCTTACAGAAAATACTCTCTGAATGGAAAGCAATGGGTGCCAATCTTTCTTTGATGGGAAAGGAAATCTAAAACGTGAATTGTTTAAAATATAATTTAATGTAATTTTGATCTCTTGACTTACCTTTGAGTTTCCAGAAAGTCATGTTTCCAGCACTTGTTGCTTTTTTGACAGGGTTAGTTTTTCTTCCAATCTCTAGACCATGATCCCAGCTCTGTCATAGTCTTGAGATGATCTCTAATACAGAGAAATATTCTGATTGTATCCTTACCTAGATGCTCATTCCACCCCACACTTGCTGCCCTTGTTTTTTTTTTTAAGTGTTTTCTTTTTTCTATCCTCCATTATTTTCATGCATTGCACAATTGTCAACGTACTGGCATTTCATCACTGTCCACGTGCCCTTGACATGGGAGGTCAGCTCTGCAGTTCTGGATGCCAAAATAACAGGTACTGTATCCTTAAATATTTAGGGCTGGCAAAATACTTTGCAAAAAGCTAGATTTGGAAATCACATTTCACATGGATGGTGCCACGTGGACTCTCACAGCTTAACTACCTGACAACCCCTTTTCCAAAGGCCTGACAGCTCTTCTCAATACAAATGTATGCTTTACATACATATTTTATTATCGCACACAGCATGCAAGTAGCACACTCAGTGACTCCTTGTGTTTGCAACAGTGCAGTAGTACAGAATCTTGCATTACTCTATACAGTAAATTTATATGCTGGAGAATATAGCCATATATATTGTAGATGTAGATTAGATATTACATAGATATATACTGCTATAATTGGGGCAGGCACAAAGTGTAATGTAAATCATTTTACCAAGTCAGATTAAAGATGCTATTACTCATGGCAATGTAATACCATCCATAATTTCTGTGTTAAACTTGACATTATAAATCCTTTAATCTGAGTATTTAAAAGCCGCTCTATGGCTCATTTTTCAAACAGCATTCCCGTTAACACATTTACTGCTAATGAACCCCTATCGTGCTCTTTCTCTCTTAGACAAACGTTGTTGACCAACATTATTATGTCTGCCTCAACATATTTTGGCCTGGGATGGATTTTTAATGTAATTGCTTCCCCATCAGAAAATAAATTAAAAATAAATAAAAATATACCAATAATACACATTAATTATACTCTCAGGTGACCTATATATATATAAAAAGAGAGAGAGACCTTATAATGAAGCCACAGTAATTAGTCTGTCGCTGCCCATTTTGGGGCTATTGTGTGGTTGTCCTTTCGAGGATTCATCTTCTCCTGGTTCCCCGTGCGTTATCTCCTCCAGCGCCTAGGAAGATATTATAAATAAGTGCCATACTGGCCGAAGCAGCTTTCTAATTATTGTCAACCATTTCTGATCTGACGTGATAGATTCTCCAGAGGACTAAAGGATTTATAACAGGCCTCATAGCCAAAGCTTGGCTAGAGAGATCTTTTTCCCTCAGGATAGATAATTGGTTGACATAACAGCTCAACATCTGAGCTAAATTCATGGATTTGTATATGCGTGTTTTTGCTCATGTAATCTCCCTGGTTATTATACAAATTGTTTGGTGTATGAAATGTGATATGACTTGCTATTTAACAGCAACATCATTTCTGTGCTCCACTTATTTGGGATGCTAAATGCTGTTATTCATGTATACTTTCATACACAGAGCACTAAAAAAATTATTAAGATAAATTTTAGTGATAATTAATCAAAACATTCATCACCGGGAACGTGTTGCTCATTTATGTCACACCAATTTTAGTCTTATGCTTAGTATTTTCATTGTGGGTGGATATCAAATATAATACTGTTCGTTTTTTATCTGTTTAAATTAGACTGCATAACAGTTTAATTTTAGATCTTATAATTTGATCTATACTGTCTTCTTTAGTAATAAAACAAATAATATTATAAAGAGTATGTTCATCTAATTAGTGGTTAGTCAAAAGAAAAGCTTGGAAGAAATACAAGCATGTTACAATAATTTGCTGTTGCAATCTGTTGTGCAAGCTTTATCAGATATTTAACCCATAATATCTCAGATGAAGAATTTTCACTTAAAGATAGGTAATGATTTGTTTTTTTCTGCATAGTGTTTTTTGAAAATCTTTTTTTAAAAACTGACCTAATGAACACTTTCTAAATTAATTCACAGATTAGCAGATAGTTGTCCTTAACTTGAGCTGTGTTATGAATTTTGTAATATTGGTCTTGATTTGAAAAACATTTGTGTGATTGTTCAAGTATTTGTTTTTAGTAATCATTTGAAGATTTACAGAGGAAAGCAGAGAATAGATTTATGAATGGACACATTAGAAATTAAAAACTAAGGCTGATCTGTTTTTAAAATGTTTAGGGTTTTAATGAGATCAAGTTGTTCTATTTTTATGGATAGTAGAGCCTATAAAGATCTTCTGCTATTATAACTTGTCCTACAAAGAGATGCATCTCCTTGTTATGCAACACTTCTGGAGCTCACCAATCAAATCAGACCAGAGGTAGGTAAATATGGCTTTCCAGATGTTTCTCACACCTGCTTAAAAGGATTAATCATTAGTGAACTGCAGTTCAACAACATCTGGACACATCTGTTAAGTGAGTTTTTCCCCGTTTTACTATCTCTTGCCACATTTGTTAAGTGAATCCCAGCAGTTGTTAAGTTATCAACATAGTTGTTAAGTAGAAGCTGGCTTCCCATTGATTTTGCCTGTCAGAAGGTCACAAAAGCTGTTCACATGACCCCAAGACACTGCAACAGTGCCAAGTGTCTGATCATGTGACCTTGAGGATGGTGCAATGGTCATAAGTCACTTTTTTCAGTGCTGTTGTAACTTTGAACGGTCACTGAATAAACTGTTGCAAGCTGAGGATTATCTGTATCCTAGAATAATGTTTCTCAGCCTTGGCAATTTTAAGATGTGTGGACTTCAACTCCAGAATTCCCCAGATAGCATGTAGCATTCTGGGAGTTGAAGTCTATACATCTTGTTTGCTTTCTTCTAAAAAGGAATTTGTTTTTGCTCTCTAGAACTGCAGGATTATAGCTCTGGTGTCCATCCTGACCTGCTAATCACTGTGGAGAAATGTAACCAATCAAAATGGGTGATATAGATCTGAGAGGACCAATGAACTGACTTAATATAAAGCACCTTTATCTATATTTCAGTGGTGAAGCTTTGGTCTCTGTCAGGTGTGTCTCTAAGGGGGATGGAGCATCAAATGGCGAGGGTAAGCTATGCACTTTTACTTGAGCATGGTGTACATTAAAAAGAGGTGGGTTTTGATTGCCCTGTTAGCCTACTATTTTGATGCTGATGAAGGACAGACACACAGACACAAACACTCACCAGCAATTGCCTCTACTCTGAATATATCAAACAGGTTTACATCCCTTCTCAGTGATTAATAGTCACTGCGCATCAAGAAATATAGATTGGAAGGGAGTGTTTTACATAATGAACTTTAGCAACTTTTTTCTTTTGAAAATTAAGCAAGTAGTATATACAGAACAAAAGGGTACATTATGAACAGCTATATTCTTGAATTTCCTATTGTTTGTTGCTTGGTTAGGCACAGTAAACAATGAGAAAGAAAAGAACCCATAATGAATTCAAATTATTCTCCCATTTTAAATCAGCTCTTTGGGGGCATTAAACAAATTTAACGATATTTAGGAATTCAATGGAGTTGAGATTCACACAATATTCTTTGTGTTACTAATGTGCCGAAATGTTTATTAGAAAATACTTAATGTATCCTGAGTGGGTTTAAGTGGGACAAACTAAACCGACACATGTCCATTAACTGTAACACCATGAAACAGGAACCTTGGGAGAGAAAAAAAAAGCACATTTCTTACAGGAGCTAAAAAAAAATATATGAGAGGAAAAAATCAGCCATGTGAGTTGTCAGATGTAACCTTTTGCCATTCTAATAAACTGTTGCTTAGATAGAAATATCAAGCTATTACTAACGGCTATTAATGTGTACATGCTTCATGTAATTTTATAGTATCTTATTTTAATATCTGTAGTTTTAATGAATTGCAATTTAGGAAAGAAACAATTTTCATTTAGTTTATATAACATAATTATGGACCAAATTAACCCCACAGTAGTCTTAATTACATTTAGTTTCATTTGGCTGATCAAGCAATTAACATGCCACAGTATTTTGGAAGTAAAACCCAAGTTACGGTCTTTCTTCAGCAGGAAATTAAAAAAAACACATGTATTTTTTTTTTCATCTCATGTGTAGTGACTGTGTAAAATGATCTGTTGGAATAATTTGGGGGACAGCATGTTCCAGAGAGTGCACTTCAGCAACCGAATAAAAATATATTGAGAGCTGAATGTATCTGTACCCTTTATAGTTTTGTTGCTCAACGTATTTGTCTTCTGAAATGGAAAAATACTTTTACATATTTGTACATGCATACATATTGGAAAGGAAGAGTTAGCTGTTCTAAGTGATAAATAGCAAATAGGTACATTTGATAGAAAACATTTCAAGATAAATTAACTTTAAGTTTATCCATCCTCCCTCTGAACCATTCAAAAAAGTTACCCTGTAAAATGTTGTACTGCACAACACAGGAATTTTTATATAGCAATAGGTCTCCTGCTCTTAATAAGCCTTCCTCAACATAATCGAAGCTTGTGGTACTATAGCAATCAAATAATTTCATTTCTTTTGTAGCTGTTGATTAGGAAGTAGCATGGAAATATTTAAATCTAAGTTCACCTGGGACGGTATCCCCTGCGCCACAGAACTAATTAATCAGTTTTTTATCCCAAATCAAAGGTGGGCTTGAATTATCTTACACTTGTCTCATTATCTAAAAAGTGTGCCAATCTGCCACTAGAAAAGTGTAGATAACAATAAACATGAGAGTAATTGTCTTAAGTGTACTGTTTTCCAAAACATTCCAGACAGTCCAAAAGTATTTACTTGCTCCCTGTAAGCCTCTGATTCATTGGATTTTGTGACTGAGCAGTATTTTTTTTAAATTAGATTTCCTGGTTGAATGCCAGCATTTTATCTGTTACATCACAACTGACTCTCTCCTTGTAGATTCTGTAGCCTACTACTGAGACCATCAGACCTATAAATTTATGGCATGTTGCAGCAAAAACAAAGCAAAATGGACTTGGAAACATCCTCAGCTAGAACAATTTTGTGTAACCAAAGAGGTTATGAAAACAGATACTGTATATCAAATAATATAGTTCCAACTGTATCTTAAAAGTAGATAGAACTTTTAGATTGTTTTTATTTTATTATTTTAGTTTATTTTGGGACATAGTAAAACAATGTAAACTTGTGTTGTATTTTTACACAGAGCATAAAAATACAATTTCTTTGCAATTCCTCTGTCCCATATGTCAACTAAATGTACATTGTGCTGATTTCATTTAAAATACAGTGCTTTAGAGAACCTTTACGTGTACATGCTATTCAGTTAACCCTTACCTGAAAATTGGGTACTATTTTTTGGTGGTCATTGACCAAATAAATATTATATTTTATTATTATATTATATTATATTATATTATATTATATTATATTATATTATATTATATTATATTATATTATATTATATTATATTATTATTATATAATATCTGTGCAGCAATCTACTTTTATTTTCTAATATATCCAGTATTGTAGCCCATACCTCATTCACCCACAATAATTGCCCTGTCAAGAACTGAAAACATATGAGAATACCCGGTGCTATTCAATGGAGAGTTAACATGTAACTTATTTCAGTTTTTCTAATTTTTTTTAAAAATTATTTTATTCGTCGAACAACAATTACAAATTCAAACAAAGAAAATAAGAAAATAAAAATGTGTCAGGGACATTAAGCACAACAATGCACTTATGCATGCCCCATTAGGGGTCTCTTAAATATGGAATGAGGTCCACAAAAGTTAAATTAGAATTAAAACTGTGGATGTCAATAGCTGAGACAACTGAATCAGGTAAGATATTCCAGACTTGGATAGTTCTGTTACAAAAATCAATTTTTTAACAATTGAGTTTAGAGCAGTTTACATTAAATTTAAAGTGATTGTTTGCACATGTAACATCTCAATGAAAGCTTTAAAAGTCATTAACAGGTAAACCATTATTATGTACAATTTTGTAGCAATATGCAAGTCTGGTGTTGCAATTCTAAACCATCAAAACTAAACCAATCTTACATCTTTGCAAAATCTGACATCTTTGCAAAATGCAGCAATGCTATCAGCACTACCGTGTAAAGTAACCTCTATAGATGGGCCCTGGTAAAATCATGGAGAAATGAGATACCATAATTAAGTAAAACTTAGTGTGCTGTGATAAATTTGAGAAATAATTAAAGGGATTAAAGTGGATGCAAACTTTGCTAGGAGGGTATGCAGTGAAGAAGTTCTGATTATAGAAATTTGTAAATCAAAGAAGTCAGAGAAAATGGGAGTCTAACGTAAGCAAATTTGATTAACTGCTATGTGAAGGATTTTAAAAAGCTTGTTGGGTAGCTTGGATTCAGAGAAGGTGATCAGACCCCACTGCCAAGAAGATCTAATAAGGGGGATCTGTCCTTACTGAAATGAGACTAAGCGGAACCAGAAAAAGCATAAGCAACTGGAACTGGATTCTAGTCAGAATCGTTGGAAAGTTCAGGGTATGGGTAGGAATTCAAAATTCCTCTGGAGATTTGGAAAGATTCCAGAGTAACCTGAGAGATGCAGAAGTGTTGATAAAAAAAAGTGAAATAATGAAAATGTTACCATTCCTCTTCCTCCATTTAGAGACCTACACCAACTCTTGTTTCTCTTCAGTTTTGCTATTTGTGTATGAACTATCATGTTCTATGAAAGCAAATGTTGAGATCCAGCTGTTTCAAATGCATCTGTTTCGAATATTAGTTATCCTGCCCTGAGTGCAAAATTCATCTTAAGTGGGCATGTTTGGTTTTCACATGCTTGTGGGTTTTGTGTTCATTAGACCAATATCATTGGTAATATATAAGCAGCTCTGTTTCATTTTTTTTCTTTTATCATTTTGGCATTTACTTGTCATTTGGTAAATCTTTAGCTACAAAACCGAACCATTGTTTTATTTTGAAGTGTCAGATATTATTTATCAAAGGGTACATTCTTCTTAAATGATTCCAGATGATTGCTAAGAATGAAATGTGATGCCCTGACCCTTGGCTTAGCAAATGATGCTATCCCTCTATTTATTTTCTACCATTGCTTCATCCAAATCACCCACATTCCCTATTTTTTTCCTTTTCCATTGTCACCGACTTTTGCTACTCACCGGGAAACACTTAGATGCTTATTCTTAACAGTACTTATTGTAATAACTTATAATTCAACCTTATATAATTATTGCTCATTTCTAACCACTTCATCAAAATGAAATGGTTGCAGTGTTGAACCAAGACTATCTTTAGCCATGGAAGTTTACTGGATTAGCTTCCAGGCACTAACTGGATTGAAATGTGGGAATATACTTCCATAATATTTGTTGTTGTTCAATTGCTAAGTCATGTTGTGACCCCATGGACTCCCCACTAAACTTCCATCTCACCCAGAGTTTTCCTAAATTCAGGTTCATTGTGTCAATGGCATCCATCCATAATATACATGTATGTAGAGATTTATTCAGAGTAAGACCAGAGATGGTATTCAGCAGGTTCTGACCAGTTCTGGAGAACCAGTAGCAGAAATTTTGAGTAGTTCAGAGAACCGGCAAATACCATCTCTGACTGGAGATTCTACAGTATCCTTCCCCTGCCACATCCACCAAGCCATGCCCACAGAACTGGTAATAAAAAAATTTGAATCCCACCACTGAGTAAGACCATATAAACTTTGTGACTTAAAGAAAAAAAAAAGTGCTTCATAATGTGGGAGAGTCTTGCACAGGATCTATAGGCAACTCTTTAAATCAGCTAAGTCATCTCCTTTGATCAAACAGCTGTTCTTTGCAGTGCAGCAGCATGATCTTCAGTGAGCACCTGTTTGACTTAAGGAAATGCAAGTAGGGAGACAGATTGTGATTGCCTATTGGGAACAATAAAAACAGTTCAGTGGTGAACCAATGAATGAGGGGGGTAGTCAGCTCCTTATCTCTGTGTTCAAGCAGAGGCTGGATAGACAGCCATCTGTCAAGATGTTTTAATTTGGAGTCTTATCCTGAGGAGCAGGAGGTTGGACTCAGTTGTCTACATGGGCCCTTCTTGTTGCAGGATTCCATGCTTCTTTGTCATACTGCAAAAAAAGAAGAAGAATGGTAACTTTTTGTTGATGATTGGCAATGCTGAAAAAAATTGCTCTAAAATATTATCCTTATCTTCTTTATTAAGAAAGAAAATACCGTACTGTAAGCAAATACAGATAAACTCTCTCACTCAAACATACATTACCCTAACCACTTATAAACTTCACTGGGTTGTTATTATCTTTCAAACAGAATTATTTGTATTTTGTTGGAATTTTTACTACATTCTCAATAACCATATAAACCCTGGTATGTGTAATCCAGAGGTGGTATTCAGCAGGTTCTGACCAGTTCTGGAGAAACAGTAGCGGACATTTTGAGTAGTTTGGAGAACCGGCAAATATCATCTCTGACTGGAGATTTTCCCTTGCCACGCCCATTGAGCCACGCCCACAGAACCGGTAATAATTTTTTTTGAATCCCACCACTAGTGTAGTCCCCAACTATTATGCTATCATGAGTTACAAAACAACCAAAAAGCCTTTTGATTGATAATGGTGTAGAATAAACTGATAGAGGATTTCACTTGCATTTTCATTAAGCTTCCAAATAAATAACTAGATGATGTGTATAATTAGATCTTAGCAGGGGGTTCCATGTAACAAACTGTGAGAATAACCTTGAGGAAAGAAAGAAAGAACTGCAGCCAAGGCAGTGGTCAGATAAAAGAAATTTAAATTCAAAGCAAAATGGAATTTAAGAAAGAACTGACTTCCCTTAGTTCTCTTTAGGATAAAGGTGTGGAGAGAGGTTTATGGAAATTCTCAATCATCCAGGTCATGGTTGTCCCAAAGATGCTTTTAAAAAAAGAGGCAAAGGGACTTTCTTTATTTTTCTTTGATGATGTTTCACTTCTCATCTAAGAAGCTTCTTCAGTTCTGAAGAAATTTCTTGGATGAGATGCAAAACATCTTCAAGAAAAAACAAAGAAAGTCCCTTTGCCTTTTGAAAAAGCATCCTGGGGACATGGGCGCGGGGGAGTTGCAAGATTTATATCAGCCCTTTGAGGTAGATCAGACTTGAATATCCAAGTCATGAATGTTAAAAGTGCTTTTGTTACAGGGTCAGTGTAACAGAATCTTGCAATTCTGAATGTTCCTCCCACCTCCACTTAGCAATAGCACTTATATACCGCTTCACAGTGCTTTACAGCCTACTCTAAGTGGTTTACAGAGTCAGCATATGGCCCTCAACAATCTGGGTCCTCATTTTACCAACCTCGGAAGGATGGAAAGCTGAGTCAACCTTAGCTATGGCTCTTCCTCCTCTTCTTCAAGGTTATTCTCACAGCCTATTACACAGCACTTGGTTGACTCTAATTAAAGCATCTAAAACACATGGATTTGTATCAGATATATATGCATCTCTTCCCTTTAAGAGTTGCCACATCACTGATTTCATCTAGTTTCCTAGGAACTCTGGAGGTCAATTCTAGAGCTATGCAGCATTTTGGATTAAAATGGAAAATAATGGTTGGAGATGCAGGGGTGTTCGCACAGTATATTCTCAGCAACTTCTTTAAGTAGCTGCATCGTTTCTAGATCTCGCAACCTTTAAATATAGCTCCCAGATCTGCCTCAAAACGTGTAACAGAATTAAAAAAAATATCCTGAAGAATCTAGAACCTTTTAAATAAATTTATATTACTATTCCACGAAAAATTAGGGTGTTTTTTTTTCTTGTTTCTTCGAGCCCTACCTACTTCCTGAAATATGTACTCTTAAAAATTTCATACTACTTACCAAAGCATTCCGGAATTGTATCTAAAAACAATCCAACATGCCAGTTAACAAATCGGAAATTAAAATGGATAGTAAGTTCTAAACGCAGCAGAAAAGAATAAAAGAAATGCCAGGACCTTTTAAAGTAATTTTTTATTCAAAAAAGATAAGACTAATCCACCATAGATAAAAAAAAGTAAACAAGCAAGCAGGTGAACAAATCTATTAGTGGAAACCTACTGTGAAGGTCAACTAAAAAGAAATAGGCAGTTTTATCCTACACTGGTAAACTATGTTTTCCTCATACATCCAACTCACACATTTAAATATACATTTTAATAAAATTAGGAAAGTATATTGCTTCTAAAGGTTACTTGAACAAAGAAACACTAAACTCAGCTACAAATTATATGGTTTCTACAGACAGACACATACTGTAAAGTAATAGATAAAGAATTAAATGGTTTCTTCTCACTAACTTGCAATAACCAATAACCAGGAATATTTCAATAACGACTAGTCCCTACCAAAAAGCAAAACAAAAAACAAATATCAAATGATCTAGGGAAACTTGACACTGAAAATTAAAAAGAACAAAACACCAAAATTAAACATCCCTTTACAATTGTCTGCATTTTCTACATTCCCTCCCTCTCAATTTCTTGGCTCTTCAATATGCTGGCAGAGTTCTTTTCTTCTATACCTGTGAACAGCCAAACTATTGTTTTAAGAGAGGGAGATTTTATATATGTATAAATATAAAATGAAGCAGCACAAATGTCTGCAATCTGAGTCGAGCTTTGAAGACCAAATAGTGAGCCCTTGAGTGAATTGAAATATGAGCTGCAGAAGCCCTTTAAACCCTCCAATCTGTTTTAAATTATTTTGATGCTTCTATTTAAAGGTTACATTTTTGTTTTGTTATGAGCCCTAGTTTAGTAATACAAAACCTGGCCAATAACAGCGGAGAGCCAATTCACAGATTACACACCCAGGGACTTTTCCTGAACTAACCTAAAGTAAAACAGCATGCTTATTCTTAGTAATCATTCTGACCATGAATGAACTTTTCACATCTTGGCTCATAAAATAAACACATCTATTCAGTGGGAAAAATAAATTAACTAGCCTGACCAGCACATCAGTATACATTACTTACAGTTTCTGAGCTTGTTAAATCAAGGGGAAAATCACCCATGATTTCATTTCAATTTTGAAAAGTATAGGTCTACATCAAAATATTACTGTTGGTAGAAATACTGGATCTTGGTTAGGCTACAAGCATGTACCAATCAAATATTTTATTTTCCTTCCCTTTTGCTCACTGCTTATATTAATTGTTGAATTTAATTATTGCTTAATTCCAAATAAGAATGAGTAAAATAAATATATAATCACTCTGAAACCTCTTTAAAATCTTCAAAGTAGTCTCAAATGGTGTAAAAAAAAGGTAAAGGTTCCCCTCGCACATACATGCTAGTTGTTTCTGGCTCTAGGGGGCGGTGCTCATCTCTGTTTCAAAGCCGAAGAGCCAGCGCTGTCCAAAGACATCTCCATGGTCATGTGGCCAGCATGGCTAAACACTGAAGGTGCATGGAATGCTGTTACCTTCCCACCAAAGTGGTCCCTATTTTTCTACTTGTATTTTTTTTTACATGCTTTTTAACTGCTGGGTTGGCAGAAGCTAGGACAAGTAACAGGAGCTCACTCTGTGATGCGGCGTTAGGGATTCGAACCGCCAAACTGCCGACCTTTCTTTTTCTTTTTCTTTTTTTGGTAAATTTTATTTGAGTTTTCACAAAAAAATACAAATAAAACATCTTTTTTGAAAGTAGTGTAATCCCGGGTTACATTTCTTCATACAGACACAAATTCAATTTCATGCTCATTTTTATGTTCTATTCCATATCTTATTACTGTTTTACATTTTCTACATAGCTTCTCCCCTCTTTTAATTTTCTCAATTTTATTTTAATTATCTCATCTCAATTCAAATCATTATATTTATACTTTTTGTCTGTCCTGTTTCAATTTCATATTATCTTTTCTCATTAAACAAAGTTTCTCCTATAGTTGTTGATTGGAGTATGACACCTTTATATCTTTTAAGTTTATCCATTTAACTCTTATTTAAGCTTCAATATATACCTTAAAGTTATAACATTCAATATAATACATAACTTCCATTCGGATTCTGCTTGGTACATTCTTAAAATACACACTATATTCTTTTTAAAAAAAAGATTATTCATGTATGTAATTAAAACAACACATTCCATTCCAATTCAATTCTATCATTAATGTTAATATTCGTTAAAATCTTAACTTCTTTAACATTACTTTTCAATTAAATATCATACTTCTATGGGAACAATTATAAGCTTTCCATAATTAATCCCCCCCTTCACTTATATTTTATAAAACATTAACTAATTAAAATGTTCCCGTCCCTTCCTAATTCAATTTTCTCATTTATTTTATTTCATTTATTTTATTTTATTAACAAACATTTCACTAGATTACAGTAACTATTTTATCCCTCATTTTAATCATACATTGTTTCCAATTTTCTAAAATTATTTCTTTTTTTTTTGAACAAATTTTATTGATTTTCCAAAACAATACACAGACAAACAAAACATAAAATATAATGACATAGGAATTTTTTTTTCTTAAAAAGCCAATACAACAACTTATTTAAAGACAGAATTATTCCAAGTTATCACATTTCCAAACAAGCACAATTTGATATATATATTTACCTTATCTGTTCATCTTCATATCTTATCCCAAACTTCTCTTTATTACTTCTTTTCCTTCTATTTATTCAAATTATATCTCTTTAACTTTAGATTGTATACATTTTTTATATCCATCTGTCTTATACATTTTCATTATTCTCTTCCAATAAAAAAAAAAAAGACATGAAACATAAAAACATAAACATCTTTTCTGAAAGTTGCTTGATCCCGGGTTAAAACTCATCATACAGACACCTCTTCAAAAATCACGTTCCTTTTATATATCATTCCATATCTTATTACCATTTTCCATTTTCTATATAGCTTCTTCCTTTTTTTTAACTCTCTTAATTTTATTCTACTCATCTCAGTTCAAGTCATAATACTTAACATTCTTTGTCTGTTCTCAACTATCCATTCATTTTTTCTCTTTAAACAAAACCTCTCCTGTACACTAATTAGAGTATGACGCCTTTAACTCTTTCCCCTAACCTGATAATACTTAATATCACACATAACTTGTATTGGGATTCTGTTTAGCACATCCTAAAGTCACACAATATATTATATAAAGAGAAAAAGAAAAATTTTAATCGTACCTATTAATACTTATTTATATATTTATATCTTGAACATTTTATTCTATAAATGCCTATAATAACACAATCTTATGTACCTTACAGAATCCCTTTTTCAATTAAATTTACCCATTGTCTATAAATAAATTTTGTTTCTTCAAATCTTGCTTCCCATCATTGAGACTTCTCACCCCCTCCTTTCTCCCTTGCTTCTTCTTTTCCTTACCCTGTTCACCCCTTTGTCTTTCCACCTCCCTTTCCTTCTTGTGCTTTCCCCCTTCCTATTGTTTCTTTATCTTATATCCACCCTTCAACTCATTTTTATCTTTTTTGGTTGTTTTTTAAGTTTTAAAATCCCTTTTTCCTTTTCCTCTTCCTCCTTCTTCTCCCCCAATAGGGTCACATGTTCATCAAAAATGGTTCCTTCTTTGTCCCAATTATCCTGCTGCGCAATCAATTCTCCATAGGAATGCACTGCCATTTCTAGAGATTGAAAAAGAATGTCCAAGGTATCTTTCCAGTCTTGTTCTTCCTTTTTATATTTTAGATATTCAGTTTTAAATTCATCCAAAAGTGGTGCCATTATGAAGAGGAAAATTTTTTCCCAAAACAACCACCTGAGTGTTTTTAAACAAAGAAAAAAAAGTTTCCCAAAAGATGCAAAGTTACCAAACAATCCAGATAAACTATTTCATTTAGCACTTTTTCCCTTCTTCCATTTCTTTTTCTGGGGTTGCTATTAAATCACAAAATTCCAATTATAATATGTCTTTTGAAGTCTTATTAATGTTCAAATGGCTCTTTAAAATTCTAGGCAGTCTGCTCCTTATTCTCAATTTCAATTTTTTTTCCTCTCCCTTCCCACTCACAGCAGAAGAAAAAATTTTCTTTAAATATTTAGAAATCCATATCCCTTTGGCATTAGCACAGTCTTTAGCATTTAGCATACCTTCAATGCGGGTTTCCGATTTCTCTCAAAGCTGTTCCATTTGGAAGGAGAGTGAAAAGAAAAAAGTTTTCCTTTGATATCCATTCGCTGCTTACTCAGTCTGGGAACAATGTGTCTTTAGTAGGTGTTAAATACCAGGATACTTTCACTGTTCCTTTGTCCCGGTCAGCAAAATCAGTTTCATTTCTTCACAAACCCTCCAGCACATTTCTTTCCCCGGCTGGGCTCTTCTAAATGGCGGCCATAAAAGATCGCCGTTCAGTTGCCGTCGGAGAGGGAGATTTAGCCAGCTAGGGAAGAGAGATGCGATGTCTCTCGTCCCTGCCAGAACCCCCCAGTCTTCACCACCTTCTACAAAGGTGGCTTAGCCCCGAAGCCAAATGGCTCGAGGCACTCAGGCAGTGAACACAGGCAGAAACCGTGGAGAGCCACGGAATCCTGCCTGCACTGAAGAACCACAAGCCGCTTCTTCCTCAATTTTCTAAAATTATTTCTATTACTAATATAACAATACAATCTTATGTACCTTTACAGAATCCCTTTTTCAGTTAAAATTTCACCCATTATCTCTAAATAGGCCCTGTTTCTCTATATCTTGTTTCTGTCCTTTGTAACTTCTTTTCCTTTCCTTCTTCCCTCTCTTCTTCTCTCTCCCCTTTTTACCCCCTTGTCTCTCTACCTCTATTTCTCTCTTCTGTATTCCCCTCTTCTGTTGCTTTCCAATATTATACTTATCTTTCGAACTATTTTTCTTTTCTTTGGTTGTTTTTTTAAGTCTTAAATTCTCCATTCTCTTCCCCGCCCTTTCCTTTTTCTTCCCCATATAGCATTACTTGTTCATTAAAGATGGCTTCTTCTTTGTCCCAGTCTTCTTGTTTTGCAGACGTTTCTTGTTGTTTCTCATAGTTCCAAATCTCCATTTCTAAGAATTGAAAAACGAAGCCAAAAGAACCCCTCCCTTCTTGTGCATCTTCTTTGTACTTTTTAAGTTCCATTTTCAATTCATCCAGAAGTAGTGCCATTGTATAAATTTTTAAACAACCACCCCATTAATTTTAGTCATTCAAATGCAATAACCAAGAATCCAAAGATCACCAAGTAATCCAAATACACTGTTTCTTTTTGCTTTTTTTTCACTTTCTCTTCCTGGGGTTCTACTATTTAGTTGCCAAGTTTCAGTTAAAATGTATCTTTTTGAAGTCTTGTTGAAGTTTTACTGTAGATTCCTTTTAATTCCAGGCAGTCTCCTCCCTTTTTTTTCCCAAATCCTGCCCTTTTATTCTTTTTCTCTCCTTTCCTGCTTATAATTTTTTTTTAATGTCCAGAAATCTTTATTATCCCTTTGACATTTTGTTTTATTTTCAGCTTAATTGCCTGTTGATGTCAAAGTGGATTTTTTTCCCGATTTCTTATTTAAGTCTCTTAAGTTGTCAGTATAGGGAAAGGGAAAGAAGAAAAACAAAAACCAAACCTTTCCCTTTTCACTTTCCTTCACTGCTTCAGACTCTTCTTTGGGAACGTTGTTGTTGTTTTTTTAGTTTAAATTCCAGGATACCTTAGTTGTTGCTTTTGCAATTTAACCCGGTCAGCCAAAACTTTCACTTCTTATCTTCCTCCTGCACATTCTTTTCTGGTTGAGTTCTTCTTTAAGGTGACCATTTCTGACCACCGCTGCAACCGCCTTCGGGAAAGGGAGTAATAGCCAGCTGAGGAGGAGAGATGTGGCTCTCCTCAACCCTGCTGGGGTTCTCTTCACCACCTCTATAGGGTGGCTTAGCCCCGAAACCAGCCAGCTCGGGGTGCTCCAGTGGCGAGCCTAGACCGAAACCGCGCATGACCGCAGATTTCTGTCTTTTGCCAAAAAGCTCAAACCAGAAGCCCAAACTGCCGACCTTTCTGATCAACAAGCTTAGCGACTTAGCTCAACCATGTAGGAAATTGCTAAATGTTTGTTGCATTGGAAAAATGTATATATTGTATAATTAAATAGTAGAATAATAGAATATAGTGGACTAGTAGAATAAATTAGCAAATTAAATAATTATGCCTCACTAATATGATACATGACATAAAATCAGGTACTTCCTCATTAGATCTTGTGACTCATTACATCTACATATTTATTATGTGTTTTATTATTTATCCTACTTATTTTAGTCATTTCTATGTCAAATTCTCAAATTAATAATACAAATAAGCACTGTAGAAACAGTGAAAAAAAGGAATTTCTTCCTCTTTAGTTTTTTTTTTAAAATTAATAGCAATTGGTATATCACAAACACCAAGAAGATACTTTTGTCCTTTGGAGAAATCTAGAGAGGCCCATTCAAAGGACTTCAGAACACTCTGTGTTTGTTGTGGTTTGCTGGCAGCCTGTGCAGAAGGCAGCAGAATCAGACAGTGGGGAAGAATGGGGACTAATCTGGGAGTTTGGGGAGAACTAGGATGAGGGTCCTGGGTCTGATACAGAGATGGGGCCAGGACCATCTGGGAGTGGGGTGCTGACTCTGAGCCTCCAGAGTCTGGCAGCAGCGAGGCAGAGGAAGAAGGGGAGCCTGTTCCCAGTGCACGTATGCGCAGAGCTGCTAGAAGGCAAGAGCAGTTGAGACAAAGGAGTAAGGCTTGGAGGTGATTGCCCCGCCCCTAAGAGGTATAAAGGTGGTGCAAAGGTAGAGAAATCTTTGCAGGAAGCAAAGCCATTCGCTTTGTTTGGATTAAACCTTGAAGCTCTTTGTGGACTTTGTACTTCAGTTGGTTTTTTATAGTTAATTTGGCACTTCAGTTATTGGCAGCAATTCAAAGGAGAGAAAGGTGGGTGCTTATCTCGAGGGACTGTTTGGGACTCATTACGGGCTGGGAATGAACATAATTCCCAGCGCTGAAATAAAACAAGGGTTGTTTTAACTAAGCGTGTGCTTAATTACAGTCTCAGGAAGCCTTGGTCAGAACAGTGTTCAGAAAAATCTGCTTAGATAAGTTGTAAAGTTTTTCCAAATCAAAATCAGTTTTTTTTTCATGAAGCCCAGAAACTGACCAGAAACTATCTGATCAGATAAAGAACTTGCACAATATCCTGGTAGCCTCAAACCACAGTTCCCCGTCTTGAAATTCCATTCTGAATTCACTCAAGTTCAAAGCATGCTTTCACCAGCTACTCTAATGCAATCCTTTATACTGGAGCAGAGTCACAAGGATAAATAGATAATAGATTAGATAATAGATAACAGATAATATTCCTGTCTTATATGTTCCCAACAGTTAAGCATTTTATATACATATTTTCCCCATGTTCTACAAGTGTTTGTGTGTGAGCAATGGCCAATAAATCATTCTATAAATATTGCTGCTCTTTTTTTCCAGCATTGTGCTCAGCATTTGGGCTGAGATGTCAGCTTGAATGTAATTTCAGTGACCACTTCCCCCCCACATTGACATTTTGAGTTCAATTCCAGTAAGTACCAATGGGAAATTCCTAGAGGCCAAGCCATTTTCTGTGAATTAGCATCAAGACAGTGAGTCTTTGTGTAGCAGTTAGTTGTAACTTGATTCAAAATGCATATTTGGGGATTTCTGACAAGACCAACTTTGTTTTTTATGCTAATAGAAAAAGAGTCTAGGAATCTTTTGCATTTTTATGATCAAAGCTGATCACCACAAATATGTCTGGAAGCACTACTGAGTGACAGAATTTTCAGAGACAATTATGTTACAGAGATTTTTTTTAAAAAAGTATTTCAACAAATATTCCTTTTAAAATATTCTCTTTGGGGAAGACAGATAGATGATAGATAGATAGATCAATAGATCGATAGATCAATAGATCAATAGATAGATAGATAGATGATAGATAGATAGATAGATAGATAGATAGATAGATAGATAGATAGATATCTCCAACTACAATATCCTTCACCTCCTGTCCATCTGCCCAAGTATTACTTATTCGGGAAGCGGTATTCAGGGTCTCAGAAGTCCACATTTTGCCAGTTAAGACCTTTCACTGAGGGACAGTCCAGATAGAGCTCAAATCTCATTCCCATTGATCCTAGCCAACATGGTAAATAGTGAAAATGCTAGGAATGGTAATTTTTCTATAACCAAAAAAACCCCATCCCTGCCATGAATGAAAATTGACATTGTAATTTATGCAGGGAATGCATGCAATCTGGTGAGCCACAGGTTTTCCACTCCAAATTAACTTATGGAAACTATATGCAGCTACCTACTAGGGATCAGAAAAGCATCTTCTTTTCTTTCTTTTCTCTTTCTTTTTTTCTTTCTTTCTCTTTCTCTTTTCTTTCCCTCTTTCTTTTTTTCTTTCTCTCTCTGTCTCTATTTATTTCCCCCTTTCTCTCCTCATCCTCCCCCTCCTCTCCCCTTCTCAAATCATGCTTTAGCATTAAGTCAAGATCTACCTGTTCCAAAAGCTTCCTTTAAGCCTCTTCTAGCTCAGACTTCAGAAATACAGACGGCTTGAATGAAAGACTATGAGAATGAGAAGTTTTTGAGTAGCCATAGATCAGAAAAAAAATATTTGGCCTTTCAAAAATCTGTCTATTCCACTTATACATTTGACTCTAGATCAGGGTGTCAAACCGGCAGCCTGTGGGCCAGATACATCACATGCAGGCCACACCAACCCCAGCTCTGTGAAGAGAAAAAAAAAAGTCACGAAATATCACGTGATGGTAATGTGACGCCACGAGTTTAACACCCACGCTCTAGAATCCACTCATTGCTGGATCAGTCATGCCTAGCATTAGAGTAAGTCCCCCTAGAGATGACTCCCAGGTTCTAATATGGTTAAAAAATAAAAAGTTGCTTATATACCTGTCACAGAGAAGCAAGGGGAGAGTCTACCCTGAAAAAGATTTTGCTTTGTGACCAGTGGCAACACAGCTCAAGGGAAAACATAAATAGCTGTTCTAGGGCATCTCCATGCACACCTCAGACCTTTTAGATTACTTGCAGAATTATATCCTAAAACTCACACTCCACCCTCACTCATCTAATCTAACACAAAGTAAATATTGCGATCCCTTGCAAAACTTCACTTCACCCTGATAGGTGCTCAGAAAACACCACAGCTAGATGACAACATGATTTGTAGCAGGAACGCCTTCAGTCTGCCAATTCTGTACCCCTTGTGGACCATTCTGCTGAAAGTAACAAATAGGCAACTTTCCCAAGCATTGATCCTCAGCATTCTTTATTTCTTTCACTCTTTTACTCTCAAAACAGGTAAAGTTGCATTAACCATAATTAAAAATGGAATGAAGTAAATTCTAGACCTAGAAAACCTACAACTACGCCGTCTTCGGTCTGATCTAAGTATAGTATATAAAATCATACATTGCAATGTCCTACCTGTCAATGAATACTTCAGCTTCAACCATAACAACACAAGAGCAAACAATAGATACAAACTCCAGGTTAATCGCACCAAACTTGATTGCAGGAAATACAACTTCAGCAACAGAGTGGTCAATGTCTGGAATACTCTACCAACTCTGTGGTTTCTTCCCCAAACCCCAAAAACTTTAACCTTAGACTATCTACTATTGACCTCACCCCTTTCCTAAGAGGTCTGTAGGGGGCGTGAATGAGTGCACCAATGTGCCTACCATCCCTGTCTTGTTTCTTTTATTATTATTTTTCTTATATGTATCCATGTATTCATAACTATGTTTTTACTTATAGCTGTTATCCTGTAAACAATTGACAAAAATAAATAAATACATAAATAATAAAAGTAGTTTCTCCAGGAAACTCAGAAGTTTCACCTTGTGCTATTTGACTTAGCACACACACCATTTCCACCAAGGCAGTAAATCTACAGGGCCCATCAGGAAAAAAAAAATCTCAATATTTATATGCTGAACTTCATACTTGTTTTCCAAATGCCTGGACCTCGAAGCTAGTTAATGAAGCTAATCTAAATAGTCAGAACAGCATGAAACCAAATGTTTGTAAATGGCAAATGTTTGCTAACCCTGCTGTAGTCAAACTTTGTTGATTTCACTGAGATGTATTTTCATGCAATATGCCATTTTAAAAAACAGAACATTTATTTCATATTCTGGTAAGGAAAGATATCCCAGTTTGTCAATTGCCATACCAAGATCATAGTCATTATTTCTTATTGTTTTGAAATTTACCATTTCAATTACTGGGACTCCTTGCAAGAAATGTTAATCCTGATTGTATGCTTAGAGCTAAGTAAGTATAAGCACTCCATAAAATATTGTTATTGACTGATGTATTAATAGGGTAAAGAAGCAAATTAAGAATGTTCCAAGTCGTAAATTAAATAGCACACCTGGACAGGTATAGGGATCTGTAAATTGGATTACATTATAAAGATCAACAACATCTGGCATGTCTATTAATTATCGTTAATTAGATTAGTAGTCATTTCCTAATACAGCTTTTAGATAGGTACATCAGGAATATGTATGATTAAAAGACCAACAGTTATAGGACCCACATATTTCTTTCAGAGTTATTCCTTGTTTTTAGAGGGTCTCTTCCCACACCTGTTTCATTAGTCATTCATTTGAATTCTGAGTTGGTGGTCACATCAGGCAACCTGCATCCATGGCCTACTGGAAACCAGACCACACAAGTGGTAGGCAAGTGTGCGAGGGCACTAAGTTCCAACTGCACAAGTGGTAGGCACGTGCACAAGACCATCCTTTCTCCTCCTCTGCCATTGCCGCCACTGCTGGTCCACTGAGCCAGAAAGGTTGAGAACCTCCAACACTATACGATGCTACTTAAGACACTGGACCTTCTGGACTAACTTCTCCATTAATGACCCAGGCCAACTTTATCTTCTCAAGAAACTCTACAATCTCACTGGGACCTCTTTGGCCATCCTGTAAGCATTACTCCCCTAAATGGCTTCCTTCAAGTAGGGAAACTATAGACAAGATTCTATGGGCAGACACTCCACCTCACCCTACCACATCACACATATACAGTACAGACACTGTGTGAGCAAGTAGTTCTCATTTGTAGGCCCTGGCAAGAAACAGTTCTACGTAACTGCAGTCTTCACCCACAACATCATTCCCCCTGCCCCATGTCAGCAAATGAATTGCTGAATTTCTTGAACCACTGTTAAGTATACTTTGAGTCTTACATTTGGGTGATGGTGATTATATTTTCATTTCATGTTACTTTTGTACTGGTGAAATTAGATTTGATTTTCACTCCATTTCAGAACCTATTTCCCTGTTGGAAGTACTGAACCAGATATATTATCCAGCATTTCTTTTCTGTTAGCAACCCCTTTTTCTTCTCCCTGTTAATTTTCGCAAGTGTTTGATTCCTCCCAGCTCTTGAGGAAAAGGGATGTGCTGCTTTAATTTATGGAAAACTGTGTGCTAGTCTCCTCTGTTTAATTTTGTTTTTATAGCATACTATAATTAAGTCTTTATTTGAAATTCATATTTAAACCATTGCCTGGTTGTCATGGAATTGTTGGTAATGTGTGATTACATTATGTTGTCTTTTACCAGGACACTCCTGTAAATGAGGCATTATCCTCCGAGATTTTCTTGGCTGAAAATGTGAGTAATTAAAAATGTAAACAAATATTATCCATTACGTATGCCACTGTAATAAGTACTTCACTATAATACAAGTTAATGGCTCTTTAGGGATTAAGCTTGATCCTGCTATAGCATGTTTCATAGGTATATAAACAAACAGTTCAACATGTGCTATGTTAGATGGGGTTTGAAAAAACCTTGAAGCTGGGAGAATCGTGGCCAAACAGGTAAACTGATTTTAAAGTGTACCCCTTTTAAAAAATAGGCACATCTAGAAAGATAACCTCATCAATTCATAGGCTATGAAACAACTTATTTTGGAACCGAATTTTAAAAATGTGAAAGAAAACAAAATGTTGACCCTACAAATAGGACTGAGCTCGTTTCATGATTAGTAATTAATAATCCATCTTGTTATTCACTGCTCAAGCCGTATAACACCAACCACGTGTTAAAATGCGTTCCAGGAAATAACTCAACACACCTAGAGATTGCACAACTTCTTTCAGGAGAAATGTAGATGTTTCAGTGCTCCAATCTGTCTAAATTGAGAGCTTTAAGTGTAGAGGAGTAGACTTACTTTATCCAAATTCACCCAGCCACTTCATTGCTTCACCCAGTGCTAACATAGTCTGCCCTCCGTTCTGATAACAGTCAGACTGAAATGAAAACAGTGCGGTGATTCTGGCTGGCATGGAAGACAAGGGACAATTTGTTTAAAAATGAGTGGGTCACCATTGCTTTTTGATTCAATGTCATGTAACTTTTTAAATTCCAAGTTTCATCTTCCATAATGTTCTGAGAATGGTTCAGATGCTGTCTCTTCAATCCTCAGCTGTTATTCTGGTCCTGTGAAAATATGAGTTTCATTTTTTTTACCTCTCTCACTGATTCACTTCTAGTTTCATGGTTAGAAAACCTCACAAGAAGCAAGGGCTGATGTTTTTTGACTGGAACATCAAGATGCACCCTTACCAAATTCCTGAGCCAAAAGATTTCTAGAAGGAAATCCATGATCTTTCAGATGTTATTCCAGTTATTCTAAGTATCACTGACGTTGTTCTATCTTCCAGCACCGTTCCCCCTTGACCATTCTGGCAGCAGCATATACAGAGATGCTCAATAAAATCAACATAGTAGCCATAACCATAAAAACAGCCTTGCCACTTTTTAAATGTGTTAAATATGCAACACATGTAAAAACCAGAAGGCTTCAATTATGCTGGTCTCAACTTTTTTAACCAGTCCTCCCTGTGGACACCTCTACTAGTTGCAGCTGCTTAGAGTCCAGCAATTCGGACAATATCATGAGGACCATAACCAAATTCATGGTCCCTGCAGTCATGGAAGCAAAATTCAAGCAGGTAGCTATTGGCAAGTGTTTGTGATGGTTGCAACATTCTGGCATCACATGATCGTCATTTCTAACCTTCTTCAGGAGGCTCCGAGCAAGGAAAATCAACAGAGGAAACCAGATTTTCTTAACAACTGCAGCAAAAGCGCTCATGAAATTGAATGTGAGTCCCTTAATGACTGCATCCCTTAGCAATGGAAATTCTGGTTCTATTGTGACCATAAGTTGAGGACTACCTGTATAAAATCTATACAGCTCCATTTTGTTTTTAAACATTTGCTGAGAAATTGAGTAGTACAGAACAGTCTGTTGGGTTTTTTTTTTTTTTACTGACTTGGAATGATATTCCAAGTGCTTCTTGTGACCCGTGAAACTGGTCAATAGTCTCAACTGGGTATTATGGTCTATCAGGTCTTGAAATAGCCTTCTTTTCTATGTGGATGACCAACCCAGATGGTCTATAGAGCTACTGCTGCTTAAAGGATTTTGGGAGTTAAGGTAGAAATACAGTATATAGCTTAGTAGCTTTACCTCACTACTGATAGCCAGTCTTTCTTTGGTAACTCATGATTTATAAAGGCATGCAATAGGATATCTAGTATAGAAAACAATTATTTAATTTGAACTGAGCCTAGATTAAAATAGGAATGGCAACTGACACATTAGAGCTTTCCAGAGACCTCAGTATAGGCCATTATCTCCAGCCCCCACCTGAACATGTAGGATCCTCTTCCTCCAATGTCCAAAAATTATATGGGGTTCAGAATCCAGCGATTTTGCTGCCCTATGCCAACATGCCTGAATGTCTGAATAAGAAACACCGGTATGAGTATTTTAAAGTTCATAGCCTACAATCAAATCCTTTATAATGGTCAATGGCCAAGTTCAGTAATGATATAATGGGGATAAAGGAGACTGGCTGAGCAACTTACACAAAAGAGAACAATGTTAAAAACAATAGTTAAGACCTGGAGTATCAAAAGTATGGATGACAGTGAAAACTGTGACAAATGCTTAATTGTTAAGTTTGTACAAACTTCCTCTGCTGTATGACAATCTATTAGAGCATTAAAATACTAATATGTCTAAACATTTACTTGAAAATGTGACAAAAGGCAATGCTGTAACTAAAACAATAAAATTCTGCTGAAATTCATTGAGCATAATTGAAAACGCTTATTTAATACCTATTCAGTTGTTTACTATAATCATATTGTAGGGGTCTACAGGAGGAGGAGGAGAAAGAAAAGAAAGAAAAACAAAACAGTTCAAGGACATTGAGCGTTCAGGTTGAATCTGAAGTCAACTGTTGCCTAGTTTTAACTATTTTGCTACCGTGTGGGTGATGTCACAATTTGAGACTGAAAGGAAATAGTATTGGAAAACATCCAATATATTTATTCATTTCGTTTCACTATTTGTATAGCTGCCCACCTCATCTCAGTGACTCTGTGTAGCTCACAACAATTAAAACATATCCAAATGACAAAACAATTTAAAAAAAATGTACAAACATGCCATGAATAAAAGCAGCATTAAAACAGGGAGATAACCATAATCAGAAGCTATATTTAGCCGTGGAAGAGGCCGTCCACTGCCACCAGAGCCCCAAATGCAATGGCAAACCCATGTTTTCAGGGCATCCCTAAAGACCAGTAAAATGGGGCAAATCTAAGCCCTAAACTAAAATCTAGGCACCAAGGCAGAAAAGACTCTCTTCCAGATTCCCGTCAGATGATGCTTCTTCAGAGATGGCACCTACAGCATACTTCTCCTGCTGGACCTGATGGGATAGGTAGATGCAACCAGGAAGAAGCATTCCCTCAAGTATCCTGACCGCATGCCGTGTAGGGCAGGGGTGGTAGTCTACCAGTTTGGCCCAGTTCAGCTGAACCAGTATCTCTGAGGATCATCTGTGAGCAATTCACTCCAACAATCAGCTGATGGGTCCACCTGCCTGCCCCAGCTCTATACTGAACTTTATTTTCTGGTTTTGAACCTCAGCTGCTTCGTACAGCAACATGGATTGCTGCACAACAGCTGTTGAACACACAGGGAGAGTGCAGGATTGCAGGAGAAGGTCAGTACCAAACCCTCTGTGCATGTGTGCGTGTGCAAAGCACACCCACCAAGCCACACCCACAGAACTGGTGGTAAAAAAAAGTTGAACCCCACCACTGGTGTAAGGCTTTGTAGATCATAACCAGCAAGTTGCACTGCAGTACCTGGAAGGATATTGGTAGCCAATGCTGCTTGCAGAGTAGAGTTGTAACATGCATTGTTTGAGGAGCATAAATAACTGTCCTGCCTCTGCATTTTGTTGGATGGTCTTCAAGGGAAGCCCATGCAAAGTGTCTTACAGCAATTCATTCAAGAGGCAGCCCAGGAATGAGTGACTAAGAACATATCCTCCAGTCCAGGAAAGGGCACAACTGGCACACAAGATGAAGCTGTGCAAAAGCTTTTTGACCACTGCTACCACGCACTCTCCAAGTAAGAGTTAGCAAGTCAAGAGAATCCTCAGACTGTTGATCAGGCCTGTTTGGAGCAGTGCCAACCCATCCCGAACTGAATGTGTTAAGTTCCTGGAATTTGAAGAACCTAAAATTCAGAACCATTCAATCTTAGTACAGTTGAGCTGAAGCTAGCTCCCCATCGAAACCTCTAGAGCAGGAGTGTCAAGCTCACATTGTCATGGTGGCATCATGTGACATATTGCGACTTTTTTCCCCCTTCACTAAACCAGGTGTGGGCATGGCCAGCATGTGATGCATCTGGCTTGAGGGCTGCAAGTTTGACACCCCTGTTCTAGAGGATTGAATGATTGATTGATTGATTGTACCTCTAGAGCAGGGCTGTCAAACTCAACTTCATTGAGGGCCGCATCAGGGTTGTATTTAACCTCGGTGTGTGTGTGTGGGGGTGTTGTCAGGGGGCAGGACCAGCTCAACATCACTTGTGTCTCTGCCAGCAAAAACAGGCTCCCGAACTCCGTTTTCTGCAATGGCCTCCTGCAACCCTCTGTCAGTTAAAATGGGCCCTCCTAAGCTCCATTTTTGCTGGCAGAGGCACTGCAGGCTGGTCCTTCACTGTTTCCAGGTCAGCCCTGTGGGCCAGATCTAAATATCCCATGGGCCAGCCTTGAGTTTGACATGCCTGCTCTAGAGGCTCCAGATAAAGAGACAGGACATCAACAAAAATACTTCGTTTAAGACATCCTTGGTGCTCTCTGACCTTGGCTGTTTTCTTGGAGACGTTTTATTACCCAAACTAGGTAACATCATCAGAGCAAATGTTCTCCTTTATTGATATCACTTAGTTTGCCAGGTATCTAGATGAAAACTTGTATATCATCACTGTAACATCAGGTGTTCAGGAATTGATGTTGCTGAGTCGTTCTTGTTTTTCATGCTTTTCATGGGTTGCTGCTTTTTCATGCTTTCTGCTTTCATGCTTCCGTTTGATCCTGACTGGCTCGGGACTGACACAGCCTTCCATCCTTCCGAAGTTGGTAAAATAGGAACCCAGATTGTTGGGGGGACCATATGCTGGCTTTGTAAAACACTTAGAGATGGCTGTAAAGCACTGTGAAGTGGTACATACATCTAAGTGCTATTGCTATTGCCATCGCTCATGCTCAGTCCTGGTTTTTCTTGGCAGTCCAGAGGGACTTGAAAGGTAAACAAAGTGGGAATAATAGACCAGGGGTGGTATTCAGCCAGTTCGCACCTACTTGGGTGAACTGGTAGCAAGAATTTGGCATGGGTCGCCAAACTGGTAGCAACATCTAGCTGGCCACGCCCCCAACCCCGTCGCCCGGTTTCCACTCACTTGCTTGCTCCGCCTACCCGATGCTCGCTCTTCCCAGTTTAAAGAAGGACTGCTCCCCCTCCCTAGCCATGCATTTTCAAGCAGCCACTTGAAAACACATGACTGTGGGCGGAGCAGTGATCCATTAACCTGCAAAACTGTTCCAAGGCTGGATTCTTCATGGACACTAGAAGTATCGCTTCCCCTTGTGAGTAAAGTGCCTGGAGCAAGAGGGAAAGAATGCTGGGGGGGGTGGGGGGGGGAATCCAGCCATGGGGAAGTTTGCAGGAACTGCAAATGCAAATCCATTAACCTGAAGAACTTCTCCAATGCTAGATTCACTTCCCCTTGTGAGTAAGGTGCCTGGAGTGAGAGGGAATGAAGGCTGACAGGTGTGTGTGTGTGTGTGTGTGTGTGAGAGAGAGAGAGAGAGAGAGAGAGAGAGAAGAGACAGAGACAGAGAAGAGAGAGAGAGAGAGAGAGAGAGAGAGAGAGAGAGAAGAGGAAAGAAGGAAAGAAGGGAGGGAGGGAGGAAGGGAGGGAGGGAGGGAGGAAGAAAGAAAACAACAAAGAAAGAGGAAAGAAAGAAAGAAAACAAGAAAACAAGAAAAAGAGGAAGGGAGAGAAAGAAAGAGGAAGAAAGAAAAAGAAAAAGAAATGGGGAGAGAGAGAGAGTGTGTGTGTGGTGTGTGTGTGAGAGAGAGAAAGAAAGAAAGGCAGGGAGAGAAAGACAGAAAGAGATAGAGAAAGAGAAAGAAAGAAAAAGAAATAGGAAGGAAGGGAGAGAGAGAGAGAGAGAGAGACAGAGACAGAGAAAACTCTGTCCTATTATTTTTAATTGTTCCATTATTTATCATGCGTTAATATTTTACACTGTCCCTACACCTAGAATGATTCTACTGACTTTCTTTTGCTCAGGGCTACCACATATTTTTCAGGGTTTACATGCAATCAATGTCTATAGTCCAGAGCATAAATACACATGTGTTTAACTAGAGTTGAAAGGGACCTTGGAGGTCTTCTAGTCCAAGCCCCTGCTCAGGCAGGAAAACTGAGAATGCCAAACTCTGAGTAGAGGTCCTGGGAAAGGTGTCAGAATAACACTTAGAAGGGACTTTGGGGGGAACCCAATACCATTATAGAGAAATGCCTGTCCAGTCTTTTAAAAATTTCCAGTGATTGATCACCCAGAACTTCTGGGAACAAGCAGATCCACTGGTTAATTGTTCTCACTGTCAGAAAGTTTCTCCTTAGTTCTAGGTTGCTTCTCTCTCTGTTCAGTTTCCATCCGTTGCTTCTTGTTTGCCTTCTGCCCCCTCCCCAACCCTTTCTTTCTGGCAGCCCCTTAAAAGCCTGTTGCCTATCACACTCTTGGGCAAAGTATGTGAGCCATTTCCTTCTTTCAGTGGTCCATGAAAGTACATCTGTAATATGTAGATAATAAAGTCAAAAAAAGGTGAACAACATTTTTACAGAACTATAGATATGTTGAAGCTGGGTGTGACAAGGAATGGCTGAGAAAGGAGAGGCCAGGTGAGGCAGCCCTCGATGTGAGTGAAATTAAGTTGGCCACACCCACTCGGTCACATGACTACTAAGCCATGCCCAGTCACATGACCACCAAGCCAAACCCACCAAATAAGCCATGCCCACAGAACCGATAGTAAAAAAATTTGAATCCCACCACCGTAATAGACAGCAGGCTCTGAATAATGGCTTATTATGGATTTGGCTTCAGTAATAAGATTAAGTAGTAAGATAAAGCAATTCAGAGGAACTTGCAGGAAAGATTACACAATCCTCAGAAAGAAGGAAGTGTGAGAAAGACACTCAAAATGACCCAACTTTCATTTTGCATATTGTAAGTTGGGACAGAGAAATTTGGACAAGTTTTCGAGCTTCTGTTTTTATTTTTATATTTTACTTATTTAAAAAAATGTCTGACCCTCGAATGCTTTATAAAATAAAGCAGGCTAATTTTAAAAAGAAACGAATGATACATGACTGGAAAAGAAAGCATAGAAAACAACAACAAACGTTTTACAAATGCTCACCCTTGGCCCAAAGCCTGGAAGTATAGCTAGGTTTTCAGTATCTTTCAGAACATCATCAGGGTTGGAATCATATATATTTCTGGAAGAAGGCAATTCCAGAGGACAAGCTTTGCGATGGAGAAGGCACCTGCCATTTCTACTATTATTCTACTTTTCTGCAACAGAGGGTTCCTGGAATCCCTGTTCTAAAAAAAATTTGGTTTGGAATATCTTGAGGGTCTGACAATATCAGACAGTATTGACTGTGATGGAATAGTATCCATTAATGGAATATTCAATTTATGTGTTTATGGTGTAATTATGATTAAATTGAGTGGTTTTTACTCATCCTTTCTGCAATTTTTTCTCCTCTATCAAGGAGAATCTATCCCGAAGGTACTTGACACCATAGCTGAATTATGGCTATGATAAAGATCAATTTTGGGTGTTGATAGATTTATCGATTTGTTGCTGCTGGGTACAATTGGGGGGAGCCAAGTTAAAATTTCCATTTAACCCTAATGTTCCCTGGAATGCCTTTGCAAGGTTCTTATGAGAATAAAAGGAAGGAGAATAGAGAATGCTTCCTTGAATTCCTTGCTGGAATTACTGGTTTATAAATCAATAAAACCAAATTGGAACTGGACTATCATTCTAAGCCAATTTATTTCAAATTGAAATGTATTCAAGAGATTATGGTGGATGTGACAGAGAAGGCTTCTGGGACAAGGCATGCCCACCATTCTTCTTTCATAAAACCTGGGCTGAAAGAAAGTTGTCTTTGTGTTTCTGGAGACATTTTCACACAAGCAAAGTGTTATGTCCTGAGGACTCAAGGAGTTCTCACTCAGGTCCACTCACTTTGTGTGGGCGTTATTCCCCCATTCCCATTGGTCGGTTCTCCCCAGCAGCCAGCTATAAAAGCAGGCTGCGGGGTCCAACTGGCTGCTGATTGCTGCGAGCCAGTTCCAGGCTTGGCAAGCACGGTCAGCCCTTTATTTGTAAAATAAAGTACTGTTGCACTCATGCTCTGGTTCAGCCTCTCATTGCTCAAACTTAACACTGGCGACGAGGATGGGATGGCTACCAGAAGCACCTTGCAACCGCTGAGTCACTAGCCACCGATCTACAGCCCAGAGAGAGCGATCGGCTGGCGACAAGGGAAACGCTGATCCGCAGCCAGAGAGAGCGGTCAGCTAGCGAAACGAGCGATCAAAAAGAGCAAACGCAGATCCGCAGCCAGAGAAAGCGGTCTGAGTCAAATAGTTAGAAGCGTCTGTAGCCGCTTGTTAGCCTCGCCACGGGAAAGTGAAGCGCTGCGAGCCGCAGCCGCTCTGCATTTGGCGCGAAATTCAAACGGTGTCATTTGAATTTCGAGCCAGTAGGAATCACAGCACAGCGCTGTAGAGAGTCACTAACGCCCACTTTTTTGGCGCGAATCAAGACACCTCCAACGGCTAGCAGCCAACGTGGTAACCCAGAGAGAGAGAAAGAGAGGGTAGCAAAAAACCTCTCCAGAGCTGATATCACTAGTAACTCACGAGCGTCGTAGTCCCAGAGAGATTTTTCCCGCAGGTAGCCCAGCCGTTCCAGCACCATGAGTTCCAATCCAGTATTCCCGGCGTTTAAACCAGACGAAGAGAAGTGGGAATCGAGTAAGAACCGTTTCAATCATTACATCGATGCGGTCGGCCTGTCGGATGCGGGAGAGCATCGGAAAAAATCCTATTTCCTAATCTACTGCGGAGCCACCGCTTCGATACCGCTGCAGCACTCGTAGCGCCGAGAGAATTGAAAACGCTCCGTGGTCCGAGTTGCTTGAGATCCTCACAAACCACTACACTCCCAGGCCTTCACAAATCGCCAGGAGGTTCACGTTCCGAATGAGGAAGCAATCAAGTAAGGAGACCATCAACCAATATATGGCCGCCTCAGAACAGCAGCCCTGCACTGCGGGTTTGGAACATACCTGGAGGACATGCTCCTCGATCAATTGGTTTGTGTGGTCAAGGATCTCAACCTACAGAGGCGACTGCTAGCTAAAAAGACCTCAACCTCGCAGCAAGCGGTAGAGGAGGCCCTAGCAGCCGAGCTAGCAACGAACTCAGCCTCCGAAATTCAGGCCCAAGCGCCAAGCTAGCAGCGCTTCCCAGTCCATTCCGAAGAGGTGGAAGCGGAGGAAGGCCACAATGATGAGAACGATGTCCATCGCCTCACCAATGACAGACGGTCGCAGGTAGGGGCCAAACAAGAATACACGGTCCACCCAAGCACATCACCCTGTGCCTAGCCTGTGGGGGGATCACATCAAAGGGCCACCTGCAAGTTTAAAGGAGCCGCTTGCAACAACTGCCATAAGAGGGGGCACATTGCGAGAGTCTGCCAAGCCCCCAAAGCGCTGCACAAAGACCCCGTCCTCGCACTCGGGACCACAGAGGCAAGTATTAAACTGTCGCACGCACCGCCTTGCCAGGCGACTTGCCACTCTGTCAGTAAAATTTCTCTCTCCGTTTCCCTAGAAGGTAAACCGTGCCACATGGAGGTTGACACAGGGTCAGCGCTCTCAATAATCTCGTGGAACACCCTCAAGAGACTCCACCCCAGCCTATCTACTACCCGGCTTCAGAGATGCCAGTTCGGTCTGAAGGACTACCAGGGGAAGGCCATTCCCGTGATCGGCAGAGGCAAGTTCTTTGTCAGTTTTAGAGCTTTTAAAGGCCACCTACCTCTAGTGGTAGTTAACGCAATCTACCCACCTTATTGGGGCTCGATTGGTTTCCCCACCTCGCCTAGGGTTAACAGGAGTCCATGCTGTCTCAACCTCAGACACTGACTCCTTATTCGCTGACTACGCAGATGTGTTCAGCGAGGAGCTGGGGTGTTATAATGGAACCCCATCTCGTTCTGTTGACCCCCAGGCAGTCCCAATCAGATTAAAACCACGAGAGTTCCATTTGCTATTCGACCAAAACTAGACGCTGAATTGGATAAACTACTAAAACAAGGGGTCATTGAGCCAACAGATTTCGCCAAGTGGGAGACGCCCATTGTCACACCCCTCAAAAAGATGGTAGCCTGAGAATTTGCTCGGACTACAAGACAACAATCAACAAATATTTACAAGTTAGCGCCTACCCCGTGCCCGTCATTCAGCACTTATTGCACACATTCGAACCGGGCAGTATTTTTGCTAAATTGGACATGTCTCAAGCATATCAACAGTTCCCTGTTGATAACCAAACAGCGGAACTTCAGACCATTGTCACTCACAGGGGTGCCTTCCGATGCAAGCGCCTCCAATTTGGCGTAAGTGTTGCCCGGGTATTTTTCAATCCCTCATGGAGCGGATTTTACAGGGCCTCCCTGGTGTAGTACCCTTACTGGACGACATCTTGGTCTCGGCCAGGGACAGACCCCAACTCTTCCAGAGAGTGCGAGCAGTGTTAGAGAGGTTCAGACAGCATGGCCTCAAGTTAAAAAAAGAAAATGCGCCATTGCCACTAGACAGGTGGACTTTCTGGGTTATAAAATTGACGCCTCTGGCATTCACCCCCTGGAGTCCAAGGTCAGGGCGATCCACTGAAGCTCCACACCGACCTCCAAAATGGAGCTACAAGCTTTCTTGGGACTCCTAAACTTTTATGCATCCTTTTTGCCCCATAAAGCCTCAGTAGCCGAACCCCTACACAGATTACTAGACAAAAGTCACCGTGGCACTGGGGGCACAAAGAAGACCAGGCGTTTAACGCCGTCAAATCACTACTTACGCCAGAGACAGTGCTCATCCAATTCGACCCCAACCTTCCTTTAGTACTGGCAGCAGACGCATCCCCTTTTGGAATTGGGGGGTCCTTAGTCACCGACTTCGCCAATGGCGCCGAGGCCCCCATCGCTTTTTCTCCAGGACGCTCCGGCCATGGAGCGAAATTACAGCCAAATAGACAAGGAAGCCCTAGCAGCTGTTGCAGCCGTGAAAAAGTTTCACGAATTCCTTTTTGGCCACTTCTTGAACTGGTCACCGACCATAAGCCCCTCCTGGGCCTACTGGCCGGCGACAAACAGACACCTCAAGTCCTCTCCCCTCGGATGACAAGGTGGACACTTTTCCTAGCGGCCTACTCATACAAACTTATCCACCGCCCGGCAAAACTCTATCCCACGCTGACGCGCTCAGTCGCTGCCCTTTACCCGCTCCGGCTGAAGACCCAGCTCCTGTCAATGCCATTTTTGAAATCACCCAGTTGGACCTGCCCATCACCGCCCTTGACATCGCCGCCAAAACCAAGGCAGACCAAACGCCGCCCAGGTGCTCGACTGAGTGAGGAGGGGTGGCCGGGAGGCAATGTTGATAACAAATTCGCACCCTTTAAGACTCGCATGCAGGAGCTGTCCAGTTTGCAGGGTTGTCTACTGTGGGGCACTCGAGTGGTCATCCCGACCTCGCCAGTACCCGAGTCCTGGAAGCGTTGCACGAGGGACACCCCGGCATTGTGAGAATGAAGCGTTGGCACGCAGCTACGTGTGGTGGCCGGGTCTAGACGAGGACATTGTCAATTGGGTAAGTTCCTGCAGCATTTGCCAGGAATCCCGTCCTGCTCCCCCCATCGCCACCCCTACCAGATGGGAGAGCGCCAGCGCCCTTGGTCTAGAATCCATATCGATCTGGCCGGCCCGTGCATGGAAAGATGTTCCTAGTGGTCGTGGACGCTTATTCCAAGTGGATAGACGTGGCGCAGCTATCCACGACCACCACACTAGCAATCACCAACGTGTTAACGCGCGCCTGTTGCGTTACCCATGGACTACCCGACTCCTTGGTCTCCGATAATGGCCCACAGTTCGCATCAGTAGAATTCAGCCGTTTTGCAGCCAACCTAGGCATTCGCCACATTTTCACAGCCCCATTTCACCCTGCGAGTAATGGGTTGGCTGAAAGAGCCGTCAGGACCACCAAAGAGGCCCTCGCTAGGTTTGGCAGAGATGACTGGCACCACAAACTCTCACGGTTCCTGATGAGCCAGCACTCAACCCCCTGTGCAGTCACCAATAAGTCCCCAGCGGAACTTCTGATGGGCCGCGCCTGAGGACTGTATTGGATAGACTGCACCCACAATACTGCCCTGACTCTCCCCTCGCTTCCACTTGGGTTAGACATTTTATGTTACAGGAGCCGATATTCGCAAGGAATTTCGCTGGGGACCCACTTTGGATTCCGGGCGAGGTCATCGCCGTCACCGGCCGAGATCATATTGAGTCAGGCTGGAGGATGGTCGCGCCTGGAGGAGACACATAGACCAACTCAGAAGGCGCCTCAGCAACCTCGCAAACAAGAATCCAGAGTCTCCAGTCGAAGGGGATCCGTCCCATCCGCCACCCAGCCACACCGCACCCAGTGACCAGTCTGCGCCAGCGGTCATTCCAGGTCAGCCCAAACTCGGACAACAGCGCCCAGAGAGTTGACCAACCGGATCCAACCCACGAGAGTTTGACTCAGAAACCAACCCGGTGGTTTCCGAGGATGCCAGTCCAGAGAGAGTGTTGGCGACACTATGCCAGCTCAACCGTCACAGACTGATACCGAACAGTCAGACAATGTTCCCGAGTTGCGCCGCTCCGGGCGCCAACACAAACCCCCATCTACCTCAAGGACTATGCGTGTTCGCATCTGGGGGAAGGGGTGTTATGTCCTGAGGACTCAAGGAGTTCTCACTCAGGTCCACTCACTTTGTGTGGGCGTTATTCCCCCATTCCCATTGGTCGGTTCTCCCCAGCAGCCAGCTATAAAAGCAGGCTGCGGGGTCCAACTGGCTGCTGATTGCTGCGAGCCAGTTCCAGGCTTGGCAGCACGGTCAGCCCTTTATTTGTAAAATAAAGTACTGTTGCACTCATGCTCTGGTTCAGCCTCTCATTGCTCAAACTTAACACAAAGGATTTAACTAACTTCGTTTCTTTGAAGTGGGCTCAATAACTTTTCCCAAACTAAGGCTCACGCTTGCACTTTGGGTGACAAGCCAGGAGGCCATATTTTAAAAAAGAAGCCAATGAAAGCAGGATAATATCTATGTTTGGTTTTACTTCAGCTCCATGTCTATTGCAATAAATTTCAGTACAATTAAAATAACTATTCTTCAATCACATACTTCATAATGTCTCTTTTCTATTACATGTAGTGTGCTTTTGAGGAAGAAAGGGAGATGGAACAAACACTTGCCAGAGTATATCTTGTATATCTTCATCTTCAGTGGAGGGATTCAAATTTTTTTACTAGCGGTTCTGTGGGCGTGGCTTGGTGGGCATGGCGTGGCGGGCGTGGCAGGGGAAGGATACTGCAAAATCTCCATTCCCTCTCCACTCCTGGGGGAAGGTTACTACAAAATCCCATTCCCTCCCCACCCCATTAACCTGCTTTCTAGCTCCGTTCTCCTGTGCAGGGCAACAAAAGAAGACCCAGCCAATCAGCTGGGACTCGGGAGGCAGAGAATAGATGGGGGCAGAGCCAGTCAGAGGTGGTCTCTGAACTACTCAAAATTTCTGCTACTGGTTCTCCAGAACTGGTCAGAACCTGCTGAATACCACATCTGTTCATCTTGTCCCAAAAGAAGGTCAGAATTAGTAGCTCGGAAAAACCAAAGAGAGAAGCGTAGAAGACATTACAGTGGGGAGGAAAGCAAAAAAAAGAAGTCCAAATGAAGAATCAGAACAACAGAGTTTGCAGAGATCAAGTGTGAACAAGAATCCAAAGAACATGCATGCCAGACTTAAGATTCCAAAAAGGACCAGAGATTAAGAAAAGAACATAAGAAATATTTCAACTATGGATTGTTCCAACTGCTCCCAGACCAGGGAATCTGATCTGCTTAGAGGGAATGTACACTCCTATGTAGACTTTTAATCTTAAGGAGCTTGATCTTAAAACTTGGGATTTGTTCACTGATCAGTGCATTCTTTTGCTATTTACCTTCAATTCATGCCATTCCTATCCATGTATGATTCCTTAGAACTGATTAGGCAAAATGTAGGACATAAGAACCTTCTTGTGGAATGAGTCAAATTTTTTTGTAGCATAATCAGGGATATTAGGATATTGGTTTTTCTATGAAGCTGAATGTTTCATTCAGATAACTATGCAAACAGCATTCAGCTAATGCGCACAACCAAAGCTCCAGGTCTTTCCCCTGTTTTCTGGGGTCCAGCTTCTAAGGAAAATGGAATATAGTGAATTGCCTTATGACCCAATTGCTCTTCCATTCTGAGATTAATTATCTCCCTGCTTACAATAATATTGCTTTTGCTACTATAATAGTGTCCGTAACCTAAACTGTAGCCAGGTTATAGCTATAACTATATTCTCCAAAGAATTCATCAAAGGCTTCAGTTAAAGCATTGCTGACAATCTCTCATGACTAATAAAACCAGGATTTTTTTTTCTTCAGTTTCTTTGCTTTCTCTCCGCCTTATGGAAATATGTATCAGCTGGACAAAAAATTCCAGCTCACATCATTCTCCTCTTGTTGGATAGAACCATCATTAAACTCTTCAGTGGCCCCAAATTGCCTGGTTCCATCTTTGCTTGCTAGACATTTTTTCTTCAAAATCTCCAGTGCTACTATCACCTTTTCCAATTCCCTTGAGTATATGTGCAACCTCTATCAGTTCTTCTCTCAGCTACATTTTTTCCAGAAGTCAAATGATCAGCCATACATGTGTACGGCTTGGAGATCACATGACAAGATGGCACATGGTGTTCCCAATCTCCATTTTGTCTCTATTCTGAGTCTGATTTTATTCTGCCTCAGTGTTGTTTTCATAGCAGTAATTTGGCTTGCAGGTTTTGTGTAGCCTGGCTGGTAGGCCCCAAAAGAGTAGATACGGTACTCAATACCCATGAAAGGTGGCTTCCTTAGGACCCCATCTAATCCAGCTCTTCCTTTTTGGATGAAGAGTCTTCTAAGGGAGCCAGGACTAACTCTAATATTCCCAAAACACTCTCATGCATAAACATTCCTCAGGAGAGATACAAAAGCTGGATGCTTAGCTGATGTGGAAAAGGCTGTGAAGTAAAGTTCTAGTTTACATGCTGGGATGGGAAGCAGCACTCTGTAGTTATTTTGACCTTGGAAAGAATGCAATATTTCCTTTCTACAAGAGCTTCTGAGTCAATGGCACAAAGCCCAATTAGTGTAGCTTCATGGAATCACCTCCCTTCCCCCAGCTCTCCATTATCAGCTTTTCAGGGCAGGGAACATGTTTTATGTTTGTAAGCTATAAGCTGCACCTAGAAGCACAGGAAGTGTCCACTGGTAGAAGCATATATTTTGGACCTACCATGTAAGGGCAGCCCAACACTGCCTGAAATATTGCTCAATTGGATTCAGCCTGAATAAATTGTTTCAGATAAATTCAGTTAATTGGTGTGGACTTAAGTGTGAAAACAGCCCTATCTTCTGATGCCATGTAACAATAACTTGCTCAAGGATTGCTATTATATAATTACCTTCAGTCGATGAATAGAGAAGAGTTGAAAGTGAAAACCAATTATGCTTGACTATACTAATTAACTGTTATCTAAATGTTCACACTTCTTGTTTCCCAAACATTCTAGCACACCACAAATACAAAACATAATGAAGTACAGTTTGGCATTGGAAAGTCCCCATTTTGGGGCCTGGGTTTATAACTAGCCATGTAATCCCCTAGAGAACATTTATGGGAACAGGGAAAATACAATTAATTAGCTAGTGATATTCGATAGCTCAACGAATGTAGACATTCTGTATATAGCTGACATGATATGTTGCTTTTGAGTTAGATCAGGGACTAGAAATCTTTTGCTTATGCATTTGAAAAGAATCTTGGTCACCAAAGGTGTAGGAGGTATAGTGGTAACATAAATGCAAGAGAAGGATGGTGTTTTTCACTCCCAATTTCAGTGTGATAAATGCATTAAGCCTTTGTTTAATTAAACTATTTCTGTTTGTTTCTTGGTATAGGAATTGCTCTGTACTGCAAGGGGGTCAATCTTAGGTGATTTAGCAATAAACACAGAGGTGCTTAAGGTTGCTTGCAAGTTGTGAATTGCCTTCCCTAATATAATCCTATCCTCCTGCATTAATCTAACTAACCCTTATTTTAGAACTATCTGTTTCATTAGTTGCATTGCCATATTTAGAGGTGAAAAGGTTTAGAACTCAATTATGCCATGCAACAAACTTTCATGTGCCAGTAATTTCATTTATTGGCTCAACATATACTCACATACCCACAAACACAGCAGAAACCTCTGTTTCCGTTTTCCCCATTCTATGTTCTGAAAACCTTTACTACAAGTCCTGAGGCACTCACCTGGTCACCTGGCATTAGAGACATCAGCAAACGGATCACTTATTTTATCTTTTGCTGTGACACTCTAAAACATCCTGCACAAACTCCCTCCGTGGTGTGAACTGGAATATCACTAAGCATAATCACCTGTGCGGCCATCTTTGGGAGTGACTTACATTAACTCATGAAAGCAACTCTCTCTTTTTGCTTTTGGATGGGGGGGAGCGGGGGGGGGAGGGAGAGTCAGCCCTGTGGCTGGTGAATGGCCAACCCCTTGAACCAAAGCCTTTGCCACTTTTCTTTCTCCTTTTTGAAGGTAGGGAACAAGTAACAAATGGGGCTCTCAGTTCTTGGGTTGTTCACGTTTGAACTCTGGCACTGAGCAATCATAAATGCTGAAGTTTAGCAAGCCAGCTAATCCAAGGACCTTCTTTGTACAAATGTACCTCATGTTGTCTGAGATTTGGCCTCACCCTCTTTTGAAATACCCCACTGACTGGCCGAGCACTAGTTTGTTTGTTTATTTATATCCTGACTTTATTATTTCTACAAATAACTCAAGGCGTAAACCTAGTTAACACATCTTTCTCCACCTATTTTCCCCACAACAACAACCAGGTGGGTTGGGCTGAGAGAGGGTGATTGGCCCAAGGTCACCCAGTTGGCTTTCATGGCTAAGGTGGCACTAGAACTCACAGTTTCCCAGTTTCTAGCCTTGTACCTTGACCACTAGACCAAAATACTGAACACTGTGACTCCATTATTTGTTGAGTGTTATAGATTTCATTGGTATTGGCTTTACATTAACACAATATGCATCCATTTTATAACAGATATAATTAAGGCAAGGAAGTTTCCTAGGCTAACATATGTCACAGCAATCAAAATAATGATAGGTATCATTTTGAATGGATTAAATTCCATAAATATTTACAATGATAGGTTTAAGTTATACTTGTATCGGCCTTTATAGCCTGATGCAATAAAAGTCCAAATAACTGTAAATCTAAAGATATACATCAGTTTAACAAATGAATGTTGTGATTATCTTTTGTTGTATATTATTCCTCTTGAGGGATTCATTAAATTTAGTGTGCCTTTCAAAGTAGAATCTATGGCTTAATTAAGCTTTGCAAATATAAAAATTGAGACCATGCACCCTGCGTGGTGAAGGCTATTGTTGAGGGGGGAGGAGGGTTAATTCTGCTTTCATAAAAATTATACTAATGAATGTAACACTCAGGCATCCATGCCTCCATATCATAAGCCTGAAGTCTGGACAACGCTCTTCTCTTTGAGATCAAGCATCATTTTTCTATGTTCGTGGAGTGTAATAAAACAAGTTATCAGCACTCTTTGATACTAATGCAATCTAATGGTTTGCAAGAAAGAAACATCATAATAACAAACAACTTTTATCAGAAATATTGTGAAGGATTAAGGTAAACTAATAGTATAATTAAATTGCACCAAACCCCCTTTAAAAAAAAAAAAGATGATGGCACATGTCCCAAATGTGGGACTGTTTCAATCATGAGCCAGAAAAGTTTAACAACAAGGTAAACATTGGTATCTATAATTAAAAGAGATGTATAAATATATATAGTAGGATTTAGATCTATAGATGAGGCTTAGAACAATAGAAAGACAGAAGTGGATTTATTTTCAGATTATTTTCAACACAAATGAATGGCACCTTTTGTCATGTCTCTGAAGTCACACAACTCTGTCTGCCCCATCCCTGCTGCCATCTATCACGTAGAACTAATAGCAGAGCCTTCCTCAGTTGTGATGGCTCCCCATGGGGCTGATGGAGGACACTCCATGTGTACAAGAGAGCCCTCGCGTAAGGTGTCATACTGAACAGGGTGACAAAAGAGTCACTGGGGGTGTAGGCAAGAATTTTGCAGAGCTCCAAAGAGGTGCTTCACCTTTAGTGAAGGTCTGTGCAAAGCATCTCTTCGAAATTGTGTCATGAAGTAATGTTCTCCCTGCCCCCCTCACTTCTAAAATTGAAGTGAATGGGTTGTGTTATTTCATTTTGAGGCTTTATCCAACAGTTCAATAGCCAGAAGAGGCTGACAGATAAGGCCTCAAGGTGACACCTTGTCAAGGAGAAGAGCCTTGTTGAGGAGAATTGCATTGCCTCTTCACCTCAGTGTGGAGAATCGTATCATTGCCCCCCTTGGTACAAAGGGCCTTACTGAGGTTAAGCCAAGCCCCCTTGCATGAACCTACTAAATACCTGACCCCTGAGGTGCTGCTGGCTATGCATCCAGAAACCCATAAGGAGGAAAGGCTCCAAATTCAATGTTTCACATCTTTAAAAACAAAATCAGCAGGGGTGTATTTTGCCATTCTCTCTTGTCCTCTCCCATCTTTCACCTAGAGAATTTTTAGAAAAAAATTAGGATTCTAGGTGTTCCAGGTTTGCTTTATGGCACACTCAAATGCTTTTCAAAATTAAAAGAAATGTTTTTGTTGTTAGTTGCTAAGTCATGTCCAGCCTATCGCGACCCCATGTACAACTGTAATGGAGAGCTACTGTTGCTAGGGAGCGGGGAAGGGAAAGTGGGAGAAGAAATATACTAGAAGTAGTAAAGAGGAAGGGATGGAGGTTAACCTTAACCTGTGGTTGCCTCACCTCCACTATTCCTCGGGCTAGGCTCTTTCTCCTCCAAGAACAAGAGTAGCAGCTCTTCAGTTTTGGTACTAATGCAGTGAGGCCTGCTGAGCCCTCTGAAGCAAGACATTGCCAAGTGAATCCTAAACAATTCCAGATTCACATATTTTAAAATTGCAGTTGGATAATTTTTAACTGTCTAGATCAGGGGTATCCAACCTTGGCAGAACTTTTAAGACTTTTGGACTTCAGCTCCCAGAACTAGGAACTGAAGTCCACAAGTCTTAAAAGTTGCCCAGGCAGAATTCTGGCTGGGGAATTCTGGGAGTTGAAGTCCACAAGTCTTAAAGTTGCCAAGGTTGGACATCCTACAGCTCCAACCACCCTTGCCAAGGTTGAGGCATGACCGGTTGATCCACTTCGTCAAAAGAGAAGGAACCATCCATCACCTCACCACGCAGCTCAAAACCTTTCCAAAATTCTTGCATGTTAAAGCAGCATTGCATGGTTCATGCTTTAATATAGAAACTTATAGTATTGCTTTCAGTGGGTTTATGATGGGGATTCAGGGGCAAAACTATCCTACCTTGCCAGAGGCCTAGGACACCCTATCTTACACGGGGGAGAGAATTTCTGTAAGTAGGCCCTCAAACAATGTTGAAGCAAAGCCCAGAATTTGGTAATAGAGTTGCTCATCCTAAGCAAGGATAGCAATAGGCCCTAAAAGCTATTGAACAATATTATCTTAGACTGAAAGGAGATCCAAAGTAAGAGACTTCCTAATAGGAATGCTTTTACAGTACTTTTGTACTTATACAGTCTTCACTGTACAGAGTTTTTTGAATTTCCTCATACTGGGGATAAATAAGAACTTGAAATAGAAATAATATGCATGTCGCTCTCTTTCATAAATCCAGTGTATTATTTCATGTAATGAAGTGCTTTAATAAAGAAATGACAGATCTGCGACTGGCTGAGAAAAAGAAACCCAAGCTGCATTTTTTGTCTTGCAGGCAAACAAAGGGTTCAGTAGTGTAAATAACGCTTGTTCCAACTACTTTCCGTATTCATCTTACATGCCGTATTGAGGCAGTTGAAGCCTCCTGGGGACTCTGCTTGCCTGAGGAAAGCTGAAGTGAACTCTAAATGGGTACTTTGTTTTCTAGTTAAATGTTTTAAAAAAAAATTAAAAAAATAAACTTGCCTTCCAAAATAATTACCAGCCTTTCCCAGCTTTATAGAAGTTGTCAACACTCAATGATTCTCCGACATTTTTTTCTCCTAACCATAATGCACTTTGAATCTGCAAAGCAAATAATTAAGATTTACTTAAAAACAGCTCATTAAAATGACCTTGTGGATCCTCAGTTATAGAAAATTATATTACGCATCAGTTGAGCACTATGATACACAGCAAAAGCCCTCTGTAAAAAATGGGAAATGCTTTGTTCTTACTACAGCTACATATTTGGGTATGTTTGACCAGAATTTCTACATCCCGTGTCAGCACAATAAATAGAAATTGTAGAAAATCTTTCTAGGGGGCACCAGAACTCAGACCATTCCCTCCACTGTCCTTCTTTACCTTTAAGGGAAGATTTAATTCATTAATTACTTTTAATGCATGGAAATGGTGAGATAAGGCTTGCCCCTCACCTCTTGTTCTATTTAATAATATATCCTAGGGCCACACACACATTTATTTACAACTGAAAGCTCTGTGTGGCTTTCCATCATCACTCACCCTAATCATTATCGCCTGTGAACACTAAATATAGATAATTAAAACAAAACGAAAATGACTGAAGTAAAAGGGAAAACCAGAATAAAAACTTGGCAAGTCAATCTTTTAGAATACAAAATTTTCAACCTCCATGTTTAATAATTCGATCCAAAATGACATTTTTACAGGGAAAGAACAATTATTAAAACACTATTAATATAGCTAATAAACTGTGGGTGGACATGAGTAAATTTATCTTGTACTTGGCAGGTTTTTCACAGCACCTTATGGTATGAAATTTTCACCCAGGACAATTTCCACACTGCATGCCACTGATTAAATGAATATGCATTTTCATTTTTCTTTTCATTTTTTACTTATTTCTATTTTTATTTTAAACAAGTGTGGTGGCTAACAATGTACAAACCACAGTAAGCTTCATTTAAAAAAAAAAAGATTTGCGGATGATTTTTCTCAATGTTTCAAAAACTTTCAACCAAAAGAACCAGCTAATTGGGCATCACAGTCGATATAATAATTTCTGCCAACTCTTCAAAAGCATTCTGTAACATTTACAATGTATGTTTGCCATTTTATCACAGTGCAGAACCACGTGCAAATTATCTTTATGGAAGTGATTTGAATGTCTATACTACAATGAGTTCCAGAGATATTCAAGTTCAAATCCAAATTTCTTTTCCAACAATTTTGCTAACCTCAAGACAATTTCTCATTCTTTGTGTAACATTGATCAGATTACTCTATTATTGAATGAAGCATTTAGCCAAATTTGACAAATTTGAAAAAGTGAAGAAGGACCTGATTAATATTTGAATAGGAAACCATCAGAAAACCTAAGGTTATAGTCTAGATAAGGGATGCCAAAATGGCAGCCCATCCATGGGCCGGATGCGTCATGCGCAGGCCATGCCCACCCAGCTCTGCAAAGGGAAAAATTGTTGTGAAACATCATGTGATTGCAAAGTGACACCGTGAGTTTGACACCTGTAGTCTAGACCAGAGGTGTCCAACCTTGGCAAGTTTAAGATTTATGGACTTCAATTCCCAGAATTCCCCAGCCAGCCATGCTCCTGGGAGTTGAAGTCCACAAATCTTAAAGTTTCCAAGGTTGGACACCCCTGGTTTAGACTGGAGGGGGTGGAAAAGACATCCTGGAAGAAGGCATGCTTAAACAAGAGTGCCCAGGGAAGTGATGTAAAAAGTGTCATAATGGTGGCCACAACTGGTCTGATCAAAGCCTCAACTGCTTTTATGTGTATAAAACGTGTGTGATGCATATTAATCAGTACTGTTGCCCAAACTACATGGACAATGTAGACATCAGTTGAAATCAATTTAAGGGACTCTCTCTTTAGCTATACATCTTTCTTCAAGTGTTAGTGGTTTTCAGAGTTTTAGATACTTTGATAACGTTATGAATTTGCCTCATTTGAAACCAATTTGATCATTCTTTTTTTGCAAAATATATGCAGAGATGGAATCTCTGTTGAAGTCTCAAATTCCATGTTTTCCAACCTTATTAATTTCCAGCTGTTTTGGAATTAATCTCCCAGAATTCTCATCAGTGGCCATGCTGGCTGTTGAATTCTGGCATTTGAAGTCCACACCTGCAAGTTACCAAGGTTGGAAAATGATGCTCTAATTACTAAAATCTCATTCTTCGTACGGAAGAACTTTTCTCCCCTGTTTAAAAAGAGAATGATCAAGGAATGGAGAAGGGGGGAAAAAAAAGGTCAGGGGGATGAGCAAATAGGAATCTCTCAGTTTCCAGCTTTTCTGATAAATTTTGTCTGAGGATGGGCGGAATGGCACATAAGATTAATGGACACCCTGTTTGCGAGGATGATAACGGCAGGCAAATCCAAGCCTTACCTTGTGGGTGCATAATTTACTATCTATCTACTAGAGATGTGCAGAGTATCAGGGGGCGGGGGTCTTGCTCAATGAAGTTCGGAGTGAAACTGCCCCTCCAAGCATATTTGCTTCTGTCAGTCAAGGTAAGTAAGCTTGGTGACATGGATGCCGCTGTCTCCTGCACACACTTAAAGCAAAATGAAGCATCGTAACAGAGTGCTGGCTCTAATGCTAAAGTAAGGCTTTGAGACAGAGCATGTCAGCTTGGCATACTCATACCGTCTATTTCCCCACCCCCTTTACCCATTCCTATATCTCTAATTAACTTTGCCTACCTAATCTACCCATTTACTCTCGTGGCAATAAATGTAGCATTCTGTATTTATAAAGGCAGTACAGGTGACCATAAATAAATAAATCATGATTCCTTCTGATGGCCAATCTGGCTGCTCCATTCTGACCAGAAGCCTGGAGAAGATGAAGAAAGAGAAGCATTTTGTACAGCTACCTTACAAGAGGGTTTGGGGCTGCAAGATGATTTTCCTATGAAGCCCATAATGTTGTTGTTTGTTGTTTTGACGGTGTCTTTCTTCAAAAGTTTTCATGATGAGAATCCCAAGAGCAGAGGTTCAGCTATTCAATCTACCTGAAAAGGAAAAGCTTGTTGGGCAGACATTTGGGGAAAGGGGATTGATCTTAACTTTGGTACCTCCTTCCAAGGGTGGCCATAAAGTCATTATGGAGAAAATGGGTACATGGGAAGACACTCCTGCTCATCTCCTATTGCCCCACTGCCCTGCTGCGATTGGCAGGTGTGACCAGAAATGATTCAGGTGCAGGGATGAGGACCAGTTGTGAAATTTGCAATGCAAGCCTCTCCTTTTAATGTGGGCACATCCTTCCTTCCCATACTGTACTTCTACAGCCAAAAAGCAAGGAAGGCAACAGAAACCGTGAAAGCAAGAGAAACACTGTTAGCAATGGCCTCCCTCGGTGGAGGATTCCCTCAGCCTTCACTGAGTCAGCCCGTCTGATGCAATCCGCAGTAAGCTCCCTTGGAGAATGCCAGGGAAGGTTTGTGCTGCAGACAAAAGACATGCCAGAAAGGGGAAGACAGATATGCCACTTAAATTAAATAGGAAATGAATTGGCCAGTGTGCTGGCTTGTCTGCTGAGACAAATCATAGACAACATGTCTCTCAACAACAGAACTTATTTGTTTTCTCTTGCCAACAGATTCATCACTGCCCAGGCAAAACAGGCAAAATACATTAGTGTCATGGTAAACTGATAAAGAGAAGTGCCTCAATCTAGCATCCTGCGTGGGGAAAGTCTTTGGGCTGTATTGATCCGTGTTCTATAAATCTTGTTTTCTGTCTGCAGAAGTGAATCAGGAGTGACCCTTAAGGTTAACAAACATTGTAATGCCTTTCAGCTGGGGCGGATGTCTATGCGCACCACACATTGTATTTGGTCAAGTCCCATCCTGTCATTTTGCTGCCAAGGAGATTAACTAATTGTTGGCTATCATAAGACAGGGTAATGGAAGCAGAGCAATCCAACCATTGTTGCTTCCCCCCCCCCCCACCTTTCCCTACAACCCACCCCAGAAAATCTCTTTTTTAGCCTTAACAAGCACTCAAAGCCATGTAGCGGAAAACAAGCTATGAATTAGTCAGCAGGAGTCTTTGCCGAAATTCAGGGAACTTTATATAATTAGAATGCCATGGTCTTTAGATACCCCAAAGCAGACCTGATTAGTTTATCTGCTTTGATAAACTTCCCAAACTGAGCCCTTCTTTATTTGCTTATTTATTGTGGCTTACTCAGCCTTTCAAGAGCAGAACATCGTTTTCATCGAGAAGAAAGCCTACTTATCAAGCCACATCTCACAGTCCGGATGTAAAGTGAAAAGAGGAAAACAGAATTCTTTCCTCTACTTTGTTAAATTTAGATCCCACTTATTCACCAAATAGTGCTTAAAGAAATTAATAATGGTGAAAAATGGCATCTCCAAGGTTCAAAAACTCTATGGAAGCAGCCATCTTTTTATTCCATCATGTCTGACAAATGTTATCAACCCCACGATGAGTTTCTGCCTTCTCAAACATTTCCAAAACATGTAAGGGTTCCGGGATGGAGAATAGAAAGGTTACTTGGCTCTCAACTAAGCCTCGTGCTTTAATTGAAAAGGCTTTTACCTCAGTTTCCAAAGCAGAGGAACCATCCCTGGATCCACCTGTAAATATTAGCTATTATGATCTTCCCATTTTTTTTTTCCTTACCACCCAGCCTCCCCTTGGAAGAAGGATGAATCCCACCCACAAATCCTGCAAATGTACTTTGAGTATTTACGGCAACCTTAAGCGTAACAAGGCAACAGGTGAAGCTAAAGGTTTAGCTGAAGAAAAATGGTTTTGTCTACAAATGGAAAGCACAAAAGATATCCCCAAGTTTGTATCAGATTTGGAAAAGGTATTTTCTCACTTCAACAGGGGAGGTAAGGTAAGGGGTGGAAGAGCCTTTCTTGAAGAAATTAATGTGCTGACTTCATGTCACTCACACGTCCTAAGTTAGACAACGTGGCAGACAACCTATGGCACTTCAGCTGTGGCAGAGTTAAAGCTCCTACCTATCCAACCCAGTATTGCCAATAGAAAGGGATGCTGGGAGTTGTAGGTCAGCACTAACTGGAAGCTTATGGATTCTTTATTCATCATGTTAGGCTTGTAGCTGATAGTTGTCGGCTGGGCTGATAGCCCAGAAAGAGATTATGAGCCAAAGAAGTTACTGCAATCGTACATTACCATAACCAACCAGAATCCAAACTCCTGCTACAGCATTCTGAACAGCTGAAGTTCCCGACCATTGTTTGATGAAGGCCAACTATGTTACAATGCATGCAAGTAAGTTGTTTTTCTAAATAGATTTCCCATGAGCACCATCCTTCCATGGGATATTAAAATAGTCTTATGGCAACTACCCAGCGAAAATAAATAGCAATGAACCTCATTCACCCAGAATTGAGAAGGAAGCCCAGAGGGGCAGTCTTTACAAATGAAGGCCAGCCTGCCCAACAAAAGCGAACCCCAGAAAACCTATGGCATGGCCATTATCTCCTTCCCCATCAGCCTCTCTGCCCTTGGCACCAATTATTAAAAGTGGATGAAGTGTGACTGCCGAGGGATTGCCTTGCCCTGCTCTTGTTGTGGCATCACCATTGACAATATCCAGGCGAAACTCCGAGAACCCAATGGCGCGAGGCCACGCTCCACCACTCCCTGCCGGAGACATGGAAAGGTCAAGCTAGTTTCCCCCCCGTTTTCTATGCATGTCATTCTCGATATAGCAACAGAGGACGCTCATGGAAAACAATGTAAGCAAACGTCTCCATGAGACTTATAGTCAGCTGATCAAAAGGCAATGTTGAAAAACACTCCTAATGACTGTCTCTTATGCATCAGTGCACCTCCTAATGAGCTGCCAGGAAAGGCTTTGCAAAGCTTGGCGGGCAGAAAAGGAGTGAGAGAGAAATGTGAGTAGCCCAAGAGCTAACTTCCCTGCTGCGATCTTTGCCTTTTGAGTAAGAGGGAGCCCCGGCTTGGGGCTCTTAATGAGCCAGCTGCAGAGAGGAAATCCAGTCCAGTGTTGTATGCCTGGCATTCCACCTGCCTGCTTTCACCTGATGCCAGCTGCCCTGGTGCACCTTTGCCTTTCAATAATTTGGATTACGGATTGGTTTGTCCCCTCTCTTTCTTCAGTGGCCCACAGCATCCTGTTTTTCCCCAGAGGAATGAGGATAGCAGCCCTGTCTTTCACTCACTTTCATCTTGTCATCTTCTGAACGACCTGGATTTCTCTCCTCCCTTTGCTAACTGTAAAGCCCAAGCCTCAAGAAAGGAATATCTTGAAATAAACCAACCAGCCAAATGTTCTTTATCGAATACGGAGCCAGCCATCTGTTAGTTGCTAAGCGGAAGTACAGATGGCACGAAGAGGGGAGAGGGTACGTTTGAAAAGGCAACTTTGCTCCGTAGCATTATCAAAAGCCAAAAGGCAGCAGGAGAAACCGATTAAACATTTGCTCAACTCCAATGGTGAGCAAGAACAAATCTATAAACAGAAGTGACCGGAGTCTATACCTTTCAACCCCACACCAATCTCATCACAGATTCAGGCGATCTTTCAGTCCTCCAGGGATTTGTTAAGGGTTTATCTGTGCTCTGTTAATATTTTGTTAGCCAGTGGTAGGCCTGGGATGAGAGAGGCAGGCTAAACTGATTGGCTTGCAAGAGCTTAGCAGCGTGCAATTGTGCTGACTAATCCACGAGTTCTTTCTTCCAGCCCCACCACCAAATACTGAAGACTCTCTATCCCACCCATTGTGATATCATAAAGCTCCTGTTCAACTGACACAGCTGGACAGGTTCGCAATTTGCACAAAATCATTGCATAATGCCTTTGCTATGTGTTTATATGAACTGAATTGAAATTAAATTGAATTCTTTGTTGTCATTGTACGTATATACACAGGATACGTACAACGAAATTCACATAACACCCAGAGACCAGACCCAATACACATATGCGCAACATGCAGTCCCCAAACACCCCCACCCACCCACCAAAATTCCCCGCTCCTAAAAACACACAAGCATCCACACAACAGACCAAGTAACACTGTCCAACAGCTCACCGATGGTGGTCCTTAAGTTCATTGTTAAGTGCAATTATAGCTCTGGGATAAAAACTGTTCAGAAAACATGTGGCCCAAGTTTTAATTGTTCTGTATCTTCTGCCAGAAGGCAACAGTTCATAAAGATTGTAAGCAGGATGGGAAGAGTCTCTGAGAATGTTGTGCAGCTTCCTCAAACAGCAAGATGCGAAGATGTCATCCAGGGCTGGTAGCTGGAGCCCGATGATATTCTGGGCAGTTTTAATGACTCTCTGTAGAGCCTTTTTCTCCACTACAGAGCTGCTGTATGACAACTTAATCATACAACTGTATGAATCCAGCCACCGCTGTTGCAAAACATGCTTTATTGAGTTAGCATTTTAAGTCTGAACCCACCCATTACAGCTTATTCAACAAGCTTTGGCTTCACAGAATATGAAGGCCCAAACCTTCATATAATAAGGAGGGAAGGAATTGTGGAGGTTACTTATCTCTTCTAGCACATCTTAACAGGTGTCTTGATACAAGTTCCTTAGTAAAAGAATACTTCCTGACAATCAGATCTGCACAAGGGTAGAAATACAGGTAGCCCTTGATTTACAACAGTTCACTTAGTGACCATTCAAAGTCGCGACACTGAAAAAGTGACTTAGGGCTGTTTTTCACACTTATGACCATTGCTGCATCCCTATGATTACATGATCAAAATTTGCTTGGCAACTGATTCATATTTATGACAGTCACGGTGTCCTGGGGTCATGTGGCCCCCTTTTGCAACCTTCTGACAAGTAAAGTCTGATTCACTTAACAACCAGGTTAATAACTTAACAACTGCAGTGATTTGCTTAACAACTGTCCCATTTAGCAACAGGAATTGGGGGGTCAGTTTTGACCATAAGTCTAGGACTATCTGTAATCTACCTGTGAAGATTGTGGGTTTCCCCCAGAGGTGGGATTCAGCAGGTTCTGACCAGTTCTGGAGAACCAGTAGTGGAAATTTTGAGTAGTTCGGAGAACCGGCAAATACCACCTGTGACTGGCCCCGCCCCCATCTATTCTCTACCTGCCAAATCCCAGCTGATTGGCTGGGTCTTCTTTTGTTGTCCTGCACAGGAGAATGGAGCTGGAAAGCAGGTTAGTGGGGTGGGGAGGGAATGGGGATTTTGCAGGATCCTTCCCCTGCTACAACCCACCAAGCCATGCCACACCCACAGAACCGGTAGTAAAAAAAAAAATTGAATCCCACCACTGGTTTCCCCACAATTCTGGAGTTTTTTTTTATTTTTTTAAGGGAGATAGCCACCTCTTATATAAGGTTTCATTTGTATTCCTGTACATTGCAGATGGTCAGACTAGATGCTCTTTTTGATCTCTTCCCATTGTACTACTTTGGGATTCTATCCAGATTATCCAGGGGTGGGGGGTTTTTTCTTTCTTTTTTTTAAAATCCTTAGATGCAAATTTGATTTTCTAGGTAAATATTGCAGAGTATTATCCTGACATATTCTTACATCAGCTGCTTGGAGGGGCGGTGGGGAATGGGAGCTTTGTTGAGTTTGAAATGCTCCTCTGCTGCTGTAGCCTCCTTGTAGGAGCCATAAAATGGAGAGCTCTTGGCTTTCTTCCTAGGCGGCAGAAGAAAGCCATTGAGAAAAGCACTTTTGTGGCAGCTTTGGCAGGACAAGGACAGCAGTGGCTGGGCTTAGATGCTCCTTCTTTCCTAATTCAATGAATGGTCATCATCATGAGAAGCCATCAGTACAGGAGTATCAAAAAGAAAAAAGTCAAAGACGGCAGCTGGGGCTCTTCAACTGAACCCCTGGCTCTTCTGCACATGTGTCAACATCACTGGCATGGGGTAAGGTGTGGTAAGGGGCTCCTATTGAATGGGTACAGTTGCCTTCTTAATCTTTTTGACCACTTTTTTTTAGAGGGGAGTGGATTACATTCAGTCTTATGCAGTGATCTAAGGCTTGCAGCAACAATGGGTGTCTAACCCTGTACATAAAAGGTGCTAGAACAAAGCAAAATAAACCAGACCAAATCAATCGATCAGTCAATCAGCCAATCGTTAAATCAAAGGCCTCCCTAATTTATAGCATCATTGATATGTGTGTGTGTGGGGGGGGTAGAGATGGGAGAGAGAGAGAGAGAGGTAGATAGATGAGAGAGAGTGAGTGAGAGAGAGAGAGAGAGAGAGAGAGAGAGAGAGAGAGAGAGAGAGAGATATGCTGTAGATAGATCGATAGAAGATAGATAGATAGATAGATAGATAGATAGATAGATAGATAGATAGATAGATAGACAGATAGAGATACTGTAGATAGATAGATAGATAGATAGATAGATAGATAGATAGATAGATAGATAGATACTGTAGATGATAGATAGATAGATAAATGATTGATTGATAAACTCTGATTGTTAGCATTGTCCAACCTCCAATGAGACTTGTTTTCTGGACTATCTCCCAAGATCCCTAATGGGAAACGCTTTGAAATTCTGGTCTGTTTTTATTCCCTCTTCTATATAATGTCACTGTTCATCTATTACAGGACTCTAAACTCCAATATATTTTTTACAAGTCCAATGTTCTTCGCCAAAAAGAAGCTGATACAATTTCCAATTCTATAGAGTTGGTTTCAGAAGAAAACTATGACAGGTTTCTTTCTTTCTTTTTTTTACTTGAAACTGAAACAGATTGGCGGTGTCTGCCCAGAGTTTAACTTTTTTCTGATGATTTCTGGATAAATATAAACTGCATTCAGGCCTTCAATATCCCTTCCGATCACAAGGGAGGAACAGCAGCTGAGGCCCCCTTGAGACAGAGAAATCTGCCAAGTCACATCAAATCCAATCCAATTTTATTTTGATCATTGACCATATATTAAAGGCAACAAACACCATTAACAACACACAGCATAAGCAAACTTCAAATAATCGTTGACCCTGCTGACCAGTGCCTGATGGGTGTGGTATGCGCTCCATAAAAACTTGGCAACTCTCAAATTTGTTTCATCATGCCCAACAGATGGAAGACAGAGTAATATAAAATGTATCAGACTGACCTTGATATTTTATTTCAAAGGAAATAGATTCTCTGAACCAATAGCCTCAGAAGAGTTACAGTGGAGCAAAACTCAGAGTTGTCGTTTCAATCGCCGCTGAATTAGATGAGCATCACTTCTTAAAATATGTTAACTTCATGTATTTTTCTTGGGCAATGGCCAGACTAAAGTACACTGAAACATTCAAACGATATAATTTTGAGACATGCTGGAACAGTGAACTGATATAAATTTTTAGCTAGCCTATTGCTACGACTTTGCATTTTTTTACAGCTTTTGAATTGTTATGTTTTTCGTTGCGCATTGCCCAGAGTCACTCTCTTGAGTGAGATGGGTGGTCTCTTAATCTGATACAATAAAATAAAAATAAATAAACAGATTGGTTTTCTTACTGCGCTCTGATCAATGTCAATGATCCTTGAACTAATCTTCAGTTTTGTACATTCAAAAATTGTGCTTACAACATCTAAAGGGAAAACATACTGGAACAATTTATTATCCAACGTTCTTTTCCTGAGTGAAACAATGTTTTCTTTTTTCTTCCAAAACCGCAGAAGCCAAACCCTGCAGGTAAAAAGTCCCTCTTAGGCAGAGGAAAAAAAAAAAATTATCAAGTGACTGGACTTAATATTGTTTATCTGTATTTCAGTGCAGTGTTTATTTATTTAGGGTATCATGATGTTACATTAGCCAGGAGACTACAGTGTTAATACAAAGTTAATACAGTGTTAATACAAAAAAAAAATGTTTGGCTGCCAACAATGGTTAGTCTATTCAGTTCACGCTTGTGCACTATACAGAGTGTCCCACAGGGGGCAAACTAGCTTCACACTCAGAAAAGTTCAAGGGCAGTCTGCATTGGTGGCTTTCCCCACCACCAATATCACCTTGCATTTGGGCAAGTCCAGCACTGGTTGTATTCGTACTGCTGCTCGAAGCACCATTCCCCCCCCCTGTGAAATGGTACCTATTTATCTACTTACATATAACATATTTTCAGACTGCTAGGTTGGCAGAAGCTGAGGCAAATGACGGGCGCTTACACCATCACACAATGCTAGGACTTGAACCGCTGGAATACAGACCTACTACAGTGTCTTTTAAGCCATCGAGCCACCATGCCTCTCTTGAACAGCTGGCTTCAAGAAGAAACAGATGTGGAAGAAAGATTTCTGAAATTTTATTGGGTTGATTTCAGATAAGTAACTTTTTATATGGTCCCGATAATGGTCCGTACAACAATTGGACATAAAATTGGTCTTTGAAGAACTTGATTGATATAGGTAAAAATTGGGCCTCTTTATGCTGGAAGAAAGATTGAATGACATCTGCTGTCCTTTGAGCATTTTGCAGAATGTAAGTCAAATGTGCATTGCAAGATACTGATGACTGGAGAATAACCCCAAAGTACTTGAAGCGTTTGACTTGTTCCAGACAGAAAAAAGAGCTTAAAGCTCTACTCAAACTTATCGGAGTTTGTGAAAGGATAACAGCATTGTCAGCGTACGAGAACATGAAGGCAACTTCGGCAAGTGATCATTTGAGAGGAGAAATTTGTTTTGTTTCTTTCTGTTTCTCCAGTCTAGTTACAAATTTCCTTCATCCCAGAGCAACATGGTTCAATTAAAAAAAAAAGGTTACGTGCAGGGAACACAATTTGTGCACACCCTTTTCCTTCTATGAACATTTTTGTGCAATTTTCCTGACTTGACTTTTGTAAGCTGCTTTCCTCAATATATACATTTATATTCAGAAGCGACTGTAGAATACTGCAACAAAATTCAGAGGTACGTATTTTGTAAGTCATTGGTTTTGTGGTTGGGGTAACATACTCAAGAGGGCCAAATTAAGAAAAGTCCACTTAGGAGAATATTTGTAGCTCAGGAGTACTTGGTGCTCTCTGAGTGCACTGACAACATTACCTAATTTGGGTCATGAAATGTCTGCAAGACAGAAAGCACCAAGCTTGGACCCCTCAAAGTTCAATTTAAAATGCAAATCACATACACTGAATTCTCATTCCTAGATCCAACTTTTTGTCATTCCTGAGGTAAAGAGCAAGCATTTGCCTTTCTCAATTCCAATGGTTTAGAACAGTGGCCCCCAGCTTTTGGGGGAAAACAGCTGTGGAAAGAGGGTTTTTTGATGGATTGGAGGGGGCGTGGTTTTGCGTGCTACCTGAGTCTCGCAGAGATTTTCGGTCATATCCCCATTTACCATCACTTTTGCAGTTTGCTTGTGGTATAATCGTCTTAATCATCTTAATAAACCTTTCCTCAAAGTCCATTTCTTTCAATTGTGCTAGCATAAATTGCCAGTTCATGTGGTCAAACACCTTTTGTGCGTCCAGAAAAATCAACGCCATCTGTATGCTTCATAATATTCCAAAGTATTCAAAATTATTCTCATATTATCTTTTATTTGTGTTTTTAGGCAAAAAGCCATTTTGGTCTGGATGTATAAATTGATTTAAGAATCGCTTTGATCTTTCTGCTATTATTGAAGAAAATATTTTGTAGTCCACATTCAATAGAAATATCGGTCTGTAATGTTTATCTGTTGTAAATCCGAATCTTCTTTTAGTATAAGAATAATGTATGCCTCCATCCATGAATTTGGTACTTTTGCCTCTATCAATAGTTCATTGAATACTTCTAACATTATATCACAAAAAGAGTTAAGTAAGGTTTTATAATTCTGCTGGCAGTCTATCCGGCCTGGTGTTTTACCATTTTTTGCCTTTTTATTGCTTCTGTTAGTTCCATCATCATTATTCTTTCTTCCAACATTGTTTTAAATGTTCTGATATTGAAGGTAAACAAAAGTTACGATACTTATGTAGTTACATATCAAGCACATCTAAATGATATTAAAGTTACCAAAACATCTTTACAATCCACAAGGCATGTCACAACTTTTGAGCACCTGTAATGTTTGGAAACTGAAAGTTGAAAATTTTGACATGCCCTAGGCCAGGGTTCTCCAATCATGGGCAACTTTAAGATTTGTGGACTTCAACTCCCAGAGTTCCTCAGCCAGCTGGCTGAGGAACTCTGGGAGTTGAAGTCCACAAGTCTTAAAGTTGTCAAGGTTGGAGACCCCTGGCCTAGGCCATGGATTAACAACCCATACAAAGGAGTGAAGATACATCCATATGTCATGCTCACCACATCGGGCCTTTGCCTTCTCTCACACATCTCAGATACTCTAAAAGAATGCAAATGATCAGCAAGGAATATAAATCCTTCCATTCCCCATTATCCTGTCAGAGCTGAAGAAGCTTCTTGGATGAAAAGCAAAACATCTTCAAAAGAAAAAACCAGAAAGTCCAGTTGCCTCCTGAAAAAGCACCTTTGGGACAACCATGACCTGGATGACTGAGAATCCCCATAGACACTGCACTATTATTTTTTTCATAATGAAATATCTGAAATGTGATTAAGAGTTGGAAAATGATATATGTGGAGGAAGAGAATGGGACCCAACCTTTTTAGGCCTATATATGGAATTTATGTCATTTGAAAGATTGTTTTTAATATACATATACATATGCCTATACATGAAATGGAAATGAATACGGCATCCTATATTCAGACATGACTTAATAGGGAATATGTACATATGCATATTCCCTGTCCAGTCATGTCCAACTCTCAGGTTCAGTGCTCATCTCCATTTCTCGGCTGAGAGAGTAAACATTGTCCAAAGATGGTCATGTGGCCAACATGCCTGTAAATCAGAGGCACACAGAATGCTGTTAGCTTCCCACCAAAGTGGTACCTATTTATCTACTTGCATTTGCATGCTTTTGAACTGTTAGGCTGGCAGGAGCAGGGTCAAGTAATGGGAGCTCACCCCATTGTATGACACTCGGGTCTCAAAACCAGGCTGTTAGCTTTCACTCTGACAAGCTCAGCATCTTTAACGAGAGAGAGAGGGAGAGAGAGAGAGAGGTGTTAGGAATATAAGTCACCTAACAGGTATTTGGGTTAGAAATATATAAGCCAGGATAGACCTTTTAGTACTATGTCTTTAAGAGATTGCAAAAACTGCAATTGGGTGTGGTTACTCAAATGGCCATAAGATGGAGCCGGAAACCTGGGTTGTTTAGTCTTAGTCTCAGAAGAGAGTGTGAGTGTATCTCTGTTTCCTTCTGTTGGAAAGTATTGCCGTTCCTCCATTTTTCCTAATTGACTTCTATTTCTGGATTTAAAGTAAGTCTGTTACTGGACTGTTTTTTGACCCTGAAATTTGTTATTGGATTATCCCTGGATCAAAACTGACTGATTTAACCTGTGAATGACTTTGGATTGCTTGTTTTGGACTTTGCTTAACGTTTCCAGAAGTAAAAACCTACATTTACTGTACAGTGTATCTGTGTGCTGTGTGTGTATTATTCAAACACTACTCTCAAATACGTCTCCCTGTATGCGCTCATTCTCCTAACGGGGAATTACCTCAACAAGAGGAGAGGAGGGATATATATATATATATATATATATATATATATATATATATATATATATATATATATATATATATATATATATAATCATTTTAGCCATTGTCTATCCTCTGCAGGATGAAGACCTCTTCCACATGTTTCCAACACACTCACACACACACACACACACGTAAATACAAAATTTCAGTAAGGGCTTTTCCACACTTCAACCTTAAGCTGCTTCTTATCCATAAGTAAAGTGGATGGAAATAAAGTTGACCCAGCAAGAACCTTTATGGATTTCATCCTCTTCTGCCACTTGGCCTGCAGAAGTCATCTGGTATTCTGTCTGATCTAAAACCATAGCACTGACCAATCTGAGCTCCATATTGATTCATAGCAGGGAACAAACACTCCATTTTGAGCATAATCGGTAAATCTCTTGGTTTTCCTTTTTCCAGAATCCTCCTTCATTCATTCCAGAAGCATGTTTTGACCAAAAACAAATGAACAAGCAATTCTAGTTACTTCACTCTAGAAGCACATGCAGGTGGTGGGTTTTTGTTGTTGTTGTTGTTTTTGGCTTGGGCCTTAGACAGCCTGCCTTCATTATTAGAGTCTCTTGGCTAGAGCTGGTGGTTAGGTCAATTAGGTACCCAGTGGCTTACCTTGGCTGGTAGCAAAATCAGTGTGTTAAAATAGATCTTCTATATATGATAATTTATGCATCTATGAACTTTATGCCAATAATTACTGCATGTGTTATATGATTATTTCATAAAATTATATGGCACTGTAAAATAACTGCACATGATGTATTTAATTTTCAACTTATATCGACCAAAAAAAAAATGGAAGGAGCTACAATAATCATTATTTTCAATTTTATATACTTAAGTGGTTGTATGAAAAAGAGAAAGAGAAACCCCTTCCAAATTATATAGTTCTAATGTGTTAATGGTAGCATAACATGTCATTACATTATGCAACATAATTTCAAGGATATTATAGATGGCTAGCTTTAGAAATTTCTTGTCCTTATTAGATGGTATTCATATTTCAAGCCACAGTTTGCTTAATGCACCTATTTAACCTTGCTATTTCTACTTACCCCTGTAGACACTTGTAGAAGTTCACATCCAAGACCAAAACCATTTACTGGAATGCTAACTGAAAATTAACAGGCCTTCATTTCCCTTCACTGAATGCACTCTATTCAAGTCAGAGAAATAAATATCTCTTAAATAAATAGGCAACTAGTCCTCATGTAGGGAAAAGCATGTTTAGCAACATCAGTTGTAGCTTGAACAAAGAGCTCAGTTCTTGAGAGTAATCCATCTTTTTTGCAATGATTCCTTGAGTCATTCCATATTTGTTCAAAAGCGAAATCCAGCTAAAACTACAAGAGTATATAGTTCCATTTATTATAAGTAGTATTATTAATCAGTCACAACTTGGCGACTTCATTGTAAATCATAAATAAAGAGTGCTGATCCATTGCGTATATACTTTAAGGGAAATGTGTTTGTTTTCCCTAATGTTTGTCCAGAAATCCAGGTGGAATTTGGGATTTAGCATTCTGTAATGGGTGATCTGACTTTTGTAGTTTAATCTTTCGTTATTGGTTATAAAGTTGTTTTTGTTGATGATGTATTTCTTGTAAGCAGAGCAGTTTGGATGGGGATGCCCTAAAAGGTGACTTATACAATATTTTAAAGAAAAAAATAAATGTAAACAAATGGCAAAGCATGTTAAAGGTCTCTGGGTCCCTGTGGACCCAGGATATGAATTTGGATCTAGAGCACATTATGTTCAAAGCTGAACATGATGTTTCCTCCATCCTTCCATTCTTACCTCTTCTTAGCCCTAAGGATATTAAGTAAACCAGCTCTTATATATCATCATTAGTTCATTTTCCAGTCCAGGAAGAGCAAAATAAGGAAGGATCAGGTTGCAGGTCAAGATACCTTCTGTAGGCAGCAGCAATAGCTGGCTCTCAGAAAAACCAGCAGAGAAGGCGAAGGTTGTGGTAGCTTATCTTCTCTGCACCTCTGCAGGATGGGAGGGAAAGGAAGCAGGAAGTGATAGATCAGCTGCAGTCATGGAGAAAGAGAAGAATCAGAAGAGAAAGTAGTGGCAGGGATTTGGCCCTCCAAAAACCAGGTAGACTATACGTAGCATAAGGTTACCTTCAGGTTAAAAAAAAAGATTAGAAAAAAGTTTCCCCTCCTACCATCACCTCAGAAGAATGTAGGGAAAGAGAGACCATCGCAATGCACTATTGATAAAAATATGTTATTTCTACCCAGGATGGGGAAACAAAAGAATCATGAAGGAAGCCCGACTTGCTTGACCAACATATTAATAAAAGAGAATATTTGTAGCTCAGGGTTTATTTTTATTTATTTATTTAGTTTAGTTTGTCAAGCATATATGAGAAAACAAGTATAAACATATAAGTATGTATATACTTACCTGTATATACTTATATACCTGTATATACTTATATGTTTTTTATAAACATATAAGTATATACAGGTATAAGTATATGCATAACAAATGAGTAAGAATAAGTGGGAACAGTAGGACAGCGATGGGAGGCATGCTGGTGCGGTTATGCACGTTCCTTAATGCAGGGGTTGACATGAGGGGTTCTGGGTGCTCTCTGAGCTTGTTCGTTTTCTTGCAGATGTTTCATTACTCAAACTAGGTAACGTCGTCAGTGCTAGTCACTAGTGAAATAAGGGGGATTGCTATTTACCAACACTGATGATATTACCTAGTTTGGATAGTGAAACATCTGCAAGAAAACAAGCAAGCTCAGAGAGCACCAAGGACCACTCATAATCAATATATTATTTGTATTTCTTTATATAAATATAACTAATTACCATTTATTTATGAGTATCCTTCCTTTCTGTTGGGGCCATCTGCAAATTTTAATCCATTTTGAGTTAGGTTTTTTTTCCTCCCACTAAGGCCACTAATGAATATGCTGAAATAATGTTAAGCCCAATTCCTAATGACCATTCCTGGTTGTTAGAGACAACTATATTTATAATTTCCAGCAGGGGATCCTGTGGAGAGTCAGTGTGCAAGATTGGGGTTGCAAAATTACAATGGAAGTCCCATTTTGTATACATGCCAATGATATAAACATACAAAATAAGTGTGGCTTGAATCACAACACCACAGTTGTCACCTTGCAGTTTTGTTTACCTCCCCACCTCCAGGCCCTCACTGGAAGTGCTCCTTTCTTGTGATTTTATTTGCCAGTAGTTTTCAGTGTTACTACTGACTATGATCTAATCCAGACAAAAATAAACTTCCACGGCTGAATGAATTTCACAAATCTCGCTCCATCTCATATAAAAAGCGACAGTAATAGCCAAATGAGCTACCTGTCATCCGTTTCATTTCTCAATTAGGGCTGACAACTGTTGTGTTATTCCAAAGCAGGCAGCAGTGCTTCATAATACTTTGGTGGCTAGATCTGAACACAGTCCAGCAAACATTTAGCAGTTCTGAAACCCCAAAGGAATTAATTCTGAATAGACAGCTCTCATTTCCGTTTGCTCATTCGGAGATGCGGATTCTAGATGGGCAAGTAGAGGCTTTCTATGATGCCAACACTCTTACAGAAGTGGCTCAAAATAGCAGAATTAGATCAAGCAAATATATAAATTTGAAAGGAACCTACACAAATCTACACACTGTGCTTAATTGAGAAATCCATCCATACTTGTGAGGTTTTCCTTCAGCACTTCTGCCATTTTTGTATTTCTGACGGCAAACCATCTGGTATCATCCAAGCACATAAGGATAAAATTTGGTCACGATGTTGCCAGGACATGGTAATAACGTGTGCATGCCATCATTTTTGCCTCACTGTGGCTTAGTGATTAAGATGCTGGCTTAGCAGGAGACAATGAGGCCTAGTACTACTTTAGCCATGAAAGCCAGCTGGGTAACTTTGGGCCAGTCATTCTCTCTCAACCGAATTCACCTTACAGGGTGCTTTGTTGTGGAGAAAATAGGAGGAGAAAGGAGTATTAGGTATGTTTGCCACATTGAGATATTTATAAAGTAATATCAATATGATATTTACCACGTGAAAAATTATAATAGCTGCATTCATGCCGCTTTTCATGATTGTTTGATGGCATTTTAATATTGTAATTATTTTTCAGTGTAAGCTGACAAATAATTTTGATTTTGCAGTCTCTTGTGAGGGTCTTGGGCAGAGGTGGGATTCAGCTGGTTTGGATCGGTTCCAGTGAACTGGTAGTTCCAGCGATTAGTTGGAACTGTCCCTGCCCTAGTCTGTCCTTTATTTCCATGTTTTGCAGCCCAGCTGATTCGTGAGGCACAGCAGATGCTGGACCTCAGTGGCTTCACTCATCGTGGCTGCAGCAGAAGGTAAGTTTTAGAGCTGAAAATGGGTGGTTTTTAAATGCTGTGCACGTGCTCACCAAACCAGTTGTTACACCAGTTGAATCCCACCTCTCGTCTTGGGGGACCACCCCAAGGCTTCACACCTTGAGAAACACTGATCTAGATGATAAACTAGTGACAAAGGATCAGTTACCCCTCATAAGAACTAGTAAAAATATGGTAGGTAAAGCATATCAAGAGCTTGATCATGGCAGCTTTGGACTGATTCCAGAGGAGCTGCCTGATACAAAAGTCACAAGCAATGGTTTCTCTATTATAAAAAGAAATGGGGACATTGTTATAACTTGGGCCTATTAAACTGCTCAAAGAAAAATCAAAATTAAATTAGCTCATAAAGTTCCTGAATCTTCACTGTATTCAGTGACCTTCTAAGACTGTAAGTCAATCTTAACTTCAAAGTTTAGAAGAAGCAAACCAACAGGATCACAAATTTGCAATACTACAAACATTATCTTGAGATTAAGTCCCATCAAACCAAATATTTGCTTCTGAATAAAGTTATAAAAAATACTGCATAGAAGATTGCAGTTTTGCCCATAGTTTGGTGAAAGTTAATTCTGCTCAAATCAGTACAGGTCACTTCTGAATGTATAAAATTATCCTTTCATTAGATAAAGAAAAGAAAAGAAACTCACTAGTTATTGTTTCAGACATTAGTACAAATGGATAAGCTTGGGAAACCATCTTTTTGTAGTTAATAAGATATTCTAGGATTTGGATATATAACCTGCAGGGTCCTTGTTTCTCTCTGAAGTTGTTTTCCTGTAGACGTTTCATTACCAAACTAGGTAACATTATCAATGCTACTAAATATAAAACCTTTTTGAAGCTGAAGACCAGCCTCCAAAAAGTAGGTGAGATGAGAATATAGCGGTACATCAGGCCTGAAATGAAATATAATCTGCTTTGAATCCAGTTAAAATTATCTTAAATAGATTTAAGCCAGAAAAATGCTCCTAAAAATTCAACGTTGCTGATACATTTTAGAAAGGTTTGGAAAGAAAACCATGCTCAGGTTGCTGTCCTGGGGGCCCAAGATGCACATTTCAGGCAAATAGTGAAAAGGTTCACTATTCAGAGAGTTTTGATGTATAAAATAGTAACTGAATTCAGAGTCAAAAAAGATGGGTATGTCCATAATTTGATTTGAAGGTGATCAGAAGCTTGAAGAGTTCCATACAGAAATGAGTGGAAACCAGGCACCATGACAAATGCTTTGAAACCATTTTCCCCCTAGCATTTAAATTGGTGGACATTTTCCAACTCATTCCAATATTTATGAATAATGCACTACATTCTTTTAAATGCTTTCCCACTCCCACACTTTCACTCCCAATCTTAATTATAAAGGAATAATAATTATAGTAATTAGCATCTGCCCTTCTATCTCATCGCTCATCAGATAGCCTCAACATCTACAGCATTTAACGAGTAGCACGTAGGGTTTGATATATAAGGGGGCTGTGGATCTCGAATTCAATATGCTAACTGACAGCTCAGTTACCGAAACATTGTCTCAGACTGCAGGCTGCCAACTCTTTCATATCAAAGTAATGCCATAATATTACACACGGATGAACACAAAAGACATCTACACGGGAGATCATAGTTCAAAAAGTATATATGTCTGCATATGTGACCTCTGGCACCTCCCTACAGAAGCCATAAAAGATATGGATAAATACAAAAAATTCATAGAAGTTGGGATGGCTCTCTTAGATGAAACATGGACAAGCCACCATTCATAGGATGCGTCCCATCAATGTTTCATACCTACCTATCTCGAAGTACTCTAATGAAATTTGGTAGCAAATTGCAAGGGTGCAGTTTTTCCAAGTTTAAAGGAAATGGTACAGCATACAGGTAAATCCCACTTGTACGGCAACCATTCGCAATTGTGACTGTGATGAAAAAGGAACTCTATGACTCGGATTTACAACCTTTGCAGGTCTGTAAAGCAAAGGGAAGTTAAATTAAGATCATCAACATAATCATGATTTCACTTAGCAACCACCTTGGTTCATGACCAAGATGCTGTTCCTAATCATGGTTGCGAAACAAGGACTAGTGATGTCTATGGAGATTCTCGGTCATTCAGGTCATGGTTGTCCCAAAGGTGCTTTTTCAGGAGGCAACTGGACTTTCTGGTTTGACAAGAAAACATTTTGCTTCTCATCCAAGAAGCTTCTTCAGCTCTGACTGGATAGTGGGGAATGGAAGGATTTATACTCCTTGCAGACAGCTGGTCATTTGCCCTCTTTGAGAGGGTCATTGAGGCCACTTGGAGGGGTAGTGCAAATGGATGTGGAACCTTCTTGGAACTGTTAAAAGGACTGTGTTGTAGACTGGAGATAGATGATGTCATATTCCTCCCCCTCCATTGAGAAAGGGCCGAAGCTGAAGAAGCTTCTTGGATGAGAAGCGAAACATCTTCAAAGAAAAACCAGAAGGTCCAGTTGCCTCTTGAAAAAGCAGCTTTGGAAGGACTACTGATGCCCATTTTACACTAAACATCCTAACTTTTCTCAACTGATTCTTACAACAACAAAAACCTCATCCCCAAACCTTCTTATGACCTAATCACTACTACTTTCCTTAAGTCCTGTGGTCCAATTTACACCGCACTAAGGCTGACCTCAAAGGTAAGGATGGATAGAGTTGTAGAGATATCCTTTCCCAACTAGGATCAGCGAAGATTTATGCACAAGTATATATTAAATAAACCAACAGTTTTATTCATGAAATTCATGCCTTTCAGTGGAAAAGCATAAATACGAAATAGGCTTTTAACCTTGCCCTGAGTGTTTTTCCTTCTTCCACTAAATTCTGTATCCTTTTGAGATGCTTTCTACTTTTCTACTTATTGTTTTATTTTCATCTTCATCATTTTTTTTTCATATTCTTGGCTTCTGCTTTTTTATTTATTGTGATTTTATTTCTATTGTATGTATACTTTGACAGTGGGTCAGTATTATATTTATCATTGTTGGCTGAAAATGTAGGCACATTATGTGAGTTGCTCTTGGTTTAATACAGCTGTATTAATCTATCTGACTTGAAGAATGTTATGCTGCCCATTATTCGGTTGGCTTAGAGGCTTGAAAAGAATGTATTGTTACAATGCAGGAGGTTTGGTGGTGAGCTTTTCATTATTCTTGTAAATTTATGTATGTATTGTATCTGACTGCTTACCTCTCAAATATCTTTAGGTGCATTTTTATTGGTCATTTTGGTCAAGGTTCCTTGTCTTGTACAGGTAGTCCTCAACTTACAATAGTCCATTTGGTGACAAAAGTTACAATGGCACTGAAAAAAGTGATTTATGATCGTTTTTCATACTTATGACCATTGCAGCATCCCCATGGTCATGTGATCAAAATTCAAATGCTGGACAACTGACTCATATTTATGACCGTTGCAGTGTTCTGGGGTCATGTGATCACCTTTGTGACCTTCTGACAAGCAAAGTCAACGAGGAAGCTAAATTCACTTAAACAGCCATGTCACTAACTTAACAATTGCAGTGATTCACTTAACAACTATGGCAAGAAAGGCTCATCAAATGAGGGGGAAATTCATTTACCAAAGGTCTTGCTTAGCAACAGAAACTTTGGGCTCAATTATGTTCATTAATCGAGGACTCCCTGTATAGAACCCATTACATTTAATCCCACAATATTTTTTACATCCCATCTTCAACATGGCGATACATAATTTTATAAAGATATTTGATTCTGGGGATGGGGGAAGAAGCTCTCCCAAAGATATTTCATACTCATATCTTGAGAAAGATATGAGTATGAAATATAAAATTTTGGCCAAGTTATCAGAATTATGCTTTGAAATTTCTGTACAGTATTCTCTTGGGATCGTTTTTATTAGATTACAATAAAGTACCATAAGAATTTTAAAAAGGAAACCTAGAAAAGTCATCTCCTTTTGAAGATGAAGTATATGTTTAACATACTAGGATCATTTTTTTTCTTAAAATGGAAAAATTGAGGAAGTAAAAATTTTGGAAAAAAAAAACCCCGCAAAATTAGCTGCTTTTAAGTCTCATTCATTTTAATGGATAAGTGATCTACTTAGAAAGAAAGTTCCACTGAATTCCACTGACTTTTAAATGAAAATCAGTGATATTGGGCAATATATTACTCTCATTAGAATATATGGGATTTTCAAAGATCCCATCCAGTCCCTTTGATCTGAAATAACTCTGCTGAAATCTGTTCTCTGTTTTTCTTTATTCCTCTAAAAGTAGTTTCTATTTTTAAGCCTCATTCTCAGACTAACTTATGGAGAGAGGGAATGTCAAGTTTCTGAGTGTACACACTTGTAGCAAGATGTAAGAAAATGAGATGGCATTGTTGTTGTTTCTTCTTCTTCTTCTTCTTCTTCTTCTTCTTCTTCTTCTTCTTCTTCTTCTTCTTCTTCTTCTTCTTCTTCTTCTTCTTCTTCTTCTTCCTCCTCCTCCTCCTCCTCCTCCTCCTCCTCCTCCTCCTCCTCCTCCTCCTCCTTCTACTACTACCACTACTACTACTCCCCTTCCTCCTTGTTACTGCCCTGTCTGAACTGAAAAAGACTTTGGTAAACACTCTAGATGTCTCCCCTAAGAATTTAATTGAAGAGTAGGGACCCAGGAAAACTGCAATGGGTAAAAAATAATAGTACAGAGGTTTTATTTTCCATCCTCTCTTTGTGTATCTTATAATAACAGTAAACTTCACAATCCAAACAGGAGGGTTCCAATCAGGGGTGGGATTCAAATTTTTTAACCAGTTCTGTGGGTGTGGCTTAGTTGGCGGGCATGGCTTCATGGTCATGGGACTGGCTGGGCGTAGTCAACTCAACATCACTCACATTGAGGCACGGATCTCCTCACCTGGCCTCTCATGACTGTGGGGATGCTGCAACAGTCATAAGTGTGAAAAATGGCCGTAAGTCACTTTTTTCAGTGCCATTGTAACTTTGAATGGTCACTCCACACAAGCAAAGTACCAGAAAAGGAGGGGAAAAAAACTCCAGAGAAGTTCCTGAGACAGGAAGTCTAGTCCTGCCAAGAATGTAATAAGGGTTAACGGAGAGGCAGTTTCTGTAAGCAACACCAGAATGTTTCCTTCCTGCCTTCCTTACAGGATTAGGCCAGTAATTTCTTCTAACAACCGGTTCTCTGAACCGCATAGAATGTTAACAACCGGTTCTAGCAAATAGGTGCGAACTGGTAGAATCCCACCCCTGATTCAAATAACATCTTCTTCCTTACCATAAAAATCAAGATAATTTCTTTTTCCATCAGATTAAAAGATGGTGATTCAGAAGTAATCTGAGATACTGGAGAAATTAGAAGCACCACTTTGAGAAGAACATGTCAGAATCCCTCCTAGGGCATAGAATTGATAAACTTACTAGAAATCTAGTGTTCCAGGAGACTTCAATCTATGTTACATTTGTGGCCCAAAATTTCACTTTTGCAGGCTACTTTCCACAAAGTTTAACTTTCTTTTCCTGAGTTTCTATGCCATTCTTGTGGAACATACAGATTCCTTTTTATAATTTCCAGTAGTTCAATGAGTAGAAAGCGAAGGACTTAAAAGTTGAGATGAGAATGAGTGAAAGGAATTGTTCTCACAAAATTTATTTTTAAAAGAGCCACCACTGATGGCAATCTGGCCCACACCAAGTTCTTTATTTAGTGCTCTTCAAGGTCAGTGGGGTGTGTTCCAGTCATCCGAAGAGGGCTTTGAAGAAAAAAGAATGGCAGGAGTTTAACACCATCATTTGACAAGGCCTTCTAAGTATAATGTGGCCTTGCTCTTTGCAAAATTCCTTGTTATGTATTATGAATTATGGATAACTCCTGTAATCCTGCCAAAATATCTGAATCAGGATTAAAAATAAAACATTCACTTGAAATGTGTGAATGATTATGATTTGCTGATAATGCCTGGTGCAGTTGGAGTCACATTCAGTGTTGACTTGTAACACATTCATTCCTTGAACTTCGATACTCTTAAAGTTCTCTTAAAACTTTTTAAGGAGACATTGCGACTAGCCAAATTGAATTGGTTTCCCATCCCAAAGCTGCGGAGATAATGCAGGGCGCAAATGAGCGAGGGCTGTTTAATAATGCAGCTAACAAACAGGATTGCTCGCAAAACGTTTCCTTCATTTGAAGGACTTAAGATTATGTTGAATGGATTTTAATTTCTCAGACAGCTCAAGCTAAACGAACTCACGCAGCATTTCCAAAAGCAGAGCTGTCAGCTTGGAGCTTCAGGAAAATCACACACTGGGAAATGTATGGCTGCCTGCAACCGGCTAGGCATTGTCAAATGAGCAAACAGCTGCCACATCCAATTGATGCTTTGAGGGTTGATACTTGTGATCCTAGAGATTGCAGCATGCCCACCAAATCATTTGTTTTTGGTACCAACCAGACTTTCTGCTTCAGCTGACTTTCTGTTTCAGAAGCTTTTGATTAAAATCATAATAACAGGAAGCTGCTCTGCTACAAAGCCAAGCACAAGCTTCTAATACTATATTTATTTCAAAGAAAGTACATGGGGTCCCCTTGGCCCCCAAGCATTCTTACAAAACAACAACGTTAGGAACTAATTTCCTACTGCTTGATCTGAATAAGTGCCCTCAGCACAGAAAAAAAGACAAAAGTAAGCATAGGAGCAGAGAACAGAAGAACACCAATGGACACAATTATATTCTCACTTGTTTGGCTTCACTGTAAACAGTGATTTTGGGTAGGGAGGATGAACTTCTGGTGCAGATTGTGGCAAACCAGAAGTCTCCATGGGAGCAAAAAATGGCACTGCGGTAAGATCAGTGACTAGATTTTCTAGCCAGCAAAGTGTCTCCAGATAAAAAAGAGATTGTGAAATCGCCCACTTGCACTCAGACAACTGTTCCTCATGAGTCAACTGCAAGAATTGAGGTTTCTTGTGAATGAGCAGAGTGACTGGGAGTTGATGGATTTCCACCAAGGTCATAGCCACTCTGTATCCTTATGAACATAAAGTCCTGCCAAACTTCATTTCTTAATCACTTTTGGAAATTGCTTATTAGCTGCTTCTCTGCTATTAACAAGCTTTCAATTTACAAGGTTGATAACATGCAGTGGGTGATTTTCCTTTAGTCCTTAATGAGGAAAGTTTTAAAGATAAGTTTAAGGCTATTTTTTAAAAAAACACTGATTTTCAAATAAATAGCAAAAGAGTGATTAGAACATTGATTCTGGAAAGTTATCCATGGTCTAAACGTCCAGATGGATTTGAAATAAGATTTTGAAATTAATTATAGGAATGTTTCCCATGGGAAAAAGTTGTTGTTTTGGATTATTAAAAGAAAACGTGATAAGATGGGAATTTGAGTGTTGGGTACTGTAGTGAACCAGAAGAACCTAAGGTTACAATTAAAGGGAAAGAATGGAGCAAAATATTTTAAAGCTGGAAGTATTGGAGGATATTTATGAGCAACAGATCCAGAAGTCATTCTTAAAAGTGTCTACCATTATAGATATAATGTCTGTAAAATATATTATGGAAAAGGAATATGTTTACCTGACAAGAAGAGACAGATCTGAAAGTGAATTTAAAAATAATGGGCCATAAAATGATATGGAAACTACACTAGACATACACAGGAAACTTACTGATGTCTTAACAACTAAACAGGATATATAAATAACAAGCTGAGTGACTTGGATAATTTTCATATATTGATTTACAAAAGAAGCATGTTTTGTGAGGAAAAAAAATGAAAAGAAAACAAGCTCTAGGACATAATTAATATTAATTAATTAAATTAAACTAAACTAAATGTATATGCCAGCTAATTCTCAGTCTGAGATAATATCTATGTAAGTGTTTCAGTCTTATTACTTAAATAAATATTACTTAAATCATAGACGGTGTGGTACTAAGGTAATATACAGCTATCTGTTTAAGGTTAGCAAAATTTTAAAACGACCAATTGATGACTTTGTGTTCACTGTTCTTTTGACAAATATCAGTAAGGTATTAAATTGTATTTAAATGATATAAAAGCTGTCTTTGGAAATTGCTTAAACTGTTCAAATTAACTAATTAAAAACATGCTAAGAAAATGACTAATCTTTGTGGTAATTAGTCTTAAATCTGAAAGAATGTGAATGCTGGTCCTAATCAGTATTACAGGGTTAAAGACCAATAACTTGGATTAATCCAGGAGAACAATTAACTTTGCCATATCATGCAGGGGAATTCATGGAAGAAATCAATTATTTTTGGAAGAGTTAGTGGTAAAAGAAAACCAGGCCACCAACGAATGCAATGACTGGACATCATCAAAGCTGGCACCAGCCATAGAAAAACTTCAAAGAAGTAATGCAAAATCGGAAGATTTGGTGGGACCTCTCCCATAGAATTATCTAGAGCAGGGCTGTCAAACTCCTGGCCCATGGCCCACATGCATCATGCATTGGCCATGCCCACGCCCAGTTTAGCAAAGAGGGGGAAAGTCCCGATACGTCATGAGTTTGACACCCCCAATCAAGAGTCAAGCACGACTGAATGGATACCATCATCACCACCACCATCTTCATGAAGCTTAAAGCAATTGGGTTACAATACTTATACACTGCTTAGTAACTTAGTTGTATTTTTAATAAAATGAAACTGAAAATGTTCTTGAAAGGTGTACCTATAAAAAAGGACATGGAATGGAATGGAACGGAATGGAATGGAGGTATAGAAAATCATGTCCTAGTCAAACAAGAACAATTGTACCCAACACATTAAATGTGTGTATAATATTATGCTCATTGGTAGCATTATTTATGCGGCATTATTGTTTGAATTTCTAGCAGTTCCAGGGGTTGCAAGCCAGAGGAAGGAGTTACAGGCTCTTCCAGCCAGAATTACACCTGATTCCACCCTTGTTTACAAAGTCAAGTGATGTTCTGACAAATAATCTTCCTAGGGATGTGAAGGTGATATACTTCAGCCTCTACTAGAGCCTTCTTTTGTCTCATAAATGAGCTTTGATATAATTTATATTTGGCATGGTTGGTTCCATCCTATTGTTCAAGGAAGGAGGCTGTGCCCATCCAAGGTTTAATTTCTGACTTATTTTGTCCAAGCCAATTCAATTGTTACCTAAATGTCAATGAACATGATCATTTATATTCTCTAGATTCTTGTGATTTCCACATTCCAAGTAGATGCCTGGCCCTCTGTGCTCGGCTGATAATGTTTCTATCACTGTAGTCACCACCATGGCCCCCCAAGTGGTTGTTTATACTCGTTGGAAGAGTGAAGTATGCTCTCTTTCCATCCTCTTTTAATGATACAGTTGTACCTATTCCTGAACTCTTGACATCAAAAAGCACTTAATGACATCGGCATTGTCTGTGGAACAATTGTGTGTTGCTTTAAGTGACCTGTAAAATTCTGATCAGAGTGGTCTGGAGAAAGAGAGTGAAAGTTGAGTTGATAGGGCCTTTCAGAAAGTAAGAGAATATGGTGACTTTCTCCAAACAATGAGAGTCCGTGTTATTCTGTTTTGCATTAGGTGGAAATGATGACCTTTGTCATTGACTGCTACATAGAATATTGCTGCCTCTGAACAGGGAAACATTCATTTTCTCTCACTGATAAAGCAAGGCGTCTTTACTCATTAGCTGGAGGAAGATCAACACATTGATAATTAAAGGAAAAGACAAAAAAGAATAGAAAAAAATATAGAAAGATTTCTGAGTAAAGAATCTACCTTTATTGTAGAAGGCCACATATCTTATGAGTCAAAACAGATTAAATGTTTGGGAGCATAACTCTATTATAAGTCTTGCTACTGGCCAAAACTCTTGGAGGAATGGAGGTGTCCACCCCAATATAAAGTATCATTCACCAAACAATATGACAATCTTCTTCTTCTTGTGCCATATCCATCATTGGACATTGGCGATCATGTAGGCGATCCTATTTTTTATCAACAGCTGCATGAAAAAGTGCTGCTGAGTTTTGTCCAAACCTGACCCTTAGATTTTGAAGCCATGGATGGTCTTCTTCTGCCTGGACCTCATTGCCTTCAATCTTTCCCTGGAGGATTAAGTGAAGTATGCTGTATTTTTTCCAGGTGTTGCATCACATGTCCAAAATATTCTAATATTAGCTTTTTAATGCTTTTGATGATTTCCCTTGGCTTTGCTAGGTGGCTTATCACCTCCTCATTTCTGATTTTGTCAACCCAACTTATATGTAACAGCCACCTGTAAATCCACATTTCACATGCTTCTAGTCTCTTCAAGTGGTTTTTGGTCAGCATGACAATAAACAATTATTTTCATGGGTACACCCAGTTTACAGAAATGGCCTGGTTGACATTTAGCCCATGAGCAGCGTTTAGCACCTCCTTTTTTTTTTAATCTTTGAATTCAAAGCAGTGCCAAGCTGTAATGTGCTGAAATACATTAAAGGTGTAAACCCCTTTGCAAAAACATTGCTAGCCAAAATGTTCTCCCGTCACTGTAAATCAGCTCCAAATGACTGCATAGAATTTGCATGTCGAGATGCAAGGGCAAAAAGATTTCGGCTACTTTGAGTTTTGATTTTAAAGTAACTCATCCATAGGTTACCATGAGGAAACTTCACAATTTTTTCAGCAAGATCTGTTTAAATCATTATTGCTAGGCAGGAGACAACAAAAATAAGATCTGCCGTTTGGTTGCCATCCAGGTGTACCACGTAATTTATGCTCCCAGAGTTATGCTCCGGGATGTATCATTCTAGTAATTACAGCACCAGTAACTACTTTTGTAACAGGAAGAAATGTTGGCTCTCTAAATGCTGCTGAACAACAAACTCCCAGCCTCAGTTTCCCCATGAACAAAAGTGAACGAGGCTGGGCATTAGATTCTGTAAAAATCTGAAGAGTCACAAATTTCACAACTCTCTCTCTCTCTTAAGAGCCTTTTCTCACTTGCATCAGCACAAGTGTGTCCCGGCAACCTTTTTTTTTTTTTTCCTGCTGCGATCTCACAACATTGCCATCATATGATTCCTGCCCCATCTCTGAAGCAACCTTAAGTCATTTTGATCAGTGTTCAGATAGAGTCTCCCCCCCCTCCACCTCCACATTTTCTCAGGGATTCAATTTGACACACTTCACCAACTATTTTCTCAGTGATCCAGACAGGTGTCTTCTAAGGAATGGGACCGGTTCATGACTCTTGGCTACTTAGACTGGTGTGGTGGAAGGGTATAATTCTTTCACATGGCTTCCACCTCATAATTAGCTGGCAGATGTACTATAGATCAGCCTGAATACTGTTGACCAGCAATGGCATTGGGAGTCTATAGAATGAAGCAGGAGAATGTCTATGGAGCAAGGATGGGATTCAAAAATTTTAACAACAGGTTCTGTGGGCATGGCTGGGTGGGCGTGGCTAGGTGGGTATTGCCATGTGACTGAGTGGGCGTGGCTTCTTCTTCTTTTTTGAAGCAGCAGGCACACACCCTGCACGCTCTGTTTTGGGGCCTCCTGGGCTTCAGGGAAGCCTCCTGGGGGACGTTTTTGCTCCCAGAAGGCTTCCCTGAGGCCCAGTAAGGCAAAAAATGGACCTCGTGCACCCCTTTTTGCCTCCTGGGCTTCAGGAAAGCCTCCTGGGCAAAGCAGTGAGGGGGATCCCAGCACAGCTGATCATTGGAACAGCTGATCGTTGTGAGGAGAAAAAAGAAATACCTTAAGGAGTGACTGGGCAAGGGAGAATGCAGTCAGTGATGTTGCACATGCGCATGATGTTGTACATGCATGATAAGGACTGACTGGGCAGGGAGGGGAGGGGCAGGCAGAGAGGGGCAGGGCCAGCCAGGGGCATAATTTGCCAGTTCTCTGAACTGTGCAGAATCATAACAACCGGTTCTCTAGAATCGGTCTGAACCGGTAGAATTCCACCCCTGCTATGGAAATTCTCAGTCATCCAGGTCATGGTTCAGCAAAATGTCTTCAAAGAAAAAAAACAGAAAGTCCAGTTGCTACTTGAAAAAGCACCTTTGGAAGAATCAGGGGAATGTTCTTCTCAAATAAAAGGTGATTGTCAGTGTTTTGTGGACACATATTTAGTTCTATTCTGGAATAGTGCTTAAACCCAAGTTCAAATGAATCCTGACAATCAAGATCTGCTGAACATCAGATTCCTTTTGAAAGAACCCATGCAAAATGTTTGTACCAATACAGATTGAGTTTTGATAGGGAGCTAAATTTGCCAGCCTAACCATCTCTTAAACTTCACCCACACCTCTTATCCGTGGTTCGTTTTTTAGTTAAAGAGAACAATAGGTGAATACTTTCTGTGAATTGGTGATATTTGGTGGAAAGGGAGGCAAACAAAGCCATAAGAATCCACTTACCCCTGGTCTTATTGTGTTCTGAACTACATAAATAAGGACAACTCCATGCAAGGACTAGTGGCTAAGGCTTCAACTCAGACTTAGTGCTCACAGTGAGATTAGCACTTGGCAGGCAAGGCGATCATACAGTTGTGCAGATGGGAGTAATCTGAATGGAACTGTCTATTTAATGCAAATGATCAAAACAATTCAGTTCAAATTAGTAAATTAATTCTATAGGATTCAGGTGGTTGGTCAAATCAATTCAGTTGGGTTTCCAAACTGTTCAGAAAAGGCTATCACCTGGGTTGCCAGGATTTTTGCCTTAAGCATAAATCTCCCATAAAATAAATGGAACCCCTGTCCCTCAATAGCTAAATTTGTTCAAGAGAACTGTAGGGAAGGCATGGCCAATCAAACAGGTGGACCAAAATCTGCAAAATTATAGGCATGGCATTGGATTCAGAGCTTAACCCTTTTGGTATGTGCAGTGGATGTACACATACATACATACATATGGGGAATCTTCAATCCTGATGTCTCTCCTACAGATGTTGAATCCCTGTAGATGCCAATGGTCACTGAGAGAGGCATAGTTAATTTGAAACTTCTCTGCTCACTCTTAGCCTTTTGCTTATTCCAGAGAGAAATTTCTTGGTGCCATCTCAGTCAAGAACCCTTCCCAAACTGAACCAAAGTCCAGCCAATGTAACTCATAAGTGCCCCGAGGCCTACCAGGATCTTCTACAAAGCTGAATGATTTGTCTCCCACTGCATCCAGACCTCTCTTCCCTTTTCTTCAGTCAGTCAGGAAGAAGGCTGATTACCCTACCTAGTGGCTAAAGCAGGTGTTATATTTCACCAACCACCTAGAAGGTGTGCAAAAGCCAGTCAGGAAAAGCAAGATGAAAGAGGCAGGCAATGATTAGCATACCAGCTGAAAAGCCTCCAGGTGTTTGCTTGCCAGAATACAGGTGTGGTTGTATTTTAAAAGAAAGCTTATGGCAAAATAAGTACAAATACCAAGCAGAGAAATAAAAGGCTAAATGAGGCACTGTGGGGCCTTTTTCCTTTAACTTGCAGGAACACTTCATGTGCAATTTAAATAAGGCTGCTTAAATTGGCCCCCTGGCTTGTACTCCTCTGCTCCAGGATTCTCCTCTTCCTCATCCATGCAGGACCTGGGTTGGCGGCTGCTCCAGTATGGAGTGTAGATCATGCAAAGCAGGGCTAAGGAGAGAGACTTGGAGGCAGTGAAGGAAATTGTGCAGCAGCTTCTCCTCACAATGAGATGTGGAGATTAAAATGCACAAAAGTTACTCCACTTGAAGCAGAGACACAGGCTTCCCTCTGGCTTCATAAATTCAGAGTTAAGATACATTTCCTTGCTTTCAATCTAAGCTCTATCCTGGAATGATGCTGGCAAGAAAAATAATAACATGGGGTGGGAGAGAGGAGAGGAGAAGAGCAGAGCAGGAGGAGAGAGAGGGGAGGAGAGGAGGGAGAGGGGAGGAGAGGAAAGGAGAGGGGAGGGGGGGAGGGGAGGAGAGGAACAAAATGGATTCCAAGGAGTTGGAGAAGCTGAACCCTTTGCACATGCAGACATCTCTATATTTCAGTTGGGTTTGATCTGATACTAATTTCCTCAAAATAATTCCTTTTAAAAAAAAGTTTGCAACTGTATTTAAGATTAATATCTTAATTAACATAATTAGGTTGACTCCTGAATTGCAAGGATTGTCAAGAAAACAGCCTTCTTCCCCATTATAATTCATCTTTCATTTGCCTCCCTCTTAAGATCTTTCTTGGGGAATCCCAAGCCTACCCCCTTCCTGATCAGCCACAAACAGGTAGAAAACCAAGGACACTGTCTGAGGTTGGAGACCCAGAGTCCAACGGCCAAACACACAAAAGCAAACAGAGCCCAAGCCACTTTCAGGGGATTTATGAGTTGCTTACTCTTTGGCTGATTAATAATATCACAAAAATTAAAATGTGACATAAGTTTAAATGAAGAGCCAGGAAAAGGGCATTTTCGGGTGCTGACTCAGCCATTTGGTGAAGGTTTGTTTGTTTGTTTGTTTGTTTTAAGTGGATTTTCAGTTTGTGACATGACCAAATGTTCAGCCAGACACCAGCTCTCCTGATGAAAAGGAACTGTTAAAGATAGATAGTACAGGGGGATCTTTTCAATTCACTCTGGAAGTTCTCTTATTTGAATTTCTTTTCTCTTGACTCAGAATTAAGTCATCTTGATCACTAGAAACGCACGATTAAACCAACTACATCATACTGGGAGAACTAATGTCTCTTGGAAATGTTGATAAAAAGTTTTTATTTTTTTAATTAAGGGTTTCTCCTTCACTTTTCATTTGGACTTTCTGACTCAAGCAGTAGCGATAAAGTACATTTGCTAGAAGTAAGACGGTGAATAGATCAGAGTCAAGGTAACAAAGACATAACAAAGTGATCGGGAAAATATTTACATTAAGTTACCTATTACTCATTTAAAACATCCGCTATATTAACAGTTGAAATGGATTTTTTTCCCACTCTACAGTACTTAATAATGACACAGAAAACAGAAGGAAATTTTTAAAAGGCTGAGCATGTTAGGACTGTGAGAACTGGGCAAAATCCAGTTTTACTGGTTGGTCTGGTCTAAAAATCAGATCCCATTCAATGATTCCCAACTTGGAATTGTCAATTTCATTCAAATTAAAATGCCAGATCAAATTGATTTAGAAAATCTTTTCTGGACTGGCATTAGTCCAGATGGTCTAAATCAATTTGGAGGCATCTGGTTTACAGTTTGAATCAACTTCCTGGCATGATTTTTCTAAATTAAAAAAAAACCCAAACAATTTATTGGACAGATTCAGTAGACCTTCAAACTAAATCTCTGAAATAAGTATTTGAATAGCACTACTGAACTTTCCAGTTATCTGACTGGATTCTGAGGCTGCATATGACCTTTATTTCTGATAACTCAAGGCCCCTTCAGGGTTTCCAGGCAGGAAAAAAAAAATCTACCTAGCTGCTGGTTAAAAAAAACAACAATCCAATTAATTCCAAAAATTATTTCCCATTGCTGAGTGATCCAATAACTTGGCAGCCAATTAAAAAGTTTTTCCTCAGTTACTTGACATGAAGGAAAATGGAAGAAAAGTTGGAAATGAGACCAGAAGGAGGAGTTAAGTTTTTATTTCTTTTTAGTTTATAATTTATTCTGTTACTTTTTCACTTTTTAGTTTCAGCATAAAATTTTGTTTATTATACTGTATGTAGTTGTGATCTTCCCTGATTTTTGACTATATCTATCTGTCTATCTATCTATCATCTGACTGACTGACTGCCTACCTACCTACCTACTTACCTAAATACACACACACACACATACAACATTTATAATGATCTTTCTATTAACTTGTGTTTAGTCGATCATATAACTCCTCCTTCCCCCACGGAAAGACCCACTGCGAAGTTTGTTACCGCCTTTCCGTATCCCCAGCCATCAAATCACTCTGTGCCAATTTAATGGCAACTCAGAAGTTGTACCCAGCCACCACCACCCCACAAAACATCAGTGTGTTTTTTTCAATTAGTCCAAGGAAAATAACAATCACAGAGAAAAATAAGCAATCTAAACATGGTTTTTTTTAAAAAAAAAGTGTACGTTTGGACAATCTTGGGTGACACATGGGTCTTGGCTTAATTTCCTGGGGACTTTTTTTTAAAAAAACATTCATTGTAAGTGAACAAATCAGATTCTATGCATGTGGAACCTTATCCCAGCATAATGCCAACATTGGGAGAAAGTGATAGTGTCTTCAGAAAGGACCCAGAGAGAAAGGGGGGCGGGGAATCCACCTTCTTTTGACACCGACCCTGCCCATTATTTGCTTAAGCCTCACTCGGTACTGTTAAGTAGTCCCTGAAAGATTATTATTCCTTAAGGATTGTAGTCTTTAAAAGAAAAAGAAAAAAAGCTTGTGTACCTTAAAACTGGCTAAATAGGTAGTTATGTTTGATTTCATTGACCTTAAAACTATGTCAAGCCTGAAATTGTCATAAGTGTAGCCATTTTAGTTTGTCTTAGTATATATATTTTTTCTTATTTTCCCTGTGGTAGTCATGGCGGGGGGGAGTTGCAGGCTTGACACATTCCTAAGGTGGGAGGAGTAGAGATAAAGAGAGTATCTTCTTTCCCACGGAAAATGAGCTATCCGGGCTTGGGGCCCTGGAGGTGGAGATTTATGACATCAAGCAACATTGTATTACTTCTATTGGAGAATGTGACTTTTTTGGGGGGGGGTGTTTCTAACTTCTAATATTGTGGGGTAATTCCGGGTTGGGTCAGATCCAGAATTACCATGGACTTTGCCAATTTGATGTTTTCCTAAATAAAAGAAATCTATTTGAAGATGGACTTTGTTGTTTTTTTTAATGTGGATTTCATTACTTGGAAACCGGACGAACTATCAGTTCTGAGAAATGGGACAGATTCTGTGGAGACTCCAGGTTGTGGAGACTCCAGGTTGTAGAGTTTTCCAAGGGAAGCCAGAAGCAAACTGTGCCTAGTAGAAATTTCATCGAAGGGTGAAATTGAATGAATGAATGAATGAATGAATGACACTAATCTTTCTGGGCAAATGAGAACGCTGACAGTGGGTTGAGCTTCAATCAAGAAATGTGCATGTTCCAGAGGAACCAAAATGGACACTGTTAATTTAAAGTTGATTTCATTAATTACAGTTAATAATATATTGGGTGGCTCTCCACATATTGAATAACTTCTCCCTTCTGTCATATTAAAAAATGTCAAATTAGCCTTTTGAGTTAGGCATTCTCTGCTTTAGGCCACCAAGGACAAAAGATCTAGTGCTCTCAGGAAGGATTCAAGAGGTAGAACTTGGCTCCAGGGAATGAAGATGAAATCCAGAGAGATTCATGAAGGCTTGAGTAAGTTAAAGGAAGTTAATTGGATGCCAGATGTTTCCCAGGCTCAATTCAGGGTATTGATTTTTACTTTCAGGATTGTAAATAACTCTACACCTGGCTCTGCCCATCTTGATTCATGAGGTAGGATCAATGTTATATACAATGGAATTCATTTCAATACATACCAGTACCTGAAGTGTAGATGTAACATTGCATGGGAAAAGGTTCTCAGTTATTGCATGGGGAAGTTAGACAATGGAGAAGCTTCTGCCACTTTTACATGAAAAATACTTGAATGTTCAACTTCGTTTTTTATAAAATCAGCTCCTCCACTAAGGATTATATTTCATTGGCAGTTCACTGTGAAATTCACTGAAACAATGGTCAGCTACTTGAGATGTTCTGCTTGTACAATGTATTTTAAAAAGTATAGAAGGTACAGATCAGTTGTTCTGGCTTACTTCCAGTGTACACACACACACACATACACACATGTCAATCTTTCCTCTTCCAATGAATCCTCAACATCATCCAATTGATTGGCAAAATCTGAAAAGGAGGGGATTTCTTACTTATTTACTTGAAGATGAATAGAATTCTCAAGCATAACCACTTGGGTTTATGCAAAGCTTTGATTCACATATTCGGATCAAAGAAAACATACTCAAATCTTCAATCTGAATTACCCTTTCGGAATCAAAACTGAAGACTGAGGACAGTTGAGTGGAATCTGATGCTTGTAAATCAATTCGACCTGTCAAAAGGGCCTCTGTGGTTTTAACAATTGAACCAACTCCCCAAATCATATTTATCCAATTTCACCATTTTATTTGAACAGCAACTCCCGGATGCCATAAATCAAATCATAAATAAATCATTCAAATCAAACTGGCACTAATTCATACACCCCTACAGCGGAGCAGCTTCCCACATGCTACATGCTTACTTTACTTGTATTCTGTTTGGATTGAACTTCTGAATAAGACTTCGGTGTAGAACAATCGCTTAGATGGATCAATCATCGGGCTCTTTATATGCCAAGTTGCTATGCCAAGGAGAGTCTCTATTCACAACTGTCAGTTTTGAAGATTTGCAATTGCTTTTGGTCAGTGTACAATTGTATTGATTTTATAAACCAAGCATATGGCATTATTCAGAGGCCATAAATAGAGTTGTGCTTGGCTACCCATGGGTCACAAGTAGTCACAGCAGAGAATAGAGAGATCACGATGCATGAATGACTTTACATACAATAAAAGAGTTAGCTATGCACCAAATATGGGCAGCCAGCAGATCATCAACTATAGTATATCTGCTACTTGGTGAATCCGAAATTTCTTTCTTTCGTTTTTCCTTTCCCTCTCTGTCTTTCTCTCTCTGCGTGTGCTTCTCTCTTGAAATTCAGAGGACAGAAGGCAGAGTTCTCTAATCCCAAATCAATTTGTTAGACTTTCTCTAGGCTTCTTATATACAAGGAATATCCTTTTGGAAATCCAGGGAACTGAACTGTAAGATAGTATCTGCTTGCTTTTATGTTCAAAAGAGTGGACCATTTTTTGACAGTGCCACTGTATCAATTGTTTATCAAGACCCTGTAAGAGATTAGAATTCTCTCTCTGAATCCATCATTGCATTGAAAGTGCACTGCCATATTTATACTCATAGTTGTTCAATTTTCTGGTAGGTGCTTTGCTCAGGATAAGCCACAGTGCTCTGCTCAGCTGCAAGTAGAGGGAAGGTTGACTTAGAGGCTCAAGAAAGGTCATTTGTATCCCATGATTTGGCTGCAACAGAAGAAAGCAGAAAAGGAAGGGCAGGTGAAAAAGACTCGCCCTTAGAATTCACCAGCCAAATTGGACCCTCTATATATGCCCTGATTTCATCTGTTGTTTGCAGGTCAGCTGACAATAGATAGAGGTGGTTCTGCTGCAATATTAGGCATTAAACAATTGCTGAAAATATGGTGGTCTTTTGGGATCGTTACAGAAAAATCCAACTACTGCAGAAGGCATGTCCACCAGCCTAGTGGTTATTCATCAAGAGACAGGATGCATTTTTTCCCCTGGATTTAAAACTTAAAAATAAAATTCCTTAAGCCTGAAGGTTAACGTACTTCCTAAATCTCTGAATATCCACCAAATATCGATAATGAGATCCAGGGAAGTTCTAGGAATTCCAAAAAACAATGGATTGAGGAGCCACGCATTCAAAACTACAGTTTCTCCAACCCTTTCTAAATTATTGAAGAGTGTTGAATTGACCAACACTGGTTAGAGATGGGATCAAAACATTGATATACAATTTAAAAGAAAACAGATACGATCTTGGCAGGTGGTAATTTTGCCCTGGATGGTTTAATATTTTGGGGATGAATTTTACTCACTACAATATTAAAGCAGCAGCTGAGGAGCTTAGCATGGGAAAACAAGACTTCTGCTCCTACCTCCAAGAAATGAATGGAGGGTCCAATTTTGACACAATATCTATAATGATCCTTGGCTGGCAACAATAGTGGCTCAAAGTTTCTTCATGATGGCATTGAACATGTTGCTCTATGCAACTTGTCCGCACCAAGCTTGTCACCTGTCACAAAGTTTTGTATCTGGAAATGTATTCACACCAATTCAGATATGGTGATGCTTGGACTTGTTTCTCAAGTAGCCTTGCAGAGTATCGCTTTGTTTAAGCATAACAGCAGTCTATGCTATGTGGTAAAAAGAATTGGTACAGTTTAATGCACTGCCTATTATCCTGAGATTTGTCCCCTGGTGCCATCTTGTGTTGATATTGAAATTCATCTTCCTTGTAGCAAAAAGTAGATTTTTTTTTGTTTGGTTTAGACATACATATTTGAGCTTGAAGGTAAAAGCGGGGGGGGGGTGGGGTGGGGTGGAATTCCATATTATAGTCATCATAAGATATAGCATTTATCTTTTAAATAAATTTATCTTTTTTTAAAAAAAGAAAGTATACTGCTTTGGTATACTGCAGAATCTTTATTTCTTGGTATTTTGAAGAACTCCAATTCTGTATGTCCTCACAGAATTAAAGTGAATTTCAGATGACTTTCTGCTAAAACTTTCTTTCCTGTCAGTGGAAAATTTTTGCACCACTGACTTGCAGAATTGATTATTTTAGTTCTTTTTCCTTCCTCTGCGATCCTTTCCTGACTGTTTGTTTCAGAGATTTGGGGACTCTGCCAAAAATGGGCAGTATGATCTGGAAGGGATGTAGATAAAGGACAGAAATACTTTCTCTTGATGTAAGTAAGAGCATTCTAATAAAAAAGAAAACCTGATAGCAAATTCTGTACCTGTCAACAGTGGTGTCCCCCAAGGCAGTGTTCTAAGACCAACTCTCTTCATACTCTACATAAATAACCTCTGTGATCATATTAAGAGCAACTGTGTTCTCTTCGCTGATGATGTAAAGCTATTCAACACCACAGACAATACTGCTACCCTTCAAAAAGACCTTGACTATGTATCAGAATGGTCAAACAAATGGCAACTTCAAATCTCAACAAATAAATGCTCTGTCCTACATATTGGCAAAAAAAAATCAGAAAATAAAATACAGGCTGAATAGTCAAGACCTTGTTGATGATCCAAACTCTGTCAAGGATCAAGGAGTCTTCATCTCAAATGACCTAAGTGCTAGAGCCCACTGTAACTACATAGCCAAGAAGGTGTTAAGAGTTGTTAACCTAATCTTACATAGCTTTTTCTCTGATAATATCACACAACTAACTAGAGCTTACAAAACATTTGCTAGACCAATACTCGAATACAGCTCATCAGTCTGGAACCCACATTACATATCTGATATTAACACAGTTGAGAAAGTCCAGAAATATTTCACAAGAAGAGTTCTCCACTCCTCTACTCATTGCAGAATACCTTATGCCACCAGACTTGAAATTCTAGACCTAGAAAACCTAGAACTACGCCACCTTCGGTCCGATCTAAGTATAGTATATAAAATCATACGTTGCAATGTCCTACCTGTCAATGAATACTTCAGCTTCAACCATAACAATACAAGAGCACACAATAGATACAAATTCAAGGTTAATCGCACCAAACCTGATTGCCGGAGATACGACTTCAGCAACAGTGATCAATGTCTGGAATACTCTAGCTGACTCTGTTATTTCTTCCCCAATCCCCAAAAACTTTAACCTTAGACTTTCTACTATTGACCTCACCTCTTTCCTAAGAGGTCTGTAGGGGGTGTGCATAAGTGCACCAATGTGCCTACTGTCCCTGTCCTATCGTTTCTTTTATTTTTCTTATATGTATCCATGTATTCATAACTATGATTTTACTTATACCTATTATCTTGTAAGCAATTGACAAACCAAATAAAATAAAAATAAAAAGATTCCGGATCCAATCCCTGATGCTGTATTCTGGTGCTCCAGCCAAATACTGGTAGTCATGGGATTAGTAGTCCAAGTGTTTTGGAAGGTACCAATATGTGGAAGGACAAGGTACCAATATGTGGAAGGACAAAATTAATCATCGATCATATTGAATCATCCTACATAACATTGAATCCACGTCGGCCTTTGTGGTCTATGCATTGTCTAAAAATCAATCAGGGAAGCCTATATTATCAGTAAGTAAAACAGTGAGGTGGTTTTCTCCCATTACACTTCAGAAGGCAAGGTGGTAAAGTGGGGTCATTGGGTGCTCGAGAACAGCAGTCGCCAACCGGTGGGCCGCAAGAAAATTTTGGTGGGCCGCAGATAAATCTCACCTCCAGAGCACCTCCCTCAAAGCAATTAATCCAGGCTGCACAGAAACACAACGCTATGTTGCCCACAAGCCGCGCGGGAACCCTCCATGTCCACTCACTCCTTACCTGGCAAACTTGCCTGCTAAGTTGCTATTTTTCCTTTTTCCGACTATCATCTGTTCTGCTATGCTGGGAGATTTAGATTAGCTAGGGAGCAGGACATGGTTGGTTTTCTTGCTTTCTACCTAGTCTTTAGATCTTCGGCTCTGCTTTTAAGCACAGCCGAACCTCCCTTAGGACTAAAGGTTCTATTATTCAGTGCAGACTCACAGCAAGCAAATTTTATGTGACAGGCTCAGGGATCCGATGGCAGATAGATAGATCACTGAATTATTCTGTGAGCAACTCAATTTGCCTGCTTTGCCTGATTTGCCTGCTTTGCCTGATTTTGGGTAAAAGTTTCTCTTTTTTAAAATAAAAAAGTTAATATTTACATACATATTTATAATATTTATGTTTATAAATATTTATAATATTTACATACAAGCCATGCCCAGCCAGTCACATGACCATCAAGCCACACCCATCCAAATTAGGCCATGCCCAAGAACTGATTGTTAAGTAATTTTAATCCTACCCCGGCGTCTATGTGTTTGTGTGTATGAGAGAGAGAGAGGGAGGGAAAGAGGTTAGATCATATCTCTCTCTCTCTCTCTCTCTCTCTCTCTCCCACCAACGTCAGCAAGCCACCATCAGTCAAAATTCATAGTGGTCCCCGGGATTTAAAATTATAAGTTTGGTGGTCCCTGAGGCCCAAAAGGTTGGCAACCCCTGCTCTAGAGTGTTGCCCATTTAGTTTTGACTTTCTCTTGGAAGATATATGGAATGCTTTCTTTTAAATTGTCAGCACCACCAAAAAGTCTAAAATGATTTTTATTGAGAGTGGCTGCAATAAAAGAATCTTGAAAGCCTGATTGTCCTCCCCGTCTTTTACCCTTCTTATTAAACAAGGTTTCTGATCCATTTCTGTGTATTTTCTGCTTCTTTTGGACTTAAACAATGTTTTTCTCCTCATCACTTTGGTAACAGATCTGGTTTATCTCTGTCAAGGTCATCTTCTTTTCTCTATACATAAATAAAGATGATTCTAGTGATGGTTGCTTATTTTACAACAGTTATCTTCCCGACTACCTTTTTGTTTATTTAAAAAACTTTAATCTTATATATAAGATTATATATGTGTGTGTGATTAAGTCTGGTGCAACGTAGAGACTACAAATCCAAAAGAAATATATTCTAATCCTACAAATATGACCTTATAGGGTAAGAATTACTTAAATAAATTACTTTTATAAATCTAACTAATAAATCTGAAGAGGAAACACATATGTGTGCCTATGCCTCTGTTGAACATTGTGTGAAAGTTTATGGGAAAGCCAGGATAAAATATACCAATAGTTTTTTCTTTGGAGCCTCTTCAAAGGATCCACAACAAAGTGAGTAAGGAAGAGGGAGCATAGGAAATTATTTCAACAACAACAACAAAATCCTACACTTTACTCTTGTGTCTGTTTGAATGTTTGTAACCTGCAATTGGCTGAAATAGTGCTTCATAGACCAAAAATGTTTGAATCAATATACTTCAGAAAGAACTGGGCAACAAGAGGATTGGGACAAAGAAGAAGCCATCTTTAACAAACAAGTAACTTTACTTGGGGAAAAAAGGGGAAAGGAGGGAAAGAAAATGGAGACTTTAAGATCTAAAAAAACAACCAAAAAAGGGAAAAATAAGGTGAAAAGTGGATATAATGTTAGAAAGCAACAGAAAGGGGGAATACAGAAGAGGGGAAATAGAGTTGGAGAGACAAGGGGGTAAAAAGGGCAGAGAGAAGAAGCAAGGGAGGAAAGAAGGGAAGAGAAACTTCAAAGGTGTGGAGCAAGATGTAAAGAAACAGGACTTATTTAGAGATAATGGGTAAAAACTTAACTGAAAAAGTGATTCTGCAAAGGTACATAAGATTGTATTGTTATATTTGTATTAGAAATAATGTTAGAAAATTGGAAACAACATGTGATTAAAAAGTGGGATAAAATATTCAGTGTAATTCAGTGAAACTTTTGTGAACAAAAGAAAGGAAATGAAATAAATGAGAGAAATGAATTAAGAAGGAATGGGAACATTTTAATGACATAATGTTTTAAAATACAAGTGAAGTGGGGGGGGAAATAATTATGGAAAGTTTATAAGTGTTCCCATAGAAGTATGATACATATTTGAAAAGTAATGTGTAAAATGTTTAAGATTTAAATGAATATTAATATTAATGATAGATTTGAATCGGTATGGATTGTTGTTTTAATTATATTATATATTTATAATTTTTTCTCTTTTTAAAATATAGTGTCTAACTTTAGAATGTACTAAGCAGAATCCAAATGGAAGTTATGTATTATACCAACTGTTATTTTAGGGGAAAGAGATAAAGGCGTCATACTCCAATCAGTGATTACAGGAGAAATTTTGTTTAATGAGAAAAGATAATAGACAGCTGGAAACAGAACAGACAAAGAATATAAGTATAATGATTTGAACTGAGATGAGATAAATAAAATAAAACTAAAAAAGTTAAAAGAGGGGAGAATCTATATAGAAAATGTAAAATGGTAATAAGATATGGAATGGTATATAAAATGAGCATGAATTTGAATTTGTGTCTGTAAGAAGAGATGTAACCCGGGCTCAAGCTGCTTTCAAAAAAGATGTTTTATGTTTTTATGTTTTATGTTTTGTTTGTTTGTGTTTGTTTTTGAAAATCAATAAAAAAAATTTATATATACTTTAAAAATACCAGAACTATTGCCAAAACCAAACACTTCAACAGCAGAATAATCAGAGAAGCCATAGAAATAGAAAAACGCCCACACAGCATGAACAAACAAGATGACACCTCCCGCCTCCCAACCATTTGGAAACCCGCCCTCATGAACAGACGAGTACCTAACATGAAGAATGACACCAGACCCACACCCATCAGAGTCACACAAGATGCCACCACCACACTCCCATATAGAAAACAGACTCACACCCACTCAGAAGATGAGACACGACCATAGACCAGAAGCTACACTGCAACCTCATCACTGCCCACTTCAAACCCCTCCGAGCCATACATGAAGCAGGCCGACACCTACTATGGAGATGCAGCGTGACCTCGAACTCGAAGCCGGGCAGCAGGAAATCCAGCCAATCAGAACACGGCCAACCCCCCAACCAATCAAAACACAGCCAGGCCCCCCACCAATGAGAAGACACCCCCACCCAATCAGAACACAGCCAAGCCCCCACCCAATCAAGTCCCACCCCCACTGGCAGTTGGAAAGAAAAAAAGAAAAAGAAAAAAGCAGCTGCAATCTCACATCACTCTGAAAAGCAAGAGCCGAAGACAGAGGCCTGATGATGATGAATGAGACTTCATCGAAACGTTGCCTAGATATGGGGAAGCTAGCAGGAAATCAGAAGTCATTCCTGTTTCAATTGCTTTTACGCCCACCCATCATTACTGCTTAAATAAGAAAATACATATGAAATGACGACATGGCAGGGGGTGATGATGGCCCAGCATGGGGTGGGGTTTAAGGAAGTGCATGATGGTACACAGAGATGCAGCATAGCTTGGTGAAGGTGCACAGGGGTGCATGAGTGGTAGGTATGGAAATACCTCTGCAATTATGGCCCAATGAGTCATGGATTGACTAGCTTGTGTTAAAACTTCTTAAGCATCCTAGTCCTTAATTCAGGACAAGAAGTCTTTTTGAGTCAGAGTTTACCATTCTACCTTGCTGGTCTTATTGCATCTCAACAATAAAACAAATAAAGAAATACATATATATGAAACTGAAGTTCTGATGGGTAGATAATGGATTTAATATTTGCAGCATTTTTCTCAAGATGCTAAAAAAAGATCACTTTAAAAAGATTAATGGCCAGAGGAGCACATGGCAGCAGTCAAGGCTGTTTGCCCAGACTCTGTTCAAAATAATGTAATATCACTGATAAACTATGTTGATTGCTGAGCTGAGCGCAGTCTCACTCTCCCTCCCCAAAAGCTGTAAAGTGAGGATCAGAGAGAGGGGATTATCAGGCTCTGTAATTCTCTATAAAGGAGCTTGAAGGTGCCAAACCTTTCAGGAGTAAAAGCTATCTGTTCATGAGTAAATCTTTGCCATAATAATATATGACCTTTCATTTGCTTACTTGATTTTTAGAGCATGCAACATTGGAATCCCTGGTGATGTTTTCCATTTAGAACAGAGGTGGCATTCAGCAGGTTCTGACCAGTTATGGAGAACCGGTAGCAGAAATTTTGAATAGATCAGAGAACTGGCAAATACCACCTCTGACTAGCCCCACCCCCATCTATTCTCTGCCTCCCATTGAGTCCCAGCTGATCGGCTGGGTCTTCTTTTGTTGCCCTGCACAGGAGAACAGAGCTGGAAAGCAGGTTAGTGGGGTGGGGAGGGAATGAGGATTTTACAGTATCCTTCCCCTGCCAAACCCACCAAGCCACACCACACCAACCAAGCCACATCCACAAAACTGGTAGTAAAATTTTTTTGAATCTCACCACTGATTTAGAAGTATGATGTCCAAAGTAATTTTTCTTCTTTTAAATGCCTCTCTGTACATGTACATGTGTGCATCTTTATGTGCCTTTCACACTGAGAATTGCGAGAGCTGAAATCGAACATATCTGTTGCTGGTAGGTGCCAACTTGGAAAATAATACATGGCTCTCCCCATCTCTCTTTATCTAACTTTTTTTTATCTTGAAATGCAATTTGTAAAGTTGGGCACATAAGAGTGCATGTTCTCATGATCAAAAAAGGAGCTACTATTCTCCCTGCCTCTTCTCTGTTCTTCTAACTGTAGTATCATACTCCTGATTCCTGTGCATAGTGTGGTAAAGGCAGAGCCCAGTCTTTGTGCTGTGCAGATTCTCTTAATGCCTAGCTTTATTGTATCTTTTGGAGTGGAATATAGCCTGGATTCCAGGAGGCAGGGATTGCTGTCCAGAGGGCAAAGAGGCAACAGAGCTTGGAAAGTTTCTTTGGCAGAAAGAGTTAAAACCAGAGGTGCTATTCAACTGGTTCACACCTATTCGAGTGAACCGGTAGCGGTTCTTTGGCATGGGTCGCTGAACTGGTGGCAATCCCTGGCTGGTCATGTCCCCAACCCGGTCGCCCGGTCACCCACTTGCGATCTCTCTCCTAGCTTTCCGTTCCCCACGTCCTCTTTCTCCCCGGGGAAAAGGAAGAAAGGCATGGACACTGCAAGTATCGCTTTCCCCTTGTGAGTTAAAGTGTCTGGAGTGAGAAGGAGTGTGGTCTGACAGAGGGGGTGGGGGAATCCACTCCAGCCTTGGAGAAATTTAAAGGAGCTGCTTCCAAAATGCTTGTCTGTTAAGTGCTCTGTGTGTGTGTGTGTGTGTGTGTGTGTATAAGAGAGAAAGGAAGGAAGGAAGGAAGGAAGGAAGGAAGGAAGGAAGGAAGGAAGGAAGGAAGGAAGGAAGGAAGGAAGGAAGGGGAAGGGAGAGAAAGAAAGAAAAAAATAGGAAGAGAGAGAGAGAGAGGTAAAACTCTGTGCTATTATTTTTAATTGTTCCATTATTTATCATGTGTTGATATTTTACACTGTCCCTACACCTACAGTGATTTTTCTGCCTTTCTTTTGCCCAGGGCTACCACATATTTTTCAGGGTTTACATGCATTCAATGTCAATAGTCCAGAGCATAAAATACACATGTGTTTAACAAGAGTTGAAAGGGACCTTGGAGGTCTTCCAGTCCAACCTGCAGCTCAGGCAAGAAAACTGAGGATGCCAAACTCTGAGTAGAAATCCTGGGAAAGGTGTCAGAATAATACTTAGAAGGGACCTTAGGGTGAACCCTATACCATTACAGAGAAATGGCTGTCTAGTCTTTTCTTAAAAACTTCCAGTGATGGAGAACCCAGAACTTCTGGAGGCAGGCAGTTCCATTGGTTAATTGTTCTCACTCACAGGAAGTTTCTCCTTAGTTTTAGGTTGCTTCTCTCTGTTCAGTTTCCATCCATTGCTTCTTGTTTGCATTCTGCTTCTTGGAAAATACAGTGTCCCCCTTTCTTTGTGGCAGCCCCTTAAAAGCCTGTTGCCTATCACACTCTTGAGTAAAGCATGTGAGCCATTTCCTCCTTTCGGTGGTCCATGAAAGTACATCTATAGTATGCAGATAATAAAGTCAAAAAAGGTGAACAACATTTTTACAGAACTATAGATAAGCTGAGGCTGGGTGACAAGGAATGGCTGGGAGGGGAGGGGCTAGGTGAAGCACCCCTCGATGTGAGTGACATTGAGTTGGCCACACCCACCCAGTCACATGACCACCAAGCCATGCCTACCAAATAAGCCACACCCACAGAACCGGTAGTAAAAAAATTGGAATTCCACCACTGGTTAAAACCACTCTTCCTTAACTTTTCCAAGAGTATATTTACGGTTATGAAAATAATTGCTTTGGTCCGGCAAGATTCTGTCTATAGGTAAAGAATAATAATGAAACTGCTCTTAAGTAACTCCATGTATCGTTCTTGTTTTTGGGGGGTCTGAAACCTTTCCCCTAAACCTTCTAATGCTGGGCTGTAATAAAAACAAAAACCCAAAATTGGGACTCAAAAAGCTAGCCTTGCAGATTTCCTGCACTGCACCAAGGACTAGTATGCCTAAGAAGTTTTAACACCGTTTCAACCAGGGAGTAAAGAAGGAAAGTGGGTGAGAGATCCTAGGCTTAACCTGTCATGGGACCTTAGGAGTAATGCTATGCCAGGACCTACACAGAGAAAGCAGAAGGCAAAACAAAAACAACAAACCAAGATCCGGCCTAATGAGCCTTCCGAGAGCCAGGGGAGACAAAATCCTCGAAATGAAAGAGTGGCTGAGCAGAGCAAGGCTCAAGTGGATCAGCCACAATGTCACCAGATTGATCCAGAGTTCAGTGCCTATCAAATTGCCTTGCGCGCTCAAGAAAGAGAGAGAAATGTTTGCAAGGCTTGGACTGCCCAAAAGGTTAATAAAAAGGAGACAAGGACCGAAAGAAAAAAGAAAGAAGTCAGTGCCACATAGTTAGAATAGAGTAAGCACTTGATATGCACAGTATTCAAAGTTATCGAGATTTGCCAGCCAAGCTGGAGAAATAGGCCTTGGGAGACACTGGCTTTTGTCAAAGTTTGGTAACATAGTGCACTGTACAAGACCAGCAGCAGAGGGAGAAATCCCTTCTCTTTGTTTGCTATGTTCACTGAAAAGTTATTTTATTATTATTACTATTATTATTATTATTATTATTATTATTATTATTATTATTATTATTATTATTAACCTTGTCAGCCAGATGAGTTTGGCATTTTTGTCTATCGAGTCCTTACCAATAAATTATCATCATCATCATCATCATCTTTCTAAGGGTCTCCCTGTCAGGCATATCTGAATAAATAGTCCTCCTTTCAGAACTTTAAAAATATTTAAAGTTTGTGGAAGTTATGAAAATCCACAAAACTGACTTGAGCAGGTATTTAAGATGACAGGGGGAAAAAAAGGAAACAGAAAGAAAAAAGGAATAAAATAGCATAGTGAAGAAAGTAAACAAAATGGAGGCCTCACCTCCTTTTCCTCCAAACCCTCCTCCCCCCATTATGTCAGAAACAATCGTTCCACCACTCCTATGGTGCCATGCCCGATAAAACTTCTTGAATGAGGAGCGAAACATTTTCTTCTTATTCCTTAAGGTGGAGAGGGGACAGTCCAGTTGCCTTTTGAAAAAAGCACCTTTGAGACTTTGCTTTTCCATTGTTCAGGGTCCCACTTTCTTGTAAAGTAGGCACCCAATGATCTTTGCAATAAATTTTCTCATGTTGTGTTATTTCTTTCGTCTGAATCCATGAGACTAAATATGAATAGGTCCCATCTAGTTCCTCCACGTACATTCCCTGTGGAGTCCTGCTCTGAATGATCCACCACAGAGGTGGCATTCAGCAGGTTCTGACCAGTTCTGGAGAACCGGTAGTGGAAATTTTGAGTAGTTCAGAGAACCAAAAAATACTGGTTCTCTGTTGACTGGCCTCGCCCCTATCTATTCTCTGCCTCCCGAGTCCCAGCTGATCGGCTGGGTCTTCTTTTGTTGCCCTGTACAGGAGAATGGAGCTGGAAAGCAGGTTAGTGGGATGGGGATGGAATGGGGATTTCGCAGTATCCTTCCCCTGCCACGCCCATCAAGTCATGCCCACCAAGCCACCCCCACAGAACCTGTAGTAAAAAAAAATTAATCCCACCAGTGATCCACCATATCTAAAAGAATAAAGCAGGGTATTTTCTGGAAATCTAGCAAACTATATCCCTGTCCGACAGGATTCACCTCAAACTTTGTCACTTGGCTGCTATGTTTTGCATTGTTTTTAATCTCCGGGTGGCAGGGAACTACAGTTTAGAAAATGTAACTCAAGACAATCTTCTAGACTTTTCTCTTGTATTATTTAAGGGTGTGGATTATTTTTGTTCTTCATCTAATTCTTAATTGTGCAAGCTGAGTCCAGAAATTGTTTTATACATTAAAGCAATGGAAAGTGGGTGGTTATTAAGTTTTTAATTAAATGCTAAAGAACATGAAGATCACAATATCCAATGGGCTTATAGTGGGGCACAGGCATCCATTACAAGCCACAATGATGTCAAAATGATGGCAGTCATGTCTTGATGTTATTGCGCAGATGGCACAATGAACTAATAGTCAGAGTGTCCACAAGGTATGGTCAAAATAGTTAAGGTGGCCATGGTGTTTTTATGTGCATCTCATGAAGGATTTTTTGTGTGTGTGTGCTATATCCTGCAGACAACCCCATGTGATGGTGTAATTATCATCTTGCCCATATGCATTGCTGATTCATACAGGCTGTAAATAGTCCAAACAAATAAATAAAATTCCTGATTTACCTTATGCCCTATCCAACGTTCCAATAAATCCACAGAAAGCGAAGAGAAAAGCAGTTTTAGGAAGAAGGAAAACAAACCGGGAATTGCCTATGTAATCTTCCCCAAGCCCTGTCAACTTTTCAAAACTGACTTAGATTAGTTCTCTATGCCCTACTTAAAACAAGGTAAACCTAAATATTACTTCTTGATGAAGTCTAACTATCTGAAACCAACCATATTATGCAGTAGTGGGATTCAAAAAAATTTAGTACCAGTTCTGGGGGGCGTGGCTTAGTGGGCATGGTGTGGCTTGGTGGGTGTGGCTTGGTGGGTTTGGCAGGGGAAGGATACTGCAAAATCTCCATCCCCTCCCCACCCCACTAACCTGCTTTCCAGCTCTGTTCTCCTGTGCTGGGCAACAAAAGAAAGACCCAGCCGATCAGCTGGGACTCGGGAGGCAGAGAATAGATGGGGGCGGGGCCAGTCAGAGGTGGTATTTGCTGGTTCTCCGAACTACTCAAAATTTCTGCTACCAGTTCTCCAGAACCGGTCAGAATCTGCTGAATACCCACCTCTGATATTATGTATTAGAAAGACTACAAACCTAGAATACAATGAAGTAAAGTAGCACTGGAAATATGTTGTGCAAGGTCTATGGCTGAGGGAGATTTTTCCGTGTGTTTTTTTTTCTCCCTTGTAACCAGAGCTTTCATTGCTGTATCCCTGAGGTTCGTACTACCAAAAAAGCCCCGCTGCTTCTTTTGACATGTGTAGACAAACCTATTTGGCCTATAGATATTAATAAAGGAAGATAGTGAGGAGCAAGAGAAAAGAGAAACAGGAAAGACCCTTGGAAATTGAGTAATGAATGTCAATGAACAAACACAGAGTGCCAAAATAACGTTGCTACCAAAAATAAATCCATTCCCAAAGCAGGCAAACTGGTGTTTTTTTTTCACACTCATCACCAATATTATTAATGCTCTCTGTCACCTCTGCCTCTCACTATTAAGCAAAGCTGAGGCCCGGCCTGCGTTTTGAAAGCCTGGTGGGGATGCAAGCAGAAGACAGGCCTGTTTGTGGCAGGTTACAATATTTAGACACCCCAGCACCTCTGACTTAGTGGACTTATTTTTTGATAAGTGGCACTTAAAAGTGTTAGTATGAAGCACAAGTAGCTAATGCAAATATGTTACCGACCCCTACCAGAGTCAGCAATTATGCAAATATCCCAAGCCTTCATCTTTTATAATTAGATGGAGCTCGCTTATGGTGAACTCTCATTTTCTAGCTCACTCCTTGCTGAAATATTCCACCAAAAAGAGAGAGGGAAAGAGAAGCGGGAGGGGACGGGGGACGGCGGAGAGCCACAAATAGGCTTGAAATCAGATAAATAGTGTATTCTCTAAAGGGGCTTACGGGATGGTCTGTATTTAAAAAGAAGAAAGCTGGGAGGCTTTCGGCAATTATTTTCTTGTTTGTTATGCATGAGATATGCAGGAAAAGCATGGAGACATCAAGAATAAGATTGTAATAAGCATCCTGCCAAATTCATCTCAAGTGGACGAAATGTTAATTAATACTTTCTCTCTGCCCCCACCCTAAGGTATGTTTTGTTAGCTCAGCAGTGAAAAAAAGAAGGAGGGAGGGCAGCGGTTACATGATTGCAAGGCAAAAAGCCCTTGAAAGTATAGTTTTTCCCAGGAAGCTGTCTCCCCTGTAAACTTTTCCTCAAATCCCCATGGAAAAAGCTGTAGCTGCCCAAATACAACCCGTACAGCAGAGCCTTATGTATAGCTTCAAATGACACGTACCTAGGTGCAGGAGTGGGATTCTACCAGTTCGGACCAGTTCTATAGAACCAGTTGTTATGATTCTGCACAGTTTGGAGAACCGGCAAATCACACCACTGGCCTGAGAGCAGAGCTGAACCTTCCTTAGAACGGAAGCTTCTATTTTCAGTGCAGACTCAGGCAGCAGATTGCAGAAAGGTAGATCTGGGAGTGAAGCTGTGATTCTGCAAGCAACTCAATCGGCCTGTCTGCTTTGCCCTCATTTTGGGTAAAAGTTGCTCTTTTTTTAAATAAAAAATTCAACATTTACATAAATTTTTATAATATTTACATACAAGCCACACCCACCCAGTCACATGACCACCAAGCCACGCCCAGTCAGCAAGCCATGCCCACCCAGTCACATGACCACCAAGCCATACCCACAAATTAGGGCACGCCCACAGAACCGGTTGTTAAGAAATTTGAATCCCACCCCTGCCTTGGTGCCTATATGTCACACATAAAACAACAAAGAGTATGTCTTTATTGTTGAGTATCATTTTACTGCTTGATAAAGTACATAGAAAATCCTGGCTGTGCACTGCCTCCACTAAGAAAATCAAAGAAGCCTATATTCACAGTGGGAATCTTTTCTATGTCCTTGGGGCTTGCCCCAAATTTCATTGTAGAATTCCATTGTATAGAAAAGTTTTCCTGCCTAGAATGTCCCTATACAGTCACACCCCAATACACCGGCAACATTTCTGATTGTCCATCATTTCAAATGGGAGGACATGGAATAATGGACTTGACTTACAGAAAAGCAGATTCCAATTTAATTTAATTCAATTCAATGTATCTATTTATATCCTTCCTGTATTATTTTCATAAGTAGCTCAAGGCAGTGAACACATGCAATACTCATCCTAATTTCCCCACAACAGTCATGTGAGCTGAGTTGGGCTGAGAGAGAAGAACAACTGACCCAAAGTCAACCAATCAGTTTTCAAGCCTCGGATGGGACTAGAACTCACACTCATCATGTCTGGCTTCTAGACCGGTGTCTTAAACCACTGGACTAGAAGTTTCTCAACATAAGAGGAATCTAAGGGTGAAATCAGTTACATAGAGAAGTGGTGGGTTCCTCCTTTTCATGGGATTCAAGCAGAGGGTAGTCATATGTCATAGATGTTTCACATTGGAAGTTCGCAATAAGCAATATTTTGGATTAGATAGTCCCTTCCAACTCTTCAATGCTATGATTATGACGGGGCGGTCTTAGAAGGGATTGCTGATTTCACTCCCTTCTGTGAATGGAGCAGCCCTTCCACTGGCATCAGGGCAGTTCTAAATGCCAAAGTTTCAAAATGTGAAAACTCTGTAAACCTTCTGGTACCATCGGAGTTTTGCACTTCTTCATTATCATTGCAAGGAAAGGACATTCTTTCTTGAGCAGTCAGGAGATGTTGATGGTACCAGGTATAAATTGAAGGGTTGGTTTGTTTTTTTTACCAATACTGGAGAATTCGCTAACAAGGCACTGTACTAGTCACAATACTTCCAACTTTTGTTGCTGTCTGGTGCATAAACCATTTCCAGTTGTAGTGTCAATTTCCCCTCATGCTGCACAATCCTTGTTTCAAGAGAGGGCTGTTCAGGAGAACATCTAACCAAGCTTTAAAGATAAGTCATAAAGTCTCATTGAACACTTCTGTCTTTGAATGTGGCTGCACTATCAAGACAGCCAAACGACAAAATGGTACAAGGCACGAGTATTAGTGCTAAATGATTTGTAAAGATTTGGGGTTTTTTTTATCCCGCCTTTATTATTTTTATAAACTTCTCAAGGCAGCAAACCCACATAATCTTCCTTCCACCTCTGTTTTTTTTCTCTCCACAACAACAACTCTGTGAGGTAGGTTGGACTGAGAGTGAGTAGCTGGCCCAAGGCCACCCAGCTGGCTTTCCTGCCTAAGGTGGAATTAAAATTCACTGTCCTCTGGTTTCACGGCCAACATCTCATGCTTAATGCATGCTTGGAAGTCCCAATCTGGCATGGTAAGGACGCTGGTTAAAAAAATCAGTACACTAAATACAAACTAGGTGGATATGACCTCGTTGATGATCCTCACTCTGTCAAAGGCCTTGGAGTTGTCATATCAAATGACCTAAGGACCAGAGGTCACTGTAACAGCATTGCCAAAAAGACATTAAGAGTTGTAAATCTAATCTTACAAAGCTTCTCCTCTGGAAATATTGAATTGCTAACTACAGCATACTAAACTTTTGCCGGTCCAATACTCCAATACAGCTCATCAGTCTGGAATCAGCACTGCATATCAGACATTAATACAATCGAGCAAGTCCAGAAGTATTTCATGAGAAGAGAACTACACTCCTCTGCTAGCAACAGAATACCCTATATCAGTGGTCACCAACCGGTGGGCTGTGGCCCATTGGTGGGCCATGAGAAAATTTTGGTGGGCCGCAGAGAACTCTCACCCCCAGAGCACCCCTCCAAAGCAATTAATCCAGGCTGCACAGAAACACAAGGCTGTGCCGCCCACATGGCCCGCAGGAACCCTCCCCGCCCACTCACTCCTTACCTGGTAAACTTGCCTGCTAAATTTCTATTTTTCCTTTTTCTGACCATCATCTGTTCTGCTGTGCTGGGAGATTTAGATTAGTTAGGAAGCAGGAAATGGTTGGATTTCTTGCTTTCTAGCTAGTCTTTAGATCTTCAGCTCTGCTTTTAAGCACAGCCGAACTTCCCTTAGGACTGAAGGTTTGCTTGCAAGCAAATTCAGTGTAGACTCATGGCAAGCAAATTTGAGAGACTGAGCTAGCCGATGGCAGATAGATAGATCACTGGATGATTCTGTGAGCAACTCAATCTGCCTGCTTTGCCTGATTTTGGGTAAAAGTTGCTCTTTTTTAATAAAAAAATTCAATTTTACATACATGGTGACTTGTGAGTTAATTTTGTGAGTTTGCTTGCTAGCAAATTTTATGAGTTTGCTTGCAAGCAAACTTTATATGATAGACTGAGCTAGCCAATGGCAGATAAATAGATCTCTGAATGAATCTGTGATTCTGTGAACAACTCAATCTGCCTGCCTGCTTTGCCTGATTTTGGGTAAAAGTTGCTCTTTTTTAATAAAAAAAAAATCAATATTTATATAAATATTTATAATATTTACATACAAGCCATACCCAGCCAGTCACATCACCATCAAGCCACACCCACAAATTAGGCCACACCCACAGAACTGGTTAGTGGTCCCTGGGATCTAAAATTATGAGTTTGGTGGTTCCTGAGGTCCAAAAGGTTGGTGACCCCTGCCCTATATCACCAGGCTTGAGATTTTGGGCTTGGACAACTTTGAACAATGCTACCTACGGTTAAACTTAAGCCTAGCACACAAAATTATCTGCTACAATGTCATACCAGTCAATGTCTACTTCAGCTTCAACCACAACAATGCAAGAGCACACAATAGATACAATCTCAATGTCAACCGCTCCAAACTTGATTGCAGAAAGTATGACTGACTTCAGCAACAGAGTGGTCAATGCCTGGAATGCACTACCTGACGCTGTTGTTACATCCTCTAACCCCCACTCCTTTAACCTCAAACTAACCACTATTGACCTCACCCCATTCCTAAGAGGTCTATAAGGGGCATGCATAAGTGCACCATCGTGCCTACCATCCCTGTCCTATTCTCCCCATTTATTCATACCTATTTCCTGTATTCTTACCTATGTTTATACTTATATCTATTATCTTGTAAGCGATTGACAAATCAAATAAATCAAATAAAAATAAAATAAATAAATTCTAATTCACATCATGTCTGAACTAGCTCAGGATTGGACTCAAGTCTCCCTAACCCAACTGAACTTCATACCTCCTTCGTACGCGAGGGGCATTTAAACCTCACATTTATTCTGCTTTAAATCCAACACTCTATCCAATGCTAGATCAAAATGTGCTTGTCAAAAAGTTAATTTTCTCGACAAAAGAGTCTTCTGTCTTATTCTCTGGCTTCTGGGAGACTTGCTTTCCAATTTCTTTTGGTGGCATTTTGAGTTTACTTGATTGCTAGAGGGAGTCCATAGAGCAGCTGGTTTGTTGTTTTGTATTACGCATGCCTCTATCATGCATTTCCGAGTTCTCGCTTGATAGCTTCTTTTGGGATTTAACTGAAATGTGGGAAGCCAGGAAGAATGCATACTGTTGAGATCAATCATCCAAAGTAAACCAGAATAATCACAAATTGGTCAATAAATCCACCCGTGAGAATCCACCCAGCTTCCTCTTCTTTCTGAAATAACTTTTGAAAGCAAATTCTTTCATCCAAGTGGATGAGCAATTGTAGAAAAGAAAAGAAAAAGATGCAGGGGAAATGTTCTGGTTTGCCCTAAATCTGACCAACGAAGACCATTCACCAAGTGGCAAGCCTAGCTTCTGGCTGGTTTAAATCAGATCAAATTAAGCAATTTGCTTCCTATCTCCCTTGATGAAGTCTCTTCTTCTCCCCTCCCTCATCTTAACGGCAGCCCAGGTGAATGGCAGGTTTAAGTCAACATCCATTTAAAATATTTAAATCGACAAGTTCTTTTTTTTTCTCCCTTTCTTCATTTTACCTCTCCTCTCTCTCTCTTTCCCCTCCCCCCTTTTCAGCTGCTCTTCAACCAATGGAGTAATTTGGCTGTGCTGTATCTGGCCATCTTTAGGATGATCTTTTCCCAGCGCACAATGGTTCTCTGTGGTCAATTAATTAATGTTTGTGAAGCTTATTGTGCCTCTTGGATGAAAGGAGTTACAGGCTGTAAAGTCATTGTATTACGTGGATGATGACTGATGGCTGTGATAGCACGAAGCTGCTTGCCCGGCGCAAGTGCCAAGGAAGGTGAAAGTTCAGGGCTAGTTTATGTATCAGATTAATTTGCTATTAAAAAGCTGGGGGGAAAATGAAGGATGGGAAAATTGTTCCTTCTTTTATGAAATGTACCAATCCGAATAGAAGCTCTTCGTCACTCTTGCTCTGCAAATGTACTACTGTGTAAGTGATTGATCTGTAATTTCAGCAGAAAACTGACATCCTGACAGAGTTAACATTACACCTATGAAGCAACTCCCAGCAAGATTACTTATTAATTTATTCCATCTGTATCCAGTCTTTCTTCAGTTGTCTTTCAGATGCAGAACTTATTTTAGTTTCACACCAACAAACTTTCGAGTCAAAGAGGCAGTGACTAGTTTCTATCATTCCTTGGTCTAATAGCCCCTTTGAAGTAAGATCTTGCTGGTCCTTAGTTGAACATCTAAACCACTGTATCATATTAATTTTCCCATTTAAAGGCTGGGGGTGATCCAAAGCCTTGCATACAGCTCCCAGCGCTCAGAGTTACCATGTTTAATAAGACACAAGGGAGAAATTATTAAGTATAGGTGGAATAATGCATAGTTTATTAGCCAATGTTCATTACTAGCAATAGCAGTAGACTTATATACCACTTCATAGAGCTTTATAGCCCTCTCTAAGGAGTTTACAGAATAGCATATGGCCCCAAACCATCTGGGTCCTCATTTTACCCACCTCAGAAGGATGGAAGGCTGAGTCAACCTTGAGCCGGTGAGATTTGAACTGCAGGCAGCTGGCAGTACTGCATTCTAACCACTGTGCCACCACAGCTCCTAAATCGGATTGTAATTTATACAATTTAAACTCAACCCATTTCAGTTTTTCTCCGAGCCCCATCCATGTTTTCAAATGGCATTCTTTCAACAGATCAGTCAAAAGCCAAAAGCAAGTCAGACCAGAAATATTGTCTCTCCCCATATTCCACTTATAGTCTGATCCCTTCTGATTTAAACCAATTCCCTCCCCCACATATATTTAAACAGGCCTATGCCTGTATTCAAATCTGACCACCTGCTTAGAGTTTCATGGGTTTTCATGGCAAAAATTAAGGATGTGATCTTATATCCATTTACCTGAAGTAAATCCATAGTCCTGAATAGCTATGCATGCTGTTGTGCTGCCAACATGGGAACAATTCTATAAATTGTTGCATTTATTTATATAAATAATATAATATTATATATAATATAATAATATAAATTGAGGTTAGAGGAGTGGAATTAGGGAAAATATTGTTTTTTAGGAGAAAAAAACAGATGAGTAAATATTTCTGATGGTTATATGATCAATACTATAATGGAAGATAATATATGTTATATGATTGATGTTATCATATTTGTTTATATATTATTGCATATTTGTTTATATATAGATATATATACATATATATTATATATTTGTTTTCTTAAGTTTTCGCGGGTACTTACATGTATGGGTCTGGCTGTTTATTTCCTCTCCGTAGAGGTCTGATATTTGTTTTCTTAAGTTTTCGTGGGTACTTACATATATGTATGTGTATATATATATATATATATATATATATATATATATATGGATCTTTGGTTGTTCGGGTTTTCTCCCGCGTAAGATTTGAATCCTCAAGATTTGAACCTCAGAAAACAAATATATATATATATATATACATACACACACATACACATACACATACACATACATATACTTATATATATATTCATGTATGATCATAATGATGATGTTTGTATGTTAACACCTTGGACACCTAGAGAGCACACTGCTCAACATAGAAAGGAAATGTATGATATAAAACAATAAAAATATTTCGAAAAATAAAATAAATTATAATAGCAAAAGAAAAAGAAATTTGACTCAGCCGTCCATCCTTCCAATGTGGGTAAAATGAGGACTCAAATTGTTGGGGGCAATAGGCTGCCTTTGTAAATCACTTAGAGGGGTCTGCAAAGCACTATAGAGTGGTATATAAGTCTAAGTGCTATTGCTATTGCTAGTTCTGTCCTTGCAACCAATGTGATGGACCACTTTTATTGGATTAACATGTCATAGGGGTTATCTAATAATTCCTTTTTTGCTGTTCACCAGATAGCAAAACTTGGATGTTATGTCAATTTTTGCAATGAAATAGAATTCCAATTTCTAATATTTATGGCCAATGTTTCAAAAACTTCGATTGCCAGTTGCAGAGTCCTGTTGAGGAAGCTCTTATCCTGTCCCATCAACTCAGACCGAAGCCAAGAATTCTTCCTCTGAAATTGATCAACAGGTTCTGGTGTACAGTTGCACAAAGACGTGTCGAGCTGTGCAGTTCATGACCTAAATCTAATGGTTACCTTTGTCATCTGCGCTGGACAATTAAGTGACGGAGGAGTGAAACTGACATTGAGGAGCAGATTTTTGCCTTCCAGCTGCTTTCAAGACTTAGATTTCACTGTATCATGTTCAGAAAGGTCACAGCTCTGGCCAGATGACCAGCCCGGAGGTGCAGATGGCTGCATTTGTCACCTGACGGACGAGGGCCTCCACAACCTGCTGCAGAGGGCCAAAGTTCACCCAAAGGTTATGGGCCTCTGCAAAATGTCTTGCATTATTAGTCCATCAGCAATGGGACCGTCCTTTCATTTCGCGATTCCAAAACTCAGATTAATTTCATACAATAGCCAAACCGAAGCTACAATGGACACTTATTCAGAAGAGAAAATCACTACAAAAATGCTGTTGTTCAAACAGAAGTGGGGGTTGAATCCTATCCAATCTCTCAAGGGGAAAAATGTGCCATATTTTCTAATGAAATGGGTGTTGTTGTTGTTGTTGTTGTTTTAAAAAAAGCTTACTATTGCAGCCTGATACTCACAACTTCTGGTTATTTAAGTGTCCTCCTTTCTAAGTGAGCAAATGGAATGTGGACAGGGTATCTTTTGTGTTGAAGGGATGGTCTTAAATTCAGCTGATATCAAGATCCATAAAAAGTAATGGGTTTTTCTCTTGTTTCCAGTTCTCTGCTTCCACATGCAACAGATGTTCTTAAGTGCTTCTCAGTTTAGGCCTGTGTATTTTTACTCTAATGGGTTTCCTGCTTCAACTGCTTTGAGAAGCCTCCATCATTTTCCGATACAATATGCAGACTCCGTTCCATGAAACACAATCGTGGGATGAAATCTTGCAAGTTCAAACTTTTGGGCTTGTGTAAACTTACAAAACTTCTTCATGTATTTATGCACCTGGGGTATCGATTTAATTTCAGTCACCTATAGTTTATTGTTGGGCAAAGAAGATCGAAGAGAACTTTGTCAATTTCAATGGCTTCATGAATTGAAATGAATATGAAAACCAGCTTCTTTGAGCCCATAGAAGAATACAAAGATGTCCATTGACTTTGGCCTCCATTGTAAGAACAGTTTGACTCATTGCCTGTAAAATGTTGAGATTTGACAAATGTTTTAAAGCCTGGAGCTCAAGGTTTCTATATCTACAATCTTTAGGCCAGTGATGGCGAAACCTTTTTGTTGTGGTGTGCCAAAAGTGTGTGCACGATAGCGCATGTGCCGGCACCCACAATGCAATGCACCCTGCCCCCTGCAAATGTGTATGCAACCCACCACCACCACCCCCTTATCTGCACTGCACATGCATGCGCCTCCCAGTTGCTTTTTGGGCCATTTGAGGCCTTTTTCAGCCTCCCAGAGGCTTGAAGCCTTTGAGAGGCCGAAAAGCTGGCCTTCTGGAAATACCAGAAGTACCCATTTCAGCCTCCAGAGGGCCTCTGGAGCCCAAGGGAGGGCGAAAGCGGCTTGAGGAGTTTGAGGGAAGCCTCTGCAGCCTTTGGAGGCCAAAAAATGGGCCCGTTTCATCAATTCCGGCATTTTGGAAGTGACCAAATGGGCCCTTTTTTCGGCCTCCAAAGGCTGCAGAGGCTTCCCTAGAGCCTCTGGGAGGCCAAAAATCGACTGGGAGGCGCGCACATGTGCAGTGCAGATGAGTTTGGCTGGGGCTCGATGCCTGCCCAAATGGTTCTCCATGCCACCTGTGGCACACGTGCCATAGGTTTGCCATCATGGTTCTAGGCTCTTCACTTAGAAAGGGGGAGGGAAACATCTTATGGTAGATCACAGGTTCAAAGAAGAAGAAACATACACAAGAGCTGCATAGTCAAGAAAAAAATATGCAGAAAATCATCTGCCTCTTACCTGTCTACCTAAAAGATCATTCAGCTGTGCCATAGGCCAGCCCAGCCTTTCCAAATTCAAAGTAACCTGTTGTTGCCATTTATTTATTTGTTTGTTTGTTTGTTTATGAACAAGAGCTTTAGCATTTTTTCTCCACTCCTTGAAGTTCTGCTCAGAATGGACCACCCACATCAGTAACATTACATATATGGGAAAGAACTGATTAACTAAAATAAGTACAGGTAATCCTTGACTTATGGCTGCAATTGAGCCCAATGTTTTGGTTGCTAAGCGAAACAGTTGCTAAGTGCGTTTGGCTCCATTTTACAGCCTTTCTTGCCACCATTCTTAAATGAATCAGTACACTTTTTAAGTTACTGACATGGTTGTTAAGTGAATCGGTACCTCCCCGTTGGCTCTGCTTGTCAGAAGGTCGCAAAAGGGGATCACATGATGCTGGGACACTGCAACCGTCATAAATATGAACCAGTTGCAAGGCATCCAAATTTTGATCACGGGACCATACGGATGCTGCAATGGTCATAAGTGTGAAAATGGTCATAAGTCACTTTTTTCAGTCTGGTTTTAACTTTGAATGGTCACTCAATGAATTGTTGTAAGTTGACAACTCCCTGTACATCACTTATGTACAATGTAAAGGACAGGTGTCAGAGAGGAATAGCCAACCCAAAATTTCAATCTGCTTTCCCACTTTATACCAAATAACAAAAGTCTCTCTCTCTCTCTCTCTCTCTCTCTGTCTCTCACTCTCTCTGTCTTTCCCTCTGTCTGACTCTCTCTCTCTGTGTGTCTCTCTGACTCTGTCTGTCTGTGTGTTTGTGTGTGGGCATGGCTTGGTGGGCGTGGCAGGGGAAGGATACTGTAAAATCTCCATTCCCACCCTACTCCGGGGGAAGGTTATTGCAAAATCCCATTCCCTCCCCATCCGACTAACCTGCTTTCCAGCTCTGTTCTCCTATGCAGGGCAACAAAAGAAGACCCAGCCGATCAGCTGGGACTCGGGAGGCAGAGAATAGATGGAGGCAGGGCCAGTCAGAGGAGGTATTTGCCGGTTCTCCAAACTACTCAAAATTTACACTTCTGGTTCTCCAGAACTGGTCAGAACCTGCTGAATACCACCTCTGGGGTGTGTGTGTGTGTGTGTGTGTTTGGATAAATGTGGCAGACTCTTTGTTTTACTTCAGGATGCTCAAATGAGCATCAACCTCTAGCATGATTGTTCCTCTTGAAATTTTATTTATTTATTCTTAGAAGGTATTTATGTAATGTTTATATGTGACCCAGATAACAGCAGGAAGATTCTTGCTGCATACCTGTTCTTTTAAATTTCTGGCAATGTTAGAATCTTACTACGCTCTGAAACCTGTAACTGTGTGACTTTTGAAACTGCTTGCTACTTATGTTAACTATTTCGTTTGTGTTTGTTTCCTCTTTAGCTCCAGTTGCTGCTATTTTCATAATTACATTACATCTGAATTATCATTTTTCACTTGTGCCTCAGCAGGGTGCTTTCATTATGGGTCTTTTGGAGACTTTGAAAATGTCTTCAAAAGTTTACGCTCATGATATTTGTTTCCAAGAATATAATCGTATGTAATGGGAAGACAGAATAACCCTCGGGAATAGCAGGAAGAAGTATAACTAAGACAATGGTAAGATAAAAGAAATTTGAGTCCAGGCCAGAACTGTAACCTGAGTAACCACCCCACTGAGAGAGCAGAAAAGGTCGTTCAAATTTGATCACTAATAATAAAAATAGCATTGGTATGCATGACTTTGATTTCCTAGTCTGGTCTACCTTAAACGGTTGATAAATAGTGACCAAGGATACGCTGGAAGCAATTCAGAAGACAATTAAATAATGTTGAATACGTTCTTGGTTTCATTGGCTAGAGTTAAGCTGCAATAGATCTTTAAAACATTTTATATGTGATATAATTGATAGCAGCAGATAGTCTATTGCACTGGTCTTCTATGATTCCTGTAAGTATTGTGACCAATCTGAAATATTTGGGCAATAAATGCAACTTTACAAAATAACCATATGAATTTTCACATTGAACATTGATCGATCGATTGATTGATTGATTATGGGCTATAATCCAGCTTTTATTCATGTCTATTCAACATATAGGTTTTGAATAAATAAGGGAAGGAGAGTATACAATCTTGCTTCATTCCTTTGCCAACCTGTAGTTAGTCTGTTTCACCCTTTGCTGAACTACTGACTCTTCCTGACCTGCATATAAGTTTCTCATGAGGACAATGAGATGTTGTGGGCTTCAGTGATGGTATTCTTACCGGTTCAGCACGGTTCTGCCAAGCTGGTAGCGCCGATGAGCAGTGGAGACCATACAGGTTCTCTCCACCGCTCTGTTGTCGGGCCCACCCATCCACCCAGGCTCCCATAATGACCTTTATTCCTTGTTTTTGAAGCGCAGCTGCTTTGCGCGGGACAGCAGATTGTCACACGTCAGCTGCTGAAGCGACCGGGAGAGTGCAGGCTTGCAGGAGGCGAGTTGGAACCCCTCTGCGCCTGTGCAAAGTGCATGTTTGATGCATGCACAATGTAAAATGTGTGCGGGCATGCAAAGCCTCACCCACCGAACCACTAGTAAACATTTTTGAAATGCATCCTGGTGGGATTCCCATTTTACAGAGCACTTTCCACAGTGTAATGCAGTCAAAGATTTTCCTATAATTAACAAAAACTTACTGACTTCTTTTTGGTGTTCTTTAGCTTTTTCAGTTATCCAGAATACACCAGCAATAATGTCTCATGACTTTTTTCTAAAGCTGACTTAAACATGGCATCTCTTTTTCCATGTAGGCCTCCTATCTGTGTAAGATGATGCTAAGTATTATTTTTCTTGCATGGGAAATAAAGGATATTGCATAATTGTCTGCATACTCTAGCATTCTAGGCTGTCAGGACTGCATAGCGTGTCTAGCATGTGTACTGTAAATTTCACTGATATTGTATGCCATATACTAAATGCTATATTTTTTGCACTATAAGACACTCCAAACCATAAGACTCATCTAGCTTTTGGAGAGGAAAACAAGAAAAAAAATCTGCCTCCCAGCATCCATCGGTATTCATCAGGCAAGCATCCTTGTAGCAAATGGCAAACAGCCTGGTCAGCTTCAGCATGTTTATCGCAGCCTGATTTAGCACGAGCAGCTGATTGGTGTTTGGATCCACCTCCACTGAACAACTGTACCAGGCTGCAGGGATCGCTGCCGCCCATCACCATTGTCACCATCAATCCCCGCCATCTATCACCATCTCCACGCATCCCATTTTCAGCCTTTCCACGTCCCATTTTTGGCCATTCCATTTCTACCACCTGTCGCTGTTGATTGCCGCTACCTATTACCGCTGCTGTTTGCTGCCTCTGACTTTCGGCGGCAGCGAACATCAGTGGTGATTGGCAGAGATTGGCAGTGATCGGCGATGGCAATAGGCAGCGATAGGTAGTGATCAGCAGCAGTGATCAGTGGCGGTAGGTGGTGGCGATAGGCAGCGATAGAGGTGGTGATCCCCGTCGCCTGGAATGGGCCCAAAATGGGACATGCGGAGGCAGAAAACGGGTTGCGCAGAGGTTGAAAACGGATGAAGGTGGGGACTGGTGGATGGGTGGGGCTTCAGCAACATTTGCTTTATAAGATGCACAGACATTTCCACCCACTTCTTTTTTTGGAGGGGGGGAGAGTGTGTCTTATAGTGTGAAAAATACAGTAAATAATAAATTCCTTGTACACATTTTTTTGAGACATAAAAGGTGTTTTTTTCAATGTAGCAATAGCAATATCACTTAGATTTATATACTCTTTCACAGTCCTTTACAGGGCTTTCTGGGTGCTTTACAGAGTCAGCATATTGCCCCCAATAATCTGGGTCCTCATTTTACCAAGTTTGGAAGGATGGAAGGCTGAGTCAAGCCTGAGCCCATCAGGATCAAACTGCTGGCAATTGGCAGAATTAGCCTGCAATATACCTTCTAACCACTGTGCCGCCAGGGCTCCTGGTAAAGTCACTTTAGGTCCAAACCTACCTATTTTGGAAGAGGCATAGAAGAAACACAAAGACATGTCATAAACCAGTTCTTATAAAGGTAGACAAGATGGGCTGGACTGCCTTTCTTCATATGTTGATCTGGGAATCAGTTGCTTCAAATTTTCCATTTTTCTTGTTCCCTTAAAATTTTAACCTCTCTCTGTCTCTTTCTCTCTCTCTCTCCCTCCCTCATTCTATATCTCAGCCTTCCTGAACCGGATGTGCTGAGACTACAATGTCCAAAAGTTCTCCCCCCTCTCTCCCCTCCCTCCCTCCTTTCCCCCTCTCTCAACCTCTTTCAACTTGTTGGCCACTATGCCATTCTCCAGATTTGCTGGCATAGGTTACAAGTTGGTTACAACCTGACTGATTCTTCCTCTGTTGTTTGCCATTTTTAGTGGGTACTTCCTCCCAAACAGCTGCTTTGACAATTACTGTTCCTGGGATTAAGCAGTCAGCTCTAATTCCATTGCAACGTACTTAGATCAGCCTTTCCTCTACGGACTTATGTTCTGTTAAGAGCATTTTCTGTTAATAAATGTAACTCTTAAACAATCAGTTTCACTCTGTGGGATAATTGATTGTATCAGGAGATGGGCTTTAGATTTAGTAGAGTTAGGCTCATGTGCTGGAAGAATAGAAACATTGGTACTAGTAAAATAAAGCCGTGGAGTCTATTGCCATCTAGGGGGCAAAATGTATTATCACATCAATTTCCCCCACCCACTCAAAATGTACTGTATCCTTATACAAGAACATGGTTGTGAAACAATAGATCTGAAACTAAGCCTTTAATAAAACCTGTCAATCACAACCCCAAGAATTAATTAGCATGGGAACAATTGCTATAGTACTAAGAGGATTTAAAAACAAAATAAAACGAGGATTTGGAAATATTACATGAGTAAAAGAATAATAAACTTATGATCAGAAGCATTATTTAATGTGCCCAAGCAAAATCAGCACTGCCTTTTGACAAATACTATATAATACTATTGACAAAAGACTATACAAATATAGATCCATAGAGTATCCATAGTCCTTACACTGCAAGCAATTCTCTTGGCACACATCAGGTTTACATTTTTGTGTTATATAAAAGGAGAAGAAGAAGAAATAAGTGGAAGGATGGCACAGAGTATAAAAAGCACCAGCATTAAGAACCATCTTTCCCTCCAAGAATGTCCACAGAAACCCTATATATATATATGTATATGTGTGTGTGTGTATATATATCTGATGGCAGATGAGATTCTGCTGAAACGTCGCTACAACTTTAAAAGCACAACTACTATGACGTGGGAAAATACCTGAACAAAGCCGAATGCCATACATGTAAGTACCCGCGAAAACTTAAGAAAACACACACACACACACGCATATGTGTGTGTGTGTGTGTGTGTGTGTGTGTGTGTATGTATATGTATATATATATGTATGTGTATATATATGTATATGTATATATAGATATATGTTCTGTCTCACTTTTCTTCTTTCCCAAAAGATGAAAGAATACAAACTCACACAAACACAGGCAGGCAAGCTGGCTCGGACTTCACAGAGTTAATTCTTTGGAACTGATAATATCCTTGGCATTCCAACACGCTCTGCCTGCCAAGTCTGAACTGATAACAAATAAAAATCTACTCACAGAAAATTACAAGGCAGTCCACAAAAATCATTCACGAAGAAAATCTGAAGTAAGATTAAACTTTGTCCCGTACAAAGTTCCAGCCGAAAACACACCCACTTTTATCCCCTGTGGGGTGTGGCTCAATGACTCAGCTCACTCTCTGACCCTCCCATGCCTCCTACGTTGCTGCTCACGTTTCTCCCTACGGCACTGCTTACGATCAAGCCAACACTCTTCCTCTTTACTCCCTGCCAGGGGCTGCTCCAATATGCCTTCCTCCTGATTAATCTCAGGCTGATCCTCTCGATAATGCCTGAGGCATTATCAGGGAGGAAGATCCTGGGAAGTAAGGCATTGCCAGAGAGGAAGGTCCTGGGGAGGAAGGCATTCCCAGTTCCTCCTCCTCATCTTCCAGGTCTTCTTCCTCTGACAGCATAGGCTCGGGAATCAGTGCCACAACACTATCCCCCACCGCAGGGCCCTTCCCCTGAGTCTGACGGTCAGGATGTGGTCACAAGGGGAAATGGTCACGGAACATCCGTATAAGGTCTGGGGCATGGATCATGGAAGCATCCACCCAGGAGAGGGCCTCCGGCCCATCCCCCCTGCCTCTTGATCAAATACTGGAACCACCCTTTCAGCCAGCGGGAATCCCTAATGCGGTCCACCTTGCCTTCTACTGCGCCATCTTCCCCGGGCACAGGTGGTGGATCAACAGCTGTGGGACATCGGAGATAACACAAAGGGGTGTCAGGGACCAAAAGGGAACGGTGGAAGACTGGATGAATTTGCATGGAGCACGGTAGAGTCAGTTGATAGGCTACGGGGTTGATGACCGCCTCGATGGGAAATGGGCCGATGAACCGATGGTCCAGCTTCTTTATCGGGTGGTGGACCTGAAGATGTTTTGTGGATAACCACACATGGTCTCCTACAGCCAGCGGAGGCATTGCCCGTCGAGAGCGATCTGCAAACTGCTTGTAATCTTCCTTGGCCTGTATCAATTGCTGCTGAACTAACCGGTGAACTGAGTGAAGTTCTGAAAGGAATTCCTGGGTCTCGGTAACAGGGGAATCTAATAGTGTCAAAGGGAAGAACCACGGATGGTACCCCACATTAGCATAAAATGGTGTCATTTGGGTGGAGGTGTGCTGGGAGTTGTTGAATGCAAACTCCGCCAGAGGGAGATAATCATGTTCTGCCATTGGTTTACAAAACAATGCAAGTATTGTTCGAGAATGCCAATGACCTTCTCCGTCCCCCCATCAGTCTCTGGATGGTGCGCCGACGACAAGAGCACCTGCACCTGTAACACAGTCACCAGACTTTTCCAAAATTGGGCTGTAAATTGTACACCGTAGTCAGAAACTACCCTGTCTGGCAGACCATGGAGACGAAAAACATGCTGCAAGAACAAATGAGCAGTTGTATGGGCCATTGGCAATTTAAGACATGGAATGAAGTGGGCCATTTTTGTCAACATGTTGACCACCACCAGCACAGTTGTAAATCCAGAGGATGGCGGTAAATGAGTCAAGAAGTCCATGGAAATCGCTCCCCATGGTCTTTCTGGAATCAGCAGAGGTTGGAGGAGACTAGGAGGCTCACTCGTCGCGCTTTTTGCTTGCCTGCATGGTACACAGGACGTGACATAGACGTGGACATCATGCCATACTCGAGGCCACCAAAAAGTCCGCGTAACAAGATGGAGGGTCCTAAAAAACCCAAAATGGCTGGCTGCAGGGTTCTCGTGACACTGAGTCATAATAAGGGCTCGAACCGGCCCCGATGCTTGAGTAAACCCTCTTCCAAAGTCCATGGGGATTCAGGTCCAATCTCCCCCATCGTCTGCTGCGATCAAGCATCTAGGGGCTTCACCTCTTGCACCTGAGTCCGCAAGTCCACCAGTTCTTAGACTGCGGCCAAGGATTCTGCTGGCAGCACTGTCTGCGGAGGAAGGGGGTCCTTGGGACAAAGGTACTCGGGTTTGCGGGACAGGGCATCCGCCCTCCGATTGTGATATAGGTCACAGAAAAGTTGAACCAGGCAAAAAACGACCACCGGATCTGCTACTGGTTCAACTTTCTTGCCGTTGACAAATGCTCTAAATTCTGATGGTCCGTCTGGACCTCCACCTTGTGTCAGGCCCCCTCGAGATGATGTCGCCAAGCCTCAAACGCAGCCTTGATGGCCAGCAACTCTTTTTCCCAGATGGTGTAATTGCGTTCGGAAGGAGTGAGTTTCCAGGAATAATAAGTGCAGGGAAAAAGAGTGGCTCTATCTACCGGGGCTTGCAACAACACTGCCCCAATAGCCACATTGGACACATCCGTCTCCACCACAAAAGGATGATGCGGATCAGGGTGCCTCAATATATATATATTTTAATCGATTAATTGCTGCAGTTCAGTACTCTTTGTCAATGTGTGCTGACTTGGCCAGGGGGGAAAAAAACTCCTCAAAGGTTAATTTGGGGGAAAGTGGGGCATTCCTGGGAATTAAATGATATGACATGATGGCCAAACTTCCTGCTTTGAGCCCCTCTCTACAGCAGCTCTTTTGTGAGAGTACCCATGCCATGTTCTCAACTTTCCAAAAAGACTTATTGGGCTTGGCTCAAAAGTTTTGGGTCTACAGTAGGGATGTCAAACTGGCAGCCTGCAGGCCGGATGCGTCATGTGCAGGCCATCCCACCCCAGCTCCGTGAATGAGGGAAAATGTCATAAAACATCATGTGACAGCAACATGACGCCACGAGTTTGACACCCGTGGTCTGCAGGATTGACTATGAGAAGGTGGCTACCTAGCTTCTGCTTCAATACTGCCCATAAAAGGGGAGCCATCATTCATCTGAACACGGTCAGATCTTCAGCAGAAATTTCCTCCCCCACAATTCTCATCAACTGGGTCTAATCGTGTTTGTACTATATTATATTTTGCTGTCTCTTCCTTCCTTTTCTACATGGCACATTAGAAGAAAAGATCAACAGATTGGGTATTTGTGAAATCGTGTTGTTCCTACCATATAACTATGGGGTAGAGCTAGATAGATGGAGGAAGAAACAGAGACCACATGGGTTCCAGCCCCTGGAGGTGTGGGCAGAAGACATTTATCATGAGCTTCCACGGGTGAAAAATATCTTGAATTAGAAAGATTCAGGATTATAAATCTGGAGCTGCACAGTCAGTAACGTATAACTATTCTCAATCTTACTCTCAGAAAAGAAGTCTGTCCTCATTCAACAAAGAACAGAATGCATAAATGCTGTTTACATGTGGTCAATGTCATGGTCATTCCTTTCAATCTTAACTCTCTCCCTCTCTATGGTAGCTGCCATTACTATCACTAATGGGAATTCCCCGCAGTGCTAACAGCAGAGGCAGGGGGAGAGATATCGGTGGGGAGAATCACAATGAAAGAGAAATGGTTAGCTCTTCCTCTGCTGCAGAAGCATCCTTTTAACTATGTATAGAAGGGCTCAAAAGAAATTTTTTTGCAGGTATTTAAGATGTGCATTTTGACACATTGGACTTGGCCTTCAGCATTCAACAGGTCATCCTGAAGAGATTCTATATAGTCCCCAGAACCTGCCTTGCTATTACGGTCTTGATTTGTATGTTGTGCATGGTTAGTCACCCTGGAAAGAATGAGCTCTTGAAAAGGTGGCTAGGAAATGCAAAAAGAAAAAAGAAAGAAAGAAAAAGAAAGCAGAAATACTGCTTACTGCAGTGTTGGACCTCATGTCTGGGATTGCTAGAAGTTGTCATTCAGCAACAGATGAAACAGGGGTGTCTGCAAGCCAAAGAAGTCCATATGGTGGCCACACATGGTCCAAAGGCCTATCATATATAAAAAAAGAGTTGGACATTTGTCATTTAGTAGAGTGGCAAGGTGGCCTAATAGTGAAGATACTCACCTCCCACTTGGAAGATAGAGAGTTCAGTCCTATGTAGTGGTTGATGTTTCTCTCTCAGGGCGCAAAGAGAAAATATCTGCTGAGAACTCCACATAGGTGTCAGGAAGGGCATCCATCAGTAAATGCTCAGTTCTATCCAGTCGCCCAAACTGTACCCCAAATAGGGGCTACAGAGTTATAAAAAGGGAGTATTTTAATTATCTTTCAGTAGGGTCTGCCATCTTGACCCTTTCAACACATTCCTCCATGAATGCCCTGTTATGAAGGATCAAAGGTTCCTTCCCAAACTATATAGGATCGATTTTAGCTTCAAATTGTGCCATGCAGTTTGGATGCAAACTGCTTCATTTCAGTTCTCAGTGTACAGCATGTGTGTATCTACAGATAAATGTTCCTTTACACCCTGTCTCTTCTCACTTCTGTTGTAATGCATTGGATGCAAGATTCTTGTTATAATTTTTATAAAAGAATGCTAGAGTCTAAAGGAATAACAAGTCTAAATTCTCCCAGTTTAACCCCTGGTTCACCCATTTCATTCTGTACTCTTTGCCTGTTGCCTGCAAAGAAAGACAAACCTGGTTCCAGACTGTTCTGAAGAGCGACAATTGCCTTACATGTGTACTTCGTACAGTAGATACTGTGAAATGTGTTGCCATTTTAAGAATTTTAGTCAAAGGAACTCTCTCTTAAGGCCTAAGTAATTAGCAACTTATGGGTGAGAATCTCTATGGCAACAATGTATTTTTCATTCAAGGACTGAAAGATATTTGAAAATAAGGTTGTTTATTGTCATTTAAGGGAAAGCTGCCCCAAGAGCCACTAAAATATCAGCACCAAGATGCTGAACCAGCTTGAAAGATTTCATAATTGGCTGTCTGGGTTGATGTGCATGAATACACATCCCTCCATCTATCAATATATCTGGCAATGTGGCCCTTTAAAAGGCAGCAAAATAAAGATCTCAGAGCAGACACTTCTTCAGAATAACAGAGTATGAGCAGTCTAGAACTGTGATGGAGAACCCTTGGAGTTCAGCGTGTCAAAAATTGTCTGACATGACTCTACTGGTTTGTCACACATACATCCTTCCAACAAAAGAGAAACAAGTCTTTGCTTACTTTTCTTTTTGTAAAAGAAAAAAAAATCATGCAGTCCAATTATATATGATGTTATGCATTATATAAAGAAATGTCAATTACAGAACTGAAATATGAGGAAAACATTCATTTTCAGAGTCATGGTTTTGAGAATAGTTGTCAAGTGTTGGTGAAGACTGGTATGTCACTCAAGATGTTGTGGCATGTTACATTTGACATGTGTGTCCTAGGTTTGCTATCACTGGTCTAGAATTACATAGGAAGGAAACACTATGGACAATGAGGTGGACTCTAAGGCATGCTTCTCTCTCTCTCTCTCTCTCTCTCTCTCTCTCTCTCTCTCTCTCTCTCTCTCTCTCTCCCTCTCCCTCTCCCTCTCCCTCTCTCCCTCTCCCTCTCCCTCTCTCTCCCCTCCTTTCTCTCAAATCAACCTACCTCCAAGGATTGATGTTCTATAGAAAATAGGGATGTGATGACTGATGAAATTCTTTTTATGTATTTTCCACAAAGTATTGTTTGTTTTTGCTGTTTGCCTTGTTTTTTTTTCCACTGCAAACCACCTTGATTTGGTAACCTTAGATAGGAATAACAGGAGAAGGAAGTAAATCCATTTCGAATCATACCTTTTCAGACTGAACCTGAGGGTTCATGTGATGGTGGGATCTTCCAAATGAATTATGAAATGCCTCCACTTTGTTCACAAACTTTATCGATAAATGAGATCTTCCATTTATAACCAGCACAGCACAGCAGGCATAACCAGTAAAAGACCAGGCTTGTGATCTGGAGACCCTTGACTTAATAGCTTAGAAGAACAAGTCGCTTAAAAAGTCTTCGCCCAGCTGTGCCTGGTATGCCAATTGCAACTAGCACAAGAGGACTTGGGTACGGTGACTCACGTCATCCGGCTGGACTACTGCTGTGCATTTGGCATCAATCTGCCCTTATAAGACTGGGAGAAACTGCAACTGGTCCAGAGTGCACCAGCCAGTGTGTATATTGCTTCTCAAAGTTGGGAGCATAAAATGCCAAAGCCCTTTAGTGGTTGTCGATTGATTTCTATACATTTTTAAGGTTCTGGTGTTGACTTATAAAAGACTTCATGACTTGGCACCTGGGTATCGGCACGACTGCCTTCTCTGAGCAGAATCAGTTCTAATAGCTCTTGTCAGGAACAGCTGCTAATTTTCAGTGCCAGCATCGCTGGCTGCTGACCAACAAGATGGCAAGCTGGATGCCTGCCACAGTTCCATGGTACGCAACATTCAGGCAAGCACTTCAGAAGCCAAGAGTTCTTTCCTACCTATAGCTAAACATGTCTGCTGTAACATAGTCAAAGGCTTGACACAGGAATCCAATGACAACTCCAAGAGAAAAGACCCAAGAAATGTTGAGGTGTGGAGTCTGGAGTTCAAAGCATGGCCTAGCAAGATAAAGACGACACAGCTGAGAGTTGAAAAATTGTTATTGGTGTTTTCTCTCATAGAGGGAGGCCAATATGGGTAGTTGTCGGCTTATGATCACAACTGAGCCCCAAAATTTCAATTGCTAAGCAAGACAGCTGTTAAATTTGTTTTGCTCCAATCTTTGACCAGCTGTTAAATGAATCAATTCAGCTGTTAAATGAATCAATTCCCAGCTGTTAAGTTAGTAACCTGGTTGTGAAGTAAATCTGGCTTCCCCATGGACTTTGCTTGTGAGAAGGTCCCAAAAGGGGATCACGTGACCAGAGGACGTTGCGATTGTCATAAAAGTGAGGCAGTGATCAGGTGTCTGAATTTTGGTCATTTGACCCTGGGGATGCCGCAACAGTCATAAGTGCGAAAAAACAGTCATAAGCAGGGGTGGTGGTTGCTGGGGGGCACGGGGGGTATGGCCTCTATAAATCTATTGATCACAGTAAGAATAAGGGATGGATGGATGGATGGATGGATGGATAGATAGATAGATAGATAGATAGATAGATAGATAGATAGTACATAGATAGATAGATAGATAGTAGATAGATAGATAGACAGACTAGATAGATAGATAGATGATAGATAGGATAGATAGATAGATAGATAGATAGATAGATAGATAGATAGATAGATAGATAGATAGATAGATAGATAGATGATGGAGAGAGGGGTGATGGGAAAGAGAGACAGAGAGTGTCAGAGACAGGTTAAAATTTTAAGGGAACAAGAAAAATGGAAAATTTGAAGCAACTGATTCCCAGATTGACATATGAAAAAAGGCAGTCCAGCCCATCTTGTCTACCTTTAAAATAATTATTATTATTTTAATTATTTTAATTTTTAAATACTCTGTAGTGTGATTGTGATGTGGTGTTTGGGGCACTGTGCTGGGGTAGCTTTCAAATTTCGTTGTATTCGTGGAATGCAATGACAATAAAGCTACTCTATTTCTATTTCTTTATAAGAACTGATAGATGACATGTCTTTGTGTTTCATCTATGCCTCTTCCAAAATAGGTAGGTTTGGACCTAAACTGACTTTACTAGGAACCCTGGTGACACAACGTTTAGAAGGCATATCAACTGCCAGCAGTTAAATCCTGATGGGCTCAAGATTGACTCAACCTTCCATCCTTCTAAGGTCAATAAAATGAGGACCCAGATTGTTGGGGGCAGCAAGGTGATTCGGTAAACCACCCAGAGAGCGCTGTAAAGCACTATGAAGCGGTATATAAGTTTAAATGCTATTGCTATTGCTACGTAAAAAAACCTTTAGGCCTCAAAAATATGTGTACAAGGAATGTATTATTTACTGTATTTTTCACACTATAAAACACACTTCCCCCCCCAAAAAAAAACAGTGGGTGGAAATGTCTGTGCATCTTATAGAGCAAATGTTGCCGAAGGCCCACCCCACCCCCATTTTCAGCCTTCACATGTCCCATTTTGGCCTCTGTGTGTCCTGTTTTTGGCCCATTCCAGGAGGGGGGGAATCACCGCCTCTGGCACCACCTATCGCCGCTGATTGCTGCCACTGATCGTCACATATCACTGACTATTGCCGCTGCAGATCACCGACAATCACTACCAATCACCACTGTAACAGCAGTGGTGATTGGTAGTGATTGTCGGTGATCTGCAGCGGCGAGAAGGCATATCCCAGACTAATTCTGCCAATTGCCAGCAGTTCAACCGTGACAGATTCAAGTTTGATTCAGCTTTCCATCCTCCCAAGGCTGGAAAAATGAGGACCCAGATTGTTGGGGGCAGTGTGCTGATTCTGTAAACCAGTGGTCCCCAACCTTTTTTGTGCCACGGCCTGGTACCGGCATCACAAAATGATCCACGGCCCGGTACCGGCATCAGCACGCATGGAAAGGAGAGCCAACGGACTGGCCAGCCAGCCGTCCCCTTCTTCTCCCCGCCACCTTCAACTCCTCCTTTGTACCTTTGTCGATGGGCTTCATGACGGCTTCGGGACAGTCGCTCAGCTCGCCTTGCCTTGGGTGCTGAAAGAATCCTCGCGCCTTAGTTTTGTTCAAAGCTGCCCCCCTTTCGATGAAACTAAGGCGCGAGGATTCCTTGAGGACCCAAACGCCGCTTTCCAACCGGAAAAGCTCACCAAAAGCACTTTCTCATCAAAACAAGATGGCGGCGCCCAGCAAACCGGCGGCCCAGTAGAAAATGTTCCACGGACCGGGACCGGTCCGGGGCCCGGTGGTTGGGGACCCCTGCTGTAAACTACCAAGAGAGTGCTCTGAAGCACTATGGGATGATATATAAGTCTAAGTGCTATTGCTATTGCTACATAAAAAAAAAAATTTAGGCTTGAAAAATATATGTACAAGGAATGTATTCTTTATTTAGAATATGGCATACAATTTCAGCAAAATCTACACATGCTAGACACATAGTGCAGTCCTGACAGCTTGGAATGCTAGTTCATTCTGTTCAGCACTTAGGACCTATCCTAGGTGCACCAGGGGGAGAACTAGCTTTACACTAGCTATTTAGCAGGTTGCTAACTCTTCCAGGCTCCTGTGCTCACCTTGCCTCACCTTGTGTACAAGGAATATAACCATGTCATAATAGGTTTCTATGTGAAATCAAGTAATTTGGATTAAAATTTCCCAAACAACGAGGTGCACCTCACTTGGGGAGGTCTCGACAGAATATCAGGGAGGTATGAAGAACAATGTAGTTGTATATTGTTACAATAAATCTATCTTTTCCAAAGTTCTTTTTATTGTGTTCTTTTTATTGTGTTCTTTTTATTATTCATTTTGGTGCTTAGATTTTTAGGAGATGTGTATACATTAAGATTGTGCTAAAGGGAAGTGTAATGGCAAAAAAGTTTAGGAACCCTGATGTAAATAGAGTTGGATGAATTGGGTCCATAAATATGTGTTCCTAATCACAAGGATGGAAATGTGTGTTATAATATTGCAACATGACGGCCATCCTTTGGAACTTGCACCATATTGTCAAACAAAAGGACATAAGGTGTGGGGGGGTTAAACTCGCAGCCTGTGGGCTGGGTGCATCATGCACTGGCCACCCACACCCCAGTTTAGCCAAGGGGGGGAAAGACAGGATATGTCATGTGATAACAACATGACCCTGCAAATTTGACACCCCTGACATAAGGGGCAGAGTTTTCATTGTGAGGTCACAGTGCACATTTCATTATTAACTCTATTTTCCTCCATACTCCCACAGATACCTATGACTGACAGCCCCAGATATCATGGCAAAATGCAATTGCCATGCATTCATTCAGAGAGAGAAAATGTGGAGCATTAATTCTGATGCTCTACAGCAGTGGTTGCCAACCAGTGGACCAGGGAGCACCGGTGGTCCACGAGAAAATTTTGGTGGTCCACAGGGAAAAGTCACCCCCAAAGCACCCCCCAAAGCACTCCCCAAAGCAATTAATCCAGGCTGCATGGGAACACAAGGCTACACTGCCCACACGGCCCATGGGAACACAAGGCTTGCATCGATTGCATTGCGAACAACATGAGGTAGTGAAGGTGGGGGTAGGGGGGAACTTGCCCCACATGCCTCACCTCTCCACCGGGCTGCTTCTCACCTCTCCACCGGGCTGCTTCTTTCTGCTTCTTACTTCTTCTACTGCACACAAGGACAGCAGCAAAAATCTTTCTTTCTCTCCCCCAAACTCTGCCAGAAATGAGTCTTTGGGACCCTGCAAGGCATCCTGCTCCAAGAAGCTGCACCAGTGCGACAAGTCTCACAAAGACTCATTTCTAGTGGAGTTAGTGGGAGAGAAAGAAAGACTTCTGCTGCTTCTGCTGCTTTCCTTGCATGTAGCCCAAAGTGTCTCTCTCTGTGTCCCCTCCCCACCACCCCGAGAACGGAGCTGGAGATGGTATCCTGCCATCCCAAATAAAGAATGATCAATCTGTAGGAAAACGCGGTGGGGGATTTTCCTGCAGACATTTTTTGGAATTTTCCCAGAGTCTCTAGTCCGCGGGATTTAAAATTATGAGTTTGGTGGTCCCTGAGGTTCAAAAAGTTGGCCACCCCTGCTCTACAGAATCTTCCTAATCATTACGTTGAGTAGAACTCAAGCCTTTTGTTGTCAGATTCCAGCCTGACAGAGCCCCTACAGATACATCCATATGGGCATCCCTTTCCAAGACTATTCAGTGTGGACACACTGGTGGGCAGAAGTGGGGGGAAGTGCATATTCCTAAGTGTAAATTTAATTTAAAAATTAAACATTGCTTTGTCCAATACCCTCAAATCTATGTGGTAAACTGGAGCTGTCTTAAGCCTAAAGCTGCAACAGTTTCTTCCCTAGTAATATTGTTCGGATTGAAATCTTCACGCATGCTATCAGTTCAAGAGTGGCTGTCCCACCGAGCTGTCTTATCACAGATAGAAAGAAAGGTTAATGAAACAAATGAGATAAGCTTGAGAATTATGATCTGATTTGGTTCTCTTGTACCGAGTGTTTTTGAGCTGCTGAAGGCTTGCTGATATGGGTCAGCTGTTCTACTCTGAGATAATTATTTCTTCATGTTTTCCTTCTTTGATTTCATTTTTAAAAGGCTTTTTTTATTTATGATCTCCATCTTAATTCTCTTTGATTCTCTTATTTGGACTTTGTGGATTCATAACTCTGGCTTGGCTTTAGCTTGCATGGGAGCCGCCAGCAAAATGAAAGCGTGAGACAGACAGAAGGGGAAACACGTCAGAGTTCTGGCATATTGGTTAAATGCTTGATTTTTCAGCAGGGGCAGAATATTTCAACAGCCCCCTGCTGTGAAAACAATTCACATTGAATCACAAAAAGTGTTAAAAGAGATGAACAGTTGATTTCAACTGGGGTGGCAGGGAGGACATTTCCCAAGCGGGTGTCACCACAGCAAAGTCTTTTGCAGAGCCTGGTAAATTAAACCTCTCAACAGCTTTTGTTGACTTTCTCAAATCTGGTGTTCTCCAACTTTTAAGGAGTGTAACATCCCAGATTTCAAGCAAGAGTAGACAGAAGGATTACATGGCCATATTTTATCTTCATTGCCAGGGATAAGAAGGAGGGCTTTGTGGATTTTCTGGTTCATGGAGTGAAAAAACTGAGCTGGGTTTGATATGATAAGATAGATAGATGACAGATAGATAGATAGATAGATAGATAGATAGATAGATAGATAGATAGATAGAGAGGGGGGGAGAGAGAGAATAAATGTATATTTTAATTTTTTACTGTGGGCACATTGGTACACAGTAAAAATGAAATCCTGTTGCCTGTTCTCAAAAGTGTACACATCCATAAGACAATATAGATGTACTATATACATACATACGTATATATACCTACACCCTTACATATAAATATTAATCACTGTCCATCTTGAATACCTAGCAGAAAGAGGTTGAGCTTGAAAGTTCACAAGGTTGATATTATATGGAACAAAACCGTGACTGAATCTGGATGTTCTGCTTTGGATGCCATGAAGCCCCCTCCCAGAAGGTAACAGGAAAATATGTTTTCTATGAAGAGGATGTATGGCATCCCAGACAATCCTGTGGACCTTGCTCAAGCAGCACTTCTATGCTTTGTCCTGGATAGAAGCAAGTGATCTGCTGTAATAAGTAAAATTTGGTTATTACACCCGAGAATATAAAGAGCCGAACTGAAGCCATTTTGTGTTCACAGTTTGAATTTTTAAAGCTCAGAACAGTTATTAAATGTGTTTTCTGCTAGGAATAATACAATATTGCAACACTATGTACTTGGCATGAGTTAGAGGCATGACCTGGGGCGCTCTGACTTTATAAATGTCACATTAAGAGATATTAATGTTTTCTTATAATCTTCTGGATTTTGATGTTGAAAGTTGTCCATGAAAAGTTGGAACTTTTTATGAAAACGCCGTATAACATCCATATTTGGAAACAGGAAGTGTTATGTAACCATGTGATTTGTTAAACCTATATAAGCTGTATTCACTAAATGGAAGTGTCTCCTTCCTCCTAGAAAATGTATTTTTTTCTGGAGTACAGGGGTCCATACTGCAGTATTTTCCCTAATAAAGCATCCTATGGATCAGATTATCAAAAGTCTGTTGATTCATTTTTATGTACTTCTTACAACTGCCAATAATCTTTTCTGCCCTCCTTACCACTCTCTGCACCGATGTCAGATCCGTGTATCTGCCCTTCTTCAATGGAAGAAGAAGGGGAGGGGGGGAGTTGGTACAAGTAATCCTTTTTGATGTAACCTGAATATATAAAATCCTATATTGATTCTGTATAAATTACATATACAACTGGTATATGCACAGGATGCAACATGATATACAACTGGAGGAGTGGAGCCAGATGTCCAGAAACTGTCACCTCTTGAAGAGATAACAAGGTGAGAAGGAACCATAAAAATTCCAGCTCTGGAAGACACCCCTGGGAACTCTGCTAAGATACCTTCCCAGAGAAGGGGAGGGGGGAATTAACGTGTTGGTTCTTTGTTTGACTAAATCCACATCTGAATAAGGGGAGGGATTTTAACTTCCTTTATCTATGACTGTATGCCTGGGGGATACCTTAGACTCTGCTTTTCCTAGTGTTGAGATAAAATCCCTTTCAATAAAGGATTCCTTTTGAAACACCTGGTCTTCAGAAGTTCGTTCTTTTCGATTGAAGGGAAAAAGTCCAATACTTGCAATCACCTTCCTGTCCGAAGCAGTAATGCTTCCAAACCAGACAGTAATGCAAGGTGACAGGATGCTCTTGATCATCCCTCCATAGAAAGTGGTAAGGATAGGCCTAGACATAGGCAGATGGAAAGAGGAATACATGTCGCTCCTCTGTCTCAGCCAATATATTTTATATTGGTTTTAAGAAGACACAGCATAAAACACAATATTCTAAGCCAGAGGTGGTATTCAGCAGATTCTGACCAGTTCTGGAGAACCAGTAGCAGAAATTTTGAGTGGTTCAGAGAACCAGCAAAAATCCACCTCTGACTGGAGATTTTACAGTATCCTTCCCCTGCCACGCTCAACCAAGCCATGCCCACAGAAATGGTAATAAAAAAAATGAATCCCATCACTGTTCTAACCCCAGGAAAATAATGGTGGGACCAGGGACCACTGTAACTCCAGATCCTATCTTAGTGTCCAACTTATTTATTTATTTTTACATTATATACGTAGGTGTGTATTCCATTCTGCTCTTCTAAAGGAAGGAACTGGGCTCGTGCATCTTATGTATTTTTGAGAAAGTTCCACAGCACTAAGATGGACCCCATAGATTTGACAGATGGCTGGAGAATAGTGCCTTGTTATCATGCCCCTGATGGAGACTGACTCTAAGGGAGAGGAGGAAGAGCCGACAGGGTGTGGAAGTGTGGCTCCAGAGGTTGTGGAGGAGGCTGGCGAAGGGCAGAGGCCGGCTGGGCAGTCAGAGGAAGACCCAGGCCCATCCCCTCTCCATCCTAGGGCACGGAGGGAGGAGAAGATAAGGGAGAGATGTGAATGGTGTGGACTACAGGGGAGGAAAGGGCCTTGATCCTCTTCATGGGCTGCAGCTGTGAGAACTGGTTAAAAGGACAGACATGCGCATGGGCCAGTGCTGGAAACAAAGTGTGGAAATATCTCTAGTCTGTCGTACCTCTCTGAGTTTGGCATCCTTCCCAGTGTGTGTTCCGATATCTGCCTGGTTCTTGCCTGGTTCCCTTAATTGCTTCCGTGTGGTTTGTGTTGTTTTTACTCTTTAAAATTTATAGGCATTTTTAGTTTAAATGGCATTTCCTCCTTTTCATAACTGCTTGTGGGGGAGTTTTTTCTCCAGTCAAGGATATTTGGAGCTTTGAAGCAAAGTGAAGGAATAAAAGGGGCTTCACCTGTTTTTGTGATTGTGTTTATTTTGTATCCCACCCTGGGCCATCACACTTGCACACAAATATATCCACTTACCGAAATGATAGACAAAAACTAGAGGAAGAGAAGCAGCAGTTCTAATAAACTGATGTTTAGAGATGGATTCCATCATCTGTGGCTGTAATCATGTAAGTAGGCAAATGCCTTCCAGCAACTTTTCAAAAGAATATCATAACAATGGGTCCAAAGTTTCAGTTCTACCCATCAGCCCCAAACAATGGAAGGCAACCCTGGGAACTTTCAGAGTCGGTTTTCAACCAGTTGTGACAATATGAAGTATCCAATAAATCATTCCTTGAGGAATCTACCTGCCTTGGAGTTCTGCTTTCTTTGGGTGCATTACTTGCAACACTGACAAGAAATCTGTAAAGGTAGTCCGTGACTTACAACCACCATTGAAGCTAAGATTTATGTTGCTAAATGAGATGGCTGTTAAATGAATTTTTGCCCCATTTTATGACCTCTCTTTCCACAGTAGTTAAGCGAATCACAGCAGTTGTTAGTAAGCTGGGGATCACGTGACATAAAGGGGATCTCGTATCATAAATGTGAGTCAGTTGCCAAGCATCTGAGTTTCGATCACATGACCGTGGGGATCTGCAATGGTTGTAAGTGTGAAAAATGCCCACCAGTCACTTTTTTCAGTGCTGTGTGAACTTTGAATGGTCACTGAATGAACTGTTGTAAGTTGAGGAGTACCTGTGGAGACATATATTTTTTATTATACAGAATGTATTATGCATATGAACAATGGCGTCAATATGACGGACACAGACTTCAGAGGATAATTAGGACTACAGAAAAATTACTACCAACCTGCCTTCCATTGAGGACCTATATACTGCACAAGTCAAAAAGAGGGCTGTGAAAATCTTTACAGACCCCTCACATCCCGTACATAAACTGTTTCAACTCCACCCTCAAAACGATGCTATAGAGCACTACACACCAGAACAACTGGACACAAGGATAGTTTTTCTCCCAAACACCATCAGTCTCCTAAACAAATAATTCCCTCAACATTGTTCAACTATTACAAAGTCTGCACTACTATTACTGTTAATATTCTCATCACTCCTTATCGCCCACCCACTCCCACTTGTGACTATATGACTGTAACTTTGTCGCTTGTATCCTTATGATTTTTATTGACTGTTTCCTAGTATGATTTGATTGCTTATTTTACCCTATGACTATCATTAAGTGTTGTACCTTATGATTCCTGACTCTTGACGAATGAATCTTTTCTTTTATGTATACTGAGAGTATTTGCACCAAAGACAAATTCCTTGTGTGTCCAATCACACTTGGCCAATAAAGAATTCTATTCTATTCTGTTCTGTTCTGTTCTATTCTATTCTGTTCTGTTCTATTCTGTTCTATTCTGTTCTATTCTATGAATTGATTTCTATTTATAAAGATGTGCTGATGTGGCCTATCAGTGAACTGAAAGGGAATGATAGTAGAAGAAAAGGGCTTGCTTCCAGACAGGCTACGTGGGAAGTAGGCTGCAGGAATGGAAGGAATTTTGAGTGTGGTCCCACAAATCACTTTTTATTCCTGAAAAGTTCCCAGAACAAGGTCCCCAAGAAGGCAAATGAGATCAAGTATTGGCCTCTTCCACGAACCTCTCTTTTAGACAAGCATCTGCTTTCCTAGGCATTTGATTAGGGTTATTGTAGGACTACCACATTTGTGTTGCAAAAATCTGGACAACTGACTATAGGAGAGTTATCCATAGTTCTTTGCTGCCATCTAGCGAATTTTTTGGTGTTCTTTATCCCCATTCCTTATAGTAGCCATAATCCAAAGAGAAAGTAAATATATGGTATAGGGTGGTATTCTCTCTAACTAGCTGCTTGAAAAGAGAAGTAAGCTCTCTTTTTATAATTTAAAGAAATAAGGTTTTATCTTAATAGGATAAATCAACCCTTATCCATATCATGTTGAGGGGGAATTGTAATATGAATTTTCCTTTCTTTATTCAGGTACTACATAAAAGCAGAAACTATTTTTATTTAGCATGACATCAACTGAGTTGTGCCTTTCCATTACAAGAATTCATTATTTACACATTGTAATAATAAATCTAAGGAGGTGAAAAGACCCGAAGAGAGCCAATATACGCAGGATAGAAAGAAGATATGAGTTTTTGAAATATTCACAGTCCTGAAAAAAGCAACACTAGGTGGCAGATGAGCATTCTTTTCTGCTCTTACCAATGGGACTTTTTGCAAATACAAGGAGGAATGGATAGTAGGGCTGCCATAGCTGGACTGCCAAATTTCCAGCAATACCTAGATGGCAGCAGTAGCTTCAACCTCTCTGGTGACATCTGGCAAAACACTGGTATAGCAACCTTAACATTAAAAATGGGCAGTTATTTATTTGTTTGTCTGCAACGGTGGCAATTTGGGGTGGTGTATAATGAAGCATATTTATTACATAATAAGCTTCTATAAATGCTGACTCCATATATTGACTCATGTGGGTATGTATGATTGCCGATAGAGATATAGTATCCATATAGTATCTGTTATAAGTATAGATCAATATAATACCTACTTTGTATTTACTATGTCGAAATATAGAAGCTACTCTAGGATCTACCTAGATGCGATAGAGATAGGAGAGAAGGGGAGAGAGGGAGAGGGAGAGAGAGAGACCGATAGATACATAGACAGACAGATCTGTCAACTACTAGACTGTAACTGGGATCTATACAATGATTTAGTCCGTCCTACCTAGTGCTCTGAGCTAGAGAGCCAGTACCACTGTCATCCCCAGGGAATATTTCCTGGCTGCTCTTTCTTAAAGTGGTTTGTTAAGGCACGTCTTCCTTGTTTTGTGATATATGCCTGCTTCCAAGGAAATAGCTTTTTAGCCAAAGAAGGAACAAAATCTACCCAGCTTTTTCTAGGAAATTATAATGGTGCTGTATGGGTGGATTTATAGTAGCTTCGTCATTATGCTAATTAGTGTTGGGGTTAATATTTTGGGATGGGATCAGGGAAACTCAGGTTCAGATCTATCCTCAACCATGAAAGCTCATTTCAGAATTTAAAATATCCATGTAATTTAGGTTCATTAAAAAAAATAGGAGGAAGCAATAATATTTTTCTTCGCTGCTGTTAAAAACGTAGGATATCAATGTAGATAAATTAGTAAATAAGCAATTTGGTGGAAACCTCCAAAATCTAGAATTACAGGGAACATCTGAACAATTTATGTGCCCTGTACATGGCCATACTTGTAACACTTCTTATTCTTATGCAGTAGGATCCGGTGCTGTTATCTATAATAAGAACAAGATAACACAAGAAAAGAACAATTGCTTACTGTGATTCTTTGAGTACTCCTATGAACAGTTACATAAAGCACTCTGATAAGTTTGTGCAGAGCACTGCCAGGAAATTCATATATTTTGGTGGAAAGTCTGCCTTGTATTTCAAAAACTCTTGGGTTGTCCTCTCCTTTCCAGAAGATTAGCATAGCCGTCATGGAATCACAGCGATCTATAAGGATACACACTTCCTGAGCATAGATGGAAGAATGAGTGAATGCTATATAACTGCAGTTCTTACAAGCACTGATAGATAGTGGGGCATTGAACCTGGTCATTGTAAGGAAAGGATACTGGTTTGTGGGACGTTGGCCTCTCTTCACTTCAGGTAATATACTCACTAAAGAAATCAAAGTGACTTGTTGGTACCAAATTCTTCCAAATTCTGCAGTGGCTACAGAAACTAAAGAAAAATTTCACCTGGTGGAAATACTCCCAGCAAGAGGTAGCAATGGCACTTAGACTTATATATGGCTTCACAGTGCTTTACAGCCCTCTCTAAGTGGTTTACAGAGTCAGCCTATTGCCCCCAACAATCTGGCTCCTCATTTTACCCACCTCAGAAGGATGGAAGGCTGAGTCAACCCCAAGTACAGGTAGTCCTTGACTTACAATAGTTCATTTAGTGACTGTTCAAAGGTTACAATGGTTGCACTGAAAAAGGTGACTCACGGCCATTTTCCAAAGTTACAACCTTTGTAGGATCCCCATGATCGTGTAAATAAAATTCAGATGCATGGCAACTGATTCATATTTATGACCGTCGCTATGTCCCAAGGTCATGTGATCCCCTTTTGCGACCTTTTCACAAGCAAAGTCAATGGGGAAGCCAGATTCACAACCAGGTTACTAACCTATCGATTGCAGCAATTCACTTAACACCTGTGGTAAGAAAGGTCATACAATGGAGCAAAATTCACTTGACAAATTTCTACTTAACCACAGAGATGTTGGGCTCAGTTGTGGTCATTTTGTTCTTCGAATCAGGATGCCAGCCCAGACCTAATATCTACTATTTGGGTTTTAGCTGATCTAGCATGCGTCACAAAGTCCTAGCTGACATGTGTTCATCTTTTCCAATCCTGTACTCCGTGGGATACGTCAGGCTAGAATTGGAGACTGGGGAAATGCAAAGGTCTATAGCAGGGGTGTCATACTCAAGGCCTGTGGGCCGGATCCAGCCTGTGGGGTGCTTAGATCTGGCCCATGGGCCCCCCTTGGAAATAGGGAAGGACCGGCCCATAGTGTTTCTCCCAATGAAAATGTAGTTCTGTTTTTGATGGTAGACAGCTGCAGGAGGATCCCCCCAGCCCTACCCAGGTCACCACAGGTGCCCCCAACATGGGTGATGTCAGGCTGCCCAAGCCCACCCTGCCCACACCCATCCTGACCATGACCACCCTGCCCAGGCCCATCCAGCCCCCCAAGGTCAAATACAACCCTGATGCGTCCCTCAATGAAACTGAGTTTGACACCCCTGGTCTATAGGAATTTCATCTCAAAAACCAAATGCCCCAATTAGCAAGTGCTGTTGTGTTAGAGTGGCCAGGACTGTTCTGTCCCAAACCTGGTTCCAAGAGAGCAAACAAAACAAAGGGCGGCAGCACAACCTTTTAATGTTTCAACTAAGAATCCTGTTTCTTCACAGATAAAAGGCTGCTTCCAACTAATTAGCTCCAACAAGAAAGAGCCTTGCCAAGTTTTTGCAAGGCTGCTAAAAAACAACAGATAAGAAATATTTTACAACACAAGAGTCTTCAAATACCAACTGTAATGTCGACGAGGCTGAGTTTCAAAACATCTTTGCTTCCTGCAAAGAACGTTCCCTGCACAGCTACCTTTTATCTTCTTGAAGGAGGGCCATTACCTTGCAGCCTTACTCCCAAGTCGCCAGTGCTGTTGTAGCTGCTCTTTCCTGCATGCACGCGCACTTGGCACAGGCTCCTTGGGAACCTACTCATCACTGCTGCCAATCTCTGAAGGCAGCAGTCCACTCCCTAATGGTCCTGGCCCCTCATCTGAGTCCTCGCTCTCCTCAGCTGTCCGCACCTGCTGCCGGGTAACCACAACAAGGATAGAGTAGACATACTATTAGTGTACCATCTATCCCATTGCCTAAAAGGGAGAGCTTGTTCTTCAATAGCCATATAGAGACCTAAGAAGAATGTACCAATAATTTACCACCAGATCCACCTGTTACCAGAGCAAGTCCAGCTGGAATCCATTGCTTCTGAGCCAAAAAGAACTGCCTTAACCCCATTATATCATGCAGGCAGGAGAAAGAGGCCAAGAGTTTGATTTAAATATAAATAGGTCTGGCATTTGATGCATAGTGCTTGCCAGAATGCTTTTGTCGTAGTTTCTTTAGCTTTTCTACAATTAGCCCATTATTTCAGTTTTTGTGCCTTTGGAAATCTATAATTGTAATTTTTCAACTTGTCAGCTATGAGAAGTCTGGTGTGAACTGCATTCCCAATGGAGATCGCATAGTCGAAAATTTATTTTGATTTATGTTTGAGGAAATGAAATGAAATGAAATTAGGTAAAACTTTGCACAGTTCCTTGTTATATATTTCAGCATTGTTATCCTTCATGTTAAAAATTAGTTGTGGTCAACTCTTGGAAGGCCTTTAGAGGTTTCACATATCCTTGGGGGGATCTCAGGGGGTGTGCCACTGCTCCATTGGAATGATTGCCCTATTCAAGTCAGGTTTAAAGATTTGAGGAAAAATAGGAACTTTGAAGTTATTCATCAGTGAATATAGCTAAATTCATAGATCTACCTCCCATTCTTCCCCACTTGTTAGTTTTCTCGCATTTCACATAGAAATAACATTGCTATTAAACTATAAAATTATAAATTTACAGAGCTGCATATACAAATCTCAAATAGACAGGGCAATTTATATGCAAACCAGTGTTGGTATTCTACCAGTTTGGCCGGGTTCTGCAGAGCCGGTAGCAGCGATGAGCAGCTGAGACTGAAACGGTTCTCTCTACTGCTCTGCTGTTGGCCTCACCTGCCCACCTGGGCTCCCATACTCACCTTTATCCTCTGAATTTGAAGCGCAGCTGCTTTGCGCGGCACAGAATAGTGTCACGCGGCACTTGCTGAAGCGATCGGGAGAGTGCAGGCTTGCAAGAGGTGAGTTAGAATGCCTCTGGGCCTGTGCAAAGTATGTGTTAGGCCCATGCATGCAGGCAAAGTGTGTGCACGCACGCAAAGCGCGCCCACCAAGTCACGCCCACCAAACTGGTGGTAAAAATATTTGAATCCCAATGCTGATGCAAACCACGTCTCTGTTTTGGTGGTGAAACCTTCCTGCTATGCCATGCCCCGCCATGCAATTCCTACTCTGCTCCACTTTACTTTATCCATAAGCAACCACCCTAATTTTAGAGACTACAGGTATTTCTCGACATACCACAGTTTGCTTAGTGTCCATTCAAAGTTACAACAGCACTGAAAAAAAAGTGAGTTATGACCATTTTTCACACTTATGACTATTGCAGAATCCCCAGGGACATGTGATTTACATTTGGAAGCTTAACAACTAACTCACATTTCTGACGGATGCAGTGTCCCGGGGTCATGTGATTCCCTTTTGCAACCTTCTAACAAGCAAAATCAATGGGGAAACCAGATTCACTTAACAATCGTGTTACTAATTTAACAATTGCAGTGATTCATTTATCCAATGTGGCAAGAAAAGTCCTAAAAATGGCACACTTAACAGATTTCTCACTTTGCAAGATAAATTTCGGGCTCAATTTTGATCGTAAGTTGAGGACTCCATAGAATTGGCAGAGAAGGGAAAGAGCAATTGTCACATATTTATTTCATATTTCTCCTCATCGTATAGCTGGTGATTCAGAGGCTGCTGGCCTCTTTTTTTTTTTCCCCTGGGTATTAAAGAGGAATTGGGCCCACAATGGTATAGGACTGCCCCAAATAAACAACAAGCTTGATGCTTGCTCTCTTTACATAGTATCTGTTTGGTTCTCCTTTGTTTATTATTAATTGTAAACTTGTGACGTAGTTGTCTTGCTGCTTTTCCAGATACTCTTGATCAGCGATGGTGAACCTTTTGGGCTCACCATGTCAGAAAATCAGAAAGTGCCTAATTTGATTCTGCTAGCATGTTTTACACACACACACACACACACACACACACACACCAAACAAAACAGTAACAATTCTTTACATATTCATTTATTTATTTTTTAAAAAATATACACGTGTGATTTGCCAGGTTTTGCCACATACCACTTACCTTCAGGTGGTGTTCCCTTTCTGTTAACAGGCCTCTGCGGCCTAAACCGAGGCAGCTCCAAGTTGTGCGAGGCCTTCTTTCTAGAAGTGGCTTCTGCAGCCTCCAAAACCCATGCCCCATTCTCACACAATTTTTGGGAGGCTGTGGAGGATGCACGAGAGCACAGCCGTCTCGCACAACTTCCGAAGAGTCTGGAGGCCAGGTGAGAGCACACCCATTCTCACACAGCCTCTGCAGTCTCTGAAAATCAGGCACAAACAGGGCGTGTTTTGGAGAATAGTTGTTGTTGGGTTTTGGTGAAATGCTGGCTTTTCACCCAAAACATGGCCTTTGACACACATCATAGATTCAACAACCCTGCTCTAGATTCCTGAGACCCAGTGGTGGGATTCAGCCAGTTCACACTGGTTCAGGTGAACCGGTGGTTAAATTACCCTCTCCCACTCTCAAAAGTGGATCCTGGGTGTTGTACTGCTCTATGCTGCAATGGAGAAATGGGCAATGGAGCAGCCGGCACGAAGGAAGGAGAAGGCCGCTTTCCCTCTTTCTTCTCCCTGCTCCTCCTCCTTCCCCCATGCAGGACAGTCCGTTGCCCATTTCTCCATTGTAGTGCAGCACAGTGCCCAGGGTCCACTTTGAAAGTGGAGGGGGGTGGTAATTTAACAACTGGTTCACCCAGGATCAGGCTGGCTGTCAAGGGAGGCTCATCCTGCATGTGTGGCAGAACTTGAGGAGAGGGATGGGCCATGCCTTCCACGACAGCCAACCTGACTCTGGGCGAACCGGTTGTTGAATTGTTTGAATCCCACCACTACTGAGACCTCTTGTTTGAGGCTCACCGTGCTTTGCTTCCTACCTGCATATTTCTTCTAGATGTATGAACTCTTGTTTTTTTTTTTTTTTCAGATCCTTATTGTCTAAAATGTAAATTTGGACCTCAACAGATTCTATTTTCTATTTTCTCTTGCTAAACTCCCACAGTGTTGAAAACCAACCAACCAGCCAACAAAAGAAGCCTTAAAAGAGCATTACTGCATTTCCCCCACTCTAACAAAGCAAAAAGGGAACAGATGGTTCAAATAAAAAGATTAAATTCTCTTGGACTACAGCGAGGCAAAACTAAAATTAACTCTATCCCCAACTTAACTTTTAGGAACCCGAGCTACAGCATCCAAAGGAAATGTGCCGTGTATTTTGTTTAATCAAGTGATCCATCACAAAAAAAAAAGGATTCAAAAATAAATATTCTCCCCTCACTCCAGGGTTTAATTTCCTTCCTGCAGTTGCTTGGAAAAACTCAACGGGTTGTGTTCGGTGGGTGATTTTTTTAAGGGTGAAAAGTGCTTTTGCTTGCAACTGCAATGCCCAGTTTTTGCTGATAATTGCCTAAAAGAATTCTCCTTGCTATGTTCTGTTCCAGAAAATCAGCCTCTGCCATCCAGACTCTGCACTGTGGGAGAGGACCTTAAATAGGAGAAAGGAATTCATGACAATCTGTTGCCCCAGTTTAAAAGCCCTAAAGTGTTCATTGCTAAATGCAAATATTCCACTGGATATGACCTCAATTACTATCATGAATACCCAAACAGAAAAATACATATTTGGAGTTGATTCTGGATGGGTTGTGTGTGTGGGGGTGCAAAATTCACATTCCCCATCATACATATGCTCAGTGATTACAGATTTAAAACGATTTATGCCCATATGATTACAGATTTAAAATTACAGATGTAAAAAAGATGTTAAGACCCCAGAAAGGGCACAAATAAACATCCAAGTGGCCTCAACGGCTTTCAGAAAGAGTGCTAACAACCAGATGACTGCATGGAATATAAATTCTTCCATCCACCACCACTCAGTCACAATTGAAGAAGCTTCTTAGACGAGAAGCAAAATATCTTCAAGGAAAAACAAAGCTGCCTTTTGAAAAAAGATCTTTGGGACAGCCATGACCTAGAATCTCCATAGACTTCTGGTGCTAGACTTCCCAGCAATAATGGAGTCAATAAAACTCAGCAAATTCACAAAACCCCTGGCTTCCCTCACCAACTGCAATTTGGCCTCTTAGTTCTAGGCAAGGACTTTTCAAAAAAAAAAAAAAAAACCAGGAACAGAAGGTTGAACTTTTCAGATCAGGCATGAGATTGCTAACAGGAAAGCAGAGTGGCAGCTCTTGGGTGGTGAACTTCAGCTGTGCTTCTTTGGGTGAAGGTTCAAGGGGTCATTCATTGGACTTACTCCTTTCATACACTGAGAGCAACTTATCTAAGAGTAGGCTGTTGCCCTCCTGTGTTGCCAAGGACTTTGGATTGCTTTGGATCTTGTCTCTTGTTTCTCCTTTGGAGCTGATGCCTGATAGATTGCTGACTTTTTCTGGGTCTGGTTGTACACTGACCTTGATCCTTACTTGCCTAGCTGACCAAAAGTGCATTTGACCCTCAAAGGTATAGCAAGAGGACTTTTGCAAAGGCTGCTCTCCTCTAAGTAGCTACAACCGAGTCTGATTATTCTGGCCTAGAGCAGTTCTGGTAGCTTGCCTTCTGGCAGCCAGCTATCCTGGGCACAGAAAATAACTCTCTGTGCTATTTTTGTCCCGGTTGCCAAAAAACCTGATGCAGCTTTAAATGATTTGAGTTTTTCTCGTGATTTATTTTGTTTCCAATACTGAATCTCAAAATAACTTCAATTAGTTAGCATTTGAGTTTTACATTTAAGTTGATCCTGAACTGATGTTTGCAACATAAATTGTTGGGAGTCCATTGTGAATCTGATGGTATAGAAATTTGGCAGATAGACAGACAGACAGATATAGATAGATTACTTAAAAGTGTTAGATTTTTCACAATGATATTCCTGCATTAATACCTCTAAAATATCTTGAACAGATTGATTAAGCACTTTCTATGACAAGAAAACAACAGTAATTACATGAAAACAAAGAATTCAATTTTCCAGAATTTTAGCTGTATCTTTAAGACTGGTGTTTCAATTTTGATTTTCCTATGGAATGCAAGTTATCAAGTTAAAAAAGCCATTTGGGAAACAATTATAAAATGTAATCTTTCTAAAAAAATGACAGGATTTTGTCTCGATTTTTAGTGACAGCTCTGTCATATTTCCCAAAAGACCCATTTTGAAGGTATTGGTTTATATAGAATTATTATTTTGACCTTTGCTCATAAAACATATTTACACACCACTATCATCTCAATTTGAAAATAGTTGGACAAGTCATGGGATATTGGTAGCATTATTGGTTTAAATCAGCTTATTGCAAGTCAAGTTTTTAAGCCATGAGCTATTGCAAAGAAATATAAACAGCCTAAAACATAAAATTGCAAAGTATAGCTCCAAGCAGTGAATTGGCAAAACTTTCTTTTGAATATTTATTGGACTCATCGGTGAGTATGCAAAAAGGTTATCTATTTCTAATGTGTTAGACATGTGACATGGATTTTAAAAAACCCACTCATTTGATAACCCAAAATCAGAAGGATCCTAGTAGCCCTTTTCTGATTAACAAGTTTTATTAAAAACAAATTATGCATATATTAATATATAGCAATCTTTTTAAAAAATATTAGAAAAGATGCTACCAGTTTCATTTCAATTTGGAGCTGTCATAAACTAAACTCTCATTCTTCAATGAGAAAATATCCATTTAATGTTCAATTAAATTTCATCCTGGCTTGATACTCACAAAATAGTTAACGTTGTGTTACTAAGATCTTTGTTCGTCATGTGTATGAATGTTCTTTTAAATCTTATCTTAAATATTTGGAATTTAGCAGAGGAAGAGCTATGGATTTGTTATGTATTGGGGTACAAAGATTATAATTATTCAGATATAAAAAGATAGTTTGCATGGGTATTTACACTGTTTATCAGCTGGAACCGCATTGATACAATAGAAATATTAATGTGGTTGTCATTTAAGGAACAACATAAATGTGACAAACTAAATATAAACCATACTTTAATTTCTTTAACTTTTTCCATTTTTCTCTATATGTAATATAATTTTTTTAAAATTTGAATATGCATTATATAAGGGATTCCTATTTTAAAAACATGAATGTCTGCCTGGATACCTTTCTTTCCAGCTTGGTTCAAAAGGCTAAGATGATGCAGTATGAATGCTGATCTGTAAAGTCATTGTAACATTTAAAAAACAAACAAACCCTGAATCATATGGGGTATGGATAGTAAACTGCATCTTAAACTGGACAATGTTGGCAATTTCTTCTAAAGAGCAGCCATCTTTGGTTTACATCATTATAGAATAATGAATTGTGCCAACAAGGAGATTTATTTTCAAGAAAATTCAAGACTGCACATTCTTTCGGTGCAACAGGTTAGCATCTCTTCCTTCTGATAGCAACAGTACTTAGACTTATATACCACTTCAAAGTGCATTACAGCCCTCCCTAAGCAGTTTATAGACTCAGCACATTGCCCCCCAACAATCTGGCTCCTCATTTTATCCAACCTAGGAAGGATGGAAGGCTGAGTCAACCTTGAGCCTGGTGAGACTCTAACTGCTGGCAATCAGCAGTCAGTAGAATTAGCCTGCAGTACTGACTTCTAACTACTGCGCCACCACATTTGGTATATTACACTTTAAATTGGTGTATAGTATTTTAAATAGGATTGCATACATAAGCATCCATAGTAGAGGGGAAGAGAGGGAAATCTCCGAATCTGAATGAACTGCAATGCTCGCATTCTTAGGTTTCATTTTAAGAAGCTTCTCAGAAACAAATTACTGTTGTCATTATTCTGCTCAATTTATGCCAAAGGCCTGGCCCTGCTTTTCACTCTTTTTTGCCAAAAAGGAAAGTGATTGCCCCCAAAAGAGAAGAAAACAGGATATTCAGTCAAAATGTCTAAATAGTGTTCTAATTGAGACTCTTGATAACAAAGACTGAAAAATGGATGATATAATTAAGATCACAAAGATAATGCAGTACTAACAATAGTGCGGTTTTTTTTTTTTCTAATTTTGTGATTCAGCAGAATTATACATCTTTTCTACCAATTTTCATAGTTTCTTTGAAACAATCTGTTCAAATTAGGGAGCTTGTTATTAAAACAGCCAGAAATTTAAAATGAGCCAACAGTGTAAAGCCATTATAATTTCATTGGCAATCGCACACTATCCATTTATTTACTTCTTAAAATGTTGTACTTTTGTTGTAAAGTAATGCTTTACCAAGCATTCAGAAAAAACGTTTACATGTTACATTTTATTTCTCTCTGCACTATGCATTCATACAGTTCTGATTTTTTTTAAAAAAAAATATCCTTGATTTTTATTACTGTATTATTTTCCTTCTGTGAAATTAAACTTTCATTATAAAATCTAAAATAGGGAAACAAAAGGTATTAGTACCTGAACTCTTCATGTAAAGGGAATATCTATATCCAAAGATGGTATTCAGCAAGTTCTGACCAGTTCTGGAGAACTAGTAGTGGAAATTTTGACCAGTTCAGAGAACCAGCAAATATCACCTCTGACTGGCCCCACCAACCCCATCTATTCTCTGCCTCCCAAGTCCCAGCTGATCAGCTGGGTCTTTTTTTGTTGCCCTGCACAGGAGATCGGAGCTGGAAAGCAGGTTAGTGGGGTGGAGAGGGAATGAGATTTTGTGGTAACCTTCCCCCAGGGTGGGATGGGAATGGAGATTTTACAGTATCCTTCCCCTGCCTCACCCACCAAGCCACACCCACCACGCCGTAGCACGCCCACCAAGTCATGCCCGCAAAACCAGTAATAATTTTTTTTTGAATCCCACCACTGTCTGAATCTAGAGAAACATCAAGAAATCCCAATGAAGAGATATGTGAAGATTGAATATCCTATGCAGATAAAGACTGAGAATAAGGACTAAGAACTTATGAGTCTGTTGTATGTCTGTATGCTGCTGTTTTCTTTTCCTCTTTCTTCTGAACATCTTTTTGATTTCTTTTCATTCTTTCTCTTGTTTCCATAAAAGTGTCCCTTTGTTTTAACAGCATGCCTTTTCCAATTCGTCTATTTAAGGGTTTGGGATGGAATTATGTAATTATGTAATTCTAGGCATTTTCAACAGATGGATTCATCACAAGACCAGGCAATTGAATTCCCACTAATGCAATGCTCCAGATTCTCCTGCAGACCATCCTTTTGTCTGTTTGCCTGTCTGTCTCTCTGTCTTTCTGTCTCTGTATCTCTCTCTGATAGGCAGTTCTTCAGCTTCAGTTTGACAGCAGTGTTTGGAGCTCATGGAAAGACAAATGTACTACTTCTCTATGACTCATTAAAGCAGCCCTCTTAATGTAAACCTTCCCACAGTTGTATAATCCTGGAAAAAGCACCACTGTTTTAATGTGTCACAGAAAAGTGATGCTTCCCATTTCTATACATTCCAAAGCATATATCTTCCAAATTGGAATGGAAGCGTCGCACAACATTGTGGGTATATTAACAATAACCTGAAATCAATTATCCTGTTTTCATGATTTTACATTCTGTCTGGAGGCCAAGATGTGGAACTATCCCACACAGCAGATGTTTGAAATATTGATCAATGGCACTAATAAGCAAATGGCATTAAAGAAAAAACAGAAATCATGTAGGGAAGGAATGGGGGGGAGAGCAATGCTTTTGTAGCAAAAGCTCAACTAATGCATTACTTTTGCATTTACATGTAATTAGACCATTATATTGAAAGACAAGCAAGTGAATGATTTTAAATTACTGTCTCCTAATTTATAATCTCTACCCCATTCACCAGTGCAGTCATGCTATTAATTTAATATATACTGCATGACATTCTATTTCCTCTTCTAGCCCAAAATGACTTTTGAAAGGGAGCTGCTTCTCCTCAGCAATTTATAATAATTATCAGGACCTCTGGGTATCAGCAAGATGATTTAGTACTTTGGATTATAATGGCTAATTCAGTCCCTCCACTGGAGGGATTTGGGATAGGGTATTTATTTCTTCTAGCAACTGTTGAGCAACCCCACTAAGTATCACTTATTCTATCAGTGCAATTCCCCAAGTTGCATGAGAAATAAAACAGATGCAAAGAGAAAAGAATCATTATGACCCCAAGCAAGTATATTTTTTTGCTGAGCTGTCTCAGTTTTGGGCTCTGAGTACTCAAGTGCATCAACATGAATTACAGCAAATGGCTAACTATGTGCCTACTTTAATTCACTGTGGACAATCCCATTTTGACATCCATTTCTGTTCTTAAAAAGTCAGCAGGAAAAAAAAATGCAGATAGTACAAACCTTCTGGCCTATTTTCAGAGGTGAATCATGCAGCTCCAAATTGATGACAGGGAAAGTTAACACTGAGGAAGAAATTGGCTGCTTGAGACCCAAAACCTGTTGTCCTAAATGGAGCACTACAAAGCACATTTCAGAGTTTTGCATCTGGCTTACTTTATGGGCCTTGTGCTACTTTCAACCCCAGGTTTAGTGGGGGATTACATTTTTTCTTTTTTTATATATCATTTTTAATTGAATTATTAACAGGACTAATAAAAACTAGTACAAATTAAAATAGAATAGAAAAACAAAAGAGAAATAACAGAAATAGCTAGAAGTGTAATTAGAAGAAAAAAGGGGGAAGAAAGTAGAAAGATAAAGATAAAAAGAAGTAGCTTCCAATATTCTTCACAGCAGTTGTAATCTAATTATATTTTAACTTCTTTTAAATTATATAAAATCATATAAATTCACAGCAGTTGTAATCTAATTATATTTTAACTTCTTTAAAATTATATAATGGCACTCTTCTTTCTATAATTTATCCTCTCTAATCATCAAAACTATAAATCAAAAATTCATTTTTTTTCACTTTTACACAAAAAATCCATAAGAGGTTTCCAGTCACCAACCTGTGTAAATATTATTCTTTTGCTAATCAAATAATTCAGTTTGTTCATCTCCACAAGTTCTGTTAATTTCACCAAATCATTCCTCCATTATGAAAATTGCTGACGCTTTCCATCTTTGTGCATACAGTAATCTCACCACAGTAATTGTATACAAGTAGTCCTCAAATAACAATTGACTCTGGAAATGTGATCATAAATTGTTGTGGTCATTACAGGGGTCACCATGTCACTTGAACTTGACTTTGCAAGGTTATTTTTTCAGTGGTGGGATTCAACCGGTGTTACTAGTGGTTCTCTGTAACATTAATTTTATATTCCTGTTGATGATTTTATTTTTAAATCATCAATCTCTTTCTTTTTGTTACTTTTTTCTCATTTGGAGGTTACTTGACAGCATTAGAACATTCCAGCAAACCCAGTATTCTCCATTGATCATACAATGCTGGTTTTATCTGACCCCTAACACACAATTTAATTAGTCTTTTAGAATCATAGGCCTATTGACCTAAATGGAGCCTTCTAAATCTAACAGTCTAACATTCTGCTTAATGCAGGAATCCAAATTAAATCGCTACAAGCAGCTAGCAAACTAGCCTCTTGAACATATCCAGTAAGAAGAAACCTACATGTGGGTAACTTGCTCATAATTGGTTCAAATTGCTCTTGTGGTTAGAAAGTTTTTCCCTCAGTGAGACATAATGGAGACCTAGAAGATGAACAGACCTATGGAACAGCTGTCCTGCCCTACATAAGAGGTACTACAGACAAAATCAGTAAGATACTACACAGGCATCACATCAAGACTGCCTTCAAAACAGACAGAAAAATAGCAGCCATCCTTAGAAACCCCAAAGATAAAATTGACCTGGAAAACCAAGGCACATATGAAGTCCCCTGTGCATCATGCCTGGCCACATACATTGGACAGACCAATAGAAGAATAAGTACCCGCCTGGATGAACACAAAAATGCAGTCAAAAAGCTGGAACACACTTCCTCACTAGTCCAACACATGAAAGCCACAGGTCATAGCATCAACTTCAATGGCAACAAAACCCTAGCCACTACAGAAAACCCCAGCCACAGAATCATCAGAGAAGCCATAGAGATTGAAAAAAGACCTGAAAGCATGAATAGAAGAAATGATTCCACCAGACTGTCAATCATTTGGAAGCCTGCACTCACAAACAAAATAATCTCCACACCACTAGCCAGGCAGACACCTGGGCACAAACAGATCCCCCCTGATACCTCCAGCTCAAACACACCCCAACCAGGCACCCAGATGCAACCTAGCTTCCTAACAAATGATAGCCGTCCATTTACTTGGAGCCAAGCTGCACTAAAAGCCTCCAATACAGGAACACAATGTTGCCAGCCAATCAAGTCACAAAAAGAGCCACAAAACAGACAGAAGATATTAGAAACACCAATCAAGCAGAACACAGCAAACTCCAAGACTAATAAACACAGACCAAGACTCCCAACCAATCAGGATGAAGAAAAAACCATTCTGGCACAGCAGTAGGCTAGCCCCAAATTTAAAACTGAAACAACTGTAAAAGTCTGACTCACAGACGAACACAATACAGAAGCCTGATGATGGCAGATGAGATTCTGCCGAAACGTTGCTACAACTTTAAAAGCACAACTATAATGACGTGGAAAAATACCAGAACAAAGCTGAATACCATACATATAAGTACCCGCGAAAACTTAAGAATATATATATATATACACTTAAAATACTAGAAGTTAAATACAGATAACTGGATGCAATTCATATCACCCAGCAGCAGTTAGCTCTCTCTCTCTAAATGCCCAGCTGACTTCTTATTATTTGCTCTGTCTAAGAAACAGTTCATGACTTCAGACTGAGTTTGCCAATATCCCTGCTTAATATTGCAATGTTACCTTGACTTTGGCTGCAGCTGGGCTCATAAATGCAGAAATGTCAGGTAATGAACAAAAAGCATGAAAGGAAAAGATGACTTATAAAATAACTAAAATAAATTAGATTTCTGGAATAATCAATAGTTAGAATGAGGTCTTTTGCTTGTTATTCCTTCATCTTATTTATATACAAATATAATCCATTTTATTTATTATAACCCATCTTATTTATATACAAATATTGTATACATGTTACATTATGTATAACATTTTTATTATTAACCAACATATCTAGATATGCAGCCTCAACTGTCTTTTTAAAAGATTTTGTTCAGCTTTGCTAGCAACATTGTACAACGTTATACCTAAGTTTTGTTTGTTTGTTTTCATTCAAGTTGGAATCTTATAGCAACTCAAACATTGCTGGTGGATTTGTAACATGGGACACATTTTGAACAGACCAGGTACAAAAAGTGTTCATGTATATATTTTTCAAAAAGTACCTCAGATTGCAGAACGAACCTCCTGTATACTGTTAATATTGTCAAATGTTGGAATATGAGAGAAGGGAAGAGGGAGAGGAAGAGGGAGAGAGAAAGAGAGAGAGAATCAATTTCTAGTTCAGAACTGATATACATAGATAGATTCTAAAGGAGAAGGACAACCTACCCTGAAACAACCCCAGAATTAGAAAGTTAATGTTGCATTGGTTTTAGGGAATGAGATGCACAGTGCAGGTTTCATCTGATTCCTCTTTGAAAGAATGCCCATTTTTGAACTTACGGAAATCTTAAACTCTTTGATGGATATACCTGCTGTTGATAACAGATGCTGGTTCTCCCACAAAGGGTTTCATAGGGTGCTAATGGCTCATTACATAAATCAGAACCTTGAAATAATGGCGAAAGGTTTATATAAAATATATTTTCTCTATAAATGTTAGTCTGTATAGCTATAGAATTGAATGTCAGTGCAGGACCTGTTCAACAAGAAGTAAGAGGTGAACATAAGTAGATATGTCAAATTATAATTGCTGCTCACTGAGAAATGAACTGGATTCCAAGAAGTACTAAATTAATAAATCATTTGGAAATAAAAGGCACTTCCTTGTAGAAACATCAATAGCAAGATGATTATGGAAAGCTATTTAGACCAAGCTGATCTTATGAAGAGGATCAAAGCAGAGCCAACATTGTATGGCATAAGATGATGTGCTATAAGTAGTAAAATGGTATTGATAAAGGAAGAAATAGGAACTTAACTGTTATCTTGCCAAATAACGCTGTCAATGACATCTCTGAATACTGTGGGCAGTATATCTCAGACACAGATATAAAACAGAATAAAAATTATCATAGGCCTTACTGTAAGCACGGGTGGAAGAGCCATGGTGGTGCAGTGGTTAGAATGTAGTATTGCAGACTACTTCTGCTGACTGCCGGCTACCAGCAGCTCAGCAATTTGATTCTGATTGGCTCAAGGTTGACTCAACCTTCCATCCTTCCGAGACGGTGAAATGAGGACCCAGATGGTGGGGGAGCAATAGGCTGACTCTGTGAACCACTCAGAGAGGACTGTAAAGCACTGTGAAGCTCTATTGCTACAACAAATGTTAGGAAAGGTTGTAACCAAGTGACCTATGTACCTTTTCAATCTTTATCTGTTGACAGGCAACTTCAGGTCTGACCTTGTGATGATATGTCATCTTTTAATTTATTTTTTCTGGACAATCCTACAAATAACAATTGGTTTTAATAGAAAGCCATTCTCCATCACATAGCCACTTGATCCCCAGATATAGTAGTATATCTATAGGTTTGGATATAGTATTTGCCTTCCAAAATGGATCCATTCAAATCTGGTGAGTAATCCATGTAAATTGTTTGATAAACTACAGTGTTTGATAATGATTGTGCAATGATTGTGCAAATAATTCTGCTGTGTAGCTGTGAGACCAAGACAAATAGGGGGCACAGGGTAGGACCTTTTTATTATTATTATAATTTATTATTATTATTATTATTATTATTATTATTATTATTATTATTATTATTATTATTATTATTATTATTATTATTATTATTATTAAATTTATTAATGCCATCCACTCCAAAAGATTCTGGGTGGCTTAGACATTAGAATCACATGTACAGTGGAGTGGTGGCAACTTCAGCTAATTTCTAGAATAGTTATGCCTCTTCTTCACGTACATCATGAAAATGCCACTATCTTGTTCATGATGACACACAGTGGGGACACACTTGGATATGCTCCTTGGGGGAAGTGCTAGTGCAAGAGACTCATCTGTGCAAGTGTCCCTTTCCTCCCTGGAGACCTCTACCTGCTTCAGCTGTTGATAGCTAGTCAAAGAATTAGTTTATGAAATGTGATGCACAATCTTGCCACTCTCTGAATGGTCACTGGGGACCTTCATTGGGTTTATCATTACAGTGCAGAAAACAGGAGAGAAAAACGATATATCTTTGGCATGTTGCTACCACCAGGATGTGGCAGCCCAGTGCTTCCCTACTTGGCAATTGTTCTTTTGTAAGTTCTCATTTGTTCTGTCAGTCAAACCATGGAACTAAAGGAAACGGACAACTATTCCTAGAAGAACAACATGGATTCTTTGCAGGAACATTTCATTGTTTTCTTATGAAGAAAAAAAAGTTTTTTTGGGGGGGAAGGGGGCTGCAAGCTGAAGGATCTGCTGTAGTGCCAACTTCAATTAATCTTTAATTGTGAGAAGGATGGCAGTGGGCACTTTGTGTAGCTCAAGGGTAAAAATGTTCTTGATTTGCAGGTTTGGAAATTGTCATGTTTAGGTGGGGTTGGGTCGATTCCTGTTTGAAGAATCTGGGGAGCCATTGCCAGTGTGTTGTATTGCCAATCTTCCTCATCCAGGTGCTCCCCCGAAATCTTGAGTTATCCACTGATTTTTTTGTCCATAGGCTTAGACCTAAATCCTACCTTTTTAATAGCAGATTATCAAGAAGAGAGAAGGCAAGATAAAAATGTAAATAACGAAATCTATAAAACAGGTAAATATGAACTAAAAGCTCATATATTATGAAAGCAACAAATAAAAAATTTACTACCTAACTACAAGAAGATCTAAGCAAATACTGTACACCAGAAAAAAAGATTTTTTTTTTCTCAAACCTCTTTACACATCAGCTAACAAGGATTCAGCATAATGTCCTTAAAGTGTCCTGGTTGGAAATTCCTGTGGGAGTTGACTTGCAAGATTCATCAACGTTATTTCTCAAGAAATGTACATTAAGGACAATGCGCACGTTGGATTTTTGCAAACAGAAGATCTATATGTAAAGAAGAATTGTAAATACAAATGGAGGTGGATGTTTATTGGATTTTTAAAATAAAAACAAAGCACAGTGAATACTTTCCTATTAATGTTGTTGATCAGATGGACTGCATTTATGTTACACGCAGAAAATGCCAGGCGTTTTCTGCATTTAAAATAAAAACACGTTGCTTAGATCATGCTGCACTTCCATCTCTTTTTAAGCAGTCTAAACAACATTTATGACGGCAAAACTGCTATCAAGTGGCTTATCTATCTCCTCTTTTCAATTCTAAATGGGATGAGACTATGCAAAATAGATGTGCAAACATGGCTGTGTTTCAGTAGCAATTCAGTAGTAATTCAAAAATACAAACAGATTCTTTAGGGCTGATCTCTGATATTAACAGAAAATTTAATTAATTATGAGGAAAAGCCTTAAAGAGGAAATTCCTCTGGCATTGGACTGGCATTCCCTCTCAGTGCCAATTTCTCTTGGCGTTGCCTCTGAGGGATTAAACAGCTCTTAACTATATTGACAGAGAGAAAGAACTAACTCAGGCTTCCAGAAAGGGGGAGACCAGTTTCTCAGCTGACAAATAGTTGATTGATCATTTGTTTCTTTCACACAGAAGAGCATTTTTAAGAGCCAGTTTGGTCTAGTGATAAAGGCACCAGGCTAGAAGCCAGGAGACTATGAGTTCTAGTTCTGTCTTAAGCATGAAAGCTGGCTGGTCGACCTCGGGCCAGGCACTCCCTTTCACCTCCAGCATTAGGCTCAGGTAATAACCGGGTCAGTCCATTCCTACCAAAACCAATGGATCAACTTTGAGTTGATATGAAAAATGGAATCCTGTACTCGTGGGAAAATTATCATTACGATTATTGTTATTGTTATTATTATTATGCTATATCCATCATCGGATGTTGGTGATCATGTTGGGAAAAATGCTAGAAAGAAAAAAAACAACAGGATAACATTTTTGTTAGCAAGAGTTGATGCCCCAAATCAGCTGTTTTAGAAGGACATTTTGTTTAAATGCCCTGCACTCCATGTTAATGTCCTTGTGTGGATGCTCCTACATCTACTGGCTATATGTTTTTATATTGTATTTCTTTCTCACTGAGAAAAATAATATCTTCTCTTCTGGGCATTTGGGCGATTGCTATCTTAATCAGAATTACCTATAAGGCAGCAGGTAGTTTGGCACAGGTCTTTAGAAAACCTGCTATTAATTTAGTTAAATCATCGCATTGAAAATCTTTCTTCCTTAATCAGCATGTACAATTTATACACATCATGTCAACAAATGATTATTAATAATCTTTTGCTGACTGCATTCATTCCCTTTGCAAACAAGCCCTCCCCAAAATTTTAAATTACTAAATCTATTTGCAACTTGTTGACCTGTCTTCTATATTATACTAGCTGATAACCCTGCATTGCCCAGGTATTTATTTATCTCAATCCTGTATTTGTTCTTTTTCTGCTTGTTGAAAATTATTAATTCTTTGTTTGGGGCAGGGTTTCAATTAGAATGGTGATTTTACTTTATTTAAGAAGCATAACAATTCTCTTGTACAATGTGATCCCAGCCCCCCGTATATGGCTCCTAACCACCAAACTAACCACTTCCCCATCCTGTGGATCATGAGAATATTCTAGCCTCCTGAACACAGCCAGATGGCTGCATTGACATATTTCCTTCAGTAGAAAGATAGGCCATGAAGGATGCTGCCCTTGTGGGGACAAGCTAAGAATAGCAAAAGGTGGATTTCATTTATTTATTTATTTATTAAATTTATGTGCCATCCATCTCATTCAGAGATGATTCTGGGTAGCTTACAAACTTTAAAACAACTACCCATTAAAGTGATAAAACGACAAACACCAACAGTAATAAATAACAATTGTTTAAAGATGGAGAGGAAGGGAACATGAAGTATACAGGGAGAGATGAGATCCTTCCTAACCCAATAGCCAGAATGGTGCACCCCCATTGGGACACCAGGCCAACTGGCAGAGCCAGGACATCAGGCCCTTACATATCATACTCCCATCGGAGTCTGAATCCAAGGAGGAAAACGTACAGCTGAGAGGGAATAGGATTTAGCACTCTTTCAAAAGAATGCTAGGATGTGTTCAGAAATAGCCCACCTGACGAGATGTGGCAGTCGGCTTAATTGTCATAGAAGATAGCAGGGCAGCAAAGAATGAATGCATGAATAAGAACAGTTTTTGACTGGAATGGGAACATTTTATTTGCTCTTATTTGCTGGATAGTCAGAATCAGGAACCACAAGAACTATTGGAGTTATGTGGAATGATAGAATCCTGAAAATCTGGCAGAGTCTCTTTCTTCTTCCCTCTTAGGCCAAAGAGAGCCAAAGCAGGCAATCTTGAGTTTTTTCTCCCTTCCTCCCATCTTTTCTGGTTGATGCTTTGTAATGGTTGTGGCATACCTTCTTCAAGGCTTCCCCTGTCATCCTGGACAGAAGGTGAGCAAAGCCAGGAGTAAATAAAATTACACTACAAAAAAGATGTTCAGTCTTTGAAAAAAGTGAAGAGAGAAGAACAACTAAGAAGATTAAAGGTCTGGCGACAAAACCATATTAAGAACAATTGCAGGAATTTGGTATGGCTCGTCTAGAAAAACTAGGGGTGACATGATAACAGTGTTCCAGTAGTTGAGAGGCTGCCACAAAGAAGGCTGCCATCAACTTGTTTTCCAAAGCACCAGAAGGCAAGACAAGAACCAATGGATAGAAACTAATCAAGGAGAGAAGCAACCTGGAATTAAGGAGAAACTTCTTAACAGTGAGGACTATTAACCAGTGGAACAGTTCGCCTTCAGAAGTTGTGGGTGCCTTATTGCCAGAGGTTTTTAAGAAGAGATTGGACAGACATCTGTCTGAAATTGTATAGAGTCTCCTGCTTGGGCAGGGGATTGGACTAGAAGACCTCCAAGGTCCCTTCCAGCTCTATTCTGATTCTGAAAAGTATCCCATAGAATAGACAAAATGCCCTAGGAGTAAATAAAGTGGTTTCACCAATCCACAAAATAACCAAAACAGTAAAAGGTATTGTCAACTTTCAACCCTTTTTGGTTGAAGTAATAGAAAGCATGTAAGGCATGGTTTTTTGTTTTTTTTTTTGACAAAACTAATAGCGCATAGCTGGCAGAACCCAACTCTCTCTCCTAGTTTAGAGTGACTTTCTAAGCACCACAGGAGTAGTTCTATATGAAGAAAGTAATAATTTTACTTTGTAAAGACAAAAGCGTAAAACAAAAATAGGCCTAGTATTCTTTCAAAGAATTGTTAAACCCACTTATAAAAAGAACCCATGCACAAGCTGACAAATGCTGTGGAAGGTGCAATTCAGACACCTACTAATGCTGATATTTTTGTGAAAGTCAGAAGTGACCAGAGGATGCTTCACATTGGCAGAAGAGAGGCAGTATATAACCATGAGAGAGAGAGAGAGAGAGAGAGAGAGACAGAGACAGACAGGCAAGGCAAGGCAAGGCAAGGCTAGGTAGATCCTAATACTGTCCCTGATTCATGGATTAAAATAATGGAATAATTCATGTCAATTTTAAAAAGGGAGAGTGCCATTTTAAAACCAGAAAAGTTAAAAAAGCTATCTCTGGTGTGGGTTCAGTATGAAATGACTTCACCAGGATGCGTCATATAAAAAATAGTAACTAAGATACACTTGAGCTCGTCTTCCCATTTTCCACTGTTTTAAGAAGAGTCAAAGAGTGCAAAAGATATAGAAGAAAATAAATAAGTTATTTAGCTAATGTTGTCCCTTTGTTTACTGAAAAGGGCCTCTTGAGTCATCATCCTTTTTAGATCCAGTCACTGTTGGATCCATTCAAGCTTCAGCAGGGATTCTTTCCCTAGCCTGAATTCCATAGCTCTGCTTTGGATGTTTGTGATAATACTGCTAATTTAGGATTTCTCTACTAAAACAGCTACATTTGTATGTGTGTTTGTTTGGCTGTGTGTCACTGACTCCTAAAGCCTCTTGCTGCTTATATTAATGTTGTTTTGGTGGGGTTTTTTTGCAAGTGTTAATAGGCAGTTTCCAGAAAATTGAGCAGTGACTATGCTTAAAATCAGAAAACAACTGAGATAGCAAAATCTGTTCTGTTTCATTGCTCCACCTAAGAAGAGCGAAGTTTGGTTTCTCTTGCCACTCTTGTTAAAAATGCAGCACACCAGGCTGGGGGTTAACTCTATGATTCCAATCAATAGAACAATCACAGTTCAATGTAAGATTAAAGGTGCATAACTTGTGTATGTGGTTTCAACTCTATTAGATAATGTTTCATAAACACATTTGGGGGGGGGGGCATTCTCAGAAGCTTTCAAAATAATTGCATTGCTGTGTTTTAGGAACATAACTATGATACCCTGTAATATTTTTTTGATGTGAGGAATGATTTAAAAAATCAATAGAATGGAGAATGGTCCCCTTTAGATCTTGAAACCTCAGGTAAATGATGGATATTTCTGATACTGTGGGAATTTGTATAATGTGATATAATCTGGGTCATTCTTTTTCCGTTTGTGCTAATGCTTTAAGATTAATGCTCAAAAAGCTGGAATAAATTCATAACTCACTCACTCCTATGTTGCTTTCTTCATTTACATAACTATTGACAGAAATTGTATATAAACATTTTAGTAAGGCAAATCACCCTTTCGTTCGTTGACACATAAATTCTCTTAGGCAGGTTTTATAAATGGATATGACCCTGAAATAAACTCTCGCATTAAGTTTTACCAGTAAATTTTTTCACAAGTTAACTTTTTCACCAGTTGTTGGGTTTTTTTTTTCTTGATGGGTTTTGATGAGGGATGGATTGAATGACAGCTTTAAATGATGCTAGGACACCAGCGTTCACTTTCAACATAGCTTATGTGACAAAACTTCACCATCTAGGACAAGCAATAGAGACATTAGCATTGTGGTTACATTATGGAGCATTCTAACCAAACACATTTTTTGTTTAGAATTTGGGAGAAGAAGAAAAATCCTCCCCCTTTCTGACTTTCAATGTCTGGCAGAGTTGAATCTTTATGAAGGGTGAGAAGATGAGTGTCAATGAATTGGAATGGAGCCAGGAAAGTTTGAAAGGCCAGGAGCTGCCTTACCCAGCCTACATTAGGAAGAAACTTGCTCATGTCCAGCAACCAGATATGAGCCTTGCATTTGCAGACCGGCCATAAATCCCAGTTTCCTTGCAAAGTGTTTCATGGAAAAGTCCTGGGAAAGAGTTCCCTAAATATTTATGAACAGGCAACTTAAAAGTCTATCTCTCTTTTCTTAGAGTTCCTTAACTTTAAACCAGTTGTGGGTTGCCCAGGTATAATAGATGACCACATTATATGGCCAACTGGTATCCAGAACAATCCCAATTCATGCAAAATGATGAGTATGTAGGACGATGATACCATCACATACATAACTTCATATTCTTCTTCATTTCTCCCCTCTTGGGGACACTTATAATTTACCTTGAGGTTGAACCAAATCCTTTTTGCTAAAATGAAACAGCGTGGATCCTACCAAAACCCTTACACACCACATCTTTCCATTTGCCTCTCTTCTAGCTAACATTCTTTTCATGACATTCCATATAGCACTTCTTTGTCAAGGGAATCTGCTGTACCACAATGACCTCCCCTTTCCAATTTCCTGTTATCATGCCTTGTAATCTTCCACCTTTCAGTGGGTAATCTTTGTGACTTGAGCACTTAATGCAATTTAAATGGATATCTTGGGAGTAGCAGAAACCTGAAAGATATCCAGACTTAAAATCACAACGGAGAAGAAATCTCCAAATGATGTTGAGTGGTAGAATACATAGTCAAGCCCGGGAAAAACATATGCAAAGTGGTTCTATTTTAATGCCCCCCAAAGAGCTTAATTTGATGTGCAGAAGCCATCAACTGAATAATATATTGTGTGTCCACCCGAGGCCAACTCTGGATTGTCAGATTCTTCTACTCTGGCTATATACATTGGTTCCCAAGCACTTTCTCTTGGCTTTGCTTGGAGAAACTGGGGTGGATTTGAACATACCAACACACACACACATGCAGAGAGGGGGGGAGGGAGGGGGGAGGGAGCGAGGGAGAGGGAGATGTTTTTCTTCCTGACATATCAACCTATGTCCAGGTTTAACTCCATTGGTTATTTGTTTGGATTTTTTCTCTATTGAAGTCAATATCTCAATAATCAGGTTATGTGAAGAAAACTGATTTTCTTTTATTTCATTACATTTCATCTTATTTTAAAAGATTTTTATGGTCACCCCATTTTAAAACAACTCTGGGCAGTTCACAAAAATAAATACAGAAATAACTTGCTGTTAAATGTTGACTGGATAGTTTTCTTGTCTTAATGTTTTTTAAAAAAACTCGCGCTTCTGTTCAAATGTTAAATTATTCCTCCAGTGGGTCTCTTTTATGAGTGAAACCTAGAGCAGCTGCCTTCTTGCCCTGCCCTTTGTCTTTCCTCTACCGGTTTCTACTCGCTGGGGTGCTTATTAATGGAAGTAGATTTAGGTCTGGCTCCAAGCTTCTGGGGAAGTAGGTGCTCTGAAAAGTCTTAGAAGGAAAAAAAATGAGATTTCCAAGGAAGACTTGATGAACTGAAGAGGTCTCTGCAAAAGCAGAGCTGATAACCAAGCAAAGACCACAGTAATCAATGTGTACTCCAGTTCCTTAGAACCTCTCTGTATAAGGAGATGATGGAAGATTGCCCATATGTGCTCCAAATGGTTGTTCCACACAAGGAGATTGCAGGATGGTGTTTTTCTATGGGTTTAAGCACTGGGAGATGAAGGGATTAATCATTGTCAGCCCCGCACCCCACCCCCATACAGCTATATTGCTCACAGATGCAACAGAGCCTTTTTAGGGATCCTATGCTCACAAATTTCACTTTCTAATCACTTTCAGAAATTGCCTATTAATCATCTTGAAACTATTGTAGCCTTTGGGAATGATAAGGCTGAAAAGCTGCCAGCTGAGTTTAGCTTCAAACTAGAAAAATTAAGAAAAGAAAAAATTAATTATAAACTTAGAATTTAAAGAACTTGAAATAAACAGCAACAAGCTAAATGCTGTATGTAGAAAAGAAACTGGTTGCAGTTTTAAAATTTAAAATACAAATAAGAAGTCAAAAAAATGACCTGGAAAATGGTTTTGAATTGGGACTACACAAGAGGCTTGTTAAACCCTTGAAAAAATCTGTGCAAAGGGATAAAGAAGCATTGAAGAGAAACCAAATCTTACTACAATATTTGAATTAATTAAAGAGTAAGACTATTAGCAGTAAAAGGAAGGAATATAAAGTTGACTAATTTGATCAAGGTTATGTTGGAAGTTAAAACCCACCCTTCTCCTAGGAAAATGAAATATTTGTAGGATATACTTAAAAGGCAGAATGTTTCCCCTAAAAAGAGTAGAAACTCAGAAGCAGTAACTCACCTCAGAAGCAGAAACTCAGCCCCTCCACCTTTGCTAATGGACCATTACTCTGGCCTAGGCCAGTTTATTTTACTTAACAAAGATCTACTCCAGGTAAAGCTATAATAGGAATTGCCCAAAGCCCTTTCTTTACATCATCATCCAGCAAGGCTCAACCAAGCCTGGGACTCAGAACAGAGTTGCAACATCCCCACAGAGTTGCCCCTGCATGGCCCCATGGCAGTCTGACAACCAATTAGAATACAAGCTCAAATTCAAATCCCAACAGAGGGTATAAAACAATTGCACTATCAGCATATCAGTCCCTTTTCTTCTTTCTTCACCCAAGGCATGTGATCCTGTCCACCATTAAACCATCTTTCCAAGCAGTCACCATGTTTCCAGTGTCTTTCTTCCCCACTTGGAACTGAACCCAGAAGGATATTTCTTCCAACAGTTAAAATAGACTTTTTTTTTTGTACAGTACTAACAACTTTCGGCAAGATTTTGCTAACACCAGGATTGACAGTTGATATTTTATGGATTTGGTTATAGAAAGGAATAGGATATGAGAGAAAGACATAGCTATTGGAAACCTTAAAGAGGGCAAATTTGTCTATAAGTGTTGTAATGAATGTTGGAAGTCACTTCTTTATGTATTTATTTTCTTATATTTATATTTTCTTTTTTTCTTGCTCTTTTCATTCTTTCCATTCTATTTTCTTTTTTAAGTTTAGTTTGTATTAGTTTTTACTATTGTAATCAGCCCTTAATTAAAAAAAATTAAAAAATTAAGGTTAATTGTGTCAAAGCATGAATATGTATTGTTTTCCTTGAATAAATCTACTTACAATGATGGCCGTGGAATGGATTTAAAAAGATCTAATTTTTATTCCTTTCTACTTGCATTAGCCTAGTCCTCAAATAATGGCACTGACATCTTTTATTTCATTTTCATTAATACCATAATTAATTCATTCCTGGGGTAAAACCCCGAATAAATCACTCATCATCTAAGACTAGTGATTCCTGCCATTTTCCTTTCTTGTCATGTTTAATAACATATCAGGGTATTGTAAAATGTTGTGTGTTCCTTCCCAGCTTTACAACTGAATCTAAGATGTCAGTTTTGTGACCTTGACAAAAATAACACTATTCATGCAAGCCCTTTTGACAATGTACTTTCCTTGCAAAGCCTTTTGTGTTATACACCATATGATTCTGTACTGTTGTATTGTCCTTTGAGACTTAAATTTTCTTTCTGTTTTTTCAAATTTCATTATGGCATTTTGCATTTATGGATTTTTAAAAAAATCCAACTTTCTCATGAGTAAAGGACATTCCCATGAAGAGGAGACTAACTATTCCTAACAGTAAAGCCTCGGTTAAGATCAGATTCCCCTTTCTTAATAAGGGGGAATGAATAGTCACACATTTCATGCTACTTATTGGAAAGAAAATATTTATGTTAGCCAGGTTTTCAGAAACATGGGAGGTTGTTCCTCCTTTGCAGAAGCAAATATTCTTGTTAGAACAGAGCCACCATTGAATGTTGCTACCAATCTGATTTAACCTAGTGCCAAAACTGTCAATCAATTTTCTTTTTGTAAATTTATAAACATCTTTATTAAATTTCTAAAACAAACATTAAAATGCAAACTAGCATAAAGGGGAGAACATTGAGGGAAATAATGGAGCAGGTTAAAAGGTGACAAAAATAGATCTAATGAATATAAAACAAAAAGTAATTTAATTAAGTTCAAAGATAATACAACACAACGACAATCTCTCTCTAAGTTAAATGAATATTCAAGACTTAAACAATCTTAAAATCCTAATAAAAACATTGTAAAAGGTCTATATTCATATTATATTCTTTTCTTAATTTTACTCTAATAGTAAATTGACAAATAGAAATAACCATAGATTTTTTAAAAAATAGAAATAACCATAGATTTTTTAAAAAACTGAAAGTATTTTTTCTAGGTGAGTTTTATTTTCCTACCACACAAGATGCATCAGACTTTATTTGTTTGTTTAGTTGTTTGTTTGGAAGTTTGCTTGTTTATTTATCAAATTTGTATGCCACCCATCTCACCAAAGGTGATTCTAGCCAGCTTACAGACATTCAGTTAAAATGCCCTACAAAACATTAAAATTATAAATAAGGGACATACATTTAAAAATTCAATTAAAATAAAACTAAGCAGAATGGAGATGGAGAGAGCAAAATGCACACAGAGAGGAAATAGGGTATTCTGTATTTCTTTAGGCACCTCCAACGTGCCACATTCCATAGGGGCCCAAGGCTAGTTGACACAGTCATATCTTCAAGAGTTTTTGGAAGGCCAAAAGGATGGGACCTTTGTGGGGAGAGCATGATGTTCCAAGGTGTTGGAGCCACTGTAGAAAAGGCTCTCCTGGACCCCAATAATCAAAATTCCTTGGATGATGGGATCTGCAGCATGTCCCTTCTTGCCAGCATGTGGCTCATCGCCTTTTTCTCCTGTAATATAATAGCTTGTAATGTAACTTTTGAATTTGCTTTTTTGATGAGAAACAGTAGATAAGATAGTAGATAATAAGTATGATTTCATTGCTCTTCTGGTTTCTTGACTGTCTGCATATGTTTTGAAAAGCTCCATGGGAAGAATTTGTTCCTGATTTCTTCCACTGCAATTTACAACAAGACCCAGGAAACCAAGAATTCAGCAAATCCCAGGTGAGGCGGCAATGCAGCAAAACACAGTTACTTAGTAACCCAAGAAAATGCATGCAGATAAATCATACACTCACAAATGTGGGAAATGCCAAGGAAACGGAAGGAACGTTGTACCACATGTGGTGAACATGTAAAAAAAGGAAAACCCTCTTAAAAGTACTATTTCAGCTTACTGAACAGTCTACGATGCTATTAGATATGCTAGAAAGGGCACCAAGAAATACAAAGCAAAATAAATGCCAAAGTTTTGTTTGTTTGTTTGTTTGTTTTTAGAAATTGGGGAGACAATGGTTTTATGAAGTAGCTTCAAAGATTGTTTTGCTCTAAGCACTGTCAAAGCAAAGCACCCTAAAAGTAATATGCAAGCACCCTGGTAGGCACAACGATATACATGCAAGAGTACAGTCCATCTAGAGTTAATTTCTGCTTGGTGTTGTCTAAAAGGTCCTCTTACACCAATGATGAAAAGACACTGAAGACCTGGAGATGACAGCTTCCTTTGTGATGAAGCAGAGTCCCTGCTTGTTAAATAAGACTGTGACAGTGATAAAGACAAAGGCATCATTTTTACAGCTGAGTTCAGCCTATCAGCATATGACAAGACACACTATCTCTGCTCACACATGCTGACATCTCATCATGTGTTGCCTCCTGTGCAGGATGAAAATAGCCCTGAAGGCAGTACCCAATGGAGAACGATAGCACCTTGCTTATCAGTGAACAAATGAATGGGAGTGGAAAAACACTTTGAAGTGAACACTTTGCCACTGTTAAGATTGCAGCTAAAACTCAAGGTAGTTTTCTTGGCTCATTGGGAATACAGCGACGATGAAACAATGCTATCATTAAGAGAAACCAAAATCTCAACCAAGCAAGCAACTTAGATTTATGGCATTCTTATTCCATGGTTTTCCCATTATAAACCTCAAGGAAATGCACTGAGGATTCTGTCATCAAGGAATTGTTGGGAAATTTTAGACCAATATGCCCATTTCCAAGCTCTGGTATCTAAGAGAACTCAAAGCATATGCATGTTGAAAGCCAGGTTTTTCAGAATTTTGCAAACCAGATTTTAACTAAAGACAAGCATATGCATGTGTTTAATAAAAACACAAACGAACAATGTATAGGAAAGATATATACATAAGTGCAGGTTTTAGAATGGAGTCCTTCAAGGTGTTGCAGGAATCATAGGATTAGTTGGATATCCTCCTAAGGAAGGGAGATTAGATATTTAAGACTTTTCCTTTTTAATTCTGCATCTTACCATCTGCCATAGTCCTATCACTCCCTGATTCTTACCGCTCGCTGCTGCCAAGAGCTTCTTTAAGGTGGGATGATCAATTAAGATGGTCTGTCCAAGAGCCTGATGGATTCAAATTGATTCCACACAGCCTATTAAGATCTGAGTGAGAAGATGGCAAGAAAGAAGCTTAGGTAGAATCCCTACAACATGAAGACGATGTCTGTGCAGCAGACACTTGAGAATTTGCCTTTATAACTTTAGCTGATGCAGCAGCTCATGATTTGATGATCCTTCTAAACACATTACTTTCAGCCTAGTTTTGGTAGGGGTTCCATTAATGGCTTTTTCTGGAGTCGGATGTCTTGGCCATGCCCATCCATATCCCCATCACCTCATGGACGAATGAGTGAAATGCACTTTATGGCTAACTTTGAGGGCTGCTACTCCAAGCTGCAATTGGTGCAGAACCACAGAGTCTGTCCTCCTACTAACGTGTTTTGGGAAGCACCAGCTCTATACATGATTCCAATTGGATGAAATTCGCCTTTAACTGAAAGGGAACGATGAGCAAATCTGCTTTGTTTGAGATGTTGATATTACAACTCTCATTTGGAAAAAAAAAAAACCCAAAATAATTATGGTCAGTTTATGAAATCAAAGAACTTTTCTAAATTCCTTCTTCCCTTATATTACAACAATATTATTTATTCCAATCCCTTTAATGTTTTCTCAATGCCAAACAGGACACTTCATGCCATCTAATAGCTATAGGAGACTAGGCAGAGATGGTGATGGGATAGAAACATGCCTTCTAGGCCCATTCTGCTTCCTCCATATAATTGGTTTGTGTCTTCGTAAGGAGGCTTCATTTGGGAATGGCAAAGGCAATTCTCGGTCATTGAGTCATTTTTAATCAGATATGTTAATGATTCTATGACCTTCACAGATTCCCAAGACAGGCCACTCACTGCCACCACCATCACCAAAACATCAAGGTACCAAAAGGTTCCAACATGAAAATTCACTGTGGACAAGCAGAGAAAGAGCATTCTCAAGATTCAGTCCCAGAACTGAAGAAGTTTCTTGGATGAGAAGCGAGATGTTTTCAATGGTGGTGGTGGTGGAAACGCAAGCATGAAAAGCACCTTTGGGACACTCTCAAGTTAATTCTGTAAAACCCTTGATGAAACATCAAGAAAGTAGTTAGGTGGTATATGGTATACGCCTATAAGTAAATTAATTTGGTTATTTTTTCCTTCCATAATGTGACATTTCTAGTTAACAGATTACTTCCAGCAGATTTGGCCTAGAGCTCAGCTCCAGAAGCCCAGAGAGAAAAAAAAATCTGTCTAACCCTGCAGAGGGATATTCTGATGGCCTAAATGAGATGGAACAAGAACTGAAGTCTCCTTTCTGGCAGATGCCCTTCAGTCAGTAGAATGCCATCCCTGAACACAACATATGGAACAAGTCTGACATGACACTTCCCCCAAAATAGTAGGTGTGGGTGGGTATTTATATGTAGAAAAATTTGGCACTAGTGACTGAACATCCTTTCTGGAAGTAGGGTTTATGCCACTTCAGATAATGCTCCACCAACCCTATGATTAATTCATTGTTAACGTTAATCAGTCAAGAATATTTTAAAGGCAATCCATTTCCAGCTTTTATAGCGCTTTTCCAGATTGCTAACCGACTTTCATATTTATGCTGGATGAATCTCACCAGAGACGTTTGCAAAATCTGACTGTTTTGTCAAAAGTACTAAATGGGGATCATACGAGAGGTGGTCTTCAGCAGGTTCTGATCAGTTCTGGAGAACTGGTAGTGGAAATTTTGAGCAGTTTGGAGAACCGGCAAATATCACCTCTGACTGGAGATTTTATAGTATCCTTCCCCTGCCACGCCCACCAAGCCACGCCCACAGAACAGGTAGCAAAAAAAATTGAATCCCACCATTGGATCATACCATTGTAACACAAGATGCAACCCTGTTTGTGTGTGCATGCAACGTCATGCTGCGTAGACAGAAAGAACGGGACCGATGTCGCAAAGGGGCAAGCTCATTTTGCCATTTGTTCCCCCACAGACTCCAGCCCCTCTGCAACCCATAAGTGTAACAACATCTCTTCTGCCTTATTTTAGCAGAAATATCAGAAGGAGATAAAAGAAGGAGATGCATGAAAAAAAATAACATTAGAGTAAAATTTAGAACAGGGCAGACCCTTTAGGCTACATTTTAGGCCTGTTACTCTGTCCCAGCCCAACCCTGTAAACAAGAAAACAAACAAACAAACGATAAAGGAGAGAGAGAAAAAGGGGGGAGGGAGGGATAGAGAAAGAGGGGGAAAGGGGGGAGAGGGAGAGGGAAGAAGGAGAGAGATAGAGGGAGGGAGGGAAAGGGAGAGGAGAGAGAGAGAGAGAGAGAGAGAGAACTCACTCCAAATAACACCTATAGGCTAATAGCTTGATCCTGTAGAAGGGATTCCCAACCCCTGGGCCATGGCCCATTCATAACTGGGCCATGGAAGAGGTGGCTAAGTGTCCACATGTAAACAATGTTGTTTTATTTCACACACACACTCACACAGAAAAAGGTTTGCTGAAGAAGCCATGTTGAGACCTTTTTTAAGTTTGGGAGAGTTAACAGTACCCCCTCATTAAAAGAGAATAGATTACACAGCATTGTTAAATGTGGAAAGAAGCTTTGAAGAAGGGTCTGCTCAGAATGCTCTGGCCATATCGAAAAGGGCCAGAGTTCAATAAGGGGTGCAGGGAGGGCTCTTGAGAAAGACCCAAGCAGTGATGGGATTATGTATTGCTGTCTGATGGCATTAATCATGCTCATCTCTCCATCTAATTTGGTATCTGAGGAACAACAGGAAAGGTGAATTCAATGGAATAAGGATGTCTTGGGAGTTTTGAACTACCAAGTAATATCCTTCCTCCCAGGGATGGGATTCAAATTTTTTAACAACTGGTTCTGTGGGCATGGCTTAATTGGTGGGTGTGGCTTGTGGTCATGTGACTGGGTGGGTGTGGCTTGGTGGTCATATGATTGGCTGGGCATGGCCAACTGGACATCACTCACATCGAGGCACGCATCTCCTTGCCTGGCCTCTCATGACTGTGGGGATGTTGCAACAGTCGTAAGTGTGAAAAATGGTCATGTCACTTTTTTCAGTGTCATTGTAACTTTGAATGGTCACTCCACACAAGCAAAGTACCAGCAAAGGAGGGGGGGAAAACTCCAGAGCCGTTCCTGAGACAGGAAGTCTAGTCCTGCCAAGAATGTAATAAGGGTTAACGGAGAGGCAGTTTCTGTAAGCAACACCAGAATGTTTCCTTCCTGCCTTCCTTACAGGATTAGGCCAGTAATTTCTTCTAACAACCGGTTCTCCGAACTGCTTAGAATGTTAACAACTGGTTCTAGTGAATAGGTACGAACTGGTGGAATCCCACCCCTGCTTCCTCCCCCCTCTCCCCCTCTCCCCCCCAGAAATATCTATGGCTAGTGAACTCCCATTAACAAACTGACACCCCATCCATCATCCTTGTACAGTTTTTCACAGTGAGAAGTACATTTTTAAAAAACTATTTTTATCTAAAACCAATGCAAAGCGAAGGGGAGAAAAAAAATCATTATTGCAGTGATGTATGGAAGAAGGGAATCCAGATGAAAACTGCAAGCAATTCTATTTTAGGAGAATATTTTTATTTTAGGAGAATAATTTTAGGAGAAAGTGTGAAGACACCAAGATTTTGAGTCTCTCAAATAACACTATTGTAACCCAAAATGCTCATCCCCATATGGTGCATGACTTTAGAAGTATATATATAAGTTTGGCTTATTTCTGCCATTATACTTTTTTTCAGTACGTTTTCGTAATACTGTATAAATATTTTAGGAGCCATTTTTTTTGATATAATTGTAATTATACTATCAGTAATTAACCAGTTTCTGTAATATCCTGTGTGTTTACTTTTTTAATTGAGAAGGTAAATTTTGAGAACGTATGGAATACAGTCCAACTGGCATATACATTCTGAAGATATAAATGGGATAAATTTATATTAAATGCAAACCTAATTCATCCCCTCAAGATACAATAGAAGGAAAAAGGATTATGTGCATTACCAGTGGATCGAGGAGCCCACAGTGTTCCTTTAACTATGCCACTGAGTTCCAGCTGCATAATGTGGAAAACACAGAAAAGCAAAAACCAGAACTAAAGAAACCTCCCAAGTACTCTCCCCAAAAGCAATCCAAGAAAAAAAAGTGGGCCAGCTCTATGCACATGTACAATGCAGCCCTGATCATTTTGGATAAACATTCTCCATGGTTCATCTTTTGGTCTCCCAAAATCAAACAATAAGAATGGCTCCAGTCACCCAAAGCTGTTCCTGCTATGAGGAAGTTGCCAATTATTGTGCGGAAGCAGAGGTGGAATTCTGTTGGTTTGGCCGGGTTCAGGAGAAACCAGTAGCTCCAATAATCAGCTGTTGGGCCCACCCGCCCGGCCTGGCTCAAGTCTTTGCTTTCTTTCTGGGTTTTCCAGCTCAGCTGCTTCATGCAGCACAGCAGATTGCTGCATGTCAGCTGTTTTACGCACAGGGCTTGCAGCAGAAGGCGAGTTGCAAACGCTGCACACATGCGCAAAGCATGTGCAAAGCGCATGTTCACAGAAACAGTTGTTACACCGGTTGAATCCCACCCATATGCAGAAGGGTATGGGGTGAGCAGTGTTAGGTTCTCTGCAAGATGTTATCTGTCTTCTGGGGGGGAGGGGGGAGGAAGGGGAGAAGAGGGAGAAAGTAAGGGAAGACAGAAGGGAAGGAAGGAAGGAAGGAAGGAAGGAAGGAAGGAAGGAAGGAAGGAAGAAAAGAAGGTATTTATCCCAGTTCAAAGTTCCATCCAAGCTTGTTTTAATAATTTTCAGTCACTCCCACTCTGGTATCATTATTTCCTTCTAAATAAACAATATACTTACTCATTCCATAATCTCTGCACATAGAAGACTAACCCAGAGGTTAGATTTTTTTTTTTCTCTGACATACAGATTAGATGAAACAATCTGGTCTGCTCCTTTCAAAAAGCTAAAACATTAGGGAGAAGAGAAAAGGTAATCTCCCTACTACACCAAGTGGATTAGATCTCCACACATATATACATTATACACAAAGTTGAATCTGTTTGAATGGAAATGAGGAGTGTGAATTAGCTGCCTGATTCTGTATTTTGAACAATGAACCTTTTCACAAAACTGGATTTAGCGACCAGCATATTGTTAAGAATAAAAACTAGATTGCCTCGTGGCTGAGTAGGTAAAGTGATGCTCTTTTATTTTTTATTTTTATTTTTTGTAAATTTTATTGTTTTTATTTTAAAAACAAACATAAACAAACAAAACATAAAAACATCAAACTTTCTTCCATAAGTATACAAGCAGTGTGCCGGTTGGTTTACAAATTATTTTGTGCATCCATTTCGTAGTCATCAGTTACAGTTACATTGCATAATAACTCATATTATCAATCAAAAATTGAATACCCTAATATCATTATTAATCAATCATTTGACTATAGTTTTATTCATTCATATTTTATGAGATAACCATAATTTACTTAGTTTATTTTATAACAATTCATATTATCCTCCAAAATCTATCCTAAAAACATTTTGTAGATATAATTTTTAAAAAGTACATCTTTATATATTTATTATTTTCTAAAAATCTACATATTTCATTACTGTATTTTGTTATCTAACCATTGATAGAAAAGGTCCCAAATTTTATAAAATTGTTTATCCTCTTGTTCTCTAATTTCAAATGTCATTCTACTCATTTCAGCATATTCCAATATTTTCTTAATGATTTCCTCCTGCGATGGTATTTTCTCATTTTTCCAGTTTTTAGCAAATACAATCCTAGCCGCTGTTAATACATTTACAATCAAATATTTCAAATCTTTGCTGTATGTATCAGGTAAAATTCCCAATAAAAATATCTGGTTTCAAATCTATATATTTTGTTGTCATTTTTTCCAACTACATGTGGATTTTAGTCCAGTATTTTCTAGCGTCTGCACAAGTCCACCACATATGGTAATATGAGCCAGTGTCTGAAGACATTTCCAACATTTTTCAGATTTATTCTTGAACATTCTTGCTATTCTTGTTGGGGGAAAATGCCACCTGTAAAACATCTTATACAAATTTTCTTTATATGCTGTTGACATTGTCATTTTATAATTTTGAGACCACAATTTTTGCCATTTCTCTAAATCAATCCCATATCCAAAGTTTTTCCCCCAAACAATCATAGTTTCTTTAACTTGTTCTTCTTCTAGTTTAGTTTCTAATAAATATCCATACAGTTTTTAAATCACCTTTTCATCAGTACCTGTCAAAATCTTATCTAGATCAGTCAATTTATCATAGAAACCTTCTGTTTTAAAATCTTTATCATACCTTAAATGTATTTGCGCATATGAAAACCAATTCATCTTTATACCTTGTTCCTCTAGTTTTTGCATAGATTTAAGTTCACCCTTTTCATTCAATATTTCACCATATCTAACTGTTTGTTCCTTCTTGTATATTATAGGATAGGAAAATGCTTCAATAGTTGATAACCAGACTGGAATTTTCAAATAACATTGTCTTTTAATCTTCTCCCAATTTAACCACAAAGACTCCTGTATATGATGTCTTCTAAAATATCCCTGTATTTTAGTTCCTTTGTACCATAAAAAAGTGTGCCACCCCAACAACAAATCATGTCCTTCTAATGTCAACAATCTAGTATTTCTTAGTATTATCCATTCCTTAACCCACATCAAGTTTGTGGCTTGGGACTTCCGGGTTGTAAGGCTTCGGCGGCGGCAGGAATCCGCTTCTCTGCGGGTCCCTGCTGCGCTCGCCGTCAAGGTACCCCCAATCCAACTGGATTTGGGGGTTGTCGCTGCCCTGAAGGGGCAGCGGAAGACAGAGGAGATCCGAGCAGGGGTCTGGGGACATCGCACCCCCCCTCCCCAGCTGGCTAGACTCCTTTTTCCTGAGACGGACGAGCGGCTGTCTCCATGGCAGCCATAAAGAATTCTTCAACCGGATAAGTTTGCGCAGGAGGAAGTCTTAGAAGGAGAAGTTTTCTTGGCTAAACCATGACATTATGTTACTTTTAAAACACCCTGGAAACCTGACTTTGGATTGATACATTTGTTTCCAAAAGAATTTGTAACATCGGCGAAAGTGCTGAAGGAAAGCTCACTCCCCCTCCCTACGGAGAAAGCAAAGGAGCACAGAAAAACTTGCTCTCTAAAGGTAAAAATAAGCTCTTTGTTATAAGTGGGAAGGGGAGGACTAAAAAAAAAAATTTTTTCTTTAAACTTTGCTGGAGGAGACGCCTTGAAGATTACAAGACCATTAATTAATGGTAATACGGCTTTTAAAATACATCTGGGACTTTGCCTCTGGAGAAAAAACTGTAAAGAGAAGAAGAGGAAAAAAGTTTTGTTTGTTTGGATTGTTTGATAACTCTGACATTTGGAAACTACTTCAAGATTGAAAGCATCTGGGTTGTTTTTTTTTTTAAAAAAAACTTATAATGGTATCACTGGCTGATGAACTGGAAATGGAATATGAAAAATTAAAAGAAAGACAACAAAGTGGCAAGGATTCTTTGGGAGCTGCCTTCCACTTTTTAGAAATGGCGGTTTCTATGTACCAGCAAACACTGGAGGAAGGAGAAGGAGAAGAAGAAGAGGAAAAGGAAGAAGCCATCTTTAATGGACTAAAAAGTTTGATTAAGAAAGAAAATGGGAAGGGAGGAAGGGAAAAGGAGAATTTAAGATTTAATAAAACAACCAAGAAAAAGAAAAATAGGGTGAAAAGAAGGTACAATGTTAGAAAGCAATTGAAAAGAGAATTACAACAGAGAGGGAAACTTAAAAGGGGGAGAGGAGAGGAGGGGGCAAAAAGACCAGATTGGAGAAGAAAGGGAGGGAAAAAGAAAAAAAAGCCACGGGTTAGGACAAGATTTTTTTAAAAAAGTTTTTTTTAGAGATGAAGGATGATAGATAGCTTATAATTAAAGAAGATTTTGCAAGAGTGCATAAGATAGTATTGTAGTATTTGTATTTGAAACAGTTTATTGGAATATTTAATGAAATATTAATGTTTAATAATGATGGATGTTGATATTTGATTTAATATTAGGAGACTTGTTAAATGATTGATGCTTAGTTAAAGTTTAATTTGTTAGTGTTGTAATATTATTATAACTTTAGTATTTTATTTTTTCTATTCTAAAACAATGTACTTATCAGAATTAGAATTAGAATAGAAATTATATATTTAATTATACTATAAGTTTACTATTCTTTTATTTTAAGATTTAATATGTAGAAGGTACTAAGCAGAATCAGGATGGAAATTATGTATTATTTTAAGCTTTATTTTAGGAGAAGGCGTCATACTTCAAAAGCGATTACAGGGGAAATTTTTGTTAAAGGGAAGAGATACATAGATGTTTGGTAAAGAACGGACAAAAGACACAAGTATAATGACTTTGAAATAAGATGAAATAAATAAAATATAATTAAGAGAGTGAAAAGATGGGAGAAGTTATATAGAAAATACAAAATGGTTAATAAGATATGAAGGGTATATAAGATGGGCATGAATTTGATTTAGGTCTGTCAAAAAAGATGTAACCTGGGGCCAAGTCACTTTTCAAAAGAAGTTTTATGTTTGATGTTTAGTGTGTGGATTATCTATGTTTGATTCTAAATTAATAAAATCTCGGAGAAATGAAATTAAAGGGAGAGAAATTGGGAAAAGATATGTATAAATGATAACTAAGGAGGTTTTTTTTTTTCTCCAATGTTTTGCTTTAGGTTATGTATTTTGTGTCTTTATGACTGATTGAGAATTACTGAAACTTTGATAGAAGGAAATATGATTGAATGAAAGTGAAGGGAGAAATAATGAGAAATTTGGAAAAGATATATATGTGTAAACGGAAGTGTGATAATGTGGAACCATGTTTTAAAAAATAATGCTTTATTTGTCTTGTTGAAATTTATAAGCAATTCTTAGAAAGGAGGTTTTATACTTCTATGTGTTATGTTTTGTTTGTCTTTAAAAATTAATAAAACTTGTTCTTAAAAAAAAAAAGTTTGTGGCTTGGTAGTATAACTCCCAATTAGGCAAACCAAAATCCTCCTCTAATTCTAGCATCTTGCAAAAGTTTTAACTTTATTCTTGCTTTTTTACCTTGCCATATATATTTCAACACAACTTTATTTAAATCTTCAAAATAGTCTTTTCCAAGGCTAATTGGGATTGTTTGGAACAAATATAAAATTGTGGGTAATATATTCATCTTGATTGTTGAGATTCTCCCTATTAGTGACAGTTGTAAATTTTCCCATTTCACCAAGTCTAGCGCTATCTGCTGTTTAAGTTTAATATAATTATTCTCTTTTAATGTACTACATCTTGCTGTCAAATGTATCCCCAGATACTTGATCTTATTCGTGACTTGAATTTTCAGTAGATCTGCCAACTCTTCCCTTTGTCTTGATAACATATTCTTTGTCAAAATCTTTGTCTTGTCTTTGTTTATTTTCAAACCAGCCACCTTGCTATATGCCTCTATCTTTTCCAATAATTTTGGTGCTGTTTCTAAAGGGTCTTCTAAGATAAAAACCAGATCATCTGCAAAGGCTTGCAGTTTAAATTCTTCCTTTTTAATTTTCATTCCTTTTATACTCTTTTCATCTCTAATATTTCTGTTTAACACTTCCAAAGTTAACACAAATAGCAAAGGTGATAGTGGGCACCCTTGTCTTGTCCCTTTGCTTATGTTAATAGAGTCTGTCAATTCTCCCTCTATCATTACCTTTGCCGTTTACTTGTAGTATATAGCTTCTATTGCTTGAATACATTTTCTGGCAAAACCCATCTGTTCCAATAATAATAAGATGAATCGCTAGTTCACATTATCAAATGCCTTTTGTGCATCTAAAAATATCAAAGCCATTTGTTTTTCAGGATGTGCCTCGTAGTATTCCAAGGTATCCAAAATTACTCTCATATTGTCTTTAATTTGTCTCTTTGGCAGAAATCCATTTTGATCAGAATGAATAAAGTTATTTAAATATTTTTTAAGTCTTTCTGCCAGTATTGAAGCAAAAATTTTATAATCTGCATTTAGTAGAGAAATAAGTCTATAGTTCTTAATTTGCAATGGATCAGCCTCCTCTTTTGGAATAAGTGTGATATAGGCTTCTGACCATGATTTGGGTATCTTCTACTTTAACATTCATAACTTCTAGCAATGGAAAATTCAATTATTCTTGTAATGTTTTATAAAATTCTGCTGGAAGTCCATCTGGGCCTGGTGCCTTTCCATTATTTTGCTTCTTAAGTACTTCAATTAACTCCATCATAGTTATATTGCTTTCTAACATTTTTTCAGTCTCTTTAGATATCTTTAGGTATCTTAGGTAAATTAGCATTCTGTAAATACTGCTTAACTCTTTCCTCATCAATAGTCTCTTGCTTATATAATTTCCCATAAAAATCTCAAATGATTTCCTTCTTCTCTTTACTGCCATGGCAAACTTGGCCTTGATAACTATTAACTGCAATATTTTCCTTGATTCTTTCTCTTTTCTCAGTTTATATGCTAACCATCTACCTGGGTTGTTTGCATCTTCAAAGTAGTTCTGTTTAGCACCTCTAATTTTCTGTGCTAATTTTTCTTTCTCTATTTGACCCATTTTTAGCTTAATGTCCTTTTTCTGTGTCATTTTCTGTAGTTCTTTTTCAAGTCTTTTATACTCACCCTCTAGAGCCTTAGTGGCTTGTCTTTTCCTAGTATTCCTTTTCCTTGTATAATCTATTATCAAGCCTCTAGCAAATGCCTTCATTGTATCCCATACATTCTGAATTGATGTATCTTCTTTTTTATTTTCTCTAAAGAAAAAGGCCAATTCTTTCTCCATCCGCTGTGTAAAGTCTTTTTCCTTTAAAATAGTATTATTTAACATCCATCTCGATCTTCTTTTTTGTCCTTTCCATTTAATTGTCATTGGATTGTGGTCTGCCCAAGTACTTGTTTCAATATTTATTTCTTGAATATTAGATAGTAGTTCTGTTGACATCCATATCATATCTATTCTGGATAAATGTCTATTTGAATAGAAGGTATATTCTTTAGTTTTAGCATTTCTTTCTCTCCATGTATCTTTTAAATTTAATTCATCAACCATTTAAAAAAAGGATTTTTCTGTTTTGCTTTGTTGTTGTTGCTGTATAGTCCAATTTATTGTCTACAATTCCATCAAAATCTCCCATCATAACTATATTAACATAGTCCAGTTCAATTATTTTCATATGTAATTTTTTGTAAAATTCTTCTTGTTTGTCATTCGGAGCATAGATTGCAATCAGGAGTGTTTTCATATTATTGTCCATTATTTCCACCATTAAAACTCTTCCATCTTCATCAGTATAGATCAATTTTGCTGGGGTGGTATATATAAAACCACTCCTCTTTTCTTACATTGGGTCAAAGAAGTAAATATTTTCCCTAATTTTGGCTCTACCAACAATTGTTCATATTGTTTTTTAATATGTACTTCTTGTAGACAAATTATATCAAATTTTAATTTCTCCAGTTTATGAAAAGTTTTCCTTCTTTTAACGGCTGAATTAAGTCCATTTATATTAATTGTAATCAATTTTTTCTCTTCCATGGTTATATTTTATAGTTGGGTTTAGCAGATCTCGTAGATCTTGGTTCATGTTGTTCTTTGGTTTCCACCTTTCCACCTACTGCGCCTTCTTCTTTTTCAGTCACCATTTGACAATCCTCTTGGAATTCAATTAGTGAGGTCTCTTTTTCTGCCTCTTCCTCTTTCCTTCCAAAAAATTCTGTATAAAATAATTCCACTTTCTCAATTGAGTCAATTCTATGTCTCTGTTCTTGCTATGTGAACATTAAACCTTCTGGGATCAGCCATCTATAATTCACTTCTTTTTTAAGTAGCATTTTAGTCAGGAATCGATATTCTCTTCTCATCTCTCTCACTCTTCTGGGTATTTGTTTTAAGACCACAATCTCCTTGCCATTGTATTTCAATGTTTTCTTTCTTGCCACTTGCAATATTTGCGTTTTAATGGCTTTCTTTGTAAATCTAATATGAACTTCTCTTGGTAAGCTATTTCTCATTGCATATCTTGTAAAGACTCGATACACCTCATCTATTCCATCCATCATCTTCTCTTCAGTTATTTCCAGAGCTTCAGCCAATATTTCTATCATTATCTCAGCTAGATTTTGCCCTTTTTCTTCCTCTATGTTTTGAAATCTAAGATAGAATTCTGATCTGTCCATCTCCCATCTCAGCATACCACTTTTATCTTGTTCAACCACTGTTAATCTGTTATCAATGTCTCCAATCTTCTTATCTCTTTGTTTATCTTCTTCAATTTTTTGGAATCTCTTGTCATACTTTGACATCATTTGTTGAATGTTCTCCATTTTTTCATCGGTTTTCCCTGTTCTTTGTTCAATGTTCTCTGTTCTTGGTTCAATATTCTCTGTTCTTGGTTCGATGTTCTCTATTTTCTTTTCAATAGTCTCTGATCTTGCTTTAATATCTTGGATTCCTTGCATAATCATCTGCAGAGTCAATTTTTCTTGTTCTTTTTCTTGCTTTAACATTGTCTGTATTGAACGTTGTCCTCCAGATGGTGGGGAGGCAGAAGTAGAAGTTCAGGAACCAGGAGCTATAAATTTCCTACTCATTTTAAATGATTCAAAATCTTCAGGTTCTTCTAAACCTTAATCCAATTGTGAAGTAGCCAATTATAATCCAAGGTAAAAAATAAAAATGGTAGAGAGAAAAAAGCCCAATAGTAATTTAAAAAAAGGGAGACAAAGTTTCTCCAGGTTCTTGTAAACCTTAATCCAATCAAGTAAAGAAAAAGACTTAAAAAGGACAAATGAAGAGGAAAAATTCTTCAGGTTCTTCAACACCTTAATCCAATTAAAGGCTCTCAAATAGAAAAAAGTGCATAAAAATAAACCAAAAAGGTGGGTGAAAAAACAAAAAATGCCGGGAAAAAAAGAAAAGAAAAAGGGCTTTTAAGGCTTTCCCTTTAAAATAAAAAGCAAATGTGAAAATTGGATTTCCAAAAAAAAAAAAAAAAGACAAAAACAAACTCCAATCAGGCCAAAAACCCAGACAGTTATTACAAGAATAAAGTTTTTTTTTTAAAAAAAAGAGCAGTAAAGCTGGTAAGGAGGGGTAACACAACTTAAAAAAATAAAAAGGGCACATTGCACTTTGTTTAGTTATTCAAGGCTCTTATTATAACTCTCTTCTCCAAAGACTTATCACCTTCTCTTTTCGTAAGCTTCAACACCAGGCTCCAGCTGTTGATAGAAATCCAGAAGAGCACCTGCAATAACACTCTCCCATGCTCTTCCCTCTATCCTATCACTTAGCAAAGTCCTTGAAAAGGAGTCTCAGTTCTTTCTTTCTCAGCTTTCTCAGCTTCGTCTAAAGCATTTTCAAGCCTCTAGTTGGCAGTGTTACAAAGTTTCTTTGCTCTCACTTTCCCGCTCCTTTCCCAAGCAAAACGTAATAAAAATTACCCCCCCAAAAGGAAAAAAATATATAAAAAAGGGAAATAACTAAGTAACTAAAGGGAGCTTCTAGCCTAAAATATTACAAAATCAAAAAGGAGAAGAAAAGGTAGGTATAAATAAGAAAAGAACCAGTCCAGTTAGAAAATACAAAATTGCATATAGAAATCCAGCAATGAGGGAAAAAAAAAACACCTTACTTTGACACTTCCGTTTAAAATTGCCGCTTAATCACTTCTATCAAAATTTTTACAGATTCTTTCTTTTCCTCAGGATGTCCTTTCAAGTCTTAGAATAAAAAAAGTTCTCACCAAACTGGCACACTTTCTCTTTCTGCTCTCTTCCATTTCAGAGCTGTCCCAACTTCAGCAGCTTTAATGGCTACCTCTTTGCCGCTGGCAAGAAGAGCTTCTCCTGGATCTACCAGGGACTTTGCAGTATGCCTGGGATCAACAGGATGCGCTCTTCACTTTTGCCATCTCTTCGGGACAGTTTAGATCCGTTTGGACCATCCAGGGGCAAAGATATCAGCTGCGATCTCAGACCTCCGAGATTGCATGCCATATCATCGCGACGCCAGCTCCGCCCTCGTGATGCTCTTTTATTTTTTTAATAAAAGGATTCTACTAGTTAATCAGAAAGAAAAACAGTGTTAATTTTCTTTCATGCTGTACTCCATACAATTTTTGTAGCATAATGTAAAGTTGTGTAACACTAGACCTTTGCATAAACAGGGAAGAAAGATAGTTGCTTCTAACAAGGTTTCAGGCTCGCACCAGTAGCATTAGCTGTTAAAAATGAATGTCACCTTTTGTTTATTTTATTCTTCTTGTTATCTTCCTTCTCTCTTCATTATCACTGCTTTTTATTTATGTTGTTGAAATTTAGGTAGCAATGTATCTTTTAACATTTCAACAGAATCCATCTTCCTGTAAGTTGCATTAATTATTCTGCATCTTGCTGCCTACAATATCTTCCCTTAATTTTATCATATTCCATTCCATCTCTGTTGCAGTGCTCTGCTTTTCAAAGCTAAATATTTCTAAAACCTTCTCTCTCTCCCTCCCTCTCTCTCTCTTTCTCCCTCCCTTCCTCCCTCTCCCTCCCCCTCTCCCTCCCTCCCCAGGCCTTATTTATTGCCCTTCTATGAACCAGTTCCATTTATTTGAATCTTTTCTAAAATACAATGCCACAATATCAAAAATAAGAGTATATGCTGAATCATGGAGCTCTCACTTTCTCTGATCTAGGAATTACATTTTTCTTTTCTCTTCTGCCTAATCACAGTACTAATTCATATTTACTTTTTAATATTACTGTGCCAAAATTTATTTTCACGAATTTACACTCAAACAGAGTAAGTATTCTCCATCCTATATAGGTGTGCATCTGGGTTTTGTTTCCTCCGGGTGGAACTTTTCATTTGTCTTTGTTAAATTCCATTCTATTTTTTTTTTCCAGTTCATTTTGGTAACTTGTCAAAAATGTTTTTATTTTTGCTTCTGTCTACTCAATCTTGAATCATTTATAAATTTGAGTTAGCACACTTTCAACCATTCAAGTCATTAATAGAAACATTTGAAAGTACAGGTCTAGGATTAAATCTGGTTACATCCCACGCAAAGTGTCTGAGCAGAAACCTATGATGAGCATTTTTTGAATAAGATTTTTGATCCAACTAGGTATCCACTTAAATATAATAGCAGGTAACATTTAACTAACTTGTTAATCAGAAAGTATTTTGCCAAATGCTTTGCTAAAGTCACCATAATTATGTTCTTAGCATTCTCACAGTCTACTAATGAGCAAAACATAAGATAAATTTAATCTGACAAGATTTGTTCTTGATATTTCCGTGCTGACTTCTGAAAAAAATCACAAGGTTTTTTTCCACTCTACTTAAAGATAATTGCTTTATCGATGAGTGGTTTAGAAATAAAAAGAAAATAAAATGGCAATTAGGAAAAGAATGAGGGAATATATAAATATGTAAATATACCATGGAGAAGATTGATATGTAAGGATAAAAGATATTGATTTATAGCAAGAGTAAGATGTAATGGTAAAGGAATAAGTAAATACATATACTGAAAAATGTAAGGAGATGCAAAAGATGTCTTGATGTTGAAAACAATGTATAAAGTTTTATTTTATGTTTTTAAAATTTGAAAACTTAATAAAATTTATAATAATAATTAAAAAAGATAATTGCTTTATCACCTGCTATAACAGTCTCCAAGATATTGATGTCATAATGACTAATCAGTTGTTTCCTATATCTTCATCCCCTTATCCCAATATTTTGATTATGGATAGTCTTTGTCTTACAGTCCATTTAGTGATGGTTCAAAGTTACAACAGCCCTGAAAAATGTGACTTATGACCATTTTTCAGAATTACAACCTTCGCAGCATCCCCATGGTCATGTGATCAAAAGTCAGATATTTGGCAACTGGTTCATATTTACGGCGGTTGCAATGTCCCAGGGTCATGTGACTCTCTTTTGCAACCTTCTGACAAGCAAAGTCAATGGGGAAGCCAGGTTCATTTAACAACTGGGTTGCTAACTCTATCAACTGCTATGATTCACTTAATGACAGTGGCAAGGAAAGTCGTAAAATAGGGCAAAAATTACTTAACAAACGTCTCGCCCAACAGGAGAAATGTTGGGCTTAATTCTGGTTGCAAGTGGAGGACATGCAGTTTATTCAGAATGGGAGCCAAAGCATCAGACACAATGAGTTATGACTGGAGAGGACTGAGCCGTGCCAAAAATGTCTTTCAAGGAGCTGCAATACTGATAACTGGGGGGAGAGAGAGTAGTCAAGTAATGGCAGGGAGCCAGGATACCATGAGAAGATCTGAAATATTGGTGTAAAACCAATTCACCTGAATGTGAGCTCCCAGGATTGAGAAGTCCAATAGAATGCATTGTAAATCTCCTCTCAGAACATACACACAGAAAGGAAGACAGACAGACAGACAGAAAGAAAGAAAGAAAGAAAGAAAGAAAGAAAGAAAGAAAGAAAGAAAGGAAGGAAGGAAGGAAGGAAGGAAGGAAGGAAGGAAGGAAGGAAGGAAGAAAAAAAGAAAGAAAGGAAGGAAGGAAAGAAGGAAGGAAGGAAGGAAGGAAGGAAAGAAGGAAGGAAGGAAGGAAAAAGAAAGAAAGGAAGGAAGGAAAGAAGGAAGGAAGGAAGGAAGAAAGAAAGAAAGAAAGAAAGAAAGAAAGAAAGAAAGAAGAGAAAGAAAGAAAGAAAGAAAGAAAGAAAGCTAACTAGGGTCTTTCTTAAAATTAACACAATATCCCAAATATGATTTTCATAATTCCATCCCTTCCCCTACTAGCAATTTAAGCTACGTTCTGCATAGTTCAGGAGGAACTTCTAACTATCTGGAAGATTTGTTTGAGGATATACTTTACCTGGGGGCGGAGGAGGGAACAGAAAATGTGAATCACACAAACTGCTTTGATAGCTTGTCATAGATCCAAACTGTAATATTGGCAGTGATGGATGTTGAAAAGAAGATGACAATGTCAAATCCTTCACTTAATCAGAGCTATCAATCTTTACATGTATTTCTCTGAAATTTTTATAATTTAATTATGTGCAATTCGAAGGAGTACATTTTATATTTGTCCTGATTCAGTGACTATTAGGCTTGGCTATGAATTCCCAGTGTGAAAGTAAAAAAGCTTTCATCTTTTCTGTATCCCAATAACTGCAACTACTTCTGTCATGCCTTCCCACCATTACTTCCCATTTTTTCTCCCTAAGCTAAAAAGCTGTGCAGTCAATTTTCTCCAGATGAGTTGTTCTACCAGTTTGATAATTCTCCTTTCCTGCATCTTTCCCAGACCTGCAGTATCCATTTTGAAAATACAGGGAACAGAAGTATTTAAGAATTCAGAGGAAGATTGTATCAGAAATTTATTATAAATGCATTACAATGCATATGGCCACTTTTATTTTCAATCCATTTTCTAATAATCTGTCTTGGAGAATTGCCTTCCTTCCCTGCCCACTCTCATATCTTCTGCTTAATGAGATAATGTCTCCATTGGATGGCCCCAAAGTCTCTTTCTTCGCAGTCTGTGCCAATTTAGATTTAATATGCTTTAATTTTTTTATTCAATTATTTTTAACATATTAATGTCATTTTCCAATCTGGAGAGGTTTTTGAAGAATAACAGTTCCCAAATCTGTCTTTATATGGATGACATTATCATTATCAAAAAAATTGAACACTAAATAAAAAACATACAGTACACACACACACTCAAACACACAATATTAAAAATCATGCCTCATTTTGGGATTCCCACATGATTCATGGCTGATTTTGAGATTCCCATTTATTGGCCAAGACCAAGGAGTCTTTTCCAACACCAGAGTCCAAAGTCATCAATCCTCTTTACTCTTTTGCTTCAAAGTCCAATTTTTGCTTCCATAGAGTGCCACAAAGAAAACCATTGATTTCTTTGTGACACTCTATGGAAGCAAATGTTGGACTGTGAAGGTAAATAGTAAAGAGGATTGATGGCTTTGGACTTTGGAAAAGTCTCCTAAGAATACAAGAGATACCCAAGAAAAAAAATGGATCAGAGAACAAATTAACCCAGATTCTCATTCCAGGAATATCAATGATCCTGTCTCAAAATCATACTCTTGGCACCTTATGTGAAGACCTAGCTCTCTTGAAAAGTCTATAATAGCAATAGCTCTTAGACTTATATGCCACTTTATAGTGCTTTACAGCCCTCTCTAAGTGGTTTACCGAGTCAGCCTATTGCCCCCCTCCCCCCCCCAAAAAAATCTGGGTCCTCATTTTACCCACCTGGGAAGGATGGAAGGCTGAGTCAACCTTAAGCCTGGTGAGATTCGAACTGCCAAATTGCAGGCAGCTGGCTGTCAGCAGAAGTAGCACTCTAAACACCGCACCACCGAGGCTCTTCATAAGGATGGAAAAGGTAGGAAGAAATAGAAGAAAAGAGCAACCAGCAGCAAGGTGGATGGATTCAATTAGAGCGGTTGGGTGCACTGTTGGAAGATCTGGAAGATCAGGTTGAGAAGGTATTATCATAGAGAAAATCTATATGAAATGACTTGACAGAACGTAATCCATTAATTAATCACATCTTGACCACTGAACATACAAAATGTACACATTCCCATCCCATCATATAAAAGCACCATTACATACATTAAGAGAATATTGTATTTACACAAGATATTTGTGGAAAAAAAATACACTGTAAATAATATAAAGTCCAATGTGGTACATAAGAGGTAGATATCATTTTTTCCCTCATTCACACACTGATTGTTCACCTACAATCCTCTTGTGGATCACCAAGAATCACCTTGTTTATAACTTTCCACTATCTTGTTCTTAAGCCACTCTATCTATAATTGACCTCATCAGCAAATTGGGATGCCTTATTGTTCACCATTAACTCTAAATGATGTTTGTAGCAGGGGTGGGCTGCTGGGGATTCGCAGGGGTTCAAGAGAGCCCCTAGCTGAGATTCTGTGCAGTTTGGAGAACCCTCCAAACCCCACTCTTGGGTGACCCTGCCCATCCCACCCCTCCCCTCCCAGAAGTCTTGGATGCAGGGTGCACACCGAGGCTCGGGGAGGGTGAAAAACAGCCCTCCCGGAAGTTTGGGAAGGCCAGAAATGGGCCCGCTTCCCACTTCCAGTGAGCCTCTGGAGGCCGTTCTTGCCCTCCTGGAGGCTCAAGGAAAGCTTCCAGAGCCCATGGAGGGCAAAAACGCCCCCCCCCCCACTGGATGGGCAAATAGGTGGCAATATAAATCAAATAAATAGATAAATAAATAAATAAATAAATAATAAATAAATAAAATGGTGCATGAAACAGACTAGGCCACACATACCATGGCCACGCCCATCCAGCAACCGGGCCAAGAACCCATTGCTAAAGTTTTGAAGCCCACTCCTGTGTATGAGCACCAGTTCCAATGGGGTCTGGCAAACCGGCCCATAATTAGGACTGTTAATTTAGACCTACTTCTTCTTCTTATCCAGCTACAACACCATTAGAGGACTTGTACCTGAGCAAAGAAGTTTTATATTTCTGTGCCCAGGATACCAAGAGCTCATCTCCCAAACAGAAGATTTGTACTAAGTTCAACCTTGGGGATTGAAAAATTGATTGACGCATACAAAATCCTATACAGGTAGTTCTCATTTGGAAACCATAATTGAGATCTAAAACTTAGTGAAATGGTTACTAAGTGAAACTGCAGTTGAGCTCCAATCTTATTACAGCTTTTTTTTTTTGCTTTAAGATCATGAAGATCATAAACATGGGCATTGGTCACAAAATTACTTTTTCATCATCATCATAACCAATAGTTCATATAGTCCCAAGCAGGGGTGGGATTCAAATTTCTTAACAACCAGTTCTGTGGGTGTGGCCTAATTTGTGGGTGTGGCTTGGTGGTCATGTGATTGGCTGGGATGGCTTGTATGTAAATATTGTAAATATATATGTAAAGATTGAATTTTTTTATTTAAAAAAGAGCAACTTTTACCCAAAATCAGGCAAAGCAGGCAGGCAGATTGAGCTGCTTGCAGAATCACAGCTTCACTCCCAGATCTACCTTTCTGCAATCTGCTGCCTGAGTCTGCACTGAAAAATAGAAGCTTCAATCCTAAGGAAGGTTCAGCTCTGCTCTCAGGCCACGTCTCCCTCCTCCAACTCCCTGAATACCACCCCTGATTGGGCCTCAGGGAAGCCTCCTGGGCAGGGTGGGTGGGGAGGGGAGGAGCCAGCCAGTGGTGCGATTTGCTGGTTCTCCGAAGTGTGCAGATACTGTAACAACCGGTTCTATGGAACTGGTCTGAACTGGTAGAATCTCACCCCTGGTCCCAAGGGAATCACTAAAGAAGGATTACCTGTACAACAAAAAGTGCCACCAAAAAAAGAGACTTCCTTGGTTCTGTCTAACACTATCAAACAATAACACTATCAAAACTGGTAAGCAGAATGTTCTCAAGAACTTTCTCTCATGGTTGTTCAGAATATAAACAACTATTTTGACCCAGCATGGTCATGATGCCACATTCTTGCACATCAAATAATGAATGGCCAAATTAAGGCACGACTCTTATATAGATATTTTGGTCTACAATTTGCTCCTTTGATCTGTATTCCGATAAAAAGTGTCAGTATGCACCAACAACAGCCATTACTGCTTTCTTTACTATAGACGTTTCAGCGACATTTTTCCTATCCCATCTCTTTGGGGGAAAGTATTAGAAAATACCAGTTGCAAGAATTTTCCTCCTACTCCTTAATGAATTGTTTATGGACTTCTGAGTTATAGATGTAATAATCAGTACTTTATCCTCTTTCAGGTTTCTTGTATATAAATCATTTTGATTGATTGTACAGAAATGAATTTATTTCTCTCAAAATTATACTGTATTCAGTCTGTTCGATAAGGCAAACTGGGGCATTGGAATTTCCAAATAATCATCTTTCGTTTATTTATGCACTTATATTCTCTTTTCTTCCCTAAAGGCTAGGTGATCTTCAAGTTCTGCTGAGATTTTGGGCTGTAATTATGCAAAATCTTGACATCAGCCATTCTAATTAAACCTCATGAGAATCCAAAACTAGATAAAGTAACAGCTTGTACTATCTTTGTCCTATGTTAGGATGTTCCTGAGTATATGGCAGATCAGTAACACCAATGTCTGCAGTTTTTCCTCAGAGAGACACAAATAATTCTTTCCTTTATTCTGTCAGGAACTAATTTAGATGCCTCCCCCTCCCATGAATCAAAGTGTGCCAAAAATGCTTTAAAAATAGATAGAGGTCATAACTACCCTCTCCTAACCACCTCCCTGTAAAGTTATCGTAAGATTAAGATATTAACAGAGCAAATCTATGTTTCCCAGAAAAGAATAGAGCTGATATCCCATCAGATGTGACAAATAAATAGTTCTGCTACAGGAGAAGACAACCTCACTGCATATCTACTGCAAGATAGCCTAAACTAGGGCATTGTAGAGTTTGCTGGTGTTAAGTATGGTCGGTGGGTCCCATAAGAACGAGGCTTGAGTAGTGAACAAACAGCTCTTTATTTAACAGGAAGAATTCTGAGATGAAAACCCTAGTGCACGGCAGCTCTTCTTATAGAGCTGGCCGCGGCTAGGCAGCCAGTGACAGTTCTTTGAGTTTGCCACGCTTGGTTTTAGCCAATCGCGGCAAACACTATACGAGCCAATCAGGGGTGTTTAAGACGTCCAATCACGGTCCGGCTTTTCTAGACCAATAAGAATGCAGGTCTTCAAGCCGGCTAATATGGAACAGCTGGGAGCATGTTGTGGAAGGCCATAGATCTGTAAGGTATTTATTCCCTTTCATCAGCCAGCATTAGCCCAGGCAAGTCTGAAAACCACATGAATCTGGGATGTATTGTTTACCCAATGTTGACAGGAGTTTTGAAGTAGCACTTCTCTATCATGAAATCCCACGACTCATGTTCTTCCTAACCCAATTCTTTATACATTCTTACCTGGTGGTGCATTCCATTTATTTCTATAGGGATTTCTTCTGAGTAATATTTACTCCATTGCCCCCATAACCTTCAAGCTCCTAAAAAGTATATCATTATCTGTACAAACTATTGTCAGTCCCCAGAATTTCAAGATTTTCTACAATATGAGCTAAAGTTATACTCTGCATTACTATTTTTTTTTTAAATGTAAGAAATGAGGATAGGAGCTAGCTTTACAAAAATGAACAGAGGCAAAAGCAAGAAAGCAGGTCTAAGAAAAAGGACAGTGATATGAAAAATTCTTAAGCCCATCTAAATGTAAATACTGGAAGAAAATTTGGAGCTTTCAACACAAATGATTTTATATCCCAGGATATTGCTGCAACCCCCCACCCCCCCCATTTATTTTCTACATCACAGCCAATTGCAGTGTTGATAATGTAAGTCCCTTATGTCCAATTATATGGCCAGGCAGTATTTTCTTGATTTTTCTATATGCGTTGAATCACATAATTCAGAGCATGAAGAGGTGGGTGAAATTGAGTTACTCATTGTATATGGTGCTGAGCACCGTATGAAATATTTCTCACTATTGAGCCAACTTAAAACAGCATTGATCTCTTCAGAGAGTCACACATCACAGTTGTTTCAGTAAATCTAATAAAACCTTTATCCTTACCATCTGGATTACATATCTAATATATGAATGCATACTTGTTGCAAACAGTGTCATCATACTCCCTGGCTTTTTTAAAAACAACAACAACAAACAAACATGTGCTCCTAGAAGAATTGTTACTGAAACTCGTCACTTCACACAGCATATGCCCCTGGCCAGAATTCAGTGGCAAGCCACTAAACAAAAACAGGAAACAAAAGTTAAGCAATGAAAAAGTAGCACGTGAAACTTTAGATAGGATTTACACCCCTAGAACATTGGGGAAAGAGGGAAAATGTCTCAAAAGACTGGGAGAAAAAATCCACTGAACCTCAGAGATATTGTTAAATCACTTCCTTCCTTTTTACTTGCAATAACGAAGAATTAGTAACAAAAATTCACTATCTCCTAAGACTTAGAGGTATTTATCCCAAACTTAAAGTTTCAGTCTGAAAACAGCCACCTTCAGAATACAATCCACCACATATGGTTCTTCTCCTTTTGCTGATCGTTACGTAAGCAATAACACTTCTGTGGTTCTTAGCTCTGCCTACACCACATAGGTGTCCTGTGGATTTCACGACTGAAAATTGGGATAAGGCATACATTGCTCTCCTTGGTGAAGGACTTGAAAGAACAGGTCATCCTTTTACAGTTAAGTACACAAACAATTGACATAAAGATGTTTCTTCAGAGAGAACTATTGGGAATGTAGCAACCCTGATGAAAAAATAAAAATCCTTGAAACCATAAATGCTTTCCATTGCAAGTGACCTCTGTCAGGCTCTGTAGCAAGTCATGGGGTTCTAGATTATTACATTCTCTGGATCACAGTGGATCCAGGGCAGATGAGCAAAAAGAAAATCAAGCAATCTTATATGGTAAATAAATGAAGTGGGGACTTTCATTTATTGCTATTTCTGGTGCTTCTTCTCTCAATCTAATTCTTTTTTCAGTGCTTTGACTACAAATTCCTCGGTCCTTTCCTCATAAACGCTGGCTTGTACCCCTGAAAGTTGACATTTTATTTATTTATCAGAGTTGAAATCTAAGACCCCTGGAGAACACCTTAGCTATCCCTGCTGTCTCTAATGTGAAGCAAAACAAAAGAAATGAAGGTCACTTGGCAAGATGGAGGTACCATCAGCTAAAAATATTTGTAGCAAGCATTTAACCCATCCTGAAAATGGATAATATTCAATAAGAATTAGTCTGAAGAAGAATTTAGCAAAAAGTTAAGGGACGAAGAAATAAATCCCCATTTGAGTTGCTGATCCACATTATCAAAATCAAAACAAAAAAGCAAACCAAGTTTCCTTTGGCTGGTGACCAAGGTATGGACACCATGACTCTCAGTGGCTGACACTGGCATTTATGGTTCATCCCTGATCAGCACAGTCTTAGAATAATTACATCATTGCAGATTATTAGGCACCATAATCATATTTGAAGTTTCTAAGTAGTCCAAAGATTAATTACTCTGCAAGTTTGCCATTAACTCGATGTTTTAATGAGGGCATTTTAAAAAGCAAATACTTTTTCATAATTAGGTTGGGATGTTAAGTGAGTATGTATTTACAGGAGGTTAGGAATTGCAAAGATAATGATGCTATAAAAAAGAAAAAAGAATTCCACAATTAGAGTTAAAAAGATAGAGGGATTAAATTTCTGCCCACTGACTTCCTTGCTGAGAGCCCTCTTTGCCATAGCAAGCAAGAAAACATTTTTCTGTTCCAGGCGATATGAAAATCTAATGGAAAATCTAGGTTATCATATTTTTATTACCTTTATTTTTCCTGAGGCTCCAAAAGTTGCAGCTTAACTTCATGGAGAACTTTCTCCTTTATGGATCAACTCAACTTTTAACATGAGTTAAAAGTCCCTTTCCAGAAAAGAAGTGTTATTGTGCACATGAAAAATGTCCCATATTTAGGTTAAGAAAATGCATTTGTGCAATCTGATGTGTCCCAAAATAAGCTTCTTTTCCTGAAAAATTCCTGCCTAGTTTGGAACAAAAAGTACCAATAGTCTGCCCCATGGGTCTAAGGACCTTGCTCAAGAGACCTCAGATGACAAAGGGGTTCTTTTGTTCACAAGACAGCAAAGTACACAGAAAATCAGTATACACATATAAAACAAGAGTGAATACCTACAGAAAGAGATACAGTTAATACATATATCATATGTTAAACCTATTAAGACAGGCAGTTTAGTGTACTAGTGAGTAAGGCATCAAGGTAGAAACTGGGAGACCATGTGTTCTAGTCATACCTTAAGGCACAAAGGCAGTTGGGTGACATTGGGCCAGTCCCATTCAGGCCCCCAAACCAAGAAAGACATGGTGATTTTTCCAAGCAGATTTATTTATTGTTTCACACCTAACGACAGAATCTTGCCAAACTGAAGCACTTTGCTATTTAAACCAAACATAAACTCAGAGGACTATTTGGAAAGGGTTGTCTTCACCCTCTTCCTCTCACAAAAACTCTCTGCACTGAGCTGCCTCTTATTCTTATTCTGAGCTGCCTCTCATTCTTATGAAATGCATCTTCTCTTTTCAGGGAATCCGGACTAGTTCATCCCTCACAGTCCCTCTGCATCAGCCCTAAGAAGCAGGCACATGGTAAACTATTTCTGAAATCTTGCCAACAAAATTGCAGGGTGGTTGACATGTTACTTTTCTGTTGCTGGTTATCTGGAAGAAGATCATCAGATGTCTCCTTCTGGCTACTGCTCCATCCTGCTTTTAGGTCATTCTTGATCTCCATCTGTTCATTCTTCTTCCATGTATTTTTTTAACCTCTTATCATGGTTTCATTCTTTCCCTGATGGTTTACTTTCCCTGCAGTAACTGGATTTTATCTGAAATTGTGCCACCATATTTATTTAAAATCAGGGATTTTCAGTAGTTGATGTTCCTCAAGAAAGTTTGAATGGAGCTAATACTATGCATATCCCAATCCCCTTTTGTGAATGGTTTGCTGAAAACAGATTTAATTTCTGACTATGTATCCCTCTTTTATACAGCAAAATAATTAGTGTACATTAGTAGTTAAGGGATTAAATTTGAAGGTCCCTGTTAAACCTATTCACCCATATTCATTGGATGATTTTGGGACAGTTGCTCTATTTCAGTTCATTTTCTTTTCAATTGCCCTGGTGTGGGGTTAAAGGGTTTGTATGGAAATAAAATAGAAGAAACTTCCATATATAATGCTTTTACTGTCAGAGAAAAGGAAGTATATAAACACAATCGACAAACAGACTATGCAAAATGGAATTAACCTAGTCTTCCTAGAATATTCACTTTGAATGACTTATCTCCAGAGACTTTTTCTTCCAAATAAATGAAAGATTTTTGTAGCCTAAATATCAACTGACAGATCACTATTTGTGGGTTGTATCAGTGTGTTTTTGTCTTAGTGGAAACACTTTGGCTTGCTCAATTTCACTAATTGCTACCATTCTGTAGCTAGTTGATCCAATAAATCACTAAGGTCCAGAGAAATTTGGGGAGTGGGAGGTTAATCTGGGAAAAATTATGGAGTGGAAAATATTGGGGAAATTCCAATTTATATAAATTGCTAAATTGCCATCAACATTGCTTTTGGGATGGGATCCAGATTGTATCAATATAGAAATAGAGCCATAGAATCATGCCTTCCAATTTGATCTTTCTCATCCCAAGGCAAATGTGTTTCTTATTTTCCTCTAACTGTAAATAGAAAAGAAGAAATATTTTCTTTATGGTATTACCCATATTTTATTATCATTATTGGATTTGGAAAAGGGTCCTTAACAAGTTATCATTTTAGTGTAGATAATCTAACTGCACAAATATATAAAGTAGCTTATGTTTATAGTTTATAGTGTATGATCCTATGATTCAAAAAATATTCCAAACCAGTAGTCAAAGTAAGTAACAACAAAAAATAAAAGAAAGGAAAGACAATGCAACAATATAACCTTTGTGAATGCAACTTCATCAACATATGTAAGTTTCATAATACACTGTTCATTAAACGCAAATGTAAACAGCAACTGATTTGAGTATCACAGGATTGGAATAATTTCATATTCCTCAGTTAAATGCATTAATGTAAGATGTGGAAACAGGTTAATTATTTTCCAGCTAAATTCTATAAGCAGATGCCACTTTGGTTAATTAAGATTTCAGTAGTAGCCAATTTGTTCTCATTTCATAAAAATTAACAATTTTTCCAAAGCATACGCAAGCAAATAAACAATTATATGTGCATTTTATTATTTACATGAAGAAAATCAAGGCCTAGGCCTAGCAATATTTTTCCATCCTCTCAGTTCTATGTATTTCCAGTTCCTTAAAATGGAATATTCCTTGGGCTGTATTAAGAAATAGGTGGTATGATAATTTTTATATACAAAAATCAATTTCTAAGTCTGTCTATCTAATGATAAAATGCATGTAAGCATTTTACAGAAAGTTTTCAGAATGTTGTAGTGACATTTATAATTAATAAAATGGACATAAATATGTATATTTAAGAAAAGTACACACAAAATATCAGGTTATTGGAGAAAACTATGTGGCAAAAGGAATGTGAACTGGGGAAAACAGAAATAAAATTCTGTACGGTTGGAGAAATATGCACAAATAATCAGAAGCAATATTTGTGCAGATTTTTTTTTCTATCAGCTAATTACTTAATAGCTCTTCAGCAGTCAGAAAGAAGCCATGAGGGAGTGGAGGAAGGGAGACTGAGAAAGAGAACTAGAGAGACAAAGAGAACACATAAACTTACACACCACCCCATAGTATTTTACAATCCTCTCTGAGGGTTTACAGAGTCAACATATTGCCTGAGTCCTCACTTTACTGACCTCAGAAAGATGGAAGGCTGAATCAACCTTGATCCCATCAGGATTGAACTATAGGTTATGGTCAGAGACTGCAGTACTGCAGTTTAATCACTGCACCACTAAGGCTCCTAATAAAGCACAAAAATATCCTACTTCAATGAAAAATGAATCTCTATGCGTGTACATACTAAAGCATATGAAAAATGTTCCTGTTATATATCCTGAACATAGTGTATATTAGAAGCTACACCATTTTTTTAAAAAAAAGTTCAACATTCTATTTGTCTCATATATATATGTGTGTGTGTGTGTATGTGTTTTCTTAAGTTTTTGCGGGTACTCACATGTATGGTATTCAGCTTTGTTCAGGTATTCTCCCACATCATTATAGTTGTGCTTTTAAAGTTGTAGCAACGTTTTGGCAGAATCTCATCTGCCATCATCAGGCTTCTGTACTGTGTTCGTCTGTGAGTCAGACTTTTACAGTGGTTTCAGTTTTAAATTTGGGGCTAGCCTATTGCTGTGCCAGAATGGTTTTTTCTTCATCCTGATTGGTTTGGAGTCTTGGTCTGTGTTTATTGGTCTTGGAGTTTGCTGTGTTCTGCTTCATTGGTGTTTCTAATATCTTCTGTCTGTTTTGTGGCTTTTTTGTGTGTCTTAATTTGCTGGCAACATTGTGTTCCTTTATTGGAGGCCTTTTGTGCAGCTTGGCTCCAAGTAAATGGATGGTTATCATTTGTTAGGAAGCTAGGTTTCATCTGGGTGCCTGGTTGGGGTATGTTTGAGCTGGAGGTATCAGGGGCTATCTGTTTGTGCCCTGATTCTGCCTTTAGGAACAGCACCATTTCTAATACAGGACAGCATATTATTTCTCCCAAAAGTTGTTGTTGTTGTTGTTGTTTTACTCTCAGCCCCATGGAACATTAAATCAAGAACATACAAGTCAGCTTCCCCGCCAACCCACATCAGTACTCATCCTGAGCTATGTTATAATGTTTTTTTTTCCCTTGAAGACAAGGCAGACCAATTATGATTGTAGAAGGCAGAGGTGATTCAATTGAAGCAGGTAATAAGATCTGCCTAACACTTGCCATCTGCAGTATGATGCCATGTCTCACTCTCAAATTACCTTCTCACAAAATGAAATTAAAATAAAATTGAATTAAGGATATGTTGGTGGGAGCGTGGGAGAGAGAAAGAATAACTGACCAGGCCATTACTGAAACAGACTGCACTACATGAGAAAGGATCAGGGCACAGTTATGGATTTTTAAAAGCAGGATAATTTGAAAAGTAAAAGGAGATAAAAGGAGCCCTTGGTGGGATTTGACAGGTAAAAGAAAAATCTACGTTTTTGCTCCTTCGCTCCTGAATTTTCAGTGTTCCATATGGAAAGTGCTGTTCTCTGTAGCCACCGGGCCTCATAACCTTGTCAAGAATAAATGAAAAACAATATTAATTTCTTTAACGCAGTTTTCAACTCTGCAATGTTTGTGGACATAAGAGCATGAACTGACTAGCTGAAGTCTGATAAGCTTTTGTGCTCTCTTATATTTCAGTTTAGTTTCCAGCATTCCTTAAAACAATCTTCCCTAATCTGGATGTCCTCCAAAACTAAAAATCACATTTTTGATATCATATATTTGGTCCTGAATGGGAGAAATATGTCAGAGAAGTTTCAGAGATTGTCTACCCCAAATGTAACCACCAAAAATTATTCTAGAGGCTCTGTGGGGAAAATGCCTACCAAGTGGCTTTACAATCAGACCAATTAATTGATGCTCCTATGCCATGTCCTTGTTCTTAGATGAGGAAATGCCATATTTTATGATGCAAAACATGCCACTTGGGAAAGGAAATGTTTATAGTGAGCCTTTGGATGGCAAATCTTTGAGGTGTTCGTCATTAAAGTATCACTCCAGCTGAATTGGAAACGGCTTTTGCTCACATACAACTGTGCATAGGATTGCAGCCAAATTCTACAACATACGTTTCGCTGTGCCATGTGTCATGTGGGCTGATTTCATCCTGTACATGTAGGAAGATGGAATGTTACGCGGGCCTTGTTTGTTTTGTTTTCAAACGATACAGTAAAACTAATTTGACAAATAATGGGAATAAAGAGTACTTCCAGCCTGTGAATTTGTTTTTAATGGGGGAAACATAGCCCATTCAGAATAAACTGAATGTCACTTATAGCATCCTATTTTCCAGAAGTATCTCCATTGTGTAAGAATTAAACTTCAGTTTGTTTTCTGTCACCCAGTCCATTGTTATAATTAAGTAGTATGCAAGGGTACGGTTGTTTCTGTGGGATTGGAGATTAAGGAACAATTTTGCTGAGCATCATCAGAATATTAATAACACACCATTCCAAAACTTTGGATGACTTGTCCCAATAGATTCATATATTATGGATGCAATAGCAATAATCAGCAGCCCAGAATTTCAGCAAGAGTCCCTGAACTCCATCTTTTGGATATGGCCCAGCCAGATGGACCAGAATCACTGGAAAACAGTGTGGCCAAAAATCGTAACCTGGCACTCCAGGTGATATGGAACTCCAGATGCCGTCACTGTTACCACTGAGAGCAGCCTAGAAGTATAAAATGGAAGCAGGTTTCTTCCATCCATTTTCTAGCATTTTTCTACAGACCGATCGAAGCAATTTCAGTACTACATTCCTGTCAAAAGCCCCAGTTGAAATAATTCTGGATAATTGGTAACCTTCAGATGTCTGGAACTGTTAGGCCACAACCCATACAATGAATGGCTTAATGGTTTCCTGAATATTGTACAGCAGGGGTGTCAAGCTGGCAGCTCCTGGGCCTGATGGATCATGGGCTGGCCATGCCCACCCCAGCTTGGCGAAGGGAAAGAAATTTCACGATATGTCACATGACGGTAATGTGATGCAGCAAGTTTGACACCCATGATGTAGAGGATTGGTCTAGATCAGGGGTCAGCAACCTTAAAGACTCAAAGAGCCACAAAGGTCCTAACTGGAAACCGCCATTTAATTCTGGAGCCAACCAGACTCTATGGCGGTTCCCCCACCATAGAGTCTCCTCCTAGCGCAGTGTCCTTTTTCCTTTACCTGTTCTAACCAAAAGCCCTGTCGATTGTGGAGCCGATTGGCAGCAGGGGGCCACAGCAGAGGGATGAAAGAGCCACATGTGGCTCCAGAGCTGCAGATTGCTGACCCCTGGTTTAGATAATCGCTGTGGTCATTTTCAGTTCTATGATTCTATAATACCTCAATTACCTTTCCCAGAAATGAATGTGTCAGCCTGACTTAGAACTGTACCTGTTTCCCTAATTAAGGAAAAGTTTTCCCCACCACCACCACCAGGGTTCATATTACCTCCTAATTTAAACAAGAGGGAACCTGTAGAAAAGAAATGTTCACCTTTCTTAATAATGGAGCCAGTCTCATTCAGGTTGGTTTAATGAAGTACAATGAACAAAAATAAGAAAAAGAAAATACATTCAATATGTTCTCATGTTTGATATTTTCTGGATTAGCCCTATGCTTAAGCAAAAAAAAAAAAAACAACCCAAAACCTTATAGATAGGTCCAGTTAAAGGCAGACTGTGTCAAATATATATTAACGAAGCCTTGTGGTGAATTAAATTTGTAGCAGTTCTGAAATAAAAATTTCTCCCTATAGCTATGTCTAAATAAATCATATATCTGGCTTGATATGTGATATAGTCCTAAACAAGGCTACATAGAAACTGCCATTTTCACTCCATTTAAAATGCAGTTTGGTAGTCTGCTGTATTCCTACTTGCTTAGTCAGGGGTTTACACACAGAAAAATGAGCACAGAATTTAACAGAGCACAGCTATTTAACATGTTGATTCAAACATAACTTTTCTTGCATTCAGAAGCAGACAGAGTGTAGAAGTGTTAAAGACAAATTTATGGTCCTATACTTGGAATCAGAACCTAGACAACCATGATTGATCCCAAAATGTTTATCAGGGTTATGGATTCAGTTGTACTTCAATGGGAGATAATCTGGAAATTACAGGGATAGGAACCAGGCTGTAAAGATTTTTTTTAAAAGTATCCTGGAAAAAGGCAGTGGCTGGTAAAGGTAAGGATTTAGCTCAGTTTCTGGTGATTACAGTATGTATGGAAACCAGTTGCATATTTTCACCAAGACAATCACTACAAACTAAACTATGTCTACCTTTATCCAGAGATGGGCTGCTGCTGATTTGCATGGCTGTTTGGGGGGGCATTTTTGGGCCGTAAAAATAGCCTGAAAATGGCCAAAAAACAGGCTGAAAAATGGGTAGGGGTGGGGCCAGTCAGTGGTGGGATTAGCCCCAACCGGCTAATCCTACCTCGGCCTTTGAGGTGAGTTGCCAGGAGGCAGGGCTGAGTGTGATGAGTGACATCACCCACCCAGTCACATGACCAACTGGCCACACCTACCCAGCTGGAGAACTGGGTTGTTAAATTATTCCAATCCCATCACTGCCTTTAACAAATCATAGCATATTTAAGCTAGTTTAGGACAGAAATATAAAAATACTGTTGGGGAAAATTGTGGCCTTCCCGATGTTATTGATTTCAACTCCCATCAGCTCGAATGAGTGTGCTAATACTTGGTGTTAATAAGAGTTGCAATCCAGCTACTGCAAGAAGGTTACAAGTTCTCCATGCTTGCTTGAAGACGAATAGCATGTATCTCTGTGTCTACCGTAATGAATAAAAATGCACCCAAGTTTGTTTTTAAACTGAATTATTTGGAACATCATGAGAAAAGTGTAAAATATTAATAGAGAAGAATCTGACCTAAATGTAGTAGATTACTGTCATTATGAGCAATGACAGTGATAAATGCTGCCTCTGATAGATTTACTGATGGAATTTGGGACAGTAAATAATTATTTTCAGGCAGTCTTACTCATTTGAACAATAATGCTATATGGAGGGATTGAAATAAGGGTAAAAGATAATATTGTAGCAGAGACACAAATCTAATTGAGAAACTTGTAGAACTTAGCATTAGATAAAGCTTTTCACATCATTTTTAATAATATCCAGCTGGGTATAAAGTAGAAATGTTTGCATGCATTATGACCACATCAAATATATTAATTATATACAAGAGAAGAAATGAACAATGTAATTGTTCACAGGGCCAACGTATGTGTAAACAAGACTAGTGCAAGAGGGTGCACTGAACTTTACATTAAAGGAGGATCCAAATCTGTTTCTAGAATTACACTAGTATCTCAATCTATTGCAGAAGGCATTTTATTATTCTCCTGGGCTACATCACTGGGTTATGGAACAACATTTAGTTGTCAACTTGCCTTTCTTTATAGCCTCTTTGCAGTGGCTTTAGAGACTCAGAAATGGCTTTTTTTTGCTGTTTACCTTGAAAGGGAAAAATCTGAGCAAAAGTCATTTGTTTTCAATAACAATGAAATTTTAGCCACTGATTTCTAAATAGGCATATTCTATATGAGAAACCAGGACTATTCAGGGCATATGTGAAGGTTTGTGGAGGCAGACACAAGACTTTGGGATGTTAGTAATGGATTCCACAGAGCAGGGTGGTGGTGTAGTGGTGAAGATGCTAGCCTCCCCTTCAGAAGGTTGAGAGTTCAACCCTAGGTAGAGGCAGACATTTCTCTCCTAGGTCACAAAGAAAAAAAATTCTGCTGTGAACTTCATATGGCCTTAGGAAGGGCTAAACGCTCAGCTTCATCCAGTTACCCTAACTCTACCCTAAATTAAGGGATTAGAGAGTTGTAAAAAGGGAGGTTTATGTTCCATAATTTGTGTTCCATAACTAACAGCATTCCATGACCATAGAAAATGTCTTTGGACAATGCTGGTTTCCTGGGCCAAGAAATGGAGATGAAGACCACCAGAGTTGGACTCAACTGGACAAGGAAACTTTTACCTTTTAGTTATGCAATCCAAACTACATCCCTAAGCATTGGTAGATTGCATTCTATGAAATGTGTAAGATCCACATACCATAGCTAGGCATGGATTGATTAAATTGCTTTTCAGAATATTGGATGATTTCATGGATTGTTTAATTAGGAGCAGATACAAAGACCACCCTGTCTGTTTACCATTCAGTCTGTATATGAGAAATGAGTGAAATGATACCTTGCATTTAGAAAATTAACACCTAAAAAAGAGTATTCATTCCATTCTTTGGGTGAGGTATATACAAGGTACATAGAATACTGAAAAATAGAGTTCTCCCTCCTCTTCCTTTCTTGTTCCGTATAATTCATAATTAGCCTTTTAGTAACGACCATTTATTGTATTTTAAATATCTATGCCTTTCCTTTCTTCCTTTCTTCAATTATTTCACTTCTGTGAAATGAGGGAAAAAGGTAATCCATCAGATTGGGCAATCTTCCCACTAGTATTTATACAATTTTTGCAATCGTTCAATGATCTCTGTGCCAAAATAACAATAATGAGGACACATTTTATATGCTTTCACATAGTTTCATATGATATTTGATGGCTGGTGATGCTATGAAATTACTGTAAATCACTAGCAAAGAAACACTTGCAGAAAGATAAGACAATCGATACTTCAGTACTAAAAATGGAAGTAACCGAGAAACAACATGTTTCTGAGTTGTTTTAAGAAATAATAAAAATTTAAAGTAACAAATGGTGTGATTAAGTGAGAGACTAATCTTCCACTTCAGAATCTTGCCAGTTTATGACAGCCATTGCACAAGGTTAAGACATATTTTCCCATGGTTATTCAGCAGTGGCACTCTGTGGGGTTTTTTTCCCCTCCTTACTAGTTTCTATGACAGGGCAAAATTCTCACTCTGAAAAGCTGAATTCTTTTTCCTGGGCAAAAAAAAAAAAAAACAAGCTCTGGAGAAGAAAATTGGCTATTGGAATGGTTCAGTATTGCCCAAAAAAGAGAGAAAAATAAGAATTCACTCTGATTGATAGATAGACTTGATTTTTTTTTCATTTTTACCTTTGTTAAATACATCCAATCTGTTACCAATAGAAAATAATATTTGTAGATCAGAGTTGGACCGAGGTGTGTTTGATGCTCTCTGAATTTAGTTGCTTTCTTGCAGATGTTTCATTACTAAACTAGGTAATTGTCAAGTTTCAAATGCACTTTTGCTGTTGCAACAATGATATTTTCTCAGCTTGCCAATGAACTATGCAAGGAAGGAAGGAGGAAATGGAATGTAGGCTCCAGACATCAAGAAGACAGCTGTGAGAACCAAGGACACTTTGGCAGGTGTTTGCCAGAGCTAAAGACTTTCTCATAACAATACAATGAGACTCAATTGAACAATGTGACCTGGTCATATTGCCCTCCAATTTGACCTCCAATAACTTATTTGCTCAATGTTTATCTGTATAATGATTTTCCCAAATAATTGTTTGCTAATTCTTGGGTGAAAGTCATCACTCAATCAAACACAGGAGTCTTCATTTAGTGACTGTTCACAGTTACAATAGTGATGAAAAAAAAACTTTATGACCAATTCTTGCATTTTGAACATTTGCAGGTCTATAAAGGGAAGGGGAGGCAGTTTCACTTAGTCACCATTCTGCTTAATGAGTGAGTTACTTGTGGCCACATATTGTAATATTTATGAACTCTGACTGAACTTTGATTTGCATCAGGATTTCCAAAATGGAAGGTAAAATGGTTAAGGCATGGACAGCTTTGCTTAAGAAAAAGAAAAATTTTCCCCTTCAAAAATATGTGGAGGCAAATTATCTTTGAAAGAAAAGGCTGTTGTAGATAAAGAGCCCTGGTGGCAAAGTGGTTAGAATGCAGTATTGCAGGTTAACTCTGCCCAGTTCAATCCCAACCAGCTCAGGGTTGACTCTGCCTTCCATCTTTCCAAGGTCAGTAAAATGAGGACGCAGATTTTGGGTGGGGGGGGGGGGCAACAGGCTGACTCTGTAAACTGCTTAGAGAGGGCTGTAAAGCACTGTGAAGCAGTATACAAGTCTAAGTGCTATTGCTACTGCTATTTATTTATTTATTTATTATTTTTACAAATAATACAAGGTAGCAGAAATACCCAACATACCTTCTTCTTCCTATCTTCCCCACCCTATGAGGTGAGAGAGATTGATGGGCCCAAGGTTATCCAGCTGGCTTTCATGGCTAAGGTGTTACTTGAACTCACGGTCTCTTGATTTCTAGCCTGGTGCCTTAACCACTAAACCAGACTGGATCTCCAATTTGGTTTCCCTCTAGTACCTCTAGCTACTTTCAACCCGAGGAGAAAAAAATTAAGAGTACCAGGTAAGTGAAAGAAATGGAATGTGTATGCCAAAAAAACGTCAAGATGGTCTCTGCAACTGTATGATCAAAGTGTCACCATCTTTTTACATGCATCCCACATGTTGATGCATGCAAAAATGACCTTTGCTTGCATGGTTATGATTGTTTTTACAGATATACACATAAATTACACAGCACCAAAAGGTTATAGGTATAGGTCAGAGAAGATGGTTACAGTGTTAAGTTAGTTCATACTTCAGTCTCCCTCTGGTTGGGAGAAGCAAACCTCAATGGTAATGAGCACAAGGCTTACTATATCAGGGCTCCGCATGGTTGATATGTTACTGCCGATGGAACTGTCAAAAGAGATTCATCTTTTTCTAACCCTTTCCAGCTATGACATTGGGAATTCAATGCTAATGACTTATTGTGTTTTATGAAAAGCGAGGATGATGCTGACTACCAAGAGAAGGCATTTCAGAAACTAGCTGAGAAAGGTTCTATCATCTTTCCCCAAAGAAATGTCTATAGATTTGATTGGACACAGCAGTATTGTTAAAAAAACAAAAACCCTCTAGCCTTTTTAATAAATAACTCAAGGCAGCAAAATATCTAATTTATTTATTTATTTATTTTATTTAAGGAATTTATATTGCCACCTATTCTCCCACAGTGACTCCAGGCGGCTTACAGTTGCTCCTGCCTCCAATTTTATCCCATATCAACAAATCTAAGAGGTGAGTTGGGCTGAGAGAGAGGGACTGGCCCAAAGTCGTCCAATTCGTTTTCACACCTCTGGCAGGCATAGGACTCACTGCCTCCTGTTTTCTAGGCCAACATCTTAACCTCTACACCAAACTCACTTTCTTTTTTTTAATTTTCTAACCTTAGCCACAAATCTTATAAAGTTGAAAAGGGAGGAGGAGGAGGAGAAGAAGAAGAACTTCAATTCCTGTTAAAATCTCCAAAAGAATTAATCTTGGTTGTACTTAGCTTGCCCAGTCTATAATAGTACATTTATTTTGAATTCTCGGAGCTTGAATTAACAAAAGGAAGTTAAATAATTATAGCCTATTCATTCTTAACTAATCTTTCTTGACATTAAACTAGTTGCTGCAGCCATAGTGACACGTAAAATTGTATTCTACAATTTAACCAAAAGTGCGGTCAAAGAAATACCTCAGAGCTAATAAAAATCTCAGGAATGGAAAAATATTTCTGTCTCAAATAATAATACTAATTTTCAACAGCCTTCAATCAATCTGTATTTAATGCCCTAGCTTTTCATTAAAAACCATTTCAAGGTAGTTTATGAATTTGAAAGAATGAGCTGCATTTTTAAAAAAGAAAAGAAAAACAAGCAACTATTTAGTAAAGAAGTTTCAATTTTCCGGGTCTAAGATCTCTCATGTGGGAAAATGCCTATTAATAGGTATATGGAAAAAGGAAATAGAGTGACAAAGTAGTATGGCATCTATTCTAATGTTTTTTTTTTTCCTTTTCTTTTTGATTACTCCTTAAAACTCTGGAATAAAAATGCTGAAAAAAAATTGCCTTAGTTTAGGCGTCCCTCATCTACTACATGAGGTAGGGATGGTGGTGGGGTTCCTGGAACATTTTTAAATGTCTTTCTGCTCCCAGGTTCTTCAACAAAAGTTGCCCTCTTTCACAATGCTGCTTATGTCATTTCTGTAAAAAGTCATCTGCATACAGTCAATATCCTCTTAATCAAGAAGACTGTATGTTTTTAAGGATATGTTTGAACAATAACTGGGCTATATTGATGGCTAACATTCAAGTTGCCATGCATTACTGGAAACACAATGCCCAAAGTCAGGATTCAGATCAAATTCTTTACTTCCCTAACCTATGCTAGTTATCATTTTTTTCCCTCCACCATCAAAGATCAACTTTTAAAAAAAAGCATTTATAAAGAAAAATGGTAATGCTTTAAAAAAAAAAATACATTACACAGGATTTTTTTTCAGAATTGTTGAACAAATATGTAATATGGATAGTGATTGATTGAAGGTTTATGATCTTATTGATGATAATAATCAACCAGTAATAAATTTAAATATTCGTTCAGACCTACCTGGGCATGAACAATTAGTGGTTGTACTAGAGCAGGGATGTCAAACTGGTGGCCCATGGGCCAGATGGGTCATAAGCAGGCCATGCCCACCCCAGCTCCGCAAAGGGAAAAAAAAAAACCACAAAACATCACGTGAAGGCAATGTGACGCCACTAGTTTGACACCCGTGTACTAGAGTATTGCGAGGCCTGTGCAGAATACACAACGAAGTAGTACCTGGCCTTCCATTTCCATTTCTTCTGTTTTTATTTCTTCTACCACCAGCTGCAACAATCCCCCGTCAGAAAAATCTGGTTCTGCAATGTGATAATCTCAAGACTAAATATGCCATGTGGGACTACCTTTGAGATTTTCTAGAGAAAACCTATGTATGTCTTCATTAAAAGTCATCACCAACTTGATGGCACACAACCAACCATTGCGATTGTATCAGAAGCTGTAGCTACTGCAAAAATTTTCAGCTGGGTTATTGAGAGGACAGTTTTTCATAAACATATTGTCCCTGCTCTAAAGACAGCAAGAGAAAAACACTTTCTCCCAGCCTGCCTCACTCTACTGAGCAGAGACCTGAAGTTTAGTCTCCATAGTTCTGTCAAACATCTTAATCAGAAGTGAGAAGAGTTTTCACCCTTAATGCAAGTCCTATTTTTAAAAGCTGGCATGTTCATGCTAAACCTGGACTAACTTTATTTGTGCTGTATTAATAAATGTTACTAAGAAAGTAGGAGGCATTGTACTGTTTCTACTGTTTAATGTAAACCATCTAGAGTCTCAGTCTGGAATTGGGCAGCCCCTAACTTGTATTAAATATTAAGTGATTATGGAAGGTGTTAAATATCTGAATGGATCTCTCCCAAGTCTAGAAGTGACTGGAAAAATTAAGGCAAAATGTGGGTACATCGCGTCTTACTTATGAAGACATGATGATCAATTGCATGTATTATAAATGTGCAGTGGATAGATTTCAACTCCAAAAAGATGTTTTGTGGTCACATTCTTTCTCAGATTATCTGCAAAGAGATGCCATACACCTCCAAGAAAAAGACACAGCTACTTTAATGAGTTTCAGACTACACCTTTTCCTAATAATCCCCAAATGTGAGGGGGGAAATAGAAAAAAAAATGCCAAGGACACTTTCTGTTAAAATGCAGACATTAAAGAGTTATCTAGTAGCCTGTGAATCAGAAACTATTCTATTTTAGCTCCCTTTATTCCTATTTAAAGCTGCCTCTCCATACTTCCCTTATTAGTATTTTTTAAAAATCCAATCTATTTACCAACACACTGGGGCTATTTCTAATTTCAGAATAACACTCTGAGGAAATTAGTTCCACAATTATCTATTGCACAAATACAGATCTCAGTTGCCTGATTTGCTGAATAAAATGCAACATAAATTAGGAATTCCAGCAGTTTTTAAGAAAGGCTGCTGGAGTAAAGAAACGACCTGCTGGTTGTATTAAAGGGCAGGTGGAAAGCAGAAACATCTGACTCAGAACTGTAACTGCTTGTCTCACTCTTCCAGCTGGAAAGGAGGGCAGAAGCTCCCCGCTCAACACAGAGATGCCTGCTGGATTCCTGCCTTAGATCAGCAGCGAGTCACAACAAGACCCTATGAGACTGATTGCTGAAACAACCCATTGCTGTACTCTAGTAAGCCTTAAAGATAGCTAGAAAGTGACGGGCATCTTCCTAATCCTCTTTCTGTCATGGCACTCGCTCTCTCGGGTTAAATAGAAGGAGGAAAGGTATCGATCGGGCTGCGAGAATTCCTTTCGTTCTGCTACAGAAGTCGGAGGCTGGTTTCTCAGGGTCCCGCATCAGGACCATGGACAACTCCAAGCTTGCCGCGCAATTCTCCAGAGCGCTCCTTCTCGGCTGTAGAACATGAACGCGAGCGCCAGCCAGCCCAGGAGCGAATCTCTCCTTCCTGCATTTCCCAGCGTGGCGTCGGGACTCCAATCCGAAGGAACGACAACGGTTGCAAAAGCAACGAGCAGAAAATTATGCCAGATTGACACGAAAGGCAAAGGTGTCCCAGGAGGGAGGAAGCGTGTGTCTGCGCATACCTGAGAATTAAAGGAAGGAGCTGGGCTCTTGCACCAACGACCCATATTATCTATTTCCTTCCACGTTACTGCTATCTGGAGGTGGACTATTTGTTGTTTTTAAAGAGCCCTTTTGATTATGCTCGTGAAAGCTCTTTTAATAATAATAATAATAATAATAATAATAATAATAATAATAATAATAATAATAATAATAATAATAATAATAGCAGCTGCTGAAAGTCCCCAAATAAAGGGCAATGAAACAAAGAGAATGGGCTTGGCAGTGCAAATACATCCATTTGTTTAGGGGCTCTTTTCTACCTTTGCTTTATTGTCTCTTTCCCAAGTCTCAACCAGTCAACGTTTCCTCAGCACCCAGTTAATAAATATTCATGCATCTACAGAATCTGGCTTCATGATCTCATTCCTCAATCTCTCTCTTTCTCACTCACTCTCACATACGCACACACAGAGGTGGGCAATTGAATATATATGCCTTTCAACTAGCAGGAGAATCTGCTGAAATATACAACCTGCTGATTTGAATTTAAAGAAGCTTAGGAGTCTATGCTTTTATCTAGAGTCATAGATCTTTCCTTTCCTTTCCTTTCCTCTCCTCCCTTAACACCCTTTCACTATTCTGGAATGTAACCAACTCTCCAATCATTCCTATTCCCAGGGCTCTTCTATAGACTTTTTGCTCATTACCACTAAAAATGAATCTAGCTAGTTGCAAAAAATAGAACTATGTTGTATTTTCAGAGAATGTCTCCTCAGACTCCTCTTCCCTCTCAAAAACAAGGTTGTATATAAAGCTCACATCTGGGAATAATAATAATTTTTAAAAAGCAAGGGGAATGGTAAGTCCACTTCAAAGCAGCAGCTCCATCTCTGTCATAAATTCACTAGGTGCCATATTTTAACATGGCACATTGAGGACTGTACAACCTGTTGTGATAAAAAAAATAACACGGGAATGAAAGAGTATATATGCAAAACACAAATATTTCATCCTTCATCCCAACTGGGCCAGAAATATTTAGAATTGTTTTTTTAAAATAATGATTATGATTAAATATGGTAGGACCCACTTCATGTCTCGGCTTACATTGCATGGTTGCAATTCTTACAATCATTTTTTTTACTGTACTTACAAAAAAGCAACTCTATTTACTTTTAAATATAGAGCTACTTTGTTGTAATGATGAAGGCATCAGGCTCAAAGGAGTTCTAGAACTAGCCTTAAGCACAAAGCCAACTGGATGACCTTTGGGCAGTCACTCTCTCTCAGCCCTAGGAAGCAGACAATGACAAACCACTTCTGAAAAATCTTGCCAAGAAAATGGCAGGAGCTAGTCCATGCAGTTCCCAGGTGTCAGAAGTGGGCACATACGTTCATATCTCTCACCAACATATCTCTAATATCACAACAGGTGTTGTATGTCTCTTACTCTCTGTACGATGTTGAACTGCTCACTAAGGAATCCATTTATGTCCTACATGTACTTTATGTCTATTTTATATTATTATTTTCACATTCAACAATCATCCTCCAGCTTCAAATTTACTTGAAAAATTCAATAATTCAGTCTATTCATGTAATCCTAAATCAACATATGTACAGTACAATAAACTTTTTAACATATTTACATTTCTCAATGTATTGAATGATTAGTTGCTTAGGCTTATAGGCTGCCTTAATCAATGAGCTACTGAAGAATAACAATTTGGCCTGCACTTAGGCATGAAAGTCACCTGAGTAACCTTGGGTCAGTCATACCCTCTTCGTCCAACTCACCTCACAGGCGGGTTCTTGTGTGGAAAATAGGGGGAGGAAAAAATATTAGGTATGTTCCTCACCTTGAGTTATTTATAAAAATAAAGGTGGGATAAAATAAAATAAAAACAACACCTATAAAATCACACTGCACTTCCTAAATTTTTCTCATTGTCAACTCTTGTCCCTTTCAATTTAAATTTGGTCAAACAACTTCCAACACTTATGCTAACCCCTGTATACTTTTTGCATTCATTGCTGCTGTTTGTCTTTCTGTAACTGAACAATAAAGGACTTCATCCAATCATCAACTACACATGAAATATTCACGTAATATGCAGCTTACCAAGCCTCTGCTCCATAAGTAAATTATAACCATGTTTCAAAAATTTAATAATTATATCATTATAAAATTATACTGCAGCCTTTTAGGTTTTTTTAATCATGTTCTATGAGATGGGTGACTGTAAAAATATGAAGAAATATGAGGAATAATTTCATTTTCTGTTTTTCTTCTGTTTGACAATAACATTTATAGCATTCATTTCAATTCCACCTTTCAAAACATCACTATCATTCCGATGCATTCCTTTAGTATTCCCCCTAAACAATCCCTCATTTCATTCTCAGCATATTAGCATTCCCCCTAAACAATCCCTCATTTCATTCTCAACCCAATGCTTTTCATTATTTCTATTTTTTACCCCTTCATCAGAAGACTTTGTTTAGCCTTCTCCACCTACCTCCAACCCATTTTAATTTCCCTCAAAATCATTCTATCTTTTCTTTTAAATTTAATATTTTATTATTTTTCTTAGCATACTTTGCAGCTTTTAGTTCTATGTATGTCTTTCTCCTATCCTCAGTTGTTCACAACATTTATTCCCTTACATGCATTTCTTGTCATCCACAGCCTTTTTCACTTCAGCAATACTTAGAAATACGTTGATGACTGAGGCAGCATGGAAATGAATAAATTGCTTTTTTCATCACATGTCATTTTTATACTTTCTATTAAATAGACTAACTTCACACACTGCTGTGCCACTTTATAACATACTTATTTTCTCTTTGTTCCCAGAAGCTTCCTCAATTTCTTACCTTCCACTCACTTTACATTCCCTCTACTGGGAGATTAATGCTAGGAAAATGCCTTTTAGAAAGAAGAGGGTCAAAGAAAGAGAGGGAACCCAAGAACAGTGAGATCATAAAATCAGACTAATTTTTATTTGTTTTAGTATTAAACATTGTGTACAAACCACCAAACAAAAGCAGCTAACAGTTTGTAGAGAAGAGAGGGAGGGAGAACTTCTAGTCCTCCAGATGTTGATGAGCTACAACTGCCAATCCCCTCATCCAACATAGACCGTACTGAAGGATATTGGGAGCTGTAGTTCCATAATTTCATGCCTCACCATTATCCATAGTAGTGGTCATCCATGTGTCTTCTACACCAGAGGTCCCCGACCCCCGGTCCCTGGACCAATCCTGGTCCATGGCCTGTTATCAACTACTCCGTGCAAGTGAGCAAAAGCTTCATCTGTGTATATTGCGGGATTTAGATAGCGTGTGAAACCACCACCCCCACCCCGGTCCATGGGAAAGCCATCTTCTACAAAACCAGTCCCAGGTGCCCAAAAGGTTGGGGTTGCTGTTCTACATTTCAGGATATTCACTAAGTGCTGCCTTAGTAGGGAGAGATCAGAACATAAGAGGCCCAACTTTGAACTTCTTGATCTAACCTTCTGCCCTGTCAGGGAGGCAAAACCAAGCTTTTATTCTCCATCATTATTATACTCCTTTCCCTCTCCCCAATGACTGCCTCTCCCCCCCTTCAGCAGGTGAAGGCTTTCCTCATGTTGTTGAGACATTAGAAAAAGTACAGAGAAGAGCAACCAGGATGATTAGGGGACTGGAGATTAAAACATACAAATGAACAGTTGCAGGAACTGGGCTTGGCTAGTCTAGTAAAGAGAAGGACCAGGGGACACATGATAGCGGTCTTCCAATGTTTGAAGTGCTGCCACAGAGAGGAAGGGGTCAAGCTATTTTCCAAGGCACCTGAAGGCCAGACAAGGAATAATGGATGGAAAGTGAACAAGGAGAGATTTAACCTGAAAATAAGGAGAAACTTTCTGACAGTGAGAACAATCAACCAATGGAACAGCTTGCCCTCGGAAGTTGTGGGAGAGCCATCAGTTGAGACTTTCAAGGAGAGATTGGACTGCCATTTGTCAGAGATGGTGTAGGGTCTCCCGCTTGGGCGGAGGGTTGGACTAGATGACCTACAAGGTCCCTTCCAACTCTGATTATCTGTTATCTCATTTCCACTTCTTAAGAAGAGCTGTGTTTTTTCAGTGCTGGAAAAGAGCATTGAACCGAACTGACTCCGAACAGAATGGGTGCCAGTTGGCCTCCTCTTTGCATAGGGTTGAGGCTAACTAAGCCTCATGATGAAAATGCAGATGAGAAAGGGAGGGATGGGGAAGGAGGGAGAGAGAGATGAAAGAAAGAGAGAGGGGGAGGGAGGGAGAGAGAGAGAAAGAGAGAGAAAGAGAAAGGGGAGGGAGGGAGAGAGAGATGAAAGAGAGAAAGAGAGAGGGGGGAGAGGAGAGGGAGAGAGAGTGAGAGAGAAAGAGGGAGGGGGAGTGAGGGAGAGAGAGATGAAAGAGAGAAAGAGAGAGGGGAGAGAAAAGAGAGGGTGAAAGAGGGAGAAAGAAAGAGGGAGAGAGAGGGAGAGAGAGAGAGAGAGAAAGAGAAAGAGAGAAGGAGAGAGAGAGAGAAAGAGAGAGGGAGAGAGAGAGAGAGAGAGATTTGAATGAATATGTATATATACTCGACGGCCTTTTCTCGATTCACTTCACCGGCGGCACGCCCGTTTTGCCAAGGCTGGGCGGCTGCCTTGGATTTTTTCCTGGGCTCATCTTCTCAGCGCAGGGAAAGCGAGGGGAAAAAACCCCCCGAAAATAAATAAATAAATAAATAAACATAAACATTAAAAAAGGCGCGAACAGCTTTTGCCCGCAGCCGCCATCCCGGCCTTTGCCCGCGACTCCCCCGACGAAGCGACCTGTGTTAGTTTGTCACTTCGTGCTCCTCCCCTCCTCGCTCGGCTTCGCCTCGTCGCGGCAGCGGCGACGGCGTCCTCGGGATGCGGCCGCGCGCGGCAGGCTCGTAGCTCCTCGCTGCCGCCGGAGCCTGCTGCTGCTCCGTCTGCCGGTTCCGGGAGGAGGGTGTTGAGCGGAGGGGAAGGAAGATTTACCGCCGGGCTGACTTGCCGCCGAGCCACGCTTGAGTAACCGGAGCTGCCGTAACCGCGCGGGAGGGACGTCACTCCCTCTCGCTAGCGGAGCAGCCGGCAGCGTCTCTTGCCTTCCCGCCTCGGCGCCCGGCCATCGCTCGCGTCGGGAGTGGCGGGGGGGGGGGAGGAACTGGGCGAGGTCTTGCGTTCCGCGGGAGGAGAAGCTGAGGCGCGGCCAGCCGCTCACCTCGGGCGGATTCCCTCAGCCAGGTTTCCCTCCCAACCCCCCCCCCGCCGCCTCCGCCGCCTCGGGCCACCGTTTTTTGTTTCCCCCTCACCCCCCCTCTTCTCTCTCTTTCTCTCTCGGGGGTGGGTGGGAGCGAGGAGAAGGTGAAAGCCAGCGGGTCAGGTTGGTCCCCGGTGCAGAACCCGGGCATGGAGCGGGCACCGGGAGGGCGGGAGGCTGCCTGTGCTCGGAGACGCTGCTACTAGGATCGGAAAGCGAGCCTGCCCGGCGCCCCCCCCACCACCCCCAATGAGATGAAATCTCGCAAAGGGTAGCCTGGGAGGGGAGAGCGAGAGCGAGCCAGAGCCGAAGCCGGCAAAGCCGAGGAGGAGGCATCGCGCCCGCGGAGGTGGGGGACGATCGTGCAACATGCCAGTTCGCAGAGGTCACGTGGCGCCACAAAACACCTTTTTGGGGACCATCATCCGGAAATTCGAAGGGCAAAGTAAGTTCGCGCCCTGGAGATGTTTCGGGGCGGTGGGGGTGGGGGGGAGGAGGGAAGGGACCGAAGACAAGTTTAAACTCAAAGCGATCGGGCTTGGCAAAAGCTGCTCCTGGCATCCCTGGGTGGCTGAGCCCTATCCAAGACGGCGATCGAGGTAGCTTTCGGCTCGCCTTGGGTTGGCAAATTGTTCTCTTTTCCTTCCTCGGCACAAACGGGCCAAGACGAAACGCAAATGTCTGTTTATGCGTGTTCCCCATCTTTGTGAGGGGGAGGGTGTTAAATGGCCTAAAGTCCTGGAGGGGCAGCCAGAAAGTTGTCTGCTGTTTTCTGCCTGGAAGTTGAAACCTTGACATTTTTGTTGCCTGAAAGATATTTATTTGACAGTGACTTTGTGGGGGGAAAAAAAAAAAGTTTCTTGCAGGCCCTTTCTAAACCAGGCGGCTGACTAGGATGATTTAGGATTTTTCTGGGGGAACTGTAGTCTGACAGATCTGATGGTTAAAACTTAAGGCATCAAAAGCCCTGAGGGATTGTAAAGACTCAAAATTTTACGTTAGTAAATAAAACCTTTTGTGAGCTGTCATAATGAAACATTAAAATTGTTGTAAAACTGCAATAAATGATGAGTCCCTTTGGAAAGTTGTCTAACAATGAGTGTGAAGTATGGTGGCTTGCATGAGCTTTCATTTTAAGCACCTCTCAAAATAGAGTTGCAAGCTGGGTTAAATGCAATGCTGTAAATGTTTCTGTAATCATGAGGATTTTCTTTTAGATAAGTGTGTATAGGATTACAATTTCAATCTTGCAATTATGTGGTCACCTAGTCTGTCTCAATTCCCTAAAAACAGGAAAATGGAAAAGTATCTCATTGGAATGCAACGAGATAATAAATTCTAGATACATTGAAACTAGCCTAGGAAGAATATAGGTAGATTGCTAACAATTCTTTAATGGACGCTATGGACATCAAGGTGACAGATTCCTACCCTGTAAAAGTCAGATAGTGAAACTTTTCTAGATGAAAGGTAGCAACTAAAGTTACTGGACTTAATTATCTCTCCGTAAGGAAGTACATCACGAGGCCATTGAGCGACATACTAAGTTATGGCTGCTGCAAAGAGAACTTGTCAGTAATCAGGTCTTTTCTTCTTTGGAAGAGGACATGCATGAGAAATATTTCACAAAATATGTGAATGAGGTTTGAGAGAAATCAAAACAGATGCGCAGATGCCTTGCAGACTTCTCGCTGTGTCTTCAAGTGTAAATATGTTTTAGCCTTTGGATAGCTCATGTGCACTTCTGCCATGGGATAGCTCCGATGAAGCTTGGAAAAGAAGTGAGGCAAATATCTTGTGCCTTGATCCTTAATGTTGTGACAGATGTGGCTTCAAGGTTGTGCCTGTCATTGAAAACAACAGGCTCAGCAAAAACGAACAGGCAGTGCAGATTCTGTAGAGAGAATACACGGGTGAGTAAAACATTCAAGTAAAATGCTCCATTGGAGTACATTAATGTATTTAAGCTGTAAATTAATAATTGAGGCTATAAGTTGCTTCCTCCTACACTCCTAATAATCACCTAAAACCATATGTTTGTGCAATTCTGTTGGATTACCTCTGCATATGAGAATGAAAATCGGCCCAGTCAAAGTATCTTGCTTTATACAGTCAGGATTAGATGTGTTGTATAATTAAATTCTTTCACTTGGATTTTGTGAAAACAAGAATCCCACAGCCGTGGTTAGAGGATTATCTTACAGGGTGATCAAGCGCGTTAAAATCAACCGGCTCTTGCAAAAGAGCGCTGGAGTGCCTCAGGTAGCCCCCTTCCCCCCAAATTGTTTTCCTTCTCACTGGACAGTGCCCTAGATTAACCTCTGCTCTCAGGTTTCTCTCTGTTTAGCACCTCAGGTAGGGCAAATATAAAAAGGCGTTTCCTGTGCCATATTTAAAAAAACCTAGGTTGCCCGCAAAGTTTCTCTAGCTGTGGCATCTTCTGTTAACATGACCAAGTAGTAAGTGATAGAAAAGACCATGTTAAAGACCTTAGAAAATAGATGGGCTACATATTTAGACAAAGGATTAGAAAAGTGCCAGGAGCTGGATTTCCCAAATTAGGTAGGAGTAAAAAAGAAAGAAAGAAACAAGGGGGGACCAGAGTATAACACTGCATTTTCATTTCATTTCACCATAGTCTTAATAAAGGCTGCTTGATTTTGCTGTCCTATCTCATCCTTGCCCCCTTCTATTACGTTAAGGACTATAATGCTGCAGTGTCCTTTGGATGGGCTCAAGTCATATGTATGCCCTGGAGAGATTCGGGGCTAGATGCCCAACAGTCCTACAAATATAAGTCATCTTTTAATGAACAGATTCTTGTTTTTGAGAACCTTTTTATAGGCAGGATATGTGCTAGCCCTTTTCATTTGAATAGGGTTCTTCAAATATTAAGCAAAACTAACATCTACCGTGGTGGTGGAAAAGCAAGTTTTATAATCTATTAAATATATTTGCAGAATTGTTTGCAAGCCCAATGATATTATCTTAACTTTTCTCTGTTTTTTTCCCCAGTCCACAAAGCTTTCATTAGAGTTCAGGCCCTCAGAAATGAAGGCTCTTTCAATAGCTTGGACAAGCAGTTCTCAGCACAAAGGAAAAAAGCTTTCTTTTCAATAGAACAGTAAGCCAGTATTACGCTTTTCACGCAGGCTAAGTTTTGCAAGCAGCTTCCTAGAATGGATTTCCCTCTCCCACGAAGTCTGTTGATTTTGAGTTTTAATTCGCCTGTATGCCACTGAGTCCCTTTTAAAGAGCTTTGGTACACCTGAGTGGTATTAAGGCCTCTACTAAAGCTCAACATATGTAGAAATTCAATGCAGGAACAGCCCTTTATCTAGACAGATACCTGAGGCTTTTGAGGTATCATAAGAGTCTTGAAAAACCCCTTGTTTTATTGCAGATAAAAAATTCATCATTGCTAATGCCAGAGTACAGAATTGCGCGATCATCTACTGCAATGATGGCTTTTGCGAGATGACGGGGTTCTCCCGGCCGGATGTCATGCAAAAACCCTGCACCTGTGACTTCCTTCATGGACCAGAAACCAAAAGGCATCACATTGCCCAAATTGCCCAGGCTTTGCTTGGATCCGAGGAGAGAAAAGTGGACGTTACCTATTATCATAAAGATGGTAAAGTAGTTTCCTTTTTTTTTTTTTTGCATTTCTTTCAAAAGAAGTTTTGGAAAGTTCAGCTTCCCATTATGGTTGAGATGCTTATTGGCTCTTGAACGCCTATCAAACGTGGGGTGCTTTTTTATTTTTTTCCCCCAGACATCTTGAATGTGTCTTTTATTGATGTATCAAAAGAATGCCAGTCCGCCCGTTCTAGGACATTAAGATAGGGGACTGTTATCCTGAACTACAGATTATGGCAGCATTTCTCAGCCTTCGCAACTTGAAGAGGCAGGCTGGCTGTGGTGTTCCTGGAAGTGAAGACAACGCATCTTCAAGTTGTCAAGGTTGAGAAACACAGCATTAGAGGGACACCTTCCACACCAGCAATCCACTTTCCTTTCATTTAAACACAGCTCTGGATTGGTGTGTGTGCAGGTTTCTGTTTGCATATTGGGTAAATTACTGAATTGCTGAAGTGATGTGAATGAGTCTCTTCATGTCCGGGTTTTCAAAGAGATCTTGTTTATGGCTTAAGTTTTCAATTTAGTACACGACTGGAAGGAAGGAGGAAAGGATTCTATTTCTGGGCAAATTTTGTGTGTGTGTGATTGTGATTGTTTTCAGGTTTAAAACTCAAGTAGAGTGCATGCTGAATATGCATATTTTACTATTTCCAGTGAATGATTATTCATATCTCTTCCTTCCTTATATATTTATTACTTTTGACTGGGCTCATTCATGGAAATCGTCAGCGTTCTCTCTATTTTCTACATTCTCTATTACAGTTAAGATTGTGAAGGAATTGTCTCAAAGCAGTGTCGAAATACAGCATTATATGCATTTCAGAATAATATGGTTTTGGATATATGCATGTGTAATTGTACAAGGTGTAAGGATAGCTTTCCCCACATTTCCTCATTATAAATTCAACAGTGAATGTTCTTGAAACTTTGGGCAATTTAGTACACTGGATTTTATTCCAACAATGTGCTCTACTATTGTTCCCAGAAACAGAACTTGAGATGGGTGTTATGTTCATGCCCCTGTGTGGCCCAAAGCATCTTTTTGGAATTAAATCCAAAGAATTGCACAGGGCTATTGGAATCTGAGAACAGTGAAGAATGTGCCCAATTGTTGAATTTTAAATACTGGATTGATATTAAAAATCCAATCACATTATATGCAAAATGTGATTGTCATTCTGCAACTTTTATCCCTTGCATACATATGTAAACAAATGAAGGACGAATAAGTATTTTCCACTGTGGACTGTATTGATCTGTACTAATTGCTGCTTCACATCGTCGAATTAAAAAAAAGCCTTATGTGGTGATATATTTAAAATAAATTGTGAATTTGATTTGATAGAATAAGATGCTTGCTGCTATAAAGTATACTTATGTTTAAATGATAATCTGAATATATTGTTTTGTATACTGAGTAATAACTTGGGGGATTTTTTTTTTAAAAAAAACCTGTTTCAAAGAGGTTAAATCAAGTATTTTTTAAGGTTTAACTGATTTCAAATTGAAATAACTTTATTGTGGTCATTAACCAGCAGGGTTTAACTGATTTAGATTTGCACAATGAATCATTACTTTCAGTAGGAATAGTATAATATGTATTTGCTTATGAACTTAAGCTGTACATTTATTTCTCAAAATGTATCCAGGTAAGGAAGTAACAATACTAATTATTTCTCAGGGCTTCGTTTATTTTTGTTTCTGATTACTCAGTTACAGTAATCCTTAACCATGTTGTTGTTCTTCTATTGACATTTGCGCTGTATATCTGCTTGAAGGACAAATGCAAATTTGTAATATATTCAAATCATGAGCTTTAATTAAGCTTCAGAGACCCACCTGTGCGCTGTTTAGATTAATTTGAGAATTGTGACAATGAAAGGGATCATAAAATGACAATTGAACTTTAAAGAAGCTGTGACTCCTGTATCTCTTCAATGGTTGTGGTGACATTGGTGGACAGGCGTTGCTGAAGGATTCCATTCACCGATAAATGTAATTCCTAGAAACAAAACAAGCAAAAATGTTGTTAATTTATTTTGACAGACTTCTGTGGTGCCCTTCTTTTAGGATCCTAGTAGTTATTTTCTCAGTAACTCTCCTGGTACAGCTTTCACAGATGGGAGAAGTCAAAAGGAACTAGACATAATGCACCATAATGCAAGCCCCTCTTTCTTGGTGTACAGATCAGTCTCACATGTTTTCACAAAAGGGTTGGCCCAGGATCAAGAAGCTGCAACTACCAATCTTGCTGGATTTGATAGAACAAAGATGAAGATGTTGGCCTTGTCTAAGCAGAAGAGAATCACCACAATTTTATGTCTTCCACTATATTCAGAAATAGGCCATCTGTTCGGAACTTCAGCTTCAGATTAGTATATTATTAGTTGTTTTGGTAACAGACAACGTAGGTCTCTCACAGAGATTCCTAGCACTGTCACCATATTGCAATTTTCAGGATTTCCTGAAGAAACACTGGCTTTTAAACATACATATCATTAGGTGCTTATGGTGAAGAGATGCAGAAAACCATACATTTGGCTGCCTCCTAGCAATTATCTGGCTTTTTGCAGCCTAGTAACTCTGGTAAACCAGATAGATCTGTAGCACAAATACTATTTTTATGATTGGCACAAGGTTATTTAGGAAGCTTCGTGATCGAATGGGGGAAGGCACACCAGCGAATTCTTGTTGTGCAACGTGAATTATTTGTCTTTTTAATGCTTCTAAAGAATTGTAGCTTTTCATATAGGGTGTCAGGCCCAAGGAACTGAGGATGACATGAGGGGTTACTTCAGAGTGGTTTATTATTGTTCAGCCATAGACAGAAATCTTGGCAGATGTACCTGCATAATTATTAGACATACACATTGGATTGCTGGGGTGGGGAGATGTCTGCCTTTGTCCTTTTCCTGCACAAGGGATTCCAAGCTATGTTGTCTCTTCACCTTTTGGAAAAGAGCCCCTCCCTCCTGTGACCCTGCATTATGGTCTATCACATCAGGTAGTCCTCAATTTATGATGAAGTTACAACAGAGTTCCCTGTGGCTATTTATGACCTGCATTTAAAGTTTTTTATGCCTCCCCCAGTCACATGATTGTAGCCGTGGTGGCGCACTGGTTAGAATGCAGTATTGCAGGCTAATTCTGCTAACTGCCAGCAGTTTGATCCTAACTGGATCAAGGCCTTTTATCCTTCTGAGGTGGATAAAATGAGGACCCAGATTGTTGGGAACAATATGACTCTGTAAACCATTTACATAGGGCTGTAAAGCACTATGAAGTGGTATATAAGTCTAAGTGGTTATTGGGCTGCAATTAAAGCTGATTGAAGCATTCTGCAGTGATGTCACATGATTTACAATGGGTTGGGGTTTATTTTGTCAGAAACCGATGTTTGCTTCTGGTTTCTGGCAAAAAAAAATATTGCAGACAATGGATTCGCTTAATGACTATGGTATGGATTTTTAACAACCTTGGTGTTGGCTTAATGACCATGGTGATTCATTTCATGACTGCCATGGAAAAGGTTGTAAACTTGGATGCAGATATGTGATGACCTGCTTAATGACCATCATGACTTATAACCTTAATTCAAGCTCAGTTATAGTCATAAGTGAAGGACTACCTATCAGTCTTTCTACATCTAAATGGAATACAATAGATAGCTTCAATCTAAATTAGACTTTTATGGGCCCATGTGTTGTGTGAATCCCAGCCACTAACCATGGAAATGACAAAACTGACAGACTTCCAGTTAATGGGAAGTTTGTAAAAAAACGGATGTGGCAAACCTGTTGCATTAGTAGTAAATTGAGTGGATACGTTGGATAAGGAAGTTCTAGTCTTCAGATACAAACTACAGGAGGAATTCAGAGTAACTATGAGCATCTGGAATGGAAGTGGTTAAAAGAAATACTGATGTGGAAATTAAAAGGGAAGGCTTGGGCTTTGCAGGCACTGCTCATTGACCTTTAAAATGTATTAGAAGTTGTGTGCAGAACCTTCAAAGGTTGTAATCACACTTTTGTGATTATATATATACCTGCACATACCGTTCCTTGCAGTTGATTATGAATTCATTGGATTAAAGCAAATGCGTTTCAGTTTATTTGTCCCTGAAAATGAGATATTACTTAATTTCTCTGTTCTTAGGATAGTGATTGAGTCACAACAACAATAAGCATATCTGCTTACATCCAGTGAGAAGAAGTTCCTTTGCATTAAATAGAGGAAGTGTAGCAGAAATAGAGTACCACAATGTCTTCAAGTCCCTTGTAATTGTCCATATTGGTTAGGGAAGTTGAAAGCTGGAATTTCACAATATCTGGAGATCCATCTGTAGTTCAGTCCTGAGAGATACAATTGCAGGTTAAAAAACCATTGTCACAGTAATTAATCTTGGTTTTCTTGGACAGCAATCCTGAAATGTTCCTGGATTCATTACCTTCCTGGAAAGCTAAGCACAGCAACACTTCCATGGTCTTGAAAAATTACTGTATGGAATTATGCATGTAATTGTTATTGCTACTTCCATTATAGCATTGTGCTTAAGCTGCATTCCGTTCCTAGTTCTGTTTATCTAATAGAGTCATTTGGCTACAATTTTGAACCTTATGCCACACAAGCTATTACCTGGTGGCTTATTATAAAATAGTCAGAAAGAAGCAAAAAATTCTTGGAGATACATTGCAATGGGATTACTCTGGCCTAAAAGCAAAGAGTCTACATTCTTTTTGATTCTGAGACTATCCTATTCAACACACAGGAAATGTTACAGTGTAGCAACATATGTGAATCTTATGTGCAATTGCATCAAAATAAAATGTTCTCCAAAATTGCTAAGCCAGGAAGTATTTAAATTCTGAATAACAACTAGTACTATTCATGCATTTCCCCCCACATAAGCTTCATAACATCCTTTATGCAAACTTTTATTTTTAAGGACTGATCTGATTAGGTATCAGATGGAGGTAAAATAGTATTTACGTAGCACATCAATATTTTTGTTTTAATAAAGTTATTTGCCATGGAAATATGTGACAGCACTTCCTTTGAGGACTTCATTTTGCCATTGAAATCATTATTGCATAAATCACTCTTGACAGCTGTAAAATATTGCTTGAGGTGATAAAGCTGTAAAGCTTTGACATAAAAGCTATAATTGTAGAAGGATTGAGGATGATATGGCATATTCAATTGAGGGATATTGTGGTCTGTTGATTCTTTTTGTGTAATGGGTATACAGCAAGGCTCTCAAACTAGGAAACATCTAAGAACAAGTAGGCTCCATGAAGATGGATTATTGACAAGAGGGTGAACTTGTGTCCTGCTACCATGTTGGTGGAGAAAAGTTCAGAGAAGTCCAGGGGCAGGAAGTGGACACCATTAAAATGACAACTGGGAATCATGACTCCAAAGAGTTTATTTTGTTACTCCAGAGAGCAATAGCATTACTCCTGACTGATTGATGAATATCAGTGTTGAACTTATGAACTAGTGTTGAACAGATCAATCAATAGATTTCCCAACCCTGGTCTGGAACTTTCAGTTTGAAGGGCTTCGGTGACAGACAGAAATCCACGATCGTGTGTGGTTTCGGTCTGGGCTCACCGCTGGAGCGTCCCAAGCCAGCTGGTTTCGGGGCTAAGCCACCCCATAGAGGTGGTGAAGAGGGGGGAGACCGCCAGCAGGATCAAGGATCAAGCATCTCTCCTCCTCAGCTGGCTATTACTCCCTTTCCCGAAGGCAGTTGCAGCGGTGGTCAGAAATGGCCACCTCAAAGAAGAACTCAATCGGAAAATGATGTGCAGGAGGAAGATAAGAAGTGAAAGTTTTGGCTGACCGGGTTAAATTGTAAAAGCAACAACTAAGATACCCTGGAATTTAAACTTACAAAAAATAACATCGCTCCCAAAGAAGAGTCAGAAGCAGCGAAGGAAAGTGAAAAGGGAAAGGGTTGGGTTTTTTTTTTCTTCTCTCTCCTTCCCTATACTGACAACTAAGAGACTTAAATAAGAAATCGGAAAAATCCACTTTGACATCAATAGGCAATTAAGCTGAAAATAAAACAAAATGCCAAAGGGATAATAAAGATTTCTGGACATTAAATTTTTTTTTTTTCATAAGCAGGAAAGGAGAGAAAAAGAATAAGGGCAGGATCTGGAAGAGGGAGGAGACTGCCTGGAATTAAAAAGAATCTAAAGTAAAACTTCAACAAGACTTCTAAAAGATACATTTTAACTGAAACTTTGCAACTAAATAGTAACCCCAGGAAGAGAAAGTGAAAAAAAGAGCAAAAAAGAAATAGCTTGCGTGTATTTGGATTATTTGGTGATCTTTGGATTCTTGGTTATTATATTTGAACGACTAAAATCAATCGGGTGGTTGTTTAAAAATTTATACAATGGCACCACTTCTGGATGAATTGAAAATGGAACTTAAAAAGTACAAAGAAGATGCACAAGAAGGGAAGGGTTCTTTTGGCTTCGTTTTTCAATTCTTAGAAATGGAGATTTGGAACTATGAGAAACAACAAGAAATGACTGCAAAACAAGAAGACTGGGACAAAGAAGAAGCCATCTTTAATGAACAAGCAATTTTATGTGGGGAGAAAAGGAAAGGGGGGAAAGAGAATGGAGAATTTAAGACTTAAAAAAACAACCAAAGAAAAGAAAAATAATTCAAAAAATAAGTATAATACTGGAAAGCAACAGAAAAGGGGAATACAGAAGAGAGAAATATAGGTAGAGAGACAAGGGGGTAAAAAGGGGAGAGAGAAGAAGAGAGGGAAGAAGGAAAGGAAAAGAAGTTACAAAGGACCGGAGCAAGATATAGAGAAACAGGACCTATTTAGAGATAATGGGTGAAAATCTAACTGAAAAAGGGATTCTGTAAAGGTACATAAGATTGTATTGTTATATTAGTAATAGAAATAACTTTAGAAAATTGGAAACAATGTATGATTAAAATGAGGGATAAAATAGTTAGTATAATTTAGTGAAATGTTTGTGAATAAAAGGAGTGAAATAAAATAAATGAGAAAATTGAATTAGGAAGGAACAGGAACATTTTAATTAGTTAATGTTTTATAAAATATAAGTGAAGGGGGGGAATTAACTATGGAAAGCTTATAATTGTTCCCATAGAAGTATGATATTTAATTGAAAAGTAATGTTAAAAAGATGTTAAGACTTTAATGAATATTAATATTAATGATAAAATTGAATTGGAATGGAATGTTGTTTTAATTATATACATTTATAATTTTTTTAAGAATACAGTGTGTATTTTAAGAATGTACCAAGCAGAATCCGAATGGAAGTTATGTATTATATTGAATGTTACAACTTTAGGGAAAAGATATAAAGGCGTCATACTCCAATCAGTAACTACAGGAGAAATTTTGTTTAATGAGAAAAGATAATAGATAATTGAAACAGGACAGACAAAAAATATAAATACAATGATTTGTATTGAGATGAGATAATTAAAATAAAATTGAGAAAATTAAAAGAGGGGAGAAGCTATGCAGAAAATATAAAATAGTAATAAGATATGGAATAGAATATAAAAATGAGCATGAAACTGAATTTATGTCTGTACGAAGAAATGTAACCCGGGATTATGCTACTTTCAGAAAAGATATTTTTTTTCTCTTTGTGAAAACTCAAATAAAACTTACAAAAAAAAATAAAATAGATTTCTCAACCCATCATTTTAAAGGTGGATAACTTAATTTATGCACTAGCTAAAAAGGTGTATTTTTGTTGCCATTTTCCATAACCCTCAGTTAAATGTTCATCTGATGCAGCCTTGCTATCACCCAGGGAGGTAAGTCATTAATATGTTTTTGTCAATAGATATTAGACATGACAGCTTAAGACTTTATGATGAAAAGAGTAAATAAAGACTGAAGAAGTTGCTGAATCTTACTGACCCAAAACTTTGGTCCATCTTGCTTGATATTATGTGTTCTGGCTGTAACCATCTTGATATTATCTGTTCTGGCTGAAACCATCTTGAAATTATCTGTTCTGGCTGAAACCAGGGTTTCACTTGGAAGTTTCTTTCAGCTGTATCTGAAGATTTAAGAAATTGACCCTTGGAAAATAAGTGGCATTGAGCAATGCTAGGCTGGGTGAACAAACAGGTGGTTGGCTATAGGGTATTATTCTATAGTGTCATTTGACTCCATGTGATGAATTTTAGTTGGGGATTGTCCAAGGCATTCTGTTGCCTGAAGCAGAAAAGTGTCCTGGAAGTGAAGTGTTTGTAAATCCAGCCAAGTCATGTTGGCATTTGAGGCAGAAAGTCATACTGGTATTTTTCTTTCTCCAACAACTTGTTTTCTATGGCCTTTCAAAATCAGGAAGCAAAATCTGGATGGCCACTGGATGGCAACAAAACATTTTTACTGCTTTCTAGTGGTCATCTAGATTTTTGCAGTATAGCCTGTTAGCTAGCTTGCTTCTTTCCCTAGATTGGTATTCTGCTAACTACCATAAGGCTCTCAAACAATTTGTAATTTAATAAGTATATTGACAGTTTGCAATAAAAAGGCCAGTCCTTTCAGGGCACCAGTCCTTTCATGGTAGAAGTTGGTTTTTAAGTTATTAAATTATCTGCTGTTATTAAGTTGAAAAAAACCCCTAGTGTTGTATGCCTATCATTACCAATATAGTAGGACACGTGTTTGCATTTTCCATAGAGCATAGCCTGACTGTGTGATTTGAGCATTTCTCATCTAAAATGGAGACTGACAAAGTTCATCGATTTTCTGTTGGTTCGTGGTCTGAAACCAGTTAGTATTGCTGGCACTGCATACACTTGGATTCCTACAGAGGACATGGACCTGTCCCAAGGACAAATTTGACCTCTCTTTTCTTGCAATAGTCCTGTACAGGTAATCCTCAACTTATGACCACAAAATTTATGTCGCTAACAGACATTTGTTAAAGTGAGTTTTGCCCCATTGATGACCACTCTTGCCACAGTTGTAAAGTGAATCTGGCTTCCCCATTGACTTTGCTTGTCAGAAGGTCACAAAAGGTGATCACATGACCTCCACAACTGTCATAAATATAACGAAATTCAGCCAATTCAGATGCCAAGCACCTGAATTTTGATCACACGATTGTGGGGATGCTGTAATGATTGTAAGTGTGAAACATAGTCATAAGTCACTTTTTGCACTGCTGTTGTAAATGTTTGTGGTCACTAAATGAACGTTTGCAAGCACTACTCCTGGTAGGACTACCCGTACACCTGGCATAGATTTTAGATTCTGCTTTGTTTTTTGCTGGAATGTTGACTCGACTAGCCTATGCTAGTGTAACATGGTCATTGGTGGGAGAAAGCAAAAGCAAAAATGTGTGCCACCATTTTTATAAAATGGTGACAGAAATGTCCTAAAGCAGATCTTCAGGCCTGCAGAACGTATGTTTTGGGGCTGCATTTGAATCCTGGGTTCCCTTTTGGAAGCTCTTAGGGCTTTCCTGAAAATGGTGGCCTAATATTTTTCCATTTGGGAATGGGAAGCATATGAACATTGTAGGCCTCTCATGATAAAAGAATGTTCCTCAAACACAGCCCTACTACAAAGGCTGTGGGATCACACACTGCATGGTTTTTAGTCCCCCCAAATAGAATTTGTTACTAAAGGGGTTTTCACCCCAGCCCTAAGGTATTTTAAAATGGAAACCAGAATTCCTCACAAGGCTCTCAAATTGTTGTTAAATGATTATAATTACAAGAATCCCTCTCTCGTGACAGAGCAACTTCAGCCAGCCACAAGTGGAACAGTATTTTCATTTCTGCCTGTCATCTTTACTTTGTTTCTAATAATTGGTGCAAGGTGTATCAGTCAAGCTCTCTACACAAGTTAACAGTCTGTAACAAATCTCATTCTGAAAACCTACTGAAGTATTGAGAAAGTGTGAGTCATCGGACTAAAAGTTACCAAGTGCTATTGTCAGCCGTAGTAGCTCATCAAAAATACTGAAATTTTCTCCCCCGCCCCCCCGCCCCCGCAAACACACTTACAAAGTAGTACATGTATGTATATTTGTGTTTTTGCTAGTAGTTACTGTACTTCAGGGCTTCAGTATGATGGTCTTTGGAATGTTAACTACTCTGGTTCCTTCTACCACTGAATCTGTTTTCAATTTGAATATAGTCACACTGTTCTATATATATATTTGTGTTGTGTATATCTATACACACACACACACATTTATATGTATATGTATATGTATATATATATATATATATATATATATATATATATATATATATATATATATATATATATATATATATATATATATATATATATATGTGTGTGTGTGTGTGTGTGTGTGTGTGTGTGTGTGTGTGTGTGTGTGTAAAAATCATATTAACAGTAAATATAAAAGCAGAAACAAACCCTAGGCAAAAAGGGAATACAAATAGTCATCTCAGCTATTTTTCTTACATCTTGTAAGAAACTTGCAATCACAGAATATTTGACAGAATCAGCTCTTTCATTTTCGCATGTTGATTTTTAATATCAAGAATAGATCTGATTTCTCTGTCTCCCCTCCCGGCCCCTGTTTATTACTCAGTTCACTGAAAAGCTTTTAAAGGTCAGCAAAGATCCCTTCTGCCCTTGTAAATGTCTGCTTTGTTTTTTTTTTCAACAATGATTACTAATAGCATCACAAACTACATAGAGAAGGCACCACCAGTTTTCCTACTGAGAATGTGTAAAATGTATGTGTAATATATAAAGAAATTGTAGATAAAATACGTTGCATCTGTTTCTAATGCTGCCATAAGATTTTGCACTGCAGAATGATTAGAGCTAACGAGATTTCAATTAACTCAATATTCTGTATCATTAGGTCATTGTATTTGCAATGAAGCTGACTTTCTTCGGAGGTTAACTGCCAGTGGAATGATTTTACTTCTAGTATTTTCCTCGGAGGATGGGACAAGTTACCATAATCTCTTCCTCCCAGCTGAAGGAGATACTTGTTATTAAGATTCCGCTTTGGTGATGATCTTATGTCACCTATCAAACACTTTCTCTCTTACCTCTGTAGCAAATGCTGAAATTTGACACTGAGGATCCTTACACCTTGTACTTAATATATGAAAGTTTGAAGGCCAGACTTGGTGCTCTGGAGGTGATAAAATTGATTACTGTAGGGCCACCTGCCAACTCAGATTCTTTTTATTAGTTATATGTGTTCCGCCATTCTTCATCTGAGCAGCTCAGAATAGGTTATATTTAGTTTCCAAACAAATGTCTCATAATACTTGTCCCTTCTTTTCCTTCCCCCCATCTATAGTGCACAAAGGTAATGGTGAAAAAGTCAAACCATAGAACAGCTCTGTGGAAAGCGAAGATAGGTTTTTGTACTATAGACAGCACCACCATGGGCAATCTATTTGTCCATGATACGTATGAATAAAGACCAGACACTGAAAATGCCAGAACAATTCAATGAACACATTCCCAGGACTTCCGGGATGCTCAGTTTGAAGGAGAGAACCAATCCCAAATTGATGGTTTATTGCTTGGGGAACAAAAAAGATCCCAGCCCAATTTTCTACCCACCATGGATATATTCTGTTTGGTCTCTATTTTACTGTATACATAGCTGTCTTTTAACCTCATGATCTCAAGAGGGATGGCTTAGTGGCCCAGATTGCTTTCTGGATGCCTTTTGTGTGAACCCAAATGAAGTGGTATCTGAGATCTGTTGATGCCATCAGATGCTCCTTTGTAAAAATGTTTTAGCAGCAAGCCAGCTGGTGCATTCCCCCCACCCCCCCATACACTGTTCTGTTTATAAATGTAATGCTCAAACCTCAGGGCATCACTTGGGAGTTATCAGATACATTCATAAAGAAGCTGAATGTCAGCACTGTTCCTATTCTGCAATTTCATCCTCCAAGATTCCAGGCTGAGCTAGATTTGAACCCAAGTTTTTCTTGCTGCCGCTATTATCATTTTCTGCTCATCTGCAGTTTGACACTCAGCAGATATTTTGATCACCTTGGAGAAGCGCTGGGTATTGCAATATGCTCTGTCTGGATCTCCCAAGATATAAGAATATGCATAACTGTACATACTTTTATTTCCCAAATGAAAGGAAATTGTACATTGTGTCCATGCTAGTTTCTCAAATAATATCATTTCAAGTAGCTTAATCCTACTCTTTCCCAAGGCAATTCTTGGAGTTGCCTAGGATTCCTTTCTGCCTGCTGGCTACATCATCGAAATGGAATCCATGCACCAATACATCTCCATTACTTTAAAGCACATATACCATATTTTTCGGAGTATAAGATGCATTTCCCTGGCCCCTCAAAAATGGGTGGAAATGTCTGTGCATCTTATACAGTGAATATTGTGGGAGGGAAGGGTTTTGGTGTGCTGCTGATAAGCTGTTCTAGAACAGGTGGCTGCAAATCATGTTGCTTGCCCTGAATGAGGCATGCACAGATTACATTGCAGACCCAGGTGATGAATGTAGATTGGCCCACCCTCATTTTTTCTGGATCCCTGAAAGTATTTTGTGTAGTTTTTATCTTGAACTTAGTCTTTAGAATTATTCTTCTGTTGGCTGCTTTCTAACTGCCAGGTGGTTTTATCAAGATTTAATCCAAGGAGGATGGATGTTTCTACTAGTTAATAGCCACTAATTGTTAAGTAGATCAATGATTATATTTGTGCAAGCTGAAGAAGCTATTTTAAATGTTTAGACGGAGTGATTTGGTGATAATTTTTTTTGTTACTAGCAATAAATATCAAACATTTAAAAGTTTTTTATTGTGTTTGGATTATACTATAATCCAGACACAATATACTACCTATACTATTTCAGACAAATGACTGTCCAGTTTCTTCTTCTTCTTCTTCTTCTTCTTCTTCTTCTTCTTCTTCTTCTTCTTCTTCTTCTTCTTCTTCTTCTTCTTCTTCTTCTTCTTCTTCTTCTTCTTCTTCTTCTTCTTCTTCTTCTTCTTCTTCTTCTTCTTTTTCTTCTTTTGAGTTGTCCTTTTTTAGTTGATGATATAAAATATAAAAATACAAAAACAAATAATAGGAAAAATAGAGGAGGGAAAGGAGAAAGGAAAAGTGTAGAAAAAAAGAAGGGGAAAAGAAAGAAAAGGCGTTGACTTCTGACTCCCTTTGGTGCAGTAGAATAAGATAGTAGCATCAAGAGACTGTCCCATTTCTTCCTAAAAACCTTCAGTGTTGGAGCACCCACAACTCCTTGAGGCAAGTTGTCCCACTGATTAATTGTTCTGCCAGGAAATTTTGCCTTAGTTCTAGGTTGATTCTCTTCTTCATTCATTTCCATCTATTGCTTCTTTTTTGCCTTCAGGTATTTTGGAGAATAGGTTGACCTCCACTTCTTTGTGGCAGCCCCTCAAATATTGGGATATCACTGCTCATCCTTCTTTTCACCAGACTAGACATACTCAGTTCCTGCAACCATTCTTCATATGTTTTAGCCTCCAGCCCCCTAATCATCTTGGTTGCTCTTCTCTGCACTCCTTTTGTTTTGCACTCATTAAATTATGACGTTGCCCAATGCCCAATAAATATCCTTTCAGAAAAAGGGGTGTTTTGTTGTTGTTTGTTTATGGGCATTTGTTTTAATGATGGTGGGTCAGGTAGGAAAGATTAGGGAGCCTTGAAGGTTGGGGACTCCCGCAGCACAAGAAGAATTATTCTCATTTCTGCTCTGAGGTGATTGTACAGTTGTTGGGGCAAGGTAGGAAACAGGGACTGGACAAATGTTTCAAGGACATCCAGCCTTTCAAAGTAATGGAGGACTACACAGGGGTAGCCTGGATAGATACATAATGAAGCTGTTGGCACCACAGGCTGGTCTTTCGCTGTTTTCAGGGCGGCCCCACGGGCCAGATCTAAGCACCCCATAGGCTGGATCCGGCCTGCAGGCCTTGAATTTGACAACCCTGCTCTACAGAAAGTAGTCAGGACAGGGGAAGGAAGATGTGCTTTTCTCGTGCAATGCAGAAACTCTAGGCGCTGCTGTGCCCACTTCATCAGTGTCTCACTTAGTCATTCCCATTAAAGGTATTTCATACAAGGTGATCAGGCTCATTCTTGCCAAAGCAAAGCAGTTATTTTCAGAACGTTAACGAGTCACACCCTTGCCTGTTTCGTTGAAATAAATTATTTATAAATATTTAGTTTACTCCTAGTGAAAATCATCATGATCATCACCATCATTGTCATTATCATCATCAACCTACATTGCACACAATAGTTTCTATATTCTTAAAGAGGCTATTTAAATTTTCTACACGTCTTTATGGTTATTCCTTTTTTTAATTTATAGAACAGATGAAATTCTGTCATTTCTGTTAGAATGCGATAGTAATTCCCCACCTCGTTTTTTTTTTAAGCATGTGAATTTTATCAGAGATTAAGCAGAGCAATGGAGCAAATCTCACTGAAACATTTTTCAAGTGATTATTCAATACTTAAATTGACAGGAATGATAGACTTTGCCACTAAATGCAGGAAAACAATCACTTTGGTTTGGTTTGTAACTTTTTGTTCGTTCTATATAGGAAATGAGACAAATTTTGGTAAGAATTCGGTTGTTTATTGTTGTTGCTATCGTTTTGTTAAACATCTCTTTCTAAAATTTTGAAAATGTATTGCAATATATAAAAACTATGTATACATTTAAGTGAAAGGAAAGGAAAACTGAGTGAAGTAACAGTAACATATAATGTGCTTTAATTGGAATAGAGAAAAAATGGTAACAGTTGGAAATTATTTCATGCTTGTCTACAGTGAAAAATGATAGAAGCTAACTGTGAATGCTATTAATTTAAATGATTTAGAAATATAATAAAGGGAAATAGCATCTTATCCTATGCAGAACTCTTTTTAAAAAGTGAGGATGAAGTGAGTCTTTATTTCAGTTTTTTAGCTGGGAAATTGGGTCTAAGAAGAACCAATGTAAAAATAATTATAACAGAACCAAAAATATATTGTTGTAAACAAAGACATGTTGTTCCCAATGAACCTGGTATCAATTAAATTAAACAAGAAATTAGATTTTAATTATACTGTAACAATAAAATTATATATGTAGAAAGAAAAGGAAAACATTTGCTTAAGAGAGTCTGCATTTATATGTTTACCTTTGACTCAGTTAATTGAGAACAAATTATCCCTGTCCATCATCTATTTGTAATATGATTTTGAAAGAGCAGAAGTATTACATATATCATGGGGGTGCCATTCCATATGTAAAGGACACCAAATTGAGCAAGGCTGAAACTTTAACTACCTGAAACTCTGAGTCATGTAGAAAATTTGAATGACATTTATATGAATCTTGGAAGATGAGTTAAAATAATGTCAAAGTGACTTCCTTCCTTCCTTCCTTCCTTCCTTCCTTCCTTCCTTCCTTCCTTCCTTCCTTCCTTCCTTCCTTCCTTCCTTCCTTCCTTCCTTTCATCCATTCTTCCTTCTTTCCTTCCTTCCTCCCTTCCCTCCCTCTTTTTTTAAAAAAAATTTCTTTGACAAACTTATCAATAGCTTCCTCAAAGTGAGAAATAACCAACCCTGGAGCTGCTGTCATACAATTACGGTATGTCTTCTGTCCGTGTACTCAGCACTCCATCCGTATTGCTGAAGATCTACAGAGCAGGCCTTCAACGAGCAGGAATGTATTTCTTACAGGGTGGCGTTCTTTTTTGGAGTGTTAGGGAGACTGGCTTGTGATAACCCACCAAATCACTTTTCTTCTCTGCATTAGGAGAAGTTCATTGCTTTGGTTCCCTTATCTGGCTCAAAAGCAGGAGGGAGAATTTTTGAAAACCCACCCCCTGCCCATTTCACGTCTTCTGTCATTACTTTCATCTTACACAGCAAAATGTTACTGAGCCATGCCTTTGCCTTGCATGTCCTCACGCCTACAGACCACCCAGCCTTTCCCTGGTGTTCCTCCCAGACTACCTTCACGCATCTTCCCACCGTCTAAAGGACTCAGGCACTTTCCTATCTATTCGTCTTCCTTCTGCTCGGATGAGAATAGAGCTAGGAAGTGCTTATCCCTTATTTAGCATCTGCTTATTTCTTCCGTTCACAAAATCACTCAACACCCCCTCACACTTGTAGATTCTCAGCTTCTTTGAAGCATTGGTTTATCTGGTGAGATGCCAGGAACTTATTTGAAAGAAAGTTCTTGTCTCTCTTAATTCCAGGGTTCACAGTGTTCACGAATGAGGAAGATAAGACCAATGCTGAAAACAAACGCTAAAAAAGAAAAAAAAAACTTGATATACAATAGGCAGTGTGGAAGCATATCCTACCGTACTTCTAGAGTGGACATGAATGATCTTTTTAATGTGATTTATTATCTGACCTTGTAGAAAGCAGTGTTGGGTGACTAAAGTTGAAATCATATACATGTTTACTGAAGCTTATACATTATTGAGGATTGTGTGTACAAATTTGTAAACCACTCGCATAAAGTGATGAAAAAGTACAGAGATAATTTTTCATTTTGATTTCAGGTTTGTTTGTGGAGAGTAATAATGAAGCATTAGAATTAAGGTGGGAGATGGGGGGCAAATCTAGATCCCAGTTTATTGTTAATATTCTGTGGCATACACACAGAAAGGAGGAAGAAGAGGATGGGTGCATTATTGGACAGAAAGGACGACAAACTGTTAGTTAGAGCAAGCACGGTGTTAAGGTTAAAATATTAAATTAAAATTAGGGAGTTCCAGTTCAACTTCTGTCTGGAGGGATTTTGGGGGGGCTATTCCTTTCTTTCATTTTTTTATCTTAATTCACAGGATGGGGTTAGGTAGGGGAAACCCCTATGTAGACTGCCTTGAACTCCCAGGGATAGGTGGGTTGCATTTGCAATAGTAAATTTCATTTGTTGATGTTTTCACAGTCAAGAATGAGGAGTAGTACTCATGGAAGTACTCCTTTGTCTAAAAGGCTATCCAGCCTTGGATATTAAGAACCTTAGACTCAAGCAATAGAAAGAAAAAAATACAGTGGCTCCTTTTCTTTGAACAGTAAATGTGTGTATGTGTGTACATGTATGTACACGCACATGTACACTCACATACTACATACATAGAACTGTATGCATTATTTTTTTTATCTAGTGTATGTAACCCCACAATTAAGGTGTCGAACTGAAACCAGGAAGACACAAATCACTACTTTATTAGACGTTTCTGACTGACCACAGTCCTTCAGGCCAACCAACCTCTTATTCTCTACTTATTCTCCATCTAAGCCATTGAGTTGGAGAGAGGGAAGGATAACAGGGACAGCAACGATGTATTGTAGTAGAAAAAGCAACAATTCTTATTATTGTTGTTGCAGCAGAAGCAACAACAACAATAAGAATATGCATGCAGGAGAAAAGCTTCCTTTTGCAGAACAGAATCCTACAGCAGATTTCAAGAAGGACCTGGATAATCTAGATGATTTAGTGAGCAGGAAAATACAATAAGTCATCCCTAAGGTCCTTCCCAATTCATACTTAATATGATTCGATGAATGCTACAAACGTGTATGAAGAATTAAGAGAACTCGTCAATTTCAGCTAGATGAGAGTTGAAATGTTTGTAACAGTTAAATTGATGATACAAAGAATTAGACTTGGAATTTTTTGGATTTTGCTCACACCCACTTCTCATCCACACTGCGACAAGAGTCCAGGATGGGTATGACTCTTCCCTCTGATGTCATAGAGCTGAGTCTGCCACTATATAAAAAGCCAGCCCTTAGCTGGCTCCCCAGCTTTTGACTCAGCTTTGTGTCTAGGAGCTGGAAGAAGCATAAAAGAGTTTAAGGCGTTTAGAGCATTTTACAGCAAATAAATCTTCAGAAGCACAAAAACAGTTTCTACACAGCTCCCGGGGCTCCGGTTGAGCTGTGCTACAAGGAGAGCGGGGATCCTCTCTCCTGCAGCATTGAGGCCCCGGAGAAGCTGCGGTCACAGAGAGCATTCAGCTGAACCTCTCACCAGTTTCTCGACTGCGATGAACGGTGGCTTCACAGCCGATTTCGGGCCGCTCCACAGCTGATTTTCGGAGCTCTACTTCACTGCTTTGCAGCTGTTTCTCTGTTTAGCTGTTTGATTGCTCAGGACCTGGTAAGAGCCTAGGGAGCGAGGAGGTGACCAGGCCATCCCAGGGCCAGTACATGTGACCGGTGGCCATTTTGGGAGCCAGGTGGCCATTTTGTTTTGTGGAGCAGTCATTACCAGGGCCTCACAGCTTTCACTGCTCACCTAGCCCATGCAACAGGCAGCATTCTCACAGGGGAAGCTCCCAACATCACTTGTGTCTGTCCTGTTAGCGAAATGGAGAGCGAAATGGCCCAGTCAGACCTCACTGGCCTGGAAGAAGCTCAAGGTTCTCAAGTCCCAATGAGGAAGAGAAGTAGACAAAGAGGCCATTCAGCAAAAAGAGAGGCTGCAGCAAAGGTCAGGGCCAAGGCCCTGGCCCCCCAAAAGACATCCAAATCTGAGCTCAGGGCTGAGAAGAGAAGGCATGCTGTTTTGGGAAAACAGTTTGCTAAGACACTGGAACAGATGAGAAATCAAATCCAATAAACATCTCAGTCAGGGGAAGTACAGGTTTGCCCAGGGGTTATGACTAGGACGGGGGAAGTTGAATCTAGCTCTGCCAGCCATCTTTTAGCTTGGTCTCCAGAGAGGGTGGAGGAAGAAGTCGTACCCCAGTATTTAAGTAGGTCTGGACCCAACTTCAGACAGGCTGCTTGGGGCCCAGGTCTCTCTTACCCCCTAGGCCAGGTTATTCAAGGAGGCCTTAGGCCTAAACCTGAGGCGACTTACAACCCCACTGCTGCAGTTTTGCATCCAGTGGATCCCACAGGGAGCAGGCCTGAGGATATCAGAGACATGGTGTCAGTGGCCATCATACAGGGTCTCGCTGAGGGGTTTCAGCAATTCCTCTGCCCATCAGGGGGAGGTCAGTCTTTGGTTCCTGGTTACTCCCAAGGGGTCCCTCCAGTTCAGAGGGTTTTTTCCAGACAACAACAATTCCGTTACCAATCTGATTGGGTGAGGATGAGGAGAGGGATTACTCCAACTCCTCTGATCACAGTCGTTCCTCCATGTCAGAGGAGGAGGAAGGGAGATCAGGGATCCCAATTTATCTGAAGAAGAGGGGCTTAGATCTGATCAACCCCACCTCAGCAGCAGTCTTTAAACCTTCTCTGTTCAAACCACTCCTGCACAAGGCCCTAGTCACTGCCCAATTAAGTCCTAAGGAGGTGGCTTCTGAACCCCAAGTGGCTTCCTCTAGCCACAGTGCCTCTCTTTTCTCAAAGCCAGTGGTCCATACAGAAGTACTTCCATCCCCTCTGTTGTTTCTGGATTTGGTCAGTGTGCCTCCCCGGGAGCAGGTGCTCGGCCTTCATCACATGACAGGCTTTTTTATAATGTGGGCCCTTCCTCTGCCAACACTCTCCTGGTTCCAGCTGTGGATTCCCTGGTGGTTGCTTCATTTTCAACTTCAGGCACCCCCACTGAGCCAGAGGATGTGCTCAAGGTGGAGGACAAGAGATAGAGCAAACTCTCAAGCACATCTACCAGGCAGCAGCTTGGGCGGTCTGGGCCTCTGCAACCTAGTTTTTTATGAAGGCATCTCTGCGATGGCTACGCCAACTGCAAGATTGGCTTCCTAACCACTGATTTTAAGTCTCATCAAGACCTTAATAAAATCATTGCGGTGGCAGAATTCACAGTGGATGCTACACTGAATTCGGCCAAATTTGCATCAAGGGCCATGGCATCATCAGTGGCGGCTAGGAGGCTCCTCTGGCTGCGAAATTGGCAGTCTGAGTCTCGCCGGAAATGGAAGCTGGCCTCCGCTCCATGTCCCGGAGAAAAGCTGTTCAGCCCTGGAGCCATACTTGGTGGAAACCAGGGACAAGAGAAAGGTTCTCTCCTCGGTGGGGAAGAAGTCAGAGTATCGTCCAGCACCATACTACTGATATTCTTCCTTTCCTTTCGAGTCTTCCGCTCATTTCTCTAGGGGCCAGAGAACGTTCCCTCCTTGTCAGGAACAATGACCTGAGGCTGCAGGCAGGCAGCAGCAGATCACCAGTAAACGTCCCTTTTGAGGAGGAGGAGGTTATTCTTTCCGACACTCTAAGTGAATGCCCTTTCTCCCTACCCATCAGAGGTCGTTTGTCATTCTTCGCCTCCAGATGGGAGGAGTCAACATCGGATGCCTGGGTGCTCAGGATGGTGAGGTAGGGTCTCCAGCTGGAGTTCCTCTCCCCACCCCCAAGATTTTTGTCTGCTGCCTGACTTCTAGGGACAGTTTGAAACGGGCCTTGATGGAATCAGCTATTCAACACCTTGTGGACATCAGAGCCATTCAGCCAGTTCCAATGGATCAACAAGGGCTAGGTTTCTACTCTCGCCTCTTTGTGATCCCAAAGGCCTCGGTGGGGGGAGGGGAGGGGAGCCATTCTCAGCCTCAAGTTTTTGAACAGATTCATCCCTTACAGGCATTTTAAAATGCAAAACTTGCATTCTATTCTAAAGAGTGTTCGGGAGGGCGATTTCCTTTCTTCCATAGACCTTATGGAGGCCCTACCTCCATATCTCTACCTGGCCTCATCACTCCCAGTTTCTTCATTTTTGTTACCAGAACAAGCATTTCTGGTACTGCGGCACTGCCTTTCGGGCTTTCATCAGCCCCCAGGGTCTTCACCAAGATCTGGGCGGCATTGGCGGCTTTGCTTCAAGTGATTCCGGTGAGGGTCCTGTATTACCTGGATGACATCTTGATCCAGTCAACATCACTTCAATCCTCCCATTGCGACCTCCATATCACACTGCAGTTCCTGCAAGACCATGGTTTTTCTATCAACTTCAAGAAAAGCCCTCTTTTTCCAATGACCAAATTGCTTCATCTTGGGGCAATCATCGATTCATCGCTCTGCGAGGTCTTTCTCTCCCTGGAGCATGGGGAGAGCCTCAATGACTTCATCATTCAGATCCAACAGCAGCGCACAGTTCCCTTGTCTCACCTGTCCAAGCTCTTAGGGAAAATGATTTTCTGCACTGGCATTGAATCATGGGGCCATCTCCATGCCTGGGCTCTTCAGTGGTTCCTGCTGCCTTTTCAACAGGCGGGAACCAGCCACACTTCCACCAGGGTTCAGGTTCCACCACAGATCCTTCGCTCCTCAGGTGGTGGCAGTCTCTGGCAGTCTGGAAAGGACTTCCATTCAAGAAACCAGACAGAATCCTGCTCACCACAGATGCCAGCTTGGGGGGCCCATCTAGCCGGTGAAATAGCCCAGGCAACTTGGTCTCAGGTAGACAGAGCCTGTCCCATCCATTGGCTAGAGCCCAGGGCCATCTTCCTAGCCCTGAAGCATTTCCGGAGTAGGGTGGCAGGTTGTCACATTACTGGTCATGTCAGACAATGTGGCTGCAAAGGCACATGTCGACAGGCATGGGGGGACCAGGTCCAGGGCATTGATGAGGGAAGCAGAACTCCTGGGGTGGTGGGTGGAGACTCACCTACTTTCCATTAGGGCAGACCACATTTTGGGGGTCGAGTTGCTCCAGAGTTGACCGATCGGAATGGAGTCTCCATCCTTCCTTGTTCCGGGATCTATCCCACAGGTTCGGAATTCCAGTAGTAGATCTCTTTGCCTCTGCTCAAAATACTCAGGTAAGCAGATTCTTCACCAGGTTTCCGACCCAGGGAGCGGAGGGGACCAACAGTCTTCTGAACAAAGGGCCTCCAGGTCTCCTCCAAGCTTTTCCCTCTCTTCCGATCATTCTGGCAGTCATTTGGAAGATGTTGGAGGAAAAGGCGGAGCTACTACTTCTGGCACCCCATTGGCCCAGGAGACCCTGGTTCGCCGACCTGGTGAATCTGTCTGTGGCCCAGCCATGGAGGATTCTGACCAACAGGATCTCCCTCCATCAAGGAGCTTTACTCCACCCGGACCCTCAGTGGTTTCGCTTAGCCATTTGGTGCTTGAGTGGCAATCTCTGAGGGACACTAACCTCCCTGACAGAGTGATAGAGACTATCCAGGCTTCCCGTAAACCTTCCACTACCCGCATATACGATGCTACCTGGAAGGTCTTCTGTACTTGGTGTTCTAGATCAGCCTGAGACCCTTCTTCGGCATCTGTTGTAGATGTGTTAATGTTTCTTCAAGATGGGCTAGGTCAGGGGCTAGCATCTAACACACTTCACCATCAGGTGGCAGCTCTGTCATCAGTGTTGTCCTGGGAAAATTACTCGACTTTATCCCACCATCCTTCAGTTCACAGGTTTTTGAAGGGGGCTTCTAATCTTCGCCCCCCGGTGGTTCATAGGTATCCCACATGGGACTTCCCTAAAGTGTTACAGGCCCTTACAGGAATCCCGTTTGAACCTCTTAGATCTGTGTCTCTTCAATTTATGACAATCAAGGTGGTTTTTCTAATGGCCATTACTTTGACCAGGAGAGTGTCGGAGCTAGTGGCACTCAATTGGGAATCAATTTTCAATCAATTTTCATTCCAGCTTCATTTTCCTGCAATCAGATCTCTGGAATGGTTTTGTATTTATAGTTACCTTGCTGGCTTTCCCTTCTCATACATGATTTACATAAGACAGCTTTCATCTAATGTTACTAAGTGACAATCAGTTCTTATGGTTATTGATGTGTCAGTGGTTATAACCCTACATGTCCTTGTATGTACATATATGCAAATGAAACCACACATTTGTATCTCTGCTGTGCTGAAACACACATTCATGTTCATACACAAACACTGTGATTTTGGTTGTATTTGAAATGCTGCATAGGGGAGGTTTAACCCTGTTCCTCCAGTGTGGGAGTAAAGTGTATGCCTCTGGAGGACCAGATTGAACCCTTCTTTCATCCTATACAAAGCTCCATAAGAAAAAAAAAAGTTGCTTTTTTGTCACAGGAACACAAGAAAAGGCTTTCAAATAAAACTGAAAACCAAGGATAGAACCTTGGACAAACCTGAAATCACATCTCAACCCTGAATGGAGAGAGCTACCTGTTCACGTTAAAGTGTACAATTTTGATTTAGAAACCCTAAATAGATTAAGATTTAAGGAGCTGCTAGAATGCCTCACATGATCAGTCTATCCCAAGCTTTGCAAGGCTTAGAGAAGATCTTGGTTATGGTCCCATCCACATGAAAAGCCTAAGGGAGGACCTCTTAAGCTCCAGTACTTTTGAAATACTTATTTTTCACAGGCCCATCTATGATTTGATCAATCCATCGTTTAAGGTGGTTTAATGCAATATTAAAATGATTCAGCTTTTATTTTGTGAAGTGGCTTACCCCAATAATTGTTTTCTGCTAGTTGGATTTGATTGTAACCTAATGTAGATATAAAAGTATTTGTTGCTTATTTTCATATTCAAATACACATTTAATAAACAGCAACTCCTTGAGAAGGAAAGGTTACTATATTGAGTCTTTTAAGGGTAGAGGAAGTTTTATCTTTCACTTATTTGCTGATGTTTAATCCTACTTAAAACTGTCTCACTTCTTCATTCAGGCCAGGTGGTATTTCAATCATCCACTGTGCTAAACATAAACCTGGTTATGGGCAGTAGGTGAATCCAGCTACCTGAGTCATTTAAACAATGATGTTCTTTCTATTGTTCTTTTTTGGAGGGCAGGGTTTTTTTTTATTATTCTTTCAAATGGCAGTGTTTTGGTTAATATACTTAAGAATTTGTCTCCAAAGAATTAAATAACAACCAGATGCAAATACGATTTACATTCGTTGTTTTACTATCAGATTTAAGTGCAATCTAGATTTACGTATCTACATCTGACAACAAAATTTCCATAGGCTCAATTTACATCTGATTTTATAAATGTTTTCTTATCCATATTAACTATATTGCAAAAACAGCTAGCGAGGCTGATGGAGTAGCTGAAATGCATGCTAAGAGTCTAGCTGAAATGCATGCTAAGAGGTATCAGTAGAATTTTCTTACCCTCTTTTATTTGGCAAAATGCACTCAAGGATGAGCCAAAATATTTCTAGAAAGAAATATTTAGAAATGTTCATTGCTTAAAATCTTTGATAGCACCAATGTGTGTATCCTACCTATTTGATTTAGCAAAAGAAGATAAAGAAATGTGAACTAAAAAGACTCATAGTAACTATCCCAATTTCTAAGCAGATATAGATCAAGTCTAATCCACACCACAATTATTTCCCTTCTAATTTGCTTCTCTTTTAAGAAATCTATAATGCTTTAATTCTCCTCGTGTAAGTGAATAGGTTTTTAGATTTTATTAGGAAGCCAGTAGAGTTTAATGGACTGAATAGATGAGGAGTACCTAGACTACTGCCTTTAGCACAACAATTTCTCCTAGGAAATGAAGGAGTAAGAAAAAATAAAGTCAAAGAAGTTATTACAGAAAATAAAACGAGTTCCCCTTGCTGTGGCCACACTAGGCTTCAGGTGGGTGGACAGGCCAGATATCAGAAACATGGCATAATTGGAAAATCAGAATTACTGAAACAGAAGCTTTATCATTGTTGTTGCACCAGCTAACTGGTGCTTGTGATGATCTGAGATAAATGCAACTATTTCATTATCAGATCTAGACAATTTTGATCCATTTTTTTTCAAAGTAGGTTATAGCTTGTTATGATATGTACAGAATAACCCTTGAGTAACAAGGATATGCACATGGAAACGTTTATGAGAATAGTTATGAATAATTATCCAGCCACACACAGATACACTAAATTGAGTTAAAGTTTATTTTAAGAAATAGCACAGTCCAATAAACAGTCCAGGTCATATACATTTAACAGTCCAAAGAATATCCAATTACAAAGTCTTCTTACCGGTTGCCTTTGTCATTTACAGTAAACAAATATATCAAAGTATAAGCACTGCATAAATACAACAGAGAATCTTAGATAGCAACAGAATGTCAGAGAGACAGAATGTCAGAGAGAGAGAGCTATGATCTCTAGCTCCCTCTTATGGTAATTTGCAACATAATCAACCAATCAGAATATAGTATAAATCAATACAGTGATTTTGTCTTAAAGCTACAAACATACATTGTTGGTTTTATATTGCCAACCCAAGTAATTGGTGGACAGATTCCCAGCATAGCTGATCACTGCTCAGTAGTGTCATACAAATCCATTTCACATGTGTTGGAAGAAATATCCATCTGGTTCAGTTGCAAGCCAGGAGAAAGACACTGGAAACATGGAGGCTGATTGAAAAGATGGTTTAATGATGAAGTAGAATCACATGGGTTCTGGGCAGCTGACCACATGGAGTTGAGATGGGGGGATGTTATACCTTCCTTGGCTCTGTATTTGAGCTTCCTGTTCCTGTGCAAGAACATGTATTCAACTGGCTGTTGTCAGACTCCAATGGAGCCATGTAGGGGTTATGTAGGGGTCATAGCTAGCTCTATAGGTTTTCTGAGCTCCCAGGTTTGGTTGAAGTTTGAACTGCTGAGATGATGCAATGAAGAGACTTGTGTTCTGAAAGGGTGTTGGGCAATTCCTATTGTGGCTGAGGACTAATCTTAATCTTTTTTGGATCTTGGATGAGGGTATTTGCTTGTGAATAGAGGTATCTATCTCTTTATATTTTAAGTGCTGACATCTGCTGTAGGAAGGTGAGGGCTGCTTTCTCCCTCTAAAAATGTTCTATTTCTCTCTTTGGGAAATATAATATTCTGCCTTTTTAATATTTCTCAATTCTAGGAGAGGGGTGGGTGCTAACTTTCTACACATGCATGTGTAGCATGCGGTTGAATGGAAACAAAAACATTGAAATGTGCCCTTTTTCCCTTTCTCAAATTCCCATTTTCTCCAGATTTCCTTTTACTTTTTTTTAATATCTAGCCTGCTCAATACTCATTGGGCTATTTTGGGAGACTTCTGTAATCTTTAGGGTTTCTTCTGGTTAAATAATATTTGTTGAATGTTTGCCAGCTATATAGTTTTGTAGAGCCTACTGAGATCTCAGTTCTCTTTTTGTGAATATAAGGTACTTTAAGGACAAATATTCGAGACAGAGAAGAAAGGATACAGGAAACACAGATACAGAAATAAATACATGGAAGAGGGGGAATTCCAGTTCTGTTTTATTTGCTTTTTAAAAAGCCTTAGCATGCTCAGAAATTCTCCTGTGACTAGCAAATCTCAACTTGGTTGTTATTTCAGCATAAATTCAGTTGTCTGAGGCAGTTCCTAATATTAAATGTTCTACTAAATGTTTGTTTGTTTTTGCAAAACTAGGAAGATTATTTCTGGGAACATTTCATGAAAAACTACTGAACTACTAACAAATTTAATTACACTTTGAAGCACTACTTTTGATGTTTTCATCCTTTTCTATCTTAGAATTATCTCTTCAACCATTTACATATTTGTTTTAAATAAATTATTCTAAAATCCGTAACAGGAAGGACAACTCTCTAGCTTTTTCATGAATATCAACATCAGCAATAGAAAATATTCCTTTTCATGTGCAAGCAACTAGACAATAAAATCACAAAATTACCATGAAAGACAAATTTGATAGAAAAATACATTTCAGAGGAAGTATTGGATAAATTGCCTATTATTTTTATTTATGGATGTTGAAAATCCTTTGCAGCCCACAATCAAAACACTTTTAATTTGATAGATGAAATTCACAATTAAAGTACAGTTTATTTCAAAGCTCACCAAACATTGAAATGCAAGACCAGAACTAGGTGATAAAACTACAAAAAAAGTCAAAAGATTTTAAATATTCAAAAGACATCGATGGCATATTAAATATGTTCCTAAAAAAGGAAGTCTTGGTACATTTTAGAAGGTCATTAACAAGGAGCTGAGATGGGCCTTTCTTGTAAGAGGAAAGCATCTAGCTAGTAACCATGGATTTTTAATGACATCCTGACATTTCATGTGGAAAAGAAAGGTTTGGGGTTTTAAAGCATCAGCCTATCTGAAAAGTATGAATTGACACTGTAATATTTTGATAGCAGATCTCATAGAATTGTTTACTTATATTTGTATCTCTAGGAGTTCAAGATGTTATATACAGCATTCCTTCCTCTAATTTTTCCTATAACAACAACAACAACAACAACAACAACAACAACAATGTATGAGGTAGATTGCACTTAGAGTCTGGTCCCAACCCACCCAATGAACCTCCATAGTAGATGGTAGACTTGAACCTAGGTCTCCATACTCTTAGTCCAGCACTTGATCTGCTACATCACACTGGAACACCTGTAAAGCAGATGCATATGTAATAGATGATATATCATTTGTCTCTTCGTGGTAAAAATGTGTGGCATCACATTGGAGGTATACTGGATAAAGTAACAGAAGGTAATGGAATAACAGAGTTGGAAGGGATCTTGTAAGTCCAGTCCCTGCTCAAGCAGGAAACTTTATACAATTTCAGACAAGTGGCTGTCTAGTCTCTTCTTGAAAACCTCCAGTGATGGAGCAACCACAGCTTCTAAAGGCAAGCCGTTCCACTGGTTCATTGTTCTCTCTGTTAGGAAATTTCTCCTTAGTTTTAGGTTGCTTGTCTCCTTGGTTAGTTACCATCTCACATTTCCTTTGCATACAGACAACCCCCAAAAATCATATATAGCATTTGGCCTTTGCCAATTGGAGTGTTGATACACAAACTCCTCTGTCATTCTGTGTCTTTCATTCTTGCATGCTGTTCAGCTGATTTATGTTGGTAACACTCGAGAGGATATTAATTAATATGCTGGTTGGGCAGTTCCAATACTAATCAGCAGGATAGCAGAGAAAATAAGGAAAATGCAGTTGTACTTTTATCAGCCAGGGGAAAAATGTGAACCTTCCTTCCTGTTCACACAAGGTCATATGGGGGCAATGTGTGAAGTATGCAAATGTGTACGACAAAAAGAACGAAGAAGAATAAGGCCACTCAATCATGCCAACTGTTTATAGGTGGCCTTTGATAATAAAAAGATTGTTCTCACCATTTTACTTTGTTTGAATGAACACAGTTCTGTGGTGAGAATTTGTCTCATTTAGTCAACATGCTGCCATCTGTGCTGCTTTATTTTCATTATTTCATTTAAAGAGTTTACTCAGCTGGATAGATGGAAGACTACAGAAAGCATGTGGGCCACTTTTTCCACAACTGGTACCACAATTATTGCTCTGTTTGAGATAAAAGATAATTAAAAATTTTTATACAGTCCATTTTGACAGGAATCACTGCTTAAATATAAAATTACAATTAAGCGTGGCATCAAAAAGTAACAAAAAAATTGAAGAACGCATTTTCCTTCCACATAGTATGCGGATGAGAAATGCTGTTCTCAAAATTTTCCTCAGAAGATAATATACTTTCACTTCTGCCAGAGAAGACTGTAACCACTTTATGTTCAATGTTCTCATCAGATTTCCTTTTAAGTACCATCAATATCAAGAAAATAAAATACAGTAAGAACTAGGTTTTCACACAGATAAGAGATGGGGAAAAAAGGCAATCCTCTGAAGCTTGAAAAAAGAAGTCCATCCTGACATAAACTTATGTTCGGGGTTTAGAAACTATTATAAGAAAAAAAAAATATTTCAAGTCTAGCCTGCAACAGACATGATCAAGAATCTGATCTAAGAGCCCTGCATGCTCTTAGTTCAGAGGTGGCTTGTGCATTTTACAGGTTGTTGAGGAAGTGCAAAGCATTGAAACATCAGATTCTCCAAGGACAAGTCCTGAATGTTTTCAGCAGGTGGTAGCATTTGTTTGACCAATTAAGCAAGGTTGGACCTGTTTAGGCCTTGATGGAAGACTGCCAGGAAATCTCGGGCCTGTAGGTTAGACTGGGAAACTAAAAAAGAAAAAGAAAAAAATTCTAGAAGAAGGCAGGGAAGACTTCAGTACTGTTGCTACAAAAGCTGTCTGAGATACTTACAAAGTTGAGTGGGATTCAAAGGAGGTTTTACTTCGTAAACCATTTGACTATTCTACTCAGCACTGTTAAGGCAACGGGCCTTCTGATCATGGAGGCTTGGTAAATATTTGTTCTTGCCATCATCTAGAGTTGGGCAGTATTGGTCAGGATCTACATGAAGAGAGACTTCAATATCTCTTACTATCAAAACTGACTTGCATATTCTGTCCTTTGGGCTGGTTTAGCTATACAACAGAAACCTGATAGAATCCTGGGGTAAAAATGTGTAACATAAGAGCCTCAGGCTCAAGGTTGACTCATCCTTCTGAGGTGGATAAAATGAGGACCCAGATTGTTGGGGGCAATATGCTGACTTTTTAAACTGCTTAAAGAGGGCTGTAAAGCACTGTGAAGTGGTATATAAGCCTAAGTGTTATTGCTATATTGGCCAGTTCTTCCAACATTTTTAAAAAGCAGTCATTAAAGTAGAAGTTTCTCCCTAATCATTGTTATTGTCATTGTCATCATCATGCAAGGAGCTTTTTGCAAAACGACACTGCCACTTGTAATCAACTGCAGAATAGTTTTCAGAGGATATTTTTCTATTTGAAGGAATGCCCAGTTCAAGTTCTTGTTAAAGATAAAAACAATCGGAAGAGTGAAGAGTTGCTTGAAGATGCCCAACAACAAGTGGAATTTATGCAGGTTTATCAGACAGCCAAAAAACATGTTAGATGTTTTCATTCTAATCTTCATGTTAACAACAACGTCTCACTTCTTGTTTGTAAGTCGTGAATTACTGTCTTGCTTACCTTGATATTCTGTACACCAGTGAGATTGACTTCCTTCTGCAAGAACCTTTTCTTGCTATTATGGATTTCCTTTGCAATTTAGACAGTATATTTTTGCAAAGGCACTATAGCTCAGTGATACAAAAGCACACACTTTGCAAGCAGAGTATATCACTTTCAATCCTTACCATCTCAGTTTAAGAAAGGGTCAGATGTCAGATGATGTGAAAGCCTCTGCTGGAGAGTAGCTGCCAATCATAGCTGAAATTACAGGCTAGTAGTCTGATCTACCATAAGGCAGCTTTCTATGCAGGCTGGTTTAAAACTAGAGAATTATTAGTGGAAAGATTTTGATTAACTTGACCAAGTAAGGTCTTTACATTGCAATTAACAACTGATGTTAACTCTCACAGAGGCAAGCTAGCCAAACTTGCTCTTCGGGGATTTTGGATCACCATTCCCATAATTCCTGATTACTGCCTAAGGCTTATAGGATTTTGAGTTTAAGCTATTTGGCAACAGTAGGTTGAACCCCTTTGAAGAATTTAGCTAAATTAAAGAGTTATCATTTGCTATGATTTTTTAAGTTATCATTTGCTATGATTGTTTATGTTTAAATTTCTGTTCCAAGCTTCTGAAATATTTGCTGTTTCATGGCAAGCAATGTAATTTTATTTTAGAGTATAGCTACATTAGTTCACAACGCCGTGGAGAAGCGTGTGCTCTGGGGTCATACATTTGACAATAACATTCAGAGAACTACTTAGTTTCTAAAATGCTAAGCAATTTTGTTTAGAATTTGCTGCTTTAGTTGGCAATAACTAAAGTTGGCATTTTCCGTATGTAATGTGTTACCTTCCTAAATTGGGTTTAACTTTTTTTACAAGGAGTTAAGGAAGGAGGTAGAACGGAGAGAATTAAACATCTAAGCTCCTTAGAATTAAACATCTAAGCTCCTTAGTAAAGCAGAAGTGGGAAAAAATGTTGGTTAAGATCACAAGAAAGTAGAGGATGGTTTGAAATCTTTTATTTTTTAAAATAGTTCTTTTTGTAACAGTCTTATTTAAAAATTATTTTGGTTGCAATAACGACATATTCATTTAGTTCTTTTCAGAGATGAGTTAAGGAAAAACGCTTTCTACTTACAGCATAGTGATTAAGTTACATTATGGTTAATCCCATGGAATACTGCAACAAAACACAATTAATCCTTTCCCTAATTAATGCAACCACACACACATAAAATACCTGGTTCAATATATAGATTTTTCTTGGAGCTAATTATTCTTGTTTTATGAGCAAGGAACCAACAGTGATGTCAATATGTGAAATGCTACCTCAAGGAATAGTAAAAGACGAATGGCTCTTGCTATGGATTTCAAAGGATATGATTATTATATCAAGGAACAAATCTCGCAGGCAGGAAAGTTAGAGTTTCTTACATGGTGGAAATCAGTTTAGCTTGCCCGTAAATATACATTGGATGTTAATTGACTAACCTAACAAACTGCCCATACGATTGTCCCTGGCTTACCTGCTCCAGAGTAAAAAGTATGCTGATTTGGACCTCTGGGAGTTGTAATCCAACATTTGTGGAGAGAAACAAAATGAAGAATATTTGCTAGTTATAAATGAAGGTGAGCAAAACAATCATTTTAGAGTTGTTGAATCTAATCACAGTTTTTGGGATTGCAGGGTACAATACAATATAGATACAATATAGATTTATGGACACATCAAATTATATATGATTATTCATCTACCAATTTTTCTGATAAATTTTTAGAACAATCCTCTACTAAGAAATATGTAAGATTACATAGAAGGTCTCATTTTTACCTTTGTAATAATTTTGTAAGATAAAAAAGGCTGGGTAGCCCAATTCAAACACAATACTATCCATTGGAATATGGATAATACTTCTGTCAGGGAAAGAGAGGCAGGTGAAAAAAAAACACATTACAGCACTAGACAGTCCTACCAATGTCTTAAAACTGATGGATACCCCTGATTTCTCCAGGGGGGGAAAATTATCAACATTTTCTCAAGGACATTCCTCCCACTTTAATGGAAATATTAGTATCATAATTAAAGGGGGAAAATCTTTGTGAAGTCTCATCCTGATATCCTGCCTTGTAATTTAAAGGATGGGAAGTCAAGGAGGCTGCAGGATGGCAGAGGTTACACCTAGTCCTCGACCTACAACAATACAACAGTTCATTTAGTGACCATTCAAAGTTACAATGACACTGAAAAAAGTGACATGACAATTTTTCTCAGTTACAACTTTTGCAGCATCCCAATGATCATGTGATCAAAATTCAGGTCCTTGGCAATTGGTTCATATTTATGACCATTGCTGTGTGCTGTGTCCCAGGCTCATGTGATCCTCTTTTACGACCTTCTGACAAGCAACATCAATTAGATTCAAAAAGATTCACTTAACAACTGAGTTACTAACTTATCAACTGCAGTGATTCAAATACGTATACATACATACACACATACATATATACATGCTTTCACGTACCTAGTGTCATCCATAGCAGGGGTCGCCAACCTTTTGGACCTCAGAGACCACCAAACTCGTAATTTGAGATCTCAGGGACCACTAACTGGTTCTGTGGGTGTGGCCTAATTTGTGGGTGTGGCTTGGTGGTCATGTGACTGGCTGGGCATGGCTTGTATGTAAATATTATAAATATTTATATAAATATTGATTTTTTTTATTAAAAAAAGCAACTTTTACCCAAAATCAGGCAAAGCAAGCAGTCAGATTGAGTTGCTCACAGAATCACAGATCCATTCAGAGATCTATGTATCTGCCATCGACTAGCTCAGTCTGTCACATAAAATTTGCTTACCAGCAAACTCATAAAATTTGCTTGCAAGCAAACTCACAAAATTAACTCACAACACACCTTGTATGTAAATATTGATTTTTTAATTTAAAAAAGAACAACTTTTACCCCAAATCAGGCAAAGCAGGCAGGCAGGCAGATTGAGTTGTTCACAGAATCATTCAGTGATCTATCTATCTGCCATTGACTAGATCAATCTCTCAAATTTGCTTGTCGTGAGTCTGCACTGAATAAGAGAGCCTTCAGTCCTAAGGGAGGTTCGGCTGTGCTTAAAAGCAGGGCCGAAGATCTAAAGACTAGCTAGAAAGCAAGAAATCCAACTATTTCTTGCTTCCTAGCTAATCTAAATCTCCTGGCACAGCAGAACACCTGATGGTCGGAAAAAGGAAAAATAGCAACTTAGCAGGCAAGTTTGCCCGTTAAGGAGTGAGTGGGTAGGGAGGGTTCTCATGGGGTATGCGTTTCTGAACAGCCTGGATTAATTGCTTTGGGGGGGTTCCTCTGGGGGTGATATTTCTCTGCGGCCCACCAAAATTTTCTCACGGCCTACCAGTAGGCCATGGCCCACCGGTTAGTGACCGCTAATCCATAGGATGCCTTCAATTTTCTACAGTTGGGAAATTGGCTCTATGAGTTTGGATTTCTTATTTCCTATCTCTACACAAATCCAGATTATGCTTCTGTACCACAATCAAACAACCATATTGCAGTGGGTGAAATGCTTGCAAATAGCACTTCGGAGTAGGCGTGACAAGGCTGGATACAAGCTGTCATGGCATAACTGTTTCCTTGCAAACATAACTTGCATAAGAGCTCTTTGAATTTTCATCCCAGCATTCAGACAACTGTTGAATAAGCAGAACCACATCGATTCTCATCATGGCTGCTTCATACTTTTGCCTAAATTGGGTTAGGAATCCAAAAAGTTTACCTGGAGAGAAGCGCAATTCTATTTCACCTCACTTAAATGCTGGAGAACATTGCGGGGCTGAGAAAAACAGATACAATCCACTCCAGGAATTCATTGCGGCTAGAGAAAAAAATATCATACTTATTAGACAACACCTGTACTTCTGGCTGGGTTCTAGTTGTCATAGAAATACACAAAACTGCTCATCCAACCTGGCTACTTTTTGCCTAATTTTCCTTATGGTTTGAGCGAGGAACAATAATGTTTAATTTTTTTTCCTTTTTACTCCACCCTTTTCTCTTTCTCTTTCACCTTTTCTCTGAGTAGGAATCACACAAGAGAGATATTTAGGCACCACAGGTGCCTTTAGCCTTGCAAATACTTAAAATCTTGTTTGAACTTCTGAACACCATCTCCCTGGCTTAAAATTATATCCTAGGCCTATCTTCCATATGTGGAATAAAGCTGGATCACCAGTTGATGATTTTTGTATTTTTTTTAAATTTTGTATATGCAAGCACTAAAAGCAACAAGTAAGATATTTGATATTGTATGCAGATTCCTTCCTTCCTTCCCTCCCTCTATGCCAGAACTTTCAACCAGTGTCTTCATTTGCTTAGCTGATGAGAGATGTTTCTTTCTTCTCCCAATAAAGTGGTAGCAAGGTGTTTAAAGCAGATGTCATTTTCCTGAGCCACTGGCTTCTACTGGAGCATGGAAGATTCTGACATATTTATACACAATGTAATTTGGAATTGAGAGTCCTTGCATTCTTAAGGAAATTGTAGACATATTGGAAAATATTTTTCTTCTTGGACTTTGCTTCTGGTGCAATAAAATAAAACCCAGGCCTTTTTTAAACTTTGAAAAGTGAGGAGAGTTTGGAAGATAATTTGATTTCCTCCCCACCACCCCGCTCACTACCATTTTTACCTCAGCACATAACATTTCATACATGACTTTGTTCACTGAGGAGGCTGGATAAGTATGTGATGAAAATTAAATACTGAAATCATCCTTGAATTTACATTTCAAAACCAATGCATTAATTAGTTTAACTGCCATGAATGAAAATATCAATCCAGGTCTCTTTTGGGGTGCCAATATTTTACCTCAGAAATAATACAGGAAGTTTTGAATTTTTAGTGACCTTTTGGGTAGGGTAAGTGTAAAAGAGGAATGGATTCAAGGTCATTTATAAACTTAATGGCTGACTGGAGTTCTGAGTCTCAGTTGTTCCCAACTAGTGTTTTTACAGTACACACTCTATTTTTATATTTGTAAATATATATTTGGCTGTGACTGAGAAGCAATCACTTGTCTAGTTCTATAACATCTGTTATAATGTATTTGTAAATTGATATCATGAGATTCATTTTTTCCCCACTCCTCCATAATCATTGGGAAGAGAGGAATATAAACATTTCCATGTAGTACAGAAAATGGAATTATTGCAAACTATAGCATGCATATTAATTGTAAGAAATTTATTCTTCTGACTACTGAAAATCACCTCTGGTGACACAAAATTCTTTTTGATGGTTAAGTCAATGAAAAGCATGCTATGACAGATCACCAGAAGGCCCAGAATTAATTTGGCATCCCAGGTAAAGCTTTTGCTCTGCTGAATGACAGTGTGAGCACGTGGCTTTTCCCCACTCTGCTACACTTATCTGTCATCTGACAATATCTTACATCTGAACTTCCTTTCTACCTGCAATGAGTTAGTGAAAATAGGTTAGGGTAGCCTGGTATTCTCCTTTACAGAAAATAATCTTCTCAATAAAGGACTTCTTTAAAGTGAAATGTGATGTCATGGTATTCTCACTTAAAGATCAAAAACTCAAGATATAACAGAGCTTTTGAAGTTGCCCATCAGCTGTGAGTGGACAGGGACAGGAGAGTGAAAGTTTGCACCTGAGTGTTCTTATTACAGCATTTCTATTTGTGTAGATATATTTAATTTTGAACTCGCCAATCAGAATCAAAATTTGTATACATTTGTGCCATCTTTTCTCAGTTTTGATAACAGAGAAGTTATTCTATGTAATTGGGGGAGAAGGTGCCCTGAGAATCGAACCAGCCCCTTCTCTGAAGTACAGGTGGTCCTTGACTTGTGACCACAATTAAGCCCTAAATTTCTGTCACTAAAGGAGACAGTTGTTAAGTAAGTTTTGCCCCATTTTATGACCCTTCTTGCCACAGTTGTTAAGTGAATCACTGTGGTTGTTAAATTAGTCACGCGGTTGCTAAGTGAATCATTGACTTTGTCAGAAGATCACAAAAGATGATTACATGGCACCAGGATGCTGCAACGTCATAAAAGAGTCAGTTGCCAAGCATCTGAATTTTGATCATAGGACCGTGGGGATGCTGCAATGATCATAAGTGTTGGAAATGGTCATAAGTCACTTTTCACTGCAGTTGTAACTTTCAACAGTCACTAAATGAACTGTAGTAGGTCAAGGGCCACCTGTACTTTGCTTCTGAAGAAACCACACCGGTGGGTGACCAGTTACTCGAATATGAGGTCTCCCTGATGCCATCCTTTCAATATAGGAGACTTGGAGATGATGGAAGGGAGATCCAGATCTGGCTAATATACAGAAAGGAAAACAAGCAAAAACTCTGGAGAATCAATAGCTCAGCGCAAGTGAGGTAGGTGATAGAAAGCAATCTGGTCAACTGAAACAAAAACTAACTTTGGGAAAGGCGCTACCCCCCCCGCCAAGTTTCCACTTGCACAATGTGCTAGTAATATTTAAAGGCCGCTAAGAAGGTCAGATAATTTGGCCACCTAATCAGAAGGAAGGACTCACTGGAGAACACCCTAATTCTGGGAACGGTTGAGGGCCAAAGAAGAAGGGGACAGCAGAGAATGAGGTGGCTGGAGCAGTCGGCGTGAGCTTAAATGGACTCCGGGGGGTGGTAGAGGATAGCAAGGCCTGGAACAGTGGTGGTATGCTACCAGTTCAGACTGGTTCAGCCGAACTGGTAGTTTAAAAAAAGCCAACAATCAGCTGAGAGGAGGGGAAAAATTCTTCTAAATCAGCTGAGAGGAAAAATAAGAGAAAAGCGCAGGATCAGCCCTCCTACCTGCCACTGCGCTTTTCTCTTATTTATCCTTTCAGCTGGTTGGCGCTGCAGGTCTCAGCTGGTATGGGGAAAGCTGCGTGCTGGCGTTAGGCAAAGCACGCTCACCTAGCCACGCCCACCAAGCCACGCCCATCGAACTGATGGCAAAGCAGTTTGAATCCCACTACTGGCTGGAGGAACGTTGTCCATGGGGCCACAATGGGTTGGACACGATTTCGCGACTAACAACAACAACAACAAAGAAGGGTTTTAAATAAACATTGAATTTAAACCTCAGTAGAATGCATTTTTATTGTAGAAGGAGAAATTGACTAGACGGAATGGTATAGCAGTGAGCTGATTGAGAAACCTGTGTTTCAATTCATATTCAGCCATGGAAATTGATTCTGAAGCCTAGCTTAATTTAGATATAAAACTGGAAGAGAGGTGTGTGTGTGTGTGTGTGTGTGTGTGTGTGTGTAAGTTGTGAATCAAAACTATGAATGAACCATGTTCTTTTCTGCAACCTGTAAACTATGGTAATAGAATCACCCTATTAGATCTTTTCTACCTTTGATATTCTGATTACAACATTTCTCTCAGTAGACTTATTAGGACAAGCATGATTAAATAGATTCTTTCTGCTTCGGGCAATTGTAAATAAGTAGCATGAATACTGAAAATTATTATTATTTTTTTTGTTTTAAAGAGAAACATCTATGGAGATTTTCAATCATCCAGGTCATGGTTTTCCCAAAAGTGTTTTTTTTTTCTCTCCCAAAAGGCAACTGGACTTGCTTTGTTTTTTGCTTGAGGACGTTTCACTTCTCATCCCAACAGCTTCTTTAAAGAGAAACATATGCAATCTCTTCTACTGGGCACTCCTCTCAAGCAATCTCCCTATCTACCATTTCTACAGTGGTGAGAAACAATACTTTCTGCAATAAACAAACCAACAAACCTGGGAGTTTGAAGTGATTGCCTTTCCCATTGGATTGGAAAAGGGGAACAGGCATATATGCTGCTATAATAGGACGGCCATATCCTCTGCCCTGGCAGAGCACCCCTGCCAGGACTTTTGATGCACGAGGATCACAGCATCCCAGAGTCTATGGGAATGAGTGGCTGCGATAAATTTAAAATAATAATAAATGTGATATCATGATGCAGTGAAAGGAGTGAAGCTTTTAGCAGACATACAGAGCTGCTTTGATGTAATTAGTGGAAACCTTTCAAGACTGATTACCTCCAAGGGGATAAGAGGAGGCAGTGCAGAGATTGGTCCTACTGCTTGTTTTCTCCTAAATGTTTACAGTTCCTTTCTGTTCCTTTCTATCAATTTGCTCTCCCCAAAGGGTTTCATTACAAGGAAGGAATCCCTTTTTCCCTTCTGTTCATCACTGGGAGTGATTCTCCCCCCAACCCGCAATGAATCCCCAGGAATTCCCTCCCCTGCTGTTCTGTTGTTTTCCCAATGAGAGGCGGTGGGGGGGGGTTTCCCTTGCCTTCTGTTCTCTTCATTAATTTATTTTGCTAAAGTTTTTCTTCTCTCTCTCTCTCTCTCTCTCTCTCTCTCTCTCTCTCTCATAGGTTTTGCACTCTCTCTTGTTTTCTATAGTCCAGTAAAAAATACTGAAACAAAAGTTAATCGGATTTTAATATTAGCATCTGTGATCTAAAGATAGTTCAGAAATATTCATTTTTTTTCCCCCTGACCTTCCTCCTCTTTCCCCCCTTTTTCTGTTTCTATGCTAGTGAAGGTAAATGCGGGATTTGGGAGTTGTTTAAAATGCTGTTTATAATAAATCCACATGTTTCTCTCTTGAGTTGTGAGGACAGTTCAGTCTAGGTCATAAGCTGTCACATTTTAATAATGTATAGCAGTACTTTTGATGGTGAAACGGATAGTAAAATCGAGAAGTCCTACAAAGCAGCAGATGTGGCTAAAATATAGACCCCTGCAGAGGTCTACACAGCAGCCAGATTTTTATTATAAGGTATTTCAACGGGGGATTAAATTTTTTTTGTTCAAAGTGCTGTACCATGTGGGAGAGAGAAGGAGTATGGAAAGAGGAAGAGAATAACTTACTTCAGAACTGGTTGACTTCTTGCAGATAAACAAATTAAAGTTAGTTGTTTCTGCTTTGCTGGACATGAGCCCAGTGAAGCAGAAAGAACGACTTATTCTTCCCTTCAGGCTTTGTTAGTGGTTCATATAAGAGACAGAGCTCCAATTGTAACAATACTTAAACAGGAAGACTCCCTTCACATCGGATTACAAGAGAAGTTTTGGATAGCAGTTCCCATTGTCTTTAATTATTGGTTACGTTGACTGAACTTGATGGGAAGAAACCTCCTAACAACAACAACTTGAGGGCCACCAGTTCCCTACTTTTAGCTTTAGCAACTTTTCAGAAAAGTAGTCCTGGATCAGCAGTCACTATGAGTATTATTAACAAAGTTCACAAGCTTCAATCCCTGCATTTCCTTCACTAAATCATGGTTCCCCTTTATCCTCACATTATTTAAGAGGAAGGAATGGGAACAGTGGTGGGATTCAAATTTTTTTACTACCGGTTCTGTGGGCATGGCTTGGTGGGTGTGGCCATGTGACTGGGTGGGTGTGGCTTTTTTTGTTTTTTTGTCGCCCCCACCCATTTTGGGGAGCTTCCTAGCCTCATAGGAGCCTCTGGGGGAGCATTTTTGCTCCCCTAAGGCTCCTCTAAGGCTCAGGAAGAAAAGGAACAGAGCATGGGAGGGGCGCACAGCACCCCTCCAAGCTCCATTTTGGGAGCTTCCTAGCCTCAAACATCCTTTTTGCTCCTTACACTTCTCTGGGGCTCAATGGAGGGGGGGGGCTGAACCATTTTTTGCCTTCCTAGGCCTCAGCAAGGGGAATCCTGGCACAGCTGATCTATGTACAGCTGATTGTTGGGAGGGGGAAAAAAGAAATACCTTAGGTGAACGTCAGGTGGGCAGGGTGAGCGAGCATCGGGCAGGAGGGCAACTGGATGGGGGGGGGGTGGCCAGCCAGAACTTACTACCGGTTCGGCAACCCACACCAAATTCTTGCTACCGGTTCAGCCGATCCGGTGTGAACAGTCTGAATACCACCACTGAATGGGAAGCAGCTGAATGTATATGCATTCTGTCTAAAGCAGCTAGACCGGGGCTGTTAAACTTCTAGCTCGTGCTGGCCATGCCCAGTGCCCAGCTTAGCGAAGGGGGAAAATGTCCCGATACATGACATGACACTGCTGTGACGATGTGAGTTTGACAACCCTAAGCTAGATTTTTAAAAATCAAAAACTAGCCTGATATGCCCAGAAAAAAGTTACCTGACTCTGATAGCCCATAGAGGAAAAGAAAGTATTCTCCAGAGGAAAAGAGTAGGGCAAGAAACATTTTGGTTATCTTTGGTGAGGTGTCATGACCTTGTTGGACTCTGATTCTGAGGGGGAGATTGAAGAGCTGCCAGGGAGTGGGAGTGTGGCTCCAGTGGCTGTGGAAGAAACTGGGGGGAAAGGCACAGTCTGGCGGGGCATCCAGAGGAAGACCCAGGGCAATCCCCTCTTCATCCAAGGGTACTTAGGGAGGAATGGAGAAGGGAGCAACGTGGCTTATGGGAGAGAAAAAGGCCTGATCCCTTTCATTAGTTGCAGCTGGGAGAACAGGATATAAGAAGGGCGTTTGCACACAGTACCTTGCTGGAAGCAAAGCGTGTATTATCTTGGTTGAGGCTTAGCTGGGTGTTGGCATCCTCCCAACTGTGTGTGCTTCGTTATTGTTGGGAAGTCTGCAATTTATTATCCTGGCCTGTCGTGTTAATTACTTCAGCATGGTTTGTGTTGGTTTTTTAAATTTCTAATTAACTGTACTTAAGGTTTGGACTGCATTTTTTCCCTTTGCAGATTGTTTTTGGAAGAGTTTGATCTCCAGCCAAGGATAACTGGACATTGGGGGCCAAGTTGGAGGTATTAAAGGGACTTTACCTACTTTTGTGGCTTTGTTGCTTTTGCACCACGCCCCGGGTCATCACATGAGGGATTTGTTTGGAGTCCTGGATGAGGGGTGACCTAATGCAAGGTAGAAAATTATTTAACTATAGTTAGAGTTGTGTTGGACATTTTTGTATTTGAACTATGTGTTGTGTATATTGTTTTCCTTTGATGCCTTTCCTAAAATTGAATTTTTGTTTCAATTGCCTTCTAAACACACACCTCAGCTGAGGTGACTATAGAATCCCAAAGTTTTTGTTTGGTTTTCTTTCCATATTTAAGCAGACTTGGGTGAGTAGACTGTCCCCTTTCATCCTCTCCTGGTCCCCCAGAAAGCTGGTGTGGTGAGAGAAGCCAGTTTGTAATGAAGGGGTGCAGTAGCAAGAATGTCTCATATTCCACTCATTGGTTATCCCCAGGCATAGGTTACCTCAGAAATGAAGGACCTCAGAGGAAGGACTGGTTTAAACATGAGGGCACCTTTCCCTTATCAAGGGGAGTATCAGAACAATCAATGGGGAAGACTTCTTCTATCCTGTCTGATTAATTTATATCATTAGTTGTCTTGAGAAGTAAGATGGTTGGCATATAAACTTAATGAATATATAAATAAAAATAGTCCTCACGTATATGATGAATTGTTTAACAATCCATTTGATTCCTTTTTAGGGTGGAGAAGGTAAATTATTGCTTTTAAAAACCATTCATATACCCTATTTACTAAAAACAAGCTTTGCATTTTTGTGTAGATATCACATGTTGAATTGTCATAAAAAGGAATTTACCCTGCCAAAAGAAATACAGTTCGTTTTGTTTGTGAAGGAAAACACTTTCTATGTGTTTCTGCCTTTTCAGTGGTCTGAACATCTGCAGCTGGGTGAATCTGTTATGCCTACAATCAGCATTACTTTAATAATAATAATTCCATGACAAAACCACTAACACCATCAAACAACATCTGCCTAACCCAAGGCCTTGGGGAGGCCTTGATAGGTGGGTAAAAATGCCAAATCCAATCTTTCAAACATCTGGCTGACTGTGTGACCCATCACAGTAATGATGATGATGTTAATATCCCCATCTGATCTTCAGGAAATCTGGGATTATTTTCTCCTTTCCTAACAGCTTCTCCTCCAGGGAGGGAAAAACCCGGTGTTGTATGCACAATTGCTTATTACTCCATCTGCTGTCAGTCAGTTTTGAACAAGAGCAGCAACAGGTTTAGGAAGGTTTAAGCAATGCATATGAATTGGATATTTTGATTCATTTTCCCTTTTAAACAGCTGAAACAGATTGAGACAATATGCTTGGAGCATACCTGCCACTTTCAATGCCCTGGCTTCCTGACCTACCTAGATCTATCACTAAAAGATTGTGGCCAAATATTGCAAACTCTGAGATCCTTCCTGTTTCCTACCCCTTATAGGTTGTTGTTTTTTCTTTTCTTAAGGTCACATGACATTTGGGATTGTTGCCCAGGAGTGATGACATAATGATATTAGTATAATCCTCACACTCATTTTCATGAATTTAATGAAAGAATAAGAGAAGTATCAAAAGAGAATTAGTTTACACAGAGAGAGAGGGCATATGCAGAGAATAGTATTGAAAGGCTTGAATCAGGATAGTATTTCTTTTCTGCTCAGATATAAAAACTCCATGCTATTTAGCCTAAAGAGCAGGCTACTTTGAATAAATGCAAACAAAAGGAACAGTTTCTATAGCAACCATGGAACCAGATGAAAGAAAGAGCGCAAGAGAGCTTTCATGTGACAATTTATCTACTATCTATTCAGTAAAGTCCTGGTGACTTCTTGGACATGTCCATGCAGTTTTTCTGGCAACAGTAGGGAAGCAGTTGGCCATTGCTTTCATCTAAGATTTATTTTTTAACTTCTTAGACATTTAGGCAATGACATGTTTTTATTCAGTCTGGACAGAATAGATTCAAAATTGGATCTGCAATGTATAATATTTATTTATCTAAAAGAAAGGAAGGGATTTAGGATGTGTATATGTATGCATGTGTGCCAAAGAGAGAGTCTGTGGTATGGTAATATGAACCAGAAATGGAAAAGGACACATTCTAAGTTACTGATGAACTTGGGCCAGTATCTGTCAGTCTCTTGCAGCTTGATCAAGATCACCAACTTAAGAGTCCAACTTAATGAACAAAAGTTCACCTGGTAACCTGAAAGCTGTAGGAAATTCCCAGATGACAATCGCCACGCTTCTGCCTCTGTCTCAGAATCTCTGTTGGCACCATTTCCAAAACCCAGATGGCCATATCTCTGAAAGGGCTACCCCCTCTACTTCCAGACCCAGCAAAGTCTCCGAGATACATGTCAGGTTGGCCCTCTCATCAATGTGTAAATCACTAATGAAGGAAGTCTTATTATGGACCAATCTGGCATTTAAAAGCAGCAGCCGAAGGCCAGGGCCACTGAAGGCCCACTAACCAGGGCTGAGACCAAGTGGCTGAAATGAAACACCAATGTAAGACAGTGGTCCCGGCGTTACCTGAGGACACCCTTCTCCCTTTCTCCTACCATATTTCCCTTTGTCTATATACTCCAACCTCTTTAGCAGCAACCCCAAATCTAGCCCCCCGCAATCCCAAAACTGTACTCCCATTGTCCTCTGCAACCATCCCTGGTTGCAGAATAGAATAGAATAACACAGTTGGAAGGGACTTTGGAGGTCTTCTAGTCCAATCCCTTGCTCAGATAGGAAACCCTACACCGTTTCAGACAAATGGTTGTCCAATCCCTTCTTAAAAACTTGCAGTGTTGGAGCATCTATAACTGTCAGGGCATTTCTCCTTAGTTCTAGGTTGAGAACTAAGGGCACCCCAAATCACTTTAGCTTCACTGACTCTCAGGGTCATCAGGGTACCCAGCCACCACCTCCCACTCCACCTCCACAGTCTACTACAACTCACTCTCACTACAACACACACATGCACCATAATACGCTCAACCTCCTCTGCCGCCCCTTTTCAGTCAGTTCCTTCTTTCTCTGGCTGATGCTCAGAGAGAGGCATCGGTCTTCAACCTACAGTGGGAAACTCAACCGCTGGAGCCACATCTCCTTCTTCCTTCCCAGGGCTAGTCAGAGGGAAGAAAAAGTGGTCTCTGGTGGGAAAGCAGTATCACCAATAGCCTGCCACTCTGTGGTGATCTCCCCTGCCAAACCCGATCACTGCTCAGCCCCAAAGCAGATGGTATAGGAAGGCAACCAGCAGCAAAAGCAGCAAAGCCCCAGTGTCCAAACATGATTGGTATGGTAGAGGCTGTCTTGTCTTTGGCAATATTTATCTTCCAAAAGATGCCTAAAATAAGCAGTTAAAACTCTACAAAGGCTTCCATGCAAAGTTTCTTTATTGGATCACAAGGCATTTTCAAGATATAACTCACAGTTATGTCGAGATTCATCTAATGTCCAAATCTTTGCATAGTTGACTTCAAACTGTGAAAATATGGTTATCTTTATCCCATAACCATGCAGCAAAGGGAAAGACACCAACATGATGCTGGAGTCCAAGCAAGAGTAAAGGAAACTCCCCCAACCCAACCAATGGTCAATTCAGTGACCAATCAGGATTACAGATGTGACCACATCACATGAATTACATTTCCCCTGAGGCACTAACTACATTGACCTTGAGGCATTCCCAATTCACTATCCCAATTAACTATATACTGTCTGACCAGCATAGAGGCATCCATTTTCTTTCTTCTGCAATATTATTAAACGGACCAAAGGCTATGATATAAGATCTGCTATGACATGTATAGAAGGCAGATTTTTTTAAAAAAAACAAACAAGGGTAATGTGAACAACAATTCCAGTCACTTCCCTAGGATTATCCTCTTGTGGATGATGATAGATGTACGGTTACATTTGTACCACACCTTTTATAAACCCAGAGATGAGACCTCTGTCCCTTACTCAGTATTTGCAAAATTATCCAGGGGCAGAAATAGGAATTGCAAACAGAGGACTGTTCTTGCATTGAAAGGGCTGCTTGATAGATGCACCCAATGATTAAAAAGACTGGGGGAAGAGCTGGGTTTGAGAACTTCATCCCCAAAGTTTGGTTTTATGCACAGAGATACACTAATGCTTTGTTTTGGCCTATTGTATCATCGGAAGCAAAGCACTGTGATTTGCAAACTAAGATTTACAGCTTGGGGTGTTTAACCCATGATGGCTGTGTCAGCAAACTCAGTGTAAGCCGTTGATGTCTGAACAGACTGTGTGAATTTATCTGTACAGAAAGAATGTGGAGATGCTGAAAATGAATGCAGGAAGATTTGTTTTTGGCTTAATGGTGTCTCTTCCGGATCTTGAACAGAGAACAAGTGTTTCCATACATCCAGAAGTTTGCTACATGCAATGCAGGCAATGGAGAAACAGAAAGGACAGGAGGCCAGCAGTTCTAAATGGATTTTGCCATAAAACATTGTGCATATTCCTGAATCCAGGCAAAGTGCACAAGTGATTTTCACAGTCCAATTCCTGGGAGATTTGCAAAGCCATGGGACTCCTTTGCATGTCTAATCTTTGACTTCTGTAGTGCTGTCCAGGGCAGGAGATGCAGGCAGGCTGTGCATCTTTGCCTGTCCTTGATATGGGGTTTGTGCAGCTGCATTCCTCGTCAGTGTTGCCAGCAGGGCACTGATAGCACGTGCATCAAAAAGTATAACTTTAAACGTGTTATCTTTGTAAAAGGACTCTCTAACCTTGTGAAAGCTGGATCATTCCACCCAACATGCGTAACATGATCCGATACAAAACAGATTTGAGTGTAGTTGATATTTGATATTTAAACATCATGCTCAGACATCATAGGTAACTCCTTTAATTTATACAGAGAAACTATGCCAAAGATTTCTCCCATTAGTTCTTCCCAATTTGAAGGATGAAAGAAATCCCTATTTCATAGGAACTGATTACGCAAATTATTCACGCTAGCTTGTCTTCTTTTCAAAGCACACAAAATAAAAATGTGACTGGACTTGCAGACTTAGATAGAACATCATGCATATGACTATTTTGAAGTAAAGCTCTCTAGATTTTAAAGAGTATAGATGAAAGAAATGACAAGTGTGGCATAATTGGTCAAGATAAGCCAATTATCTAGTTTAGCATACAGTATATGTTAGTTTCTTGCAGTCCTATGTTTCCATAATTAACTGCAAATCCAATGTACACAGATCATCCTTACATTAGGACATAATAGATTAGTAGGCCTTTCTACTGCTGACACTTTAGATATGTGAAGCTCTCTCCCCAACTCCCAGTACCCCCAGAATGTAAAATTATCTCCTTCCTTAATATTTAGGAAATATCCAATTGTTAATATTCAGGGGAAAAAAACCTCAAAAGGCTCTAGTTTGTTTAATTTTAGTCTGCTGTGCTGAAGCTCATCTTTAGATTTTACATTTGCCTTGTTGTAATAAGCAACCAAATTTGTTTTTCTCATCCCAAATGTGAGAGTTTAACACTGCTGCAGCTACATCTTGATTCGGCGCTTTAAGATCAGGAAAAAAAAAGTCGCTTTGTCTTGTTTTCAACCACACTTGGCAAAAAAGTATTTATACTGCACTCTTAGTTCCATCTCCAGTGTCACCTTTTCAGTATCCTCCATCTGTCCGTTGACCTCAACTGTTTGCCAAGGAACTCTAGTGTGTGAGCAGCTGCACATGAATAGACTCTCAGCATGACAAGGTTATCTGATGGTTCTAGTCACGTGGAGCCCCTATATACGAGCAGCTGATTATGTATCAGGGATCCTTTGCAAATCTATCTATCTACATTAGGGGAGGAAAAAATGTGCTTTTATCTTCTGCATCCTTAACGTAAAGCACCTACTGTTTGTTCTCAAATAATAGGTTTCAAATAGACCTTGTCATACTGTTGACTGAAGAGTTACTGGAATCTGAAAAAAAAAAATCTATTGTGAAAAACCATTGTGATACTGATCTTTAAATCTCTCCCTCGGGAACATGAGATCTTTTGAAGAAAGATTTTCCATATGAAGATATTTTCTCTTAGAAAATGAAAAAAAAAACCTAAGGATTCCTGAGAACTTTTACTTGATTATGAGTCTGTTTGAAAACTTCTTTAGGGACTTCATAGTACTTCTATTTGCAGGTATTTTAGGGAACTCTTACAATAATATAGATAGTCCTTGACTGAGAACCGTTTGTTTAGTGACCGTTCAAAATTATAATGGCACTGCAAAATATGACTTACGACGGGTCTTCACACTTACAACTGTTACAGTATCGTCACAGACACATGTTCAAAATTCAAGCTCTTGGCAATTGGCAAGTATTTATGATGGCTGCAGTGTCATGGGATCACATGATTGCCGTATGTGATCTTCCCAAGCAGAGTCAATGGGTGAAGCTGGATTTGCTTAATGACCACGTGATACCCTTAAGGATGTGTGATTGGCTTAACAACCATGGCAAAAAAAAAAGATTATACAATTGGATGTGAGTCACTTAATGACTGCCTTAATGATTCTAGGCCCAGTTGTGGATATTTATCACTATAATCCTCTTCTATGGTTATTAACACATTTACTTTATTACACCTGTACGCAACAAGGAAGAATGGGAACATTTGCACAGTAGCAAATCCTCCCTCCCCCAATGTTTTTTCATAACTTGCATTTGCAATGTGATACAGAGAACGTTTTGTATTATTCCTGGTAATAAAAAAAAACGTTTTATGCATTAATAATCTGCCCATTCAGTGACAATTTAGTCTGCCTTAAAGAAATGACTGAGCCTGCTTAATTCTCAATTATTTAAGTAGACTTAAGTAATGTAGTTAAAAGTGTTTAGACCAGGGGATTCTCTCATTTATATTATTTTATAACAGATAATCAGAGTTGGAAGGGACCTTATAGGTCATCTAGTCCAACCCCCCGCGGGAGACCCCTACACCATTTCTGACAAAAGGCAGTCCAATCTCTTCTTGAAAGTCTCAAGTGATGATGCTCAGACAACTTCTGAGGGCAAGCTGTTCCATTGGTTGATTGTTCTCACTGTCAGAAAGTTTCTCCTTATTTCCAGGTTAAATCCCTCTTTGTTCAATTTCCATCCATTACTCCTTGTCTGGCCTACAGGTGCTTTAGAAAATAGCTTGAGCTCTTCCTCTCTATGGCAGCCCTTCAAACATTGGAAGACCGCTATCATGTCTCCCCTGGTCCTTCTCTTCACTAGACTAGCCAAGCCCAGTTTCTGTAACCGTTCTTCGTATGTTTTAGCCTCCAGTCCCCAATCATCCTGGTTGCTCTTCTCTGTACTTTTTCTAGAGTCTCAACATCTTTTTTATAATCTGGTGACCAAAACTGGATGTAGTACCCTAGGTTTGGTCTTACTAAGGCTTTATAGAGTGGCATTAGTACCTCACTTGTATCCCTCTGTTAATGCAATTTAGGATTGCATTAGCTTTTTTGGCTGCTGCTGTATACTGCTGGCTCATATTTAGCTGGTTGCGATAATTTATATGATCTCTTTGTATGGGTTCAGAATAATCTGCCAGAGATTATATGGGGACAAAACCTTTTTCATGAATTATGCCAAATGTAAGCAACAGCAAAATTTACAAACTTGCTTGATTCTTTTTTTCAATGTGTGGTAAAGAGCCCACTTTCAAACTTTTTTAAAAAAAATCTACATAGGAAAGGAGGAGAGAATGCATAGTCCAGACTAATCCTTCCACCTTCTTCCTGTTGGTAGAAAACCCTAAGGACGCACCTTCCAATTAGTTGAAATAAAATAGGCATTTAAAAGTAGAGTTGAAAGGGACTGAGGTAAAGTTTTGGATTGTCTGCTGTGCTCTTATACAGTAGAATATTAGGGGGAAAAAGATGTAAAAGATGTAGAAAGAAAGGCCTACACTGCACATATTTTATATTCAATCTGGAATCCAGAAAAGAGAACAGTCCTCTTCTTCAGGAAAATTGAGACTCATAGAGAGTTTTTTTAATGTTTAATTTACATAAACTAAATATCAAAATAATAGGACAAAAATATATATAGTAATTGTTTTTTAAAGTAAATTTAAAGTAAAATATTTGTACGCCATATTTCTTTCTTTTCATCTCCTTGATCTGTTGAGTGTTTTCTTATTTTTCTCTTTAAAAAGGAATGATAATTTTTCAGAATGTTTGAGTTATTCTTATTAACATGTCACTTGAAAAGAACCAGAATAAGTCTTAAGACATCTCATTTTCCCCCTTTTTCTTCCTCTCATCATTCTTTATTTTTTTAAAAAAATTATCATAGTACATTTGAAATAATATGTTCCTTTTCCATTAAATGTTCCTTGAATGGTTTATGATTGTATGGTTTAAATCTGCATATTATTGTGAAATAATATTACTCCAGATATTTCTACCCATAATTGTTCATGCACGAAAGCTTTATTTTCATGTATAATCCAGCATTATTTATGATTTAGTCCTTGAATTGTCTTATTACATTGTGATTCATTCTAGTTTTGTGATTGAATTATCTTACCAAATTGTGATTCATCCTGGGTTCTTTTGGGGGGCGCGGGGAGAGGGTTGTGGTGGGAGTTAGATAAAGAGAGTGTGGTTAATTATTCCAGTGTTTCTTTTTAAGGAAGAAACTACAGATGTTGATTGTCTATGGAGATTCTCAGTCATCCAAGTCATGGTTGTCCCAAAGGTGCTTTTTTTCAAGAGGCAACTGGACTTTCTGGTTTTTCTTTGAAGACGTTTCACTTCTCATCCAAGAAGCTTTTTCAACTCTGACTAGATGGTGGGGAATGGAAGGATTTATATTCCTTGCAGGCAGCTGGTCATTTGCACTCGTCTTGAAAGAAAGTCCAGTTGCCTGTTGAAAAAGGACCTTTGGTACAAATGTTGATTGTACCAAGAATTCCTCTGACCAGTTTATCCTTTCAGCCTGCATCATGGTGTTCCTTCCCCCATCCAAATGTCCAGTGGTATTTATTGTTGTTCCAATTGATTGGCACTTGGGGAAGACACTACTCAGGCATTCACTGTGACTCTTCTCTCTGCACTTAACTTTGGTTTACTTTACGTATGTTGGACTCCGTTTCCCCCCACCCTCCCAATTTCTCCCCGATTCTTCCCTGATTTATTAAGCATTTGCAAACATTCTGTGCAATCCCCACTTTTGGGGGGGAAGTTCCACATTTATATGAATGCAATATCAGTCCCTGCCTTGTGAGTTTCCTACCTTTATAAATGAGAGCCAAAGAAATAATAACTTCCATCATATAAAATTATGTAAGTTAGCCTAGTTCTTTTCCTAAACAACTATTTTACTAAGTGAAGGAATTGTTTAGCTGGAGAAAAATTCAAAAATACGATTTCTAACTTTAAAACTGAAGCAAAAGAAATCAATATATGTAGGAATGAGTTGGGTGGATCATAATTTGCATAGACTTTCTCTCCACCTCTTTATTTTGGTTGCATATTTCCTTGGTTTTTCTTGCTGGAAGGATGAGGACAGCTGAAATCATTGGAAATAAAATAATGTTCCACCAGTGACCATTTATGATTGCCATGGCTTTCAAATATTCTTAGTATTTTCAGTTTCCATTTGTTTATTGCCACTCTTCTGTTCTAAATGCCAAAGCTCTTTTTTACTAAAGTGGGCCGGTATCCATTATAAAGACCTTTGGATTAGATTGCCAGACCTGTTTTTCAAGCACTTCACATGAAACGTCTTTATTTTCTCTCATTTAAAAAGTGTTCTCCACTTCAGCTCCTTGAACCATATTCTATGTTTCTCAGAAAAATTCTCTAATCCTCAGTAGGCATAGAAGTGAGCAATAAGACAGAATTCGTATATTAGATTCATGTTTTTGTTGTTGTTTCTAAAATGCCCTAAATCCAGCAATGTTTACAACCTAGAGTTTGATAGACTTTACAAATTTCAGACAGGTTGGTGTGATTGAACAGATCCCACTCACAACAACAACAACTCCTTCTAAATCCTTTTCCTTGATCGTTAGCTACATCTGAGAATAAGAATTTATTATACTGCCGCCCTAATGCTTTCTTGTCAAAAAAGACCAAGTTTCTTTTTCAGTGCAATGAAAATCCTAGCACATGCATATTCCCCAGTTGCTGGTTAGTATATATAGCCATATTAATAAACAAATGTATGCAGTGTATATTTTTCCCCTCAGATCATAGGGAGATGCGACAGCGGTTAGATAACATGCTATAAATCTCTAATATTTTAAACTGCTTAAATGATTTGGAAGAGAAGTAGTCTCATGTAGTTTTCCCAAGAGGAATAAGCTATTTAGAGCAGCGTTTCTTCTCATTGCCAAAGGGGTTCAATTTTCTACATGTTAGGTTAGTGGGGGACGGGCTTAGCCAGATACTAATGAATATGTCTGCAATTCCATTTTAACTGAGGACACACACTATACATATGCATCAGTATAGGTAGTCCTTGACTTACTGCCATTCTTTTAGCGACCACTTGAAGTTACGATGGCACCAAAAAGTGATTTATGGTCATTTTCACCCTTATAACCATTACAGGATCTCATTATCAAAATTTGGATGCTTGGCAAGTGGCATGCATTTATGACAATTACGCTATCCTAAATGTGATCTTTTTCTGCGTTCTTCTGATTACAAAAGTCAGTGGGGAAACCAGATTCATTTATCAACCATGTTAGTGACTTAACTGCAAAGATTTATTTAACTACTGTGGACAGAAAAGTTGTAAAATGGGGCAATGCTGTATTGCTTAGCAATGGAAATTTTGGGCTCAATGGTAGTCAAGGACTACCTGTATCTACTTAAGGTTCTCACTCATGGCCATATTAATGTCAGTTCATCCAGTTGATAACAGAATAAGAGTTGGAAGGGACCTTGGAAGTCTTCTAGTCCAATGCTCAAGCAGGAAACCTTATACCATTCCAGACAAGTGATTGTCCAGTCTCTTCTTAAAAGCCTCCAGTAATGGAGCACCCATAACCTCTGAAGGCAAACTGTTCCACTGGTTAACTGTTCTCAATGTCAAAAAATTTCTCCTTAGTTCTAAGTTGCTTCTCTCCTTGTTTAGTTTCCTTCCACTGTTTCTTGCCTTGCCTTCTGATTTGTGGAAAATAGGTTGACACCCCCCCCTCTTCTTTGTAGCAGCCCCTCAAATATTGGAACACTGCTATCGTGTCTCCCCTGGTCAACAATGATACTGGTCTACTTTGTGATGGTCTCTTTGCCGGGTCCTGTTCTGCTTCAGCAATAAGACCATGAATTGATACTGCCCTGACACTTTTAATGTGAAGCAACCCGAGGGCTAAGATTGGTGGGTTTCCCCAGTGTCATCATTCCTCTACTCACTGTGACCCATTGGTGGGAAAAACATCACCAACTATGTGTGATGGGCTGCCCAGGCTGGTGTCCAGCATTAGATCAGACTTCTCTTGGAAAAGTTAATTGCTAGGATAAATATTTCAGAGCTCTGATTAGTAAGGGTTTTTTTTTTTTTTTTAAAGTTTAAATTTCTGCATAAGAATATTGGGAAATAAGAATTATACATAGGCAAAATATAGCAGTAAGATTCACTTCTTTTTCTCAGATTTTTTCTCATATATATATATATATATATATATATATATATATATATATACATATACATACACATACATACATACATACATACATACATACATACATACATATATACACATACACACATACATACAGGCGGAGAACTTGTATAAAGTTCTTGTGTAAAGGAGAGGCATCTAATTGTTCTAGAAATGGTTACTAGACTTCTTAACAGATGGAGAACCAGTTCTCATCAATAGAAACTTTACCCTTTTTTTTTTCCAGTTGACCAAGTGACAGATTGCTGGCATTGCTCTGGCGATCCATCTCTTGGACTATTTTTGATAATGGGCCTTTCTGTAAGACTTGAGTCCAAAAAATAGTCCATCTTGCAGATGGGTGAGACAGACGAGAGTGTGAGATTGAATGGGAACAAACTCACGTGGATGTGATTAACAGTTTGTCAAACCCCAATTGAAAGAGTGATTTGAGGTTTCCCGGTAAACTAGAAGAGGCTCCAGGTAATTGTAGATTCACTGGAAGAAGAATTCTTCTTTGCCACCCCAACTGGGCTGGCAAGAGAAACAGGTGAGGGTTCCCCTTCTCCTATATGAAATTAGAGAGTGTGTGGCTAAAGAACAATTTTCTCCGGTTTTATTTCCTCCAGTTTCTCTTGGTGTTCTTCCTGGCTTGAAAGGTATCAGCCCCACTAACTTTTAACAGAGGAGTGGCAGAAGTTCCCAAGTTGAGGATAGCAACTTGGGTGGCAGGTCTTTAACTGTCAGTTCTCCCATCTTGGCTGCAGATCATCTCCTTACATTTGGGGAACTGATACCTAAAGAACCCTTCCTCCTGTCCCACCCCATCCCTCTAAGCCAAGGGTCTTCAAACTTGGCAAGTTTAAGACTTGTGGACTTCAACTCCCACAATTCCTGAGCTAACATGACTGAAGGAGGAATTCTGGGGGTTGAAGTCCACAAGTCTTAAAATTGTCAAATTTGAAGACCCCTCCTCTAAGCCATGGATCTTTGATATGGGAGATTTAAAAGGAACACACTCCTACTTCCAAAAACAGAATAGCCGTCGACGTCAGAGTTGAAAGAGCTGAAACTAAGGAGCATGTTCACAGCTGAACAATAGAAGTTGGGCCTCAGACTGTGTCATTACCAGCATCATTTTCGAGGCCCTGTAGATTGCTATTCATAGTTGTTCAAGGCTTAGCCACAGTTGTGCTGAAGATGAAGGATGTGAAGTGAATCAATCTGGATCTTATCTTGCTGACAGCATCACAGAATTTGGCAACATCCAGAGAGAGGTAGTCCATTGGAACTGAAAATGGCATTTATATATAGAAGGTTTCAGAACGACTTGGAAATACTGTCAGGTAATTGAAAATAAAACAGATTCTAACATCCACATATAACAGCCGTACGCTTAAATATGGGCAACAGAGTCCATGATATATCCCAGGGATATAGTCAGGCAGCATATGGATTTAAGTTTTTATCTGCTTATGAATCGAACATTGATGGGAGCAAGTATGAAATGGGATTTGTAATTCTGTGATGCCATCACTCTTACATTACAGTATTGTGATTTCACAATTTGTATTTTTCCATCTTGATGAAAGGATGATTTGTTACATATGACCTAAAGACACGATCTTGCAAAGAGGGAGGGAGAGAGAGAGAGAGAGAGAGAATGAATATTCTTGTACTGTAGTTAGCAGGATGTATGAGGGATTTCTTGTAGCCTCTATCCACTCACTTATCAGTAGTAGAAGTGCCTCATAGTTCCTATAGAAGCCAGGCATGTAATGTCTCCCATGGCATCATCATCATCATCAATTCACATGCCACCCGATTCCGAGTGACTTCTTTCAGAGTATTTGGTAAATGTTGTAAACATGATCAATATGTAATTCCTGTAATATGTTTTTAGTAAACCAAATTTCATAAAAAAAGAATGAATGCATTCCAGTAATCAAGAACAATGGTATTACATTTTGTAACTAAATTCCAGATCCCTTTCTGCATCAGCAATATTTCCTGAAGTCCTGCTTAGTAAAGAAAGTATAGACACTAAAAGGACTCCACAACATTCAATTCAGAAACTTGTACAATTATAATAATTAAAAAGCTGCCCATTGATTGTTTTAGTTTTGTTGGCTGGCAGTTCCGCAAATTGCAATTTAAGGCTAATAAAGCAATATTTAGTGAAGAGAAAAATAATAATTACTGTAATAACGAGACAACTCTCGTTATCAGACTTATTCAGAAAATGAATTATTTGTGGCTGAAACAGGAACAAAGCACAGTGCACAGAAGATTTAAAAAAAATAAGGAAAAGAAAAAAAAGGCAAAAATGAGTATAAAGTATAAGGGTACATTCATTTTTGCAGTGAAATAACATCTATTTTTTAAAAAGAAAGCACCCTAGGCAAAATAAACATTGTTGTGATAAAGAATTGACTGTGTACGTAAGAAGAAGAACTATATAGGAACTATATAGGAAGAATATATAGGAACTATTTAGGAAGAAGAACTATATGGTAAGAAGAACTATATAGGAAGAATGTTATGGGAAGCAGACTTTAACATATTTGGCACTACAGTTGCCTGCACAGGGGAAAACACACTAAGAACCTAAACCTCTATTGTGATGTCAACTACACAGACTCTGTCCTTAACTACAGTGTCACAATGCAAGTATGAAAAAGGGGATATTTGTTTTGTTTTGATGTCACATAATTTTGGCATCATCACATTTAGGCACAGAGATCTCTGTTGCGTGTGTTTATTGTTTATTTTTCAAAGGCAAAGTTACATGGTGCTTCTCGTCAAATAGCAACTTAAAAAATAAAATAAAACTGAACATAAAAATGTTATGTTACAAATGGAGGGGAGGATAAAAAAAGAATAGGAAATCGTTCTGTTGTGATTAGCTGTGGACATAATGACAGTTGTGGAAACGCCGTGTGAGATCTGTCACCCGTTCTTCAACAGTGCAAGTGAATTCTATATGCTCATTGAAGAACTTAGTAATCATGATTCAGCGAAACAATAGTTTGTTCTGGGTTTAGAGTTATGATGTTGTGATCCTAATTCTGATTACTTTGAACCAAATGGCAGCAAAGATATTTTTTTAAAAAACCTTATAACTTTGCTGCTACCTAGTGGTTGAAAGAATGACCAGTTGAGCCATAGTTTCAAGGAATAATAAAAAATTTCAGATGGTCAACCATATAATGAGAACAAGGGGAAAATGGCATATGTAGCAACCAATATTTTTACAATTGGAATTTTTTTTTTCATCTGGATTATGTTGAGCAGGGTCTGAACTTCAATCCAGAGACACATCAATCCCAGTTCTTAGAATCTTGCATGCTAAAGTTGTACAGGTAATCCTTGAGTTACAACAGTTCATTCAGTGACCATTCAAAATTACAACAGCACTGAAAAAGTGATTTATGTCCATTTTTCAGAGTTACAACCCTTTGCAGCATCCCCATGGTCATGTAATCAAAATTCAGAGGCTTGGCAACTGACTCATATTTATGACAGTTGCAGTGTCTTGAGGTCATGCGATCCCCTTTTGCGACCTTCTGAAAAGCAAAGTCAATGGGGAAGCCAGATTCACTTAACAACCAGCTTACTAATCTAACAACTTCAGGGATTTGCTTAACAACTGTGGCAAGAAAGGTCGTAAAATAGGGCAAATGTCTCATTGAACAGCAGAAATTTTGGGGTGAATTATGGTCATAAATTGAATATTACCTGTATGCAGAGCAGAACAGCACACAGCTGTTCTAGGGACAGGATTAGGATGCAACTTGGAAACATTGTAAGATTGAAAGAGGATAGAGAAGCATAACGAAGCAGGTGAGTGAATATACTTAAATTCAGGTTTTGTTGTGAAGGGAATAGGGCTGGGGCATCAAATCAAGGCCTGTGGGGCCGGCCTGGAAATAGCAAAGGACCGGCCCAGGGTATCTCTGGCAGCCAAAACGGGATGCAGGGTGGACAGCAAAGTGCTCCAAGAGGAGTCCATCCTGTCTCCCTTCCTCCCAAGCCAGCCCACGGAGGAGAACTACAATGCTGATCCAGCCCTCGAAGAAATCCAGCTTGACATCCCTGGAATAGAGAGTTAAACATTTAAAACCTGTTGCAGTGCTTCTCTGTGTCCTTCTCAGTTGGCACAAAAGGAATAGAAAGTGCAAAAGGGCAGGAATGATTATTGGATACAGTGATCAAGGTCAAGACGGAAGTAGGTGAAGTTGGGATTTCTGGGCAATTTTTTTTAAAAAAAAACATGTTCTGTGCATTCAGTCTAAATGAAAGTTTTCATTGGTTTTAACTGTTTTCCATTGGATAAAAAAAGCGAAAATGTTTATTTGTTTTTTTAGTAATTTGCAATCCAGATTCATTTATATGACTTGGAATTCAAAATGTGTGGTTGTGTAGGCTTTAAGATACCAATTGACTATTCCTATGTAGGAAATTTTGCCTGATACCTTACAATTTGTAATACAACATTATAGATCTACTCAGTATATATTAGGAGGGAACAAGCTGGCCTCCTCCAAATGTTGCTTAAGTAACTTTCAGCAGCTTTGGGCAAACAGGCTGAGTGTCAGCTCCGAATATGCCTCGCAGCAAGTCAGCTGGCCATGTCACCTTATCTGCTGCCGGATCTGTATTTCTGCTTGTGTGCTGGCAGATGGCTTTGAGATGACTCAGCAGAGCTAAGGATGGATTCTGCAACAACTACGGGGATGGAGGATGGATTCTGAAGCAACTGCGGGGCTGCTGGAAATGGCTCTTTTCATGTATTAATGTGGTGCATATTATTAAAGGGGATTGGGACACATATAGGTGGTAATTAAGCCTTAGGTTAAAACATGGTGAAGGTGGCACCAGGTGGGGATCAGTTAGTGAGAGTCGGAATAGGGTAGGGATGTAGACATGTTATAGGGTTAATAGCATTTAGGGATCATGGGTTAGGTGTGGCAAGAATTAGAACTAGGTATAGGCCTGGGTGTGATGGGGTGTGTCTCATGAAAAAGGTAATAAAAGGAAAGGGAGCAAACTCAAACCCAACTCTAACCTTGCCTGGCTTTTAGCCTTTCTTGTCAGAGAAGAGCATCTGCTGTTTGTTGAGCTAATGAATAAACCACCACTGCACGACAAAGGAGCTAGAGTTTGTATTCATTTCAGGACAAATCTTCAATACTCAAGACCTGGCTGAGACTGAGTTGCAGAAACACATGGAGGGCCACATACTGTATTTGCTATCCCTGATGAACAGAATTACAGCCTTTAAGGGTTATAAAAAGGTCTATAGCCATGATGGCGAACCTATGGCAAGCGTGCTGGAAGTGGCACGCAGAGCCGTCTCTGCTAGCATGCAAGCAGTTGCTCCAGCTCAGTTCCACTGCACATGCATACGCACCTCCTGCCAGCCAGCTGATTTTCGGGTATCTGCTGCGCATGCATGGGGGGCACATGTGGGCAACGCATGTTCATGCGCAGGGGGGTGGGGGGAGCATGAGGGGGTCACATGCGCAGGCACAGGGGGGTGGGGGATCACATGTGCATTGCATTATGGTTGCAGACACGTGTGCACATGCACATACATGTGCACTTTTGGCACTCAATGACAAAAAAGTCAGCCACCACGGGCCTATAGCATGGATTGCTCGTGAGATATTTTGGGGATGGATCAAAGTTGATATTTTATAGTTGTAATAAAATTGCAAGAATTGAAAATGTAGAAATATATTTGGAACAGCATTGGAGAAAGAGGGTTTCTAAGAATTTTACATCTAGTTAAGTAACAGGTGTAATATACTTAAAAAATAAAATGTAATGCCATGTCAAGTAAAAATTTACCCAAACAGTTTATCTCTTTCAGGATCTTTATGTTTAGAATGTGATACAAACCTAAACAACAGATCTCCTGGGCATTAAATGTAGGGAAATGTCACCCTGCCAGTAGAAGGGTGAGCTAAATGTGGTTGGGACACATATTCCTTGGCGACCCATGGATCTTGTATAAAGATCTGACAATATAGATCCACAAGTATCATATTTCTGGATGGCATTGGATTAAAAATTGCATCTCTACCCTGTGGTAAGATGGGAGGCGTATGTATGTGTGTGTGTGCGTGTGTGTGTGTGTGTGTATGTGTGTATGCATGCATGCATTCATATAAATAAATAAATAAATAAATAAATAAGTCAAAGCATTCTGTGTATACACCTGAGTAGGAATCAAACTTGAGCAAATTATCACTGAAATTGATTTTATAGCTGCAATGTAAAAAGCAATCTATTTATAGAAAATACATTGCAGAAATAGAATAGAATAGAATAGAATAGAATAGAATAGAATAGAATAGAATAGAATAGAATAGAATGCTTTATTGGCCAAGTGTGATTGGACACACAAGGAATTTGTCTTGGTGCAAATACTCTCAGTGTACATAAAGAAAAGGTACATCAAGAATCAAGAATCATAAGGTACAACACTTAATGATAGTCATAGGGTACAATCAACAATCAAATCATTCTAGGAAACAGTCAAGTGGGAGGGGATGGGTGATAAGGAGTGATGAGAAGATTAATAGTAATAGAAGTGTACACTTTGTAAATAGTTGAACAGTGTTGAGGGAATTATTTGTTTAGCAGAGTGATGGCATTTGGGGAAAAACTGTTCCTGTGTCTAGTTGTTCTGGTGTGCAGTGCTCTATAGCATCGTTTTGAAGGAAGGAGTTGAAACAGTTTATGTCTGGGATGTGAGGGGTCTGTAAATATTTTCACAGCCCTCTTTTGGACTCGTGCAGTATATAGGTCCTCAATTGAAGGCAGGTGGGTAGTAATTGTATTTTTTTTTTGCAGTCCTAATTATCCTCTGAAGTCTGTGTCTGTCCTGTTGCGTTGCAGAACCAATCCAGACAGTTATAGAGGTGCAGATGATAGACTCAGTAATTCCTCTGTAGAACTGGATCAGCAGCTCCTTGGGCAGTTTAAGCTTTCTGAGTTGCCACAGAAAGAACATTCTTGCTTTTTTGATGATGTTTTTGATGTTAGGTGTGCATTTTAGATCATGTGATATAGTAGAACCTAGAAATTTGAAGGTCTCTACTGTTGATACTGTGTTGTCTAGTATTGTAAGAGGTGGTAGTATAGGAGGGTTTCTTCTAAAGTCTACCACCATTTCTACGGTTTTGAGTGTGTTCAGTTCCAGATTGTTCCGGTTACACCATGAGGCAAGTTGTATAACCTCCTGTCTGTATGCAGATTCATCGTTGTCTCGAATGAGACCAATCACTGTTGTGTCATCAGCAAACTTCAGCATTTTAACAGATGGATCGTTTGAGATGCAGTCATTGGTATATAGAGAAGTGGAGATAGCACACAGCCTTGGGGGGGGCCCTGTGCAGGTACAGGTATTGGGTGTGATTCCGCCTAGCTTCACCTGCTGCTTCCTGTATGTTAAGAAGCTTATGATCCACTTACAAGTGTGTTTAGGTACCGCTAGTTGGTTTAATTTACTTAGAAGAGTGTCTGGAATGATGGTATTGAATGCTGAACTGAAGTCTACAAAGAGGACCCTTGCGTAGGTATTTGGAGATTCAAGGTGTCATGTTAACAGCATCATCTGTCGATCTATTTGCTCGGTATGCAAACTGCAATGGGATCTAACAGTGGATCTGTGATGGTTTTCAGGTGGGACAGCACAAGCCTTTCAAAGATTTTCATAACTACCGATGTTAGAGCAACTGGTCTGTAGTCATTCAGTTCCTTGATGGAGGGCTTCTTTGGCACCAGGCAAAGACTGATACATAACCAGCTACAACTTCCTACCAAAAGGAGAGTCTAAGTACAAGTGTTGTATAGGAAGAAAGGCAGAATGAATTAGTTTAAGATTATCAATCTCTTTAACAAAGGTGGGATGCAGAGTAAATCCTATGAAAACATACTCCCCTCTCGGACACTAGGTGCTGAAAAGTTAGTGTCATCGGGTTGACACATCCAGCAGCTCTTCTTATTGGCTAAATTTCTGATCTGCAATTCCCCTGATTCTTGTTCTGTGTCAGTCTCTGGTAAAAGTTTTAGTGAGTACATCTGCCAATATTTTTTCTGGTAAGCATTATTTCAGATTAATGAATCCCCTTTCTTGCACATCTTGCACATGTTGGGACTCATTTCAACATTGTCTTCTTCAGCTTTTCTTTGTCTGCTAGAGTGGCAAGGAAGACCTCCTTTATAACATGCACGGTTTGCTTGCAGTTTGCTTGGACAGGAGCAATAAAATCTGACACCTCACGCTTTCTTTCTCTTTCGCATCCAAACAAATAATGTTGCATATTTTAATGGTATGCCAGCAGGATTTAGGATCCTATTTTCCTTGCAGTATCAAGAATATTGAACTTATATCCTTGCAATATTCACTCCTTCCTCACATTTGCAGTTCAGCTTTTTTCCCTCCTCCTTTTTTTGACACAAATGTGTGTATTTTAGAACCAAGCACTTTCATGTGCTATAGTTTGAGCTTCTTTCTGCTTTGGTGTTACATCTGTGATTTTAACTGCCAGCCTGTTCTGCAAGTAAGTGGTTGGGTTACCTGCTTGTCTCCTGTATTTATCCACAAATCCAACATCTTGCAGCCTGCAGTTCATGCAATTCACCATGCAACATACATCTCAAAGGATGAAGTATGTGAGGTGAAGAATAAATTACTTGTGGAGGGGAAATTGAGATCAAGCAGAAATGGGTATCTCTACTGCTGAACAAGCTAAACGAGGATGTTATGTCCTCTCCAGTCCAGATCAGAAGAGCAAAATTCACAAGATTAACTGCCTGAGAAAGGCTGACAAGCTTTAGAGGCCAGACCTAGTTATGGTCATCTTTTTCCAATAAACTTTTTGAAAGTATTTCACAATTTGTAGGGAAGAAGAGTTAAGTAATTCAGAAGGATAAGTAATAATTGTTTAAAGATTGAATTGCATCTGTTAATTTATATGTTCCTTGTAAAAGCCATCCAGAGGCTTTACGTTTTTATTTAAGATGGGGATCACATAGAATAGAATAGAATAGAATAGAATAGAATAGAATAGAATAGAATAGAATAGAATAGAATAGAATAGAATAAACTTTATGGTCACTTTAAATGTACACTAATCAGCATACATTAAAATGAAATTTCATTGCATACAGCTCTCAAAGAGTCGTCACCTCCAATATACACTACACAAACATGGACAAAATATAAATAAATAAATAAAAATTATGCATATACCCACATACATTACATGACACAGAGAAGCAGCACAACCAAGTTCAGATGTGTACATGTACATAATTAAGGCTGGAAATTTTGGGTCTTTTGCTAGACTGCAATACTGTTCCAGCTAAATTTAATATATGGAAGTGTTAAAAATTTATATAATAGAGTGTCAATTGGCGGATATTTAGCAACTTTACTTTCTAACTGTAAGAAGGTAGGGGTTTTTTTTTCACCTGTATATCAGACATGCTCCCCCAATTTTATTATATTTTGTTGTCTTGATCCTTACTCTCGACTGCTAGGCAATGTCATGTAAATATCTAATCATGCTTTAGTAGTGGCCTCAATTACAATTACAAAAAGTCATTATTATTTAACCAAGATGGTCTTTCAGTACATCATAATTATAAAGGATCCACTTTTTATTAAACAGACAAAAGAAGATTTTGAAGGGCTTTTGCTGTACGTGGTCTGCAAACTTAAGCATTTGGGGTGGGGTTGATTACTCGACTTAGGCAAGTACCGTTATATCTTCTAACCTGGACTGACAATCCATGCAGTCTCTTAGTAAAATTCAAGAACAGTTTATAATTGTTTTCTCCCGCACAGTATGAAATTGTGCCTGTGCTGTTATCACTAAAGTGAACACTTGCCTCTAGTGTGTTTTGATATTGCTGCTGGCAATATAGGTGCTTGTTTTAGTTGGGCAGATGGGATGCTCTTCTCAACTTGGGTGACCCTGATAGGATTAACATACAATACTCTTGGGGTACGCTCCCATTATTCTTCACTCATCCCATCCCAGGCACACCCACACCCACACACACACACATGTACCTCCATGATGAGACATTCACATTTGTGTGAATGAGTGTGGAGTTTGCTGCCTGTTTATATACTGTGAAATAACTTGCCCTGGCAGTTTTGGAGGGGTTACGCTTTTCCTCCTTTTACCTCCCTACTGTTTTCTTGATTAGAGTATTTGCAGACAAATCAGCAAAAGCCATATTTACTTGCACTGATAACGGTACCTAACTGGGCAAAGACATGTCTCCAAGCAAACAGCCAAGGATGACACAGTTTCACTCTGAGCTACAAATATTCTCTTCTTTTGGTCTAATTATAGGCATTGGACTTAGAAACCTGTGTTCTGGTCCTACCTTAGTTGCAGAAGCCCAAGGGGTGATCTTGGGCCAGCGTAGAAGAAGGCAGTGGAAAACCACTCCTGAAAATGTGGCCAAGAAAAATGGAGAGGATTGTCTATGTAGTGAACTTATTGGTGCATGCACTGCACACACTATGTACTCTTGTACCAGTGCTTTTTCTTTAGTTGTGCAATAAGCTTTTCCTGTAGTTGTGGACTACGGCTAAAGATTAAACTGTACTTTTTGTCCTTTCATATGCCTCTTGGACATTTTGGACCAGTTTGACTGATGAACTAGAATGCAACATAGATCTTTGCTGACAGATTGGAAATAAGCAAAGAATCCCTTGTGACAGAGAACCGGTGAGCTCTTTATTCAAAGTATAAAGAATGTCCGGCTTTCTTAAAATATTACACAAACCCATATATTTTTTTCACCTTTCAAATCAAGGATAGCAGCTAACTACTCATCAAAAAGTGAGTTGTCTTGACAATAGATGTCTTTTAAAATACAACTTTGGCCATACGGTCATAAAAACCCAAATGTCAACTTATATTGAATTATATTGAATTCTAGTTTTATATCACGGCCATGGATGTATTGCTTAAGATTCCTTTCTGTTCCATATTATTTACCATGAAATGGACGTATGCTTCATATTAAAGCATGACTGAATGTATGAGCTAGCACACCAGGGAAAAGTTTCCTAAGGTAGGTTTTCGGTTGCTATGTTAGCATTTTTTTGGATGTGTGGAGAATTTACTATAGAGCTACACATGAATTCTCATTGTCTGTGCATAGAATATTCATTTTTGAACAATAATGCCAGAGAAGCGAGGAAAGCATGTCTGAGGTCCTATAGCTGTTCCCTTGGGGAACAGCCATACTGAACTCATTGAGATATACTTTTGAGAAAACAAGATTGGATTTTGCTATAGTGTAAGTATAGAGGAACAACAATAACTGCTTGTTGATTACACAATTGTCATTTTGGTTGGCATAATCCCCGCCTCCAATGAAAACAGCAGTGTCCACAAGGAGATAATAAAATATTTATATTAATTCAATTAAACTGAAGCTAAACTGAAAATATGCAGTTTTTAAAAGCACATTTTAAATATAATTATAGTTCAAAATCTAAATTATTTTGTAAAGTAAAATACCACATCAAGAATCCATCATTATAAATTCAGATTATAGATTAACAGAGTTGGAAGGGACCTTGTAGGTCAACTAGTCCAACCCCCCGCAAGCAGGAGACCCTACACCATTTCAGACAAATGGCAGTCCAGTCTCTTCTTGAAAGCCTCCAGTGATGAAGCTCCCCCGACTTCCAAAGGCAAGCTGTTCCATTGATTGATTGTTCTCATTGTCAGAAAATTTATCCTTATTTCCAGGTTGAATCTCTCCTTGTTCAATTTCCATCCATTATTCCTTGTCTGATCTTCAGATACTTTGGAAAATAGCTTGACCCCTTCCTCCCTGTGGCAGCCCCTCAAATATTGGAACACTGCTATTATGTCTCCCCTGGTCCTTCTCTTTACTTCACTAGACTAGCCATGCCCAGTTCCTGTGTTTTAGTCTGCAGTCCCCTAATCATCTTGGCTGCTCTTCTCTACACTTTTTCTACAGTCATTTTATAGTAAGGTGACCAAAACTGGATGCACTATTCTAGGTGTGGTCTTACTAAGGCTTTCAGTGCCATATTAGTATCAGACAGATAAATAGTAAACATTATGGCATATAGCTACCCTAAAAATAATAAATTGTAAAATCAAATTTCATAAACAGTGGTTTAGCCTGGATCGTCTGAAAAATAAATACAGGTAGTTGACTTATGACCACAATTGAGCCCAAAATTTCTGTTGCTAAGTGAAACATTTGTTAAGTGCATTTTTATGACCTTCCTTGTCATTGTTGCTAATGGAGTTGTTAGTAACACAGTTGTTAAGTGAATCTGCCTTTCCTGTTGACTTTGCTTGAAGAAGGTTGCAAAAGGGGATCATATGACTCTGGGACACTGCAATGGTCATAAATACGAGTCAGTTGCCAAGTGCCTAAATTTTGATTGCGTGACCAGGGGATACTGTAGTGGTTTGTAAGTGTGAAAATGGTCACTTTTTCAGTGCCATTGTAACTTTGAATGGTCACTAAATGAACCATTGTGGTCCACCAGCAGCCTGTGGAGACAGCAACAGAATTGGACAGTGTGGAAGAATACTGGCAAGTCTGGTAGTCTGGGGAGGACTCGGATGTTGGTCCTGCGTTTGATACAGAGATGGAGCCAGGGCCATCTGGGAGTTATGTGCTGACTCTGGAGCCTGCAGAACCTGATAGCGGCGAGGCAGAGGAACAAGGGGAGCCTGTTCCCTGTAAAGGAAGTGCAAAGGGATAGAAACCTTTGCAGGAAGCAATGTTGTTCACTCTGGTCGGTTTGGAACCTAAAAGCTCCATGGTGAATTTGTGCTCCATTTGGTTTTGAAAGACTAATTGGTACTTTAGTCATTGGCAGCACTTCAAAAAAGATAAAGATGGGTTCTTATCGGACTTCTCCTGAAGAACTTTGGCAGACTTCCATGGGACTGTTTATAACTGGTTGAGACTCATTATGGGCTGTGAATGACGATAATTCACAGCCATTGAACTAAAATAAAAGGGTTTTGGATTTAACATGTGTTGGTGTCTCAGGAAGCCTTGGTCAGAACATGAAATATTGTAAGTCGAGGACTGCCTGTATATGGACATACTCAAAAAGTTCAGCTATGCAAAGCACACATATTAGCTAAGAGAAAATTGAGGCAAATTTTGTAATGAATTAATTTTGGTACTAATATTCTAAATAAGTCCACACATTCAATTTTAGTGTATTGCATTTCTCAATACATGAAATAATTTCTGGCCAATTATCTAAACATAATTTGTAAGGTCCAGCCGAGGTTACAGCAATTTCCATTGAATGGAATCTCAGTTTCACTCAGTCATAAATGATATCTGACTTCATGGAAATATTAAGGACCCTGTTTCTACTATACTTATTTCAAACATGGTATTTCTGAAATCCTCATGGACAATATCGAGAGCGAACTATCTTTATTTTCCATTTTTGTATCATTATCCCAAATGGATGCTGATGATCTCTTCTTTACCAAAATTGAATGCATTACAGCTGGGCTCGCAGTGTATACCTTATAATTTCAATTTCTGCTTGCTTTTAGCAGGAAAATAATTGTGTCGATTCCTCTGGGACATAGCTAAGATAGCTTTCTGGATTTATTTTCAAATATACAGCACTGCGCAGGAAACATATCTATGAGGCTATCCTAATACATCTGCTGTTCTTTCTGTTGTTTTTCATGATCGATATTTCTGCTTCATCAATTTAAAATCAAGGGTTTTATTTGGCCTGCTTTTATGAAAGAATATGTGGAACCTGTATTGCAAAGGACATGTACTCTGTATCCATATATACCAGTGGTGGGATTCAATTTTTTTTTAACTACCGGTTCTGTGGGCATGGCTTGGTGGGCATGGCAAGGGGAAGGATACCGTAAAATCTCCAGTCAGAGGTGGTATTTGCCAGTTCTCCAAACTACTCAAAATTTCCTCTACTGGTTCTCCAGAACTGGTCAGAACCTGCTGCATACAACCCCTGATATATACTACATGTGATTTCTTTGGCAAATATGATTGATTGATTCATTGATTGAGAATTCTTGTCTGGTATAGGAAGCTAAGAAGGTTTGGGCCAAGTTGGTACTTGGATGGAATATCATGGAGTTACAGGGGTCTGGGATAGATTGGCGAGTTGAAAACTTTCTGGAAGAGGAAGCGACTAACCATTTCCATATTCGTGTTGTTCTTAGAAGATTAACTACATTCAAGGGAATCTCCAGTCATTTTTCATATCCATGATAGAAAAGAAAAGAATTAGACCCTTCCATTCAATGCAAACTATTTCTGCCATAGGCTTAAATTACCATGATGTCATAATCATATCAGAGATCTTTCAGGAGAATCACAAGTGGAATATAATAATCTATGTTTGATTCTGTTGTCATAAATAGGTCATAATAAGGTATATACATACAAAGATACCTTATTTCTGAGAAAAATAATAAAGGCACTCAGGATACAATAGAAAATCAAAATCAGTAGAGTAATTGAAACAAAAACAATAAGGTACTTATTCAAAAAATCCAAATAGGTAAAGAGTGAAGTTTAATCAAACGTTATTGTGTGAATTACCTCGGCTATTCAAAGAAACTTCCTTTCTCATGAAATTGGCATTGGTAGAAGTTACCCTGAACGCCCTTTCTATCTATGCTGCGAGAGAGCCAGGATGGGTTGACTCCTTCCTATGACATCATTTAGCTGAGTCTGTACTAAGATATAAAAGCCAGCCCCCAGAAGAGACACCAGCTTTGGCGAAGATACTTGACAGACTGAAAAGTGTCTCTGAAAGCACAAATGAATACAGAAATATGACTTGCCCTCTCCAGACGAAGAAAAGGGAGGGGCTGGGCTCTCTCGCAGCCTAAATAGAGCATTCAGGGTAACTTCTACCAATGCCCATTCTCCTCCGTGCTGCATCGAGAGCCCAGGATGAGACATACCAAAGCTTGCATCCACGGGCGGGTCCTCATCCGGCTCATCACACCGACTGTTGAACCACTCGTTGAAGCACCCATCTGCCGAAGGCTGAAGTTGCTGAGGCAAAGGCATCCAGACGGTAGTATCTGATGAAAGGAGATGGAGATGTCCACGTGGCCGGATGACAGATCTCCTCCAAGGGTGCTTGGGTCGCCCAGGCAGCCGAAGTGTGCTGTCGGACCTTGAGGAACCGGAAGGCCCGCAGCTTTGTAGGTCTGCTCAATGCAAGATCTGACCCACCTGCTAATAGTAGGAGAAGAGGCCTTGTGCCCCAAGTGAGAAGGGAAAAGGAAACAAACATGGCTTCTGACTTCCTGAAGGAGGAAGTGCACTTAATTTATATTCTAAGAGTCCTTCCTACATCTAGCGTGTGCCACTGCTGCTCTAAGTCATGGTGCGGGAGAGGGCAGAAGCCAGGCAACATAATGTCCTGGGACCTGTGGAACAGGTGTTAACCTTTGGAAGAAATGAGGGGTCCAGAGTGAGGACACTCTGTGAAAGGAACAAAGGTCCTGTCTGATGGAAAGAGCAGCTATCCGCCTGGCTGAAGTGATGGAAATGGGGAACACTACCTTCAGAGTCAGGAAACAGAGAGACAATGTTCTAAGGGTTCAAAGGGGGCTTTGTAAGGGCATTAAGGACCTCATGAAGATCCCAGGAAGGATATCTGTGAACCACCGGGGGTGCAGGTTGGAAGTCCCCTTTCAAAAAAAAAAAACAACTTCCTGACTGAAGGTTGATGGGATAAGTAAGGAAGTGAACCCCATGAAAGAACCGAGGAGAGGGCCTCCACCTGCCTGTGTAAGGGTTGGGGGCCAAACCTTTCTACAGATCATGCTGAAGGAATCTAAGAACCTCTGCCAACTGGGCTGAAGCAGGAGAGAGACCCTCCCTAAGGAACCCTCGGGAAGGGCCTTCCAGGTGGCATCATAGATGCACCTTGTAGAAGGTTTGCGAGATGCCAGGATAGTGATGATGATCCTTTCAGGAAGATCAGACCTAGCCGCTGCTGCCCAAATGCCACATGGTCAGCTTGAGCCATAGGGGCTCCGGGTAGAGCAGAATCCCCTGATGAAGGGAGGTTAGATGGGCTGGGATCCTCCAAGGATAAGCCCCCGATAGGTTGACCAGGTCTGCAAACCAGGGCGTCCTTGGCTAATAGGGTGTCAGGAGGAGGAGCTCTGCTCGTTCCTCCAACATCTTCCGAATTACTGCCGGAATGATGGGAAGCGGGGGAAAGGCATAGAGGAGACTTTTGGGCCATCTGCACCGAAGAGCATTGGTCCCCTTTGCTCCCTGGCAAGGAAACCTGGTGAAGAATCTGGTGACCTGGGCGATTTAAGGAGTGGAGAAGAGATCCACCTCTGGCGTTCCGAATCTGAGAGAAAGGTCCCTGAATAGAGACGGGGGAATGGACCATTCTGCCTGGTCGACTAGGCTCCTGCTGAGCCAGTCAGCCTGGGAGCTGTCAATCCCGGAGAAGTGGTCCGCCAAGATTGACAACAGGTGTTTCTCTGCTGATAACACCAACCGTAGCACCTCTCCCATGAGGGCTCTGGACCTTGTCCCCCCTTGCCAGTTGACATGAGCTATGGTGGCCATGTTGTCCATAAGGACTAGAACATGAGAGCCAGACACTGAGTGCCTGAAATGCTTGAGAGCTAGAAAAATGGCTCTGAGCTTTAGCCAATTTATGGGAAGGGCCAGCTCTGACCTGGACCAAGGTCCTGAGCTATCTGCCCCTGCACATGGGACCCCCAACCCAGGAGGCTGGCATAGGTGGTTATCATAGCCTGTCTGGGACCCTGAAAGGGAGTCCCTTCCAGATTAACGGGGAATGCCACCAATTGAGAGATCTCTGGATTTGTGGTGGGAGCAGGACCTTGATGGATGAGAAGCTGGTTCCTGTTTATTGATAGGGAAGCAGGAACCATTGGAGTGGATGGAAGTGGAAAAATCCATGGCTCTGGAGACATGACAGGGTAATTTGCAGATCCCGATGGGCCGCAAGGATGGAAGAGGAAAGAATCAAAATGTCGTCCAAGTAGCATTGGATCCTCACTGGAATAGAACGCAGAGATGCCACCAATGCTGCCAGAACCTTTGTGAAGACCCTTGAAGCCGATGAGAGGCCGAAGGGAAGTGCTTGATACTGGTAATGGGTATTCTGATAACAGAAACAGAGAAACTGGCGATGATGAGGCCAAAAGGGGATGTGGAGGAAGCCTCCATGAGATCAATGGAAGAGAGGAGATCGCCCTTCTGAACGCTCTCTAAAATAGAATGCAGAGTCTGCATTTTAATTTGTCTGTATTTTACAAATTGGTTGAGAATTTTTAGATCCAGGATGGTTCGCCACCCTCGAGGCTTTGGGAACGATGAAAAGGCGAGAGTAAGCCCACGTCCCCATTGAGAGGGGGGAACAGGTTGAATAGCTCGGATTTCAAGAAGGTGTTGAATGGCCTGTTTCATGAGGTCTTGCCTTGAAATGTCCCGAGAGACAGGCCAGCTCTAAAAAAAAATTTTTTTTTCCTTTTGGGGGTGGCATTAGGAAGTCCAATTGTAACCCTGACCTAATAGAGCAGAGCATGCAAACATCTGTTGTTGATTCCTCTCATTTGGAGGCAAAGAAGGCTAGGTGACCTCCAATGGGTGGGGAGAATGAGGGATTACTTAGAGCGACGGAAGGAACGACTCCCACCCACCCCCGAAAGGGCCATTTACCAGTAGAAGGTTGTTGGCTGCCAGATACTTCCGCACGTTGGTCTTGGCATTGGGAGTATGGCCTCTGAGAAGGGGGGAAGCGGGATGAGGTCTCCACTCGAAAGGCAGGAGGGCGATAAGGAGCTGGGCGATAGTCGGCTCTCTTCCCAGAGGAAGAGAGAATTTAACATTTATCTCTGGTTTTGATGCGATAAGGTTCCAGAGCATCGCCAAAAAGCTTATCACCCACGAATGGAACTGAAGCCAGCTTCCATTTACGGCGTGACTCCACCTGCCAATTTCTGAGCCCATAACAGTCTTCTTGCTGCTACTGAAGATGCCATGGTCCTAGATGCAAATTTGGCGGAATTGAGAGTGGCATCTGCAGTGAATTCCGCCGCTGCGATAATCTTATTAAGGTCTTGGGGAGACCGAAGGTCAGATGTAGGCAATCTAATCTGGAGTTGGTGCAGCCACCATATGGATGCCTTCATGAAAAAAGGATGCTGCTGTTGAAGGCCGAACAGCCCACTGCCAGAGCATTGTCCAGGGCTGTGCTGACGTTGTAGAAATGCTTATTCAGAGAAGATGGGCGAGCACCTGTCAAAGGGGAAGCGCACTGTTCCTTGACCATGTCCAGGAGCAAAGTGGGAGAAGGCAAAACCCCTGCATGCACTACAGGCTTGGAGAAGAGTGAGTCTCCCTGGCTAGAGGGATTTCCTTGTGGCTCGGGAGCCACTTCCTCTGGCAACAGCTTGGTAGTGACCAAGGCCTTGCTGAGTAATGGCCTGAAGAGAGAAGGATTGAAGGCCAATGCAGAGGATGTCTGCTCTGGGCGAGTGTCCTCTTCCTCTGAAAGATTTTGGCCAAAGGTCTCACCTTAAGTCAGGGTGATGAGGCAGGGAATTTATAGATTGAGAAGGGAGTAGGGCCTGAGTCCTTTCCAGAGGTCGAAGAATTAGCTTGAAGCCTTCAGCCAATCCCTGCCTAATGGCCAATGAGACAACATCTTGGATATTCCCTGGTCTATGCTCAAAGGTAGAGGCAGAAGGCCTGCTGCTGTGGGAGTGAAGGTGGCTTTAGGCCTAGATTGAGAAGAGGTTCAAGGCCTGGAGGGAGGGGGAGGAGCATAGGGCCCAGAAGCCTGTTGGAAATAAGGCCCAGATCTGCTTAGATCCTGAGGATCATATTGTACTGCAAAAGCCTCAGGAGACCAGGATGGAGGATGGAAAGGCTCAAGATAACTTCTCCTCCCTTGGGAGGTCTTGGCTGGGGCCCACGGGTATCACCTGAAACGTGCTATAATTACACTCCCTTCTGTTGAATAGTTCTGTTGAACTGCCTCTCTAGGGCTACATGTCTGCACTTTTCTGCCCTCAACTCAGCCTGAGTTGCCTTCTTAGGGGCTAGAGCCTTAGCTCTAGCAGCCATCTCTCTCTGGACCAATTGGGTGCGTTGCCTACATCTTTTTCTCTTATTGGGCTTAAGAGACTGCTCCACTGGGGGCGGGGGGGGAGCTCTGCCTGACCCTTATCTTGCTCCATTGTAGAATAAAAGGCTCTTGTGATGGAAAGAAACTGTTTGTAAATTTTTCTATTAAGCTCCTTAGGGTATAAATGGCCCCTCGGCTTACAAAATGGCCGCTCACCTCGTGGTGGAAGGCTTCAATCCAAGATGGCCACTGACTATGGGAAACAGGCTCCGAGATCAAAGAATCGCTCCTTAGGCTATAAAGAGCCCTGAGCAAGGTTAGCAAAGGAAAGGGCAGCCTCTGGCTGACACTGTTATCGGTTTGCCAATTGCTTTTTAGACCGCTCAAACCGCAGGCATGGGGGAGGTCTACAGACACTGCCCAACTTGCCTGAACAGCGCTCTGGCAATGCTGCTCCCAACGTTGCAGGAGAGAGAGCCTTGCTGTCCTGGAAGAGCAGCTGCCCTGGGAGCTGCTTGAAGCGAGGAAAAAAGGTACTGAAGATCGCTGTGAGTGCTAACTAACAGAACGCTTTCAGAGACACAGCTACTGGCTGAAAGGAGTTGAGTCAAAAGCTGGAGTAACTTCCGGGGTCTGGCTTTTATATCTTAGTACAAACTCAGCTAAATGATGTCATAGGAAGGAGTCAACCCATCCTGGGCTCTCGATGCAGCATGGAGGAGAAGGATTGTGGTTATAGTACAGTTTTAATATTTTTTTTTCTAATGTTCAAACTTTTGAACATTTTTTGCTCAAACCAGCATCCAAATAATATTTCTTTTGCCAGTTATAGAAAGGACCATTCTTAACCATTCTTTTGCTATTGCTGCAATAATAACTATCTTGTATTCCCAAGTTGATACATTAAGATATATTGGATAAAATTTTTCAGGATTGGATCAGAGTGAAGGATCTGGTATTTTGTATCTCAAAATCAATTTTTTCTTGCTTAAGTGTAGAATGCTTTATTTAAACCTTTCATTTAAGTTGTTAGGGTGAAGGATAAATGTTGATTGGAAAATAAATGCTACTTTATGGAGCATTTTATTTCAGGATATCTGAACAGCTGTCATATTACATAAGTAATACCATTGTCCATCTAAATATAAACTAGAAAATACACTTTTGTGTGTATTCCAGTATAGCGCTAGGTTACTTTTATCAAATGTAGAATGAATATATAAATGTATATACCACATTTCTGATAGTTTAACCTAACAAATCAATCTTTGTAAGCAACTTCATACAACTGGGAAATCAACTCATTTATGCTAAATGGGGCTTGTGGATACAGAATTGCATTCATACAATAACACCATATTGTAAAAATCCTGCATTCAAGTGATTTATAATATGTTAAAAACAGACACAGAATGAGGAGTTGTCAAGAATGTTATCATTTGATCATATGAATTACAAATAGGAGTCCTTCCTAATACAATTCAGAGATACCAAGGAATTTAAGCATATAGTCTCTCATTCAGCTAAGGTTCATTGTTAAATAATAATGAATTCCAAAGAAAATATGAATTCTGGAAGTACATTCCTCCATATATTTCAAAAACAATTCAGACTGAGTTTAGTAAGCTTCCTTAGCGCAGAGTCCATTTACCTGAAAGCTTGTTTTGCTACTTAAATTGGAATATCACTTTAAGGAAACATACTTGAAACTATATGCTAAGTGTTCCGATTATAGCCTTGAAACTTAACTTTGCTTGAGATGCTAGCATCTACACTCTGCCTCTAAGCGAGTAGTTAAACCCAGAGCAACAATTACAATGTAGTGGATTAGAAATCACAATGGACACACTCTGGTGACAGACAGTGCTACCTTGTCAGAATACAGCTGACAGAGGTGCATTCAAATCTACCATTTGGCTGACAGTAATTTGAATCCAATCCAAGATAAACACTTAAGCAATGTACAAGGCATATCATTTCCTGTGCTGATATCAGTTGTGCATAATTTAAAGCATTTGTCATTTGCAGCTTGTGATGACATTGGCTTAAACTTCTCATAATAGATTCACAGTAAGAAACCTACATCAATTTCAATTTCCACAATGAGGTGTGTGTGTGTGTATGTGCATGTAGAAAGTAAGTACTAAGTTCCCAACAAGACACTCTATCTGCAACTGCAACAACCACTTGAACAATGTTATTGTTTGATACCAGTTGGCTTAGTGCCATTGGTGAACCTTGGCAACCATGATGGCTGGATAAACTGAGAAACAGTTTGCTGTTAAAAATATGAGGGTTCAGGACCCATATGATATGGTCACATGGTCATTTGTTATCTTTTGGGGATAGTATATTAATAATAATAAATAATTGGGAAAGACCTGATAAGTGGATAAAAATGCCAAATCCAATCTAAGTGGGATAATGGGGAACACCTTTAAATGTTAAATGTGTTGATGTAATGTTGAATAATACAGTGCCTTTATATTAAAGCTTTGGAATTTGACTGTTTGTCAGGAATTATAGTTATATCAAGCAGGGAAAGGATGGTTTATAAAAATCACATCAAGAAATTGGAAATAGTAATAGCTATTAGACATATAACGCTTCACGGTGCTTTACAACCCTCTCTAAGTGGTTTACAGGGTCAGCATATTGCCACCAAAACATTATAAAGCATGAGGTATATTTTTCTTCCTTCTTTTCTTCCTTAGTTTATATTTTTAGTTCGTTTGTGGCAGTGGGTGGACTGCTGGGAGTTTGCAGGGGTTCGGGAGAGATTCTGTTCAGTTCGAAAAAAACCCAAATCCCACTCCTGGCTGGCCCCTCCCACCCTGCCCCTCCCAGGAGTCTCCAAACGGCCTGTTTTGGATGCAGGTAAGTGCAGGGCATGTGCGGAGGCTCGGGGAGAGCCAAAAGTGGGCCTCCCGGAAGTTTGGAAAGTGGGCCGTTTCTACTTTCCAGAGAGCCTCCTGAGCCCAGGAAGGCCATTTTTGCCCTCCTGGAGGCTCAAGGAAAGCCTCTGGAGCTCAGGGAGGGCAAAAACGTCCCTCCCGCCACCATGGTGCAGGAGGCCGACTAGGCCATGCCCACCGTGGCCACGTCCACCCAGCAACCGGGCAGAGAACCCGTTGCTAGGATTTTTGAATTCCACCCCTGGTTTGTGGCTGTCTCAATGTGACATTTCCTGGCCCATCTGGCTTTAAACTTTTTAGAAGACTATAGAGCTGGGTTAAAGAAGGAAACCGGCATGCCACAAAGCTCTCTTGCCTCACAATCGGGGGGGCTGTGAGTTTGATCCTAGGTAGAGGCTAATATTTGGAATAGACTCTCCTGCTAGAGCAGGGGGTTGGACTAGATGACCTTCGAGGTCCCTTCCAACTCTGTTATTCTGTGAAAGCATATCACTGACTTCTGGCTTCAGATATGCTCCGAGGCTCTCTTGTTAGTACTCTGAGAGCCTTTGAGGCCATTTGTGGGGTTAATCTGTATCCTCAGTCACCTGAATCAAAGGGCAAATGGCTCTGGAACCTTCTTGGGACCAAAGTGGGGAGATTAGAAGGCATATAGAACTTGGAAGGATTGCAATGTCTGCCATGAATAACATGAATAACATGCTGAAAGGACTGCGTTGTAAAAAGGAGAGAGGTGCTGTCATATCCCTCCCCCTCTGTTGAGAGGGGGATGTTCAATTTCAACATAGATGGCCTCTTTGGCCCCCTCTTTCAAATCAGTGGTCCTCTCTGTCCAGAATGGGAAGCTTGCTGTCTTTGAAAGAATGACCCTTGTTTTTCAGATGTAGATCGACTGCTTGTCCTGATGAGTTTGTTCTCCTGTGTTGGGGCATGTATTTGTGAAGTAGTTTTTTTTCCCCCTCCCCAATATAAAGAACTGCACATGTCTGCTGCATTGAGCTCATATACAACATTTTTCATAATTGTGAAAAATATCATAAGTCACTTTTTTCAGTGCCGTTGTAATTTTGAACTACACTCACTAAGTGATCTGTTGTTGCTCCGTTTGTTGTTCTCGTCTGCTCTGTCTGCTCTGTTTTGTGGATTTTACAATGGCTTCCTTTATAGGACTTTGTTATTTCGCTTTTCCTTCTTTGCTTGCGGGCAAACCTTCAGCCCTGAGATGTAGGGTTCTGACTGAACCCAGTTTGTGCTCCAGTGGGTGGTGAGAATCGACCTGATGGCTGCAAAGAATATAAATTCTTTCCATTCCCCACCAGTCAGTTAGAACTGAAGAAGCTTCTTGGATGAGAAGCAAAACATTTTCAAAGGAAAAAAACCAAGAAAGTCCAGTTGCCTTTTGATAAAAAGCGCTTTCGGAATATTCTATCCGTAGTTTTCATTCTTATATTAGACGCTGTCATTTATTTGGCTAATCCTGAATTGTGACAGGAATTTGAACTCTTCATAAGTAATACATGGTATTAATAATAAGTAATACATAGTACATAGTATTACTTATTTGGAATTACTTAATAATTACATAATTAATTAATAATACGTAGTACTTATTTGTAATAACTTATTTTAATTTATTTGCAATTACTTAATTGAATTATAATAATTATTTAATTATTAATTTATTTGTAATTACTTATTTGTGGTTGTAAGCCTTATAACATGTTGCGATTTAGTTTACCCATTTTTATACATTAGATATCTACATCTTTATGGGTGAAACAATATGGGGCTTAGAAAAGAACAGCCGACTAAAAACTAACTTCCTGAACAGATTCCATGGCAATCTGCAAATATTAAGACTGCTTACGCAATATGAATTATTTGATCTGCAAGCTGCTCAGGAGAAACATTGATAGCTACACTTATCCTACTTGTGATTTTTCCAAGGCTGACTACTGTTAGCGTTAAAGAGGTGGGTTTACTGTGTTCTAAGACTATAAGGTAGTTTACATTGTTTAGTGGTTTTTAATGTTCACTGGTTCAATGCATAATGTTGTGGGTTTTTTTTTTTAATTGTTGAATTCATGTACACCATCTGGATGCTTTTCAGAAAAGCTGTGAAGAAATATTCTAAATAGATAAGTTCATTAATTAATGGGCATATGGCTGTTTTTAAAAGTCAGGGCAACCATCCCAGTTTTCCAGATGTCTTGGACATTAATTCCCATTTTCCTTTGCCAGAGTGGCTTGTCAAGTTGAAGTCCAATACATTTAGAGCAGGGGTGTTACGCCGTCATGGTGGTGTCATGTGACATATTGGGACTTGTTTCCCCTTTGCTAAACTGGGTGTGGGCGTGGCCAGTGCGTGACGCATCCAGCCCGTGGGCCGGGAGTTTGACAGCCCTGGATGCTTGGTTGGAGAAAGGTGAGTTAATGTATGGGTGAGTGCATTCAATTAGTTATTGTAGTACTTAAAAGTAGTGCTTGACTTACAACCTTTCGTTTAGGGACTGTTTGAAATTACAACAGCCTGAAAAGGTGACTTGTCCAAGAATCTTGTGATCATTATTTCTGAACTTCTGACAATCAAAGTCAATGGGAAAGCCAGATTCACTTTACAACCATGTTACTAACTGAACAACTGCCGTGATTCACTTAACAACTGTGGCAAGAAAGGTCCTAAAATTGGGCAAAACACAGTTTAACTGTCTTACTTAGTGACATAAATTATGTGCTCAGTTATGGTTGTAAGTTGAGGACTAGCCATACATCCTTTTTTTTCTTCCAATAAAGCAATCTATTATGCTGCTTCAGGGTTATTTTTTATTGGTTCAGATTATACTACCTAAGGGAGTTCATTCTTTCTCCTTGAGACTGGAAGGAGGCAGGCTACTGGGAGAGTTGATGACTAGGAGAAGGAGAAGAAGAGTGAATAGGACCAGCAATGCTTCAATGGAGGATCCTACAGACTTTTATCTTTTATTGAGGATCTTAGATTTGTCATAAGCAGTCATTTTTGCAAAAGATTATTCCGGTCTGAAAGATACACATTTTGCAAATAAAAATACATTTTACAATGCTTGATTAATATTTATAGGTTAGGATGTAGGTATGTACGTATGTATCTATACTTTTGAGAGCAGGCAACAGAATTTTATTTTTAATGTGTGCCAGTGTGCCCACAGGAAAAAAAATGACAATAAAGGTTATCTTATTCATCTACTTTTTGAGAGCTAGTTCCTTGCTAAACTGCCTCTCAAAGACCGATCTGTTTGCCAAATTTTCTTTTGTAAACCCTACCCAGAGAGTCAAATGGTAAAGGGATCTCCATTTGCTGACAGAGAAGGAAAAACTCCTTGTTTAAATTGGGACTAAACAGCTGAAGCTCCAAGTATATAGTTGATTGGGCCAGTACCAGGTAACCAAGAGAAAGGGAAGAATCCAGATAAGAGAACTCAACTTGCATGGTCAGATATGGAGGGCTTCAATATTTGGGCTCGTTGTAAACTTTCAGATTGTTGAGGTCTGACTATAAACCTCGCGTGTATTTCATAAAAACGGTTTTGTCTGCAGCTTCGCATCTTCTTTATCACACAGATGATTTTATTTGGGTGACATTTACCCCTCTTTCAACAGCAGATCCCAGAGTTGTGCACTCCCTCTTGGGAAGTTGTGCACTGCGCAACAGCCAATTCCTTGCATGCTTCATAAGTAGCAAGACAAATCTCCCCCATTTCCATCTGGCCGAGGATTTTTAATTGTTTTACAGACCCCTGCCTACTCTTGAGACCAGCTGTGCTGCCACTGAAGTTGTTTATGAGCATTTTCATTTGGAAATCCAGCTTTGGTCTTCTGAGTATGCCATTCACCCCAGCTCCCTCTTCTTGTCACACATCTGCCCACACAAATGAAATGTTGTAAAGCATGCATATGCAAGCAGAACAAAGCAATGAATTTTGCTGGAGTTGTTCAATCTTGTTTGCTAGTGGAATCTATTTATAGCTCAGACTGTCTCTCCTCCCTCCCTTTTTTTCCCACTCTTCACCAACTGTTTCCCCCCCCCTTTTTTTTTAAAAAAAACTCTGCTAGTTAAAAAAAGACAGTGTGATGCAGCAATCTTTACTGATAGTTATCTTGTGGCTGAGTTGGTAGGGCACAACAGGTTTTGCTTAAATGTATGTAAACCAGATTTAGAGCCCTGCAATTTAAAATGTGGCACTGTACGATTAGCCTGAAGAAATTAATAACAACTGAAACCTGACAATAAAACTCCTTTTTTATGAACCTGTAATCCCTTAACTTGGAGTAGAGTGGCGGCAACTGGATGGAGCTGAGCGTTTACCGGCTGAGTGCCATTCCTGATGCCATGTGGAATTTGCAGCAGATATGACAATAAATGATGGTAAAGAGGCAAATAATATTTCACTTTGGATCCTCTTCTTTCTGCCCACCTGCCCATGCTATGATTTCAGGAGTATTAAAAAGGGAAGGATTAGGCAGAAATGCCACCTGAGCACAAATAAATGTGGTATGTACAGCCTGCTAGTGTCTGGTGGCAAAACCATAGCCAACGTTTCCAATTCCGTGTGTTTCAAATGCACTTAGATTGCACTGGGGTGACAAATCTGTCTGGCCTTCAGAGAAGATCAGAATAGCAACGACACTTAGACTTATATACTGCTATATAGTACTTTACAGCCCCCTCTAAGCAGTTTACAGAGTCACCATATTGCCCCCAACAATCCGGGTCCTCATTTTACCCATCTTGGAAGGATGGAAGGCTGAGTCAACCTTGCTCGGAACTGCCAAACTGCAGTCAGCAGAAGTATCCTGCTGTACTGCATTCTAATCACTGCACCATCACGGCTCATTTACTAAAAGTAAATAAATAAAATACCTTCTGATATCCTCCAAAATACAGAAGTGTCCTTGATATCTTAGTTTGTTTTGTAAAAGCACATTTCTTTTATCTGCGTGCATTCGTGCACTTGCGTCTCAATCTAAGCAGAGATTCTGACCACCGGAAAAACAAATATGGATCCCAAAATAACATCCATCTCTTGCCCCTTCAAACCTCTTCTTAATAGACATCACCATAGCCAGCTTAACAGTTCTGTGTTGTTCTCAGGCTGTCCAAGTGCTGCGGTTGAGGTACTTTCCCGGTCCCCCAAAGCCCTATAGTCTGGATGGAGAGCTTCAACTCAACCCTGAAAAGAAAAAAAAGTGTGGGTGTTTTGTCAATTGTATTGACTCTCATTAGTTTTCCTGCTGCAATTCAAGATGCCAACTTTAAAGTCCTACATGGAGTGGGTCCATATTACTGTAGGTGTGGGAATGTCTCTCATTTGTGATTTCTGCCTATTCCTCCCAGCAGATCAAGGAGATCTGGTTCTAAGTTTCATTGTTGGAACAATGTCCCTTGATATATAAATATATGAATATAAGGCAGACAGATCACTCTACAAAGCATCCATACAAAGTTTCTTTATTGGCTCATCAGGTATCCTCATATATAACTCACGGTTACATTGAGATTCGTCTCAATGTCCAAATCTTTGCATAGCTGAATTCATAATGTAAAAGGATAGTGCTCTTTTCATCCCCGTAATGTGGGATCAAGGGGGTGCTGCTGGGGTCCGGCAAGAGTGGAGGAACCTCCCCCAACCCACCAAGAGTCAATTCAGTGACCAATCAGGATTACAGATGTGACCACATGACATGGATTACATTTCCCAGGATGCCTTAACTACATTTATCATGATGCATTCCCTTAAGGGGACAGCTCTCAATTCCTAACTAACTATCTCAATTCCCATTACCTATAAACTGTCTGGACAGCACACTCCCCATCTGGAATTATAAATTCCATACCAACTAAATATTAATTAACTATATAACTAAGATAAACAGTAAACAGTAACATAGCATCAAACAAAGCAAAGCATGCAAAACTTGAGGTTCAATCTTCAAGTTCAGCCTTTTTCCGCAGCAACACTAGGTCGGTGACTGGTCTGGTGTAGAACTTCTTGGTGACTTTCGTGTCACAGCTTTTATATGTGTGGGAATATAAACATACTGACTATTCCTCCAGGTGTTGGGGCTAGAATGTTTTCTTTGGAAGAAGGCAGGTCTATCTGATGTTATTGTGACTTTTTTTTAAAAAAAAAAAGCCCTGGACAACTATATAGACATTTCTTGTTATGCAATTTTAATGGATTACCGTGATGGATTACCACGGTTGCCTTTGTTATACTGCCCAAAATGCTTTGGTAAATGAGGAGCCATATAAATATATAAAGGAAAAGGAGAGACAGAGACCTAAAGGAATACTTTTTGTATTCGATAAACACTGAGTGGGGAAAGAGTTGTATCATTGATGATAGACTGATACTTCAGTATAATTACTGATGAGTCAGGGCTATTAGAAAGTTCTCCAGGCTGGCCCACGATTTTTGGGAGGAGAAAAACAGTTCTCACACTCTTTCAGGAGCAGCAGTGCAGAGCTCAGAAAAGCTGGGGAGATGAGATGAAAGCTTCCTGGGTTTGTCTGTGCTGAATACAAATCCTGGAGCCGGAACACTCTGCCAGGGGCCCTGGGGAGGCTCTTCAACCCAAGCTAGAGTTGATAATTACGGTAATGGTGTCAGCCTTGTCAATATGACCTGTACAGCACCAGAGTGAAGTAACAGAGGCGGAAGTGATAGAAATGGACTGAACGCATTCCAAAGGCTGCTAAATCATTTTGATCAGAGACAGAAAATGTGGCGTCCTCCAGATAATTTGGATGAAAATTCAGGCAATTCTTTGCCAGGGGTGATTGTGGCTGGGGCAAATAAGTCTGAAATGTCTGAAGAGAAACAGGCTGCCTGCCGCCCATCACATTCTCTCTCCTCTAAAAAAAAATACCCCTTGCAAACAGAAAACCAGAATGGCAGAGAAAAAGTCAGTCTTAAATCTCAAATAATAAAGGATTTCTTGGCCAGGCTTGTGCGTCTTAAAAATAGCGGCGTAATCTTAAAACTACTAACATGCCCAAACCTTTCTGCAGGTAGAAGGTAGCCATTGCAAGCTATTGACCTCCCTGAGCAGTTAATTTATGCTTTCTGGTTAAGAAATTTCTGATAAACTGCCAAAAAAAATGGAGAATATTTTAGAATCCGCAGTGTGAAAATCATTAGCTTCCTCTAGAGAAGTTTGATATATCCAGTCTTGTCTTTGCACATCATTTAATACAGGTCTGCCTTTACACGTGGTATCTACACGGTTGTATTCTAGGCTATTTCATCTGCATTGAGCATCTGGGCACAGAAAGCCATCATCTTAATTGCCTGCAGGGCCATGATATATCTTCATTCAATTTTATTTTGTGCTAAATGGTGAACCAACTGTTTAATAAAACAACTGTTGCTGTTGTTTCCCATTAAACCTGGTGGGATCAGCATTATTATAAGGGAAGATTCACTAGAGAGTGCTTTGCTAAATCCCCCAAACCACTGAGTTAAGCCCTGCTTAACTTAAACAGTAAGTGCTAATAGCAGGTAAAGTAACTGGAATTTTGGTTTTGGTGTGATCCCACCTACGTTATAGTAGCTGCTTTGAAAATTGCATCAGCATTTCAGGAAAAAAAAAATTAAATTTCAGCCCATTGCTGGGAATTAAAAATTAGATTTTACCATTAGGAAATCTTCATGGGACTATTTTTTGTGACTCAAGTTATTTTGTTAGTGATATGTGCTGTTTTAATGTGTATACTCTTTATAGGGTTGGGGGAGAGATAAATGAACCCATTACCCATAAATGGCTGGTATCTCATTGTTTCACCAATCTCATTTGCCTATAAAGTGCGGCATTTGTTGTATTATTATATCTCTTGAAAGCTAAGTTAATTCCATTATAGTCTCCCCTGTGATGCTCCTAGTGTGATTCTTCAGGCAATAAAGTCATGCCCGCCCGTTTAAGATCAGGGAAACATCACTTCCAATCATATTTTATTTTTCTTATATGTATCCATTTCATGTATCCATGACTATGTTTATACTTATACTTGTTATCTTATAATTGCTTGACAAAATAAATAAATAAAATAAATAAATATTCATGTTTTTATTGGAGATACATCCATTTATACAAGTGAGAATGTGGGGGGAAAAAAAATTACAGAATCCCTTTGGTGGAAAACCCATATTATGCTTGCTTTTCTTCTACAATTCCACCCCCCCCCCCGCTTTCCAGAGCATTTTTCAAGCACAGTGAAATAAATTTTATCATTTTCCCAGTTAATAATCGACTTCAAAATTTTTAGTACCAGAGTTAGCTTATTAAAATCCATTAAGCTAGTCCAGAAAGTAGTTTAATTATTGTGCTCTGTTTACATGTATCACTATATTGCAAACAGAGTAGTTTAAGATGCCCTAAAAGGGAGCCAAATTATCTACTTAACCTCATGAGATAAAGAGTTTAAGAGCCTATTTTGGCAGTGGGAAGCCCATTTACTTATTCAGGGGTAAAGTAACTGAGAGAAAAGAGCCAGAAAATGATCAATTTAAGTTTCAGTCCTAGAAGAGTATTTTCCATATATTAACCTAGGTTGATTAACTGATAATGCAGGCAATATATTCAAAGAAAAGGAAACATTTACCTCGTTTGGAGGTAACACTATATATTCAGAAGAGACAGAAAAAGAGAGATAATGGGCTGGATCATTATGAGTGGTTTGATTTTGTCCTTCTTTGCTGCTATTGGTGGAAAAAAATTATTGGTCAAATTCATTGAGAGATTTTGTACTTCTCACTCCCCTCCTAGCCATCTTCCTCTAGATTTCCTAGATCCTAATAGCACTAGGGAAAGGAAGAATATGTCTCCATTTTCCCTGATAATTTATGGGCAGGTAGGCTCCAGGAAATAGGGCAGAATTCCCCACATGAGATATGAGTGCATGTCCAAAGCTCTGCTCGTCAGATGTTTGTTATTTCACAGAGTTAATCCTCCGTACATGGAGATAAGTCAGGAATAGGCCTTTTAGTTAATAAAAAGACATAGCTAAATGGTTCTGGTCTGTGCTATTTATGCAGTTAGATGATATTCTGATTGAAATTCAAGCTTTGTTATCAACACTTTCGTCACACAGGTCCTCCTAGGAAGCAAGCCACTGGATTGCTTTTGCTATTAACTAGGAGTGGTTTGAAATAATTAGTCTATTATCTTCCTCATCCTTTCCTTAATTCTGATGTTCTTCTAATAGAGTTGCTTAAAAATAGCACAGAAGGTTATATCATCCAGAGGATAGCTTATTGCAACTGAATTTTTGGTGGGGAAAGTGCTAGCTGTTGGTTGCTTGGCGTAGCATTAAGAAGTCAGTGAATGTGAGAGAATGGTAAGAGTGGCTCACAGTGAATCGCATATCTCAACACAAGACATGATGATATAATTCGTCAGGAACAGATAAAGGTGAAACGTAATTTTGGTGCTTCTTGGAAAACCCCATTTTAATTTTAAAAAAAAATGGTGGAGGGAAGAGACTTGTTAGCTCAGATGTGTATGTAGATAAGGTTCTCTACTTAAGCAAGAAAAACCAAATGCACAGGTACTGACTAGGTGGAACTGGCTCAACAGTAGTAACTGTGAGAAGGATCTTGGAGTCCTAGTGGACAATCACTTAAATATGAGCCAGCAGTGTGCTACAGCTGCCCAAAAAGCCAATGCAAACCAAGGCTCCAATAACATAGGAACAGAGTCAAGATCACGAGAAGTGATACTACGGCTTTATAATGCCTTGGTAACACCACACTTGGAGTACTGCATCCAATTTTGGTCACCACGATATAAAAAAAAAGATGTTGAGACTCCAGAAAGATTGCAGAGAAGAGCAACAAAGATTATTAGGAGAATGGAGGTTAAAACATATGAAGAATAGTTGAAGGAATTGGGTATGTTTAATTTAATGAAAATAAAGACTACAGGTAACATGATAGCAGTGTTCCGATACCTCAGGGGTTGCTACAAAGAAGAGGAAGTCAAGCTATTCTCCAAAGCACATGAGGGCAGGACAAGAAGCTGTGGGTGGAAACTAATTAAGGAGAGAACCAACCTAGAACTAAGGAGAAATTTCCTGACAGAACAATTAATCAGTGGAACGACTAGCCTCCAGAAACTCTGAATGCTTCAATACTGGAAATTTTAAAGAAGAGATTGGATAACCATTTGTCTGAAATGGTGTAGGGTTTCCCACCTAAGCAGACCTCCAAGGTCCCTTTCAACTCTGTTATTCTGCTATAACACATTCTGTAATCCCTAACGCTAAAGCAGGATAGATGTGTGTATTTTCCAACAGTTGGGTCTATTGACATTAGAATAAGTGTGGAAACTCTCAAGCATAATCAAAAGCTGCTCAGGTCAGGAGCATTTTGTTTGTTTTAGCATGCAGCTTTTATAGACACGGGTCAAGCAAAGAGACAGAATACCAATATTAAAATATTGTATGTGTTGCTATCTAGACCACCGGCATTACACTACTGAATATGAAAGAGTGAATATTTTTGAAGGCTGGAAAGGTGGTTAGCACTAAGTGGAAAACTGAATTTTCCTGTGTAATAATAGTTCCCAGTTTGTGCCAATCTCTTTATTGCATTTTCGGTGAGGTTTGTGATTAAAATGATTATTTAGGTTCTCCCAGAATCTAATTTAAAGAGGAAAATGAAAAGAAGTGATTATGGTATGCATAATCTCATATCAATCTGTTGGCACCAAAATTAGTTTCATTTGTAGTTCCATTTGATTATTTTAGGTGCTGTTAATTTTTTTCTTTATGAATTCAGCCTTTCATAATGCTGTCTGTTCCATATGAAGAAAAACATTCTGACAAAGAGTTGTCTGTTTGTTGAGGTAATTCCCTGTTAGGAGAATGAGCGCATACAGGGAGACGTATTGAGAGTAGTGTTTGAATAATACACACACAGCACACAGATACACTGTACAGTAAATGTAGGATTTTACTTCCAGAAACTTTTAAGCAAAGTTCAAACAAGCAGTCCAAAGTCATTCACAGGTAAAATCAGTCAGCTTTCAGTCCAGGGATAATCCAATAACAAAGTCCAGTATCAAAAAAACAGTTCAGTAACAGACTTACATCAAATCCAAGAATAACAGTCAATTAGGAAGAATGGCAAAATTCTCCAACAGAAGGAAACAGAGACTCACTGAGACACACCCTCTTCTGAGACTAAGACAAAACTAAACAATCCAGGTTTCTGGCTCCATCTTATGGCCGTTTGAGAAACCACACCCAATTACAATTTTGTTGCATTCTTAAAGATACAGTATTAAAATGTCTATCCTGGTTTATATATTTCCAACCCAAATAACTGTTAGGTGACTTATATTCCTAACATTGTTGACTATTTCTTTTTTTGCAATGCATTCTAAAAAGAATACAGTAGAATTTCAGCAGAAATTCAACACATCCGCCATTCTGTTTCCTAATGCAAAAATAACATGAAATTCCATGCAGATAAGGAGACCCAATTTAAATCCAGACAGGCTCTCAGGTCCCAAGATATAACTGAACACAGGAGCCCTTTTCTACTTAGAGAGAATCTTAACTTTCTGGTTTTGGTCTTTGCCAATGATGTATATTTTTATTGTGACTAAACTAAGATGCAAGTAAACACCAGGTACCTAGTTTGCTTTTGGTACCATTTTTTTTAACTCGATGCTTCCACCTGGTTATGGCAAAGAAGATCCTGCAGCACATTAAGCTTTATGCAAAGATTTTTGCTGCTTTGCTCATTGAATACCTATTCTGAACCTTTAAAAAGCACGCAGAGCCCTCGTTTCTAAACAGACCGCCAGCCGAAGTTCAACAGGAACTTCTTAGAGTCCCATCTGGAAATAATGCAGATTGAATCTCGGTCTTTCTCTCTTGAAACTTTGTGTAAGTTATCTAGTATGCTTCATGTGATTGGGACTGTTGCGGATTGAAGCATCTGTCTGAAAGAAATCATCTGGGTCTGTGCCATGGCCATAATATTTATTTATTTATTTATTCGTTCATTTACTTATTTACCCATTTATTTATTTATGACAGATGACTCAGCAGAAGATCAAGAGTCAACCTGTGGCAAAATTGCTGGCAAACAAACTTAATAAATAAATCAGAGCAGGTGAAAATGTTAGAAGGTACCTGTGTAATATATATGGTATATCCTGGGTCTAGGTTATAAAAAGAGCCAGGAACTACAGGGAAAAAAAAGGAGGGGTTGCATTGCAGATGCTGCATGACATGCTTGGTGGAGAGGACACCACCTGATGAATGTGAAGTGTACACCCTATCAAATCCCTGAGAAAAGGAAGAAGACTGTAAAGAAAAAGTGGGAACACGCTGTGTTGCGTTAATGGAGATTCAGATACTGGACAGTAGAACTTTATGACTTAAAGGCTTTGTTTGGCAGTAAAACAGCCAGGTGATAACAAAAAGACATTCTCATATCAGCAGAGTCAGACACGACTTAGCGACTGAACAACAACAAGGGGGAAGAAGAGCCCGAAATAAAGCATAAGCAGAAAGTGAGGGAAAGAGAATTGAGAGGAATTTAAGTAGATTTATTTCTTAAATTCTATGTCCGTATGTACTATCTTGTACATGCTGTCTTTTGTAAATTACACTGTCACTTGTATATAATGATAGCTCACACTTTACTAGCATAAGTGTCTTATGCTATAAGTGGTGTACAGAATAAAGTACCTCATTTGTTTGAGTACTGACTGTGTAGGTGTGCCTGTATAGGATCCTGTCCTGACCCATCCTCTGACAAGAGCTCCTATTAACCCAGTGTTTCTCAAGTTTAAAATGGGGGCACCCATTTTACTTCATTATACTTCAGCTTCAACCATAACAATACAAGAGCAAACAATAGATACAAACTCCAGGTTAATCGCACCAAACTTGATTGCAGGAAATATGACTTCAGCAACAGAGTGGTCAATGTCTGGAATACTCTACCTGACTCTGTGGTTTCTTCCCCAAACCCCCAAAACTTTAATCTTAGACTGTCTACTATTGAGCTCACCCCTTTCCTAAGAGGACTGTAGGGGGTGTGCATAAGCGCATCAACGCGCCTACCGTCCTTGTCCTATTGTTTCTTTTATATATATTTTTTATTTTTCTTATATGTATCCATGTATTCATAACTATGTTTTTACTTATACCTATTATCTTGTAAGCAATTGACAAATAAAATAAAATAAATAAATAAAACTTCTAGAATTCTGGGCATTGAAGTCTACCCAGCTTAAAGTTTCTAAGGTTGAGAAATGCTGTGTTAGCCTCAGCCAACATAGCCAACGGCAGTAGAGGTTCTGCAATTCTGTGGAATCAGAACTCCAGAATATCTGCCCTTGCTTCCAATCCATTGTTGTAAAATCTTTCCTGTTTAATAATGTATGATCAAGACCATGATATGAGACTTGTTTAAAAGTAGATGTCATTTGTCTTCGTCACCAGTTTTAAATGCTTATTTATCACTCTAGTGGAATGGTGGCTAACTTTTTGGGGGCTCCCGTGCTGATAATTGCATGCACACTTGTGTGCTTGCGCTCACATGCCATCACCCAGAAGGCAACGCATGGCCCCCCCATACTTGCTGTGCATGTGCGCACAACCCACGCAACCTGCATTGCATGCTTTTGCGCATGCGTGCATGACCTGCATGACCACGCTGCGTCCTTCTGCGCAGGCAGCGTGTCTCCCATGCTCCGTGGCACATGCGTGCCAGATACCCAACAATCATCTGGCGGGCGGGCGGCGCATGCACTTGCGCAGTAGACTTTTTCTGGGCAAGGGCTCGCATGCCGGCAGTAATGGCTCTGCGTGCCACTTCTGGCATGTGTGCCCTAGATTCGCCACCAGGGCTCTAGTGAGTAGTAAAAAATATTTGTTCATAAAGTGTGTGCTACTGTATACATGGGAACATTGTCTCTAATAATGTTGCTGGATTGCTTGCATGTAATCCATAATATGTACTTCTTCTAAAGCACACACATACCAGTGTAGAAATAATGGTGTTGTCATTTGGTACTGCAAGATCGTTTAGAGCAGGGGAAATGAAGAGAGCCAGAAAAGCACACAAAACTTGTTTCTTCCTTTCCTCTTCCCCCCATCCCCGCTTCTTATTTTCCTTCTGCTTCCTTCCCTTCTCTTGAGTTCATGCTGATTTGTTTAGAGTTAGTGATGGTGCTTGTCTAATAACTCCCAGGGTGCTGCATTAGGGGGAAAAGCACTAGAAAGTACGTATCATTGGTACTTACTTTAATTGCACACCTCATTATATATATCCCCTAATTGTGATGACTCAGTGGGATATGTTATCGCCAGGATCACAGCCACCATGCCGCTGAATTCCAGCTGGGGAGCAGCAGAAGAAGAGGGACATGGCTTCCCTATCTGCAGCCCGCTTGTGACTTCGGGGCCACCAAAGGTGACCGCTACGAGGGGGGGGGCAGGGGGAAAGATGTTAGTCTCTTTTTGCCTCATTCTGCAGGTCAATTTTTTTTGTATCCTGAATTATTTTAATTCAGAAAGGGCATCTTATAAAGGGCAGTGCCCTTGAACGGTTGCCTTTCGGCTGCAAGCAGCCATCCAGCGATCGAGGGATGTCAGCAGAAGGAGAAGGAACCATATTTTTTCAGGCTTTATCTTGTGGTTTGTGAAGGAGGTAAGGTTGCAAAAGGAGATGATTTGCCCCTCGGAGCCATCTCATTCTTGATTGATGATTAGACGCCAACGTGTCATTGTTGATTCATAGCAATCACATGCATAGATTTTCTCTGTGATGATCCGTTTCTAATCTGGTCTTTTAGATCTCTCAGGGGTATACCAATTGCCACTGTAAATGGGTCCATCTACTGTGCTGCTGGTTGTCCTCTTTCGCAGCATTAGAGTCTTCTCCAGAGAACTAGATCTTTGCCTAATGTGCCCAGAATATGATAATTTAAGCCTGGTCATTGAGCTTAGCCTTGAGTGAGAACTCTGCGTTGATGTAGTCAGTTTTTTTTTTCTTCTTGGCTGTCCATGGTACTTTCAAGTGTCTTCTCCAATTCCACGTATAATGTGGAAAAAAACAGGAGGAAATTCTGTGACCAAAATAGCAGTAGCATTTAGAATTATATACCACTTCATAGTGCTTTACAACCCTCTCTAAGCAGTTTACACAGTCCGCATATTTCCCCCAAGAATCTGGGTCCTCATTTTACCTACCTCGGAAGGATGGAAGGCTGAGTCAACCTTGAGCCGGTGAGAATCGAACTGCCAAATTACAGTCAGCTGGCAGTCAGCAGAAGTCGCCTGCAGTACTGCATTCTAACCACTGTGAGCACAAATAGAATGCTGGCGGAATTGCATATGGCTGCTGAAGTGCTCTCCCCAATCGCCATCTCCCTGGAGAAAGCATCCTCGTTCCCTTCTAGTTTATTTTCACAATTTCAACAAACTAGCAGAGCAGCAAAACCAATAGGAGACCGTAGTTGCATATGCATTTAACTTTTTAATCTTAACCTTTTCTTGCTCTCTTTGATTGCATTCTTTGCTATAATTGTCTTTCTCTGTAAATAATTGTACATCTATGGAGATTCTCAGTCATTCAGGTCATGGTTGTCCCAAAAGTGCTTTTTCAAGAGGCAACTGGACTTCCTGGTTTTTCTTTGGAGACAAATATAACAATATATAAAGGTCTATTCAGAATCCTCTCCCCTCCCCCTCCATTTCCTAAACAAAAATCTCTTTCCAACATTTTATGTCTAGGATAACCATTTCTATAATGGGTAATTTTCATTATTATCAGAAATTGTCAGAATGCTTTCTTCAACCATCAGAAGCTAGGAGCAGCTTTGCAAATTCAGGACGTGAATGAATAGAATGGGAGACCCTTTCGCTGGAGAGCCCAGCAGTAGGTTTATCAATGCATGCTTGCTTAGATGCAAATATAAGTGCAAAGGAACAGAGATATCTTAAAAGTAGCAGCAGAAGGTCACAGTTGCTTTGAGGGTGGATGATTTGCATGCACTAGTATAGGAGACGAGCAGGCAAAGCTAGGGAGCAGAGTTAAATGTGTCAGCAGCTTAGAGATCATAGTTGTCACAAATGATCCAAGTCTTGCCCCCTTTGAATTCCTTTGACCTTTATCTGCACCCATTTAGTGCTGTCTGTTAGTTGACTAGATTCTTCTGTGTTGGCTTGAATAAATCTTCCCTCCTGCAACCTAATGTATGGCCCTGATCCTTTGCACCTGACAACTAGCATTCCTAAGGAGCCTTCCTTTCTAATGTGCAAGCCTGGTTAGTAGCTATTCTGACATATCTGAGAGGATTCAATGATTGAGGATGGGAGTTTCAATAAATGAGTGGGTTCTGGTATTGTAGCAATAATTCATTACAATTGCCCAAGAGATGCTGGCACTGTAGTGGTTTGACTGGTGCTCTTAGGGCCACATTAGAAAAGGATAATGAAGAGAGAGGGGAGGAGACTAGCAGGCACTCATGGTAGACTAGAAACCGCATCTGTAAAAACTGTATGCAACTTACAAGGATATGATGACCTTTCATTTAAATTACAGTGATGTAGGAGATGAGTAGGCCGAGCTGGAGGGCAGAGTTAAACATGTCATTAGTTTGGAGTCATTGTGCAGCCACAAGAGACCCAAGCCTAGCCCCTTGTGAATTTTGTTGACCCTTATCTAGCACCAATTTAGCCTGGACCGTTAGTTGCTCAGATTCTTGCATGATAGGAGGCAAGAATAAACCCCTAGTGCTTTGAACTCCACTCCTGTTCCTGGTTATTTGAAAAGTAATGAATTTTTTAAAATGTGCACCTACTGATATTTCTCACCTATGTTGGGGAAACAATTCTAATGGTTATCTTACATGCAGATGTTTGCTGATAAAGTAATGGAATCATTTTTTGCATTCATAAAGAACTAAGTATAAAACCTAGGTGTCAACTATTAAAAAGGAAATCTGCAACTCTGGAAGCGGCGTCAACAGTGTTCTAATTAATTTATTCTGATTCACTGATCGCAGGAGAGATCCCATAAGTAAGCCTCTTGCCCCACTTTAAGGATGTCCCACTCAGTTAGGCAGCAATGCCTCACCAACTTATGTAATCTAAAAAGCAATGTACATTCGGTCTTAGTTAGAGCTTGGATAATGTTCATCTGGATTAGCATTACAAATCAGGAAGTTGAAAAATCAGCCTAGAAAAAAGCATTACCAAACCATTTCCAAATCTTGCCAAGAAAACCATTTGCATGGTTACCAGAAGTCAAACTGGATTTGAAGATAATTTTACTTACTTCTACACTGACCTCAAAGGTCATTCAATCCTGGAGTGTAATTCTGTTCCATTCACTGGCGGATAAATACACTTGATTATAGATTAATGTATATATTATTTGTAACCACAGTTGCTTAGAGCCAAGCAAATAGGCCATGTATTTGCCTAGAGGGCTTGTGTTCTATTAGTAGGCACTATTTGTCATCTTCAATATTAGCACTTTTCAGACGTGCAAATTCTTTTTACAGAGATACTATGGGGAAGTTTATTGTTTATTTAAATTTATTTTAGACACCTATTCCAGTAGACTCCTGGTTTAGAAAAACATGTACTCTTTTATTAAATATTCATAATCCATTGTGCAAGGTGGAGAGAGAACAAAGCTCCATACTAGAAAATTGATAACTTTGCATTCTGTAAGCTGTATGGATACAGCAAAGCAGGCACATTTGAGATAGCCTAAAAATAATGTCAAAATACAAGGCCTCTTATATTTATTTATCCTAGTATTTTTCCCAAGAGATACCTTTCCAAGAAAGTTATACCACGGAATATACAGAAGAATAATTTCTATATTAAAAGCATCCATCTTGCACTTAGCAACAAACTAGATCTATAGTCTAAATCAGGCAATCTTTAAAATGATGAAATATTTACTGTGTGTGATCAGGGTTTTTTGTTATGTTTTCTAACATGCATAACCATTTACAAATGATAATCAGTGGCAACCTTACTGTAAAGCGTAAAGTACAATCCTTTATTACATTATAAAATAATTTAGACAAAGGGAATTCTATACAGACAGTGTAAAGAAAGTAGTAATAGTTCTATTAGCCTCAGGCAAATGATTCAGCCTCAGGCAAATGATTCAGTGTGTTGTGATGCCACAGCACAAAGCTTTTGTATACTGGAACTCATATATGTCACAACATCCCTTGTTTTCTCACTTCCTTCTCCCACTGTATCCCATGACTGCTTATGGTATGTTTATAACTTTTCCATGTCTTTATCATAGATCATCATTGATCATCATCATCTTTGTGATTGTCCTTCTTACAGGTTCTTTCATTCACACTCGGTCTCGGTGACTGTTCACTTTGGGCAATGATTAGTATACGTAGATGAGTAGCTTTATGCAAGAAACTATATGCGCAGAGAAAAAAATTATACAGCAACTCACAAAAGGATTTCTGCCTGGAAATGGATACTTCCTTCTCTCTTTAAAAAAAAAAAAGAAAGAAAATGATTATTGAGAAACTATATTGAGAGAGAAAACCTCCATACCTGACATAGCTGTAATCCAGTTTAAAGAATTAAAAGTCATGCAGTGAAACCCAGCAGGATATCAATTCCATTACCAAAGATAGTTTATGCAAACAGAAATTGATGTGATGACAGACTGTGAATATCAGTCCAACCAATTAAAAATATGCCACTTAGTGTCATAAAATAAACATAAAACAGCTCATTCCTATATCAGTTTTGACCCTAACAATTGTTCCATCTTTTCATTCTACTGGATGCAGCAAAGCAGTGCATGCAAGAATGGATCTCCAGCACTATAAATATTTGGCTATAAATGAAAGAGCAACTCTTGTCAATAAAGCTATGCAACCAACCTTTCACCTTATTTACCCCTTAGCTAGCCTTGCCTTAGTCTCTGGTGATGTATAAGTGGTGTATACTGTGCGTGTGCCCAAGGACTCTACCTGCCAGTGTTCAGGAGAATCAGCAGGGAGGATAATTTAAATTCTAGCAGGATTTTCTTGGAAGCAAACAGTTGTTCTGTATCACCCAAATGTTTTTAGAAACAATCCATAGAACAGGGCTGCATGGGGTTGTATGTGCTTAATGACATTTTAAATTAAGCAAACCACAGAGTTAGAGAATTAAGCTCTTTGCACTGAAATCTGAAAACTTAAAGAATGGTTCTAGTATTTTAAAGTAGTGACAAAACCGAATTACTTTTTCTTTTTCCCGGGGACATATTCTGATACTTTCCAAAAAATGAGGTGGAGAAAAGTTTTATCATATCTAGTGGATTGGATTACAACCCACTAGTTATGATAAAACTTTTGGATGAAGGATGTCTTTTGGAGATTCTTACTTCTTGGTCTTTAATATGCTGGAAATGAGGCCTCAGTGGATATTGAAATAAATAAATGAACAAGATAAAGTGAATAGCTACCTTTCCTGTTCTTTCAGTATTCATACTAGTAAACAGAAAAATACAATGACATTAAAACAGATGGGTAAATATAATTAATTCTTTCTGCCTAGGTTCCATTTCCAGCATTATGGATAGATAAATATTTGAGTAAAAGGGGAACAGATTTCATGCCAAAGTTTAAAAGCTTGCTTTTGGAAATACTTACAGTTAGATCGTTTGGTAAAACATACCTTTCATGTAGGTTTATGGTAATAGCTTTGTAAGTGCCAAATAGTCAGAAACATCAATAGAGGAGAATATTTATAGCTCAAGGATGAAATGAGGTGTTCTTTGAGTGCACTGATTATATTACCTAGCTTGGATAATGAAATGTCTAGTATCCCTCAGTCAAAAATATTGGTATTCTGAAAGATTAGTTGCATATGATGTGTGTGAGTGATACAATTTCTCTACTCTTCCTCCTTTCCTCAATAGGTATTCATAATCTTGTCTATATTATTGATTTTCTCATTGAGTATTGTTCATTCAAAATATGCAGTGTTTTGGAATGTAATTTTTCTTTCTTTAGTATCTTGCAGTAGCTTATATCTAATTGTATTTTTCCCTTGCCATATGAACTTAGAAATACCCTTCTGCCAATGGATTGTTAGTTGTAAGTATTGATACCATCTGAAATGAAAAAGCATCTTTGGTAAAATATTCATCTTGATCACAGAGATTCTACCCAATAATGATAAGTGCAGTTATCCCATCTTTGTAAATCCTGTTTAATATCCCTCCAAAGAGAAACATAGTTGTTTTGAAACAATTTTATATTTGTATTTGTTAACATAACCCCTAAATATTTCACCTTTTTCTCAATCCTAAAACCCAACTTTTTGTTCAATATATCACTATCCTGAGAAGAGATATTCTTGATCAGCATTGTTGTTTTCTGTTTATTTATTTTGAAACCTGCCAAAGCCCCAAACTCATTCAATTTCCTCATCAAATATTCTATATTGTCTTTTGGGTCCTATAAAAATATAACCAGATCACCAGAAAAGCCCTCAATTTATAAACTTCTTTCTTAATATTTATGTCCCTTATTTTACCATCTTGTCTAATACCTCTATTCAGAACTTCCAATACCAATTGTGATTTGACATTAAGCTGGAAGTCAATGCTTCTTTTTCTTTTCTTTTTTTCTTATCCTTCCTCACTTCTCTACCCCCTCTTCCTTCCCACTGTTTTCCTATTTACTTTTGTATTTTGTATCTTACAATATTTTATAGCTCAATAAAAATGTTAAACAGGGAATGTAATTTTTCCTTTGAATCTTGGAGGCTGAGATTTCAGTTTCCTAACTCAGCAGTATTTCCTGATAAATTAGTAACAACTGCATGAATGGAAAGGATAGTAATGGTTTGTGCCATTAAATTGACACTAGCAATATCTGAATGTACAGTATGCAGCCACTGTGTATTCACTAATGAAAGTGAGCAGGTATATTTGACAATTGCTCAACCTTTCTGTTTTTTGTTTTATTTGAGTTGAAAGGTGAGAAGAAAATGTAGCTCCACTTTGCACAAGACAGTAAGAAAAAAAACCCTCAAATCAGTTGTCAGACACAACTTCCTGCTGTAGTATCCTTAATTTGATAAAGTTAGAATAAAAGAAAACATCCATGCAATGAGGCTTGAACAGTCGTAATTCTCATGTGCTGTATCATTTCAACGAGGTTAAAGGATGCAATAATTGTATATCTCTTTCTAAATGTTTATTTATTTGATTTATATTCTGTTCTCGTGACTTATTAAGACAGCTAAGAAAATGTAAGAAAACACAAAACAGAATCCAAAAGAGGCTTCCACTATAATTAATCCTAAAATAAATAAAAAACAATTAACAGTGAGAAGTCCAGTAAAAGATATTGCATCATTTCAGATTTTTTAAAATGCTGAAAGTGTGCAGTAGATGTGCCAAAAGCAGTTAACAGGGTGTGGGTGTTCCATAACCTGGGAACAAAAAAAGAAGAAAGTCCTTTCTCACATGGCTTCTTATAGCAAAGATATCTTCAGAAGAAATCTTCCTTCAGATCTTAAAAATCGGACAGGTTCGGAGGGTAGTGAGAGACCCTTTAAAACAAGAGTCCAAGCCTTTGGGGACTTAAACATATGTGCAGTGCTTTCAATAAAATCCAGTAAGCAACTGAAATTTGTCCAGTTGCTTCAAGATAGTTCTTGTGTGGGAATTTCTTTTGGGGATTGCTCTTCACAAGGAGTAGGGGAAGGGATTGTTGTGGAATTCATGAGCATAGACAAGACGCGGTAGTTTTAAATATGTATTAAAATTAAGAAATTCAGTGTTGACTGAAACTTATAAGTGGTACTAAATAATCTTTTGGATGAGTTCAGCATTGGAAGGGGAATTTCAATAATCATCAAGAATGCAATGGTCAGTCCAGCTTAATAGTATGGAGTTTGGGGATAAAAATATGTTTCAATCTTCTAAACGTTGCTTGCCTATTTAATAAGATGAAAAACCTCAATTTTACAACAATGCTCATTTATCATTTTTATCACAGATTATGGTGGTTCTTTCTCAGAAAGCCATTTAAAAACGAACTCTAGCTCCTTCTAAACATGGGTATATTGCATTAATTAAAGAAATTGTAGAATGCCTTAAAAATAGCATACCGACTACATAGGCATCCTAATTCTCAAAGTCATCAAGAATGAAGAATGTGCGCAGAATGCACATTCTCCCTTGCAGTACAGAGTCTAGAAATATCTCCAGTCAAATGTTTGATCCCTGACGCAAAAGGAGATCCTATGTGTGAAAGAAAAAAATTATCTCAGTAGAATTGCTCTGAAGAGTAAAAAAAAAAAAAACCAGCAGCTACAGGATTCAGAATAAGGCTAAAGATTTTTAGGGTGTATTTCCACAACTGGTTTATCCGTTTTAATAGACATTCCTTCCCCCTCCAGGGAACTCTAGGGATTTTTGCTCTGTGGGGGATTGACTGATGACCACTGCTATCTTAAAGACAGATTTAGCAGCTACCTCATTACTTTTCTAATCACTCCACCCACTCATATACTTTAGGGATTCAGTCGGAAGGGGGAAAAAGATGCAGCTTGTAGTGATGTCTTTAATTATGCCTACTTCTGATGTTAAAAAACCCTGAAGGATTATTCTCTAAATTCACCAAGTTCCCTCTTCCCACATAAGCCTTCCACACTAAATGTTTGCATTTTGTTAAATCAAGAACAATCCGTAGAGAAAGGTTGCTCATGACCAAGTGCGATATATAATTAAGTTCCCAATCAATTTTATAATCCTAAGTACAACAAAACAAATGATGCATTGAGACCCTTAGGTAAAGTATTGTTGAAATGTTTCTTAACAGAAAGTAGGAAATCTCTGACCAGCTGGCTTGTCTCAAGTCTGGTTTACTGCGTCTCCTTCCCATTCTGTCTTCCTGAAGCCTTTTAGCTTGCTTTAATGCTAAAAGGTATTTTAGGCATTGCTTTTTAGGCCTTCAAACAGGGAAAAAGAAACATAGCTGTTAAGAGCAAGCCTGTTATGGTTCGCTGACAGCTTGTGCAGACAGCAGCGGAATTGTACAGTGGGGAAGAACGGGGACCAGTCTGGGAGTCTGGGGAGGACTCGGACAAGGGTCCTGCGTCCGATGCAGAAATGGGGCCAGGACCATCTGGAAGTTGTGTGCTGACCCCGGAGCCTCCAGAGTCTGGCATCAGCGAGGCAGAGAAACAAGGGGAGCTTGTTCCCAGTGCACGTGTGTGCAGAGCTGCTAGAAGGCAAGAGCAGTTAAGACAAAAAGAGCGACTCAGGAGTAAGACTTGGAGGTGATTGCCCCTCCCCTAGAGTATGAAGGAAATGCAAAGGTAGAGAAACCTTTGCAGGAAGCAAAGTCGTTCGCTCTGTTCGGATTAAACCTTGAAGCTCTGTGTGCACTTTCTACTTCGGTTGGGTTTTTTATAGTTAATATTTATTTATTTATTTATTTATTTATTTATTTATTTTGATTTGTCAGTCGCTTACAAGATAATAGGTATAAGTATATTTGGCACTTTATTTTTATTGGCAGCAATTCAAAGGAGAGAAAGGTGGGTGCTTATCTTGAGGGACTGTTTGGGACTCGTTACAGGCTGGGAATGAACATAATTCCCAGTGTTGAAATAACACAAGAGTTGTTTTAACTAAGTGTGTGCTTAATTATGGTCTCAGGAAGCCTTGGTCAAAACAGACCCTATGCCCCCTTCTTAAGCCTCACTTATGTATCTCTAAAGTGGAGTACAGATTACAAGTCCTTGATTAACCATTCGTTTGGTGGCTATTTGAAGTTACAGTGGCGCTGGAAAAAAATGACTTAATACCAGTCCTCACACTTAAAACCATCATAATATCCCTATGGTCACATGATAAAAAGTTTTAACTCTTGGCAACTGGCATGTACTTATTTATGATGAATGCAGTGTGCTGGGGCTACATAATCTACATCTGTGACTTTCCTAATCGACTTTTGACAAGCAAAGGCGATGGGGGGGGAGCCAAATTTGCTTAAAATTGTGTGATTCACTTGCTGTCTTTGGTGATTCAATTAACAAGTACAGCAAAAAAGACTGAAAATTGGGTACATGTCACTTAACAACTGCCTCACTTAGCGATGGAAGTTCTGGTTCCACTTATGGTAGTAGAATGTATGGAGTTTGGATATGTCCAGGTGTAAGCATGAGGTATCATAGGTGAGAATGGATACCGGCTTATTGTGTACGGATAAGCATATATACAGAAGATGAAGTGCACTATTCCTCCTTACATTACAGGCCATGGAAAGTGAACAATATTGATCTTAGAAACAGAGGTGATATTCAGCAGGTTCTGAGCAGTTCTGGAGAACCGGTAGCGGAAATTTTGAGTAGTTTGGAGAACTGACAAATACCACCTCTGACTGGAGATTTTACAGCGTCCTTCCCATGCCACGCCCACCAAACCACGCCCACAGAACCGGTATTAAAAAAAATTGAATCCCATCACTGCTTAGAAAGCTCTCTTCACTTTCTTACAGCCAAAAAAAAAAAAAAAACCCACAATGATGGGAAATTAAAATACAGCCCATATTTCCTGGAGAATTTAAAAATACACTTCATGTTCACCTTTAATTATCTAATATTATGTGCAGGATCATCAGTCCATCTTATTCAACCAAGGGGTATTCATTATTTCATATCAGGAATGGTTTGCATGGCAATTAGCCAGCAAATGTTCAGCTGTACAGTTGGAATACCCATATCATCTATTGACAACTGATATATTACATAGATTAGTGACTGATTAAGTAATGCATGTATATGTGAACATTAACTCCTATATAATATGTATGCTATTAATATGCACATCACTCATTAACATTCCTCCACTGTACACAATTGTCCAAATTAATAAATCTATGTTTGTTTACTTTGGATTATCAGCATATTGGAAATCTTACCTTTTAATATTGTAGCTACTTTTAATAAGAATCTGACAAGTTTTCCATATCTCTTTCCAGTCTTCCTTGAAAAGGAGCCATTCTTTCTATACCTAACATGCTCTGCCCTCTTTCAGTTTCTCCCACTTTTGAAGAGACAAAAATATCATTTCTGAATCCTAAAGGTTGGAGCATGCTTCCATTATGGAATCCCAAAGTGCTTTTCCAAAAGGCAACGGGACTTTCTTTGTTTTTGTTTTTCCTTTGAAAATGGGTCTTTCTGGTTTTTCTTTGAAGACATTTTGCTTCTCATCCAAGCAGCTTCTGGATGGCTTCTTCAACTCTCCAATCAGAGCTGAAGAAGCGTCTTGGATGAGAAGCAAAATGTCTTCAAAGAAAAACCAGAAAGTCCAGCTGCCTCTTGAAAAATAGCACCTTTGGGACAACCATGACCTGGACAACTGAGAATCTCCATAGATACTTCCTTTGAAAATGTTTAGGTTCTACAGAAGCTTCTTGGATGAGAAGCAAAATGTTTTCAAAGTTAAAACCAAGAAGGAAGAGTTGCAAAAGCACCTTTGGGAGAACCATGACCTAGATCAGGGGTCTCCAACTTCGGCAACTTTAAGATTTGTGGACTTCAACTCCCAGAATTCCTCAGCCAGCAAAGCAAACCTAGATCATAGAGGATTTCCAGAGACATTCTTCCATTAAGGGCTGTTTGGATTCCAACCATGAATCTTGGAATGGTACTGCACATGCAGCAAAGTCCTCATTTTTTTTGGTTATTATTGTCAAACTTGCTTTATTTTTCTAAGGCTGTTCCCAATATTCTAGAAAGAAAGGAAAAAGGTTACTTGTGATTTTCCCTTTTTAGTGCCGTAATAAAACATTTTAGTGCCGTAGTAAAACTTGCCACATTTCTTTGGATATTCCATCTATTCTTGTAGCTTTCCAACTTGGCAATAACAGGAGTGCTGATGTAACTACATCTTGTAGTACTAGAGCTTTTTGTAAGTTGGGAAGTAGGGAATATTTCTACTCGGTATCTTGGGTGGTAACATCTCTACTGTGCAGTACTTCAGTGTACTCCTTCCATCTTTGTTTGTTCACCTTTGAGTTGGTTACTACCTGTTCATTGGCATCTTTTAATGTCCCAGTTCAAGGAACTCCTTCAGAGTTCAAAGATCTCTTAAAATACTTTCCTTGTTTTTCTGCACTTGTTTTCATCTTCTGTGCTTTCAGAGATGTTGATGTAACACTACTTCTTATCTTTTCCAACAGCTGTCTGAAACCCTGTTAAATTTCTTTCTGGGATTTTTATTTTTCTTGGCTTCTCAGCGATTTCCATGGTTTGTTCTGACATCTGCAGTGGTTTGCTTTCTCCTATTTCTTCATCCTTGGTTATCTTTTTTTCATATCTACCCTTAACATCTTTTAAAAATTCATTCCATATTTACTCTGGTTCAGCAATTCCAGTTGTTCTCCTTGAAAATGGAGATTGCATTGTGGCTTTCTTTTTCATAACCTTCTTTAGCTTAATTTGGAACCTGGTTGTGAGCAGTTTGTGATCTATTTCCACAGCGAAGAAGCTGGTCTCATTTTTTTAGAGCTGGAACTGACATCTTCCACTTCCTTTTAGCAATATTAAAATTACAATTAAAATTAAGAATTAAGAAAGAGGAGTAAAAGGATCCATCTATTTTAGAATTGAACATCCTTCCCTCAACAGAGGGGAAGGAGTAAGATACCACCTACCTGGAGTTTATAACACAGTCCTTTTAGCAGTTCCAAGAAGATTCCACAGCCAATTTCACCCAATGCAGGTGACCTTGAGGTCACAGATAAAGTGGCCTCAACAGCTCTTAGAGAGTGCTAATGACCAGATGACTTCAAAGAAATACAAACCTTACATTCCCCCACCCCCACCATCCCAGTCTCAATTATCTGTACCTATCCTTGCATTCCCCCCACCATCAGAACTGAGGAAGTTTCTTGGGTGAGAAGTGAAACGTTTTCTTCTTCCTCCTCAAAGAAAAAAACAGTCCAAGTGTCTTTTGAAGAAGAAAAAAATTCAAGCAACACTTGTAACATGCAAGCATGTTCTGTTGATTTCAAATTGAGCTCGATCATAAAATTCATCAATGTCATTTTTTTCCTGCATTAGTGATTAGAGCATAATTTGAATGATTGTTACCTGAAAGGGTTGTCCAAAAACTTTAATTTATATTACTCGGTCACCAATTGCATTGTAACCAGGTACTGTCCTTGCTATAACATTGTCATTCCTCCTTTGTTTTTCATATCCTGAATGATAAATCAGGATGACTGATTGAAAGTGTCTAATCCCAGTCCATCTCAATGTATTATGGCAGGTTGGTTCCCAGGAGAGATGCTTCACCATCAGGCTTTTCATCCCCTTGGAGTCAAGGATGAACTTCAATTTTAGCCATAGCTAATTATGTTGGGAAGAGCGTGGTCCCAAACACATCTTTTATGAAGGGCTATGCTTGATATAGGAGTTTTTTTAACTAACAGAAAGAAATTCTCTCTGTTGTCCAAAACTGTGGTTTGCTCCAAAAGCATATTTGCTAACCGTTTAATGTTAATTATCTTCCCAGTTAGCTGGTGACTTGCTCACAGAAGCACAAAAACTTCTGCCATGGGTGATGGTAAAGTTGAGAGCAACTTCTCGCTCTCCAGTACTGAGCATTCTGTGGTCACAGCATAATTCGACACTGGTCTCTTTTTGTGTCACATAAGAAGGCCCATCTGTTGGCAATTCTGAGTCAGCATTTGGTAGCGGAGTCTCTTGAATGTTCACTCTTGGGTTGGAAGCTGCAAGAGCCAGGATACAAAAGCCTTTCTCATTATGAGGCTCTTAGCTCCCTTTGATGGGGAGAAGAGTGGCTGGATTGAATGGAGAACTACTGGTTATTAGTACGTTGGGCCTCAAAGAGCAGGAAGTCAAAAATCTGCATGCTGTCTGTTCCTATGGGCAGCTGATGAGGTTATGACATTAGGCCAGGGGTGTCAAACTCAAGGCCCACAGACCGGATCCGGCCCGTGGGGTACTTAGATCTAGCCCACAGAGCCATCGTGGAAACAGTGAAGGACCGGCCCACAGTGCCCTGGCCCACCCCGCCAGGCACTGATCTACAATTTGGCACTTGCCCCCCGCCCCAAAGCTTCATTTTCGGCTGCCACACCCTGCTCCAGCACGCTGCCAGCCACCACCAGGTTGTATAACTGTGCTTGGTGGCCAGGCCGAGGTACCGTGGGCTGGTCTTTTGACATGAATGACATCAAGCTGGCCATGCCCACCCCAGCCATGCCCACCCACGGTCAAACACAACCCTGATGCGGCCCTCAATGAAATTGAGTTTGACACTCCTGCATTAGGCCATTGTAGCATGGAGCAAAGCTACTTCCACAGGGGTTCTGCCACATGGTTCATCTTGTAAGGCAAACACCCCACAGGTCTGATGACCAAGTTATGTTTTGGGGTCCTTTTGTATCTTCTCTTCGTCATGGCAATATGAGCTGAAATACCTTTTCTATAGTTCGTAAATCCTAAAGCTGAACCTGATAGCAAGGTCTTCTAAGAATACAATTTTATTCGTTTATAATATAGCATACAAAGAAAACAAAAAAGTAAATAGTAGGGAAATTAGGGAAGAGAAAGGGGAAGAGAAGAATGGGGGAAAGCAAGGGTGGGGGAAAGGCATTGACTTCTGATACAAGACCTTCTGAAGCTTCTTAATTTTGATGGGTCCCCCGGGATCCATTGCAATACTTGTGTAGGGGTTCTTGTAAGACCCCTCAAGTTGTGCATAACCATTGCCCCAGTGGTGGGATTCTACCAGTTTCCCTACTGGTTCGGTGATTGCATACTTCACACATGTGCATGAGCAGCTTTCTAAACACCAGCTGAGGCTCTGCCACGCCAATCAGCTGAGAGGATAAAGAAGAGAAAAGCGCAGGGGCAGGTGGGAGGGCCGCTCCTGCACTTTTCTCTTCTTCATCCTCTCAGGTGATCATTAGAGTTTGTTTTTTGTTTTTTAACTACTGGCTGGGCCGAACCGGTAGCATTTCACCACTGCATTGCCCACAAAATCAGTGGAAACCAAGAAAGACTGGAGGATTCTCATGGAGATTGCTAGTATCAACATTTCAGTGTCTTAAATTCTTCTGGGGAAGGGATGGGATACGACAGGGTTAACTACCGGTTCAGGATTTATGAGCTTCCCTGCATGCTGTGAGCCGCGCACCTGTAAATCGTCATCAGCATGCTGTGTGCAGAGACACAGCCTTTGAAACAGCCCTTTTTTCCTGCTTTTTTAACTGCAGCTGTGCCTCGTTCGGCAGCTTAAGTTGAAAAACCAGGAAATAAAGATCAGGTAAGAGCCCGGGTGGGCAAGTGGGCAAAAAACATCAGCAGGCATAGAACCGGTTCTATGTCTGCTGCTCTTCAGAGCTACTGGTTCTACAGAGGTGGACAGAACCGGTAGAAACCCACCCTGTTCTGGGGTCTATCTATTTAGTTTGTAGTCCTAGGATGCAGCCAAAGTATTTGATTGGGGTTTCACAGAATTGCAGTTTTGGTCTGGATGTTTTATGTTCCAAGAAAGCCAAAGTTTGTTCCCCATAGGCAGCCTGATTCTCTGATGTTGCTCTGATGCTACCAATTAGTTGTCCATTTACTGGAGCACTGCTTTTCCACGCAGAGGTACATATCCCTCTGAAACCTTCCAATCTTTTATTCCCTCTCTGATGACATGATAAAGGGATTGACGTGTCCTGTTTGAACAGCCTAAACGAGTTAATTAATAACTGGGATTGTTATGTGCTACACTAACTGTGTACCATCACCCTGTTTGGCTGCATCATACAAAAATAACTGATATGTTAACAAAGCATTGCAGTTTTCTCTCTTTCTTTCACAAAGCGGCAAACTTCCAAACAGGTCTTAGAACAACATCTCACTTAGTTTGGCGACAAAGCTCATCTATTTACACCCTCCTTCTGTGTCACTAATGTAATGGCAGTAGAAATTGGGTCTTAACCCAAGTATGAACTTCAAGAATGCACAGCGAAGTTAGTCTTAAATGAGATTGTAGATACAGCTATGTAGAAAGAAAGAGCGTGATAGTTCTGTACTTTCTGAACCCATAATAACTCCCCCAGTACATTCTTTAAAATTTATTTTCTCTCTCTGTCGTCTTTTCAAAGCAAAACACTCAAAAGTTCCAGGAGTTCTAGGACAAATCTCTGGTTTCATATAAGTAAACAATCGTTTTCTTTCTCTTTCCTCTAAATAAAGAGGAATTTGCAAAAGAAGTCAGATAAATGTGAGAAATTAGAATATATTTAACCGGAGACTCCTAAGAAGGAACCAAAACCCAAGCACGATAATCATCTTGCTTTGCTGTTATGCAATAAACCTTTAAAATGCTCAGAATTTTTGCTGAATTTTCTGCATCAAGGGATTGTGTAAAATTAGAGGTGTGAATATCATTGCGGCATATATTGCAAATTATATCACTGATTAAAATAATCCATGCTCAGAATTGCACTAATATATACTGTAATGTATACCCTTATATAACAAACAGGCCATAATTAACACATGTTTCTGATTCCACAAATTTGCCAAATTGTATTTCATTCCTTTTTTTCCTCTTACTGCAGTGATCAATCTTGTTCGGTGTTAGGTAGAAACATGCTATTTCTAACATTTTATTTTTAACAGCATGTTTCATAATAGATTACTCTCAGTTCCATTGGTGAGCTTTCAAGCGACCAGAATAACTAATGCTGATGGACAGTTTCTGGGTAAGAAAAAGACTTTTCTTTTACAATCCAGAGTATTCCATGTCTCTATATAAAAGAAAATAAAAGTCTTGTTCTGGAAATCTGTAGAAATAACTAAGACAAGCCATAAAACATCAAAAATATCATTTGAATTTCTTCCTTGAGATGCCCCCACCGGCCACATTGAAGGTAACAAATAAATCTATGGTGATCAAATAAACCTAGTCTGGTTTTAATTGGTTTCATAGAAACTAATTTTTAGTTTGCAGAGGTTTGTTTTAAAAGGTCTTCTCATGACTCTACTAATCAAGCTATATCAATATACAGTATATACACATATGCATACGTACATACATACATACATATATACATACATATTCTATAACAGGCTTTCTTTTTTTCAAAGTGCCACATCAGAGAAGGAGATAGTATGAATCCTGAAATGGTTCAAAGAGGAGGACATTTTGAATTATGATTGTGTGAGAACAAAATACCATACCTGCAATTAAAATCTCAGCCTATCAAGGGAAACTTAATCTGGCTTGTTCTACTACCCTTCCCTAGTTTGCTTGTTTGTTGGTTTAAAATAAGGGTTATGAGAGCTTTCAGAAATAAAGACCTTCTTCCAAGAGTGAATGGGTGTTACCCATTCTACCACTTTTTAATCATGCAACCATATCTCATCCTATGGCATGATTATTGTTATATTTATTGTTTACAGCTATAACTGATCTTATCTGCAGGAGCTCCAGATAGCTTTCACAGGGATTTGTTTTAAGATTCTTCCTACTACAACCATCCTATGAAATGGGCTGAGCTGATAGGGAGGAAGAAAGTAACCCAAGATCACTAATTAATTTCCATGGCTGAGGGTAGAATTAAAATTGAGTTTTCCTACTCGTAGACCAACACTTTAATTCCTACAATAACGTACACATGTAAAATCAAAGTGGGTGCTATGTTCTCAAGAATATAGCAATTCAGAAGGAATATATACTTGGATTCTTCATTTTAAAATGAATTGCTCATCTTTTTCCCCCTCATACATGGAATCAAATAAAATGGTAAATAGTTAATTCAGCTTAATTAAACTAAACTGCTTATAATTAGACAAATCATACTCACTGGAATGGATTAAGACCTAATCATGTATTTAAATCCATGGTACTTAATTCACTACCAAATAACATGATTTTCTTTTGCTTTAGGGAATTGTTCTATGGCCCACTTAGCTGGATCCAAACCATGAAGAGAAGGAAAAATTACATTTTAAAATAGTTTTCATACCCTCTAACAAAGGGCTGTCAAACTCCCGGCCCACGGGCTGGATGTGTCACACGCTGGCCACGCCCACATCCGGTTTAGCGAAGGGGAAAAAAGTCCCGATATCTCATGTGACACCACTGTGATGGCTTGAGTTTGACACCTCTGCTCTAACAGGTAAAGCACTGGCCTAGAAAACAGACTCCAGCTTGCTGTACCTGATTACTTCTTAAACAAATTAAAGCCAATTAGCCATATTTTACTTATTTTTTGCATGAATCCACAATTCTAGATTGTTGAACCATATTCAAAGCACTCTGGAGAATTTAACCTTCTGTTACTACCCCTATTTCCACTTGCCAATCTCTCAAAAGCTATTTGGAGATAACCTATTATCCTCTTCACCAGTGGTGGTATTCAAATATTTTTACTACTGGTTCTGTGGGCGTGGCTTGGTGGGCGTGGCAAGGGAAGGATACTGTCAGAGGTGGTATTCAGCAGGTTCTGCCCAGTTCTGGAGAACCAGTGGCAGAAATTTTGAGTAGTTCAGAGAACCGGCAAATACCACCTCTGACTGGAAATTTTACAGTATCCTTTCTCTACCACACCTGCAGAACCAGTAGTAAAATTTTTTGAATACCACCACTGGACACTGTAAAATCTCCATTTCCACTCCACTCCAGGGGAAGGATACTATAAAATCCCCATTCCCTCCCCACCCCACTAACCTGCTTTCTAGCTCCATACTCCTGTGCAGGGCAACAAAAGAAGACCCAGCTGATCAGCTGGGATTCGGGAGGCAGCAAATAGATGGGGGAGGGACCAACCAGAGGTGGTATTTACCACTTCTCCAAACTACTCAAAATTTCCGCTACCAGTTCTCCAGAACCTGTCAGAGCTAGCTGAATACCACCTCTTCTCTTTACTTTTAGCAGCTTCGAAAGGTGAGAAGGAGAGAGAAATGGCATTATTCAATCACTGTCCCTCCCAGCTGTTACGGATTCTAAACTAACAACAACCCCACTCCGAAATGAAATAAGCAAAATCATATTTATTTGGCAGTATGGTCTCCCCCTCCCCAAATCAAAGTGTTTGAATGCAAAGCTGTAAATAATCCCCTTAAAAAGCCTGCTAGGCCAGCTAAAGCTGGGAAACTGAAAGGTGGCAGCAGGCACAAAGGATCAGCAGTGTTAAAATGATGACTTAAGAAGTTCTACAGAATCCCATTGTTGTAAATAGGAAAACATGTTTTACTCATTTTTAAATATGCTGTAGCTAGGCCAGAAATCCATTCAGCTTTGTAGCCTAAGAAAAGTTCAAAGTGAATTTCAAAACCAATGCAGAATTTTTGTTATCAGACTGTTCTTAATCCCTTTTCCCATAACCAGTTAACTTGTATTTCTCCAGTTACACAGAGAAGAATCTTTTTCACAATGCACAATGCATTGGTAAACTAATAAAAGAATCCTTGTTGCTTCGTGTCTGGGAATCAAGCGTAATTATTGGATTTGAAGGGTATCTTTGTGTGAGAGATTCATGGATGAAAACTCCTGCCTGCCTAAAGGAAATAGCAGGATGTGTATTTCAGGGACACTAAGCTACAAAGGATAATATAAACCCAGGGGACAAAAAGACGGAAGAAGAACAAGGATAAAGAGAGAACATGTTTTCTTGGCAATGAACTGTAAGAAAGACAGAGGCCACGATTGCAATTTCCCGAACTTTTTCCTTCTGTTTCCCTTAGATATTCATTTGATTTTTGTCTCTGGATAGAGGTAAATTTGTGAGGATTTTTCATGCCATCCACTTAAACCTTCCAATCCATCATTCCTGCTTCCATCTGGGATACCCCTGTCACTTTATTTTCATTTTTATAGATTATCTAGGGATGTGTATGTACAGAAACAATTTATACATCACACAGATAGCACCTTTATTTATTTTTTCTTTGCTTGCCTCCCTTCCCCCTAACAACCTTAAAAAGATTGGGAAGAGGAAGATCTTCCTGTTTATTTTCATGATACTTTTCTCTGGAGCTTAACAGTGTCAGGCATGGTAATGGGGGACAGAAAAGGATACCCAGCCCTTTCTCCTCCTAGTAAAACTGAGCAGAATAAGGGGAGGTGGGCAGCCTTGTTCCTTTTTCTTCCCTGTTCAAAATTACTAATTTTCTTCTTCTAAAGGCAGCAAGAAATCAGAGATCTCTTCTGTGCCTGCCTGAATGGGACTCATTGCGGCTCTGTGGATTACGAACTTTTCCCGAAATAGAGGACAACTATAAATAAAGCATTGTTCAAATAAATCATTTCCCTTGAAAGTCTGACTCTTGGCCCCCTGATTTCATGATTTGGTGGGACAGACTTTACTCTCCATTCACGTGTTGAGCTAGGGAAGGGCATTTAGCTCTATATATGAAAATGTAGTCTGCTATATTCCTATTATTATCATTTTCAGAGTCAATGAAAGCCCTGGGGGAAAATAACAAAGATGTGATGACTTCCACAAAGGGGGAAAATAACAAAGATGTGATGAAGCCCACTTCCCAATTATTTCATAACACAATTTATTGGTCTAGATGAATTTGTTATTCTCTGTCTGATATGCAAACGATGCATCCGAATTGAAATGTTCCGATCCAGAATGAGTCCCCACTCAGAATCATAGCGATAAAAGGTACGGATGACTGAGCTAATTTAGTATCTTAGTTCTGCTGTACAGCTTTTTTCTGTTTTCTGTTGTGGTTGTACATGATAACGCTTTGCGCCCTGCTCAGAGTCATTGTAGGATTAGGATTGGGGTTAGGGTTAGGGTTAGGATTTGGGGCTAGCAAAGCTGCAGACATTTCACTACCAAATCCTAACCCTACCCCAGGGTTTCAAATATGCAGAGGAACAGCCAGCATAAATGGTTCAATATGAACATTGGGGTGTTGTCTTCTTCCCATATTTCAGCACAGTTCTTAAATAATACTTTCAGTTATTGCTTTGTCTCACTCAGGCTATAAATCTGGGATTAGCTGAATGGGATTTGTACCTTGTGCTTAATCCTGCTCTCTGTTCCTTTTCACACCAGTCCCCGTGTCTCCTTTCCTGCTTTCAACAGTCTTTGATCTTTCTTCACTGTCTTTGCCCAGCAAATCCAGATCCCCTTTTTTCAGTACTCTACTTTAAGAGTTATAAAGGACTGGAAAACCTAAGGACTGAAAAACTAAGATCCTTTCTCAGCTCTGTAGAGTAGTAATCCTCTGTAATCCTCCTTTCATTCACTTGGGGGGGGGGGGGAGCCTACTGTAACTGCATAATTCATCACTATTTCACGAGTAGCCTCATAGCCTGTACCCTTTTAAAACAAAAGCCTTCTTTGCATACTGGGGAAGAGAGAAATATTTGCTGAAAAGGCTGCTCTGGGATGGGAAATAACACCAAGAACTTGTCCATTCATTTGTCTTCCAGTTCATCGCTGCATCTGTTTTACCATGTGGACTTCTTGCAAATGACACCATCCACTGTACTTTAAACACGCAATGAAACCTATCATTAAGTTTAAATCCACTTACTGTGGAGTTACAAACAAATATTGAAGCATTTTGGAGAAGAGATGAGGGCAAAAATATCTCTCAGTAATATTTTTGCTCAGTTTTTAGCAAGGCACCGCTCTTTTCCCAAAAGTTCCTTCTTTGAGATGAGTTCTGCAGCTCATAATTCTTATTTGCTAGCAAAGTGCTTGAATAAGCAGATTAGTCACAGCAAGAGCTTGGCAAACTTCACCGTTAACAAGTCAGCAAGGCAATTTTTAAATATCTCTTTGTAATTAGCAAATCAAAACAGGTTTTAGAGTTATGTAAAGCACATATGCAGACTGCAGGTAGTCCTCGACTTACGACCACAGTTGAGCCCAAAGTTTCTGTTGTTAAATGAAACATTTTTCAAATGCGTTTTGCCCCCATTTTATGACCTTTCTTGCCACTGTTGTTCAGTGAAACTTTGCAGTTGATAAGTTATTAACATGGTTGTTATGTGAATCTGGCTTCCCCTTTGATTTTGCTTGTCAAAAGGTTGGAAAAGCTGATCACATGACCTTGGGACACAGTAATGGTCATAAGTATGGCTCAATTGCCGAGCAGCTGAATTTTGAACACATGATCATAGGGATGCTACAAAGGTTGTAAGTTTGAAAAACTGTCATAAGTCACTTTTTTTCAGTGCTGTTGTAACTTTGAAACATCACAAAATGAACTGTTGTAAGTCAAGGACTACCTGTACAGTCAGGAACTACATAAATAATTAGGCCTTTTAGCTATTAGTAGGCAAGGTGCTTCTCCGTGGATGTTTTTGGTTGCATTTTTTACTTACCACTAAAGATTTAAAAAAGAAGAAGTTGTTTGAAGGAGGTCAGGATAAACTTCTGGTTTTTACAATTCATTGTGAACAATTCACAATGTGTCAGCCAACAGAGTTTCCCACAGATTACTGCAAGGTGACATTTTTTTCTGATTCTGATGAAAGAAGGGGCAGCCATATCCCTCACTGAGAGCAATGATTTGTAACTGGACAATTACCAGAATTTCAGGCAAAGGTTTAGAGCTGCATTTCATGACTCAGCTTGGAGAGCAATGGCAGACGGAGAGATTTACAAGTTGAAACAAGGCAACCGGACGCTTCGTGCATATCCATAAAATTTTCAATTATTTGCTAGAGCTGGTTGGAGTGATTTTGCTCTAATTGAGGAAGAAGGTCTTATTGACAATCTGAGAGGTAAATTAGTGGGAATGCAGGGGAAATTGTTCCAACATTGTCTAATCGTAGAATGATGATTGGAAGAGTTGAGGAGACTCTAAACTTTTATTCACCCCTGCCTCCACCCTGTGACCACCTTGGAGGTCCACCAGTTACCAGCAGCAACTTTTAAGTGCTTTCTAGCTTTCATTTCCTCAAGCATAGGTTCCACTGACAACTCTATGGACAATTTAACTTTGTTAGGCTGTTGAATATGGGTCTTTTTTTAAAAAAAAAATCTGTGTTGGGACAGACGAGCATGACTCAAAATGCACTGCCGATGTCTCCTCGAATGGTGACAAAATGTTTGCAATCAATTTGTCAAGCTTAGAGCTCAAAACAAGAGCCTAACTATCAACCCAAGCTACTAATATTCAAGCACATTTCCGTTTCAGTTTGTGCTCTCCTAAACTAAAATATAGACCTCTGAATTAAAGAGATAGTATAGTTTACTCTGCTACTTTAAAGGGGGTATACTTTACCCTGCTATAGTATAGGCCTCTGAATCAGCCACAAAGACCTGCACCTGTCAAAGTGTAGGCCACACAGCAAATAAGTGCCCAAATTGTTTCAAAGCCATACATTCAGGAAAACTTTGCAGGCTTGACTTCTGAGAATTTGGGGCAAGTGCAGACAATTAAAAAGAACTCAGATAGCCAGCAACAGGTGAGTACAGTATATTCTTTTTCCTCTTTTTTCCCAGCAAGTTCTAAAATACAACTCTTATCGACTCAGGTTCAACTAACAATTTCATAGATGTGAACACAGTGCAACAGTTTAAATTGCCCACAGAGTTGTTAACAGAACCTATGCTTGTGGAAATGATGAATGGCAGGTTCTTCACGCTGGTCCTGTTTTGCAATACACAACATCGTTACAGCTGACAATACAGGAGCATACAGAAATCTTGCAGTTCTATGTCATAGGATCCACACGTGTCCTAATAGTGCTGGCCGTTGACTGGTTGCAAACCCATAATCCAGAGGCTCAATGTGAGCATGGAACTGGACCATCTTCAAAAGTCATGCATTTTTATAAAGTTGGATTTAAAAGGCATGAAGAATTCAATCCGAATAAAGGAGGGCTATGATGCATAGTGATGCATAAGGCATGGATTGACTAATTGTGATGCAGTCTTCTTCAGGGTTCATGATTGAAATATTTTCTGATATTTTAATAAATACTGTATGTAGGGGGTTATATCTCTGGTCATAACTCCTAAAGAAAGGACATGGATTCAAATAGTCTACTACTATTGCTACTCAAGAGCAAGGAGTAGACTATTTGGGATTTGAAACTCCTTTTTCTTCATAGCTTACACATTCTCAAACATATACATAAAGGATGGACATTTCATCTCTTTATTCATTTTGCCATTGCCCTTGCCTCCTGGTGTGGATGCCCACATCCCAGAAATCCAGGTTAGACTAGGAACTAAAAGAAGAAGAAGAAGAAAGCAGTCACAGTATACTTGTTGCCAAGTAAACAAACTAGTAATGTCTGTGAGTTACCAGAAATGAAAATCAACTCAAGGGACCCTAATGGTCTGCAGTTGAACTGAAATGGTTTCAGTATTCAAGTTTGAAAACCTTTCAATTCTAGTCTGTCATTTGGTGGAATCATGTCTGATCACTAGCTCTCTGTTGGCCTTATTTGTTTGTTTATTTGTTCTAAGTAGTGATAGAAAACAGACAGGCAGGTAAAATTTGGGAAATCACATTCTCCATATTTGCAACCCTTCCAATAAAGTAGACACCAGGAGTGAAAGGGTAGTTCCCAATCCCAATTATGCATCTTCTAAATAGTTAGAGAGCAATCACTACTCTAAACAGGGGAAACTTTCTCCCTCAAAAATATATCCAGGTCCTAAAAAAGATGGTAATCCTTGCTAACAGAATCTCATTCACCTTCACATAAATTTAGTCCCGGGGTAGAAATAAAAAATTCTAAAAAGAATTAAATGGAGAAAGTCATGCTACTATTGTGATATAATCCCAACAAGATTGTTCGTATGGTGCTTTTCTCCCTCGACTGTATAATTGAATATTCAGTAAGTTTTAGTTTGCTTTTCGATATAATAGAGAAGGACAGGAGCTGTTCTTGGTACTGAAAGCATGTCCAACTTGGTAAAGCAAACTAACTCACTGAAGACACAAAGAAAGTGCAAGCATTAGTGGGCTATGCCATCTTCTTATGTAAAAGTAATAAATGTTTCCCTATCTTTATCCAAAAATCTATACAATCTAATCTTGACCTTAAGCTTATAAATTACTTGTCTTGTAGATGCAGTTCTTGGCAGTGATAAAATGATAGTTATTACGCTTAGCTTCTGAATATAGATTGCTGCTTTTTCCTTGTTTTTTTTTTAAAAATGCTTTTCACATGCTACTGCTAAAATAGTAGTTCTGCTTCTTCCTTCTTAAAATGTAACAGACAAGCCTCACGGTAATATCCCCTTTCTACATCCAGAAGCCTGGATTTGACTAGAAAATAAAGGAAGGTGAGAATAGATCAGATATAACAAGAACTTTATCCTTTTGCTGTATCTTTTCCCTTATAAAACTCTGGGATGAGTCTGTGGGATTATGATGGTCAAGAAATAATACACACCTGGGGGAGGTTATCATTGTATGCTTCCATCTGCTTCCATCCCATTGTTATTTTTATGATCTTCTTTTCAACAAAATAAAAAAAAGAATCAGTCCTGAGTTCACATCCTCAGTAGGCTTTTGAAAATATTTAATTCTTGATAAAACCATGAAAAAGGTGGAAATTAAGGGTTCTTCTTCTGCAGATATGGTACTCCTGGCATTTTTATTATGCAGTTTCTTTGTATAGGTAATCCTTGGCTTACAATCATAATTGGGACCAGAAATTCCATTTCTAAGCAAGGTGACTGTTGAGTCATACCCAATCACTGCAGTTATTAAGTGAATCATGCTGTCATTAAGTGAATCTGGTGTCCCCATTGACTTTGCTTGTGAGAAGCCAGCTGGAAAGATCACAAATAATGATGACATGACCCTGGGGCAGATTGTAAATATCTGTCAAATAAATTTTGAGATTTTATTTCACTGCCACCATTAGAGTTAATATTTATATCTAGCACTTCATAGAGTAAAAATGCATTATATGTGAGACCCTTATAAGGACTAAATGCCAGAGGCATAAGATCTTAAAGTATAATCTGTGAACTGAAGCAGTGAGAATTCTTTAGATCTTCAGAAGGCTCACATCATACAACTGGTAGCCCAAATTTGATTCTTATGTGTGTCTCAAGCTATGTTTTTTAACAAGTATAGCTATTTTTTAATAATACCTTGGATTTTATGTCACATTTAATCATTACTTTCTTAAAACTGAATTGTGGGTGATTAACAAATTCTATCATCCTCTTTGTTCTGTTCATATAAACTGATATGCTTAAGGTTTCTTACAAGTGTCATTACTACCAGTGAGTTACACCACTTCTAAAAATTGTGAGAGTGAGGAAAAAAATATAAAATCTTAATTACACATTGTAAGGCTCTGTCTCAAGTATTATGTATAGTTCTCCACACTCCTCTTTCAGAAGGATTGGATAAATCTGAATGGATACAGAAAAAAAGAAATGAGGACGATTGGGGAACTAGAAACTTATTCTAATGAAGAAGGGTTGAAGGAACTGGTATTGTTGAACATTGATGGGATAAGACTCTTTAAATATCTGAAAGGAAGTCACAGAGAAGGCAGCCAAAATAAATTCCTTTCACACCAGAATGCAGATTAGATTTAAGTTATGTAAAGACAGTTTCCAGATGAATGTTCGGAAGAATTTCATAATAGTAAAAAAGATAAATAAATCCAAATTTATCTAGAAAGCTAATAGGCGCCTCTTTACTGATATGTTGAAACAACGGCTGAATAGTCAACCATTATGGATGTTTCGATTTGGATTTTTGCATAGAACAGGATATTGATTTAGCCTACCACTATGATTCTATAGTAACCTTGGTGCTCTATTCTGTTGCTAATCTGCTATACCCATTTATCTGCTTTAAGTAACTCGGTTTCTAGTTAATATGGAGTTACGCTCTCTAGGCTTGAACCTATTGGAATAATTTATTTCCAGAACATGAGGACATGTTGGAACAATCTGTCTCATTTAAGAAACTTAAAAAATCCATATGCACTTAAGATGAGTTACCTTAACATTCAAAAATATTGAATCTGCTGAGACTGTTTGGAACGATAATAAAGAAACCACAGTATTTGACAAACCAGTTTTGGCTAAAGTATGAATAATCATGATTGGAGAAAGGAAAAGAAAGAAAGAAAAAAACAATACAAAATACTTGTCAGCCCTCTAGTATTTACAGACAATCAGATCAGATCTTTGAATCCAACATGTTCTGTACATAGTCCTATAATTTGTATAGAATGAGGAGCAAAAGCTTTTTTTTTCTGTAGGAGTTTTAAAACATTAAAAGCCACATTTTTTATAATGGTAAAACAGAACAAAACAACAACAATAAAACCACCTTACTCAGATCTACCTAAATAGTCAGACATTACCTTAACAGCTCTTAGGTCCTTGGTTAGTAGTTGAACTGCTAAGTTTTTACCAGTCCCAGACTGTGAATTGAATTTCAGATTCTTAAAAAATCTTAAAAAAAAATACAATTTTATTACTAATACCGTGCTTCTCCAACAGTACGCCCCCCCACAATAGGAAGACCCAGCATGTTTTCTAGGCATAAAATGAAATTAAGTCCCTCCCCCCAAATTTAGGCCTAGTTTAAAACATGCGAAATTGTGGGGGGGAAGGCAGGGGGGAACTTGCCATTAGGAGTGCACTGTGGGCAGCTAAGCCTCACCATCAGCCGCTCCTAACAGCCAATCATGGTGGAGTACAGAGGGCTCCCTTACCCCTCCCTTACCCTGGTCAGCAGGCGGGCGTGGATGTCTGGCAGCATTTCAGCCGCTTCTCAGGCCTCCGTAGCTTCCATGGTTCCCATCAGTGCTGGCGCCTCTCTTGCTAGCGCTGTCTCCAACAACAGCATCTGAGTCGCTCCCGCTTTTCCCCCGTACCCGTAACAACAGAAAAAAATTAACATTTTGAGGTACCTGGGAGCGCCGCACACTGCATTTTGGTTTAATCCCGAGCAGCTGGGTGGGCGTGAGAAGAGCCGAGCGAGCATCTCTGCTGCTGTTACCCTTGGTGCTCCAGCCTTGGGCTCTGCAAGTTTGCAAAAGTCCTGGTGTGCAGCCTGTTCCTGCATTCCAAGTGCCCAGGCCGAGCTGCAGTTGTCCCTCTCTCACCAGCGCCATCTCCAACAACAGCGGCAGCAGTGGCGGGAACCGTGGAAGAATTTCAGCTGCTTCTCAGGTGGGGGAGCTGCCTCCATAACTTCCACGGTTCCTGCCACTGCTGCCACGGTTGTTGGAGATGGCGCTGGTGAGAAAGGGACAGCTGCAGCTCAGCCTGGGTGCTTGGAATGCAGGAACGGGCTGCGCACAGAGACTTTTGCAAACTTGCAGAGCCCAAGGCTGGAGCACCAAGAGTTGAGCAGAGATGCTCACTCGGCTCTTCTCACGCCCACCCAGCTGCTCAGGATTAAACCAAAATGCAGCGCACAGTGCTCCCAGGTACCTCAAAATCTTTTTTTTCCTGTTGTTACGGGGACAGGGGAAAAGCGGGAGCAACTCAGATGTTGGAGATGGCGCTGGTGCGCAGGGGGGGGAGAAATTATTTCACCCCCGAAAAGACATCCTAGCCCTTTTTTTCGGGGCTCAAAAAAAAAATAAGGCCCGGCCTTATTTTGTGAGAAACATGGTAATAATCTGGTTGCACCACCCTTAACTGCCTGCACAAGACCAAACCTTAAGAACAAATACAGATTCAATCAGAATTGAGAAGATAGCAACAGACACCAAATGCCAAAGGCAAAGAAGCTGAAGAAACAGTGGCCCACTTAGTTAGCAAGAAATTCACACACATTGACGACAAACCATGGCATAACAACGTAGCAACAATGGTGCATTGGAATACCTGCAGCAAATATTATTTGTCTGCAAGCAAGATCTGGCGGGGGGGGGGCACAAAATAGAGGAAATAATAGAAAATGAAGTAGCTCTGGCACTTTAGTATTCACACACATTGATGACAAACCATGGCATAACAACATAGCAACAATGGTGCATTGGAATATCTGCAACAAATACTATTTGTCTGCAAGCAAGAACTGGATGGGGGTGGGTGCACAAAATATAGGGAATAATAGAAAATGAAGTAGCTCTGGCACTTTAGAATTCAAACAGACAAGTACCTGTCACATAATATCCCAGAGTTAGCACACAAAAAAAGTTTGGATAAAGGACATGGTAGTACCTGGAAACAGCAAAGTAGACGAGAAAAAATTGGAGAAAATCACAAATACAAGGATCTGCAAATAGAAGTAGAACAATTATGGCCCAAAAAGCAATGATGTAACAATAGTAATAGACACCTTAAACATCTAGAGCACCACTCAAATACCATTGACAAAATCCCCAGCCAATTGCAAAAGGCAGCTTTGCTTGGAACAGCTTACATCCTCTGATGATACTTTTAATTGTATTAAACAATAATATCTTTCTATCCCAGATCCCAAGGAAGGATTCAATAGGTGGACAAAAATGATAAATCTAGTCTAAATATATGGCTGACTGTATGTTGAGCTATAATATTTAAACACTGCCCTATTTATACTTATAGAAAAATAGCAACCTGTAGTTCTTGGCAACAATTTAAATCATCAGGCACATTCATATTATACTCTAGAATAATAATGATTTGTAACTAGGCAAGAGGACATCATAATCCTATAAATGTCTTTCTGCGTGAATTTAAATGTTCCTGTTCCAGATACCCAAAAGTCCAATTTCAGCAGAACATACTGAAGAAGAAGAAAAAAGCCAGGGAAGACTTCTGAATACAGCAGAGCAAAGTGGACTTACTTGAATTTTGAGGATGAAAATAGCAGAGCTTTTCAGGGGGGGATATTGCCCCTTAATATTTCCAGAAACTTCAACTTTTCTTAAGCCTGAATATTACCATGTGCCCCTGTTTCTAATATCTAATCTGGACTGAACTCACTTGAAGCTCTCACTTTTTGCATGTAAGTGTATTAAGAGTGATGCTAAAAAGCTACACTAATGTTGACCTTTTGCCTTCTCTTAGCCTCTCCTTGCCATTAGGGAATAATTTACCTCTCTCTTCGTTATGGCTGCCTTTTTAGCAACCTGTTATTAAATCTCTCCCCAAGTGTTTTTCTCAAGAGACTAAATATATCTAAATGCTTAGTTGTTACTGGTTTTAAAATTCTAATTGCATTATTTTCACCCTACTCTGAGAATAGTAAGGGCAAACCAAGTGCCATTCCTTTGACAAAGTGGTAAGATTCTTGGCTGCATTCTAGATTTGCTTCTTGTACTTTTTTCAAAGCATTAATAGATCTGAACTACATTGTCCTCAAAGTTGGATTAATACATGTTTCCTCCTTTGAATTCCTTCACTACACAGGTTTGGAAGAAACATGTTTATTGATACATTGATACACACACACACACACACACACACATTAATTTATACATACACGCACGCACACACACACACAAAATTCAATTAATTATACCATGATCTGTCAATTGACCTAGAGAGCAGGAAGCTGAACTGAATTTGGAGAGCAGCTAACAATAAACACTCTCCCCTCCAAAAAAACGTCAAAACCACTTCTAGGAGACTAGAAATTGCAATAATAAAAGAGGAAATAAACGATAGCTAATAGTGTAATCACTCATATATGATATACGCTCTTCAAATAATATATTTTTTAAAGAGTAAGAGTTCTAGTTTCAGGTCCAAGACTAGGAATAAATCATAGTTTAAAACAGGTAGACCAGTTTTGGATCAAAAGAATGACTTAATGTAAACTAGGATAAACACTGTACAAATCAGTGTCTTCAGACTCTTCAGGAAGAGCCAATATGTGTACTCTCAATTTCATTGTCTCCCCATCTTCATGTACTCTCGCAGAATATGAGAATACTGATTTAGATAATTGAGTAGAAAAATGAAATATGTGCTTTAGACCAGCAGTCCCCAAACTTTGTGGCTTGACTCAAAGAGAGGGGAACTGGACTGCACAAGTGGCAGGCTGGCATACACATGGGTGCCCGCCAGCTCACTGTTGGCACAAGTTGAGTTGTGCGCCCATGCAGACTCTGGCGCACCACTCATGTAGCCCAATTTCAAATAGGCCATGGCCCAGTAGTGGACTGGGAGTTTGGGACCCCTGATTTAGACTTTCATTATGCTTAGGCAAAATATTGCAACAGTTGACCAGAATGTTCTCAAAAATTGTCCTAAGAAAAATGGATTATATTTTTAATCATCTTCTCCAAAGGAATATCACATTATGTAATTGTCTTTAAACATTTCCAGTCACTTCTTTTTTTAAAAAAAATGGCAAATTCCATCCCCCTTAATATAATTGTTTGCATGGTTAGCAAACACATTTGTTTTACTTCTTTATTACTCTGTAAATCACTTTAAATCTCTTTGAATCTAAAAGAGTTTAGTTCAAGACCTCAACAATTTTGTGTTCCATCCTAAACATCTTGAAAAGACGATCCATGAACACTGCTGCTGTTCCCCCAAATTTTGAGAATACCATAGGTCAAGTCATTAGAACAACAAGGGAAATCTGACATTGAACCCTACAACTTTGAAGGTAAAAAGCTCATCCAAAGAAACAAATCTATAAATTAGAGGGCATGGGGACATCAAATGCTATATTTGATCACTATAAATTATTAACAAGCACAGGGATGACATAGCCCTTAGCAATGATCATATGATATGAGCAGATCCCTGTATAATATTTGCTTCCTTGTTCAGATAAGCTGTTCAATCACAATCACATCCTTTCCTTGGTCAAGGACTTCACCATTCTGTTTTGGCTTCAGAGGAGGATCTCATTTATTAAACATTATGTCTGATCAGTACAAAAAGTGACCTGAGATTTAGGATGAATACACAGTGGAGGAATCTTAGGTCTTATCCTGTACATCTCTTTTATACAAAAGTTAACAGATTTGAGATGAAGCTGTAGAAAGTTTCATGGATCAACAAACCTTGAAGGTGTTGAGGAACAAACTCAACCATTTCAAACATTTTCAAATATGCTGAAAAAATACTTTCACTTTATGAAGGAAGCTTTCATAAGGGGCTACCAAATGATCGATCTGGCTGCAGGCTTAAATGCACCTTGAAAACACGGAAGTCCATCTGTACCATATCTATTAGTTTGCACTGCCCATTTGATAGAGCTGTCTTCGAAAATAATGTTTCTTTAGTGTTATTCTGTTATGAAATAGTAAATAAGGTAATATTATACTGCACACTATTCAAAGTGCATTTTGAAAACCCAACAAGCAACTTCAGGTGTGAAACGTTTTTTCCTCTGTCATAAAGTCAGTCAAAGGGCACCCCATGAAGTTTTTAAGAAAACAGGGGGTCCTTTACAATTGTTTACAGTTCTGAAGATTAAAACAATGCTTTGAACTAAATTTAGAAAACAACCTGCAACCAGCATAAGTTGCTCAGTAATGTCTCAACACCACACACTACTAAACAGCTCTCATTTTCTTCATGATCACAAACTCTTTTGTCTGTAGTCCATTCCACTTTCTTTTAACACAGTTCACTTTATTAACGTTGGCTGGGCTGGATTTGTTCTGTGGTTCATGCATCAGAAAAAAAAATTTTGATTTGTTTCTTTGGTTATTTCTTTCTTCTCTCAGTTGGTTGCCCAACTATCCTTGAGCAGTTTTTTTCAAATTGTGCAAATAAATGTAGGACAGCACATGGAACAGCTGGAAGATACTCTTGTTTTATTTTCCTGTGTGGGAAAAGGAAGGCTTCCTGCCAAGTAATTTGCCTTGAAGGCAAAGTTCAAACTACTCATTTACTATGAAGGAAGGGGAAAAAAATAATTTGGCTTTGTGACATAATGCATTGCAAAGCAATGTTTTTGGTCATTCACTGATTTCCTTTGCTGGCACAACAAATATATATTTGCAAGAGCCATGATGGCACAGTTGTTAGAATGCTGTATTGCAGATTAATTCTGCCAATTGCCAACAGTTTGATCCTGACCAGCACAAGGTTGACTCCATCCTTCTAAGGTCGGTAAAATGAGGACCCAGATCGCTGGGGCAATACGCTGACTTTGTAAACCACTTAGGGCTGTAAAGCACTACTAAGTGGTATAAAAGCCTAAGTGCTGTTGCTACTGTGGACATCTTTCAGAAATTAAAAAGGAAATAATGCTGAGATCATGTGTTCACTGGTTCCCTTTGCTGACACAACAAATATATATTTGCAGGGCATCATTCAAAAATTAAGAAGGAGATGATGCTGAAATAATGTATCCTGCCATATCTCTGTTGGCCTAGATCCCAAATCTTGGCCTCATTGCCCATCTCCTTATCACCCACCACTTTCAGACATAGCATTTTGCTGTGGAAGTACCATTGTCTTTAAATGAGGAAGGACTTCCGAAGCAACTTTTGAACAAAGGTGGAAGTTCCAGTCAGCCTTCTCCCACCAACATGGCAAAAACAGGAGCTGAGTCAATGACAATTTGGTGGAGCTTAATTTAAGACTTACATAATTTACCTCCCTACTTTTAGTTGCACATACGCAACCTAAATGCCAGGTCAGGGTGTTTGGAGGTTCTGTGATGCAAGTATTCCATGATGCAAATCTTTCTAAATCTGAAACATAAGCCTGAGTCCTTGAATGAAAAGGACATGTTTTCTCCCTCTTAGCTTTGTTAGGGCAATACATGATAAGGTCCCTATGATCTGTTTCCAGATCTTCCATCTTCAGAGATGGAAAGGGATTCTAATCAGTCTGAGGAACAGGAGACATAAAACTAGGGATGGGGATGATTATTGCATCACAGAATAAGAAAGCTCTTCATAGCTTCATTCCCATGGACAAACACTGCTTGGAGGTGTGCTGAAAGCATACGAACCAACTAATATAATGGAAATTTCCAGCTCAGGCAGTCCCAGCTCTCCTTAGCTGAAGTAAAGAGAAAACAATCATGTTTACCCAGCCTGGTGACCTAAAGTATAATGGATAGCCATGTTTTGCTAGATGAAACAAATTATCGTACTAGCGCAAAAACAGCCCAGAAGACAGAAACAAAGCAAGGCTTGTCTTAATCAGCTGAGTCTGTCTAGATGAACTGGGTAAAGGCGCACCATTTCAAGGTTTTGATGCTGAACTTCAAGCATTGTAATGGTATGGTGACCTTTCACGATAGCATTTCCATCTCTTGGGAACGCATTGATTTTTCTCTGGCTGCTGTGTAGCAATGCAAGCTGACCCTAGGTTACAGAGTGGAAAGTGCCAAAAGCAAAGGAGAAAAGGATTTTTCATCAGCTTTTAAGGAATTAAAATGGATCGTTGTTGGATGTTGAAGGCTTTTGTAATGGTTTCTGAACATAGCTAATTCTTCAACTTGGGTACTGTGATGGTGATGTCATATTCACTCGGCAAATATTACTAAATCAGATTATTTGAAAGGAGCAGACTGATAAGAATAATATGAGGAGAATTCTATCCTCCTCCATATCCATATATTTCATGAACCAGGATGACTCTTCTGAACAAATAATTATTTATCTGCTATCTGTTTACTTGTTCTTCTGTCTGTTGCCTTCACAAACAGAGATAGTATGGTTCATTAACAGAAACAAAAAGTTAGCTCCAAATGATAATTGTTTGTTCAGAAGAGTGATCCTGGTTCATGAAATATATAGATATGGAGGAAGATAGAATGTTTGCAGGAAACATTACTATAGAAAATATATGACAGATGCTTAAGACCATTTTTACTTTCTCAGAAAGAATCAGAACCAGTAGTGTAAATGGAAGTAAAAAGAGAAGATACTTTAGGACAACCAGGGAGACTACCCAATAACTAATTGCCTTGTCCTGATGGCAAAAACACTGCAACTCCCAATTACAGGAAACAGGTCATTTTCATTATTGCAGCAAGGATAATGCAAGTGAATCAATGGGAGTTATTATTATTTTTCACACTGACATGTTACACTTTGTTTATGAAATAAATTAAGCAAGCATCAGACTTCAGGGTTATTTCTTAATTCAGAATCCTTTGTGTGAGCCAGTAAGCCAATATGCAGTGGCAAAGCTACAAAAAAAAAGATAAATAAAAATCCAGAGAATGCAAAGTGGAGAGAATCACTTGGTACCTCCAGAGCCCACAAAGTGCTTGCAACAGACAATATTTCAGCAAAGCGTTCTCAGAAATCTTCAGGACATGAGAGTAATATAATGCCTCTTTGTTCACAATCTGCTCACACATTACAAGAGATTAGTATATATTAGCTCTGGGTAGGCCAGAAGGGGAAAGACTCAGGTGAATGTATTTAATAATTGATCGTGGAAATAGACTCTAATGAAATTTCCATCATCCAGAAACATGAACTCTATATTTATCAACCTTTATTTATCTGCTCAATGTATGACTTGGGCAGCTTTGGTGAATTCCCTGTGGAGGCAAAAGAGCAGGACCATCAATGCTTAGAGCAGTAGAAATCAGGAGGGGTGTTTTTGTGAATGAAGAGCATGAAAAGGAAGGAGATTAAAAGCTGTTGGTAGTCTCCTTCCAAGTGAAAAGCAAACATAATAGACAATTCCATGATTACTTGTTCTTCTATCTGTTGCCTTCACAAACAGAACTAGTATGGTAAGGATGTTAGCTACAACTAGTGTTTGGGGGTTAACCCAACTTGAAGTCCATAAAGCTTACTGGGTGTCTTTGAGCCAGTCAGTATGTATCAGTATTTGTATTAAAAAATAGGGGTATGTATTACACAAAATTTTTCCTAGAGAAAAATAGGATAGATGTTTAACAAATGATAAAACAATACATCACAAGCCTGATGGGAGCCAGACCCTTCATCAATTTACTGCCTGTATTTCATTGTGCTTTCCCTCCTAATTTGGTTTAAGGCTAACACTAAAGTCAAGCTAGGATAAAAAGGAAATAAATGATGGACTGTAGAAGTTAAGGAGATAACACCTTTGCATCTCTTTTGCTATCAAAGTAATACATATGTACTTACACACTTTATACATGAAAAAAACAAATATCTGATATAATGCAATGTAAATTGAGGTTGAAAGACATCCAATTTCCCTACATAGATTTTTAAAACTAAAACAGTAGCTTGAAGGACAGGCTGTTTCTTGTCTACGCCAGGAGACAAGCAATCTTAAAGAAGCAGTGAAAGAAATGAATGTAGAAGATTTTTATTGAAAAGACAAAAAAAAAAGAGGCAATACATTTTCTTTTGCCATAGCTTTCATTACATTTTACAACAGATTATTATCATTCATTCTGTTTAATCTAGAAATTTTAAAAATAATTTAACTTGATGATATGTGATGTGCTTTGTAATTCTTTTTTATTTCTTAGTTAGATTTTTACACATTTTAAATGTTTTTGAAATGTGTAAAATCAAGAGGGGGAAGTAGGGAGGAAGGGAGGAAAGGAATGGAGGAAGGAAGGAAGGAAGGAAGGAAGGAAGTGTACACAGTATTTGAAAGAAGGAACAGTAACAGTATTATTATATTTTTGACAAGAAACTGAACTAAGAAAGAGAAATATTTGAGTTTGAATAGAATAGAATTCTTTATTGGCCAAGTGTGGTTGGACACACAAGGGATTCGTCTTGGTGCAAATGCTCTCAGTGTATATAAAAGAAAATATACATTCATCAAGAGTCAAGAATCATAAGGTACAACACTTAATGATAGTCATAGGGTACAATAAGCAATCAAATCATACTAAGAAACAGTCCATATAAATCATAAGGATACAAGCAACAAAGTTACAGTCATACAGTCACAAGTGGGAGGGGATGAGTGATAAAGAGCGGTGAGAAGATTAACAATAATAGTAGTGCAGACTTTGTAATAGTTGAACAGGGTTGAGGGAATTATTTGTTTAGCAGAGTGATGGCTTTTGGGGAAAAACTGTTCTTGTGTCTAGTCTGCACATTATTGCCTTGATCTGAGATAATCAACATATTCCTAATGACCCCTGGCATCCACTAGAGTTGGATGGGCAAATACATTTAAATAAATTAATGACTGAAGTAGAAAGTTCAAGTTTTAACCCAGGCAGGCAAGATGTAGAATCGAAATGATGTTCTAAATCACAAGTAATAATTTTATGCCTTTATTTCCATGTCAACATCTTCTATTCTATACAATAGTGCAGTTAAAACCACCGAATATAGGACAGTTTTCCCAACCTAGCTTGCTGCAAATGTGAAGAAAGCTTGTGGGGGGGGGGGAGGTGGAGAGGGAGAGGGAGGGAGAATGAATGAGTGCAGGCAAATGTCTATTTGTGTGTGAATATTGTTCCTCATGGATCATTGAGGTAGATTATTTTGAATAGTTGATTGACCATTTTAAAATATTGTCGCCAACTTTTAAATGTTAGATTCATCTTATTAACTACTTTAGATTCACATAACAGAAGAGAAGAGAGTTTGGGTGAGTTGGATTTCGTCTTGATTAAAGAAAAGTAACCAGGGAATGAGCGAGCGGATATAGAATGGCAAAGAAATCTGCCATCGATGTTTCCTTGACATTGTAATTAATGAAACTGTGCCACAGCTATAAACAACAATTATATAATGCGTATAGCTATATAACATTTTGCAAGTAAAAATTCCATCTTTAGGACATTGCAGTAAATTCTTACCAACATGACAGAGGAAGAATTTATTTAACACTAAATACGTTTTATTGCAGAAAAAAAAAGAGTAGGAAAGGCTGTTGATAATATTTTTGTGAAATTTTTTTAATTTTTTGTTTGTTCCATCTTGATAAAAAGGCTTTTTTTAAAAAACAAAAATGTTTCTTTCAATATAAAACATTTGAATCTCCATTTCAATCAGTTTTACATAATGTATGAAACCTGACTTTGAACTTCGATCAAGGAACGATGAATCTTGACAAAAGAAAGGAAATCCATGAATACAATCATCAAACCTGAGGAGTGATTAACTTGATTTTTCTTTGAAAAATGTTCTCCAGGATGGGTGATTTTTAATCCCATTATCATTCTTGGCATTCTATTTTTGTGCTATTGGATAGAAGCAAAAGCTGATCGCATCTCACTGGTGTTGGAGCCTCTGTGGCGCAGTGGTTAGAGTGCAGTATTGCAAGCTACTTCTGCAGCCAGCTGCCTACAATTTGGCAGTTCAAATCCCACCAGGCTCAAAGTTGACTCAGCCTTCCATCCTTCTGAGGTGGGAAAAATGAGGACCCAAATTGTTGGGGACAATAGGCTGACTCTGTAAACCGCTTAGGGAGGGCTGTAAAGCACTATAAAGCGGTATATAAGTCTAAGTGCTATTACTATTGAGGTGCTTCCAGGTTGAAAGGATTAGCCAGCAACATCATCATTGCCCAGTTAGACACCCAGTTGGGGGCTCCTTTCATGACCCCGGCAGGAGGTAGAGTGAAAAACAGGAGCTCATCCCGCCCCCACAGCAGCACTGGGTCTCAAACGCAGCCTTGCTAACCTCCAACCCATTATCCTAACTATGCACACCACCATGCCGCTAGAAAAATCTGATAAATGGGATGCTTACATAGTGATTGTGAGTTGGAAGGCCTAATTGAAACTTCATAGCAGGGGCGGGATGCTACTGGTTCTGGCTGGCTCTATCGAACCGGTAGCTCTGAAGAGCAGCAGACACAGAACCGGTTCTGTGTCTGCTGTTGTTTGGCCCACCTGCCCGCCCGAGCTCTTACCTGTCCTTTATTTCCTGCTTTTTCAACCTCAGCTGCTTTGCGCAGCACAGCTGAGGTTGAAAAAGCAGGAAAAAAGAGGCTTTTCAAATGCTGTGCACCCGCATGCAGTGCTTTTCAGCTGTCCGTGCGGCACAGCCTAAGGTTGTTTTACACACACGCGCAGCACGCAAAACGTAGTCACCGAACTGATAGTAACACCGGTTGAAGCGCACCCCTGCTGCATAGCCCATGACTATTATATTGCGAAACATGCCTACATATATGGGTAGTCCTCAACTTACAATAGTTCATCTAGTGACTGTTCCAAGTTACAACTCCGCCAACAAAAGTGACTTACGACCATTTTTTCGCCCTTACGACCATTGCAGCCTCCCCACGATCATGTGATCAAACTTCGGAGGCTTAACAACTGACTCGCATTTCTGACGGTTGCAGTGTTTTGAGGTCGCACGATCCCCTTTTGCAACTTTCTGGGAAGCAGAGTCTAAGGGGGAAGCCATATTCACTTAACAACCATATTACTAGCTTAACAACTGCGGTGATTCACTTAACAAATGTGGCAAGAAATGTTATAAAATGGAGCAAGACTCGCTTAGCAAATTTGTCACTTAACAACATAAACGTTGGGCTTGGTTGTAGTTGTAAGTTGAGGACTATCTGTATTAAGTCTTGCACTCTCCCTCCAGTGGTGCCTGACTTATAATTATAGAAAGGAGCACAGATATCCTTCTAAGCGGGGGTGGGGGGATTCAACTGGTGTTACCATCAGTTCAGTGACTACATTTTGCACGCGCATGTAAAACAAACCTTAAGCTGTGCCACCCGAACAGCTGAAAAGCACTGCATGCGGGTGTGTGGCATTTGAAAAGCTTCTCTTTTTTTTACTGCTTTTTCAACCGCAGCTGTGCCGCGCAAAGCAGCTAAGGTTGAAAAAGCAGGAAATAAAGGACAGGTAAGAGCTCGGGCGGGCAGGTGGGCCAAACAACAGCAGACACAGAACCGGTTCTGTTCTCTTCAGAGCTACCAGTTCTATAGAGCCGGGGGCAGAACCAGTAGCATCCCACCCCTGCTTCTAACCTCTCTTCAGAGGGTTGTATTTCCTCTGCACGATGATATGATATATAAATGGGTGGAAGCAACAAGCAGTCCCAGCTAGTTCTCTCAAAAAGGGGTGAACAGGATCAGACATTACACGTAGTCTTCAACTTGCAACAGTTTACAACGGCATTCAAAAATGTGACCTATGACCATTTTTTTCACAGTTATGACCTTTTGCAGCATCCTCATGATCACGGGATCAAAATTCAGATGATTGGCAACTGACTCATATTTATGACGGTTGCAGTGTCCCAAGGTCATGTGATCGCCTTTTACGACCTTCTGACAAGCATAGTCAATGGGAAGCCAGATTCACTTAACAACCAAGTTACTAGTTTACCCACTGGAGTGATTTATTTAACAACTGTGGCAAAAAAATGTCATTAAATGGGGCAAAATTCACTTAACAATATCTCACTTAACAACAGACATTTTGGGCTCCATTGTGGCCTATAAATCTGTACTAAGTTTACACCCATCCCAACATTTTGTTGATAGGGAGGTGTAGGGGACAAAATAATTCTGCAAGTCCTAACTCAAATTTGTGACACACAAATGAGTTCTGATTTATAGATTTATTTATTTTTAGAAAACAGTTAAGGATCTAGTGTAGAGATTCTTCATAAACGAAGGCAGAGAAGTAGGAACAACCGATCGCCGTTTATTTATTTACATTTATCAGACACGCATGAAAAGGAGGAGAAGAAGGAAAAAAGCATCCCCAGCCTTATTGATGTATGAGAAGAAAGCCAAGTAGAGGTCTGAATAGAAAAGCAACTGAATAATAAATTCAATATGAGTACTGCAATTCTATAAAAATACAGAGAGGTTAAAAAAAAAAAAAGATCCTTCCAATGGCAAACAAATGTGAACTTGTAAATAACTGGCAAGGACATGCTTTCCATGTGAAAGAACAATAGCTGTTCCGAAAAGAAGATTCACTTTTCACACTTGCAAATGGGGGAGGGGGGGGCAGTCCCCAGCTGTTGACACAGAGGACTACATGACCAAGCAAATTGCTGAACCAGAAAGCCATGACTCATGATCCTTTTAGGAAAATGTGAAAGCTAATGCCATCGTGAAAAGGGATCAATACGTATCTGCCTTGCTGTCACTGTGGAAAAACGAAAGCAACGACTGAACGGAATGTTTGAAACAAAATCCACTGATGCTAACATTAAAAAACCTCCTATGTAACCGATGCAAAGGGAGTTTTCTGTTGCAGGAAAAACCACTTACCCTTCTAAATGGAGAAAATACTGATGGGGGGCTAAATGTTTTCCGAAATGAGAATGAACTTAAGGACATCCTATAATATGCTTCCCTTTGCAAAATAAAACTGCTTCAGAGAAAAAAGTCAAATTTCCTTCCATTGAGCATTTTTCTATGATCTCAACGATATTTGTTTATTTTTATCTTGAGCCAGCAGTCTGCATAATCAATCACTGTGATGGCAAAATGGTGACATGTACACAAGGCTGTCGTGATGCAGGCACACCTTTACGCACTTCTTGAGGTTTGACGCAGCCTATAAGCAGCAGCATTTGCAAATGAAACACGCATTTCCACACTCTCGTACCTACCCACTTCTTTGGGCTTTTGCCCAGTCTTGCCATTGGAAATGAGATATTCTGAAATTACATTTCGTTCTCATGCATTTATTAAGGAGACCGTATCCCTGGAATTTTTGCTGGGAAAAAAACAAAAGCAGCTAGCATCCTAAATGCACTCCATGAATTAAAAAGAAGTTAAACTACAGAATTCAGTGAGAAACACAATGCCCCTGCTCTTTTAAAAAGCCAAAATAAAACCTAGAAGCATAAAAGACAGGCAAGTGAAAGTCATGGATCAATCAGTAAAGCCATCTGGCAGGCTCCAAAATCCCCAGGCACATTGACATAACTCTTAGAGCCTTTTGGAAGACAAGCAGGGCTGAGGTCAATCTAGCCTCTGGGAGCGAAGGATCAGGATAGTTATCCAAAAAGGAGGCACTGCGGTAGAGAATGGCTCTCCTCCTTTGTCCCATCAGATGACATCTCTTCATGGACAAGACCCACAACGTGCCTTTTCTGCCAGACCTCATGGGACAATAAAGGTAACCAGAGGGTGGAGGGTGGTCTAGGACAACTCGGCGCTGCCAGCTTGCTGTGGCCAGCTCGCCATTGCCAAGTCACCTCTATCAACACACCATCGTCAACTTGTTGCAGGACAACTCAACACAGCCAATTTGCTGTGGATAGCCGGGGTGGGAGAGCTGGGTGGGCAAGTGAGTAAGCGCCTGGGCAGGCCACAGAGCAGTGGTTGCAGCCGGGGACTTCCCAACAGAGGGAACGCTGGTGGGTAGGCCCAGTGCAGAGCAGTGGTGACCAGGGGCTTCCCATTTTCACCCACCCTGCCATCCCTGCCACCACACCAAGCTCCGGGCTCTTCGGAGTTCAGGCTGTTAACTGGACCATGCCCTCGAATAAGTGGCCCAAGCCACGTAGGACTTTATAGGTTATGGGGTACCTTGAACTGAACTCAGAAGCAAATTCCACCTTTGCAGTTCAGTCTAGGAAGGGGCACTAGTAATCCTCGCCTTACAGCAGTTCGTTTAGTGACAGTTCAAACTTCCAACAGCACTGAAAAATGTTACCACAATTTTTCACAGTGACGACCTTTACAGCATCCCCATGCTGAACCAAAATTCAGGCGTTTGGCAACTGGTTCATACTTACGACAGTTGCAGTATCCCAGGGTAAAGTCATCTCCCTTTTGTGACCTTCTGACAAGCAAAGTCAATGGGGAAACCAGATTCATTTAACAACCAGGTTATTAACTTATCAACTGCAGTGATTCATTTATCAACTGTGGCAAGAAAGGTTATTAAAATGGGGCAAAACTTCTGTAACAAACGTCTCAATGAACAACAGACATGTTGGGCTCAATTGAGGTCATAAGTTGAGGACTGCTTGAAGAGCTCAACGTCAAGCTGTGCAAGGGCCTCTGGATTACAATTTCCACCTACACTTGGAGCAAGAGACACGACATCATCACTTCTTCCGCTAATGGTACCTCTGTGCTTCTGCCGTTTTCCACTACAGGTGGTCTTCAACTTACGGCCACAATTAAGCCCAACATTTCTGTTGTTAGGTGAGATACATAGGTTAAGAGAGTTTTGCCCCATTTTGCGACCTTTCTTGTTAAGTCAATCACTGCGGTTGATAAGTTAGTATCCTGGTTGTTTGGCAAATCTGGCTTCCCCGTTGACTTTGCTTGTCAGAAGGCCGCAAAACGGGGTCACATGACCTTGGGATATAGCAACGGTCATAAGTAAGAAACAGTTTGCCAAATGCCTGAATTTTGATCACGCGACCATGGTGATGCTGCAAAGGTCGTAACTCTGAAAAACGGTTGTAAGTCACTGTTTTCCGTGCTGTTGTAACTTTCGAAGGTCACTAAATGAACTGTTGTAAATCGAGGGCTACCTGTACCTCGGAAGCTCTCACCCCTTCTCCAGTCTTTCAAAGGGGACAAAGTCAAGTCTAACACCATCTCTCCCATGAATCCTGAGGCCAGATCAACAGGCTTTTGAAACATTTAACTATGTCGGTGTCCCTTCCCCTTCACCCTTCTCGGTATTTGCACGAACGCCTTTTTGGTACCAGGGCAAATGTTTGACAAACGAGTGCCTAGGATAACAGGACATTTATTTACAGGCGAGAAAAGTGACAGTGTTTAAATCAGCATGTTTGCTATTGGTTTGTGCTAGTCCTTATTTGCTGTTCATCCCTTCTTGTATGCAGAAGTATATTAATCTGATAAATGAATGAATGTGACAACTAAAAGCTTGACAAATAATGAATGATAAAGAGCAAGAGGGAGCTACTTAAGGAGAACCTTTCAGCTGAAAACAGTTATTTTGCTATTCTTCTTTTTAACTCTTCCATATCAAGTTTCAGGACGAAGATTTTGTGCCAGGATAGCATCGATTGAAATCAAAGTTGTGTTGAATCAATCAGGTAGAATTTATTGCTGGTGGAATAAAGTTAGGATTAGACAAAGGCTGTTAACAGACATAAAGGAGCTGATTAAACAAAAAGGCAAAATAAAAATAACATTGAACAAAGGCCATTGCAACTAAGTTAACACTTACGCTGTATCCCGTGCTTTAGCCATAGGAAAAATGTTGCTGGATAACAGGTCAAGAAGGCAAATCAAAGCAAAGAAAAACAATAAAGGAAGAGGAACTTGAGGCGAATACTCCAGGTGCTATGAAAAAAATATTGTATTATATAACCCATTACATTTCCGAATAGATATCCTTTTTCAAGGTCCCTTGTTTCTTAAGCATTATTCTTACAACATATAAAAAGTGATGCCAAATTTGCAGGAGTTTTGAAGAAAAAAGCGGTTTTGAGGAAGGATTTCTATTAAATGCATTTTAATAACAATAGCCCTTAGACTTACATACCACTTTACAGTGCTTTACAACCCTCTCTAAGCGGTATACAGAGTCAGCATATTGCCCCCCAACAGTCTGGTCCTTATTTTACTGACCTCGGAAGGATGAAAAGCTGAATCAGCTTTGAGCCAATGGGAATCGAACTACTGGCAGTCGGCAGAACTAGCCTGCAATGCTGCATTCTAACCACTGTGCCACCACAGCTCTCATCCTATTAGATTAGATAAATTCTTATTAGAATTTATTATTAAATAAATTATTAAATTCAGTCCCTGGAGTTTCTGGTCTTTTTTTTCTTTTTTTTTTGCAGACTGTAATATTCAGCAATAGCTGAATTCAACAGCATCTGGAAGGTTACTCGCTCTTGATATATGCACTTACACTGGAAATAAATCCTCTTTAGTCAGTTGTTCTTGTATTGTGGTCTTGCACAGATATTCGTTTATTTTTATTTTTTATTTTATTTTATTTGGTTTGTCAGTTTTATTTTATTTGGTTTGTCAATTGCTTACAAGATAATAGGTATAAGTAAAAAGATAGTTATGAATCTGTTCTTTCTTTAAAAGAAACAATTCTAGCACTATAGGTATATTTATTCCCACTTTCTTCTTGAAATCTGAATTGGATGCTTGCAAGCTTTAGTAATAAAATGGATAAATAACAAATAAAAAGCATGCATTTGTTAAGCTATTAACTTGGTTGTGTTATCTTTGCATCCTTCCTTTCTCCAGAAGTGGCCCATTCTCACATAGTCACATGCTCTTTTCAAGATAATTGTATTTGGAAGGACTACAGCCTCAACTATTTTAGCCTTTCCTTATCCCGGGATTGTGCAAATGTTAAAGATCAACAATTCATGTTATTAAATGTTTACCCATGGAAACACGTATATGGTTAAATCAGAGCAGAAGAGATTTGTTGGTTGAGCCTCTCAAAAGCAAGTTCATCTGTGGGTTCAAGTCTTTCTGTAGAACTGAATTCTGAAATGTGGGTCTGTATGCTTATTTGTAGGAGTTCTTGTTCAGAGATATGTAATGCCTCTGTGATAAACTTTATTTACAGAACATAAATTCAGAGTAAATATTCTTGGCCATTTTCTCAGTTTTCGAATTGTTTTGAACTAGTAAGAAGAAATGAGTATAGGTAGCATGGAGAATATATACTATCTGCCATTCTTGCTCTGATAGTATAATAACTGACTGGTTTGGACAAAATTGTTCTCCCAGCCAGTTTGCTGGGTGAAGGAGCAGGAAAGTTCTGGCTAATCCTTAACACAGCTGTTGATGAGCAATGCTAGGGAATCCAGTGGATTTCTGAGAACATCTGGGCTACAAAAGAGATATCTCAACTTAAAATGCTGAATCTGTCTCCAGCTGTTCTGACTGAGATTATGTCCAAATTGTGTAATACATGGCAAGAATCACGCAGTCCATTGGCCAATCACAGAATAAAGGAATGTTTAGAGTAAGAATGTTAGAGGCAGCTTTGGTCTAGTGTTTAAGGCACTAGGCCAGGGGTGTCAAACTTGCATTGCCATGTCATCGTCACATGACGTATCATGACTTTCCCCCCCCCTTTACTAAATTGAGCGTGGGCATGGACATCATGTGATGCATCCAGCCTAAGGGCTGCGAATTTGACAACCCTGTACTAGGCTATAAAGCAGGATGTCGTGAATTCAAGTCCCATTTAGCCATGAAAGCCAGCTGGGTGACCTTGGGCCAGTCATTTTCTCTCAGCCCAACTCACCTCACAGGGGTGTTGTGAGGAAAATAGAAGGAGGAAGGTATGGTGGATTTGTTCATTTTGAGTTATTTAAAAAAATAACAAAAATGAGATTAAAATAAAACGTAGAGCTGACTGGGGAATATATGAAAGATCTATTAAATGGGGATTCAGAGAAGCTAATATAAAGTCCAGATATAGATGGAAGTGAGAGAGAGAAACTCAACTCCATCTTGATTGTGTTACATATAAGATATAGCAAGAAGAAATTTGGGTGAGCTTTCAGGATTCTGTTGTTCAACAATAAAGGACATTCCTTATAGCATGGCAAAGTTGGCTTCTTGACTTAGCTTATTGTAAAGGGCTGAAACCTGCTGTGGCACTGAATTATACTTCCATTTACATCTTTATTTAAATGTTGCTATTCGGTGGATGCCCTCCAAGTATCATGCAATAAAATAGTTGAGTAGAACAATAAAAGATGTACAATTCTGAGAAATGAGAACAGTATGATCACGAACCAAGTGCAATCTCACACTGGACATAAAGAGTCGGGGGGGGAAAGCCTTCCAATAGAATAGCTGCCTAAATTTGTATAATTTTTCCTGACTTTAAAAAAAGGCATTAAAAGAGCCTCACAAGAATGACAATCCTTAACTCTTGTTGCCATAGCTAAAAAGTCTAATCATTGACTCAGCCTTCTATTGTCTACTCCAAGGGTGGGATTCTACCCGTTCTGTCCAGGTCTGTAGAACCAGTATCTCTGAAGAGCAGCAGACATAGAACCAGTTTTGGCCCACCCGCACGCCTGGGCTCTTACCTGACTTTTATTTCCTGCTTTTTCAGCCTTAGCTGTCGTTCGAGCACAACTGCGGTTGAAAAAGCAGGAAAAAAGTGCTTTTTCAAATGCTGCTTCCTTGCACGCAGCGCTGCTCAGCTGTCCAGGCAGCAAGCTGACAAAGATTTACCTGCACGCTCAGCGTGCAGGGAAGCACATCGTAAATCACTGAACAGGTAGCTAAACCTGTTGGATCCCACCCCTGGTCTACTTCAGGGGTCTTCAAACTTGACAGGTTTAAGACTTGTGGACTTTAGCTCCCAGAATTCCTCCTCCGGTCATGTTAGTTCAGGAATTCTGGGAGTTGAAGTCCACGAGTCTTAAACTTGCCAACTTTGAAGACCCTTGGTCTAGTTATTCTCCGGTTGTTGGACCATAAAGCTCATAATTATCATGCTTGGTAGGATTATGAGAAGTAGAGTCCATCAAATCTGAAACGTACTAAGTTATTGAAGTCTTCAGACAAATGAAAAGCAAATGATCCTCCTACTGAATCTTGATTGGCAGATGAAATATGAAAGATAAGCTCACCTACAAAGATGTATCCACATCAGCTGGTTTCTTAATAACCCACCCTACCTACTGTGAATTTTCTGCTTAGAATAGAATAGAATAGAATAGAATAGAATAGAATAGAATAGAATAGAATAGAATAGAATAGAATACTTATTGGCCAAGTGTGATTGGACACACAAGGAATTTGTCTTGGTGTAAATACTCTCAGTACACATAAAAGGAAAGATACATTCGTCAAGAGTCAAGAATCATAAAGTACAACACTTAATGACAGTCATAGGGTACAATAAGCAATCAAATCATACTAGGAAACAGTCAATATAAATCGTATGGATACAAGTGACAGAGTTGCAAATGTGTGACTTGAGCATTGCAATTTAACTAGTGTGACAAGATATAAAAATTGTCTTCATTTATTCATATGCATATGTGAAATGTTTTACTGTCCTTGTAGCTATGCATGTAGGATTCAACTCAAGAGTAAAACAACTTAAAGATGCATCTGCAGAGTAATCATTCCTTGGCTGTTTTGGGTGCCATTTCAAGAGCCCTTCTTTACACATTTTAATTCTGAGTCTGTAATCACATTTTCAGCCCGAATCATGTGGGGATTCCTTTAAAAACCAAGCTGCGTTTTATAACATTGCAACATTGATTAACCAACCATTAAGTGCTTTTTAATTCTAAGCTGCCATGGAACCCTAGGCAAAGCCGTTATACAATTCTTCTAAGGAGTCAGCTGCAATTTTATATTGAAGTTGCTTGAAAGCATTTGAGAGCCTTCGTAAATTATTCACTGGAAAAAAAAAAAGGAACTGTCAAAGCCAGCTTGGCCATTAGGGCAAATCCCAGCAAGTCTTCAACTCATCAATTGAATCCCTAGAGTTATCTATATTTAATGGCAGTGTAAAATCCACCCTCTGAAAGGTCAGGGCATCATACAGCAAGAACAGTGATCTTATACTTATAATAGGATGCTTCATGCAATGAATGAAAGGAAAGGATACTTCATCCGAAGGACTTGTAGTAACATATAATAAGATCTCTCCCCCATGACCACGTATAATTTTCATTAACTGATTAGGTGCCATCAATTAGTGTTGATTCTTAATAGCTTAACAGACCCATAACTAGACCTCCTTCCGGATAATATACCTCCAACTGTAACCTTTCAGTTTTCCATCCATCACTGCCGTCAACAAGTCAGTTATTGGTTGGTCAGTTGGTTTATTTTTATTTATTATTTTTACAAATAACTCAAGATGGCTAACATATTCAACAGGACTTCCTACTCCTACTCCTATTATTCCCACAACAACAATAACAAAAACCCTGTATGGTGAGTTGGACTGAGAGAGAGAGAGTGGGAGAACTGGTGATAAAATAAACAGGATTTTTGAATCTTCAATTTAAAACACTATTTGATCTGTTCAGGATCTCTACTTTGGCAATCCAAAGGCTATCAAAAATATTTCAATTCCATCTCATCTTCATCTTTTAGTTATATCATTATGAAAAATATGGATATGAAAACCCATCTCTCCCTAAAACAAAGGCCCAGTCTGTACCGATACCACAATTGGGCCCAACGTTTATGTTGCTAAGTGAAAAATTTGTTAAATGAGTTTTGCTCCATTTTACAACTTTTCTTGCCATATGTGTTAAGTGAATCACTGCAGTTGTTAAGTTAGTAACACGGTTGTTAAATGAATCTGGCTTCCCCATGTCAGAGCATTTGCAGTGTGACTATTATTGTGAGACAACCCAGGAGTAAAACATAGCACACAGAGACTTAGACATTTAACAGTAGTTTATATACAACAGTTATATACAGATATATACATGATAGGCAAAATACCTTACAAGCAATCTTTCTTCTTCTTAACTCTATACAGAGAACTCTACAACGAATACTGGACACAAGGACAGAGGAAACGCCCTCTAATTGCTGCCTTATATAAATACCCCTGAAAGATGTAGAACCCATCCTCAGTCTTAAAGAGGCAGTATTAATGCTATGCTGATTCATCCTTGTTGCATCAGCCTTACAGAAGCTGCAGCTATTAAATCTTATACCTCAACACCCCACTGACTTTGCTTGTCAGAGGTTGCAAAAGATGGTTTCCATGACCCTGCAACCATTGCGAACCAGTTGTCAAGCATCCAAACATAAAGCACATGACCCTGGGGATGCTGCAGTGGTCATAAGTGTGAAAAATAGTTGTAAGTCATTTTTTTCAGTGCCTTTGTAATTTTGAACAGTCACTAAATGAACTGTTGTAAAGTCAAGGACTACCCTGAGTACCACTTTACTTGCTTTACTCCATTACTTTACACTGTAAGCAGTAATGGAGAAGATGCATGCTTGAACATTCTTCATCTTTTAAGACAAACCATTAGCTATTTGGAAATTACAGTATCTCCTAGTACTCTATCTGGGTGATGTGTATGAATGTATAGGTAAATAGAAGGTAGTCAGCTGTGCAGCCTCTTTCAGATGTAGAGGAAAATTGTGGAGTCAGCATATAGTTTTATTATCTCATGTGCAATTGAATAGCAATCTGGAATTTAGACTATAGCCTAGACATCAGGTTCTATTGGTCCCTTGGCACATGAAGATTGAAGAATGCTGGTTTATTTATTTATTAAAAATAAAGGCAAAAGGAGCAAGCATATTATTACCATGAATATGGAAACAGCCTAAACTTTTGCTCCCGTTTCTAACTTGGTTGAACTCATGACCATGGCATTTGTAAAATTGCCATCCTAGTGGTTGGGAAACAGGAATGTTCCATTAAAATACAGTAGTAATCTGATCGGAGCAAGTGGTTAGATTGCATAATGCGGTAAGATATGTTTAATCGCCACTGACAGTTTGATGGAAAATAAGATGGAAATAGCTATTGACCTGCTTCTAATACTAGACCTATAGATAAAAATAAGCTTTTAGTTTCAGACAAAAAGCGTGACTCTTCAGCGGAGGAAGGGGAGAAGCATGACTCACAAGCTTCATAGTGAGATTCTGCGTGTTTCATTTTTAGGAATAAAATCACTTTGATTCTAAAGGCTCAGTTCCAGAAGGCTATTCCAACAAGCAGGGAGAGTTTATAGTAAGCTTATAGAACATAAATTAAATATGATATTCCTTCTCTTTCATTCTGAACACTCCAGTATCACTACCCATTTTAGTTTATCGTAGTGCCTAAAGCATCTGAACGGTGATGTGGAAAATCTGACCAAATATCCCTCTCACATGAATATGCCTAGGACCTAATCTCAGTGAGCAACCTCCCCTCTCTCGGAAGGGTAACGCAAACTGACCTTGCAGGTTGTTGAATGGATCTCTGAAGTGTTATAAAATGCCACTGGATGGGTGAAAAGGGCTTTAGAACATTAGGTCTGCTCATAAAGGAAAGAATTGTCAGGGGAGACCAGATCTACCTATATACCACAGTTGTGGGATGTTGGGAATGGCCTTGAAGGACAAGGAGTATTACCAAGGCAGCAATCAGATAAGCGGGGCTTGAGCCATTTCCAAAAAATTAATTTGAGAAAACATCTTCTTCAGCTTCTTCTTAGTTCACACAAACATAAAGTGAGGGAGTGGAGAAGCACATTCGGAACTGCGAGATTCTCTTCTGTAGCTGTTGCCATGAAACTATTCCTGGCCCAGATGACATTGGAACTATACAGGAGAAAAGCAAAGCTACTAAATTGATTAGAAATGGGAAAGACAGCAGGAAGGAAAACAAGCAAAAGGGCAGGTTATATTGGTCCCATGATATTACATAATAATAGGCAATGGCTTTTTATGCCTTGAATCAGAAGATGGGAAGGAAACAAACATGGCTGTCAAGAATATGAGTTTTTTTCAGTGAGGAAACAGACTCATAGTCTCCAATAGAAGACAAACACACACACAGAGAGAGAGAGAGAGAGAGAGAGAGACAGAGAGAGATCGAGTTGCTCACAATGTTTTGTCTCATAATTATTTCTTATATAAAATAAATATCATAGAGTTATTTAGTTTATCTGAGTTTATATTAGTTATATTAAAATACACTTTTTTATGTTCATGCCTTTTACTGAACCGGGTGACTGTAGTTTATCTGAGTGTAGACGCTCTGATGTTCTTTATTTATTTCCCTGTCACAAGAAACTTTTGAATCACCTTGTATATGTAAGGATCCATGTGCATTTAAAACATCTCTTTATGTCACTTTTAAGAATAATGTTGCTGTGGTGTTAGATAGTTTCCTTGCAATATTTTATTATATTTTTATGTATGCTAAATCAAAGACCTTTGTAGGCTGGTTTAGGATAATTTTGAAATTAATGTTGAAGATTCTGAAAAAACCAATCTCTGCTGCTATACAAATAAAATAACAACACCATTAAAATATAAAGCTTAATAGAATAATATCCCAGTTATTAAAATATTCTCTGTAACACACTTAAAGAGGGATGCAAAAAAAAAATAACACTCATATATAATTAAAATTAGAATCAAAAACAAAAACAATCTAGAACTTTAATGCAGTGTGCCATGTCTCACTTAGATTCTGTCTAGCTTATTCGCTTACTATAATAGTTACATTCTGTCTAGCTTATTTTCAGACAGTAAATATAAGTAAAATGCTTATCAGGCACTGTGCTTGCAATGTGACAGATCATAATTGATAGAGGGTTCTTCTTATTTTCTCATAATATACCGACGGCAGCACATTTCAGCCATCATCATAGTTGACATTTCAACAGCCTCTTAAAACACTTTCTAAGTACTGACTCAGGCTTGTGTTTGCCACCCCAGTAGACTGAAAGGTTGCAGAACTCCAAATATTCTGATCCTTGTAAGGGAGCTAAAATAAAAAAGCAGTAAAAGAGGCAAGAGGAGGTTTGCTCAAGCATAAAGTGTGTACTCTGCATACTCAGTCCTTGGTGTCTCTAAGTGAGACAAAACAACATCGTATCAGAAATCCTAGGAAGCATCATTAGGCTAGTAGGACCATAGATTGGCCAATTTATTGTGCTTCTAAAGATAAAGAGGCTCGCAAGGTTAGCTTTGCTGCTGGAGATGGCATCCAATAATATTCTAGAGATGGTTTGCCATCAGCTTCTTTCATAGCCTTTTTTTTTTACCTCAGTGTGTAAATGTGTGATGAATCCCAACACATTTACTGTGTTGCCTCCAACATACAGCCAGAAAACAGCTGATTCTTGAGGACTCCAAAACATCCAGTGTAAAATGCCAAAAGGATTTTATTGACTAAATATGAGAAGATCTAGAGAGAAAGATATACTAACCCACATCTCTTCAGCTTACTAGGAACCCTCCAAATGACAACAGCAGCCCCCTTAGAGCTGGCATTTAGAACTTTTAGAATGTTGGAGATTTCATATTCATATAATAAATGAAGATGAATATGAAGATATCGATATATATATATTTTCTGAGGTTCTCGCGGGTATTTGTATGTGGATCTTTGGTTATTCGGGTTTTCTCCCATGTAAGATTGGAAGTATCTAGGTGATGTTTCGATGAAGTCTCATTCATCATCTTCAGGCTTGTTTCTTCAGCTTTGTGCTTCTCAGAGTAAAGCCCAAAGCTGAAGAAACAAGCCTGAAGATGATGAATGAGACTTCATCGAAACGTCGCCTAGATACTTCCAATCTTACGCAGGAGAAAACCCGAATAACCAAAGATCCATATGTGTGTGTGTGTGTGTGTGTGTGTGTGTGTGTGGTATTCAGCTTTGTTCGGGTATTTTCCCACGTCATTGTAGTTGTGCTTTTAAAGTTGTAGCAACGTTTCAGCAGAATCTCATCTGCCATCATCAGGCTTCTGTATTGTGTCCGTCTGTGAGTCAGGCCCCCACAGTTGTTTCAGTTTTAAATTTGGGGCAGCCTATTGCTGTGCCAGAATGTTTTTTTTTCTTCATCCTGATTAGTTGGGAATCTTGGTCTGTGTTTATTGGTCTTGGAGTTTGCTGTGTTCTGCTTGATTGGTGTTTCTAATATCTTCTGTCTGTTTTGTGGCTCTTTTTGTATCTTGATTGGCTGGCAACATTGTGTTCCTTTATTGGAGGCCTTTTGTGCAGCTTGGTTCCGGGTAAATGGACGGCTATCATTTGTTAGGAAGCTAGGTTATGTGTTATCAGATGTGTTATAAGATGTGTTATCAGACCATCTCTGGGTCTGATAATACGTATTATCAATAGTTTGGTAACTACAATAAGTGAACATTTGCTAAGAATTTTTTGTTTATGGGAAACATTATTGTAGTGTACAACAGTTGTTCTTCCTACTCTTAGCCAGTGTTAGATTTAAGTTTTGCCCTCTTAATCTTAGATAGGAAGTAGGGATACATATAAAAGCCTCACAAGATTTATATATGATTTATAATACAATAATAGGATCCACAAAGCTTGTTAAGTCATTTTTTCTAGGTTTGTGTGTAGAGGAATTTACTGTACTGGTTTGTTAAGTTGCACACGTAGTTCCTGAGCTGATCTAAATCTTATAGGTGCAAAAAGGGAGAAAGAGATCAAGACTACTATTTCCTTTTCAATACAACTTCCCAGTTGATCCAACACCCTGGGAATTCTCAAGCCTGGTTGCCTCAACCAATTATTAAACTGAATTGACCCTGATTAAATTCCGAGATCTTTCAGGGTCAGCTAGGTGCTGCCATCTGCTGAGTCATTGAAAATCTTTAATTATAGAAAATTAATCCAACCAAGTACTTTGCTTTGCCTTCCCCCTGAATAATGCTAATCTGTCTCCCACTCAGCTAACCTGGCCCATCAGCCTCAACTAACAGTGTAGAGCAAAGCCAAAGGGGATAATTCTGTGTAGAAAATGGGGAGAAAATGGGGTCTGACCTTCCTCAGGAATGTGAAATCTTGGGTCTTCTTCCTTGACGAATTCTCTACAAAACTCAAGTCATGTTCTTGGAGAACCATTTTTAAACACAGGACGGCCAACTGCTCAATGTTAGTCTGCTCTGTATATACTGGCTAGTTGCTGTATCTGCTTTCCATCATGGTTTCTTCTTCCTCGACTGATTCTTTGTCTCTGATTCAGCTGCATTTACTGTCCAACTTGCCCTTGGCTCTTTTCTCTGCCGAGTCTCCTCCAAGGCCAGTTTATCAGATCTTGTTACCCAGCAAGAATCAGGACCATTATCATATTGTTTCTAGAAGTGGAGTTGGCTGAAATGGCAAAACTGACTACTCCGATTAAAGGAAAAAAACCATAAGTACTTTTGTTTCCACATGGAAACTTGTTCTGTCTCGCCTTTCCTCTTTCCCAAAATATGAAAGAGTACAAACTCACACCAACACAGGCAGGCAAGCTGGCTCGGACTTCACAGAGTTAATTCTTTGGAACTGATAACATTCTTTGCATTCCCACATGTCCTGCCTGCCAAGTCCGAACGAATAAAGTTTTACTCACAGAAAATCACAAGACAGACCACAAAAATAGTCATTCACGAAGAAAATCTGAAGTAAGGTTAAACTTTGTCCCGTACAAAGTTTCAGGAGAAAACACACCCACTTTTATCCCCTGTGGGGTGTGGCTCAATGACTCAGCTCACTCTCTGACCCTCCCACGGCTCCTACGTTGCTGCTCACGTTTCTCCCTACGACGCTGCTTAGGATCGAGTCAACACTCTTCCTCTTGACTCCCTGTCAGGGATTGCTCCAATATGCCTTCCTCCTGATTAATCTCAGGCTGTTCCCCTCAGTTGTCTGCTGAAACCTGAGGCATCATCAGGGAGGAAGGCATTGCCAGAGAGGAAGTTCCTGGGGAGGAAGGCATTCCCAGTTCCTCCTCCTCATCTTCCAGGTCCTCTTCCTCTGACAGCATAGGCTCGGGAATCGGGGCCACAACAGAAACTGCTTCTGAATTTCGTGCTTGATGTGGAAAAGAACTCTGACTTCGGGTTTTACAGATTAGATTGATAGATCTTTATAGAAATGACTTGTTCTTATTATTATGGAAAAACAAAAAGCTGTGATTTGATGTTAAGGCCCCATTCTACTGCAACAGAGAGAGTCGAAGTCAATGCTTTTTCTCTTCCCTACCTTTCCTCATGTCTCCCTCCCACTTCCCCTCAGCTTTCACTGTGCTTTCATTTATTTTTGTATTTAGTATTTTATAATACTTTATAGCCTAACAAAATGTTTAGAAAATTTTGATATAGGTAATCCTCAGTCCATGATCACAATTGAGCCCCAAGTTTCTCACTGCTAAATGAGAAAATTATTAAGTGATTTTTCCCCATATTACGACCTTTCTTGCCACAGTTGTTAAGTGAATCATTGCAGTTCTTAAGTCTTAAAGTCAATGGCTTGCTTCCCCATTGTTTTTTCTTGTCAGAAGGTCGCAAAAGAAGGTGGTCACATGACCCCAGGACACAACAACCATCATGAGTCATTTGCCAAGCACCTGAATTTTCATTATATGACTAAGATGATGCTTTAACAGTCATAAGTGTGGAAAACGGTCATAAGTCACTTTTTTCAGTGTCATAGTAACATCAAACAGTCACTAAATGAACTGTTGTAAGTCGAGGACTACCTGTAAATCAATCAACCAATAGAGAGGATGTGAAAGGTGATTTACAGGAATTCTCTTCAGGGAAAAAAATACTATAGTTTATAGTGGGTACATTTTAATGATTAAGTTGTGTCTTCTAAGTATGATGAATTTCAACACAAAGGTACTTTAAAATGAAATGTTGGTTTCCTGGCGACTGGAAATCATTCATTGCTCATAAGATCAATATTCAAAAAGTGGCTTTGACAGGAGGAAAATATAAGTCTGAATGGATTAATTGCAGAAAGAGTGGAATTAAAATCCCCAGTGGGAGCTTTCAATAAGTCTTGGTGACTTGCCACTTCATGGGTATAACAAATGTTGCACTTTCTTACATTTAAGGACTGTTGCTTGTAGCAGGGCTTTAATTGGAATAGATATACGGAGTGCATTCTGTAAGTTCTTCTAGCTGAAACTATGGCTGCAGGCCTACTTGCAAATCCACTTTTAAGAACTGTGTAAACCTAAACATTTGCATTAAGTTAGGTGTTGTGGCCCACTGGCAGCTGATGGAGCTGGCAGCAGAATTGGACAGTAGTGAGGAGGTTCGAAAAGGAACCTGGACCAATCCTGGAGGCTGAGGAAGGCTCGGACGAGGGTTCTGCATCAGAAGTAGAGATGGGACCAGGGCAGGCTGGCTACCTTCAGATTCAGACAGCAGTGAGGCGGGGAGGTTTCTGGAACTGGTTCCCAGTCTACCCATGTGCAGGGCTACCAGAAGACAAGAACAATTGAGAAAGCAGGGTTGACTCAGGAGTAAGGCCACACCTCGGAGATGATTGGTCCCTCCCATAGAACATAAAAGAAGAGTGAACAGGATGTGAGCTTTGGCAGGAAGCAATTAGTTCGTCTGGTCGATTCAAGCTTTGAAAAATTCTGTTTGACTCTGTCAAGTTTGGCCTTGCCCTGCTTTTGGCAATTAGTTCTCTGGCAGCATTCCAAGTGTGATAAGGTGGGTGTTTATAAACATTCCCCCAAAAGACTGTTTGTGAAGCCTGTGAATGTAATTCACAGCTGTAGAAATAAAAGAGGTTTTGCCGGAACTAAGATTGTGTTCTATGCTTTCTAAGGAAGCCTAGGTCAGAACATTAGGAACGCACATTTGAGGTAAGCTTCCAAAGTCCTGTCCCAGTTCCCACTCTCCTTTGAGGTGAGAAAGGCAATCTAATAAAATGTTCAGATAACCTTGGGAAATGAGGGAAAGAGATGCTGCCTAGGAAACAACCACACAAGTGAGACAGGAGTCCCCAGTGGCTTGATGATCAGAGAAAGAAACTTAATAGGACCACCTTAATGGGTCATGCAGTTAAAAGCAGTGACGAAAAGTTTTTATACTCTCAGATTATGTTGATATAGCCTTACAATAAAGTAGAATTAGCTCATCTAGTCATGTTTCCTTTTGTGGGTTACCTAGGAGGCGGACAAGCAATGAGAAAAGCCATTCTCTTTTGTGGTAACCCATTCTTCATTCAACAGGTTGTCTCTGACTCCATCTTCATTTCCCTTTACAGGTGCCAGGTGAAAGCCTTTCTATAGCCCTGTGTCTTTCAAGTGTACAATATCATGCTGGCTTTTTGCCTTATTTATGGCCCTACTGTGCTAATCTTCTAGCACCTTCTATTATTCCTCCCCTCTTAAAAAACAACAACAAAACTTCTGTAATTAAGCTGCTGCATGCCAAGTACTCTGGGAGTGCTTAGAGTTAATTAAAAAAAAATGCAGGCATGGTTCCTATAAAGGGATGGAATTAACAAGTAAGCTGTGATGTTAAATTGGAGTGTTAAGGGAGAAGTGAGGATAGTTTAGCCTTGGGTCTATCCCAAGAATTGAAAATTTTTTGTGTAGAATTTGGCCTTATAACTTTTACTCTCTTTTATCAGGAGGGATCAGTAATCTGGGGAACAGTTTAAAGAAAAGATCTGTTGGGAGGTGCTACCCATTGATACATTGCTGTAGTGGACATTTCAACCCAGCTTGTGACAATTCCCCCTTCCCCCTCCTGCCCGCCCCCGCGAAATAAAAATAGCTGTAGATGCCCGAGATCTTAGTTCCACATGGGAAAAATTTATCTGAAGGAATCAATGAGAATGATGTACACAGTCCATACTTCCTTAAATTCTCAGAGCAGGGGGATATGGATGTTACAGTATGTCATGTCCCCATATAGAGGCTTTTACGTGAAGTCCATGATACTAGATTATCAGAAGGGATATATATTTTTTCTGTGTGGCCTCCAGAGGTTGAATATATAGCCCATTATCAGAAAATTGCTATGGCAACCCAATTTCTATTTAGGGCAGAGATTTGGGATCCAATTTGGATTGAAGATAGGGGATGCCAAATTCTCTCTCCCTCTTCCTCTCCCTCCCTCCCTCCCTCCCTCTCTCTTGTCAGGGAATTGTGCATGTCCAAATGAAGTCAGAGACACTGACACGAAGTTGTACTTTTATATAAATAAATACATTTTGCATCTGTATATACACTAAACAAGATAGTCAAGCAAACTCCCCCTCCACACTCACAGCAACCAATCACAGCGCAGATTGCCTCATGCAGATTGCCTCATGCAGATTGCCCCACGCAGGCGCCAAATTTCTCCAGACAATCCAACACAACTGTGTGTTCTGGCTCACTGCACAACCCCACTGCTCCAGCTTCTAAATTTAAATAACTTAACAGGACAGATTAAGGATTTATGGAAGAGCTATTGCTGTTGATATACTCAAAACCTCCAAGAATATGCCTCGAGGAAGCTGCTTTTTTTCCTTCATCGAGAAAAATAGATCAATATTTTACCACTTCCAGTTTCTCCCCAGAGAGGATTCTAAGGGCAGTGACTGAACCTACTTATGAGCATCTTGTGATGCTGGTGGATCAGATGAAAAGAGAGAGAAAAGAGAAGAAAAGAGAGAACAATCTAAGTGAACAGAGAAGCCAAATACATAGCAAGTCAGAGTAAGGTCTTATACATTTTTGTAGGTCTCTTAAACACTTAGAAGTCTCAAGAAGTAACAAAGGTATTCTGGGATTGTTAAGACCTTAAGGAAGCATAACCATAAATAGTCTTCTATGGGTAAACAGGACTTTTTTCCCCAAAGACACCTTGTGAAGGAGTTGTAGTTCTTGCAAGCTTGTGTCTTCTGTAAAGACAAGAAAATGCTTTTAAAAACTATAATTCTGGCTGAAGTCTCATTGATGGGTTCATATATGTGTGTTTCATACAAAAAGCACTTGCTGTTTATAAAATATATGCTGAAAATAATAAGAGACTATGTAAGAGGATTTTCAGAAATGAAATATTTTAGGCTTCCGGTTTTGAACTTCCCCGAAGACAGACCACTGACCGCGACTGTGCATGGCTTTGGTGCATGCTTCGGGGTCAGAGAGCCCCGATCTATCAGATTTGGGGCAGAAGCCGCCTTGTAGGGGCGGCGGAGAAGGGGAAACTGTCAGCTGGGTAGAGGGAAGTTGCAAATTCCCTCTCTGGCTTGGCAATTGCTCCCTCCCGAAGTCACCTGAAGCGGTGGTCTAAAATGGCCACCCCGAAGGGGAAGATTAGGCTGGAATAAGATTGCGCAAGAGAGAGAAAGAAGCGAACAGCAGAAAGAATGGGACGATATAATTAAATGGAAGGTACCCCCCAGGATTAATATTTCAAAGAATTTTTAAGAAAGGATTTAAACGGTGAAGAGAAAGAGAGAAAAAAGGTGTGAATTGCTTTTGACAGCGGCGGGGCTTTGAACCGAGAAAGGTAGAAGCTGGAAGAAGAAATCATCTAATCAATTTGGATAAGTATATTCTGATTCTATATAGGCACTAATAAAGCTGAACTATAGATTGTTAAAGAAAAAATTTAATACCAATTGGATTTGATCTTTTTGTTTGGAAGACCTTGGTTTAAAAAACTCTGAATAATTAAAAAAAAGAAAAGAGGGGGTGAAGATCTGTTATAACAAAGAGTGCCATCTAATTTAAATCTAACTTGTTCTTCTTTTAAAAGACTCTGTTTCTTAAAAACTGCAAGGAAAATTGATACAATAGAACAAGAACTTTGAAAAATTGAAACATTGAAACAAAGAAAGAAACAGGGAGATTCTGCCCTTGGATTAATTGTTGATTCTGACATGGATTTGGGACTGGATTAGCTGAGGACTAAAACTTGAGAGGAAGAAAATAAAAGCTGACTGTTGGAAATTAACTTCAAAGACACTATTTGGATTAAATTGCTAACTAGAAAGTTGTAAAATGGCGCTATCTCTTCTGGAATTAAAAATGAAACTTAGACGCATGAAAGAAATATTACAACAGCAAGGTGAATTGTTGGGCTTTGCTTTAAAATGTATGGAAAATGCGATCGCAGAATATGAACAACAAAGACAAAAGACAGAAGAGGAGGTGGAGCAAATCATAGAAGGACCCATCTTTAATTATCATCGAGAACGAAGAACTCTGGAAAGAAAGAGGAAAAGACTTGGAAATAAATATAAGAGATTTAAGAAGTTAAATAAAGAGGGGAATATTCGGAAAATTAAAAAAGGGAAAAAGATTCAGCAGAAATTCAAAGGGCAGAAGGAAGCTATAAATAGAGAGGGAGATAAAAACTGGAGTGAAAGAACAAAGTGGAAAATACAAGGAGAAAGAAAGGAGAAGAAACAGGACTTGGGAACAAAGAAATATGGGAATTGTAAAAAAAATGGGGAAAATTGCTTAATTAGACATAGAGATAATGGTTGCATAATGTTTAGAGAGTGGATTCTTCAAGGTACTGGGGGGTAGCATAAATAAATTTATAGTTATGAAATAGGGACATAGAGATTGATAAGATAGAAAACAGAACTGTTATTTCTTGATAATGGAATCTAATGCTCTTTTCCTTTATGTATAGAGATAATTTTAACAAATAATGGAATATATTTATTAAATATATTGAAATATTCCTAGGACTGGAATGAAGGCTTTTTTGTTTAAATATGAATGGAATAATTAATGGAATATGTATTAAATATATTGAAATAAACGAAATTATTTAAGAGGAGAGCTAAAATGGAATTAACATCAGGGTTTAGGATTAAATGAATAGATTAATATGTCCTTTTTTTGAAATTGTAAATAAATCTTATGAAATTAAAAAGGGGAAAAACAATGCAGAATCTGATTTATATATGCTAAGTAGTTTTAAAGGGATTATTAATTTTAATGTTTTAGGTAATAAAATGTTAAACATTTAATGGGATTTAAAAGGGGAGTTAATAAATGAATATGTAACTTAGAGGTGGCGCACTTAAATTGATATTTTAGGGGGGAAACCAATTTATAGAAGGAGTGTTTTTAATTAGAATTTAAGATGAAATATACAATTGTGACAGTTAAAAGTACTAAAGTAAAATAATTATGAAGCTAACATAAGTGAATTAAATAGATAAGCATTTGGAATAATATAATAAAATAGAAAATGTATAAAAGCATTGTTAAGATAAGAAATTGAATACAAGAATTGAATATGTAACTATGGTCATATTTGTAAATATATGTGAAACCTGTAACATGCCGTTCACTAAAAAGAGATGTTAACATGTGAAAAATGAATAAAACTTGTATTAAAAAAAAGAAATGAAATATTTTAAATAACCAAAAAACCAAACTTCAGAAAATTTATTAGGATAGATTTCCAGGTAGAGAGAGATACATCTGTGCTACAGCAATTCTGCATTTGCCTTTTATCTTGTCATATTAATCAAAAGGAGCAAGCAGACCTGCTCAGAAAGCAATATGTTTCAGTAGAGTAGAACATTGTACAAATTTCTCAGTCTTCTCTTGGGCCTGTTTCTCATTTGTCCAAATTCCATCTCCTTATTGCATCCAAATCCTTTCTGAATCCCTTTTTCAGTTCCCAGAACACCGGATTTCATTGTGTCTTTGGAGCTCAAAAAAGCCTCAAATGTTAGTTAGAAGATAGGAAAAGGGTATCCAATGTCCAATTCCCTTCTGAGGTCCAGTCCTATCTTCAGTCTCTAGTGAAATGAAATCAAGATATCTTGTTGTTTCCACTGATTCATGGAATGCTCTCCAAATCGTTTGTGTCTCTAGTTTTATCACTTTTTCTCAAATAAAAGCATGCATCCATCTTTCATTCCTGTTTTCATCTGGTATTTTTTCTGCTTTCCCTTGGGACCTTCCAATTAACCCAAAAGTTGCATAAGATTTGTCCTTGGGGAAAATAATCATGATAATCAAAATACAAGTTTCCAACGCCATTATTCATGCCAAGTAGTAATTGCAGCATAGCTAGAATAATGACTAATGAGAGTTCAGAATGTGCTGACAATCAAAAGTAACAAGGGGTGCACTGAATGGAACAAGGAAGAATCATCTATCTTATTTTTAATGTATTCATTTCTTAAAGAAAAATGAGATCATTATCAGTGAATGAATATTGAGATGCTCTTCACCTTTAGAACCTTGCGATGTATTTTTCTTGTGTTCTGAACATGGACTGAAAATGCCCCTAAAATTATAGATTTGGAAGGGATAGATCTTGGAGGTCTTTCAATCCAATCCCCTATCCTGTGCAGGAATCCTCATATATTCTGGTCAAATAATGTCCATTTTTTTTCTTGAAAACCTCCACTGGTAGAACATCCATGACTTCAGGAGGCAGGCTGATTTATTGCTTAATTTTCACAGACAGAAAATTCTTCCTTGCTTCAAGTTTAGATCCCTCACCATACTATAGAACAGGGGTGCCAAACTCAAAGCCCACAGATCGGATCTGGTCTACCCAATGCAGAGAGGAAAGATTGGGCCAGCCTGGCTTCAGCCTGGTCTACCCAATGCGAAGAGGAAACATGCCAGCAGTTTGGGGAGTGGTGTCAAACTAGCCACGGCCACCCAGTTGGCCACAGCCACCCAGTCAGCCATGCCCACTCAGTCGGCCACACCCAGCCAGCTCCCCCGGGTCAACCACAGCCCTGATGTGGCCCTCAATGAAATTGAGTTTGACACCCCTGGTGTAGAGTTTCCACCTATTGGCCCTTACATTATCCTGAGATATTATGGGGAAAAATTTCTCACCCTTTTCTTTATGACATCCCTTCATGCATTGGATGACTGCTGCCATGTCTCTCCTTTGGCTTTTCTCTTTATGCTGAGCAAGAGCATAAACTTACTTTTCATAGGATTTAGCCTCCTCGCCTTTTGCTATTTTTGTCACTCTTTTCTGTGCTCTTTCCGGTTCCTTAGCATCTTTTTTGTATTGGGATAACCGTAACTAGACACCACATTCCAGATGTGGTCTAATCCAGGGGTCCCCGACTGCCAGTCTACAATCCAGTGCCGGGCCACAGCCCTTGAGAACCAGGCCGCGGAAGTGGTGGGTGAGTGAGAGTTTGTGAAAGCAGGCCTCACGCAAAACCATCCCCTCTCCCCACCCTTCACCTTCTCCATTGTCGCTAGTCCACCAAGCTGGAAAGGTTGGAGACCACAGATCTAATCAGTTCAGCATACAGAGGTATGAACACTATACCTCTGTCAATGCAGCCCAGAACTGCATTGGCTATTTTGACAACCACAATACATTTGCTGGTTCATGCTAATCTGTGGTCTGCCAAGAAACCCAGTTCATTCTCACAAGGGCTACTGTTGAGTCTGGTGCCACCTATCTGCATCTGGGCAAATGTGTAAAATTCAGAGGAATATTGCTAGAAGATGATGGCGTATATATCAAGGCATATGAGAAGGTGCCTCTAATCTTGGGTGTGTAACTTGTTGGGGTTGGGATAGTTTTGTTTTGTTTTTTAATTTATTAATCCAGTCCAATTTATCCATTTATCCTTGACAAATGGCATCTACAATATCTCCTCTCAGCCAGATTTAATGGGCTGAGCTGATACTATTAGGAAGAGGCAGTCCTTCAGATAACCCAGGCCCATCCAATGGAAGGCTTTAAGGGTTAAAAGCAGCACCATGAATTGGACCCAGATGCAAACTGGCTACTACTGTAGCCTGTAGAGTAGAAGTATAGTATGTACTGCCCTGGAGTACACATAGCAGCCCAGGACATTGCATCCTGCATTGGCTGAAGCTTACAAATATTCTTCAAGGGCAGCTCCATGTAAAGAGATTATAGTAGTACAATCCAGAAATGACTAGCGCTTGTTGGCGTAGGGAGATGTGTTCATGACTATGGTTTCACCTTCACTGTCTTTCTACCTAGCTGTCAGAACTTTTTACCCTGTATAAGGAGGCAAAGGTAACTCTGGCAAAGAAATAAAAGAGCCATCAACAGATAAAAGAGGTTGTAAACAAAATCTCAGGCCTGGAAAAGTAGTAAGCATAAGAAACTGATTTAAAATAACCCCGCCGTAATTCTTCATGGTATTAGAGAGGACAGAAAGAAAGAAATTCTGCCAAGCTTTCAAGAGCCACTTTCAAGATTTTGGCCCCTTAAACAATAAAGAGTTCCAGTAGTCCTTGTGGAGTCTGTTTTCTGACCTGGGCTATCTTGAAAGGATGGCATCAGTCTTTGTTTACAGTCTCTTTTAACTTCTCTGACTCCCTTGACACACTTTCAGTGTTCCTAAAGAAATGCAGGCTCATACTTAGATGGATTTCCAGGAACCTTACATGAACAAGTACATGATAACCATCATGAATGCCTCCTTTATGACTTTGCCATACACATTACATTTTAATGGGAAAAAGAGTGTTTCCATTTAATACTGAAGCTCACTGTTAGACTGTACAGAACTGTCCTCTGAAATAGGCGAGTAAACCAAAGCGGAATCCAGTGGGACAGCTTGCCTTCAGAAGTTGTGAGGTGTGCGCCATCACCGGTGGCTTTTAGGAAGAGACTGGACAACTACTTGTTTGGAACAATACAGGGTCTCCTGCTTGAGCAGAGAATTGGACTAGAAGACCCTCCAAGGTCCATTCCAGCTCTGTTATTCTGGATACTCTTTGGGTAATCAAGATGAATTTTGGAGCTTTCCTCTGCTGTTTAGCTACAGGTACACCTTCCCTTTGTAGGACTTTTTATGCCATTTCTGTTTCAAAATGGTAGAAAGCTCTTCTATCCGTGTGTAAGAATCATGGTCAGAAAGGTCTCCAAGGGCTACAAAAAGGGAATTTTGGGGTGGTAGTCACATGCAAGAAAAAATGGTAGCAAGACCCCCCCCCCCGCATTGGATACATGGTTTTTGTAAATATACCACCTGGATCAGTAATTCCATCACAGTTTATCAATTGCAAGGATAATACTAGACTTCCTCCAGTGTACATGTATGGTGGTGCAGTTGATCTTATCTATTGACTGTTTCTATGTCCGTAGAAGGTGGGAGACACCACAGCTACGCTGAACATCTGCAGTATTTAAGAAATGCATTTTATACGGTGGGAAAGGCAGAAAATGATATGGCATGAAATGAAAAAAAATCATTCATAAAAAAAAAATAAGCAAAGACATTAGATAAGCCTTTTTTTCTGCTAGCTATAGTAAGCCAAGTACTATTAGAATACAAGCATGGTGTTATGCTCTGAATTTAATATTGGATGACTTCCATCTCAGCTGTCACGCTGGTTCCTAATTTAGTAATGTAATTTGTTTTAAATAGTGTCAACCTTTTCTAACCATTTTCCTCTAGGATGTATTGGGCTACACATGCCATCTTCTCTGGGCAACGCATAACCCAACACATCTTAAAAGTGCTAAGCTGGGAGACTGAGTATTTTTCATACATTTTGTTCAGACAAGTCTTTTGTATAGAAACAGCTATTGCAGTCAGGCTCGGTGGATGCCACTTTAGGGAATTCTATGATATGCGGTAGGTCTTTTACAGCTGTGATACACAACAAAGTCAACAGTTGGCATTAAATAGGCTTCAGCTTTCAGGCTCATTCTTCAATTCCATTTATTGTATTTATCTTCATTATAGTTGAGCTGAAGCACCTATGCATGCTTACATGTGCTTAGTGATTTTCCTCAAAATTTAAGTTTAATGTAGGCATAGACGTATATAGTTAATAATTTTCTCTATTCTTTATTAGACTCTAAGACCAGAAGGTCTTTATACTTTACATACAATAAAAAGGAAAAGATAGATAAATAGATAGATAGATAGATAGATAGATAGATAGATAGATAGATAGATAGATAGACAGACCTGACAGATAGATGTTCTATAGATATGTAGACAGATGTACTAACAGAAAATAATATCCGAAAAGCTTAAATGAAATTATGCATTGAATGACAGATTTTCATTGGACACGGAATTGATCTGTGAGGCAGATGGTTAATTTCTAAACATGATTAATAAATTAAAAATAAATAAACATGTAATAGATGTACAAAATTCAGATCATAGAACTATGCTAAGAGCCTCCAAACAATAATAGCAATGGAACAGAATATGAACAGAACTCTCCTGAAAATTTCCAAGGTTAAGTCTATTGGTAGAAAAAGAATGTTTTCTACATCCAACCTACTGGGATTGTTAAATGACAAGGGCATTATTAAAATAGTATGCAAAGGAAAATGTGTGATGACTTCATATCTCCAGCTGGGCAACAACAATGTTACATCTGTTCTTGTGGGTAAAACATTAAATCTTCAGATCCTATAAATCTTTTTCATTCCTTTATAAGGAATGTGATTTCCTAATTTATGCGCTGCTTTCCTTATGGCAGCTGATATAATGTCTCTTTAAATTATACAAAGAAAGCTTAGAAATAAACTATAATGCATAATAAAGTGTTATAAATTGTCATACCATTCATAAATTAACTATAACATATTTATTCATGTTTCTTCATTTTTATATTTCTGAGTTGCAAATTGTGTTTTAGTATTACCAGGTCATGTTTCCCTGATAGATTTTATTTTTTTTAATAAAAAATGTGTATAGATGATATCCAGTATAACTGTTACACTTGCACGTACTTAGGAGTGAAGAAACTCCAACAAACTTTGTGGCCAAAATCCAAGGAGACAGTGATGTTGCATGGGGGCATTAACAAACTTGGCAAGATGGCAGATGAAGTGTGGCATACAACACATGTGCAAAAGAAAAGGTATGCACTGCAACAGTATCACCATCTCAGTATCCACAGGAGCTGTGGTAGATCAGTGGTTAGAATCCAGTGCTGCAGGCTACTTCTGCTGACTGTCGGCTTCCAGCAGTTCAGGTCTCATCAGGCTCAAGGTTGACTCAACCTTCCATCCTTCCGAGTTTGGTAAAATGAGGACCCAGATTATTGGAGGGAGCAATAGGCTGACTCTTTAAAATTGCTTAGAGAGGGCTCTGAAGCACTGTAAAGTAGTTTATAAATCTAAACGCTATTGCTATCTCCATGTTGACATGACCTAGGGTGCCCTACTTCCACAGATTTTTAATGGAAAACATGCACAATATACCCAGTTCATAAAAGAGCCAGAAGCTCTTTTTAACAAGGGATGCCTAATAGAACTGGTCACGCACACATACACATACACACACAAACGTATACACAATACTTTTCAAAACCAGACCTGCTGCGCTTAAATAAACTTGGACGGTAGGAATCCTAAGGAATGACTTAGCCTTTGCAAATATTAAGCCACACATTTCCCCTTAAATTCAGTACAGTAGCTATGACACTTAAGGTCAATAATATATTCCAAGCTCTCCCTACCACCACCACCACCAAATAAGCAACAGAGCTTGCCTAACCTCCTGGTAAGACAGCCAGATCTTCAGACCATACAACAGGCTAGTAGGGTTTGGCCTGTACAGATCTGTTGCACAAGGCATTTTTTGCCACAGAGGAGGTGACCTTATATAATAAAGAAGACCTGAAGCATCTAACAAAAGGTTCCTTTCACTGTAATTTCTAACATCCTAAATAAGGCTTGTGTTAATTTCCCAGGGACATTCCTTTAAATAGTGACAAAAATAAGTGTGAAGTAGAAGTGCGGTTACCCTGAAAACTATATTTAGTATGACATTTTGCAGTGGGAAATCTAAAAGTACATAGTATCCAACATCTAAATAAAGAAATTGCCCATTGCTTTTCAATAATTTCAGAGCAGCCATTACTGCTCATTAGGTTAATAATATCCATTTAAAAGCCATTTCTAGAGCTCCAGTAAGAGATCATAACAAACATGCTGCCATGGTCTATTGTGTTCTACTTCCACCGCCTGAGTTTCTTTTTAATAGGAAACAAATCTCAAAATGCTTCATTAAAATAACATTATTTTGCCACAATAAACCCAGCAAAATGTAGGACTTAAAGAGGCCTTTGGCTTAGTGCTATACTAGTGTTTGTTAAAGGCTAAGTTATCTTCACAGTAGATGAGGGGGTCTGATGGCAGTTTTTGGAAAAAGCTCCAGATGATTCTGTAATGTCTAAATTTGCTTTGAAGGTAAATGTTTGGCAGCAATGAAATGAGGCCACCTCATTCTTCCTTCCCAGCCAGAATTAAAGATGACAACTTTGGGGCAACTTTCCTCAACCCTGGTAGACTATGGATGTGTATTGCAACCATCTTCCTTTCTTTCCCACAAACAGAGGAATTGCAATCTGATTCATCTGGAAAAGTCTATTATTTGAGGATTTCCAGAGAGACCCAAAACTGTAACCCAACACACTTATCCTTTTTCCCCTCAATGGAAAAATTTTAACATGAAAAGAAAAATGGTGATTTTAAGAAAAGCAACTGTTTTGTTGTTGTTGTTGTTGTTGTTGTTGTTGTTGTTGTTTGGCGATATCATAGCACAAGAAAGCAGGCATCTGAGATGTCCTGCTAAAAACAGAAAAGTCTGTTTTTTATTGAGTTAGACAACTGCTCCACCTACCTCACAGGTATCAAAGTCACAGTGTCACATTGCCATCATGTGACGTTTCACGATGGGGTGGGCATGGCCTACATATGACACATCCGGCCCGCGATCCACCAGTTTGACACCTCTTAATTTTCTATCTCATATTCCTTATAATCACTGACAGAAGCTGCCCAAAGTGTTAAAATTCCCAAGGCAGGGAAATCAGTCTGATAAATTTGCATTCAAATCATATGCCATTATAGAAAGGCAGCTCACACCCAATCAGGGTATTTATTTATTTGACTCACTGACTCCAAAAATGACTAGCATCTGATCACCTGGGTATAAAACACTTTTCTTCCTTGGAACAGCTAACACTGAACCAAGGATTTTAAGGAGGAGGACACATGCAGAATATGTGTCCTCCTCCTTAACTATTCCTTTGCTTTTACTCAGAAATAATTAGGACTCACCAAGGAATTTATGTACAAAGATAACTAGACAGATGAGTTTGCACAGGGGAAGAATTTCTAGCAAGATTCCAACTGGAGAATAATTTTGTGAAAGTTAAGGAGGTCAGCCACTTGAAATCCCTTTGTAGATTTTCCAAAAATAAACACAATAGATTCTAATTCAGTTTGTGGCTGTGGAAGTGATCATTCAACAAGAAAGTGTTGGAACATTCTTAGATTGATTAGGAAGAATAAAACTTGCGTTACAACAAAGGATGGCAAAGATATTTGAAAAACATGACATTTTTTTTCCAAATTTAACGAAGTACATTTCTGTTAATGAAGCTAATTGAATAAAATAATGAAAATGTGTTCATATTAGTTTTTCAAAATTTTACTAGCTGATCAAATACACAAAGCACTCAAAATCACTCTCTAAAATGCAAAACCATTATGACTCAGAGGAATTGGAAGAATAAATGTTAAAAATAAAGAGTTACTTTGATTTTCCATACTGGTAGCTTGAGAAGAATGCATTAAATAATTGTATAGAGAGCAGGTCCAGAATCCTTGAATGTTGGGGTTGGGTGAGCAGTGGTACCCACATGCTAGAGTTGACTCCAGAAACAGGAGGCTGACTGAGATCCACTAAGAATGTTGGGATAAATTCATCCATTTATTCATCCACCCTTCATTCCTCACTAATAATTCTGTTTGTCTCCATCAAATGTCAATAGCTGTGAAGTCATCCTTATAAAGAGCTGCTTTCTCTCAAATCAAGCCAATCATTAAATTAGCTTAGTAATTAAGGACTGTTTCCCCTGGGCGGTGGCAGCTGCCTGGGTTTTGAGGATACTATTTTTCCAGGCTACCTTATCTCAAATCTCATCATTGAGTGTAATCTGGGATCTGATATGTGAAGAGAAAGCATGTTGAACACGGAGCCAGGTCCTACCCTTTTGCAGGTAAATTAATTTATATAAACTAAAGTTTTCTTCTTGACGTCAGTATTGTTCCAGTTATTGTTAGATAGCAGGCAGAAATTCAATGAATGCTACTACTTACAAAAACATGTTACTTAGTCCTAAGGGACTCCTTTTGAATTTCTGATTCTCAATCAGTTGTTAGTAGTCCTGATGACTGTCAAGAGAAAAAAAAGGGATTCAGGCATTATGAATGCTTACAATGAACTCTACTCTTTTCCTTTTATAGATCAAAGAATGAATAAATTGTTTCAAGCATATTTAGCCTTTTGTTCGGTTAGCTGAATCTCCCCTGGTAATAGAATCTTGCATGAAATATTTCTACAGGAGTCACATAAAACACAGAAGATGTTCTTCAGATATAAAAGAGTACAATGTGCACTTTTGTGCCAAGGCTGTTTTGCAAGTGAGAAGAATGGTTCCCTTTGCCCATTTTTTAATTTTCATCTTAGATCAAAGCAGAGATCTTTAAATGAAATATTGTTGTTATTACATTTACAATAATATAGTGGTGACTGAGCTATTACTGGATGAAAAGCATCGCATTATGAACCTCCCATACTTATGCCAGATAGATGGAGGGAGGAGTGGACTCCATTTATGTAACGTGGTTTCTTTGGAAACTCAAGGCACTACTCTCATTTTATCTCTACAACATCCTTGTAAAATGAGTTGAGAAATTGTGCCTGGCCCACAGTTACCAAGTAAGCTCAAAAGTCAACAAATGACTTCAACCTTGGTTTCTCCTGTCCTGTGAGATACTCCAGTTCCTCAATACTTTCATAGTGGAATTGATTTGCTCTTTACATGATTGATGGTGATCATGTACATCATTGTCAACTTTTAGAGATCACATAAATAGATTTTGCCCAGGATGATCTGATCCTAACTTGGTCTTTAACCAGCACATTCTTATAGCTTCCAGGTAATCTTCAAGGGCATAAGAATTGGATTGTGGGCCACCCAGAGTTGTTTGCTGAAATGGGCGGCTATAGAAAATACATTCAATATCAAGTTGTGGAAACTGACTGGGTTCCTTGCTTACATATAAGCAGCATGGGATCTGTTTCCACAACTGGCACTTGACCGTATCTTTGATGTTATAATTAAGCTTCTCCACTTCCTTTTAGCAATAATGTAGTCAATTTGATTTCTATATATTTCATTTAGTGATGTCCATGAATAGAGACGTCATTTTGGTTGTTTGGAGAGTGTGTTAGCTATGAAGAAATCTATAAAGCTATGAAGAGTGAGAGCAGTTGATAAGTTGGTCTCCTGCTTCATTTGGTATCCTGTACAGTACAACTACATTTTCCTCCTTAATCTTTCCAGCTTAGTCATTCCGGTCTCTGGTCATATGCAGCATATCGTGTTCTTGCATATTGTATTAATTTACCTAGTGATAACATGGTAACTGCTCTGAGTGTGAAAGTGTATGTAGATATGTGCATGAACACACACTGTCATATACTTGTCTATTTATACTTATATAGAAATAGCAATAAAATTAAACATTAAAACTAAAAAGAAATTAATTTATGAAAGAATGGGATTAAATGGAAGAAGAAATCTATGGGGCAAATTAATTTAAAGAATTTCAAACTTTGAGCCATGACATAGCACAGAATGTTGGACTACATGAGCTATTGAGTTGAGTTGATCTGGCAGGACACCACCTGCATTTTTATATTCCAACAAGCATTTGAAGACTCTTCCTTGTTTTCCATGGCCTTTGAGTTACAATATTGGCAACATCCTGCATCTGAAGTTGGTATTAGAAGGCAGGATAATTACTTCCACTTTATCTTTAATCAACCATACATTGTTGGCAATCAATATTCTAAGCCAAACATTTTCAAACAGAATGTGATATTCTCAAGTTCTTTCATAAAGAGATCAACAGTAGAGCTATTAAAGGACAAAAACAGAATTTCACGCCCTTTAATATTTTAATACCATCTAGAATGCTAAAATAATTCCAATTATAAATATACAGTATTTTAAGATGCAGTTTGTAATCTAAGGGGAATGAAACATGCTACTTCATGCCTTATATTTCACAAGAAACTATATGCTGATTATTTATTTAATGTATTTCTATCCTATTGCAGTTTAAAGACTCTTGGCAGTTTATATACAACATACTGTATAAACCAATCAAAGTGTCTATGGTCCAAACTTTCATTATAACATTAAAATAACACCAGCCAAACATGAGAATATAGACCATACAGATAGAAGTGGAAGATGGTATCATAAAGCATTAGTTCATTTCTTGTTCTTCATTTTAGAACTCCCTAACTGTTGACATCTTGACTGGAAGGTGCGTCTCTTGTTTTGCAGGAACCTGGAAGTGGGCTTGCAGAAAAAATAGTCAAATGTTTGCTTCCATTTACTGTTCAGAGAGCCAGTTCCATGCAGCTGTGCATCAAGCTAGAAACTGGGAGAGGGGAATTCTAGTGCTGCCTTAGGCACAAAGCTAACTGGGTGACTTTGGGCCAGTCCCTCTCTCTGAGCCCTAGGAAGAAGGCAAAGGCAAACTCCTTCTGAAAATCTGGTTAATTGAATGCAATGTATCCATCTGTTTATCAAAAATCAGGACTCCAGATCAAGGAAGGGCAGGATTTAAAAATAACACTATTGAATTAATAACTGTTAATTAAAATCAATTGCCTGTTTAAAAAAAGTGTGTTCCATTTATATAATTGATTAATCAATCTCCCATCTCTATGTACCAGTCACACACTACAACACACTGGTTACAGGAAAGAAAAAGAAGATGAAGATGAGGACAGAAAGGGAGATAAATTATTCTTGGCCATTGGAATTTTTTTTTTAATCAGCTGGCAATCATTCTGTCCAAAATAACTCTTAATTGCCAAGCTGATCTTCCAAGCCATCCATACTTTTCAACAGTGATGTCTGCAGCTATGTCCACCTGTTTCCTTGTTCTGTTCTCATCAAAAAACATAAGGTGGCCTGCCATAGGTAAAGCATATGCTGTATAAAATATGCTATACCTGTAGCATATTTAATGTTGGCAAATAGTAATCACAGTATAAAATATTCATGTTACTCATAACAGGCAGGTAATTACAACCACATTTGGATAATGTATCAAACAGAACTTTGTTATTAACTTCTTTCTAGTATCTTGCATACTTCTTTAATCTTTATTATATTTTTATATCATCCCACTATAAAAAAGATGTTGAGACTCTAGAAAAAGTGCAGAGAAGAGCAACCAAGATGATTAGGGACTGGAGGCCAAAACCTATGAAGAACAGTTACAGGAACTGGGCATGGCTAGTTTAGTGAAGAGAAGGACCAGGGGAGACATGATAGCAGTGTTCCAATATTTGAGGGGAAGGGGTCAAGCTATTTTCCAAAGCACCTGAAGGCCAGACAAGGAATAATGGATGGAAACTGAACAAGGAGAGATTCAACCTGGAAATAAGGAGAAACTTTCTGACAGTGAGAGCAATCAATCCATGGAGCAGCTTGCCCTCGGAAGTTGCGGGAACTTCATCACTGGAAACTTTCAAGAAGAGACTGGACTGCCATCTGTCAGAAATGGTGTAGGGAGTTGGATTAGATGACCTACAAGGTCCTTTCCAACTCTGTTAATCTATGAACACCTGGGACTAATTTAGGTTCACTTCTATGCTTCACAAAGTTGAAATAGACAAGAAATTTAAACATGAAACAAACCAGTGGTGTCTGTACAGGAGCTGGCCACTTCGGCAGGAAAGAGATAGAGGGCAATGACTGCCTGTGTTTATATAGGCTAACAATGCTTGCTAGTCTGTTTTTGAGCCTCTGCCCTAAAACTGCAACATTTTTTTTAAAGACTTGGTTCCCCCCCCTCCCCCCCCCCATAATTTGATTCTTTAATCTCAGTTCTGTGAGTTACACAAATAACTGGTAATGCTTCAAGTTTCATCAGATCCCAGCCAAAATACAATCTAGAAATAATGGGGATACTAAGACTGATCTACAATTGAATTTTTACAATTGCAAGGATTCACGAGATAATTCATGGCAAATGTTCTCAGTATTCATGTATATAATTACCATTAAAATCTGAGAAAGAGTTTAGTAGTCCTAGGGTCAATGCAGATATTCAAGAAAATAAAGCAAGTGTGTATTTCCAGTTGCCTGGGAATGTAGGAAGAGAAAAAGCTGAGCAGAAAATTCACATTTAAACCATATTCAAGCTACTGAGCGCATGGTATATGGTATATATATTTGTGCTTATTCTCTCGGAGAGTTGTTTTTTTTTTTGTTGGTGTTATTTTATGGAGTTGCTCTTCTTTCTTTAAATGAGGCAAGGAAATGCCCTCCAGCCACTGAGTAAATCAAGTGGATGAGTAACAGCAGCAGCTACAGTGACAGGCTAAATGTCTATTTGATGCAGAGTGGGGAAGGAAATGTCAAGGCAGGGGAAGAGCTCCCATTTAATCATTGTAAGCTAAACCATTGTAAGCTAAATTCCTAATAAATGCCTAACCAAAGGCAGTCATTGGTCTTCTTTATTCTTCTTTTGTATCCTCAACTAACATTTCTACCCCTCAAGTAACTACATTAGGGTATAAAAAGAGACAGAGCACATTTCAACATGCAAACTACTCCCAGTAGTTTCTTGACAATGAATCTTTAAAGCAGGGGTGTCACACTCAAGGCTTGTGGGGTGCTTGGATCTGGCCCACAGGGCCACCCTGGAAATAATGAAGGACCGGCCAATGGTGCCTCTGCCAGCGAAAAGGGAGCTCGGGAAGGCTGCGTTTGCTGGCAGAGTACTCAGGCTACCACAGGCGCCCCAACACAACTGACATTGAACTGGCCATGCCCACTCTGGCCACGGCCACCTAGCCCCCCGAGGTTAAACACAATCCTGATGAGCCATCAATGAAATCAAGTTGGACACCCCTGCTTTAGAGGAATAAATAGTCTTGGGAATTCCATGTAAGTCAATTTAATAGAGAGACTTTTGATATTACCTTTGATATTATGCCCAGTAAGACATAGTAATTTACTGATAATAAGTAATAGTTATTGGTAGTCCTCAACTTATAGCCCTTTGTTTAATGACCATTCAAAGTGACAGCAGTACTGAAAAAAGTGACTTACAACCAAACTTCACACAACTGTCAAAGCACGTTCATAGTTTCCTAATCAAAATTCAGGCATTCGACAACTGGCAGTGTATTTACAGTAGTTGTAGCATCTCCAGAATTACATGATCACTGTTTGCAACCTTCCCAGCCAGCTCCCAATAAATAACGGGGAAAGCCGTCATTTATGACCCCATGATTCAATTAACAACTGCAGTGATTTACTTAATAATCATGACAAAAATTATGATCATAAGATCATAAGGCTTTATTCACTTAATCACTGCCTTGCTTAGCAGCTGACATTCTGGTCCTAATTATGATCGTAAGTCAAGGACTACCTGTACATCTAAATCTACTCTTATTAGTAAGCTGTGATTTAGAAATTCTCAGAAATTGTTTTGCTGATACATCAATGGGACAAAGAATAGGGTATAGGCCAATTGATAATAGCAATAGCACAGACTTATATACTGCTTTACAATGCTTTACAGCACTCTCTAAGAGGATTACAGAGTCAGCATTTTGCTCCCAACAATTTGGGTCCTTATTTTACCGATCTCAGAAGGATGGAAGTTTGAGTCAACTTTGAGCCCATCAGGATCAAATTCCTGGCAGTGGACAGACTTAGCCTGCAATATATTCGAACCATTGTGCCATCATGGCTTATTGATGTTGCAGTGGTTAGAATAAATGAAGGATTGTCTGTATTTAAAAGATTCCTAAGACTTGATTTTTCATTGTCTTGAAAGGGCAGCTTGAAAAATAATATTTATTGCAGCAAGGAACATTATTCCATCTCTGCAGCACTGTTAGAAAAATTATTTCGGAGACTTACCAAGATATAAAATATTTACCCTCTAATATTTCACAGATAAAAATAGAAGCAACCTTGTACTTTTCCAGTTTTCACTATGTTATTAAAGGTTTAAATTATTTACTGAGTGATATATTTATATCCCATTCTTCAAAGCCTAAGCATTTACAAGGCAGTTCTCTCTGTGTAAAAATAATACAAATACACAAAGCAAGTGATGAAACCCATATTTACTGATCTTTTGCACTAAGATTCCCCCTTTCTTTTTTCCCTGCAGCCTTCCAGGTTCTTTCAAAATCTGCTTTGTCTAGGTGGGAGCATTTGCAGCAGATTTTGAGGGTGCACAAGAGCTGCATGGTGAAAAATAGCTGCCTGCCTCTCACTCATGGAAAGTCTTCATTAGATTCTCTCCTATCCAAGAATTCACCTGCACAAGTCTGTTAGTTTCTTTTAAAATGTTAAATTAAAATTAATTACAAAAAAACCCAGAGGCTAATAGAGAAAAATACAATCAAATCAAAATATGACAAAAAATTGTCAAAAATTGAGAAAATTCAATTTTAAAAAACGGATTGTAAAAATCTCAGAACTAGCACAGATGGCAAACCTGACCTGTTTGGTCAGGGAGAAAGCAAGAATGTTTTTTTAAAAAATCTTTCATGGACTTTTTGCTGAAAGAAGAAAAGAACAAAACAAAACGATGGTTTATGGATTTAAATTTAATCACTTAAACTGATGAAAATGAAATAGGGGTTGAAGGGATTTCTGAAGAGTTAAGAGGGAAGAGAGACAGTAGGTTTGTTAGTATCTGTTGAAGAGAAGATCAGAAGTAATTCTATTTCATCACTTTAATTTTCTTTCATGCTTTTTTTCTTTTCTTGGACTCTTTCTCTTTTTTTCTTTCTTTTCTATCTTTTTCTTTAGATTTGCTTTATTACCTTATGTAAATTCCTCAATAAATAGAAATAACAAAATAGAGCCTTCGTAAAGGCGAAAAGTCTGTAGAGATTCTCAGTCATCCCAGGTGATCCCGAGGACACAGATAAATCTCCAAGTGCTTCAAGGACCCACTAAAATGATGCAAATGACTAGCTGTTTGCAAGGAATAGAAATCCTTCCATTCCCCATTATCCTGTCAGAGCTGAAGAAGCTTCTTGGATGAGAACGAAATGTCTTCAAAAGAAAAAAAAACAAGAAAGTCCAGTTGCCTCCTGAAAAAAGTACCTTTGGGACTTCTAAAGGCAGCAATGGTTAGTGTGGGATAGGTAACCAGTCCTGTGCCCAGTAGAGCTTTTAGGTTATAACCAGCACCTTACATTCCATTGGAAATCTATTGTGATAAGTAAGCTTGGATGGCAGTGGTGTTATATGACCGTACCTGTCAGCCCTCTGAAGGAGACCAGACTCAAACACCAAAGTTACGGATGCTAAAACTATTTCTATTATAGGGCTACAGAAACAGAATCTTTCAACCGCTGAATGTGTATTTCCCCTCCCCGTCTTTTTCCTAAATAGAACTAGGGAGGGTCCAGTCTTGAGAGTTTTTCTCAAATTTCATTCCTGCTTTGTGTTAGGAATATAAGACACCTAACAGGTATTTGGGTTAGAACTATATAAACCAAGATAAACATTTTAAAACTGTATCTTTAAGAAAATGCAAAACTAGTTGGGTATGGTTTCTCAAACGGCCATAAGATGGAGACAGAAACCTGGGTTGTTTTAGTCTTAGTCTCAGAAGAGAGTGTGTCTGAGTGAGTATCTCTGTTTCCTTCTGTTGGAAAGTATTGCCGTTCCTCCATTTCTTCTAATTGACTGATATTACTGGATTTAATGTAAGTCTGTTACTGAACTGTTTTTTGACACTGGACTTTGATATTTGGATTATCCCTGGATTGAAAACTGACTGATTTAACTTGTGAATGACTTTGGATTGCTTATTTTGGACTTTGCTTAAACCTTTCTGGAAGTAAAAACCTACATTTACTGTACAGTGTATCTGTGTATTGTGTGTGTATTATTAAAACACTTCTCTCAAATACATCTCCCTGTATTCTCTCCTAACGGGGAATTACCTCAACACTTTGCACTCACATTTGACAGGATTCCAGTAATATCCCCAACCAAGTAAGACTCCGAGGCCAGCAGTTCCTCAAAGTTCCATTTTATTAGAGATGTCATAGTGGCATATCTGGGAAAGCCCGAATCTGAAAGCCCTCAGGTCTTCCCCACCCAAAACAAAGTCAAAGTCCCTTCCCCTTCACCCTCGTGCCCATCACATGGTCCAATCACCCCACCGTCCCAACTGGAGATGTTCCCCAGTCACGCCTCTCCAGGTGCAGGCTGAATATCCTTGACTCCCAGAGAAAAGAATGTTGTTATGGCTATATATCTCCACCAACTCCATGCAACCCCCCTCCCGTTTTCCCACAGCACTAAATGTGGCAGCCCTGAAGACCCAAAGAAAAAGATGGCCTTCACGGCTGACAAGTTCTCTTATCGGACTCTTACCTCAGCTGTGGCTCTTCCTCCTGTTCATCACGGTTATTCTCACAGCCCGTTAGATCACCACAGTGTGACAAAATAAAAAAGACAATTATACACAATCTAGAGTAGTGGAATCCTACCTTAGTCGCTACCAGTTCAGTGGGCACACTCCCCTAACACACCAATCAGCTGAGAAGATGAAGAAACGAAAAACTAGGAGCGACCCTCCCACCCTCCCATGCAGTTTTCAGTCTTTTATCCTCCCAGCTGATTGTTGAAGGTTTTTTTCCCCTCCTCTCAGCTGATCTGAGGCTTTTTTTACTACTGGTTTTGCCAAACCGGGCCAAACCAGTAGCATACCACCACTGACAACCTAAGTCTATCATGTAAATAATCAATGAGTTAAGATACAAATATATAAATAACTGGAAATTAGGATTGTGCCTGATCGATGAAGGCATGCATTTTATTCATTTAAATAATGTATATGGCTTGAACATTGAAAGTCTGGATAGTTTACAACAATAAAAACAAACCAACCAATGATCTGAATTAAAAAAACAGATGTTAATAGGTGACCTAACTATTGTAGTGTATATTAACATCACATTTCAGAGCCTTGAAAGAGATTAATATTACAGCCCTGGGTTTAATATTTACTTTATGATGGAACCAAGACAGGAACATTTCTTTCACATATGCAGCCTAAACTTTAGGGATGAGTGAAGTGATCCATAAATGTCTTAAGTTTGGACTACTGGTTTCAATTACATTATTATATTACATTACATTATTTAACTCCAGCACTTTCATTTCATTGATGGAGAGATAATTGATTCCAGAGGGAGAAACTATGCTGAAAAACAGAAAGGCAAATAACTACTAAGACTGACCTCATCACTATTTGTATCAATTACTTTCTTTCAGGTTATTATTCCTGAATGGAACAGATTGCCTATTAGCCATTGCACATGAATTGAGATGTGTTCAAATTGGCCTCCCCGTTCTTCTTTTTTTTTAAAGGACTTTGTTTTACAGATATATTTGCAAGTACTTTCACATGTTATTCTAGTGGACATGATTAAGCTGTTGCATCTATTTCACTTTTCATGGGCAGATTCATATTAGCCTTTTTGAGCATGTATGGTGTTGGCATCTGTAAAAAGAGTATAAATTTAAGAAAGTAAGAAGCAAAGTAGAAATAATAATAACAGGACAAGTGGGCAAACAATGGATCTCAAGCACTGCAAAAGTTTGTATATCTAGTATATCGTTAAGGACTTAGATTCTTACTATATGCAATATTTCATATCCTTTCTCTAAAGAAAACTCAAAGATTATTGTTGAATGTTAAGCTGAAAATATTGGATTGAGACAGTACAGAACAAGGACAAAACTATAAATAATACATAGGTCAGTATCAGGTGATTTCAATTATTGAAATATAATTCTAGAGATAAACCCAAATTTTGGATGTGTGGTACAAATCTATATAATTTCAAATTAGTAGTAAATTCTACATTGGATTTACATCAAAGCATGGTCTTCACAATTTAACATTCTTATAGAGAAGGAATCAACTGCAATATATTTAACCCATTTTAAGGCATACTTGTTTTATGTGTGTCTCACCTAACTTTACCAGAAAATTAGGCCAGTGCTCCTCACTTGGAAAAGCAGAGTCTACCTGAACCTTAGGGCCATTGGCTGAGCTTCCTTGTTCTACTTGAAAGGCTGTAATGGCCTGTCTCCAGTATTAAAGATGCATCAGAAGTTAAAACGGGGCCTTTTTTCTTTGGAAGACCAAGCACTGATCACATCGTCACTGAAATAAAGCAAGTACTTATTTCTATTTATTTATAGACTAGTAGTTGGATAGGTATTTTTATATACAACTCACTATCCTTTTATTGTCCTTTCTTTTTTCCTAAATATATTTCCCCACTTTGCAATCCTCTCAGCAATGAGTAAATGGCCAAATAATCCCAGCACAAATTCAATTTTATCATCTTTATCCATTTTTATGAATAGATTTATTTAGGGTTCCTCAGATTTTTCACAATGGATAAATTACTGTGGGTTTTTCTGTTTGCTTTTTTTCTTGCAAATTCTAGAAAATGTTTCTTTGAGGTTTTGCAGATGTTTAGATATGGTTTCATGCACGCAAAACTTGCTTTAACATTTCAAATAAAAGGGGCCAGTGATGGGAAGACCTTAATTTGAACATGTATAGAGTATTATTTCTATGTCTATTATTTCTTGGATTGTTCTCCAACTATAAGCTACATTCAGTGTATCAATAAAAGAGATTATTTGTAGCTTAGAGCTGAACCATGGAGTCAGGGGTGGGATTCAAATTTCTGAACAACTGGTTCAGAACAACTGGACATGGCCTAATTTGTGGGTGTGGCTTGGTGGACATGTGACTGGGTGGGTGTGGCTTGCCAACTGGGGTGTGACTTGGTGGTCATGTAACTGGGTGTGTGTGGTTTATATGTAAATATTATAAATATTTATGTAAATATTGTGTGTGTATATGTATGTGTATATATATATTTGTTTTTGTAGATTTTGATGGGTACAGGTATGTAGGTCTAGGTGTGTTCGGGTTTGCACTGGCACAAAGCAGAAACCACCAGCCTGAGGATGGCGAGTGGGCCCTCGCCAAAACATCGCCAAGATACTCTTAATCTTACACGGGAAAAGACCCAAATACACCTAGACCTACACACACACACACACACACACACACACACACATGTATGGTATTCAGCTTTGTTCGGGTATTTTCCCACGTCATTATAGTTGTGCTTTTAAAGTTGTAGCAACGTTTTGGCAGAATCTCATCTGCCATCATCAGGCTTCTGTATTGTGTTTGTCTGTGAGTCAGGCTTTTACAGTTGTTTCAGTTTTAAATTTGGGGCTAGCCTATTGCTGTACCAGAATGGTTTTTTCTTCATCCTGATTGGTTGGGAGTCTTGGTCTGTGTTTATTGGTCTTGGAGTTTGCTGTGTTCTGCTTGATTGGTGTTTCTAATATCTTCTGTCTGTTTTGTGGCTCTTTTTGTGTCTTGATTGGCTGGCAACATTGTGTTCCTTTATTGGAGGCTTTTAGTGCAGCTTGGCTCTGAGTAAATGGATGGCTATCATTTGTTAGGAAGCTAGATTTCATCTGGGTGTCTGGTTGGGTTGTGTTTGAGCTGGAGGTATCAGGGGGGATCTGTTTGTGCCCAAGTGTTTGCTTGGCTAGTGGTGTGGAGATTTTTTTGTTTGTGAGTACAGGCTTCCAAATGATTGACAGTCTGATGGAATAATCTCTTCTATTCATGCTTTCAGGTCTTTTTTCAATCTCTATGGCTTCTCTGATAATTCTGTAGCTGGGGTTTTCTATAGTGGCTAGGGTTTTGGTGTCATTGAAGTTGATGCTATGACCTGTGACTTTCATGTGTTGGACTAGTGAGGAAGTGTGTTCCAGCTTTTTTACTGTATTTTTTGTGTTCATTCAGGCGGATACTTATTCTTCTATTGGTCCAATTCTTCTATCTGTCCAATATATGTGGCCGGGCATGATGCACAGGGGACTTCGTATATGTCTTGGTTTTCCAGGTCAGTTTTATCTTTGGGGTTTCTAAGGATGGCTGCTATTTTTCTGTCTGTTTTGAAGGCAGTCTTGATGTGATGCCTGTGTAGTATCTTACTGATTTTGTCTGTAGTACCTCTTATGTAGGGCAGGACAGCTGTTCCATAGGTCTGTTCATCTTCTGACCTATGGAACAGCTGAACAGTGTTCATCTTCTGACCTATGGAACAGCTGTCCTGCCCTACATAAGAGGTACTACAGACAAAATCAGTAAGATACTACACAGGCATCACATCAAGACTGCCTTCAAAACAGACAGAAAATTAGCAAGCTTCAGTCCTAAGGAAGGTTCGGCTCTGCTCTCAGGCCACTTCCCCCCCACCCAGTCAGTGGTGCAATTTGCCGGTTCTCCAAACTGCACAGAATCATAACAGCCGGTTCTATAGAACTGGTCTGAACTGGTAGAATTCCACGCCTGCATGGAGTCCTTGGACTGATGATGTTACCTAAATTTGATAATGAAACATCTTCAAAAACAACCTCTACCAAACTCAGAGAGCATCAAGGAGCCCAAATTCAGTGTACCTGGGCTGTTGCTCGGACACCACAAATTTATTTCATTCTCATAATTTCATCCCCATATATATGCTCCAAACTGACCACATTTCATGGATGCACAAGAAGCGTAAGTGGGAAGATAAATTCTTTGACTTGAGAAGCTACTGTATATTAGCAGATAGACACCGTTACTTACAGCTCTTACAGAATTTGAATAATGCCTTTCTTGAACTGCCAGTCTTTAATGATGCAAGATGACAGTACCAAATTTGATTCAGTTGAGTTTAACTCCATTAAAAGACTAGCCTGATATCTCTTTATAGGAAAATAACCTAAATAACTTGGTATTTCAGCAATGCATTTGATAGATGCCATGTGGGAAATTGAACAAGAGAGCAACATTAATGAGGAAAGTTTAATAGGAAAACAAAGAAAGGACTGCACTTTATTGAAAGCAAAGATATGTGAAGTTTGTGCAAGACTCAGCTTTGCGAGCCATTTCAATCAATACTAAACAACAACCTAAAATGGATATGTGTTCATGAAATCTGCTTGAAGAACTGTTGTTATTCATCATCACTGCCTCTTTATGATGAGCTTGTCAGTAAGAAATGACAGAGAATATGTGATGCTGAAGAGGAAATCACAGAGTCTTGCCTGTATTTGCATATTTATTCTTCAATCTTCTAAATTTGCTTCCATACCTTATTTCAAGTTGATGTTAGCTATATAATAAGCTGTTGATGTTCTCTTTTCATTCTTTAGAAAGTGTGCTGGGATGGGGGAGGATTTATCTTCATCGCTGATGATACAAAAACCTCACATTCTTGTAAAAGTCTGGGATTTTTAAAAACGTTTTTATAATGCTTCATTATATATATGTTCACATTATATTTCAAGTGTTTGAAGCACCCAAGTTCTCAATGCCACTTTTAACGCACATCTGCAGTATCAACTAAAACCTTCTTTCTGCAACAGTAATGAAGCAAACTACGAACAAAACTATGAGCTTATTTAGCAGGAATGAATTCTCAGTTTCTAGCACATTGCATGTACACAGGTTTGCTTTGTCCTTGTTCTGTTACCTACCGAGTGTACTTTTAAATAATTAAATCCTCTTTTTTTGTCACAAGAAAAGAATATTCATTCATCCAAGTTTCCCATCATTGCCTTTTGATCCTGAATATATTCCGTTTTTGCAGCCAGGGCATCCATACACAATTCTACTTGGGAATAAACTCCATTAAATTAGATAAGACTTACTTTTACAAAAGAGCTGTGATGGCACAATGGTTAGAATGCAACATTGCAGGCTAATTCTGCTGACTGCCAACAGTTTGATTCTCACCTGCTCAAGATTGACTCAGGCTTCCATCCTTCCGAGGTTGGTAAAATGAGGATCCAGATTGTTGGGGAAAATGTGCTGACTCTGTAAACTATTTTGAGAAAGCTGTAAAGCATTATGAAGCTGGATATAAGTCTAAATGCTATTGCAATTGATACAACTTGCCATAGTATGTGGTTACATCTAATCAGCTATTCGTGATCTGCTAAAAGCTAAGTAGATTCAAGCCTGGTTAGTATTTGGATGGGAGATTATCAGAAAGTCCATGGCCAACCCTTTTCAGAACTGGGTTTAAGAAGGAGATAATTTCTGATGATGCCTTAATCTGAGTTTTACCCCTGATGATCAATCGATTTTATTTTTCATTGAATTTTGGAATCTTTTTGAAACAGTCTGAGCTTGACTGTCAGTCTGACATCATGCAGAATTTCTTCATAGGTAATCCAGACAAACTGCAAACTGTTTTGTATTCAAATCACTTCAAATTCAAAGCAACATGTTCTGAGGTCAATGGCCCAATCTGAATCTTTTGAGTGCCAAGCACACCACCCAAAACAAGATGTTTCATATTCAAAACCAGATTTTTGGTTTGAATTTTAAAAGTTTTGCATATTCCTGATTAGGTAGATAACTGTAAATCTGGATTCTTCATGTTCAATTTCAAATTAATTTAGTTATGGTACCCTCAAGGTCTTGTACTATAAAAAAAACTTTTCTATTTTTTTCTGTAGTCACATCTAAAACCATCTGTTGGAACATAGAAAATTTGCTGTGACGTTAGACTGTCATGCAAGTAGTGGCAAGCTGAAAATGATAATTTCTTTAGCAGAGTTGTGGTTTGATGAAATAGTTTGGAAGAATGTATTTAAGATTACATCGCATAATGCAAGATAGGCCAAGAGTAATTTCAGACTTCAATTAAAAGCTTTAACTTCAGAAGTAGACATTGGAATCTTTTAAATGTTGAAATTATGAGGAGGAAAAACAAAGAGACATAAATGTAAGAAGTGTATTACTTTAATGGTAGGATTTCTACATAATGAATTCCCTATTGGTAACGTGCTGATGCCCAAATTCATGAATTGATTCATTTTATCCTTCCATTACTTTAAAACATCCCATTTGCAGAACTGTGGATGCTGGGTGGAGCCGTAAGCTGAGCCAAAGGATAATTCTCTCCCTTTTGGGAAGTCGTTCTTTCCAGCCCAACTCAAAAGATAACATTCCCTCAGAAACGTGTAAGCCTTCTGGGAGTCACTTGGGATTTTGCAACCCAGATACGCTGTGCCTAGTTAAAAAATCATTCTTAAAGTTGCCTATCAATTGCATGGGATAATTGATCCAATACCTTAGACCCATCTGATTTTCCCGTTTCTGTGATGGCCATCATACCAATATTACATCAAGCCGGATGAGTCAATACGTACAATTTTCATGCAAACTTTTCTCCCCTTTTTTGATCGTGCATAAGCCTTCCCAAGTTGACACCCAGCAGATGTATTGAACTATAACCAGCTGCAATAAGCAGAACTCCAGATGTCATATAGCATAATCCAGAAGGAAGATGAGAAGATCAGCCCTGGGATAATGTTCTGACCCAAGCTTCATTCAAAGCAAACAAACACCAAACAGAGATAAAAGCAAAACCTTTTTAATGCTTCTCTGTGAATTCTGTTCATTCATAGTAAAACGCTATTAAAAACTAATTGTCCCAGATAAGAACAAGCCTTGCCAAGGTTGTGCAAGACTGCCAAGAACACTAGATTAAATTGCAAGGAAATAATCAAAACCAAAAGTCTCCAAACACAAACCAGGATAGTCCGAACTTCCACAAGACTTGAAGTGCAAGAACTTCTTTGCTTCCTGCAAAGAATCCCACCTCCGAGGGCTGGCTTTTATCCCTTAAGGGAGGGGCCATCACCTTGCAGCCTTACTCCCAAGTCGCCCATGCTGCTGCAGCTGCTCTTTCCTTCGAGCAGCCTTGCACGTATGTGCACTGGGCACAGGCTCCTCAGGGTCTTCTGCATCACTGCTGCCAGCCTCCACAAGCTCCAAAGGCAGCACTCCACTCTCTGATAGTCCTGGCCCCATCCCTGCATCACACGCAGGCCCCTCATCCAAGTCCTCATTCTTCGAGACCTCAGCCATCTGCACCTGCTGCCAGACAACCACAACAGATAAAGGAGAGTTAGAACAAGCTTGAGTGGCTTTGCCTTCCAAATTTAGCCATGGATTTAAAAACCAAGAGGGAAACTGCAGGCTCCCAGCATGATGTCCTGCCAAAATAGTGCCAATCTTGGATCGCATGAGCAAAATCCTCCCATTTCCAAAGCCTATTGCAACTGATTCCACATTGTGCTCTTAAGTATGTATCTCATTTCCTTTCCCCTCCCTCTCTCCCTCCCTGGCATCAGAGGCTAAGCAGTCTGCATGTCACTATGTAATAAACCTTGATGCAAAACATGTCAAACATTCCCAAACTACGTGGTGCAACTGCCTTTTCCAATAAATCGGGAAATATCGTTTTGAAGTCTTTTAAAGTCAATATTTATTTTTGTTAATGAACTGAAAGCATAATGGGTCTGTCTAGTCTCTTTTCCAATACTCTGATTAACCAGTCTCAATTTCAGCACGCAGCCTGCAGCATTTCTATTTTTACCCCAGATGGAAGAGTCTTAAATTGCTTATTTTCTGTTTACTAAAGTCATCCTGTTTGTTCCCATGGAAACCGTGGCAAGTGTCACAGCTTAACTGTTTTATTAAATGGATTGAAGCCGCAGCTACAACATTTGAAAGGCAAGGCCTGTCAGTCTTTATGCATAGCTTGTGCCGTCGTAAAATGACATGCAACAGGGGAAACAATATACATTTTATTTCATGATATATGCTTAGAGTGCTGCAGCCTTCCAAAGTTGACACCCTGCAGATATATTGAACTATAACTCCCATCAAAGTATGGGACTCAAGATGACTAAACATAGGAAGAGAAACATAAAAACAAAAGGGTGAAAAATACATTTAGAAACATTGTACTGTATGAGCCTAATCGAATACTGACAAGGAGCAAGGGGTGAAGAAGCCATGTTGGAAGGCTAAAAATAAAGGTCTATCTTGACCCCCTTCCTAAAAGCAGAGAAATGTCAAAGCAACTTCAGATCTAAAAGAGGGTCCTCGACATTTCAGGAACCATGCAGAAGAAGACCTTTTTTCCAGATGACTAACCAGTGGGTCATGCCATTGGGAAGCTATCATTAGAAAGACCTGCCCTGGAGGAATTAACATCCAGGATGGGTCACCATGAAGCAGCTGGAAGCCAAAAGGTGGAGGTGGAAAAAGGGGCCAAGTCAACAGTGTAGATGATTCCTTGTGTTGCACAAGGAATCATCATACAGCAGACTGTCTGCCTCATTTTTGCTGCAGTGCTTTAAGGGTTTTATTCTGAGGTTAGTAATCTACAGGCTTTACAGCTGTTACTTGGTTTTTACTCTGAGTAGCAGTCTAGACTCCCAAGCAGAGGAGGAGTCTTAAAAGTTACTGTGCTGTAAATAATTAAATAAGTAGCAGGTTCTGGAGGGGGAAGAAAAAAATGCCAAATTTCAGACGATTATGTATCTATTTTTAAAAGCTAAATATATATATATATAAAGCAAGCTAAATATAAATTGTACAGAAAAGTGCCCTTTTTGCTGAGTTCAGTGTATGCGCTGGACTTCCAAAACCAAAGGGCATTTTTTTCCACATCTATTTTTGTGCCGTTTTAGTGATGCTTTCTGCATGTTTTCCGTGCAAGGGATGTGAACACAGTGGCAGGTTCTCTGAAATTGCTTTCATAGGCTGCACCAACAAAAACACAACTTAAACCAGTTTGCTGAGCCAGAAGGACACTTGCTGCCATGGTTTTGTGGGAGGCGGGTTTGTAAGGATGGGCAAACTAAGTAACCTCAGTTAGGACTTGCCAGAAGTTTGTGGAGGATGAACCAGCACTTGTAAGTTCCCAAGTTTCTGCTTCTAGGCAGAACAGTCTACATTTGTGTGTGTGTGTGTGTGTGTGTGTGTGTTTGTGTGTTTGTGTGCACAGAGAAAGAGAGTGACAGCCCGGGATTGAACATACTGGTCAAACAAATACTGCAGTTTTTATCGAATTAAATACAGTCTTACATTTTTTGACCATCCTGGCTTAAGCTGAAGGGTCATCAAGATCCCACACTTGATTCCTAACATGGTTTATTTTGGTAGCAATCCCGGAAGATTCTGTGCATATATACCCCTGTGCAAACGACCAGGAAAAACCTTTCATATGACCGTTTATAAGCCTTTGGAAAACCGTGTTTGCCTCAGTGCTTTGGGGACCAAAAGGGCTTCATTTGTGGCATTGCCATAAATAAAATTCTTAATCATTTGTACAGGTCTAAAGATAAAATACATTTCACTTAGTGGTTGCTAGTGAGTTTCTTCCCTGGTGGGATTCTATAAATGGGTCCAAAGCTTTTGTGGTGCACAAAACACAATTGAGGGAGAAGCCACAATGCAGATGTTCTGGAATGGAGCACACTATGTTTGAATTGTCAGAGGGTACTCACAATAAAACAGGCATGCCTGTATTTCTCTGATTGGTGACCATTTTGGAATCTTTTTTTAGGAAAGTACCATAATTGGAATGGAATTACTTCCATAGAAACTTTTGTTTATGTTTTTCCCTCTTCTTTCTAGGGTCTACCTTCATCTGTAACACTCACATCATCCCAGTGAAAAATCAAGAAGGAGTGGCTATGATGTTTATTATTAGCTTTGAAAATGTAACTGATGAAGAAAATGTGGAGTCTCCAGAGAAATTCAGCCAGATACTAACAGCCAAAGTTACAAACCGTAAGTATACGTATCTTTATTGTGGGTATCTCTGGGTAAGAGAAGTAGAATTCTGAAGGAGAGGGTTGAATTAGAAGACCTCTAAGGTCTCTTCCAACTCTTGTTATTATGTTGGAATTGAGTAATGATCATAACACATACATTGGAAAGAAAATCTATGGAATGGAATGAGCATAGCTTATGGAGAAGCAGATGCTTTTGTTAACAATTCCTGGGTTCAATTATTATGTTTCCACTTGAAAAATATGTGCCATAAATTCAAAATGATTATTGTTGTTTAATTGTTCAGTCGTTGCTGTTATTTTGTGACCCAATGGTCGATGCTGACATATAAACAACTGCCAATATCTTAATAGGTATTAATCATGCTTTCATACAGATTCACATATAATTTTAAGCTTCAAATTCTGGAACGTTCATTTTTATGATAGCTTAATGAATTCTATTGGGGGTGGGGGTGGTAAAATGTGTTAACCGGTTCAAAGTGGGGACAGCTTTGCCTCCAAATGAAACAAAATCCAAATTAGAACAATTCAGGGGGATAGAGACATGGCCACAACATCCAGAGAGCTAGTTTTTTTTTCATATCCAAATTCTATATGATGGGGTGAGAAGAGGAAGCTAAGAGCTGTAGTTTTTGTGACTGATATAAGCAAGAACAGCAGCAACAACAAAAACCCTAATCTTATCCTAGGGATATAATGCTTTAGTATATCCTGGTCTTTAACCAATCGTATTAGTTATGCTACTTGATTTCTGTGTGATTCCAGAACTGCCACAACCCTTCTCTACTATCCAGCCTCTGGGAACACAAGATATTATGCTTCTGGCTAGAGACTGTGGGCTTCTTTCATTATGTGATTCAAATAGCTGCAGTTTTATCTTTCACTTGGGAGGATCAGCAGGAAAGATTCTCCATCTGCCTGGAGCTGCTGTTCTACTCAAAAAGAAAGAAGAAAAAGCCCCTAGCATCCTGAATCTCCCTCCTTTTTCTCCATTTCAGAAACAGGCAGCCTGATGCCTCCTGATGAATTAATGTGTACTGGCATTTCCACAGATTCCAGTGGGAGGTTGTTTTGTTTTGTTTTTAGGAATGAGGTAGTAAGTGACAAAAGGTTAACTAATCAAAAAGAATTACGAACAAAGGGAGCGGTGGGGCAGAGATGAAATTCAATCACCTCAGCTCATGGGTATGGATGGGTATGGATTATTTGAATCGGTAAAAAATCGCCCCTGGTTGCTATTACTATTATGCCAAGTATACCAAGCCATGCCCACAGCCACGCCCACAGAGCCGGTAGGGGGGAAAAAAATTGAATTTCACCCTTGGGGGTGGGGATCTGCAATTGTTTCACGAAGGCAAACAGCCCAAAGGAAGGATTGTGCGGTAAGGGCTACATTTCAAGATTTTTCTCTTGAACAGAAAATGAGCAGAATTACATATCTGGGTATCAGATACTCGACCTATTTGGAACGATGAGGTCACATTGTAGATATTATGGTTGCATCAGAAGGGGGTTTCCTGAGGGTTTCCCAGCAGGTTTATGGCCAGTCACAAAACAAACAAAAAGTCAGATGGGCAAAGACACCAAGTCAGTACACACATTGGTGCCATAGTTACCCAGTATAATTAAGCCATAACATTTATCTACATATGCTCCAATGCAGCATTGTTGATTTTGAACTGAAGTCAATCTACATATAGAATCTCTCTCTGTCTCTGTCTCTGTCTCTGTCTGTCTCTCTCTCTCTCTCTCTCTCTCTCTGTGTCTGTCTCTCTCTGTCTCTGTTTCTCTGTCTCTGTCTCTGTCTCTGTCTCTCTCTCTCTCTCTCTCTCTCTCTCTGTGTGTGTGTGTGTGTGTGTGTGTGTGTGTGTATCATTTGAGCTATAGGACAGGAAGAGGAAATTAAAATAGCAATTCCATTGTTCTGCTTACTGGAGCAGGTCTCTATAGTGTGGCTTACATAAATGTCTTAGCTTAGCGAACCAACAAATTTAGAGTATAGCAAAACATCTTACACAATTTAGAATTCCCTTTGGTGTAGCCTGAACCTGGAGATCACTACTTTTAGGACAATAATGGGGGAGGCAGAAAATTTTACCTTTCAACAAATGTATTAATTTAGGGGAAATGGCAACAAAATGGAGGGAAGCTGTTTCATCAGTTTTCAGTGGCCACCATCAGATAACGACCAAAGGAAACTGGGGACTGTATATGGCAGTTAGCATTCAGCTTGTATATTTCTGACCCTGGGTTTTGTCCTAAAGTATAGAAATAGTTGTATGAGCTTTTGGAATCTTAACTTTGTACAGGAATACAATGATATGTCTACATAATATTTGATACAGTAATAAAATTAAAATCTTTGAAGCTATCTTGTCCCTCAAATTTCCTAGCTGGAACATTTCTTGGATATTCTCTACTTCTTTACTAGTTTTTAATTATCTAGTTAACTTTTCCATTGCTATACACAACCTCAGGCAACTACTCTGACACCAAATTCAACAGTCCAGAACACTGATAATGAGCTAATACAGTTATCAAACCATCTTGACAAGATTAGGACTTGTGGATTTCATCTCTCAGAATTCTGGGATTTGAAGTCCACAAGTCTTAAAGTTGCCATGGTTGGACACCCCTGATTTAGAGCTTCAGCTAGTGAGGATATAGCAATTAAATGGCCTGGTCAGTCTTGCTGTCCATTTTGCATCTGACTACCTTGATTATGATGTGTTCCTTTTGGATACACAGTTGGGGACAATATTTGAAGAAAACGTTTGTGAAACTATAGGAAAGCAGAGATTAACTGGTATCCTGTGTAATATATAAACACAAAGACAAATAACTCTTCGATCTTGCAAAAATGTTAAATGAAAATTACCCAAGCAGAGTTGGAAGAGGGAAGGAGAGACAAACATCTGACAACCCTTATATAGCTATAGACAGATCTAACTCAAAAAGCAATTATAATCAGACAACTCATGCACTAAAAAATGAATGCCAGACCAAAAAGTTACTGAGAGAAAAATCATAATTCTTCACTGAGATATGAATCTTTTGACAATTTCATTATAAACCACTTCATAATGTCACAGTTACAATCTTGGTTTTGCAAATGTAGATTTACTTTTATGTATGTATTTATTTATTTTTTGCTTCACTTCTTTTTTCACATTTCCATATGGCTTAAGCCAATATCAAAGCAAAACTATGCAGCACTATACAGATGACTGAACTTAGATGATCTGTTTTAATTGTGGCCCAAACTTTTTTTAAAAGATTTCCTTTTCCAGAAGTTCATTACATTCTTTACTTTGATAAACCTGTGTTAGATATTAGACTTTACCATTTTACAGATTGAAAAAGTGAACACAATTAATTATTTAGTCATATGTTCTGCAGTAAATACTGACTACTGAAGAATCATGGAGGAAGAAATAAGGCAGTTGCTGGCTGATACATTTTTCTGAAGTCATGAGTAGCTTATTCCTATCCTTGCTTTGTTTATTTAGTTACAAATCCTGCCCAGAAAAACATTTCTCTAAATCCAAGTATTGTTCACTTTTGATTACAGAGCATATGAATATGCTATGTAAGAAAGAGAGTTCTGGAATAGAAAAAAAGTGTGAGAAATGTTGCAACAATACATTTAACATATTCATAAATAATCTTGACAATAGATATTTTTAGTTACTCCAAAAGTTATATAAAAGGGTGTAGAACACAATATTATAAAAACTTTGTGAGCCTTATGTGGCAAAATATTATTTTATTAATATTTTGCTTACTTGGTCTCTTTTATTATTTAGCATAGTACTTTGGCCTAACAGATCTGAGCTTTACATCAAAATAACCTGTAATTAATTAATCTGCCTCCATCTCATATTATGATTGATTCTAAAATTGAACATATATTTGGCTTCAAAGGCCTGTCTGGTTAGGGGTGCCTCAGGTTCTCAAATCTCCACCTGTAAGTGGAATGTGACATGTGTCGCCCTTTGGATATGTATTGATTGTCTATCTCCAACCCCTTTTCCCCGTGGTGTTGAATATTGCGAACTGGACCAAAAAACAGAAGCAAAATAAGGCTAAAGCAAATAAAACAGTTGCTAGCAAGTGTGAAAATATTGGCCCCAATTTTATTGGTTACAAGAGATAAGATCTGCATCCAATTTTTTTACAGGAAATCTTTATTAGTGGCTGCACAATCATTCACTAGCCAGCTGGGGAGAAAAAAATAATCTCCCTGGGTAGCATGAGCCAAGGTCATGCCACAATACTGTCAATGCAACTGGACTGGGCCTTAAACCTTCTCCTGCCATGACCCATTGCTAGAGCCCCAAACTAGAATCAAAGGTCACCCTTCCTCCTGTCACCATGGTTCTGGCCATACGACCTAAAGATATGGGCACAAGAGTGGCCCAACTCTCACCAAATCTATTGATTCTACCATGCAATCTAGAAGTGACTCTTAGATATCCTATAGTCTTAAATCTTATCCAATGTGCAAAAGGTGCTATCAGTCTGAAAGGCCTCCCCCTCCCCCTCCTTAGATAAAACAAATGCTGTTTATTGTGAGAAATCATGTGACACTGATCACCTACTGATTTTAATGTGTGACCAAAGATTTGAAACTAAGCCTCCCGGTTCTAGTCTAGTGCGGCTTATTAGTTAACACTCATCAAATAATGATAGGCAGTAATTCAGATGCATAGATTAATTGAGTGAATTTACATCCCCTCAACAATCCATTTACCTCTGTTATATTGCTGATTTGCTTCCTCCCAGTTCATCTCGAGTCATTTTGCCATCCCTGTCCCTCTGAGCAACAGAGTTTTTACAAAGCTTTGTCTGAATTATTGTAAAATCAAATCTTCTCCTGTTAGAAAACAATGATGATGAATGGCTTTGCACATAATTCCTAGCAACAAGAGGTTTTTTTTTCTGATCTGTACAATCTGGGTTCTGGATCTAGCAGTGCCAAAGGGATCGACTTGGCTTACATTGTCAACCATTCTCTTCTGTCCAGAGGCTTTCTGCATCCAACCTAAATTGGCAAAGCATTCAGCTGTTTGATTCTGAAAACAACTTAATACAGCGCGATTTGGTGAATCTGTAGCCATATGGAGACAAATGTTCTTGTGTGTGTGTGTCATGCTGTTTCATGCCTTAAAGGCTAGCCTCAGACTGTCTTCTTATTAACTTAATGGTTTAAAAGAAGTAATCAAATGCTATCTGTAAGTGCAGTTTTACTTGTATTTCAGATGGTAACAGCCTTTCAAGAGGAGCTTCATCAGGTAATTCTGTCTACTGAAATATGGTTTGCACTTGTTTCCTTCATTTATTTTACTTGAGTCGCAAAGTTCAACTCTCTGATATCCTAAGTGTAGCACTTCCCCCCAAAAGGGCCACTGGCAATCAGGCTCTTCTTCTAAGCCCTTTCCCAGGTGACCAACCCACCTAGCCCAAGCATACCAACACCCTCCCTTGGAGGGAATTACGGGCTCTAATTAAAATGACAACTGTTAAGATAAAAAATCACATCAAATTAAGCATCACAATAATATCAAACATTGAACTGGTGAGCAAAATGTCCCCACAGCTGTCCTTTCAGACCAAATGGCCCCTCACCAATCCTGTTGCCTCATTAACCCTAAGCCTCATTATGACCCATGGTGGCACAGTGGTTAGAATGCAGTATTGCAGGCTAACTCTGCCCACTGCCAGGAGTTCAATCCTGACCAGCTCAAGGTTGACTCAGCCTTCCATCCGTCCAAGGTCGCTGAAATGAGGGCCGAGATTGTTGGTGGCAATGTATTGACTCTGTAAACCACTTAGAGAGGGTGAAGCAATATATAAGTCTACATGTTATTGTTAACATCAGGCCCAGCAAGAGGCCTATCCAGTCTCCCTCTCATGGCAGCCAGAATGCAAGATGCAGGCTCTTTCCCTGGAGTGGCAATCTCATAATATCTCTTTCTTTCTGAAGGAGTGCAGTCTCTTTCCCTCTTAACAGTTTGTCCTTTCCCATCCCTCTCAATCCTGTTTTACCTCAGCTCCCTGAAACTTCCTCTTACTCCCCCACCTGGGGGCTATATCTCCCAGGAAAAAAAAAAACTTCCCTCAGGGGCTCTTCCTATCGCCATTTCCAGGTGTAAGGCCCCAACCATCCATCCATCCAGGGAACACTGCTAATAGAGCAGGCTACATAAATATTCAGCTTTCTGAATATTGTTTCTAAATATTGATTGGATCTGAAGACCTTTCTATTGTCATCTGGAGCATCAGTGCTGAGTGATTCCCTCATCAAACATATCCCTCATCCACAATAGGGAGAGATTTAATAGATATTTCATATTCTCTTTTATTGATACTGAAATTCAACAAAAAAAAAACAGAAGTAAGAGTTTCCCTACCTTATGCCGGCTGAAGGAATTCTGGGAGTTGGGGAGCACACATTTTAAATCTGCCAAGGTTGAGAAGCACTGACTTAGGCAGAGCTTCCTTCAGTGTTGTGGATCATAAATCGAAAAAGCCTTGCTTGCTTGCTGAACTAATAAAAACATCATCATACACTAATCTGAATTATCAGTCTCAATATAACTTCACTCAATTGATCTGTGCATCTGAATCACTACAAATTAATCCTTGAATGTTAACTACTGTCTAGCACAAGAGGACATATGGAGTTTAGCCTGAGATATGTTTTGAATCTGGTTTGCTCATAACTCAAAGTTATAATGTATTTTTGGGCTCAGAATTTTGGTTAATTTTCCTGCCATTTTGAACCATGGCTTTCTGGCTTATGAACTACAATATCAACAGACTTTATTGTTGTATCTTATTTCTAGTTCATTCTTTATTCGATTTTTGTCCTGTCCAAAATCTGGGTCCTGGTAGAAGAAAGGGAGAAAACAATTACCTGCTGAACAAATTACCAAACCATAATAAAATCCTAGCTTTATAGTATGTGTCCATGTAACCTTTATCTCAGGTTAACACAAAGATGCAGTGATTCCAAGACCATAAATATTGGAAGCTCTTTTTATGTGAATAATCAAATAAAATGTAAAAGTGTTGGATCATCTGCCTACACTCTTCGTTCTGAGTCATTTCTCTATTTCCTTCTAGTCCTTTAAAGCCATAAGGAACTGCTACATGGATTTTTCCAGTCACAATCCTCCTACCTTCCATTTCTTCTATGCCTGACTGGATACTCCGATCTGCATATTAAGATTAGACACCCTTGATGCAACTGTGTCCATTTTATCCCTCAAAAGTGCCATCAGGAGCTATTTGACATGGCTTAGTAAAAAGCTATTTCTTCACAGGCAACTATTATTGGTACCCTACCCTTGTATCTCATCACACCATCAGTTAGAATTACAATGATGAATTAAATATCCACCAACTAGAGATGCTGTTTGATGGCTCAGTTATGCTAGAAATAGCTTCCTAACCGGCTTTTATTTAATTGTCTCTGCACATTTTCATTAAACCATATGTGTGAGGGATTCTTTCCTTCCATATTTTTCTATGGACCGTTCTCTATGCATGAGTAACAGTCCCAGTGACACAGACAGAATCACTTTGATTTTCTCCATCTGTTTTGCATTTTCCCAACAGGACACTGATCATGTGGGATGGGCACAATTGATGTGTTCCATATTCACAAGGATATCTATTGTTACCGAATAAATTAGATTGACAAGATTTTACACACCTTCTTGCACCCTGTTGATTCATAGCATAACATGAGCCTGTCACTTACAAGACATCAGTCCAATTAAACTTCACAGGAAATGTTCACAGATTACATTTTATCCCAAGAAATGTTGTCAGTGGATCTGAAAGAGCAAATATAATACTATGACAATCTAGCAGAAGATTTACATTTGGTTTGTCAGCTACTTGTTACTTTTCAACGTACAACTTTACAGGATCAGACCTTAGCAACTCCAATTAAAAATAAAATATGTGAAAGAATAGGATGTGCTCAGTGTATCATTATGAGATGGAATGTTCTGGAAAACACCAGAGTGTTCCGTTTCATTCAGGTCCATGTTGATAGATGTTTCAGCACTTTTCTTAGAAAACAAGGCCAGATCACATCCAATGTACTGTGATACTAAACTCCTGTTGCAGATTTACTGCCTCTAGAAGGGCAGATTGGTAAGGTTTGAAGTAAAACTATGGAGAATGTTCCATCCAATATTTCCTGGAGAAAAAAAACACCATGGGCAATGTTTCCTTAACCAGAGGTGCTGGCCTAGAAACCAGGAGACTGAGTTCTAATCTAGTTTTAGGCATAAAATCCAGCTTGGGTGATTTTGGATCAGTCATTCTTTATCAGCCCATCCCACCTCACAGGGTTGCAATTATGGGGTGAAGAGCAGCAAAAAGGAGTATTAGGTATGTTCACCTTCAGTTATTTATAAGCTAATAAAGGCAGAATGAAAAAAAATCAAATAAATAAATATTTTTTTCAGATGCATTGATTGTATAAAGTGATCCTGGGCTATTTTCCAGTGGGTTGCTTTCTTTTTTATACAGTGTCCAAGTGTAGAAGTTATCCCAGAGGTGCTTTTTTTTCTTCAAAATGGCAACTGGACTTTCTTGATTTTTCTTGAAGACATTTTGTTTCTCCTCCGAAAAGTTTCTTCAGTTCTAACAAGGAAGGGAAGAGAAGGAAGGATTTATAACCTTTTGCAGTCAGCCAGTCCTTAACACTTTGAGAGTCATGTACTGGCTGCCTGGAAAGAATATAAATCTTTCCTTCCTCACCAGTTAGTCAGAACTAAATAAGCTTCTCAGAGGAGAAGCAAAATATCTGCAAGAAAAATCAAGAAAGTCCAGTTGCTGCTTGAAATAAAAAAGCACCTTTGGGACAACCATGAACTGGAAGACTGAGAATCTCCATGGACAAGTTTAGAAGTTGTATCAACATACTTGGTTACCAAGGGCCAAGGGCATTTTATACAGGGCAGTCTCTCTCTATCTCTTAAAATTTGGAGGATAGGCCCACACAGATCCATGAATATTCCTTATTCAGTAATTACCTCATCATAAACATACTGTATAGGAGCTTAGTTTAGTTAGTTTAACTGTATATCATACAGATCAACCTATAATAAAAGGTTTTCTGGATATAAAGGAAAAGATATTAACTTAAAAGAATAATAATGGCAAAATAGCTTTGCAAAACAAATGCAGCCAATGGGTTGAAAAGATTTACTTCCCATCTTGCAAAACATCAAGAATATTTGACAGGTTTATCGCTTTTGAAGTGTTGAACATATCCAGCTGAGAAACAGTATTCTTTTTAGGCATATTTCATATTTTATCATTTGAAGAATTGGGGAGATGTTCCTCTCCTTTACTGTGTAGGGATGACACTGGAGGGACTAATAGAAGAAGCAAAGAGAAAAAATGTATTCCCTTGATTCCCTGAATTTGTACTAAATGAACGTGTTAAAAAAAATCCTAAATTTGTTTATGACACTTTGCTTCTTCTGATTTATGCAGACACTTGCTCTTCCAAGTAGGTTTTATCAGATTCAGAAGTAACATTTTTATGCAGGATTGCAGGATGGCAAATGTTACATTAAGTTAGCAGAGAAAACCCTGCAATTCGGGAGTTCTGAAATAATGTCAGCATTCCAGCAAACTCCCAAATTAATTAGTAACTCCCAGACGGACATTTCTCAAAGTGCTTTATTCATCCAGCTACTGGTAACATCTGTTGAATTTCAGAACTGAAATCATCCCCCCAGACTTTCACACAATTCAACTTACCCCCACCCACTTTTCTACACCTCATTGATCACGTGAACTATTTACACTTCAGTTGAAATTTCTACCACACTACTCTCAGTAACCTTGAACTATCACCTAGATATTTCCCTCTAAGAACTATTCAGTAACATCACCCCACTTTTCAAAAATGTGGCAGCGATGAATTCCAGAGCTGACACATATTAAGATAGATACTCTGGTAATGAAAAATACCAGGTATTATGAAAAACCTCTGAAAAATCAGCAATGGATGAAGATTCAACCACGTCTGTATTTCTACTATAGCCAACCAGATGTTTCTTTGTGCCCTTCTAGATGATCCTGAACTACATCTCCCAGCACCCCTTATCATTTGCTAAGTTTCCTGTTCCATGGAAGTTGTTCTCTATCCTTTTATATTCCAGAAAATGGCATTGAGTCAAGTTCTCTGTGAATATGAAAATGCCATTTAGCCCTAATTGCTATCATTTTTTTCATCAGTTTATCAAATCCAGCATCATTTGCTAACCGCAGGCAGAAAAATAAGAAATTAAAACCATTTAGAACAGTAGTGGCTAACCTTTTCAGCACCGAGTGCTGAAACAGGAGTGCACACGCACACACACACACACACACAGAGTTGCTCTTCCAGTTTTAGGTGTGCATGCATACGTGAGCACTGGAAACCGGAAGCTTAGCTTCCCAACGTGCACATGCACGCCGGCCACCTGGTCTTCCAGTTGCTAATGCACATGTGTGCAGCAAAATCAGCTGGCCAGTGTGCACATGCACACTACGCGTCGGAACCAGGAAGAGCAACAGGTGATGGCTGGCATGCTCAGAGAGATGGCTCAGCATGCCACTTCCAGTACGCGTGGGCATAGGTTCACCATCACAGCTCAAGAACAAATATGTTTTTAAAAGGAGGAGATTAACAGGTTAATTAAATGTTGCTCGGAAGGGGATTGTTTTTGCTGTTTCTTGTGCAATCCATAGCAGTTGATCCAAATAAAAGGCTTCTCTTTACCTCTTTTTCTCATACATACATGCACACAGACATAGAGAATCCAGTAACATGTGGCGCTATCTTTGTAATCTGTGTTCTGTCTACTTCATTTCCAGCAATATGAAATACTGTTCATATTGTATGAAAAGGCAGGAAACCAGTCCAGTTGCTAATTGTCAGTACGTCACACATGAATAACTTGTTTTCAAAAAATAGCTCCTTTAAAATAAAATAGGCAACCAAAAATTTGGAACAATTTATGTCTTGTTTAAAAAAAAAAACTGGCAAAGATAGTCATATGTTGCTGCTGCTATTTTATTTTGTGCCTGAAAATATTAGCAATGAGGGATGCTCTCCAAGCATATCTTTTCCAGCTGAATTAAGAGACAACTTGATCAGCAACAGACTCTAACATGACTGTTTTAAACCAGTGAAGCAGAAAATACCATCTGTTCTACCATGAATATTTCTAAAATAGAACAAGAGTGTGTGGAGATGTCTACTCTTTCCTTGCAAGAATATGAGAAAAGCCATAAAAGTTCCAGTTTTGTGGGAAAGAGATTGTGGTGAGCTTTCATAGTTCAAACTTCAGTGTCATTAGCTAGTAATTGAATACTTTTTAGTTCAGTTTCAAAGGCATTATAAAAGCTATAGAATATTTTAATATAATCATTTTTACCTACAGCTAGTTTTAGTAGATATCTATTACTGCCCTCAAGTGAAATCTTTCACTGGTTTTGTAGATGCATGTGATGAGATTGAAAGGCATAGAACAATAAAAGGTATTCTTAAAAACAGTTAATTGCAGAATATTCAGTTTAGTATCAGGGAGAAAGAGAATTATATAGACCAGAGGTCTCCAAACTTGGCAACTTTAAGACTTCAACTCCCAGAATAGCGTAGCTGGCTGAGAAATTCTAGGAGTTGAAGTCCACAAGTCTTAAAGTTGCCAAGTTTGGGGACCCCTGATATAGACATTAGCTCAGCTACAATTTGAAAACTTTTAACAGTAGGAGAGCAAGGAAAAAGACAGAATCATTGTTCCCATACTGGTCATCCTTTCCAAAGGAACTGAAATAGAGAATCTTTGCTACCTAATAAGCCTCCTGAGCAAGTAAGCTCCTGGAAAATGTACTTTAGACATACCTATACATTGGTGCATATATATAGGTTGCCATATTTCAGAATGAGAAAAAAAATCAATCTGCGTTAATTGTATATTATAGTATAATAAAAGTTCTAGTCCCACCCTTAGCATGAAAACCATCTGGGTAACTTTGGGCCAGTCCCTCTCTCATAGCCAACCTTCCTCACTCTTGTGGGCAAAAGAGAAGAGAAAGGAGTAGTAAAGATGCTTGCCATCTTGAGTTATTCATAATAAATAAATAAATAAATAACTTGTTACAACAGTGAAGTTACAAATACTTATCTAGTACAAGTGTGTATATGGATACATATATTTCTAAAACACTTAGAAATGTATTAGTTGATACATTTGCCAGACCAATACTCGAATACAGCTCATCAGTCTGGAACCCACATTACATATCTGATATTAACACAGTTGAGAAAGTCTAGAAATATTTCACAAGAAGAGTTCTCCACTCCTCTACTCGCTGCAGAATACCTTATGCCACCAGACTCGAAATTCTAGACCTAGAAAACCTACGCTGCCTTTGGTCTGATCTAAGTATAGTATATAAAATCATATATTGCAATGTCCTACCAGTCAATGAATACTTCATCTTCAATCATAACAACACAAGAGCAAACAATAGATACAAACTCAAGGTTAATCGCACCAAACTTGATTGCAGGAAATACGACTTCAGCAACAGAGTGGTCAATGTCTGGAATACTCTACCTGGCTCTGTGGTTTTTTTTTCCCCAAACCCCAAAAACTTTAACCTTAGACTGTCTACTATTGACCTCACCCCTTTCCTAAGAGGTCTGTAGCATAAGCGCACCAATGTGCCTACCGTCCTTGTCCTATTGTTTCTTTTATATATTTTTTATTTTTCTTATATGTATCCATGTATTCATAACTATGTTTTTACTTATACCTATTATCTTGTAAGCAATTGACAATCAATCAATACATACATACATACATACATACATACATACATACATCTACAAGCAATCTGCTCATAGTCAGCAGGTGTAACCAGATCCTCAGTCCATTGAATAAATCGTGTCACACAATTATCTTTCCAATGTTCCAATATCAGTATTTTTAACTACAGGAAACAGAAAAATCATTCATGTTATCTGGTTGTAACAAAATACTGTACCTTATATTTCTATTTTTCCTGCTCTATTTTTTCACTTGTTTTTAAGCATTTATATAGCATATACATATGGGTTTTTCATAATCTACTCAGTCCACATTAATATTAATCTTATGTTTATGAAAGTAACTTTAGCATTTTATCCAAAATATATTTTCCAAGAAGTTATAGTCTTATGGAAGTTTAATACTCCTTTAAAATGTTTATTTGGATCTTTACTAGCCTGGAGCCTTCCAAATGTGTGGCATTACAATTTAACAGAATTCATTATCAGCAACTTCTAGGAGTTATGGATCCAACATATCTGGAAGATGTCAGATTTAAGAAAGCTGTGATATCAATGGATTAACAGATCTCAAGGCAGGCTATAGTTCATTAAAAAAAAACTACCATAAATCATAAAACACTATCCTAAGGCGATCCATCAAACTATCATTAATGCAGAGCTGTAGTATTAAACCAACAGATAAAACTTCATTAAGTTGCAATCAATTAAACCCTTGACTAAAGGCTTAAAACCCATGTACGTATCAGCCAAGCCTCCAGATAGAGAACATTTCATAAGTTGCTATCACAATACATATATAACTGTAGATTTTTCCCTTCCAAAATGTATATTTATACGTGTATTTCTTCTCAAACACATTTTAATTTATTATTAAGATCTGGTTATGCCAACAAGAAGATGAATAACTTGCGATGTCCTCCATTATTGTTAACATTCCCATGTCTATTATTTTCTTATTTATCTTATTTATAATTTTAATGTTTTTACTATAATTAATAGTGATAAATGATTTTATACATTTATTCATTGTTCTTAACTTTGTTGTATGCCACTCAGGGTCACTTTGGGTGAGATAGGTGGCTATATAAATTAGAGATAGATAGATAGATACTGTAGACAGACAGACAGACAGACAGATAGATCTTGTTTGAGTTGAGAACTATTAACAGAGTTGTGCATGAAATTAAATATGTAACTAAGTTTCAGTTGATATGTTGTTCCAAGGCTTGCAATAAATTTATGTTGGAAGCCAATTTGGACTTGAATTAACCAGCGTCAATTTTCAAGCAGTGCTATCTTCAACAATTTCTTCCCCTCCTCCCCTCCCAAATCACTCATGCATACATCATTTTACCAGAGAGATCCATCAGTGATTGAGTGTCATTGGATTAACTATCTTGGACTGGTTGTGTCCATGGAAATAGGGGAGAAGAGCATTCAGGCAGCTGAGCTAGAGAACAATAGAACATTGGAGGCATATTATTTTGAAAAATCTCAGCAAGTCAACCCAAAACCTTGGAGGAACATCACAAATACTTTCTCTTTTTGGGAAATAATGGCAACTAGCTATCATCCCCTTTCCCCTCCCTCATTATTGAATATGCAGGTGGTGCCTGGAAATTTAAAACACTGCTCCTACCAGGTTTCATTGAGATAAAATAGTAACACCTAATTTATGCATGATGTTTAACTCTAGGGAAAACACACATGATGTGAAACACATGCCATTTCAGATGTTGCTATTAATGAGCAAGCCATTTTTTCCTGAATTAACTATTGTAAGGTGTTTCAACTTGAAAGCATAATATTTCCAAACAGCTTCATTGTACTCTTGACTCAAGTTGTCAGCAGACAATTCCCTGCCCTAAAGATAGGTTCAGCATTAATAGAATGGATGAATGTAAATATAAACCAAATCAACAATAGAGCTCTCTTTTCTTAGCCTCAAAAAAGGTGAATTTTTCTGAATAACTGATCGTTCTGAGATTCTTTCTTCAGTTTTTCAAAAACACGATATGAGCCATAGTAGTAATAGACACAGTGGCCCTGAAAATGTTCAGAATAAAAATAAAAAATCTAGAGATAATAATTTTTAAATAAATACAAGGCTTTAAACAGGTTTTTTTTAATCCATTAAAATCAGAGAAAAGAACGGAACCATGACTGATAGGGTAAGCCACAAGGATAGATTTTCCCCACGAATCAAAGTTGCTGCATTCTGTAACTAAACGAATGTCAGATATAAGGGTTTTTCTCAAGAAACAGGTCATGTTTTGGACACACGCTTAGAAAAAGTGACAGGAGAAATAAGTACTTTGGTTCTGGTTAAGCTCTTTAATTGCTACCATTCCCTAGCGTGTGAGCTCCCAAATTTATACTCTTCTCCATTGCAAAATTGGAAGTGAGGGGTGTCTGTTCCCTATTTAGATAACTATTTAGACTCGTCATTGCTGCCCCAATCTTTTGAACATCTAAAGTAGCATTTTACCCTCAAATGTGTAGCAGCCCTAGAATCATGTATTGCATCATTAATTTTTAGCCATTGTCAACAGAATAGCATGGGTTCTTTACCAGTAAACAAAGGGCATTATAGGTAGCCCTCGACTTACGAACACAATTGAGTCCAAAATTTATGTTGTTAAGTGAAACATTTGTTAAGTGAATTTTGCCTCATTTTACAACCTTTCTTGCCATGATTGTTAGGTGAATCACTGCAATCAATGGTGGGATTCAATTTTTTTTTTTGCTACTGGTTCTGTTTGCTACTGGCTTGGTGGGCGTGGCAGGGGAAGGATACTGTAAAATCTCCAGTCTGAGGTGGAATTTGCCGGTTCTCCAAACGACTCTAAATTTCCGCTACCAGTTCTCTAGAACTGGTCAGAAACTATTGAATCCCCACCTCTGACTGCAATTGATAAATTAGTAACCTGGTTGTCAAGTGAATCTGGCTTCCCCATTGGTTTTGCTTGTCAGAAGGTCACAAAAGGTGATCACATAACCTTGGGACACATCAACGGTCATAAATATGAACCAGTTTCCAAGCATCTGAATTTTGATCACACGATTACAGAGATGCTGAAAAAGTCGTAACTGTGAAAAACATCCATAAGTCAACTGTTTTCAGCGTAACTTTGAACAGTCACTAAATGAACTGTTGTAAGCTGAGGACTACCTGTAGAGAATAAATATTTTGCAACAGCTCGCGATTTCATAGTTAACTGGTTTTTTTTTCCCCCCTTAAATCTGACCTTTCCTACTTAGGCAAACTTTTTGGATTCAGGCTACCTGGATTGAGTCTTTTATCCTACAGAAAGCAATCTTTGCCACAAGAAGATCCTGATGCGGTGATAGTTGATTCATCGAAACACAGCGACAACTCCATGGCCCTGAAGCACTTCAAATCTCCTACGAAAGAAAGCTGCAGCCCCTCTGAAGGAGATGACACCAAGGCACTCATTCAACCAAGGACGTGTTCACCTCCAGTGAATATATCTGGGCCTCTAGATCATTCATCACCCAAACATCAGTGGGATCGACTGTACCCGGATATGCTGCATTCCAGTGCAGCGTTGACTCTTGCTCAGTCAAGAGACAGCATTAGTAGTATAAGGAGAGCATCTTCAGTGCACAACATAGAAGGATTTACCGTCCATCCGAAGAACATGTTTAGGGATCGGCATGCCAGTGAAGGTACAGTATTGGGCAAGGGGAGGATGATCAATATTCAGGAATTATGTCAACTGAAAGGCTGGGACACATGCGTTCCATTTTTATTCAACTAGGACAAGATCGTTGAAGCCTCTTTTCTTTAAGAGCTAAGAGGAAATTCTACCATAGCGGGGGTGACATTAAGCACTCTATGGTTCATAATTTGTGACCCTGTGCAAAGAGAAGCTTATTTCCAAGTCAACATGCTTCATATTGTGTTGTAAGTCCAGGCATATTGTGTTGTAAGTTCTAATAAGGGTTCCCTCATTATAAACTGCAGCAGTTTATTGTAAAGGAGGTAATAATACAAGAATGGTTCAGACTGCAATGGCCATTTTCATATTCAGAAGGTCTTCATCCAGAGGATGCACCCAGGAGGAATCCCATTTCATGGATGGGATTCAAAAATCCCAACAAGCAGTTCTCTGCCTGGTTGCTGGGTGGGCATGGCCATGGTGGGCATGGCCTACTGGAACTTCCAGGTGGGCCATTTTTTTGCCTTCCCCAGAGTCCGGAGGCTTCCCTCGCGCCTCTGGGAGGGCAAAAATGACCTCCCCTGGGCTCCAGAGGTCCTCCGGAACTGGAAACAGGCCCATTTCCGGACTTCAGGGAGAGCGTTTTTTTTGCCCTCCCAGAGCCTCCACGCGGACCCTGCACTTACCTGCTTCCAAAATGAGGTACGTGGAGACTCTCGGGAGGGAAGAGGTGGGTGAGGCCAGCTGATCAGTTCAACAACCATTTTGGCAAACCAGATGTAAATTTAGCATCCGGTTCGCCCGAACTGGCCCAAACCGGCTGAATCCCACCCCTGCATTTTCATTCATTCAATTTAGGTACCGCCTGATTCCAGACTGACATGGGGAAGTGGCTCACATAGATGGCAATACAAAAATGAACACCTAATAACACACCAAACACATAAAACAAATATTATACACACAGCACTGGCTCCAACCATCCTAGCCTAGAGCCTGAGAGCATCGCCAGGTCTTCAAGATCTTCCAGAAAGCCATCAGGGTAAACCAAATAGGAAACATGACTAGATGAGCTAATTCTACCTTATTGTAAGGCTCCCTTAACAAACTTCCCACCATCACTTTAAGCTGCCTGAGGGTCCTTCCCAAGTTTCTTCCTTTGACCTTTAGTTGATTGTAGACTATCTGATTGTTTCATGGGTAGCATGTCTTCCTGTCGTCCATCAAGATCACTCATATACATTCCATTAGAGGGTGGAAGCCACCCAGATTTCATAGGAAATTGCATCCCAGAGAGCAGGTGCCATGATAGAGAAGATACGATTCCTGGATCTGAAAGATGGCACTGTATTAACTGTAGGGACTAGTTGTCTGCCCAACCTGTCAGTCAGAATCAGCCATGTGCATGCATATTGTTTCAAAAGAAAGATATTCCTTGCTTCACAAATAAAACTCTTGTTCATCTTCATGCAACTGATGGATTAGAATACGTATTTGACTAATTGAACAGTCCAGGAAACTTGCTTAATCAATTACAATTTCTTAAGTCAAATTGGCCTCCACATTTAAAGAACAGCCCCTCCTGAGATATATCATTTCCATTTAAATGGCTGTTCCAGCTAATTTGAAAACATTTTTGAGCACTCTGGGAAATGTTGAAGAGCAGATGAATGAGGTTCTTAATTCTAAAAAGAGAAAAATAGCCTTCCATTCATTCCATTAGCTAGTTCGCCCAAATTAATGTTGGCTCCCACAAAATGTATTGGGGAACCATGAAGGGGGAAAAAATAACACCAGTTTGGAGTCTTTGGATACCGAGTTTATTTCCCCCTTTTGCTTTTCTTTATTCTGCTGAATAACAGACAATGGTCGCAATGTCAAAGGTAATGTACATTTATCACCTCTATTGTCCGATGCTTTTGAGAGACACATTATTTGGCATGCTGTTTAAACTGTACAAATGCATCATATTCATGCTAACCTTTATGAAGCTGGGCACATTACAGGAATTACTGTTCTTTTTTGCTTGATGGATGCATCACAATTCTCTTTGCTCTCAGTTCCGAGTAATGATAGACGGCCATTCAGAGGAAGCTGTGAAGGGATGCATAGTATGTTCTTTCGAAGCCATTGGCCTCACTTACTGTAGCTACAATGCAATCCTCTACTTGTCTGTCCAGAAGAAAGTTCCCATCTTTTCTCTGGGGCTTTTTCCTTGATCACTGATTTGAGCAGCACATCCTGCTAAACCCCTATGATTTGACTGGGAGAATTAAACATTTGCTTTATTCTCTCCCGTCAAAAACCCCAGGAGGGTTTAAAAGTTTGGACTTTGGCTGGATTGTACCCAAGTAAGCTTGTTGAAGAAGGTAGAATGCGGATGCTGCCAATCCTACACAGATACCTGAACTTGAAGTTTTCAAGATATGATCTTGTAAAAGTATTACAAATTGAGCTTTGCATGATGGAAACTAGCCACCCTTGATTCATTTTAAATCCAGTTTTTCATCCTGACACCAAGACAATCAGTGAATAATCTTGGACCCTTCACGTATTCCTCTTTTCTCTCCTTAAAACTAGTTTCACGCTCCTGGATGGCAGGGGGTATGGTTTAAGCTTACTGTAGTCTTCAGGTGTGCTTGCATGAATTCCATTTGCAATTTCATGTGGAAACATGCTTATTCATATTTATTACATGCTAGTATTGGTCCTTTTCACCGGGACAGCCGTGTAAAGCCAAGTTAGTCAAATGGAGACATTCCTTTCTCTAGCTAACACGAATCCTTTTTGCATATATATTTTTCCCCGTAACAAACTTAACATTTGTGTTTATAGCCTAAATTTAGTAGGAGAGGCAGGATGAAGGAGGAACTTTCTCCTTTGCTTCTCTTCAACGTATCATTTAATATACTTGATGGAATGTCTCCATCAAACCTGCATGATGTGCATGTGCTAATAATGCCCACAGGTGACCCATTCCTAGGAAGTCGTCCCATTTGCTTCTTGTCTCCATCAGCGGTGGTTTTGATATTGTGTGGCACCATGTTGTAAGTGAACAACTGTCTGTAATTTGCTGCTGGCTCAAAGTACTTAAGACTCTGCCTATTTCTCTATTTATTGTCACTATAGATCAGGGGTGTCAAACTCAAGGCCTGCGGGGTGCTTAGATCTGGGCCACCCTGGAAACAGCAAAGGACCGGCCCGTGGTGCCTCTGCCAGCAAAAATGGAGCTCAGGTGGGCCTCCTTTTTCCCTGGCAGAGGGTTGCAGGAGGTCATCGCAGCTGGAAATGGAGCTTGGGAGCCCGTTTTTGCTGGCAGAGCATTTGGGCCACCAAAAGCACCCCTGATACGAGTGACGTTGAGCTGGCCACACCCAGCCCAGCCCCCTAGGCCAAATACATCCCTGATGCAGCCCTCAATGAAATCGAGTTTAACACCCCTGCTATAGATCCACATCAGGGTTAATCTTTAAAGCCAATTTAAGATTCTCAGAGGGAAATGAACATATTTCTGGCAGAAGCCTATTCCATAAGAACAAACTTGCCATAATAAAGAAATATTCTGTTTCTCGTGCCTGCCAGCCTCGCAGCTCTTATGAATAAGCTCTTGAAAAGGCCCACCAGAGCTGATCTTAGAAGCCGAGTAATTGTTACTTGCTTCGGTAAAGTAAGACTTAAATCTGCATGAATAACAAACATAAATGACGTCTTCTGTTCCTAATTAGATCCTTGTACAACTAGACCTCTAGTCGGGTCAGGTGTGGTCTGCAAGGAGAACTTTCAAATCCTATCCCGATTAAGAACGGAGTAAGGCAGGGTTGTGTTCTGGCTCCTCTTTTGTTTAATTTATTCTTATCTGACTTGGCCTTTCACATTGGATGTATTGAGTCCAACGCCCCAAAGTTGTCAAGATCCCACTTCTCCTTTATGCTGACGATGCAGCCCTCCTTTCATTGTCAAAGCCAGGTCTGAAAAGATTACTTTCTGTATTCGGATCCTACTGTGCTGAGAACCACTTGTCTATTAATTACAACAAATCCAAAGTACTGGTGTTCTCTAGAGCCTGGAAATTGTATAACTGGGCTATCAATGGTAATGCTGTTAAGCAGGTTTTCCATTTTAAGTATTTAGGTATTCAATTTCAGAACACCAGTGCTTGGACTAGACATCGAACCCAGGTGCTTATCTCGGCCTCCTGTAGTCACCAGCAGATTTTAAGATTTTTTTATACCCAAAGAGGCCAGTTTATTCCTTCTTCTCTGTGTATTTACAAAGCCAAAACTTTGGCTCAAACTCTTTACGGAATTCCCATATGGATACGGGGCTTCAAGGATTGTATTGAAAGAACCCAGGCTGTCTTTTTTAGAAAACTTCTGGGTCTTCCTCCTTGTGTTGGTTTTGCTCCAATGTACCTGGAACTGGGCACTCGATCAGTCAAATGTATAGTGTGGATTAACACCTTTAAATGGTGGTTTCGGGTGCTCTTTCTGGCAGTTCCTGGTAGCTACCTCTCCCTGGCATTTGCTGACTCTCATATTTCTCGTTGGGAGAGGAAGCTGATGAGGAAATTACACCTGCTAGGTTTTACGGGGGATGCCCTGGGAGATTATGGCCTTAAGGATGCCCAATTCAGGGTAGTCCAATGGCTTGTGGACATTGACTTGCAATATCTATGAGCCAGAGCTAACAAAACTTGCTCCCCTCTGATCATCAGCCAATTTAATAATTACAGACTGAGGATGGCTTCCTATTTTTACACTCTAACCATTCCCAAGTATAGAAGAGCTTTCTCCCTAGCTCGCTTTAATGTTTGCCCTCAGCACTACTGGATGGGCAATTTAAGAAGCTCCCAATTAACAAGTGGCTATGCCCTTTGTGACAGAGCTGAGGTTGAAACTGTGGAGCATGTCCTTTAATATTGCCCTATGTATAACGCAGACAGATCTAAGTTACTGTCTCTCCTTGAAACAGACCCTTCTAGACCCAGTGTTAGTAATTTGTTCTTATATTGTCTAGGGGATGGCTCCTCATATTTCACTTCTTTGGTTTCCATTTTTTTTTTTAAGAGCTGTAACCATCAGAGGAGAACGCTGTAATTCCCCTTAGTCAAGTTTTTGGTGACCAATTGTTCATGATTAATTTTCCCATGTTCTTCTTTTGTTGTACTTGTGTTTTGGTCTGTGACCGCAAATAAAGTATTATTATAACAAACATAAGAAAGGCAAGCAGAGAAGAACACTAACTTGTGCTGCTCTTCCGTGATTGAAATCACAGATGGAAAACAAGCAGCCATGGCCCAAAAGACACCCAGGATTACCCAGGTTTTGGAGTCTGTCTTGTATTCAGGAGCCCACGTGCCAATGAAATTAAACAGTCTTCTTTTCTCCCTAATTTGGACATTTAGCTATTCAGGAAGTATTTATTTATGGGATACATTTGTGGTCCATCTGTCTTCTATTGTCGCAACAACTCTTAGAAGCTGGCCAGAAGGTAATATGCTCAAGGATCATTTTTCAGTCTTTAAAGCAGCCCTTCTGCCTGCCTGAAGGCACCAGGAGACAAGGCTGGCAATGTGACATCAGAGAAGGTGGGCCTAACATTTTTTTGAATCCTTTTTAGTGGATTAGGAAAGGTAAATAAATGTCACCTTATTTACCCCTTCAGCACAGATGTATGTACCTTAAATGGGAGCAATGTACTATGTGGGGAAAGTTGGGGATTTTAGAATATAATGAAAAACTCTGCTGTCCACAGAGAGAATCCAGAGGTCTTCAGGAGACCAAGAAACCAGAACTTTTTTTTTCTGGTCACTCCTTCAGCATTTGGTATTTACAAGTATACTGCTTTGAATCTGAAATTATCATAGAGTCATAATAACTATAGATTTCTTCTAAATTCATAATTTAAAAAGTTCACTTGCTCCAGACTTTAAAAGCCCATTGTTCTCAATCTAGCATGAAATAAAGCTTTTAGGGCAAAATGTATCTAGATTAAATCCAAGATATTACTCCACTAATGGATTTTTGCTTCCACTTGTGTTCACTCAACTAGCTCAGTAATCTGTAACCACTGAAGAAATAGATTCCCGCTTTCTCTATAATTTTTCTCTTTTTAAAATTTCCTTTAGTTTAAGGACCCTACAAAGATTGGATGATAACAGAATCATTTACAATAGTGGAAAGGATGAGAAGTCCTGTTTCACGAGTGGGTGTGCAATGGACACTCAAACTCACAGTTCCTGGTGAATTATTTACTGCTTCTAGGCACTATATTCTTCCCTTTTTCCACAACTAAAGTGTTGGCAGATTCTAAACTAGAGAGTTAACGCTTGGTTGAAAAAAAAAAATAACAATAAGGGTATTTACTTTTTTAGTTACGTGGAAAGTGAATCAAGACGTTATATCAGCTGATATCTTCTTTTTCTTGTAGGTCCTTTTAACCATATCAAGTCAAGTCTGTTAGGATCTACATCTGATTCAAACCTCAACAAATACAGCACCATCAATAAGATTCCCCAGCTCACTCTAAACTTTTCTGATATCAAAAATGAAAAAAAGGCATCATCACCTCCATCATCAGATAAAACAATTATTGCACCGAAAGTGAAAGAAAGAACACACAACGTGACTGAAAAAGTTACACAGGTAGGAGTTTTTTAATATGTAATTGTGCCTCTTCTCTAATTTCTGTGAACACTCTACTCCTCTTCACGTCTGCATGCCCTTCGTGCTTTTGTTAGACTTGTGTAGTTTGATTCTTCTGGATTAAATGGAATGACCACAATTCTTCTAGCAACACACACAGAGGAAAATTAATGTAGATTAAACCTATAATTAATCAGAGAAAGGGCTCTGTGAGGGAAACTGCATGCTGTAGTTGTAAGTGAATTCTCTGGAAGGTCACAGACTTATCTGTTTAACTCAGATATGTCTGATATAGTGACACAGGTACTGTTCTATGGTGGCCTTGGTTCATTCTATTTACCTACCTGACTGTGAATAATATGCAGAAGTCAAATGAAGTTGAGTAAAATTCAGCAATTTCTTTCAGTCCTAATAGCCAAGTTGCCATATGTTACACAGACTGCAAGAAGTACATGCACATCACATTACAAGGGTCACGCTATCTAAGAGAGACAAAATCAAGACATGAAATTCAGGCTGGTAATTTGAGTACTGATTCTGGTACACCATCAGGGAGATCTTTATATTTCTCGTAGGTTCAATTTCCACCCAAGTGACATGGTTGTAACTATTTCCCAGTTGTTAAAGTTGGTCAGTCAAGTAAACAGGTCTTTCTGCTTTTCTGCTCAAATTCCTTTGTCACTTAGCACAATACGGTACCTTCATTCTCCCAAGTACTGGTCTGGTGTTCTGCTTCTAATTTTTTGGGGAGTGGGCATGGGGTAAGGGGTTGGTTGATTCCATATTCTCCATGCTCTTCTCTTCTGTCTCAGATGCTATCCCAGAGGTAGGAGTGCCATCTCCTATAGATGCTGTGGTTTTATCTCTTCTTTCTCATCCTCCCCCTCATCCTCAACAAAAGCTTTGGTTTATTATCCTAGTATCCTTCAGACGTGCCTGCTGCAAAACTGAAATTCAGAGATGCTACTGTGCTATTTTCACTCTGAATTATTCGTCTCTGGGTTTTCCCTTTGATGAATAACATCTCTAAACTCTTCCGATACCTGTGCTTAGCAAGGTTTTTATAAGAGCTTTAAAATATACATTCCTTTTATTGTTTCTAAATCATTTTGTGAGCATCAGCAGATAAAAAGTGATGTGTGTGTGTGTGTTGATGCTAATAAATTTAAACAAACAAACATAGCAGAAGAAATTATCTCTTTTATGGATCATAGCATAGTCTTAGATCATACCCTGCAGAAGACAATTTTGTTTGAAAGACTGTTAGAGGAGAATGTTTCTTATTTAAAATGATTCTTTTGACCAATTCAAGTCCATTTTAAGAAGAGCAGCCTTGAAGTTGTTCATCAATTGTGAACATCTGGGCAGCAGACTAAGCAAGCAATGGCCTTACCTGGCCAATCTTTCATCTTGTATTTTTGTTTTACTAGATCTCCGGTTCTGTTCACTTTTATAGGTTAATGGACTTTTATAGGGCTATAGGCTTAGTCATTTAGGCTGGTTTTATATATTTTATTTTCATATTTTGTTTATGTTTGATTGCTTGATTGTATTTTATTATACAATATGTGCTAGTCTTTGAAGTTTCCTCTTCTCGGTTTTTCTTCTGCAGTATAATGGATTGCATTTCTATTAAAATTATACTAATATTTTCTGATTATTCAGCTCTCTTTTCCATTATTACGGTTCGGTTTTTGTTTTTGTTTTTGACAATGTGTGAGTATTAAGGCTTGGCAGATCTTCAGAGAGATGGCAGATCTTTACTTGTTGCAACTTCAATTGAAGGAATCCTTCAAAGGTCCTTTAAATTTTTCAGAAGGAAAAGAAGGGGTGAGGCTAACTTGCACTGAAAAGTTTCTGTAACTATGGCAATCATCCCATTGATATTATGCTTAGAAGCTGGCTAGCGAGCTTTCTTAAGAGTCTGGTTTTTGTGTCTCTTTTTTTCATTATTTTTTTCTTTTATGGAGGCTCCATTGACAAATGATTGTATAGCCACTGCTCTACAAGAATCTAATTCTGAACAGGAGTGGATGATTACACATATACACAAATATTCTCCAGTCACATTATCTAGCATTGTAAATATTATTGTTAAACTTCTCTTCAGCTTCAAAGAAATACATAGTTCAACCTATCAGAAAGCGAGAAAAAAAGAGACTTTCCCCCTCAAACTAAAGAATAGCTAGTATTTCTATTTGTGTATATGAGTGTATATTAGTATAACTGTATTTTATCTGATAGCTGTTTTTATAAATCTGGGTCAACATATTAAATTGTGTTTAACAAGGAAATTATTTTAGTATTTTCAAATGCTTGTGTAACTTACAGTAGCCTAAATCTAGCTCCATTCTGCTTACTAAAGGCATTAAAGATAATTTAATGCCACAAGATGTCATTCATATTTATTAGTGACTCTATATTAGGGATAAGTATACAAAATAAAAATTACATATTTTTAAAATTAATAGGCATGTCTTTTACACTTTTATACACATTGCCATAGAATTTCCGGTAGAATCTGTAGTTTGACATGCCAGGAGCTACAGCTCTCTGCATTCAAAATTAAATTTGAAGGGTTTGCCAAGGGGGGTCAAGAATATTTACAAAATACTTCCAATGAATGTTGGCATTAGTTTGTATTTCTGTTCTCTTTATGATTTAATAAACTCCTGAACAATTTGCAGGAATAGCTTTTACAAGTTCACCATTTTTAATGAGAAGAAAAGCAATTCTCTGTATTTCCTTCCTATTATAATTTTTTATCTATCATTCCCTAAATATAAACATCTGAGCCAGCGGATTCAATTTTTTAACAACTGGTTCTATGGGCATGGCTTATTTGGTGGGTGTGGCTTGGTGGTCATGTGATTGGGTGGGCTTGGCCAACTCGACATCACTCATGTCAAGGGGCGCTTCTCCTCTCCTGGCCTCTCATGACAGTGGGGATGCTGCAATGGTCATAAGTGTGAAAATGGTCATAAGTCACTTTTTTCAGTGCCATTGTAACTTTGAATGGTCACTAAATGAACTCTTGCAAGTCAAGGATTACCTGTACAAAAATACAAAAAGCTTCTTTGCTTGCAAATAGCTGCCCTAAATACCAATCATTAAATTAAAAATATCTGCAAGGCAGGAATGAAAATAATTAAAATGGGCGTTGGTAGAAGTTACCGTGAATGCCCTTTCTATCTCTGCTGCAAGAGAGCCCAGGATGGGTTGACTTCTTCCTATGATGTCAATTAGCTGAGTCTGCACTAAGATATAAAAGCCAGCCCCCGGGAGAGACCCCAGCTTTGGCGAAGATACTTGACAGACTGAAAGGTGTCTCTGAAAGCACAAATGAATACAGAAATATGACTTACCCTCTCCGGACAAATCAAGGGAGAGGCTGGGCTCTCTCGCAGCATAGATAGAAAGGGCATTCACGGTAACTTCTACCAACACCCATTCTCCTCCATGCTGCATCGAGAGCCCAGGATGGGACATAGCAAAGCTTGCATGTCCACAGGCGGGTCCTCATGCGGCTCATTACACTGACTGTGGAAACACTTGTTGAAGCACCTGTCTGCCGAAGGCTGCAGTCGCCGAGGCAAAGGCATCCAGACGGTAGTGTCTGATGAAAGGAGACGGGGATGTCCACATGGCCAGATGACAGATCTCCTCCAAGGATGTTTGGGTCACCCAGGTAGCAGAAGTGGCGCGCTTCTGGTAGAGTGTGCTGTCAGACCTCAGGGAACTGGAAGGGCCACAGCTTTGTAGGCCTGATCAATGCAAGACCTGACCCACCTGCTAATAGTAGGAGAAGAGGCCTTGTGCCCCAAGTGAGAAGGGAAAAAGGAACCAAACATTGGCTTCCGACTTCCTGAAGGAGGAAGTGCGCTTAATGTATATTCTAAGAGCCCTTCTTACGTCAAGTGTGTGCCACTGCCACTCTAAGTCATGGTGCGGGAGAGGACAGAAGTCAGGCAACACAATATCCTGGGACCTGTGAAATCAGGTGTTAACCTTAGGAATAAATGAGGGGTCCAGACGGAGAACAACCCTATCATCATGAAAGGAACAAAGGTCCTGTCTGATGGAAAGAGCAGCAAGCTCAGAAACCCTCCTGGCAGAAGTGATGGCAACGAGGAACACTACCTTCAGAGTCAGGAAAGGGAGAGACACTGTTCTAAGGGGTTCAAAAGGGGGCTTTGTAAGGGCATTAAGGACCATATGGAGGTCCCAGGAAGGATATCTGTGAACCACCAGTGGGTGGAGTTTGGAAGTCCCTTTCAAAAACCTCCTGACTGAAGGGTGATGGGATAAGGAAGGAAGCGAACCCCATGAAAGGACTGAGGAGAGGGCTGCAACCTGCCTGCATAAGGTGTTGGGGCCAAACCTTTCTCCAGCCCATGCTGAAGGAAGCTAAGAACTTCTGCCAACTGGGCTGAAGCAAGAGAAAAACTGTTAAGTTTGAGCAATGAGAGGCTGAACCAGAGCATGAGTGCAACAGTACTTTATTTTACAAATAAAGGGCTGACCGTGCTTGCCAAGCCTGGAACTGGCTCACAGCAATCAGCAGCCAGTTGGACCCCGCAGCCTGCTTTTATAGCTGGCTGCTGGGGAGAACCAACCAATGGGGAATGGGGAAATAACGCCCACACAAAGTGAGTGGACCTGAGTGAGAACTCCTTGAGTCCTCAGGACATAACACCCCTTCCCCCCAGATGCGAACACGCATAGTCCTTGAGGTAGATGGGGGGTTTGTGTTGGCGCCCGGAGCGGCGCAACTCGGGAACATTGTCTGACTGTTCGGTATCAGTCTGTGACGGTTGAGCTGGCATAGTGTCGCCAACACTCTCTCTGGACTGGTATCCTCGGAAACCACCGGGTTGGTTTCTGGGGTCAAGCTCTCGAGGTTGGATCCGGTTGGTCAACTCTCTGGGCACTGTCGTCCGAGTTTGGGCTGACCGGGCGACCGCTGGCGCAGACTGGTCACTGGGTGCGGTGTGGCTGGGTGGCGGATGAGACGGTTCCCCTTCGACTGGAGACTCTGGATTCTTGTTTGCGAGGTTGCTGAGGCGCCTTCTGAGTTGGTCTATGTGTCTCCTCCAGACGCGACCATCCTCCAGCCTTACTCTATACGATCTCGGCCCGGTGACGGCGATGACCTCGCCCGGAATCCAAAGTGGGTCCCCAGCGAAATTCCTTGCGAATATCGGCTCCTGTAACATAAAATGTCTAACCCCCGAAGTGGAAGCGAGAGGAGAGTCAGGGCAGTATTGTGGGTGCAGTCTATCTAATACAGTCCTCAGGCGCCGGCCCATCAGAAGTTCCGCTGGGGACTTATTGGTGACTGTACAGGGGGTTGAGTGTTGGCTCATCAGGAACCATGAGAGTTTGTGGTGCCAGTCATCTCTGCCAAACCTAGCGAGGGCCTCTTTGGTGGTCCTGACGGCCCTTTCATCCAACCCATTACTCGCAGGGTGAAATGGGGCTGTGAAAATGTGGCGAATGCCTAGGTTGGCTGCAAAACGGCTGAATTCTACTGATGCGAACTGTGGGCCATTATCGGAGACCAAGGAGTCGGGTAGTCCATGTGTAACGAACAGGCGCGTTAACACGTTGGTGATTGCTAGTGTGGTGGTCGTGGATAGCTGCGCCACGCCTATCCACTTGGAATAAGCGCCCACGACCACTAGGAACATCTTTCCATGCACGGGCCGGCCAGATCGATATGGATTCTAGACCAGGGCGCTGGCGCTCTCCCATCTGGTAGGGGTGGCGATGGGGGAGCAGGACGGGATTCCTGGCAAATGCTGCAGGAACTTACCCAATTGACAATGTCCTCGTCTAGACCCGGCCACCACACGTAGCTGCGTGCCAACGCCTTCATTCTCACAATGCCGGGGTGTCCCTCGTGCAGCGCTTCCAGGACTCGGGTACGCAGCGAGGTCGGAATGACCACCGAGTGCCCCACAGAAGACAACCCTGCAAACTGGACAGCTCCTGCATGCGAGTCTTAAAGGGTGCGAATTTGTTATCAACATTGCCTCCCGGCCACCCCCTCCTCACCCAGTCGAGCACCTGGGCGAGCGTTTGGTCTGCCTTGGTTTTGGCGGCGATGTCAAGGGCGGTGATGGGCAGGTCCAACTGGGTGATTTCAAAAATGGCATTGACAGGAGCTGGGTCTTCAGCCGGAGCAGGTAAGGGGCAGCGACTGAGCGCGTCAGCGTGGGATAGGGTTTTGCCCGGGCGGTGGATAAGTTTGTATGAGTAGGCCGCTAGGAAAAGTGTCCATCTTGTCATCCGAGGGGAGAGGACTTGAGGTGTCTGTTTGTCGCCGGCCAGTAGGCCCAGGAGGGGCTTATGGTCGGTGACCAGTTCAAGAAGTGGCCAAAAAGGAATTCGTGAAACTTTTTCACGGCTGCAACAGCTGCTAGGGCTTCCTTGTCTATTTGGCTGTAATTTCGCTCCGTGGCCGAGAGCGTCCTGGAGAAAAAGGCGATGGGGGCCTCGGCGCCATTGGCGAGTCGGTGACTAAGGACCGCCCCAATTCCAAAAGGGGATGCGTCTGCTGCCAGTACTAAAGGAAGGTTGGGGTCGAATTGGATGAGCACTGCCTCTGACGTAAGTAGTGATTTGACGGCGTTAAACGCCTGGTCTTCTTTGTGCCCCCAGTGCCACGGTGACTTTTTGTCTAGTAATCTGTGTAGGGGTTCGGCTACTGAGGCTTTATGGGGCAAAAAGGATGCATAAAAGTTTAGGAGCCCCAAGAAAGCTTGTAGCTCCGTTTTGGAGGTTGGTGTGGGAGCTTCGTGGATCGCCCTGACCTTGGACTCCAGGGGGTGAATGCCAGAGGCGTCAATTTTATAACCCAGAAAGTCCACCTGTCTAGTGGCAATGGCGCATTTTTCTTTTTTTAACTTGAGGCCATGCTGTCTGAACCTCTCTAACACTGCTCACACTCTCTGGAAGAGTTGGGGTCTGTCCCTGGCCGAGACCAAGATGTCGTCGAAGTAGGGTACTACACCAGGGAGGCCCTGTAAAATCCGCTCCATGAGGGATTGAAAAATACCCGGGCAACACTTACGCCAAATTGGAGACGCTTGCATCGGAAGGCACCCCTGTGAGTGATGATGGTCTGCAGTTCCGCTGTTTGGTTATCAACAGGGAACTGTTGATATGCTTGAGACATGTCCAATTTAGCAAAAATACTGCCCGGTTCGAATGTGTGCAATAAGTGCTGAATGACGGGCACGGGTAGGCGCTAACTTGTAAATATTTATTGATTGTTGTCTTGTAGTCCGAGCAGATTCTCAGGCTACCATCTTTTTGAGGGTGTGACAATGGGCGTCTCCCACTTGGCGAAATCTGTTGGCTCAATGACCCCTTGTTTTAGTAGTTTATCCAATTCAGCGTCTAGTTTTGGTCGAATAGCAAATGGAACTCTACGTGGTTTTAATCTGATTGGGACTGCCTGGGGTCAACGGTGAACGAGATGGGGTTCCATTATAACACCCAGCTCCTCGCTGAACACATCTGCGTAGTCAGCGAATAAGGAGTCAGTGTCTGAGGGTGAGACAGCATGGACTCCTGTTAACCCTAGGCCGAGGTGGGGAAACCAATCGAGCCCCAATAAGGTGGGTAGATTGCCGTTAACTACCACTAGAGGTAGGTGGCCTTTAAAAGCTCTAAAACTGACAAAGAACTTGCCTCTGCCGATCACGGGAATGGCCTTCCCCTGGTAGTCCTTCAGACCGAACTGGCATCTCTGAAGCCGGGTAGTAGATAGGCTGGGGTGGAGTCTCTTGAGGGTGTTCCACGAGATTATTGAGAGCGCTGACCCTGTGTCAACCTCCATGTGGCACGGTTTACCTTCTAGGGAAACGGAGAGAGAAATTTTACTAACAGAGTGGCAAGTACGCCTGGCAAGGCGGTGCGTGCGACAGTTTAATACTTGCCTCTGTGGTCCCGAGTCGAGGACGGGGGTCTTTGTGCAGCGCTTTGGGGGCTTGGCAGACTCTCCCAATGTGCCCCTCTTATGGCAGTTGTTGCAAACGGCTCCTTTAAACTTGCAGGTGGCCCTTTGATGTGATCCCCACAGGCTAGGCACAGGGTGATGTGCTTGGGTGGACCGGTGTATTCTTGTTTGGCCCCTACCTGCGACCGTCTGTCATTGGTGAGGCGATGGACATCGTTCTCATCGTTGTGGCCTTCCTCCGCTTCCACCTCTTCGGAATGGACTGGGAACGCTGCTGGCTTGGCGCTTGGGCCCTGAATTTCGGTGGCTGAGTTCGTTGCTAGCTCGGCTGCTAAGGCCTCCTCTACCGCTTGTGCGAGGTTGAGGTCTTTTTAGCTAGCAGTCGCCTCTGTAGGTTGAGATCCTTGACCCCACAAACTAATTGATCGAGGAGCATGTCCTCCAGGTATGTTCCAAACCCGCAGTGCAGGGCTGCTGTTCTGAGGGCGGCCATATATTGGTTGATGGTCTCCTTACTTGATTGCTTCCTCATTCGGAACGTGAACCTCCTGGCGATTTGTGAAGGCCTGGGAGCGTAGTGGTTTGTGAGGATCTCAAGCAACTCGGACCACGGAACGTTTTTCAATTCTCTCGGCGCCACGAGTGCTGCAGCGGTATCATAAACGGTGGCTCCGCAGTAGATTAGGAAATAGGATTTTTTCCGATGCTCTCCCGCATCCGACAGGCCGACCGCATCGATGTAATGATTGAAACGGTTCTTATACGATTCCCACTTCTCTTCGTCTGGTTTAAACGCCGGAATACTGGATTGGAACTCATGGTGCTGGAACGGCTGGGCTACCTGCGGAAAAATCTCTCTGGGACTACGAACGCCGTGAGTTACTAGTGATATCAGCTCTGGAGAGGTTTTTGCTACCCTCTCTTTCTCTCTCTCTGGGTTACCACGTTGGCTGCTAGCCGTTGGAGGTGTCTTGATTCGCGCCAAAAAAGTGGGCGTTAGTGACTCTCTACAGCGCTGTGCTGTGATTCCTACTGGCTCGAAATTCAAATGACACCCGTTTGAATTTCGCGCCAAGTGCAGAGCGGCTGCGGCTCGCAGCGCTTCACTTTCCCCGTAGCAGGGCTAACAAGCGGCTACAGACGCTTCTAACTATTTGACTCAGACCGCTTTCTCTGGCTGCGGATCTGCGTTTGCTCTTTTGATCGCTCGTTTCGCTAGCTGACCGCTCTCTCTGGCTGCGGATCAGCGTTTCCCTTGTCGCCAGCCGATCGCTCTCTCTGGGCTGTAGATCGGTGGCTAGTGACTCAGTGGTTGCAAGGTGCTTCTGGTAGCCATCCCACCCTCGTCGCCAGTGTTAAGTTTGAGCAATGAGAGGCTGAACCAGAGCATGAGTGCAACAGTACTTTATTTTACAAATAAAGGGCTGACCGTGCTTGCCAAGCCTGGAACTGGCTCACAGCAATCAGCAGCCAGTTGGACCCCGCAGCCTGCTTTTATAGCTGGCTGCTGGGGAGAACCAACCAATGGGGAATGGGGAAATAACGCCCACACAAAGTGAGTGGACCTGAGTGAGAACTCCTTGAGTCCTCAGGACATAACAAAAACCCTCCCTGAGGCACCATCAGGAAAAAGCCTTCCAGGTGGCATCATAGATGCGCCTTGTAGAAGGTTTGCGAGATGCCAGGAAAGTGAGAATGACCCTTTCTGGAAGATTAGCCTCCTCTAGCCGCTGCCACTCAAGTGCCACAAGGTCAGCTTGAACCATTGGAGCTCTGGGTGGAGCAGGGCCCCCTGGTGAAGGGAGATTAGATGGGCTGGGATCCTCCAAGGAGAAGCCACAGATAGCCACAGGTCCATAAACCGGGGCTTCCTTAGCCGATAGGGTGTCAGGAGGAGGAGCTCCGCCCGTTCCTCCAACATCTTCTGAATTACTGCCGGAATGATGGGAAGCGGGGGAAAGGCATAGAGGAGACTTTTGGGCCATCTGCACCAAAAAGCATTGGTCCCCTCCACTCCCTGGCAAGGAAACCTGGTGAAGAATCTGGTGACTTGGGCATTTTGAGGAGTGGAGAAGAGATCCACCTCCGGTCTTCCGAATCTGAGGGAAAGGTCCCTGAATAGAGATGGAGGAATGGACCATTCTGCCTGGTCGACTAGGCTCCTGCTGAGCCAGTCGGCCTGGGAGTTGTCAACCCCAGAGATGTGGTCTGCCGAGATCGATAACAGGTGTTTTTCTGCCCATAACCCCAACCGTAGAGCCGATCACTGATTGCCTGAAATGCTTGAGAGCCAGAAAAATGGCTCTGAGCTCTAGCCAATTTATGGGAATGGTCTGCTCTGACCTGGACCAAACTCCCTGAGCTATCTGGCCCTGCATATGGGAACCCCAACCCAGGAGGCTGGCATCAGTGGTTATCACGAGCCTGTCTGGGTCCCTGAACAGGAGTCCCCTCCAGATTGATGGGGAATGCCACCAATTGAGAGATCTCTGGATTTGAGGTGGGAGCGGGACCCTGATGGATGAGTGGCTGGTTCCTGCTCATTGGAAGGGAAGCAGGAGCCATTGGAGGGGTTGGGAGTGGAGCCAAGCCCACGGGACGATGCCAATACAGGAAACCATCTTCCCCAGAAGTTTGGACAGCAGCAACAGGGGGACAGTCTGATGTTGCTGGGTCTGTCTGATGATCTCTACAGGGCTCTTTCCACGAGCTGGGGACAGTAAAACCTGGCACGACATTGTATTGATGACTGCTCCCAAGTGTTGCAATTTGGTGGTGGGAGAGAGCTGGCTCTTCTTGGTGTTGATGGAAAATCCATGGCTCTGGAGATATGACAGGGTAATTTGCAGATCCCGATGGGCCGCATGGATGGAAGAGGACAGAATCAAAATGTCATCCAAGTCGCATTGGATCCTCACTGGAATAGAACGCAGAGATGCCACCAATGCTGCCAGAAGTGAAGACCCTTGAAGCCAATGAGAGGCCGAAGGGAAGTGCTCCATACTGGTAATGGGTATTCTGATAACAGAAACGGAGAAACTGGTGATGATGAGGCCAAATGGGGATGTGGAGGAAGCCTCCATGAGATCAATGGAAGAGAGGAGATCACCCTTCTGAACACTCTCTAAAATAGAATGCAGAGTCTGCGTTTTAATTTGCCTGTATTTTACAAATTGGTTGAGAAATTTTAGATCCAGGATGGCTCGCCACCCACCCCTCGAGGCTTTGGGAATGATGAAAAGGCGAGAGTAAAGCCCATGTCCCCATTGAGAGGGGGGAACAGGTTGAATAGTCCTAATTTCAAGAAGGTGCTGGATGGCCTGTTTCATGAGGTCTTGCCTTGAAATGTCCTAAGAGACAGGACAGATCAAAAAATTTTCTGGGGGTTGGGTTAGGAAGTCCAGTTTGTAACCCTGACCTAATAGTGCTGAGCACCCAGGCGCCCGTCATTGACTCCTCCCATTTGGAGGCAAAGAAGGCTAGGCGACCTCCAATGGGTGGGGAGAACGAGGGATTACTTAGAGTGACAGAAGGAACGACCTCCTCCCCCACAAAAGGGCCATTTACCAATAGAAGGTTGTTGCCTGCCAGATGCTTCTGCACCTTGGTCTTGGCATTGGGAGTATGGCCTGTGAGAGCGGGGGAAGCGAGATGAGGTCTCTGCTCAGAAGGCAGGAGGGCGATAAGGAGCAGGGCGATAGTCGGCTTTCTTCCCAGAGGAAGAGAGAATATTATGTTTATCTCTGGTTTTGATGAGATACAGTTCCAGAACATCGCCAAAAAGCTTATCACCTGCGAATGGAACTGAAGCCACCTTCCATTTTCGGCGTGACTCCACCTGCCAATTTTGGAGCCATAAAAGTCTTCTTGCTGCTACTGATGATACCATGGCCTTGGATGCAAATTTGGAGGAATTGAGAATGGCATCTGCAGTGAATTCCACCACTGTGATAAACTTATTAAGGTCTTGGTGAAGGTCAGAAGGTCAGAAGCAAGCAATCTGTTCTGGAGTTGGTGCAGCCACCATATGGATGCCCTTGTGAAAAAGGATGCTGCCGTTGAAGCCCGAACAGCCCATGCAGTGGCCTGGTGATTGTGCTTGAGGGTCTGTTCAGAACGTTTATCATCCAGTTTCAGGATATCTTCTGGCTCCATGGGAGTGCCAGAAGATGAGAACGGGGCCAGAACCGGAATGTCAACAGAAGGCACTGCATTATCCAGAGCTGCGCTGACATTGTAGAAACACTTATCCAGAGAAGATGGGCGAGGACCTGCTGAAGGGGAAGCGCACTGTTCCTTGACAATGTCCAGGAACAAAATGGGAGAAAGCAATACCTCTGCATGCACTACAGGCTTGGAGAAGAGCGAGTCCCCTTGGCTAGAGGGATTTCCTTGTGGCTCAGAAGCCACTTCCTCCAGTGACAGCTTGGCAGTGACCAAAGCCTTGCTGAGTAATGGCCTGAAGAGAGTAGGTTTGAAGACCAATGCAGAGGATGTCTGCTCTGGGTGAGAATCCTCTTCCTCTGAAAGATTTTGATCATAAATCTCGCTCTCTTCACACTCTGAACGAGAGGAGTAACTGTGTTCAGATGGTGAAGCCCTTCCTTCCTCATCAACCTCCTCCCATTCTGGTAGAGAAGAATGGACCCTGAGGTCCTGGGGCCTGTGTAAATCAGGATGATGAGGCAGGGAACTTATAGATTGAGAAGGGAAAAGGGCCTGAGCCCTTTCCAGAGATCGAAGAATATGCTTGAAGCCTTCAGCCAACCCCTGCCTAATGGCCAATGAGACAACATCTTGGATATCCCCTGGTCTATGCTCAGAGGTAGAGGCAGAAGGCCAAAGGCCTGCTGCTGTGGGAGTGAAGGTGGCTTCAGGCCTAGATTGAGAAGAGGTTCGAGGCCTGGAGGAAGGGTGAGGAGCATAGGGCACAGAAGCCTGTTGTAAATAAGGCCCAGATCTGCTGAGATCCTGAGGTTCAGATTGTACTGCAAGAGCCTCAGGAGACCAGGATGGAGGATGGAAAGGCTCATAGATAACTTCTCCCCTGGGAGGGCTTGGCTGGGGCCAACGGGTATCACCTGAAACATGCTGTAGTTGCACAGCAGGTTTCTGTTGAATAGTTCTGTTGAACTGCCTCTCTAGGGCTGCATGCCTACGCTTCTCTGCCCTCAACTCAGCCTGAGTTGCCTTCTTAGGGGCTAGAGCCTTAGCTCTGATTTTAACAGCCACCTCCCTCTGGACTGATTGGGTGCATTGCCTACATCTTTTTCTCTTACTGGGCTTAAGAGACTGTTCCACTGGTGGGGGGAAAGCTCTGCCTAAGCCTTATCTTGCTCCATTTGTAGAATAAAGGTTCTTGCGTTAGAAAGACACTGTTTAGAAATTTTTATGAAGCCCTTTAGGGTATAAAATGGCCCCCGGGCTTACAAAATGGCCACTCACCTCATGGTGAAAGGCTTCAATCCGAGATGGCTGCTGAATAGGGGAAACAGGCTCTGAAATTGAAGAATCGCTCCTTAGGCTATAAAGAGCCCCGAGCGAAGTCAGCAAAGGAAAACGCAGCCGCCAGCCAGACGATCAGCTGGCTGGTGCTCTTATCAGTTTGCTGATCATTTTTTACGATCGCTCAAAACCACAGGTGTGGTGGAGGTCTACAGACGCCGCCCAGCTTACCTCCACAGAGCTCTGTAATGCTGCTCCCAACATTGCAGGAAAGAGAGCCCTGCTCTCCTGGAAGAGCAGCTGCCCAGATCCCTGGGAGCTGCTTGAAGCGAGGAAAAAGTACTGAAGATTGCTGGTGAGTGCTATCTAACAGAACGCTTTCAGAGACACAGCTACTGACTGAAAGGAGCTGAGTCAAAAGCTGGGGTAACTTCTGGGGTCTGGCTTTTATATCCTAGTACAGACTCAGCTAAATGACATCATAGGAAGGAGTCAGCCCATCCTGGGCTCTCGATGCAGCATGGAGGAGAATGCAGTGATAACTATCAAGCAGCCAACTCTTGCTCATAAAGTGAAGCCCTTTAGCAGAGAGGTCATTTAAGCTCTCCAGAAAAAGCAATCCTTAGATCCATTTGCACTACTTAAAGATACCAGCTGGTCTCACTCACCTTACAAGATATCCTAAGGAAATCATCCAGATTTAAGGAAAGGTCACATGCCCCCCAGAAAGGCAGTAAAAATATCAGTGCCAAGCTTGCATCCTGCCTCTTGGAAGTATACCCCAAAAGTACAGTGCCTGATAGTACTAAAGCAATGAAGGAAGACCCCCTCCCCAGATAGAAAAAGAAACCATGAGGCAGGAAAAATGCAAACACAATACAAATAATTAAATCACAACAGTAGCTGTTGCTTGTTGAAGCTGAATGGGGAAAATTATCCCATCAATAAACACAGGATTAAATGTCACCAAGCACAGAATTAACCTTCACCAAAAACCAGTTTTAGACCAAAACTCAGGACTCACATTTGAATGTCAATCTTTCTAGCTAGCCAAGAAACCTTGCTCATCTTGGTTCCCTGTTACTAAAAGCTTTGTTTCATTATTCAATTACTTCTTCAAAGTGCTGATTGTCCAGGGAAGTATTTCCTCCCAACAGCAGTGTAAAAATCTTAAAACAACCCTTCTCCTTTAAGAAAGTCAAGCTGCAAAAGCTCCGGAGACAGGAAGTCTAGGCGTACTAGCAAGAATGTAATAAGGGTGGAAAATAACAAAAGGAGATGGCTTCTAACTACCCTTCCTCCGAATTGCTTAGAAAGTTAACACGGGGTTCTATAGAACTGGACAGAACCAGTAGAATCCCACCCCTGATCTGAGCGCATTACACATACATAAAAAAGAGAGGGAGGGAGTTATCAGTGTGCATAGAACTTTACAAAGCATAAAAAAGTAGTTTCATACTCTGGAAATTACCTTCATTTCCAGTTTAGCAGATTCCCTTGGAATTATGGTCCAGATGAGAGGTTGTGGTATATTTTTGTTTTTTGCTTTGTTTTTGTTTTCATTTATTTTCATTCTGCCATTTCCTTGAATGGTTCTTTTGCATACTTCTTCATTTACAGTAAGGTTTCCTTTTTTTCAAATCTAGATTTGCACAGCTTTTAGTATGCCACTCAAAAGTAGGCACACTTTAGGAGGACAGTGGAAAGAACAAAGCCAGGATCAAAAATAAATTTAATCTTGAATTTCATTAAATCCTATTACTGTGTAAAGCTCATGCCTTTAATTAGGTCCATTTTCTCTTACAGAAGAATAAGTTTATTAATTTAATTGGTTTTACGTTAGCCTCACGCTGTTGTAGAACTTATCTTCAAAGAACACTTGCTACATGTGATATAGTTCTGCTGAAAAACACCAAGTTTTTCTCCAGGTTTCACAATCTTCTCTTTGTCCTCCTCATTTCTTATATAAGGTATAACACAGGCTAAGAGAACATAGGAAAAAATGTGGAAGTTTAATTTCCAACCCATTGATTTCTTGAGAACCACCACTATGGTTCTACTACTATAGAAGGTCTTGGATGTGAATTATGAGAGACAAAGCTTAATTGAGTCTGAATCAGAGATGGCGATTCAGCAGGTTCAGACCAGTTCTGGAGAACCAGTAGTGAAAATTTTGAGTAGTTCAGAGAACCGGCAAATCCCACCTCTGGCTGGAGATTTTACAATATCCTTCCCCTGCCACGCCCACCAAGCCACGCCCACAGAACCAGTAGTAAAAAAAAAATTGAATCCCACCACTGGTCTGAATTCCAGCAAAATAGAGTGCCAGTTGATTCTGCTCCATGGATATTCCATCTGCAGCTGGAGTTACTGAAGCTAGAGAAGTGTTTATCATCCCTTATTTGATTGTGTGCCATCACATCCATATCAACTCTTTGCATAGACAGACTTTTTCCAATTTGATCTTGGCGAACTTGGCCCTTCAGCTATTAAATTAGGGAAATTCTTCATATTGACCTAATTCTTCATTGTAGTCTTAGACACAGAACTGGGATAGGCTCTGTTGTGTTGCAGTATTGTAGTTGAAAGCTGGTGGGAGAGAGAGAAACTTTGTCTGTTTGCAATGCAAACAGAAGGGGAGGACTATTTCTGTCTGTGGCCTTTCATTGACTTGACCAATTCTTCTCTGTTTCAATAAATGAAAAGGGCAGAGTAATTACTATAAGCCTTCTACTTGCCGAAGAAAAGCTTACACTTTTCTCTAAGAGGATTCTCCTCTGTAAGGAGAAGACACCACATTATTAGCTTTTTAAAAGATTTGTTGGATGCTGGCTTAAATATGTGGTTTGAAGCATCGTGCCAGTTTTTCCACGCAATGGTAATGTTCTTTTCACATGAATTTATACTGCACCGAATTTCACTGAACTGGCATAATCAAAGCAGCAAACCTTTTTTTAAAAAAAATTAAAGACGTGATATTCGTACTGTGAATATCATACTGTGATATTTCTTTCGAAAAAAGCAAGGAAAGAAATGGTTAACTGAGCTAGCATGGGGTTATGGCTTGGAAGAAAAATATATTAATTATTTGACCATGACCATGTTTTTTTTTTTTTTACAATCATAGGAAAATCCCAAACCATGCCAAAATTAGGGATCCTCCCAAAATAACAAGTAGAAACAAGGAGGCTTGATCACAATGGGTTACAGCAGCACTGGAAACCTAACCCCCTGCACTCTGCCATGCTCCTAATTTACCTCATTTCAGTTTCACGCATTGATTTTGGATTCAGCAGAGAGGACCAGCTTACACACATGAAAAATGGTCTTTATGTCTGAATTGGCACTTAGATCAGATCCTGGTGTCAACTCGTAAATCATCCCTGAACTGCTCTTGAGTTGCCATGAGCAAGGGGGATGGGAGAACGAACTTCGCTGCTGCATTAAGGAGCTAGTATCTCAGTCAAAACAAGGCACATTCCACCCAATACGCCAAGGCCATCTCTACAGGAACCCACAGTGGTCGGAGGGACTTTTACAACCTGTGGAATTGCTCCGTTGGGGAATGTGACTGGTGACACATATTGGGGGGAGGGCAAAACAGGGTCAGAGGCAAAACACGAATTAACTGAGGTCAGAGTTGGCTCCACCTGGTCTGTGCCGCCATGAAGCTCCTAATGAATAGCTGGATTTCTTTTGAAGCTTGGCTTGAGACTCGTGATTTAATTAAGGCATCTGTCAGAACCCTGACAGTTGGCTCTCCTAACCAAATCATGAACAGCTTTGGCATCCTATTTTTCCAAACTGGATAGACATTTAAATGTCTTATTCTTAGGAGCATTGCAACTTATCTTTGGGTGCAATATTCATAATTTCCAGATATGCAAGTAATATATAGTGCTACTGTCTTGTCTTTCTGGTTCCATAAAAAATACAGTCTTCAATCTTCTGTTCCTGAGTTGTATGTCTTCTGATTTGCATGAAAAATATCTTTGCATCAATCCCTGAGAGCTCTCCAGTTAGAAGGAAGATCACATTACAGGCAATGTGAACAACTGTTACCTAAGGCACTAAAGGAAGAAGTGCTACTTAAAGTAAACCTTGTTGCCCCGGAGGCTTAAGGATCTCTGTCCAACTATTTACCAAAGCTCAGTAGATACAGAAGGGAAAACGCTGTCTTTATCTTGACTTTTCAATCTAAATCAAAGCAAGATAGCCATCACATCTAGGACAAACAGGGCTTGTAGAAAACCTAAAAACAATCCATTTATTCAGCTCTCTGACTGCTTATACACTGCCCTAAATCCTTTTCCTCTATTTAAATGTGTTCAGAGTGTGTGAAAAAAGTTTTCCCGTAAGGTTTTGTGGATGAGTTTTTCAGACTTTATTCGAGCCAAGCTTTCTCAGTGTTCTCCTGTCTCCAAAGACAAAGCTTGTGAAAGAAGGAATTGTTCAAGAGGAACTGACTTCTAATTATTCTTCCTTCTCTTTTCATTTACCGTAATATTCAGAATAGAATGTACCATCTCTGTAGCTCCATTGTGCATCACTTGTTTTATTCATTTGTATCCCACCTTTATTATTTTTGGCTGGCAGATAGCTCAATATTCTGTCTATGTCCTCTGGGAGAAATGGCTAAGATTTTTTTGCTGCTGATAGCAAGGCAATGAAGAATAGAGAGGCTCCTTCTGAACAAATCCACTGTGAACTTTGAGGTCACCTCTCATCCTAAGAGCCTAGGTTTACCTGGGATTTTTCTTTACAATTTACCAATGAGTAGAACATTCTCTTATCTACTAACATGCAAGGAAAAGACTAGGATGAAGGGGGAAAAAAGATATGAATCTCATGTAGCACATTTTTATCATATGATAAAAATGCTCATGGGTGATCATGAGCACTGACAAGTGACTGACTTTACAGGAGAAAATGACAAAATGAGGGGAAAACATGACAGAGAGAAACTACCTGTTTTTGGAGGGGAAACCCTTCTGTTCTAATATGGTCCTTTTTAATATAAAAGGAGAAGAGTAAGAATGGGAGGAGATTATTTGTGAACTTTTAAGTTCTGACTTTTTCTCTCTTTCAATAATTTTTAGACTCAGACTACTACAGCAAGTGTGTCAAACTCATGATAACACATTGTCACATGACATATTGCAACATTTTCCCCCTTTGCTAAACCAGAGATGGGCGTAGCCAGCACATGATGCATCTGGCCCATGGGCCGCTAGTTTGACACCCCTGTACCAGGGAAAGACTTGGAAATTGCAACTATGTATTTATATAGTATTCTTGATAACAATGTCAGCTAACAATCATGGCCTCCATTTATGCTATATTCTTTATCTGGTTTCCGAAGTAACCCATTTTAACTAAGCTACAGGAATCTAGTCAAGGCTGATCCAAATATTCAAACTTAGCATGTTGTACAATATAGCCACAACTATTATATAAGTGTATTGTGTATTGTGCAACACAGGCAGAGTTCTGTTCCTGTGGCTCTTGAAATATTACTGGGTACTACCTACAGTGGTCTAGACCAATTCTTTAGAAAAAATGATAGGAACATCTGGAGGAAACATTACCCATCATAGAAAGTTAGTATATGACACTTGTGAATCGTTCTAAACCTCAACTTTTGAATTGCATCAGATGTTAATTCTGCATCAGCACATACATAATCTTGATTCTACTAGCACAATGCCACTTCATATTATTTTGATTTGCTCTGAAGTTTGTGTGCTCTGGTTGTGGTTTTCTCTTTTCCCCAGCATGTCTCCTTTTGCCCAACAGAAAACTAATGTATCCACCATGCAGGAAACTTATCTCCGTTTACTTTCAGTAAAATGTATGCAGATATTTTACATTGCAACCCCAGTCCTAATTATAGTAATGATTTAAGTGTGGCTAATTACATGATCATTTCCAAAGTGTGATTACATAAAGTAAACGTGGAAAAACAGCTGGATTGTTGGAACAAAGGGGGAGAAAGGAGTTCAGTTTACTGTGGTGGGATCAGCTGTCAAGATCAATGGACTGATTCCTTTAGAGCCTCGCACCTGTGCTGTCATTAAGGGAAATCAAATATGAACAAGACACAAAGGTGTGCAGAGAAAAGCTAATGCCAGGGATAAGGAAGTGGAAGATTGGCCTAATTAGAACTTTTTTTTCCCTCTTGAAAAAAGATGTGGACCTATTACATTTTTTTTATTCATAATAGCAAATAGAATTAGGCATGTTGCCAAATCCTAAATACTGAGTTGCTGATGCAGCTGTAGTTTATCCATCCTCCAGGCAAAATGATCCCACAATTCAGAGAAAGCAACCTGCTTTCTCCAAGTCTGTGGAGATTTTCAGTCATCCAGGTCATGGTTGTCCCAAAGGTGCTTTTTCCAGGAGGCAACTGGACTTGCTTGTTTCTCTTCTCATCCAAGAAGCTTCTTCAGCTCTGACAGGATAGTGTGGAATGGAAGGATTTATATTCCTTGCAGACAACTGGTAGTCTGACGACTATCCTGTCAGAGCTGAAGAAGCTTCTTGGATGAAAAGTGAAATGTCTTCAAAAGAAAAAAAACAAGGAAGTCCAGTTGCTTCCTGAAAAAAGCACTTTTGGGACAACCTGCTTGCTAGTGCTGGATTGTCCTTCAACATTCGCTAGGTGAAAACAGGGACATGCTGTGCTTGAGGTGTGGAATCCATGAACTAGCACTTCGTGGTTGTGTGTGCGCTGAGAGCTTATGCACTAGAGACAAATTCTTTGTGTGTCCTATCAGACTTCGCCAATAAAGATTTTTTTTTTCCTGTTCTATTATTCCACACACACCCCTCCATCTTGACTACGATCTTCACATCACTCTGAACACTGCTGTTGAATTATAACTTGTAAGTGGGGACAGAAGGGCTACATTATTGTGTGAGGGTTGATCCTAATAATTGCACTAAATTAAATGTCATTTTCATTAAATTACTTCGACTTTTGACCTGTCTTCACCGACTTTCTGAAGAATAACTTTTCTGACCCCACTTCAACAGCATTCCTCAATCCTCCAAATGTTTTCTGCAAGTGCTGGAAACAAAGGTGGATATTCCACTTCCATTGGATAGTGTTTACTATTCCAAACATTAGCAAAATGAGCATCTAAAAGTAATATGCAAATTGCAGCAGTTGCAGGCTCTTAAAGAGCTTGGGAAAGTCCCATATTTTATGTCCTTGGGTATATATGAATGCCCAAAACCAGGTGTTTTCCTCAAAAACAAATCAAAGAAAAATGGGCAGAGAAGCCAGCCTTCTCTTCAGGTTGCTTATTTCCCACCAGACTTGGACTGAAGAGGACCACTTATATGTATTGAGCACTGCCTTCTTCAAAACAGCTGTCATGAGCTTCCCAATATGGAAGATCTTTTATGTATCTTCTTAGAGTGGAACCTTATACAGTACATGCCTGTTTTGAAGAAAATCCCCCTGAATTCAGTGAAGTTTACTCCCTAGATGAATGTAAGATTGTACTTTTAAGAAGATATAGGGGTATGAAAGAAGAAAAGAATAATTCATATTTTTTCAATCTTTGGTAAGGATATAAACAGAAATGGAGCCTTCCTACTTATCTCCAAGTGTGCTGTTTAAAGTTTCAGGCTTTAAAGTCTAAATCAGGGAAAATATTTAAGCAGCTACTTTACCCAGAGAACTGATTCATATATGTGTGCGTTAAGCAAACAAAATTTCCTAGAAATTAGAGATTATGGAAAGGAATTTAATTCATGAGAAGTGTATTAAAGAAAATAGTCTGATCTGTTGTGAAGATGAATTAGGAGTGATTGTCATCTGTTCTGTAGGTACTATATCTAAAGGTATTTTTAAAAAATACCTTTAAGAAGAGCAAATCCACATCAGGAAAAGAGCGACAGAAATTGCCTCTATTTGTATTTTTTCATAGTAATATCCATCTACTTTTGAACAATTTTAATGAAGAAGTGAAAGTTTGCCAGTGGTTTTAAATAAAATGCTACCTTTTCCCAATGATGAACCTGGTAAGCAGGAGTCTAAAAATAAGTAAGTGAAACATACATTTTTAGACAGAATAGCTATCTTCTTACCCAGCCCCGGAGGAAGGGAGGAAGGAAGGAAGGAAGGAAGGAAGGAAGGAAGGAAGGAAGGAAGGAAGGAAGGAAGGAAGGAAGGAAGGAAGGAAGGATATCTGAATGTTGTGATGCAATTAAAATGCATATAAAGACATTCATTCACACTGTATTTTAAATAGCCTTGTTCAAAAAAAGGTGTGCCTATAAGTGCATGGAAAAAATGTCAATGTCAGGAAAGTGTAGTAATGGAGAAATTATTATAAATGTCACTATACCTCTAAAAAAATTATACATGTATGTCTACAGTTGTCTTGGAATTTGTGATCCCATGAAGGCTTCTGATACTAATTTAATGTTTGAACTTCTTTTTTTAATGTTTCTGCCATTTGTTTTGAATAGTGGTTATTGGATTTCCCTTAGAATGTATGAGATTGTAACTCAGATTTTCTAGTTACTTTTTATTATGTATCATTCTTCACCCTGTCAGCTATTTTGAGGCATATAGGCAGGAGATGGGATAACAGTATGAATTGTTACAGATTGAATCCAGACTTTGTTATGCTTTAAGATTCACTGAAGCAGTTAATCAAGGCAATATTCAGTTGCATAAATTTCACTGGATCTGGATTCAGTCCTATTAACTAACTTGTGATTCATAACTGAGTCACAATTAATAATCCTCATCCTGGTGTATGAGCAATTCCCTTTGAAAAACATTGCATTGGTACTTCATTGTACAAAGGTTCTGCCTCACAATGAAGAATGTGTGAGCTTTGATCCATACGTGCAAATATTTCTTAGATAGATAGATAGATAGATAGATAGATAGATAGATAGATAGATAGAAAGAAAGAAAGAAAGAAAGAAAGAAAGAAAGAAAGAAAGAAAGAAAGAAAGAAAGAAAGAAAGAAAGAAAGAAAGAATACTGTATTGGCCAAGTGTGATTGGACACACAAGGAATTTGTCTTGGTGTGAATACTCTCAGTATACATAAAGAAAAGATACATTTGTTAAGAATCAAGAATCATAACGTACAACACTTAATGATAGTCATAGGGTACAATCAATCAAATCATACTAGGAAACAGTCAATATAAATCGTAAGGATACAAGCGACAAAGTTACCATCATACAGTCACAAGTGGGAGGGGAGGGGTGATAAGGAGTGATGAGAAGATTAATAGTAATAGTAGTAAAGACTTTGTAAATAGTTGGACAGTGTTGAGGGAATTGTTTGTTTAGCAGAATGATGGCATTCGGGAAAAAACTGTTCTTGTGTTTAGTTGTTCTGGTGTGTAATGCTCTATAGCGTCATTTTGAGGGAAGGAGTTGAAACAGTTTATGTCTGGGATGTGAGGGGTCTGTAAATATTTTCACAGCCCTCTTTTTGACTCGTGCAGTATACAGGTCCTCAATTGAAGGCAGATGGGTAGTAATTGTTTTTTCTGCAGTCCTAATTACTCTCTGAAGTGTGTGTCTTTCCTGTTGGGTTGCAGAACCAAAGCAGACAGTTATAGAGGTGCAGATGACAGACTCAATAATTCATCTGGAGAACTGGATCAGCAGCTCCTTGGGCAGTTTGAGCTTTCTGAGTTGGCACAGAAAGAACATTCTTTTTTGTTTCACAGAACCAAAATGAAGGTGGAAGTATATGACCCACTTCCAGCCGTGAGACAACTTTAGCAAAACTAACTCTTTGTTCATGTATATTTTGAACAAAACTTCAATATAAATTTTATATTTGGACATTTGTATGTATTAGAGACCCAGTTTGGTGTAGTGGTGAATGTCTGGCCTAGAAACCAGGGGAACTATACATTCTGGTCCCACCTCAAGCGCAAAAGCTGGCTGGGTGACTTTGAGCTGTTCAGTCTCTCTCAGCCCTGTCGCCTTCTCTGGGTTGCTATGGTGTACAAAATAGGAGGAGGAAGGAGTGTTAGATAGATTTGCTACCTTGAATTACTTACAAAATAATAATCATGGGACAACAAGGCAGGATAACAGAGATGGTCAAAATGTGGGTTCTTGCTAATGAGCAAATTTCTTTAATCTCTTGGTAAGAAGTAGAAATAAGTGTGTCTGTCTGTCTGTCTGTCTGTCTATCCAGCACACACTGAAAAGAATGGTCTGAAAGAGATCTTTGAAGATATATTTCGCTTGCTCTATTAATATCTCACATAACATTAGGTGTCCTCTTGTCTTTCTCTCTAAATGCTCTACTTGCTTTCTTTGTATCCATACAGGGAATTTTATAGAAAACTTTAAAGCTTTTGAATAAATCATCCTATCTTGTTTACAAAAACTGCAAAAGTAAAAAATAGAGACACAAACTACATATTGCTTTATTAATTGATTAGTTCTATGACAGTATCAAAGAAAATAAAATAACTCTAGGATAAAATAGAGAAAAAGATACAGTAATTAAAGAAAACATATGTGATAATTACAAAGAATCTGCATTTGGATAAATACATTGCCTTTACATGATACCCTATCCTGTTTTATATAATGGGTTCTTAGCTGAACTGCCTTAATTATAATTTTAGTTCTGCTTACAGTATATATATATATATATATATATATATATATATATATATATATATATATATATATATATATATATATATATATATATATGTTTCTGAGTTCTCATGGGTATTTATATGTGGATCTTTGGTTGTTCGGGTTTTCTCCCGCGTAAGATTCAAAGTATCTAGGCAACGTTTCGATGAAGTCTCATTCATCATCTTCAGGCTTCTGTCTCCGGCTCTGTGCTTCTCAGAGTAATGTGAGATTGCAGCTGCTTCCTCCTTTTAACTGCCAGTGGGGGTGGGACTTGATTGGGTGGGGGCTTGGCTGTGTTCTGATTGGGTGGGGTGTGTTCTCATTGGTAGGGGGTTTGGTTGTGTTCTGATTGGTTGGGGGGTTAGCCGTGTTCTGATTGGTTGGAGGCGTGTTCTGTTCAGGTGGGGGCTTGGCTATGCTCCGGTTAGTCTTAGTTGAACAACTTCCTCACACACCTCAACAGCCTACACCCCAAAATACAATTCACCATGGAAACAGAAGCCAACAACCAACTTCCCTTCCTAGATGTCTTGGTATACAAAAGATCCAATGGCTCCCTAGGACACACCATCTACCAGAAGAAAACACACACTAACCGCTATCTACATGCACTCTCACACCACCACCCAGCACAGATCAATTCCGTAGCCAAGACACTCATCTCCAGAACAAAATGCTTAGCCGATGAACAACACCAAAAAACCGAACTACACACTCTCACCAACGTACTTACAGCCAATGGATTCCAAAGAAAGAAGATTACCCACCTAATCCAAAAAGAAACCCCAACCAAAATCCAAGACAGAGAACAAGAAAACGGCAAAGCCCTCCTCCCATATATAAAAGGCACTACAGACAAAATTAGCAAGATCCTCCAAAAACACAACATCAAAACAGCATTCTGCACAAACAGAAAAATATCCACCATCCTAAGAAACCCCAAAGACAAAATCGAATTAGAAAACCAAGGAGTATACGAAATCCCCTGCACTGCCTGCCCTACCACATACATTGGACAAACTAACAGAAGAATAAATGCACGCATTGAAGAACATAAGAACTCAATCAAAAAAGAAGAAACGACCTCTTCCCTGGTCCAACACCTCAAAGCCACAGGACATGAAATTGATTTTAAAAATACCAGAACTATCGCCAAAACCGAACACTTCAACAGCAGAATAATCAGAGAAGCCATAGAGATAGAAAACGCCCACACAGCATGAACAAACGAGATGACACCTCCGCCTTCCAGCCATTTGGAAACCCGCCCTCATGAACAGACGAGTACCTAACATGAAGAAGGACACCAGACCCACACCCATGAGAGCCACACAAGATGCCACCACCACACTTCCATGTAGAAAACAGACTCTCACCCACTCAGAAGATGAGACACGACCATGGACCAGAAGCTGCACTACAGCTGCATCACTACCTACTTCAAACCCCTTCGAGCCATACATGAAGCAAACCGACACCCACTATGAAGATGCAGCAGGACCACGAACTAGAAGCCAAACAGCAAGATCACAACTCATCAGCTCAAATCCCCCAGCAACTAAGACTAACCGGAGCACAACCAAGCCCCCACCTGAACAGAACACGCCTCCAACCAATCAGAACTCGGCTAACCCCCCAACCAATCAGAACACAACCAAACCCCTACCAATGAGAACACACCCCCACCCAATCAGAACACAGCCAAGCCCCCACCCAATCAAGTCCCACCCCCACTGGCAGTTAAAAGGAGGAAGCAGCTGCAATCTCACATTACTCTGAGAAGCACAGAGCCGGAGACAGAAGCCTGAAGATGATGAATGAGACTTCATCGAAACGTTGCCTAGATGCTTTGAATCTTACGCGGGAGAAAACCCGAACAACCAAAGATCCACATATATATATATATATATACATACATACATACACACACACACACACACACACACACATATATACATATACATATACATATACATACATACATACATACATATATATATATATATATATATATATATATATATATTCTTAAGTTTTCACGGGTACTTACATGTATGTTATTCAGCTTTGTTCAGGTATTTTCCCACGTCATTGTAGTTGTGCTTTTAAAGTTGTAGCAACCTTTCGGCAGAATCTCATCTGCCATCATCAGGCTTCTGTATTGTTTTCGTCTGTGAGTCAGACTTTTACAGTGGTCTGACTCACAGACGAACACAATACAGAAGCCTGATGATGGCAGATGAGATTCTGCCAAAACATTGCTATAACTTTAAAAGCACAACTACAATGACCTGGGAAAATACCCGAACAAAGCTGAATAACATACATACATACATACATACATACATACATACATACATACATACATAAAACATTTAAAAAGAAACAAACAAACATATAAACAAATATATATACATATATACATTTTGCAGCAGGTATTGAGCATTGGTTACATTTTTCTTTTCTTTTTTTCTTTTACCCCATAACATTGACGTGATCTACCTTGTTACAATACCTTCCTCATTCTTTTAATGTTTTAATTTCACAGAATACTTTATAATTAAACGCACGTCCTTCATAATTTCATACCTTATTCAGTTATCAAATGTTACTTTTTCTTTAACCATTCATACCAACAGTTCCAAACTTTGTAGTATTCACTATCTTTGTTGTTTTTTAGTAATTTGGTTAGGCTGTCCATCTCTGCACACTCGTGAATTTTTTTAATGACCATCTCCTCTGAAGGGACAATAGACAGTTTCCAATTTTGAGCATAACTTATTCTGGCTGCCATTATAATGTGCAAGATTAAATATTGATATTTTTTTTCTATTTTTGAATCTATCATACCCAGCAAGAAGGTTTCAGGTTCAAGTTTTACTTCTTGTTTAGAATCCAATTTTTGATATTTTTCTAAAACTTCTGCACATATGGACATGTCCACCACATGTGGAAGTATGTTCCCTGGGCGCAGTTACAATTCCAGCAGTTTGGGGGGAGGTTCAGGAACATCTTAGCCAGGTGGCAAGTGCCAATAATACACCATTTTACAGAGATTCTCTTTGTATGAGGCTGAAATAGTTTGTAATTTATTTCCCAAATATGTTCCCACTTGTCTAATACAAAACTGTGGCCCACATTTTTTGCCCAAGTTATCATACACTCCTTGACTCTTTCTTCTTTTAATTTATAATCCAATAAATATTTATATATTTTACTAATCAGCTTCCTTTCCTCTCCATACCAAATTTTATCTGATTCTGGGTAGGTCATGTTAAAACCAAATTGTTCTTTATCTTTTTTGTAATGCGATTGTATGTGCGCATAGGGCCACCATGCTATCTCTTTTCCTTGAATTTGTATTTGATTCCTACCCTTTAACTCTCCAGTTTGATGTAAAAGATCTTTATATCTTACAATATTATCAAAATCTAAAACATTTGGATGTGTAACTGTCTCCATTGTAGATTACCCCACTTGGACCTTACAGTAATGTACTTTTTTATCTTTTCTGAAATATTTAGTAACACATTCCTTATATCATGCCTTTGAAAGTACAAGTGGTGTTTGCTCTTTTCATCCCACATAAATTTGTGCCATCCAAATTGGAGATCAAAGCCCTCTAATGTTAAGATCCTTTTATTTATCAAATTAACCCAGTCTTTAAGCCAGGTTGCTACTGCAGCATAGTAGTATGTTTTGAAATCTGGAAGACCAAAGCCTCCTTTCTTTCTATCATCCTGTAATAATTTGTATTTTATTCTGGGTTTTTTCCCTTGCCATATAAATTTGGATATATCTTTATTTAGTTCTTCAAAAAAGCTTTTTTCCAACTTGATTGGCACCGTCTAAAATAGGAACAACAATTTTGGCAAAATATTCATTTTTACTATTGCAATACAGCCTAATAGAGATATTTGTAATTTAGCCCAGTTATCTAAGTCTTTAAATAATTGGATTGTTAATTTATCATAATTATCTTTTTTAATTGATGAGCACCTAGCTGTGAGCCATATCCCCAAATATTTTACTTTATTTACCACCTGTATCTCTAATCTCTTTGTTAGTTCTTCCTTTTGTTCATTTGTACAGTTTTTTGTTATTGTTATGTCCTGAGGACTCTAGGAGTTCTCACTCAGGTCCATCCACTTTGCGGGGGCGTTCTCCCCTTCACTCATTGGTTGGTCCTTCCCAGCAGCCAGCTATAAAAGCAGGCTGCGGGGTCCAACCCGTTGCTGATCGCTGCGAGCCAGTTCCAGGCGTGGCAAGCACGGTCAGCCCTTTATTGTTATAATAAAGTATTGTTGCACTCATGCTCTGGTTCCGCCTCTCTTTTCCCAAACTTAACACTGGCGACGAGGATGGGATGGCTACCAGAAGCACCATGCAACCGCTGAGTCACTAGCCGCCGATCCGCAGCCAGAGAGAGCGATCGGCCGGCGATAAGAGCAACGCTGATCCGCAGCCAGAGAGAGCGGTCAGCAAGCAAAAAGAGCAAACAAAAAGAGCAAACGCTGGTCCGCTGACAGAGAAAGCGGCCAGCAAGCGATAGAAGCGAACACTGATCCGCAGCCAGAGAGAGTGGTCAGAACGAAAGTTAGAAGCGTCTGTAGCCGCTTGTTAGCCCAGCTACAGGGAAAGTGAAGCGCTGCGAGCCGCAGCCGCTCATTGTTTAGGCGCGAAATTCAAATGGCTGTCATTTGAATTTCAAACCTAAAAGGCACAGCACGGTGCTGTAGTCAAGTCACTGACGCCCACTCAGGCGCGAATTGAAACGCCGCCAACGGCTGACGGCCAAACGTGGCTAACCCAGAGAGAGAGAGAGGATTGCGAAAAGCCTCTCCAGAGCTGAAATCACTTGCCTGCCACAGGCACTAGAACATTTTTTCTGCTGCCCCAGAGAGATTTTGTCCACAGGTTGTTCTACCGGCCCCATCACCATGAATTCCAATCCAGTCTTCCCAGCATTCAAACCGGATGAGGAGAAGTGGGAATCATACAAGAACCATTTTACCCATTATATCGATGCAATTGGGCTGGCTGATGCTGGAGAGCATCGGAAAAAATCGTATTTCCTGATCTACTGTGGGGCCATCGTCTTCGATACTGCCACAGCCCTCGTGGCTCCACGTGAGTTGAAAAACGTTCCTTGGTCAGAGCTACTTGAAATCCTCACTAACCACTATTCTCCCAGGCCCTCACAGATTGCCAGGAGATTCACCTTCCGTATGAGGAAGCAAGCGGACAAGGAGACCATCAATCAGTATATGGCCACCCTCAGAACAGCAGCATTGCATTGTGGGTTTGGAACCTACCTGGAGGACATGCTCCTCGATCAACTAGTCTGCGGGGTCAAGGACCTACACCTTCAAAGGCGCCTCCTCGCGAAAAAAGACCTCAATCTCGCACAAGCACTCGAGGAGGCCTTAGCAGCAGAACTGGCAGCGCACTCAGCTACCGAAATCCATGGCCCGACTGCCAAGCTGACGTCAATTCCAGTCCACTCCGAGGAGGTGGTAGCAGAGGAATCCCTGAGTGATGAAAACGACGTCCACAGCCTCTCCAACGACAGACGGCCGCAGGTAGGAGCCAAACAAGAAAACATCGGTCCGCCCAAGCACATCACCCTGTGCCTAGCCTGTGGTGGATCTCATCTGAGGGCCACCTGCAAGTTCAAAGGAGCCACCTGCAATAACTGCCATAAAAGGGGGCACATCGCAAGAGTCTGCCAAGCCCCTCAAAGCTCAACACAAAGGCACCCCCCCTTCTCACACTCGGGGCCGCAGAGGCAAGTATTGAACTGTCGCACGCACCACCATGCCAAGCACACTTGCCACACTGTTAGTAAAATCTCTCTCTCCGTTTCCTTAGAAGGTAAACCGTGCCGCATGGAGGTTGACACAGGGTCAGCGCTCTCAATTATCTCGTGGAACACCCTCAAGAGGCTCCAGCCCAGCCTGTCCACTAGCCGGCTCCAGAAGTGCCAGTTTAGCCTGAAGGACTACCAGGGAAGACCATTCCTGTAATCGGCAGAGGCAAGTTCCTTGTCAATTTTAGAGCTTTTAAAGGCCACCTACCTCTAGTGGTAGTTAACGGCAATCTCCCTACCTTATTGGGGCTCGATTGGTTTCCCCATCTCGGCCTAGGGCTAACAGGAGTCCATGCTGTCTCAACCTCAGACACTGACTCCTTATTCGCTGATTACTCAGATGTATTCAGCGATGAGCTGGGGTGTTATAACGGTACCCCTATATCATTCTCAGTTGAACCCCAGGCAGTCCCAATCAGGCTAAAACCGTGTAGGGTACCATTCGCTATTCGGCCAAAACTAGATGCTGAATTGGATAAACTATTAAAACAAGGGGTCATTGAGCCAACAGATTTCGCCAAATGGGAGACGCCCATTGTCACACCCCTCAAAAAAGACGGTAGCCTGAGAATTTGCTCGGACTACAAGACCACAATCAATAAGTTTCTACAAGTTAGCGCTTACCCAGTGCCCGTCATTCAGCATTTATTACACACTTTTGAACCTGGCAGCATTTTTGCCAAATTGGACATGTCTCAAGCGTATCAACAGTTCCCTGTTGACAACCAAACAGCGGAACTCCAGACCATTGTCACTCACAGGGGTGCTTTCAGATGCAAGCGTCTCCAATTTGGCGTAAGTGTTGCCCCAGGTATCTTTCAATCCCTCATGGAGCGGATTTTACAGGGCCTCCCTGGAGTAGTACCCTACTTCGACGACATCTTAGTCTCGGCCAGGGACAGACCCCAACTCTTCCAGAGAGTTCGAGCAGTGTTAGAGAGGTTCAGACAGCATGGCCTCAAATTGAAAAAGAAAAATGCGCCATTGCCACTAGACAGGTGGACTTTCTGGGATATAAAATTGACGCCTCAGGCATTCACCCCCTGGAGTCCAAGGTTAAGGCAATTCACGAGGCACCCACTCCAACCTCCAAAACTGAACTACAGGCCTTCTTGGGGCTATTGAACTTTTTACGCGTCCTTCTTGCCCCATAAAGCATCAGTAGCTGAACCCCTACACAGATTACTGGATAAAAAGTCACCTTGGCACTGGGGGCACAAAGAAGACCATGCTTTTCACGCCGTCAAATCACTACTCACGTCAGAGGCGGTACTTATTCAATTCGACCCCAACCTTCCTTTAGTGCTGGCAGCAGACGCATCCCCCTTTGGAATTGGGGCAGTATTAAGCCACAGGCTTCCCAATGGCGCCGAGGCTCCCATTGCCTTTTTCTCCAGGACGCTCTCTGCAACAGAGCGTAATTACAGCCAGATTGATAAGGAAGCTCTAGCAGCTGTTGCAGCAGTGAAAAAATTTCACGAATTTCTCTTTGGCCATTTTTTCGAGCTGGTCACAGACCACAAGCCCCTCCTGGGTCTACTAGCTGGGGACAAACAGACCCCTCAAGTCCTTTCTCCTAGGATGATGAGATGGACCCTCTTCCTAGCAGCCTACTCCTACAGACTCATACACCGCCCAGGTAAAACATTGTCCCACTCTGACGCTCTCAGCCGCTGTCCCTTGCCGGCTCCGGCTGAAGACCCTGCTCCTGTCCACGCTATTTTCGAGGTCACCCAATTGGACCTCCCCATCACTGCCCTAGACATTGCTGCTAAAACCAAGGCAGACAAAACGCTCGCCCAGGTGCTCGACTGGGTGAGGAGGGGGTGGCCGGGTGACAATGTTGAAACCAAATTCACACCTTTCAAGACCCGCATGCAGGAATTGTCCAGTTTGCAGGGCTGTCTACTGTGGGGCACTCGAGTGGTCATCCCGACCTCACTGCGTACCCGAGTTCTGGAGGCGTTGCACGAGGGACACCCGGGCATCGTGAGAATGAAGGCATTAGCACGCAGCTACGTGTGGTGGCCGGGACTCGACGAGGACATCGCTAGATGGGTAAGCTCCTGCAACCCCTGCCAGGAATCCCGTCCAGCTCCTCCTATTGCCACCCCTACTAAATGGGAGAGCGCCAGCGCTCCGTGGTCCAGAATTCACATCGACCTGGCCGGCCCTTTGCATGGGAAGATGTTCCTAGTGGTCGTGGACGCCTATTCTAAATGGATTGACGTAGCACAGCTATCCACGACCACCACACAAGCAATCACCAACGTATTAACACGCCTGTTTGTAACACACGGGCTACCCGACTCCATTGTCTCCGACAATGGCCCACAGTTCGCATCAACCGAGTTCAGCCGTTTCGCTGCCAACCTGGGTATCCGCCACATTTTCACAGCCCCATTTCATCCTGCCAGTAACGGATTGGCTGAAAGGGCCGTCAGGACCACTAAAGAAGCCCTGGCTAGGTTCAGCAAGGATGACTGGCATCACAAACTCTCGCGTTTCCTGATGAGCCAGCATTCAACTCCATGTTCAGTCACCAACAAGTCCCCAGCTGAGCTCCTGATGGGCAGGCGTCTGAGGACTGTATTGGACAGACTTCACCCACAATACTGCCCTGACTCTCCCTCGCTTCCACATCGGGGTTAGACATTTTATCTTACAGGAGCCAGTATTCGCGAGGAACTTCGCTGGAGACCCCCTGTGGATTCCGGGCGAGATCGTGGCCATCACCGGACCAAGGTCGTATCGGGTCAGACTGGAGGACGGCGGGTCTGGAGAAGGCACCTGGACCAGCTGCGGAGGCGTCTCAACACCCACACTAGCAGGGACCCAGAATCACAAAGTGACGGGAGGTCTCAGCATCAACCCCACATCCACATCCTTCCCGGCGACCAGTGCACACCAACAGTAATTCCAGAAAGCCCGAACACGGACAGCGGCGCCCAGACGGCGGACCAGCCCGATCCAGCCTACGGGAGCACGTCCCCAGTGACCAACCCTACGAGTCCCGGGCCTGCCCGAACCGAGGGGCACGTTGGTGACACTTACCCGGCTCTGCCTTCCCAGACAGACTCTGAACGGACAGTCAGCGTTCCAGAGCTGCGCCGCCCGGGCGCCAACATAAACCTCCTGCCTACCTCAAAGACTATGCGTGTTTGCATCTGGGGGAAGGGTGTTATGTCCTGAGGACTCTACGAGTTCTCACTCAGGTCCATCCACTTTGCGGGGGCGTTCTCCCCTTCACTCATTGGTTGGTCCTTCCCAGCAGCCAGCTATAAAAGCAGGCTGCGGGGTCCAACCCGTTGCTGATCGCTGCGAGCCAGTTCCAGGCGTGGCAAGCACGGTCAGCCCTTTATTGTTATAATAAAGTATTATTGCACTCATGCTCTGGTTCCGCCTCTCTTTTCCCAAACTTAACAGTTATCACTTTTGTTTTTTCTTTATTAATTTTTAACCCTGCCACCTTTCCATATTGTTCTATTTCTTTCATCAAGATAGGTGTTGTTTCCAGGGGATCTTCCACTATAAAGGCCATATTGTCAGCAAATGCTTGAAGTTTGTACTCCTCTTTTTTAACTTTTAACCCCCTGATCTTTTGATTTTGTCAGATTTGTGCCAGTAGTGCGGGGGTTCCCAACCTGGGGTTCTCGTACCCCCTGGGGGTGCAAGATGATATTCCAGGGGGTGCAAGAAAAGTCGAGGTAAATCATAGGATATTGGCTATATGTTGGCATTTTTGTTTATTATTTATTTCAAGGGGTGCGAGGTTCGAGTGAAATTTCTTTAGGGGTGCGGGGCGAAAAAAAGGTTGGGAACCACTGCAGTAGTGTCTCTTCTGCTAATATATAAAGTAGGGGAGCCAAGGGACATCCTTGTCTTACACTCTTATTTATTCTTATATTATCTGTGTTTTCCCCATTTATTAATATTTTTGCGGTTTGGGTATTATATATTGTTTTAACGAATCCTAAAAATATTTCGCCAAATTTCATGCCTATCAGTTGTTTAATAAGAAAATTCCAATTCAAATTGTTAAATGCCTTCTGAGTGTCTAAAAACATCAGTGCCATTGTTTTAGTTGTGTGTCCTTCATAGAATTCTAAAACATCCATAATTATTCTTGTATTTGTCTTCATTTGTCTATATGGCAGAAACCCATTCTGGTCAATATGAATAATCCTACTTAATATTTTCTTTAGTCTTTCCGCCAATATTGTGGCCAAAATCTTGTAATCTACGTTTAAAGTGATATTGGCCTATAATTCTGAATTTTTTGTGGGTCTGATTGCTCTTTGTGAATAAGGGTTATGTATGCTTCGGTCCATGACTTTGGTATATTAGCACTATCCAAGGCTTCATTATATAGGTCTGTCATTAATTCCTCCAATAACTCTTGAAACTCCTTATAGAATTCAGATGGAATTCCATCCGGGCCCGGGGTTTTATTTAGTTTTTGGGCTCCAATTGCCTTTCTAATTTCTTCTGTGGATATTTTATTATTTAAAATACATTTCTCTTCATCCATAATTTCTGGTAATTTTTTTTCCTTCAAACATTGGTTAATAAGTTCTTCTGGTACTTCTTCTCGATTGTATAGATTTGTTAAAAAGCCCTTGGCAGTATCTTTCTTTTCCTTAGCCTGAGTACATACATTCCCTTCTTGGTCTTTGAGAGCTATAATCGTTCTTTTTTTATTTTATGGGCTAACCATCTCCCTGGCTTATTTGCATTTTAAAAATAATTTTGTTTTACTAATTTAACTTTTCGGGCCAGGTCTTCCTGCATACTTAAATTTATCTTATGTTTTACCAAATCTATATCTTTACTAGTGTTTTGGTTATTTGGATCAATTTGTCTACTTACTTCTAAATCTTTAATTTTTTCTCTCCACACATTTTGTTGTTGTCTTTTTTCTTTATTCTTTTTAATACTATAGCCAGTAGTTAAACCTCTCACGTAAGGCTTTTGGTGTATCCCAGAGATTTTGAAGGGATGTATGCTCTCTCTTGTTCATTTCAAAAAATATTTTCAATTCTTTTCTCACCATTTCAATATATTCATTATCTTTTAATATACTATTATTAAAATGTCCATCTTCCAATCATTCTATTTCCTTTCCACTTAATTTGAATAGGGTTATGATCAGCCCATACATTTGGCAAAATCTCTATATTTTCAATGTTTTCCATTAAGCCTGGGTCCATCCAAATCTGATCTATTCTAGACCAAGAGTGATGGGGATTGGAAAAGAAAGTATATTGCTTTTTGGTTGGATATAGTTCTCTCCACACATCCTTCAAGTTTAATTCCCTCACTATGTTACTAAAAGAAGATGGGAATAGTCTCCTTTTATTTTTATTTTTTTGGGAACTTTTATAGTCTTTGTCCTTGTCTGAAACAGCATTTAAATCTCCTACAGTACATACATTTGTATATTCATTTTCTACGATCTTATAATGGAGTTTATTGTAAAATTCTTTTTGATTTTCATTCAGGGCATATACTGTAACTTCTTCTCCACTTTCACGTTCTTCCTCAGGTCCCAGATATTATTCGCGAAATTGTTGTGCTTTCTCTATTGTATCAATTTTATATTTTTTATTCTGCCATGCTACTAGGAGCCCTTCTGGGGTGAGCCTTCTGAACAATATACCATTCTTAATTAACTGAAATGACAAAAACTGGTAGCTCCTTCTTTGCTCCCTAAGTCTCCTGGGTATTTGCTTCAACGTTACCACTTCATGATCTTTATATATCAGTGGCTCATCTCTGGTCTTGCCATATAGCATGTCTCGTATCGTCTTTCTCGTGAATCGGAAGTGGACTTCTCGGGGTAGTCTGTGTCTTCGGGTGTAATGTGTGTATATTCTGTAAACCTCATCGATGTCATTGTCAATTTCCTGTTTGTCTTTCTGTAGGGCTGTTGCTATCAAGTTCGCCATTATTTCACGTAGATCTTCATTTTTATCTTCAACAACGTTCTGGAATCTCAAATGATGCTTTTTCTAATTCTGTATGCACCACAGAATCCCGAAGTTCACAATATAAAACTTTCCAATTTTGTTCCGATTCCTCTAATCTCTTTTCCACCTCCTCAGTTCTTGCCTCTACTGTGTTTAATTTTTGTTCATTTTTTGTCATTGTCTCTTGCATCTTTCCAATTTTGCTGTCCAAATTTTGTATCTCGTTCTTCACTCCTCCTATTTCCATTCTCATTTCTAATTTCATGTCTTCGTGATTCCTCACTATCAGTTCATGGGTTTTTACCATCATTTCCTGCATCATAGCACATGTTGACTGTACTGCTTGCAAACTTTGGGCGGGATTTGTCTTTTCCACCAGTAGCATTGTGTCAATCGATCTCTGTCCCAGAGGTGAAGATGTCACGAATGTAGGTTTCTTCCCTGATTTTACATTTGTAGTTATTGTTGCCATTTTAACTATTTGTAAAAGCTCTCTTCAATCCACCATCAACTATCCTAGTAGAATTATATTGTCTTCTCCTTTAAATACAGTATATGTATTTATACATATATTTTAAATAAATATTATAGATAGTCCCAGACAGATCTTATTTCTATTTCTTAACTGGTCAAATATTCTAAGGTTTAGAGAGTTAAATATTAATCCAATATATATTTAGTTAATCCACTATAAATACAAGTAAGTAGATACCAGTATGTTTAACCAGAAAACACCAAATCTATATAATCACGTAATTAATGTAAATAGTTAAAGCATCCAGCTCATTAATATATTTAAATATATGGATTTATCTATTTCCTTAAGGATATATATTTAATCGAAGTAAGTAAGTCTAATTTCTTTTTTTTTCCCCTTCGATTTCCTATATAGTACTTTTAAACAAGAATTGATTGATATAATTTATCAGTAGAACAATAAGATGAAAATAATAATACTATATAATTATTCTTTGACCATCTAATTCATATGTTTATAGAATCACTTTCCAACAATTATTCAATTAATCCAAAAAGTTCAATCAGCATTAAGCAATATTCTGTATACAAATTTCTAGTATATTTACCTATATCAAATTAGTTTTCTACCAATAGGTTTGTATCTTACCAATATCTATTAAATCAGATCCAGAGATTTTTTTTGTTAATTGTCTTACAACAGCCCTTAATTCAAAATGTCCTTGTTCCAAGTTGCACAGTCACTTTCTCCGTTTGTGTATTTTCTTGTTGCTCTTTTGTTCTTTTATTCCCACACAGTCACCGTTTCACTTATGAACCTTAAATAAATCTTTCTTATTTTGTTGTCAGGATTGTCTATTAATATTTATCAAATTAAAGTTTCTTTTCCTCAGTCCTTTCTTCCGATCTTTTAATGCACCAAAAGTTTGTTCCCAAGTTTTACACTCTTAATTGTCCTTTCGTTTTCCTATACCACTTAATCGCTTTCACTTATTTTTCTTTCTTTCCCCACTTCTCAAATAAACGGACAATAAGGTTCTATAGTTCACTCCTCCACTCGCAAAGCAAATGTTGTTATCTCACCCTTCGTCTCCTCAGGTTTCACAATTCCATTAGTCAGCATAAATCTCTGCTGTTGTTTCAGTCAGCGCTCCTGTCAAAAACTCTGCCGCTTCACCACACCACTCAATTCGGAACTTCCTTTTCAGTATACACCAATATTCTGAAGATCTTCTTTAAATACACCTTTCCAGTGCTTAGCCTGCTGTTTCCCTCTTTTTGTTTCTTTTAATCGGCTGGGCTGCTGCGTCTCTGGTTCCGATCATCATGGTTGTCACAATCTCCCTCTTCTGCCGTTGGTTTTCAGGGGGTTCTTCTTCCAGTCTCTGGGATCACGGCACCTCCTCAAGACCTTCGTGTCTTCCCCTTTCTTTTGCCTACCCCTCTGGGGTCCGGCACGCTCCAAAAAGCCACCAACTAGCAAAAATCAGAATCTTTCAGAGCGGCGATCCCTCCTCAGCTCCGCACCGACACAGTGCCCAACCGGAAGTCTCCTACAGTGTATATATTAAAGTCAAGGATGAAATAAGGCAATTACAGTGAGCTATTCTTTCATGTTGGGATGTCAAATACCTGTAAGCCTAAGAGGGCACAGAGTTAACAAACAAAACATGAGCAAAATCTTTTATGGCTGGGGAACTGCACATCCTCTCATGATATGAGATAAGTGTGGTGGCGCAATAGTTAGAAGGCAGTCTTGCAGGCTAATTTTGCCGACTGCCAGCAGTTCAATCCTGACAGACTCAAGGTTTACTCAGCCTTCCATCCTTCCATTGTGTGTAAAATGAGGACCCAGATGGTTGGGGGCAATATGCTGACTCTGTAAGCCACTAAGAGAGGGCTGTAAAGCACTGTGAAGCAGTATATAAGTCTAAGTGCTATTGCTATAGGTCAAGTGATGGAAATTCCCATATTTGGCCGTGGAATACAATAACACAGATCTTGATCGAGAGCAGGCCCTTCTTAAGAACTGCATCAAACTCATTGACAGCTATTTTCATGTAAACATTTTTTAGATAGTCTACCTGGGTCTATTGAATGGGTCCTGTGCTGGTAAGGGAAAACCTTCATGATTGCTTTGGCTATGTCTGGAATGGATACCTGTTTCTGCTCTGACTACAGGAGCTGATGTGTTTTTACCAGTTTTTACCAGTATACCTCTTTAAAAAACAGGTTCCAAACTGGTTCAGGTGAAATAGGTTTTCGTAAGGCCCTTCATTTCTACATCATAAGTTACCATTGGGACAATTTTTGCTGTGTATATTTTCAGAACAGGGATCAAGGTACCCCAGGCCTTGCTGAACTTCACAAACTATATTCAGGCAGTCCTAAACTTACAACTACAATTGGAACTGTAACTTAAATTGCTAAGCAATGCAATTAAGTGAGTCGTGCCTGGTTTTTATGACCTTTTCATCTTAGGAGGACTTTAGTATATTATATTGAGATTACAGTTCTCATAATTTCAAAGCAGTAGTTCACGCAATTGTTTTGCTTCTAACTACACATAATTATTCAAAAGTGTACTAAAGTTATACTAAGTGCATTACCAATATACAGCATTATACCAGAGTGCAGGTTTTTAAATACTTTGCATGATTAAATAATTGATTTCCCCCCCATTTTTAATCTTGTAAAGTATCTGAAATTGTGTGAATTGAACAGCAAATTAGTATGAATAAAATTAATAAACTAATGAAAAATTGATCGGATAATTGGATAAGGAGGAAGCTTTTATATTTAACTGTCACTTGAAACAGAGCTAGATTAATTATCCATCTAGCAGAAAGTTACCAGACTGAGGTGGCAGGAGGGCCCAATAGTTATGAGAGAAAAACTAATGTGCAGCTAGAGTTCCTGGTGAGTCATTCTTGCTGGGAAGGTCAAAATGGAAGAGTTGAAATCAGGGAAAATCCAGAATGTAATGGTCTCTGTAGTCATGAGGGAAGCCAGTTCAGATAAAAAAGAAAATCAGTAAAATATGAAAGTGATAACAAATCACAATTGTTCTTTGACCAAGCAGAATAGTGTCAGCGTTCCAAGTATCAACCTCCAAAGAAAAAGACTCCAAGAACATCATCTTTCCAAGGATCCATTTTATGAGAGATGTCATATTGGCAAATCTGGGGAAAACCCAAATCTGAGTGTTCCGGGTTTTCCCTAGCCTAAAGAAAACCTAAAATCCAACCCCTGCACCCAATAGTCCATTACATGGTCCAATCATTACTTTCTTCCAACCCGAGACTATCCCCAGTCACTCCCCTCCAGGTGCAGGGTAATATGTCCTTGACTTTATGAGAAAGGAATGTTGTTGTGGCTAATCTTCCAATGCTCCTTGAAGCCCCACTCCCAAATTCCCAGGCACTAAATGTGGCAGCGCAGAAGCCTCAACGAAACATGACTTCCAAGCTGACAGATAGTTCATGTGAGTTTCAGAGCAGTGCAATTTAATGCATTACAATGCCATGTAATGAGACCCTAGGTTGGAAAGTGCTTCTCTAATTATTGGGGAGGGAGGATGTCAAAATTTTATGAGTAGATCCAGAGGTTCAAAACAAAGATATAATGAAGTCTGGTCATTGTTGCTGCCAGTATTAGAAGAAGGGTTCCTCACTTGACAAGGATATATGCAGTTGAACATGGAAGTGGCAAGCACAAACCAAGGAAAAGTTGAAACTCTCAGAACTGATGAAGGGAGACCTAGGTTCAGATCAGTGGTGGGATTCAGATACTGTAAAATCTCCAGTCAGAGGTGGTATTTGCTGGTTTTCCGAACTACTCCAAATTTCTAGTACCAGTTCTCCAGAACTGGTCAGAACCTACTGAATACCACCTCTGGTTCAGATACACCCTCATTGGTAAAAGCTCCGATGATTGTTAGGGCAATATACTCTCTTGGAACAATTTACCTCACATCATGTTTATTACAGGAAAACAGAGGAAGGAAATCTACATTGACGTCTTGAAGGAAAGACAGGATGTAAACAAAACAGAAATGAAGTGCATTGTAATGCATGTTTTATGAATGAGTGAACTTAGTGGAATGAGTCACTATAAATCAGATAATTAATAATTCTGTTAGACTGCAGAGGAAATATAAAAGTGGTGATACTCAAAGTGCTTTGGAATGTGTGTTTGGCTACAGTCCAACAAGTAATATAGTTACTGGAATTAGTGAATGTCCAGTAAACATCAGTGTTACACAGTTGTATGTCCCTCTGTACATGCAGGAATGGAAGACAGAAATTCCATAGCAAAATGCAGTATCTCGAAGGGACACAATACTCAGTACTTAATAAGGGAATTGCAATGCAATGTTTGGAGAAATGGATGAACCTAAAACTACAGGATTGGATTTGGCAAATGCAATATGGAAGAGACATAAACATTGTGAAAGTTTGTTCATTGCCAACACCTGCTTCAAGCATGAAAGATACGTCAAGATAATAGTTAATAATTGAATTAAATTAACCATGTCATAGAAAACAGAAGTTGGAGAATCCAAGACAGTCAGGAAAAACTTCCAGGGATCGATCGCAGTACTAGTATCCACAGCAAACCATGACAGAGCCAAAATGAGGACATGCTTGGTGGCATCATTAGGCAAATTCTAAGAAAAATGTAGTTTAGTGCAGGTACGCAAATGTGGCATTTATATATGGTGTCATCATCTCATGTGCCATCATTTTGGACCATCAGCGTTCGCTGTGGAAGCCTCTAGAATACAGATTATAATTTGTGATACTATCTAGAACAGGGGTATCAAATTCACAGCATCACAGCGGTGTCACATGATTTATTGGGACTTCCCCCCCTTCACTTAACCGGGTGTGGGCATGGCTAGCATGTGACGCATCCAGCCCTCAGGTCAGGCGTTTGACGGCCCTGATTGAGAACAACACTTCCTTAAAGTCATTGCTTGAATAGCATTTACCCACCAACAGTAAAGTGGTTTTAGATCAGCCCAAGAACAACTCCAGTGGTCCAGTACCAATCTTTTAATCCAAATCACTGGATATTTCACGCTGCATATAAATGCTGCAGCTAGCAATATTGCTATGAATTCTAGGAGGTATTGCAAAGATACATTACAGCTTCGCCAGATATAAGAGATAGATGCTTGACCTATGGCCACAATTGGATCAGAATTTCCATTGCTAAACAAGGTAATTATAAAGTGAGTGGCACCTCATTTTACAACCATTTTTTTTGCTACTGTTGTTCAGTGAATCACTGCAGTTGTTAAGTGAACCACCCATTTGTCCACTGAATATGGCTTCCCCCATTGACTTCGCGTGTTGTAATCTAGCTGGAAAGGTCACAAATTGCGATCATATGATCCCAGGATGTTGCAACCATTAGAAATACATGTCAGTTGCCAAGCACCCAAATTTGGACCACATAACTGTGGGGATGGTGCAAGGGACATCATTGGAAGGCCTGGTTGTAAGTCACTTTGTTCGGTGCCGTTGTAACTTCAAGCAGTCACAAATGGTTGTAAGTCAAGGTCCACCTGCATATTAGAGATAATGAAATTCCAAATGAGCAGCTGGTAATATCTTTTAAGGCAGCAATCCTGCCTTTGCTTAACCAAGATTAAATGCAGCTAATTCAGGAAGGATTCCTTCTCATAGAATTTAAGAGTTTTTCTGCATGTTTATGCAGAAGATTCCCCGTCAAGAGCCTACTAAAAGATGAACATACAAAATTGCAGCCTTCTCCATATTTGCAAACATGGCCAGTGTTTAAAAAAAATCAAATCAAATCCCTAGATTGAACCACTTATTTAGAAAGAGTAAATTGTTATGTGATGTTTTACACCCACATCTTTGGACAAAAACATGACAATTTTCATGTTTAGAGCACTGCGTTAAACAGTGGATATAAGTCGGTAGGAAGACAGTTTGTTAAATGGAGAAATAGAGCTTTTTTATTCTGAACTAGTCTGGAACAATAGACTCACAATGGAGAGTAAAACCTCAGCTACCATTGGAATTAGCACGAAGGAGATAATTATCTAAAGTAAAATTGTGGAGAGAGAAAAAACACATCGGAAGATCAAGGAAATTTATGAACAATAAAATACATTTTGCTTTTTGAGGTTTTATTAAAGTCTATCAATGGCTAATAAAGGGAATACTGTATGAAAAATTAAAATATGCCCACACAAAATCTCTGCATTATTCAGTCTGCATAAAGTGAATGTGCAAGAAATAGGGCATTGCAACGGCAGGTTCTGCCTCCTCCCTTATGCACTGTAGGGCCTCTCTGCGCAAACCTGGATGAAGTTCCTGAGTGTAAACCTTTTCTGAGGTTTATATAATGTATAACATTCTATGCTGAGATATTGCTCTCATTTCCCAAATAGATGTTGTTTTGCTGAACATCTGTAAGGAATAAGTAACACAGGCTTCTGCTTTTTTTTTTTTTAAAAAAAAATAAGAATCTATGTGCAATCAAATTGATGACTGCATCTCTTCAATGCATTTGGAGTCCTATATAACAGGGGTCCCCAATTCCGGTTCATGACCCGGGGCTGGGCCGCAGCCCGTTTGGAACCAGGCCATGGAAGCGTGTGTGCGCAAGTGCAAAGCTGCATTTGTAAAAATGGCACAATGAACAACCATCCCTTCTCCTTCCCACACCTCACCACCGTCTCCGCCAATCGGGAATGATTGGAGATCTCTGCTGTATAATATTTGTTGGTTTTGAAACAAACGTGCATACTTGCCTCCTCATGAGGCACTCATGCATTTTGTACCTCAGTGGGCATGTGTAAATATAATTTTTTTTTATGGCTACTTGCTTCTAAGTATACCAGAATTTCTCCTACTTTGGGGACGGAAGCTTGGCTCTAAAGATAAGCAAGTATTTCTGTGGTGTACCGTAGAATTTCAATCATGTACTAAAGGTAACGGTTCCTCTCACACATACCTCCTAGTCATTCCTCACTCTAGGGGGCGGTGTTCATCTCCGTTACAAAGCTGAAGACCAGCGATGTCCAAAGACGTCTCTGTGGTCATGTGGCCAGCATGATTAAATGCCGAAGGCACACGGAACGTCAATTTCAATAGAAATTATTATTTATTTATTTAACTGAAACACGAAACTAATACCACCAAAGCAAAATTGTACAAGCCACATCACAGCACAATTTACTCCCACATGAAACCTAGAATAAGAGTTGAATCTTACTTCACAAGGTAGGAGTGAATGACTCCCTCTGCTCCTCTGAGCACACAGGAATATGCGATCAAAAGAAGTTTATTGGAATGATAATTAAAATAGAAATCCGCCCGTCTCTTTCTTTTTTTTCTAAATTTAGTAAATTTTATTTAGTTTTTTACATTTTCAAAATTTAAAAACATAAAATGAAACTTTATACCTCATGACTAAACAATGAAGGCGCATGGAACGCAGTTCCCTTCCCACCAAAGTGGTCCCTATTTTTCTACTTGCATTTTTACATGCTTTCGAACTGCTAGGTTGGCAGAAGCTGGCACAAGTAATGGGAGCTCACTCCATTATTCAGCACTAGGGATTCAAACTGCCGACCTTTCTGATCGACAAGCTCAGCGTCTTACCCACTGAGCCACCGTGTCCATGTACTGCCACCTGCTATTAGACATCCCAGCTCTTCTGTCATCCCCTGGAACTCAGTCTTGCAACAACAGCACAGCTTCAGAACCAGTATGAGGGTCCTTCCATGTGGAGAATGGATATGTTAAGTACAGGTAGTCCTTGACTTACAACAGTTCATTTAACGACCATTCAAAGTTACAATGGCACTGCAAAATGTGACTTAATGACCATTTTTCAGAGTAATGACCTTTGCGTCACGTAATCAAAATTCAGGTGCTTGGCAACTGTTTCATATTTATGACCGTGGCTGTTTCCCAAGGTCACGTGATCCCCTTTTGCGACCTTCTGACAAGCAAAGTCCACGGGGAAGTCAGATTCACTGAACAACCGGGTTCCTAAGTTATCCACTGCAGTGATTCGCTTAGCAACTGTGGCAAGGAAAGTCGTAAAATGGGGGCAAAACTCACTTCACAAATGTTTCACTTAGCAACATAGATTTCAGGCTCGGTTGTGGTTGTAAGTCGAAGACTACCTGCAACTCTTTCCAGGCCCAAAGAAAGCCCAGCATGCTTGTAACTCCCTAAGGAAAGAACTTAATAATGGAGCCGTGTTGGTGATGAATGGTTGAATGGATTATTTGAATTGCTGTATGTCCAACCACAGGTGCAGCTCAGCCTATGGTTGCATGGTTTACCTTACCTTTAGTTGACTCAGGCTACTGCAGGTGATTTAGTTACCTTAATATCTCTTAAGTGGTGTCAAACTGGATTTCTTTGAGGGCCGAATCAGAATTGTAATTGTCCTCCCTGGGGGACAACTGGCCAGGAGGGGGGATAATAGATGGAATGGATGCCTCCTGCAGCACTCTGCCAGCCAAAATGGGGCATGGAGGCATGCGCGCGCCCCCCACACCCCATTTTGGCTAGCAGAGGCACCCCAAGCCAGTCCTTTGCTATTTCCAGGCTGGCCCCACAGGCCAGATCTAAGCACCCCATGGGCCAGATCCAGACCACGGGCCTTGAGTTTAACACCCCTGTCTTAAGGGATATTCCTTAAATGGGAAGGAAGAAGTTAGTAAACCCCAGCAATGTCCAGTTGCTTTTTGGTTGCCAATGAAAAAGATTTAGAAGTGAAAACAAAATAATAACTATTTTTGTGTGTTCCAAAAAGGAACATGCTGAGTCATAGTGGTGGTATTCAAATTTTTTTACTATCGGTTCTGTGGGCGTGGCTTGGTAGACATAGTTTGGTGGGCGTGGCAGGGGAAGGATACTGCAAAATCCCCTCCCCTCCCCCACCCCACTAACCTGCTTTCCTGCTCTGTTCTCCTGTGCAGGGCAACAAAAGAAGACCCAGCTGATCAGCTGGGACTCGGGAGGCAGAGAATAGATGGGGGTGGGGCCATTCAGAGGTGGTATTTGCTGGTTCTCCAAACTACTCAAAATTTCTGCTACCGGTTCTCCAGAACCTGTCAGAACTGGCTGAATACCACCTCTGGTCTGCCTGTGTGTAAATGATGTTGTACAACAGTGATTCTCCATGTGGGCCATAGGATTCCCAGGGGACTATGCTATATTTCTAAGGGGTTGCCCAAACTTAACTGCCAGGAGTATAATCCGTCTGTCCTAATCCTCCCGTTTCATTCTCTGTGCTAATTCCAGCAGCGTAGCTGTTGAAAATGACTGCGTGCGTAGGCACCGTGAGGAGTCAGCGAAAGAAGAGTTTAAGTGATAAGCACATCCATCATAGCTCTCAGAAGTCCTATCCCTATTCTGCTTTCGAAAGCTTGGCTTTCAAGTGGGCCCTGATCATGCTGAGGGATGGCTGAAATCAGAATTTTACTCATTTCCCTCTCCTGTAGTGCCATTTTGCAATCTGGTGTTTTCACGGAGTTTTCCTCCAAGTCCACCTTGAGTCTTTTTATTTATTTATTTATTTGATAGTTGTGGAAGTTCAACAAACCAGCTAATTAAATAAAAGCCTCCCTAGTCCAAGCAAAGCATGTTGGGAGAACATGCTGCATGCTGCTCGTCTCTTTGGCTTTTAATCATTACCCAGTGCTCCAATTTGAAAGCTGAGCCCTGTGCAATTACAGAGAAAAACCTTAAATGCAATTTCTCTAGAAAATAGCAGTTTAATTGGGAAGCTGAGAACATTACCTGATCGATAATGAGAGTTTTTTCTCCTACAGCTTTGCCATTGCTCCCCAACCTCATTCCCCCCCCCACCCAAAAAAAAGATCGTACTAACTAATTAAGTCCACTACTGAGAATGCAATAAATTCTGGAATATGACTCTATGTCCTACTCTTTCTTGACCCAAAGGAATTTCATGTAACGAGTATAGTGCTATTGACATGCTGTTTAGTCTCTTCCAAAAATGCTAATATGAGATTTCTTTGAACTTGTTTTTTATATTGAGATAATAAGATTCATATAAAGGGTGTTTGAGATGCCAGAAATTATAATAGTACAATTATCTCTAATAATACTGGAACTCAGTCCTAAATTTGAATGAACTTTTTAAATAATGCTTTTAATACATTCCACAAATGTCCCGTAGAACAGGAATTCATAACATAATTAGAATCAAGAGCAGGCCTCTTCTGGTAGTGCTTAGGCATACAGTAATTAGCAAACTAGCAAAAAGAAAAAAGAAAGTAAACTGAAGCAATGATTACACTCTCCAAGACAACATCTTAGAATTGTTATACTCCAGAGGTGGTATTCAGCAGGTTCTGACCAGTTCTGCAGAACCGTAGCAGAAATTTTCAGTAATTCAGAGAACCGGTGGTAACCTCCCCCCTGGAGTAGGGTGGCCAATGGAGATTTTACAGTATCCTTACCCTGCCATGCCCATCAAGCCATTCCATGCCCACCAAGCCACGGCCACAGAACTGGTAGTAAATTTTTTTGAATCCCACCACTGCTATATTCTGAACTGAAGGAACATTCCCAGAGTCCCAGATGATAAAAGTAGGTATTTGTAGGAGAAGAGCAAGCAGCGCTGGAGTGGAGAGGGTAGCTAAAGTGGAGCAGAGCTAAACATGTCATCAGTTTAGAGTCCTTGCATTGCCACAAGAGATCCAAGTCCAACCCCCTGCAAATTCAATTGACCCTTATCTAGTGCCAATTTAGTGCTGTTAGTTGGCTAGATAGTTGATTAATAAATCATCTGTGTTTCAACTTTATGAATGGTCCTGATTCTTTGCGCCTGACAGTATTATTCATTGTCCCATGTGGCAAGGGAGATGGAAAAAAGGATGTGTGCGCTTAGTTAGATTGATCAGAATGTATCATCTTTGGATGTATCTTCTCTGAAGTAGCTAAAGACTGTTCACTTAATGCATACAAACGAATGCATTTTGCTGTTTGAAATATCACAACCTTGATTTGGAGTTAGATGGAGAAATAAAATATATGAACTGCTTTGATTGGAAACTGTGGTTATATTCTGCCGTAATTTATGTAAGCAGTGCTTTTGGAAGCTGAATGAAGGATTATGGAAATCACATCCAATATTGGTTGGATCCAGATTAAGTGTTCATGCTGTAATTGCATTGAAATCATTTTGAGGCAGGTTAACCATGATTAATTTAATAACCATATCTAATTTAATCCAAGTCCCCACTCTGTATTTCTACCTGTTATTACAGATGTGAAATGTACTTAGATTTGGTGGGATTGAAACTGTCTCATGGGACTCTAAATTAGTAGTGTTCTAGTCATCCCTTTTGGTTTAATTCATTAGAATGTCATTATTTTTAAGAGTTAACAAAAGAGGCCTAGGTATGTGAGTGTTGGGTTTTTTTTTCAGCTTGCATGTTTACATATCTATAAGTTTTGTCAGCAAATTCATTAGCTGAGTCTATAAGAAATTCATTATCTTAAATATGGTCAGTGTTCCTGTAATGGATCTCGTGATATTTTCGGCATAGGTGGAACTCTTTTGTTTTGGAACTGGAACTTAATTTACAACAGATTTGCCTTGTGATTTTCCGTGTGAATGCAGCTAAGCTGTATTTTGGTAGTAGCCATCCCCCAATCTTTCTTAGCTGCATTCACACCCTCTGTATATAAATTCAAATGTGTTTTGTCCTGGGAAAATGCTGGAGTTCAAATGAAGTACAATAAAGATTGAAATTATTTTCTTTATTGTTGTTCTGAAAGTTAATATAATCTTAAAGTTCTCCCCTCCCTCTATCACTGGGGAGGGTGGAGGTAACTGTTAGCTTAATTTTCACTTGTGCACCTGGATTTGTTATACATTTAGCAACTAAATTTGCACATCAGGCCTTCCTGCAGGAGATAAGGCAAGTGCAGCTATTAATCATGTTCTTTTGACGGGGTAAACAAATTAGCCTGGCTGAGAAGTCTGGATGATTTTGGTGGAGGCAAAGTAGAAAATAATTATGGCTTCTCTTGATTTGTGTAAGACAATCAGCTGATTGAAAGAAAACAGGCACTAATGAAAATGGTGAACCTCAGCATGAGGCAGCAGCAAGTAGCCGTACCTGGACTTAAAAGCCAACCAGCGTTGCACTTGGTTACTGCTTGGATGGGGACTAAAAATGAATCAGGCTAGATTGAAAAATCACAAAAACATTTCAAGAGGCGGCAGTTGAAAAAAGTCTGTATTGTGGCCAAGAAATGAAAATCACCAGGAGTTGAGTTCAATTCAAAGGAGTCTTCACCTTTAACAAAAACGACAGCAGAAGATCAACCTGCTTTTCAGCTTAAAGAATATCTTTTTTTTTTTTAAAGTAATTAGGGTGGCATTTTTTCCCCTTTCCAATTCTAGAAAACCCATTCTGAAGCTGAAATCCTTCAGGACCTTTCTGCAAGAAGCCAACTATGATCAGAGCAGCTGAAAACTAGTCGATTTTGAAGAGACTAAAAATATTTAGAAGAAGACTGTAAACAATAAAACAGGTTTAACATAGTGTATAAAATGAAAGAAAGAAAAAAGACCCCTAAGAAAATCAAGAGGGGAAAAAGAGAGAGAAAAAGCCTGATCTATCCATGGAAAAGTCCTTCCATTTTGCATCATCACCCTACTTGCTGCAGCTCTTAGTTGACCAATATCAGCCTACCACTATCAGAAGCCTTCTTCCTACTTTCGACCTAAAGAAAGATCTCTTATGGGTTATCAAGCAAAGTTGGGTGCTATTCTACCAGTTCGTCCTGGGTCTGGCGTACCGGTAGCACTGAAGATCAGCTGAGACCAAACTGGTTCTCTCTGACGAGCTGCTGTTGGACCCAGCCACCCAACTGGGCTTCAGCTGTGGGAGACACAGGGAGAGTGCAGGATTGCAGGAGGTGGGTAGGAAAGTCTCTGCGCGTGCACAAAGTGTGCCCACCAAGCCACGCCCACCCAACCAGTGGTAAACCACTTTGAAACCCACCACTGATACTATTATCAGAATAGCCTAATTGCGCGTTATTCCATAACAAAACACAAAATTACTGCAGCAAAGTTTGTCCTTTTCACGGATGTGAGTGCTTCAAAGTTTTTTTAAAAAAGAGTTTCTTTATTTGGACTTAACCCACACTCATCCAAAGCCCTTCTTTCAAGCGCTTGGTCTCTGTGACACCAGACGGGAGAAAATGTTATGTAAGGATCTCGAAGCTACAGCAAATTGGGCAGGTACAGAGCTCACCCGATCACTGTCCTATTATTTATTGATTTGAGTAAATTTACATGGCCACACTCTCAGTGACCCTAGGCATCTTACAAAAATAAAAACCCATTATACAAACAATAAAAACGAGCAGCGCGGTGGCCCTAGAGCTCCTGCCTAACAATCAGGAGGCCATGAGTTCATTCCTAGGTAGCGGCAGATATTTCTCGGAATTATTGTCTGCTGTGAACTCCGCATTGGCATCAGGAAGGGCATTCGGCCAGTAAACGCTCAGCTCCATTTAGTTGCCCCAACTCCACCCCAATGCAAGGAATTACAGGGTCATTAAGAGAGAGAAAAAAGAAAATTATAAAAACAATAACTCCACCTCCACTCCCTAGTGACGACAATCAAGCAAATAGGCCACTTGATGAGCTCCATCCCATTCTGGAGCTCAGGTCTGTTAGTAAAACCAGGTCTTTAGAGCCTTGTGAAACAGTGTCAAAGTGGGAAGGTCTATGCAATCTAACCTACTATCACAAATTGTATTGCTTTTAATTAAACTTTTCAAATGAGTGCATGTGGTATGAATGTATTGGTCTACCTTTGTTTTCACTGGTGCATTTTCTCCAGTTTTCCTATAATGGGAAGCTACCCTGTGCTACTCTCAATGCATGTAGCTTTCTAGCATTTAGGTACACTGACTCCCTTTATAGACCTTTTTTGCTGAAAATAGAGAAAATTGAATTGCTGATTTCGGGATTTATTGATTTTAAAGGTTTATTTATGGGAAGAAGGTAGCTACAATATATGGGAGGATGGAGATCCAATTATGTTTGAAACTGCTGCAAAGATCGGAACTCGCTTCTTTAGTTACCTTTCTTTTTCTTGCTATTTTACTATTCTTTTTTTCTCTTTGACCCTTTTATGATCTTTTTTCTGTTTCTTCTATGCTTGTTTAATTTTTTTGAAAAAACCTTTGTCAATCTGCTTTTAATAAAATTTATTCATAGTATTTAGGTACCCTGATTATAATTTCCCAACAAATGGACCATAAAATGAATAATTGGGGGGGGGGGTGTTACTTAAATACAGAGGGTGTTTTTTAAAATATATACCGTGTTTCTCCAACAATACGGCCTCCACCAATAGGAAGGCCCAGCATGATTTCTAGGCATGAGGTGAAATTAAGCCCTGCCCCCCAAATTTAGGCCTATTTAAACCATGCATTTCCCTACCATTTCTCACATCGTTCGTTATAACTACACGAGGTGAAGAGAAATGGGGGGGAAGGGCAGGGGGATGGGGAAAAAACTTGCCTTTAGGAGTCCCTGCAGGTAGCCTAGGCTAGAATACCCCGATAGCCGATAGAAGCTCCTCGAAGGCAGAATCCCCAGCCGCTTCAGGGCGTGGCATGGCTGCCCATGTCCCCTCACCTATAGGCAGTCTCTTTCAGGCAATGGAAGCTCCCCAAGTGCAGTCACCAGCCGATCGGCCAGTAGAAGCAGCCTTGGGGCGAGAGGAGTGTATGTGTGTGCGCTCACCCCGAGGTCGCTTCTATCGGCTGATCGAAGTGGCTGGTGACTGCATTTGGGGAGCTTCCATCGCCCGAAAGAGACTGCCTAAAGGTGAGGGAACATGGGCAGCCACGCCACGCCCCAAAGCAGCTGGGGACTCTGCCTTCGGGGAGCTTTTGTCGGCCGAAAGAAGCGGCCTCGTGGTGAGAGGAGTGCGTATAGGCCGCTCTAGGTGGGGGAGGAAATTAAGTCACTCCCGAAAAGATGGCCTAGCCATTTTTTCAGGGGTCAAAAAAAATATAAGGCCGGGCCTTATGTTGTGAGAAACACGGTGTATATATGAAAAAGCAATTATCCAAGATGCTATTATTGAAAGATAAGTGAAAGAAAATGAGTTTTTTGAAAACACTCAAACATGAGGCTTTTATTTGTGATATTTTCATAAAACACAGGTTGTCCTTGACTTGCGACTGGTTGCTTAGCAACCGTTCAAAGTAACGGACCTCCCCCAAAATAGATTCTTTCTGGCCTGTTAGGACTGATTCTTTTGATTCCAGTTCCTTCAGTGATCAGAGAATTAGGTTTGGTATTCTAAAGCAGGGGTCTGCAACCTTGGCAACTTTAAGACTTGTGGATTTCAACTCCCAGAATTCTTTGCTGGGTGAGGAATTCTGGGAGTTGAAGTCCACAAGTCTTAAAGTTGCCAAGGTTGCAGACCCCTGTTCTAAAGGACCCCATCTAGCTCAATGATTCTGAGTTCCTATCGTCTGCTTCTTAGAGCCTCTGTGGTGCAGTGGTTAGGGTGCAGTACTGCAAGCTACCTCTGCTGCAGCCAGATGCCTGCAATTTGGTAGTTCGAATCTCACCAGGCTCAAGGTTGACTTAGCCTTCCATCCTTCCAAGGTGGGTAAAATGAAGACCCAGATTGTTGGGGGGCAATAGGCTGACTCTGTAACTGCTTAGAGGGGGCTATAAAGCACTATAAAGTGGTATATAAGTCTAAGCGCTATTGCTATTCTGTATATGAAACGAGGAAAGGACAGTGGCCTAAATATAGTTGAGGCAGGAGGGGTGGCCACTTTTGACCCTACAGGCACAGAGATCCCAGCTGGTTCTTCCATCTTGAAAAAACAGTGCTGGTCATGATTTATTGTAATTCTGGTGAGGATCCAAAGATGAACCTAGGCGTTAGGAAGTGGCAGGATGAGTGAAGGCTGAACAACAGGTGGAAAACAGGCCAGCCTCGCAAACAGAATGTACTGAGAGTGACCACTAGATGGCACTAGAGATACAGAGTGCAAGCTTAATTCTCTAATGTTCATGCAGACTCTTGTGGCTCTGGGAGCTCATAATAATACTCATGATGTGATGGCCATGGGCTTCTTGTTCCTCCCAGCTTGTGTGCCTGAGCCCTGGCATCTAAACCGGTCTGCTTCCCCTCACATTTTAACTGATGGCTAACATGACAGGGTAGTCTGGAGGAAGGAGGCATCTGAAAGGTTTAACCCTGAAGAGGAACACTGTCTTGTCCTCTCCTCCGATATTAAAATGTCTTGGTGCTGGTCTGGCTTATCTATGTATAAAATGCACCACATTTTGGCCTGGCTTACATATAATGACAAGGAGCATGCAGTTTACATCATGGTATAAAGTGTGAAAGTAACCGTTCATCATGGCATAGCGTATAGTTTATGAATCAAGCCATTCTGATTACTCAGTATGCCACAACCAAATATGATTAGTGCTACGTGTAGACCAAGCATTGAATCAACTGTGAATAGGAAGTGGGATTCTACTGATTGGTCCTGTTCCCAATAAACAGCACTAGCTTGTTTCACCCCAGATATCCACAATCATGCCGTCAAACACCTGTCCAGAACAACTACACACAGTTTTTCCTCGCATGCCATTCCTCTGCTAAACAACTAATTCCCACAACACTGTCAAACTATTTACTAAGACTGTATTACTATTATTCTTCTCATCCTTCCTATTATCCACCTCCTTCTACTTATGAGTACGTATGGCTTGTATCTTTCCAATTTATGTTGTTTTATTTAGTTTCCTAGTATGATTTCGATTGCTTATTATTTAGTACCCCATGACTATCACTAAGTGTTGTATCTCCTGATTCTTGATGAATGTATTTTTTTTAATGTACGCTGAGAGCTTATGCACCGAAGACAAATTCCTTGTGTGTCCAATCACACTTGGCCAATAAAGAATTCTATATGCATAACAATCGTCTCCATTTGTACAGCTGCTTTGCAGGTAAGCAACGGGACCCACACATGCACAGACAAAGAAGCTGTTGCTTAATATTTCAGCAAAAAAGGATGACAATTGGAATATGTAATCAAGGGGAATGTATTTGTTTCCCAAGGGAATTAGGAGTTAGCACTAGGAAAGCTGACATGAGAAGATCCTTTTTGAGTGCAAACTAGCTTTTGGCTGTTTCCAGGAGCCATCTCTGGCCTAGGTTCATTATCCATCTATCACTTCAGAAATGCTTCTGAGGAACAGAATAAGTGGTTGTTGATTTTTAGACAGCAGGCAAGTTATACAGAGTGTTAAATCGTATCTTTTTGTCCTTTCCTAGTAATTCTCATTTACTCTCTAGCCTCAGGAATTTTAGGGATGTGTCTCTCTCTCATATAGATACTAGTAATAAATAATGTAATACAGGTAGTCCTCGACTTACGATCCCTATTGAGCCCAACGTTTCTGTTGTTAAGTGAATCATTTGTTAAGTGAGTTTTGCTCCATTTTATGACCTTTCTTGCCACCATTGTTAAGTGAATCATTGCAGTTGATAAATTAGTAGCCTGTTTGTTAAGCGAATCTGGCTGCCCCATTGACTTGGCTGATGTCAGAAGGTCGCAAAATGGGATCACAGGACACCGGGACACTAAATCCGTCATAAATGTGAGACCATTGCCAAGCATCTCAGTTTTGATCACGTGATCACGGGGATGCTACAAAGGTCGTCACGGTGAAAAATGGTCACATTTTTCAGTGCCATTAAACTTTGAGTGGTCACTAAATGAACTGTTGTAAGCCGAGGATTACCTGTAATACTTTAAAAGTCACCTTGCCCGTTCTAATTTCCACACAATTATCTTGCGCTGCCTTTTCGGGAAGCCTTGTTCAGAAATAGGTGCATTTCTTTGATAGTTTGCCTGTTCCATTTCTTCTTCTTTTTTTTGAAAACAATTTTATTGGTTTTTTTAAAAAACAAACAAAACAAACAAAACATAAAAACATCAGCTCTCTTCCATGCATATATACAAGCAGTGTGTCGGTTGGTTCATCAGTTTTGTGCATTCATTTCGTAGTCTCAATTACAGTTATATTACATAATAACTCGTATTATCAATCCAAACTTATATATCCTCATATCACTATTAAAAAATCATTTGACTATGATTTTATTCATTCATACTTTATGAGATAACTATAATTTAAGTAGTTTATCCTATAACAAATCATATAATCATACCAAATTTATCCTAAAAAACACTTTATAGATATGATGTCAAATAACAAAAGAAAAAGAAAAAAACAAAGATATTCCTTATTATCTAACATTCTAAATATTCTATTATTGTATTTTATCATCCAACCATTGATAGAAAAGGTCCCAAATTTTATAGAATTGTTTATCCTCTTGCTCTCTAATTTCCTGTTCCATTTCTACGTGACTCACCGGATGGCGGTTGTTCTTTTTTTTTTTTTTGACTTCCCAAGGTCCTGTCTTTGGGAGCCGACGTCCTGCCAGAATATAAGCTCCAAACGCCCCGCATCAACAAGTTTACGATATTGCACTACAGCCCTTTCAAAGCAGTCTGGGATTGGCTCATCTTGCTGCTTGTGATCTACACCGCCATCTTCACCCCTTACTCGGCAGCCTTCCTTCTCAATGACAGCGAAGAACAGAAGAGGCGGGTCTGCGGCTATTCCTGCAACCCCTTGAACATGGTAGACTTAATTGTGGATATTATGTTTATCATTGACATTCTCATAAACTTCCGAACGACATATGTCAACCAGAATGAAGAAGTGGTAAGTGACCCGGCGAGAATAGCAATTCACTACTTCAAAGGCTGGTTCCTAATTGACATGGTGGCTGCAATACCTTTTGACCTGCTGATCTTTGGATCTGGCTCGGATGAGGTAAGCCAAACGAAGCGTGCAGCTCGCTTGCTTTTAATGCATGTGTCATCCCGTATGTACGCGCCACCTGCTTCATCTCAGTTCAGACATAATCCCAACGCATGATTGTTCGTCACCTTCCCCACTTCCTTTGCAAGTACAAGGAAGAGAACTGAATCGTCTTAACTTACAGCAGATCATAGCTTCCCGTTTTGTATGAATGTCCCAAACCAAGATATCCACAAAATATTCTTTTTTTCTCTCACACCAACAATGTGGAGTATTCATATGTGGGTTATTCTGTGTTACCACTGTGTATCTGCGTAAGAATATCTACTAGGTGTTGGACAGAGGTGGGCTTCACATAATTTAACAACCAGTTGCCTAGTGCAGAACCAAAAATGTGAGCGTGCCTTCTGTGCTTGCGTGTGGCTTCAAACATATGGCGATTTCATGCGCGCGGCTTCCAGCCCACCTTCTCGGGCAGCTGTGGTGAGTAGAGCGGGTGAGGCATGGAAATCAGCTGGGCTGCGTGGGCGGGGCGAGCGAGCCAGAGAGTGAAATATATAGGATGGGATAGCACCAAGGGAGGGAGAGCCCAGCCAGTGGTTGGAACTACTGGTACGGGTGAACCGGTCCGAACCGGCAGCAGCCCACCTCTGGTGTTAGATGTTGATTGGAGAGATTTAGGTTCAAGTCTCCATCAGTGCCTATCCATGATAAAGAACTCTGTATTAAAACAAATGGCCTCAACTCCTCAGTCTCAAGGGAGAAACAAGTTGCAGAAGCAGCCTTGTCCTGTCTAATTGGACATTATTTGTTCTGACCCAACCCTGTTACCAAACAAGAAAATATCAAACACATGCAGCAACTCAAACCTTCACAGCTTTAATCTACAAATAAACTTCTTTGTAGATAAAAGATGGCTGGCAGCCAATTAGTTCTACCAGAAAAGCCTTAACAGAATTCTTCAGATAACCTGGAGTCTCTACACACAATGCTGGGTCCTTAGAGCGTTTTTTCTTTCTGCAAAGGCAAAAACCTTTTGAAACCAGGCTTATATTCCCTGGAAGGAGGGGCCATTACATTGTATCCTTACTCCCGAGTTGCCTGTGCTGCTCCAGCTGTTCTCTTCCTCAAATCATCGTGCGCTCACGCACACTTCGCACAGGCTCCTCGGGAACCTCCTCGTCACTGCTGCCAGCCCCCACAATCCCTGAAGGCAAGCAATTCACTCCCTGATGGTCCCGGCCCCTCATCCGAGTCCTCATTCTCCTCCACTGTCTACACCTGCTGCCGGCTAACCACAACCCTGTTGTCTTCAAACCTTGGACGATATGTGTCCCTCCAATGCTCGCTCCCTACTCCCCCAAGCTCTAAGGAGCATGGCTGCTTGTCCAGCATAGCACCTACCTAATTTTCTGGCTTTGTTGAACACTGCTGGAGAAGACTGAGACCTCCACCATCAGGGCTCACCAAAAACAAGAATGCTTGGTCTTCTTCTGGTTTTGGCAAGTAAGAGGTGGAAGAAGCTTCAAAACAATGTCAGATAGGGCCTGGACCTCCACCGATCATTTCCCAAATTAAATTTTAGAGTATGGGCAAAGATAGAGAAAAGAATCCTTTCTCGTGTTCACCCTTCCTGTGGAAGCAATATCCCTGAAGTAAGTTGGTCAGATTCAGCTTACACAATCTGGAAAATCTTTCCTAGTTCCTTGTAGATGCATGTCCAGTTATTGCTGCTACTGCTCCTACTGTTACCATAACTATTTCTATTAGTATAGCTATTCTCTTATTTACTGCATAAGGGTGAATGTTGGTGACTTTCTAAATTACCTCTTTTTAGGGGCTGTTTCTTCTTATTTTGTTCTTGATCAGCTTAATATTCTGGTGGTAATGCCCCTATCATGTGAATGATTGTGATGATAGGTCAGCAGTATTATTTCTTACTCTTAATTACAACCTTAGTCATGGAGTCCTTTTTTGAAATCCCTATTGTCACAAGGTCCCCCTGTAATAAAGACCCCTGCTAACCACTTCGTCAATCAGTCTTTTTTTGTGAAATGGCATCACTTTCAGGGGCTTCACCAGGAGGTTCTCCAAGGCTCAGAAAGTCTTGACCTCAAGCTGCTTTTAGAAAGGCCACAAGATAATAAGCTGAAGGCTACCAGCCACACTATGTGCATAATTCTGTTTGTGTATCAGCATGCTGGGGGGAGGGGGGGAGGTGACTGATTATAATTCTTGGCAGAGTGGTGGTAGTCTCCTGTGGATTCTCTTAAAATCTCTCTTTTTAAAATATTATGCTAGCATACAACTGTTAAATTATGAGATTTTATGGCAAAGGTATTAAATAGATATTTCCAAATGGTAATGCTCATCTGCCCTGTGGTTGTGCAGTATCTTTCGGTTAGAATATATGAATCGGTCTTAATTAGCTTTATCTCATCTTTTTAGGAATATGCTAATTATTCTATTCTATAATAACTATTTAAAATGATTTTTAAAAAGATTAGAAAATCATATTCCTACCATTCACTACTTTCCTTAATATGCACAGTTTACTACCCAAGACCCCTAAACATAGCTTTTTTTTAAACCGAAGTGCTCCTAATATATACTTTCGCTAAAAAGTTAACTACCTTAATACCTCCTTTTTTTAACATTGGTTTTCCAAATGTATGCTCCACATTGAAGCAGCTTTTCCACTAAAATCTTCTCTTAAGTTCTCCACTGCTGCCCATCTGTTATTCAGCAAAGTTCATTTTGGTGGAAGATCCTCCTCCTCCCCCCTTCCTCCTCCTCCTCTTCCTCCTTCTTCTTGTCTTCTTTTTATCTTGTAATCCCTTGCATCAGGGTGGAATTGGGGCAACTAAATGGAGCAGAATGTTTACTGGCCGGATGCCCTTCCTGTTGCCAATGCGGAGTTTTGTTCAGCAGATATATTCTCAGTGTACCCGGATAGAGAAATATCTACCGTTGCCTAGAATCGAACTCACAACCACCTGATTGTCTTCACCTCTTGACTGTTGCACCACTCGGTGGAAGATCCCACTTTGTACCCACTAAAATCTGAGACAGGTTCCTTTGAAGTCTTTACTTAACAATAAGAAACCAAATCAGAGGTCCCACATAATAATTTTAGGATGCAGATTGTCCTGTGTGATAAGTCAGTATCATCAGCCTCAAAGAACCCAAATGCAATTTTAAAAAAACAGTAAGACAGAGCAGAACATTAAAATGGATGGTTAGCATTGGTCAACATGGAAAATAATTTTGAGCAAAGCACATGAACCAAGCATGACCCAGATGAAGACATAGCCTGACCCACTTTTTACCCACAAGGAACAGTTTCTAGTTCATATTAAGTATAGAGCCATATATTTTGGACGATTTAGAGCCTCTTTACAGAACAGGATGACTAAGAGATATCAGTAATTAATAATAAATATCAAAGTGATTGTGCATAGATCAGCAAGAACTTTTGTTTCTGAATAATTTAGTGCCTGGCTGAGTTTGTGGGCTCAGAGACTATTACAGGTTTAGGCTGAATTAGTACTTGGATTGGAGAAGCTAAGGTAATACCCTGACTATAGGTTACGTTGAGAATGAAAAAAATATCAAGCTTGACCTGAAAGCATATTTGTCTAACAATTTAGCAATGATAAATAACCTGTACCAGGTAGAAAGGAAAGAGCTACATTTTTCCATTCCTTCTCTGGATTCCTTCCTGATATCCTCGCATAAGATCGTGTTTTTAACAGAAATGGCATTGAAATGATGTGCGCCACTGACATTTCTGCAGTAATTGGAAGGGGGGATTTTTGAAGTTGGATCTCCCTTTTTTACCCTTGGATTAGAAAACCAAAACTTCCTATGGCTCTTAGGACATTTTCCAGCAATCATACAAACACAGCTTTACACCAATAGAAACATGCAAAGCAATAAAAAAAATAACTAATTAAAATAGGTAATGGGGGGAAGGAAAGCTGACTGGATACAAGCAAAAGTTTTACCGGTAAAAAATAAGCTCTGTAAGTAAAAAGAAGTCAGACCAAAAGTTAGACCAATGATGGTGAACCTTTTTGTTGTGGCATGCTGAAAGCGTGTACATGCCGGCACCCACAATGCAATGCGCCCTGCCCTCTGCACATGCGTGCGCAACCCCCTCCTTACCTGCATTGTGCACGTGCGTACCTCCCAGCTGATTTTCGGCCGTTTTCACCCTCCCGAGGGCTTGAAGGAAGCTCTGCAGCCTTTGGAGGCCGAAAAACAGGTCTGTTTCGACACTTCTGGGAGGGCGAAAAAGGCCTCAAACGGGTCGAAAATCAGCTGGGAGCCGTGCGCATGCACAGTGCAGGTAAGTTTAGCTAGGGCTCGCGTGCCTGTACAAATGGCTCTGCATGCCACCTGTGGCACATGTGCCACAGGTTCGCCACCACGGAGTTAGACTCTACATTTCTTTTTTAAAAAACATTAAAATGCATTTGCCCAAATGCAAATACTTCGAAAATAAGTTTTGCAATCAGACTAGTGCATTGTCGTCTCCTGACATATTCTGCCCTTCAATCTAGCAGCCATCATTATAAATCAAACTAACATCTTTTATTTTGGAAATTGAAAGTTGAGTAGCATTAGCACTCCTGAAAGCTTCAGTAATCAGAATTGAGAAGAAGATAGAAAGAACGGGGGTTCTTTCCATTTTCGTTCAACAGGCTCCTGACTAAATCCTTCCTAATACAGACACGCAGAAGCATTTTCTGCCCTCAGAGAAAGCATGCTCAAAAAGGGAACCCCTTAGTAACATGCAATTGTGTTACATATAACTTTAGTGAGTTGGCCAGAGCATGTACCGGATAATCCTTGATTTATGACCACAATTGAGCCCAAGACATTGTTAAGTGAGTTTTGCCCCATTTCATGACCTTTCTTGACACAACACAGTTGTTAAGTGAATCACTGCTGTTGTTCAGTTAGTAATGTGAATGTTAAGTGAATGTGGCTTCCCTAATGACTTTGCTTGTCAGAAGGTCGCAAAATGGAATCACATGATCCAAGAACACTGTGATTGGTCATAAATACATGCCAGCTGCCAAGCTTCTGAATGTTGATCATGTGAACCTGAGGATGCTGCTACAGTCATAAGTGTGAAAAACAGACATAAGTTTTTCAGTGCCATGGGTAACTTTGAATGGTTGTAAGTGGGGGATTACCCATTGTAAGCAAAAAAAATCCAAGCAGATTCTTAAAAAGTTCTTTGGACACTAGGTATCCACCATGGACTCTGCCTAGCTAAGTGGGATTCTTGCCTTTTGAATTAGTTCTCTAACCAACTGACTAACTACTGTTAGTCTGTTCTGACCCAAACCTTGTTCTGAGGAAACAAACACGAAACAGAGGTAACAGAAAAAACTTTTAATGATTCTTTATGAATTCTGTTCCTTCACGGTTAAAAGGCTGTTTCAAACTAATTATCTCTGATAAGAATGAGCTTTGCCAAGGTGTTGCAAGACTGCCAAGAATACTAGGTAAAGTTACTAAGAAATAGTTCAAATACAAAGAGTGGAGATGGATGTGTCCCATTGGAGAAGTCACATCCAGGGGGGTGAGGGGAAGACCAGGGTCAAGGAGGAAATGTATGATGTGATTTAGTACCGGCTGCACCCAGCCATGTACCAATTATGGCAATTTCTAACAGACCAATTTACTTTTTCTGAGCTGCGGCTAGAGACTTTTACTTTGAATGAGGGGGATTTGTTGGAGTCCTGACACTGGCTTTTATCTCTTGAGGGAGGGGCCATTACCTTGCAGCCTTACTCCCAAGTCGCCCGTGCTGCTGCAGCTACTCTTTCTTTCGAGCAGCCCTGCGCATACGCGTACAGGGCACAGGCTCCTCGGGAACCTCTTCATCACTGCACCCAGCCTCCACAATCTCTGAAGGCAGCACTCCACTCCCTGATGGTCCTGGCCCCATCTCTGCATCACACGCAGGCCCCTCATCTGAGTCCTTGCTCTCCAAGACCTCAGCCATCCGCGCCTGCTGCCGGCGAACCACAACATAGTTGGAGCCTTGACACCTACTTTATTTTTTCATTTGTTTATTTAAATATTGCAAAATCTTGGGGGTCCTTGAGTTTTAATGTAAAAACATTAAAAACAGAAATGCAATTATACCAGCATGAAAGTCCCAACATACCTTAAACTGAAATAAGTGACAATCTGCACATGCACATTGCAGTCAATAATGGGGCGCAGGCAAATGACTTGGGGATGACAAGGAGTGTATCTGGAGAGTTGGGAGTAAGTGTGGTGGAGTCGGGTCCCTGCTGCACTGATCAGCTGTTTAGCAGTCAGCAGCCTGGTACAGCAGCAATAGAAGCAATAGAAGAAGGGGGTGTTAATAAACTATCTGCTTCAAGTATTGATTACAGTAGGTATATCATTGCATGTATCCATCCAGAGCAGTGGTGGGATTCAGTTTTTTTTTACTACTGGTTCTGTGGGCATGGCTTGGTGGGCGTGGCAGGGGAAGGATACTGCAAAATCTCCAGGTGGCATTTGCCGGTTCTCTGAACTACTCAAAATTTCTGCTACCGGTTCTCCAGAACTGGTCAGAACCTGCTGAATACCACTTCTGATCTAGAGATCTTTTAAACGAAGCAGAGAAATAAAGAATATTGTAATAATCCCTGCTCACGCATAAATACAATAAAGTTCTCTAAAAGTTGTGCCAGGTTCCTCTGAATTGTAATATTTATATAACCTAATATTTAGCCCGGTGAGTTACTGTATAAGTACAATTCAAAAATACAAAATCTATCTTACGCATAACAACATTTATACCTTAAAGATGTTCTGATAGATACAATATTTCAAATTCTGACAAAAATATAATTGTTTCAATTGAAAGCAAACAAAAAAATTATTCATCTGATTCCCCCGCAAAACATAAGTCTTAGGGAACCCTTGCATGAAAGGGGCAACAGAGAAGGATGTCCACTTTAGTCATGAAAGCCAACTGGGTGACTTTGGGACAGTCATTCTCTCTTCACTCAACCCACTTCATGTGTTTGTTGTTGAGAGAAAATAGAAGGAGGATGGGGTTTTGGATATGTTTGCCCCCATGGGTTATTTGTAAAAATAATAGAGTTAGGGTGGGTGGATATTTATATATAATATCTTTCTGATCGCTATTGTGTAAGATGGAAACATGAATGAGGTTTCCAAGGATGAACATAGCAAAATATTCAAATATCCTGAATCTGTAATCACTTTTAAACTAACTAGATTTAAAAACCAGGAAACTTTACGAAAATAAGATTTTTTGTTATATGACTCACAAAAAGATTATTTTTATTTCTCCCTCACAAGTGTGAAAGAATCCCTGGGGATAGGTGAAATTTCATTATACACAACATAAAGCTTTCAAAGAGTATGCGTATTTGTTAGCATAAAATGAATTCAAAAGACCATTTCTTGTGCTATTATTTATTTGGATAGGAGCATTATAAGGAAACTTTTAATGAATGTAATTACATTGGGGTGAAAATGAAAGGTCTGCAATTTGTTATGTAAGACATTTATCTTCCAAAGGAAGGGGAGAAATCTGATCCCCTCCTACTTCGCTGAAGAAGGAGAAAACAGAACGATGTAATTAAAGAGGACACGACTTTATTAAGCAAGAAAGGGTCTGCAGAAAAACTGGGGCCAAAATAATTTAGATATACTTGGATTATTAGCAGTCACTGATTTCTGTCACGCATTCAAAAAAAAATTGCCTTCCTCCAATCAGGAGTAACTTTGCTATAGACCTGGATTCTAGATCCCTGGGGAAAATCCCTCTTGCATTTGGCAGAGACTTTGTGAAAGACTGAATTCTCAGTGTCCAAGCAGAGGTGGTATCCAGCAGGTTCTGACCAGTTCTGAAGAACTGGTAGCGGAAATTTTGAGTAGTTCGGAGAACTGGCAAATGCCACCTCTGACTGGCCCTGCCACCATCTATTCTCTGCCTCCCATTGAGTCCCAGCTGATCGGCTGGGTTTTCTTTTGTTGCCCTGCACAGGACAACAGAACTGGAAAGCAGGTTAGTGGAGTGGGGAGAGAATGGAGATTTTACAGTATCCTTCCCCTGCCATGCCCATCAAGCCACACCAAGCCATGCTCACCAAGCCAGGCTCACAGAACCAATAGTAAAAAAATTTGAATCCCATCCCTGTCAAGTTACAATAAGCAGAATTTTAATCCAGTTTTATTTATATATTACAAGTGCTGTATAGCCGTCCTCCTTGCAAGTGCACAAATATTTTTCAGGCGAAGCTCCTTTCCAAAAGGCCTTCCTGCCCGATCTTGATGTAAAGATTAAGACCCGTGAGAAGGGAAAAGTTGCCCATAAGCAAAAAGGTAAGCAGGCAGACTGAAAGGGGAGATGTATTTTATTTCAGTTTTTTTAAAAAAATAACTTTATTCAGTTTTTACAGAGTATAAAGATAAAAACTAATGAATATAAGTGGTCAGAATAAATAGAGGGAAAGAATAAAAAGAAAGGTATGGGATAGTCCAGGTCACAAAAACTATAGGAAAAAAGTATAAAAAGAAAGAGACTTCCAACTTCTTTTACAAAAGATAAAAATAACACTTAAATTCAACCCTGGTTTAGGAGTATATTATATAGTACTTAGTAGTAAATAAAATGGTAGTAAGCCTGTTGAAGAAAAGGAGTCGATACAGACACACCCAGAGCCCATAGCTTGTTTTAATATTATACGCAAATGAAAATATTTACAAATAGGTACAGAATTATGCAAAAAATATATCAATATATCAAGAAACATATCAAGCCTTAACCTACTTTTTTCCCCACTCTCTCAACGCACTCTCTCTCTCTCAGCTTTACTTGTAATTTTTAATAGCATCTTCTCCTTAATCTCAATTACTGACAGAGGGAACCCTCTCACTATGAATTCTATACATCAGTGTCCATCTTTTTGGAAGAATCATGCCATTTTATTCAGTCAGAAACTGTAGTGGATTTCTTAGAAGGAATGACATAGCAGTAAACAAATGCTGAGTGCTTACAGCTTTTGTTCCTTGTAAACATTATCTTCCTATTTACCTTTATGAAGGATGCCCCCTAATGTATTCATGTATACGGTGTAGGACAGTCCTTCTCAAACTTTTTCCTTCATAACTCAAAACCACTTATCAGAAAGTCTAATCAAACTTCAAGGACTGGACACAAGTCCCTTATTTTAGAACTGTCATAATTTCAAAGAGTCACTAAATTGAATGGTTTTAACTCGAGGACTACTATAGTATAAAACAATATTACTGAATGATCTTTATGTCATGTCAACAAATTACTACTGGTAATTTCACCAATTTTTGTCTTATAGAAATACTTTGGGAATTTTTTCAATATATTTTAGTATATGAGTCTGTCTTTAAGTCAATTTAAATGTCTCTGTTGGTGGGATTCAAAATTTTTTAACACCAGTTCTGTGGGCATGGCATGGCTTGGTGGGTGTGGCTTGGTGGGCGTGGTAGGGGAAGGTTACTGCAAAATCCACATTCCCTCCCCACCCCACTAACCTGCTTTCCAGCTCCTCCTGTGCAGGGCAACAAAAGAAGACCCAGCCGATCAGCTGGGACTCAGGAGGCAGAGAATAGATGGGGGCGGGGCCAGTCAGAGGTAGGATTTACCAGTTTTCCAAACTACTCAAAATTTCCACTACTGGTTCTCCAGAACTGGTCAGAAACTTCTAAATACCACCTCTGCTTTGTTGTAATTGGTATGGGTACATATGACCTTACCCAAAATAAAAACACTTTTATCCAATTTTGGATGAATTATCAGGTTTGGGAAGCCTTGGTCTAGAGGATAAAAACCTAAATGAAACATAGCAACATTTTTCAACAGTAGACAGCTGACTAAGTTATGCTCAAGTTGCTTTAAAAGAAGGGAACACTTATTTCCAAATTATTGCTCCTATGATCTATGTATAAAACATGCAAAGTTTTAATAAAACATTCTAATTGCACTTAGGGGAATGAAATGGCTTGTCACATTAAAACTGTACATGTTTTAAGCTGTTAAACTTTATGCATTATATATGCCATCTTTAAAATAAAAGGGATAGTCGTGGGAGGATGCACACATGCAGAACCCTTTTTAATAGTAATCTTATTAAAAAGTACAACTGTAAAAATAAGAACTAGTGCAAACAAAAACAAGAAAAAGAAAAATAGAAGGGGGAGAAAAGAAAAAATGGAAATAAAAAATAGAAAAGAAAGAACAATTAGACTATAGTAAAGAAAAGCAAAATATATAAATAAATGACATCCTCCTTCATCACAACAAGAATAAACAATTTTAATAACCTATCACCTTCTCTTAAAATACAACAAATGATTTAGTTTTCCCATATTCCCGTGGTGGTGAACTTATGGCAAACGTGCCCGAAGTGGCACACGGAGGCATTACTGCTGGCACGCCAGCACTCGTCCAGAAAAGGTCCACTGTGCATGCGCACGTGCCGACCGCCCAACAGCTGATTGTCAAGTATCTGGTGCTCATGTGTGGGGGCTTGGCAGCCTGCAGGAGACACTCACACTTGCTCAGAAGCACTTGGCGTATATGGGGGGCTCGTGCGCATGCGCAGAAGTGCGCAGCATGGGCCTCTTGCACAAAAGCACACAGCGCGAGTTGCATGCACATACGCAGGAGGCATCGGGGGGGCACACGCATTGCATTCTGGGTGATGGCACACGAGCACAAGCAGGCAAGCATATGTGTAATTATCGGCACGGGAGTCCAAAAAGGTTATCCACCACTGCCATATACCATCTTTTATTTATAAAGAAATTCATAAACCTTTGTCTTTTCAGTTCTGATTTCAGGAAAAATCAATTAAGGGTTACCAAAGACATCTATTTTAACTTTTATCAAATAAACCAAATTTATATTCCTTCCTTTTGTTTTCAACAATCTTGATCTTTCGTCCCTTCAAATAATGTAACAGAACTTGATTTCTTTTCATTTTTTTCTTTGTCCCTTCACACAAAATTCTTCAAAGCTTTAACAAGCCTCTTTTGTACTGTAAAATAGGAAATTTATCCAGGTCACTGTCTTGAGTTATCATTTGTATATCCCTTTTAATTATTAAGAATTTAATTCTTAAGTAATTTAGGTAAAATAATTTAATAAGTTTAATTATTAAGTCTGTTATTTTTAAATCCACTTTCAGATCAGCCTCAAGTCTTGTCAAATAGAACAAATTCCTCTTCTGTAACATCTTTTAAACACAATCTATCTGCCAGACACTCTTAAAATTTACTACTGGGACTATTGTTCAAATACATCCTTTGATACACCCAATGTTAAAATACTTTCCTTCATTTTATATTAGTAAGTCAAATTGATATGTTGTTCTTTAGTGTAATCTTTCATTCTTTCTGGTTCCCTCGAGTGTCCAACATTCAGCGCCTCAAACTATCATGCTTTTTTTTTTTCAAAATATTTCAAAGTATTTTCTCATGGGGAGGCTTCTTAAAATAAATTCTAAAATCTTATGTCAAATCCATCTGGACTCTTAGTCAATTTGTAACTTTCCAAAAACAAAGTTCTAATCACTTGTTTTCTGCTTATTTTTTTAAAAAATGCATTTTTATGTCAATCCTGTTTTTAAAAATCTTTTCAAGAAAGATTGAAGGAAATTCAGCTATTGGATTTGTTGATCCAAGATTTTTTTTTTTTAAACTAGTTAACAGGCAATTTCCAAGATTCTCCCAGAACTCTAAACCCACTGGAGATTGCTGTGTTTTGGTCTCCTCACAAGGAGCAACTGTCTGGAACAATTGTGGGTGATCTCAAGTCCTCTCCTTGTTTGGAGAGGAATAATGAAGAGCTGTTCAATCTTCTTCCACACGAGTCATTATACAGCTGCAAGAGACTAGGGGTGATCCCTGCCCCCTAAATTCCATGGGACCTTATTTGTTTATTCCCAAGAGAAGGCAAGCAGTCCAGGGAGTTTCTTGTATGACTGGTAGAATACAATAAAGTAGTCAACTTGAACCCCTTCACACATAAACCTGATGGTTTGCACCTGACAGTCACTCAACTAGCTTCATGCCTAAGACAGGACTAGAACTCCCAATCTCCTGGTTTCTAGTTTGATGCCACAAACACTACACTAGACTTTCTCTCCATTCAATTATAATTCCCCATTCAATTCCGTTTCTCTAAAAAGCCTTGAAGCTTTTAAGAAAAAGTCTGTCACTCAATCATAGAGAATATCTTTGCAAGTAAATAAAGTAAGGGGTACTCCCCACATAAACCACTCAAGGGAAAGGCAGGATATGCGTTTAAAATAGTAGTAAGAGCAGCAGCAGCAGTAGTAATGCAGAAAATTCCAATTCAGTCTCTGGCATTTCAAGAAAATGTTGGAAAGATCTGTGATAGACAAACCCTCCAATCATTGCAGACATTATTCAGTCAAATGTCTGGCTCAGAATAAGGGAGCTTCAGATATACATATTCCTAAGTATAGGAATATATAGGAATACTTCCTAAGAATTCTACCTTGAATGCCTCTTGCAAAAAGCCCCAAATCTTGGGTTGGGTTTAGAAATTAAATCCAATTCAATGGTTCTTTGGAGAGAGGCAATTTAAATCCAAGCATAAACTACGGCTTGCATATTTACAACTATTTACTCTGTATTAAATGTACTATTTACTATATGCTATTTATTTTGTCACATTTTCACCAGTGAAAAGGGCAGTTATTGTATTGCAGTTATTATAGTGTAAACAATAGATTGTAATGGGACAGTTACTATGGTTAATTCTCTGGCCTGCCTTGAGCATTTTCTATAGCCTGTACAATGGCCGTAGATAATGCTCAAGGCCCCAGAGAATCTCCCAAAGTGTGTATGTACCTTATGAAGCACTGTTATTGCGTCTCCTGATTTAGTAGTTTCCTTCATCCCGGGATCATTTGGCAACTGATTTTTAAAGACAGCAAGTGAGTGAGTGAGTCTATCAAACTTACGTAGCTGCCCATATAGGTAGTCCTCGAATTACAATCACAATTGAGCCCAAAATTTCCATTGCTAAGCAAGACAGTTGCTAAGGAAGTTGCACCCCATTTTGCGACCTGTTCGCCACAGTTGTTAAGCAAATCACTGCAGTTGTTAAGTGAATCAGGTGGTCATTCAATGAATCCAGCTTTCCCCATTGACTTTGCTTGACGGAAGCCAGCTGGAAAGGTTACGGTTAGCGATCACATGACCCCAGGCACTGGAACCGTCATAACTACATGCCAGTTGCCAAGAACCTGGATTTTGATCACTGTGGATACGCTGCAATGGTTGTAAGTGTGAAAAACGGTCCTAAGTTGGTTTTCAGCACCGTTGTAACTTCATTCAAAAACGATTGTAAGTCAAGGGTTATCCTGTATTCTGAACTATAACCCTGGATGGTTCTCAAAACAATTAAAGCCAAAAGGAAGAAAAAACTCCAGCCACAATCAGCAACATTCTCCCCTATGTCAGTCTCATCCTACCCCAATGCTAGCTCTTCAGGATCTTCTGGAAAGCAAGGGAACAGGGTTTCTGCCGGGTCTCTGGAAAAGGGCGCTCCACAGAGCAGAGAAAATTATGGAGAAGGCAACCTTCCTAGATCCAAGTAAGAAAAAAACAGGGAGAGGGACCCGCAAAGGTCAGTGATGCGGTGGGAGTTACTGCATCGTTGACTGACAATCCATGAAGTAGGTGCTGCATTCTGGGCTAAAGATGTGCAACTCTCATGGTAGGCTTGGGTCTGATCATTTCTTCGATCTTGAAGGAATCTAAGGCATGCAGGCTTTGTACTGTATGAAAGAAGCAAAAACTCTGATGAATGAAAGACGTATGTATTTCTATACCAGAGTAAAATTCAGTGTACTTAATGAGGTTCTTTTGTTGGTAAGTTCATTGTGAACTTCATGCTAAAGTGCACAGAGATTGTCTGAAGGGGTTCGTAAGAATTTAAATATTTTAAGTAGGCATCATGAGGACTCAGAGTGTTGGGGAAAATATGCTGACTCTGTAAACCGCTTAGAGAGGGCTGTAAAGCACTGTGAAGCGATATAGAAGTGTAAGTGCTATTGCTATTCTTCAAAAGACCCAGAAGGCACCCTTTGGTATGAGACCATACTTACAAACCAGGAGTTCCCAACTGGGGGTACAAGACAATATTCTAGGGGGTGCAAAAACCTGGGTTTAGAAGTTTCAAAATTATAGTGTATATGTGTCAGCGTTCCAGCAACCCTCCATTCTAACCAATAACTCCGAGACAGACATCTCTCAAAGGTTCCTTTATTTCGATAGTAACTAGCACATCTGTGGAATCCCGAATCTGAAAATTTCAGGCTTCCTTGCAAAAGTCAAAACTACAAATCCATCCCCCCCACCTTAGCCATCATCACCTGACATGGTCCGATCCCCATCTGTCCTAAAGTTAGATTCCCATGTCATTATGCGCCACACTCAGTGACCTTGAACCAGCAAAAGAATTTCATTTTGTCTAACTAGACATACTCAAATGAATTCCTCCCTCCCACTTTCTCAGGCTCAATTGGGGCAGCCTGGGAGCATCAAATCTTAATATGGCTTCCAAAGCTGACAATATGCATAATTATATGCATATAATTATTTACTTTTCTAAGGGGTGCGAGAATATATCAGAAGTGTTCTAGGGGTGCAAGTATAGAAAAGGTTGGGAACCCCTGTTATAAGCAAACTGTTGTAATTTCACCTAAGCTGTTTTCCTTTGCATCTGAGCTACTGCCTAATACGCACTGTGGTTTCTGTTTCTGCAGACAACAACTCTCATTGGCCTTCTGAAGACAGCCCGTCTACTGCGTTTAGTGAGGGTTGCCCGCAAACTGGACAGATACTCGGAATATGGTGCAGCTGTCTTGATGCTACTGATGTGCATATTTGCACTCATTGCTCACTGGCTGGCTTGCATTTGGTATGCCATTGGGAATGTTGAAAGGCATTACTTGTCTCGCAAAATCGGTTGGTTGGACTCCCTGGGACAGCAGCTGGGAAAACATTACAATCGGAGTGATGGCAGCTCAGGACCATCCATCAAAGACAAATATGTCACCGCACTTTATTTTACCTTCAGCAGCCTGACCAGTGTAGGATTTGGAAATGTGTCTCCAAATACCAACTCAGAGAAAATCTTTTCTATTTGCGTCATGCTGATTGGCTGTAAGTATGCAGCGCTTTTTTTGTTGTTGTTGTTTGCATTTTTTACTTCTGCACTAATTTACTAATGAATTTCTGAACTGTTTGGCTACTCAAAACTTTGAAAAGATTGAAAGAATGTGCTTGCAAAGTGAAGACTGGGCAAAATTTCTGTAGGGCGTGCACTTGTAAATGTATTTTCACGCAAAAGTTTTGCCAGTGTCGAACTTCACCTTCCGAAATTCTCTGGTTCCGGGGAAGGTCTCCATCCAAAATTCTGGATGTTTTTGGTACGGAGGTTTCACAGCCATTAGAATTTTTTAGAGGAATTTACTTCTGCCCTTAAGTCAGTAGCCTATTCTTTTTTACAGAAATTTATGAAATTAATATTAGTTATTTATGCACTCTATGGACTAATGAGCTTGAAGGTCTTGTCTTGTTAGGGTTGGTTATGAAAATGGAAGGTTTGCATCACAACCTATTTAATTGGTTTACTATTGCTTTAAAAAGGATTGCTACTTAAAGAACATTTCATAAGAATTGTGTCAGCTCAGAGATTAGCTGCCAAGAATGTTATAAGGAATGAAAGGGGGGTGGAGGGATTGGAAAGTTCAAGGTTATTTCGTATGTCGCATTAAGAAATTCCAGCTGCAGTTAATTGGTTCTCGTGATTAATGAAGTGTAAGAAGTGGGAGGAGAGAAGGTGGATTTTGTGAAACTTGCTGAAAATGACTTTCAGTTTTGGAAATTTTCATAGATGTACCAGAGCTGTTCCTAACAAATCAATTGGAAATTATGCTTGTCTCGGAGTGATTGATTACCATGGACAATTTCTGGATGTCTAACAAATTGATTGCAATTACTTTGCTATTAGAGATGCGGCTTTGGAATGTTGATTCATATAGTGTAGACTTGTTCTTTTATTGGTTCATTCATGTTCTCTAAATTGATTGTATAGTTGTATATTATATAGTTCTTCTTGGCTATTTGTAATCTACTGACATGAAGGATTTTGGATTTTTGAAAGGGAAAAAAATAATACAGGATGCATTTTCCTAATTACAAAATAATCACAAACGTACGTACATTAAGCCAGGAATCAATGCCTCCAGCACAATTTGTATTCCAGAAAAGATTCAGTAGCACTTTTCTTTTTTTAAAAAATTAGCCACTGTCTTCAGGTTATTTATAGTACCTCTTAAGGAACTATTCACACTTAGAATCCTTTTAAAGGTCAACTTGCAATCTTGTGGCACAATGTGAACAGTGGTGGAATTCAGGTTTTTTTTACTACCGGTTGTGTGGGCGTGGCTTATTTGGTGGGCGTGGCTTGTGGCCATGTGACTGGGTGGGTGTGACTTAGTGGTCATGTGACTGGGTGGGTGTGCTTGGTGGTCATGTGACTGGGTGGGCGTGGCCAACTCAATGTCACTCACATCAAGGGGTGCCTCACCTGGCCCCTCCCCTCCCAGCCATTCCTTGTCACCCAGCCTCAGCTTATCTATGGTTCTGTAAAAATGTTGTTCACCTTTTTTGACTTTATTATCTGCATACTATAGATGTACTTTCATGGACCACCGAAAGGAGGAAATGGCTCACATGCTTTACTCAAGAGTATGATAGGCAACAGGCTTTTAAGGGGCTGCCACAAAGAAAGGGGGACACTGTATTTTCCAAGAAGCAGAATGCAAACAAGAAGCAATGGATGGAAACTAAACAGAGAGAAGCAACCTAAAACTAAGGAGAAACTTCTTGACAGTGGAATTAACCAGTGGAACTGCCTGCCTCCAGAAGTTCTGGGTGCTCAATCACTGGAAGTTTTTAAGAAAAGACTGGACAGGCATTTCTCTGTAATGGTATAGGGTTCACCCTAAGGTCCCTTCTAAGTATTATTCTGACACCTTTCCCAGGATTTCTACTCAGAGTTTGACATCCTCAGTTTTCTTGCCTGAGCTGGGGGTTGGACTAGAAGACCTCCAAGGCCCCTTTCAACTCTTGTTAAACACATGTGTATTTTATGCTCTGGACTATTGACATTGAATGCATGTAAACCCTGAAAAATATGTGGTAGCCCTGGGCAAAAGAAGGGCAGAAAAATCACTCTAGGTGTAGGGACAGTGTAAAATATCAACACATGATAAATAATGGAACAATTAAAAATAATAGCACAGTTTTATCTCTCTCTCTTCCTATTTTTTTCTTTCTTTCTCTACCTTCCTCTTTTTTTCTTTCGTTCTTTCTCTCTCATACACACACACACACACACACACACACACACACACAGAGCACTTAACAGACAAGCATTTTGGAAGCAGCTCCTTTAAATTTCTCCAAGGCTTGAGTGGATTCCCCCACCCCCTCTGTCAGACCGTACTCCTTCTCACTCCAGACACTTTAACTCACAAGGGGAAAGCGATACTTGCAGAGTCCATGCCTTTCTTCCTTTCCCCCGGGGAGAAAGAGGACGTGGGGAACGGAAAGCTAGGAGAGAGATCGCAAGTGAGTGACCGGGCAACTGGGTTGGGGGCGTGGCCAGCCAAGGATTGCCACTGTTTCGGTGACCCATGCCAAATAATTGCTACTGGTTCACCCGTATAGGTGCAAACCGGTTGAATAGCACCTCTGAATGTATAGACCCTATTGATCTTTGTAGCTCAATTTAATTTAGTCGATATTTGGTTGGCTTTATTATTATTAGTGAGAGCGCCAATTTGGTGCAGTGGTGAAGGAATCAGGCTAGAAAGCAGGAGACTGTGAATTATAGTCGCACATTGGGCACAAAGCCAGTTTGGTAATTTTAGGCCAGTCACTCTCTCTCTCTCTCTCTCTCAGCCTAGGAAAGAAGCAATGGCAAACCACTTCTGAAAACCCTTGCCAAGGAAACTGTAGGGGCTTGTGAAGGTAGTCTCTGGGGATTAGACACAACTGAATAGAAGAATATAGATTAGTTGTAATATTATCATCAACAACAACTCTACAAAAGGATCTCAAAGTGGTGTACAAAAAAAACCACAATTAAAATACATATACACATCTGCGCAATAAAAAGGAAGCAGAGGAAGAAAACAAAGTCTACAATTATTGTGAATTTATTCATGGAAAGCCTGGGGGAGAAGATAGGCTTGGACAAGCATGGTAAACATATAATAGAAGATGCTTCACAGGGAAAGTGCATTGCACAGGCAGATAGTGCCACAAAAAATAGCACATAGATGGGCAGAAGCCTCATTCTTGGCACACACTGTAGATGTGTAAGTTGTGAGTTGGTAGCAAAGCAATTATACTGGTATGATATAGACATGCGTTGCATCTGGTAACCTGTTCTGCTGTGGCATTCAGTTAACTTAATTCTGAGTTCTTACTAAAGTCTCCCTAGTTTAAACGTTTATTGATTATGAAATGTGTAAACAGCTTTCTCTTGGAATAGCCAGACTGCGGTAATCAACGAAAGCTTCAAAGTGTTCTTGAGGCAATTTGATTGAAACCTTGGTTACAGTCTGGAGTGGGCATATGATGAGGACCTTAGCTTATTATTGTTCCTAGGTGGCTGCACCTTGAAGTCCTCACTGGATTTCTGATGCACTTCAGGAGATGATAAGCTAGAAGAAATAACTAGAGTGCCATCAAAAGAAGTAAATCTAACCAAAAAATAGTAAAAGCCCATATTAGGGATTACAAAGTAGCAATAACAGCAGTAAAAGATAGGTATTTTTCTACTCTTATCACACCCACAAATAGCTATCCAGCAGCCCTTTTTTAAAGTGGCTTATTCCTTGCTAGGGAGTAACAAGCCACGGAATGATCTGTATATTCACTGCAAGGAATATTTCAGGCGTCTGGTGCCTAAAATAACTCAAATCCACTCAAAGTTGGATTCCGCCTAGAAAATTTGTCGAGATAATTAAACCTTGTGTGGTTACTGGGGTGAGTTTGAAACTGTAACTCATGAGGAAGTAGACAAGGTCATTGGGATTGCTGACCTGCCCACCTATTTACATGTCAGCCCTGGCTGATGTAGGCTATCCAGAAGTCTATGGGTGGTGAGGTCCACCATAGTATCTGCTTTGAAAAGTCAACTGCTTTGAAAAGGCATTAGTATGCCTCCTCAAGAAGCTATCATTGGATCCAGACATTTTTCTTATACAATTTTCCCCCAATCTCCTTTTGGGGGGAAAGTTTTTGAGGAGGTAGTCAGGCTACAGCTTCCAAGTGCCCTAGAGCTCCTTTTCCAATCATGTTTCAGACTGAAACATATAACTGAATCAGCATTGGTTGTGCTTGCTGGTGATCTCTGGTGGGACGGCAATGATGATAGTGCATCCATTTTGACTCTCTTTGATCTTTCAGTACCATCAAGCATGGCATCCTTCGGGACCACCTAAAGCAAGGGTATCAAACTCCTGGTTCTCAGGCCAGATGTGTCACATGCTGGCCACGCCCACCCCCGGTTTAGCGAAGGGGAGAAAAGTCACAATACATCACTTGAGAACAACATGAGGCCTCAAGTTTGACACCCCTGGCCTTTAGGAGTAGGAGACATAGTATTGTGATGGTTCACTTCCTTCCTTGTGGTGAAAAAATATTATTAATAATATGTAAGTGCAATGGTAATAACATTCAATAAGAAATAATTGTCCTTATAGAAGTCTTGGCAGAGCAGATAATGAAACCTCCAATGACATAAATACAAGTCACCAATATAAAATTAGTATAAAATATGCCCCTTGTCTTTTCTTAAACTTTTCAAGGTTGCAGCTTTAAACAATTTACCAAATGAATTTAGCCTATTTATTGGGTTTTTTTTTTAAGATGTTATACAAGAAAATGAGACCATTCCTCTGCACGGACATTCCTGGGCCTTTAAGACGTCCTTTGAGAATGGCTCAGATACGTGCAATGTATTGAAAAATCCCTACTCTGCAAAGTTTATGTTAACTAGGTCTATCTTGGGCGTGGCAAGGAGACCTACTTTACGGAGGATATCTTCCATCTGTGCCATCCTCCTTTTGAAGTGTTGTTCAAACCAAGTCCAGTTTCAAGAACATAAGAAAGAACAGGGAGCTTGAAGTTACCCATTAACTGTAAGAGTTACATAGAAACGCTTAGGTCACCTTGTCATAAGCCTTCCCAAATGGGAAGTGTTTCATTTCTACTGAAACTCTTGTCATTATTTCTATTTTGGCTTTCATACATGCAGTGTCTACAGTAGGCTATAACTTCTAACCAACCTTGGTTGATCTCAATAAGCTAAGAGCAGTAGGTTGGAAGGTCTCTAAATACTTGTCAAAAACATCTCATGGATGGGTCTACATAGTCACCAGGAGGCAAATTCAAAATGAGAGAATTGGTATGGTACAGTGGTTAAGATGTAGGACTAGGATATAGGGCTTTTTCTGCACCGCAACCTTCAATTTCTTATCTTCCATGTAAATTAGCTGAGAAATGACGTTAATAGAAAGTGTTTCCGGATTTCAGTCCCTTCCACCCATTTGGCCACAGAGCTGGTCAGCTATTCTGTCCAGACTACGGTTTCCACCACTCCTCCTTCTCCTCCTCTCCCTCTTCTTCCATGCAATGGAAATAGCATTACTTACTTTCTATTATGTGGGCAAGCATTTTGAATGCTGGTGAAGAAAAAAAATCTAACATTTTTTTTACAGTCCTTCCTGTCAATGTAGTTGAATGAAAAATGTGGAAGAACCCTTGCCAAATTTATCCACTTTTTAAACTGTTCCTCGCCTTGGACATAAAACCCCAAAGCTCCATCCTTTCATAGGAGATAAGCCACCAGCCCAGTAGGAAATGCTTGGCAAGATGTTGAGGTAATTCCCCGTTAGGAGAATGAGCGCACACAGGGAGATGTAGTGAGAGTGGTGAGGAATAACACACATCCAGCACACAGATACACTGTATAGTAAAATGTAGGTTTTTACTTCCAGTAAACAGTTAAGCAAAGTCCAAACACAGTCCAAGTCATTCACAGTTAAGCAGTCAGTTTTCAGTCCAGGGATAATCCAATAACAAAGTCCAGTATCATAAACAGTTCAGTAACAGACTTACATCAAATCCAAGAACTATGATCAGCAACAATCAATAGGGAAATGCAGGAACACACTCTCAGCAACAGGAGAACAGCCCAGGTTTCTGGCTCCATCTTATGGCCATTTGAGGAACCACACCCAATTACAATTTTAGCATTCCCTTAAAGAGACAGTATTAAAATGTCTATCCTGGTTTATATATTTTCCAACCCAACTGTTAGGTGACTTACATTCCTAACACAAGGCAGAAACTGAGAGAGTTGAAGGATACCCAAGATAGCACACACTAGCCAATGGAAACAGAGGCATTTGTTGTAAAGTGGAAAGAAAGGCAAAATAGGCACCTGAGAAGACATGCTTGCACCACTGGAGAAAGAAAGGAGGCAGAGTAAGAAGACTATAATGTTTGTCTTCCCAGCAACCTAGGAACAGGCTGAAGATGACATCATTCGTCCTGCCCTTTCTAAATGGTAGATGGCTACCTTTGCTCTGAGGCAAGAAAAGAAGTGCAGCTCAATCCTGAATAGAATCAGAGTCTTATCGACTCTTTAACCATGAAAACTCTCTGGGTATCTCTAAAATAGTCATGTCCTCTCAACCCAACCTACTTCAGACCACCATGCAGACATAAAATGAAGAGAGCTTCCCTATATCCTCCTAATGCAGTTATCTAGCTATTACTTCTGTCTTTGTTTCCCCATCTGATCCAATCCAACTCTGTGGACACGACTGAATGGATATCTTCTTCTTCTTCTTCTTCTTCTTCTTCTTCTTCTTCTTCTTCTTCTTCTTCTTCTTCTTCTTCTTCTTCTTCTTCTTCTTCTTCTTCTTCTTCTTCTTCTTCTTCTTCTTCTTCTTCTTCTTCTTCCCCTCCCCCACCTCCTCCTCCTGCTTCTTCTTCTCTCTTTCCTCCTCCTTCTCCCAAAATCCAACCAAACTCATTCAGTGCTTGGAAATAGCAACCTTTTCTTCTTGGGTGGAGCCCTTCTTAAACTATGAAAAAAAGGGAAGTGAGAGAAATAGGTGGGCATTCTTGGCACTGTAGCCATCTATCAACAAGGATCCCATTAGGAAGGCAAACACTCCTTAAATAAACTGTTTTCTTGGTGAAATGTCTTGTCATACCCATGAAGGATGAGGGAGAGAACTTCTAAAGCAGGATTTTCTTGCATTATTTTAAACCGTTTAAGCATCTATGTGAGAAAAAAAATGAACTTGTAAGATCTGACACCATCCGCTGGCTTTGTGATATCAATGTCACAGGAGCTAGGAAACCATTTGATTTAAAAAAAAAATATTAGGGGAAAAAAATCTTAAAAGTAATGCTTTGGGGCAATAAGCAACTCCTGGTCAGATTGTGCACCCCGGGGATGCAGACTACAAGACTTGCTTTGGGAAACCTGTTTAAAAAACATGCAAAATGTTTTGGCTTGAGGATAGCAGTTCATTCCTTTCAAGAATCCCCAAAAGAGGTACATAAAGACAGCAACCCTGGAATTTTTTAAGATGCAAGTTCTAGAATTCTTAGGACCTTCAAATTTATTTTTTAAGCCAAGTTAAAACTTTAATATTCTATCTGAATATTATTGTTGTTAGTAACAATATCAATAGCAAAATGCCATCTCCACTACAGTTTTTAAAGGATGAAAGGCTATTTTGTGTGGGAGAGGAGGATGAAGAATTTTATTTTCTGTAGCTTAGGTTTTCAAGTTGTTACTGAGTCTTATATCCATTATATAAACAAGTGAGAAATTGGGTAGACTGAACAAATAACTTTTTAAAATGATAATATTTAAGTCAACCTTATTAGAAGCTGGGATGAAAAGAAACTGTAATTTAGAAAGATCAACTTACTAAACATATGGACTAAAACATTAATGATGCCATAGCCAGTGTAGGTGCTTCCAGATCAGGCATTTGTTCAATCACCTTATCTGATTCATGAATTTCTTCCTCTTGTAGTCCTCTTTTTTCAACCACCATATTTGTATTTGCTCAGGAAGGGAAAAATGAGTAACTACATTACAGTATGTATTGTTAGGAACCAGCGCAAAATTGATCTCAATTGATCATTCTCCGTACACAAGGTTCAAGTGTGGATTTAAGTTGTGACGTGCAATTATCAGGTGCAGAAGATAGATCCTATAAGGTGGTCCCTAATGTTCAGAGAGGCAATAAATTGGCAACAGGCTATTCTGAGTAATATAATAACTGTACCTCAAGATAAAGCTCAGGGGAAACAGGATCTCTTCTGGATCAGATCAAGGTCCATTTAATCTGATATCATGTTTCCAAAAGTGACTAGCTAAACTTGTAGGTACAGTTCATAGTCAGGACATGAAACAATTGGGTTTCATATCTGTATTGCCCCCCTTTCCATAGCAAAAGGTATTCCAGTAATACAGTATTTGAGTCAAGAACTGCAGCGTGCATTTTATGTAGTTTAATGCAATCTCTATTTGCAATTTCATAAGATAGGATTGAAGTTACATATTGCTTCAGTAAACACTTGTTTATATATTTTTCACCGAATCTCGTGACAATCAGTTTGATTCTCTGTCTCTCAAATGTTAGGAATATAACAAGAGAAAATCCTCTCACAATCCATTATTATATTGGTCTTAATTCCATTTATGAACATACACATTTATGAGAATTGGCAAATGCACTCTGTTATGTCACACCTCATTACAGTCATAGCAATAAATTTCACCTCTCCAGAAACTCAGTCCTTCATTTAATAACTAGCTAACAACAGAAGCTTCATGGGTGAAATACACGCTAATTAAGCTGTTGTATTGCAGACAAGAAAAAATAGTCAGAACACTGTTTGCAATAGTGGCGAATATCTGTAGCTCAGATGTAGGATGAGGGCGAAGGTTTGTTCTTCAATCTTGTGGGTTGGTTTCCAAATGTTTCATTACGAGACTAGGTAACATCTTCAGTGGAGTTTAGGGAATGTCAGTGTCCTTCTATTTATAAGGGTTTCAGGTGTGGGTGGGTCACATGAGGGACTTGTGATGGGTCAAGGTCAAAACCAACCCACACAACCTCCCTCCCCGACCAGCAGTTCACCTCCCAATGACCCTGACCTGATGTAACCTCCTTATCCGAAGGCCCATCCCAAGACTCACTGAGGACTCATGCCTCACCGATCAAAAGACCCTCATTTGACACACCCGAAGCCCGAAGCCCTTATAATCAGAACATGGACAATGACATCCCCTAAACTTTGCTAGCCTTGTACTCAGCTAGTTGATATCATATTACCTGGTAATGAAATGTTCGGAAACCAACCCACAGGCTTGGAGAACGAATCTTCATCCTCCTCAGAAAACCATCTCCAGAGATGTTGTGAATTTCAAATCAGCTACAGTCCTTTTTTTGAGAATGTGCTCCTCAGCATATGCAAGCCACTAAGCAACAGAAGGCCCCATTAAGAAAAGCTGTGTCCTCATTTTATCCACCTCGGAAGGATGGAAGCAGAGATGGTATTCAGCAGGTTCTGACCAGTTCTGGAGAACCGATATTGGAAATTTTGAGCAGTTCGGAGAACCAGCAAATCCCACCTCTGAATAGCCCCACCCTCATCTATTCTCTGCCTCTTGAGTCCCAGCTGATTGGCTGGGTCTTCTTTTGTTGCCCTGCACAGGAGATCGGAGCTGGAAAGCAGGTTAGTGGGGTAGGGAGGGAATTCCTCCAAGACTGGGGTGGGAATGGAGATTTTACAGTATCCTTCCCCTGCCACGCCCACCAAGCCACGCCCACAGAAAGAGTAGAAAAAAATTTGAATCCCACCACTGGATGGAAGGCTGAGTCAACCTTGATCCCCATCTCCCTGGAGAGGTGGGGTTTCCCTCTCCAGGATGTGCAGAGACTTTGCTAGAGGAAAAAAAAGAACTTCACTGCTTTTCCCTTCTCAAGTAGCAAGATATTGCTCTTCTAGGCACACTTATTAGATATAAGAAAGAAAGAAAAAAACCTAGGGAAATTGGAATCCTTCCCCCTTCCTGCTCTTCTCCAATTCATTGCACCTGCTATTACTTTTACTTCCCCCAAGATCAGCCTTCCTGTGGGGACCGAACCTCGCTGGACTCTTTTTTGGCTACTGAGATAGCCGTCTTCAAAGCTTTGTGGCTTTCCTCTTAAGGACATTGCCAAGTGCAAAGAACTCTTTGGCAACTTACTGACCTTATTCCCCAGCAAGGTTGAAGGATTAGATGAGCTTAATGGAAAATCTCTTTATATCCTTGCAGTTAATTACTCTGCTTCAAGCATCCCCCCTCTGATTAGTGAAGGGTAGATAAAACTTTAGACCTTCTGCTCTTTTGGCAGTAGGGAAGCTACTGAAACACAAGTTAATGTCAGAAGCACCAAGCCATAGGTAAGAGACATCTCTCTCTCTCTCTCTCTCTCTCCTCCCCTATCTCTGTCTCTCTGTCTCTCTCTCATTTCTAGGGAGAACAATGAGACCACCCAATGTAATTTAGGGCCCTGTTCATTATGACTGTTATGTCTCAGCCTGCATCAACCTTTCGAACTAGGCCAAAGCCAGAACCAGATTGTCGAGGTCTCGCTGAAGATTTTACTTTATTGAACTAGGTTACAGTGACGGAAGTTTGAGAGCCTGTTTGAGTGAGTGGGTTGGATTTTTCTCCACGATCTTTGAGAAATCCTGGAGAATAAACAATGCTCTAGGGAATTTGAGGTGCCAAATCTTGTCCCCATCTTAAAAAGAGAGAAAAGGAAGATCCAAAGAAACAGGTCAGTTATTCTGACATTGATACCTAAAAAATTTGCAGTGAATTATAAAAATAATCTTATAAACACGCTGAAAACAATGTATTAACTTCCCAGATGACAGCATAAATTTATCAAAAATTAAAGCAACTATTGATATTAATGTTTTTATTAACTTCCTTAATTAATTGTTGGGAGTGCTGTAAACGCCACTTAGCTTGATTTATCACAGCATTTAATAAAATGATCATGTCGTCGAGTTAGCATCGATGCTTAATTATCACATTTTTTTCTCCAGGATGATCTATCCTCTAAACTAGTTTTTCAGATCTTCTAATAGACATGCAATAATTGAGTCCATCCACCTTGCTAGTTGTCCTCTTCTGATCTTTTCTTTCACCTTTCCCAGTAGGATGGACTTCTTGAGACAGCTAGTTCTGTGTGTGATGTGTCCGAAGTATAATAATTGAACCTGGCCATCTGTACCTTGAGTGAGAACCCTGATTGGTTAGTTTAATTATTGTTTTCTTGGCTATCCATGACCTTCTCAGAAGTCTTCTGTAGCACTACAATCCCAAAGCATCAAGACTCTTTCTCATCCTATTTCTTAACACTTTCTACTTTCACTTCCATACTGCCTCACAAGAGAACTGTTGCCTGCACATTTGATAAAATACCCTGACCTATAAACAAACCATTTAAGTGTGGGCTGGATGGTATGATAATAAAATGGACAAATACATGGCTTAATGTTTATTCAAAGGGTACTCATTAAATGGAGATATATATCAACTGGGATATCGTACCATTAATTTCTGGGAGTGTAAAACACATTTTCCCTAGCTTAGAGGGAAGGGCTGAAAATGCTAAATAACTTTAACAGAAGCAAAAGTAAAAATCTTCACTTAGGAAAGAGATCAAATACATAGACTGAAAGAACGAATACGTAGCTTTGCAATATTACAAATGAAAAGCATCTTGGAGCAATAGTTTATTGCAAACAATATAAATCAACAATGTGATATGGCTTCAAAAATGAATTTCCCTGCTAATCATGAGAAGTAATACTTACAATTTATTTTGAGGTGGTAAGGCCCCCATGAATATTATGTCCAGTTTTTGATTCCATACTAATAGACTGGCCACAAGGATCACTTGGGATAGAAATTAATCATAAGAAGAAAGATTGTTGGATCTGGTCATGGTTAGCCTAGAGAAGAGAAGAATGAAGGGTGATGTAATAGCAGTGTGCAAATACCAAAAATGATATCACACAGAAATGAAGTCAAGATATTCTGTATGTATAACACAGACTAAAAGACAGGTTTCAATTTAATATTTGTAAAAAATTTCAATACTGATGTCCACTGGTGAAATTTTCTTCAGTAGATGTGTCCATGCAGAAGCTAGATGACCATCTGTTGGGTAGATGCTTTAATTTGAACATCTACAGTGAAGTTGATCTCAATGGCCTAAATAGATCCCCGAGTTGCCCTGCAGTGAGATAGGCGGCAAATAAATTTAATAAATAAATAAATAAACCTATTTTTTCCCAGTCCCTCAAGAATAACTCTGTCAGTGGCATCTCTAAACTTGACACAGAATCGACTTTCTGTCTTTTTCATTTCTGCAAGTCAGTAAAAATTGCACACTTTCATTTGGTTCTATTAGATACCGTAGATTACAAATGATCATTACATAGTATACACCACATTTTATAGCTGACCAATAGTACAGTTACATCAGTCTCCATTTTATGTTTTAGGGGACTAACATTAAGTAATGTTATAAAAAGTTTGGTTATACAGCAACTGCCCTTGACCAGGGCAGGCAAGCCAAAAATAAATTGCTTAGACCAGGGGTGTCCAACCTTGACAACTTTAAGACTTGTGCACTTCAACTCCCAGAATTCTTTGCTGGGTGAGGAATTCTGGGAGTTGAAGTCCACAAGTCTTAAAGTTGCCAAGGTTGGACACCCCTGGCTTAGACTGATCTAAAAAAAATGGCACACAGTTCTCACTATCAATGGAACTGGAATGTATTTCAAAAAGACGAGACAAATGGTTCAGTCCTAAAATTTGTTGCCTCAGCGGTGGCACATCATAGAACTGTTGTAATACTGCAAAATGGCATGCTGTTTCATCTATACTTGTCTCCTTTTTTCCATTACCTTTATCCAAACCAATTGTGGAGAAGTCTACAGGAAACTTTAAAAAAAGAACTTTCCACAATCCCAGCATCAAATACTTTCTTTGTGATTTCATGCCCCCTTTATGTCCTTTTCTGTTTAACTTTTGGGGCATTTTAAGGACATGTATAATCCAAGCATCATTAAGTGCTTTCAAGGTGAAGTTAGATGTCGGTCTGGTGAAACGAAACTCAGTGCAAATGCTACGTGTTCCAAGTATGTGTTCAAAGCCACAAAGTCAAATGGTTTGCAGAACTGAAACTGAATCATAAATGAGGTCATCTATATTTTAGCCAGGCATATTTTTCTTGCTGCTTGTGATCATGCAGACTTGGGCAACTAGATGATTGGAATAAATAGTGGTTACATTTACTGATTATCATGTAAGGATCTCCGGGGTATCGGGTATATTTGATGGCAAGAACTGAACCCAAAATATTTTGTAGGCAAATTGTATATCCTGAGACTAGACTTTGCTCCGATATTCTAATATTTCAGCAGCTTGTATTGGAATCCGCACTGTATATCGGACATTAATACAATTGAGTGAGTCCAGAAGTATTTCATGAGAAGAGTATTACACTCCGCTCCTCACAACAGAATACCCTATATCACCAGGCTTGAAATTTTAGTCTTGGACAACCTTGAACTACTCCACCTACGGTTGGACTTAAGCGTAGTACACAAAATTATCTGCTATAATGTCCTACCAGTCAATGACTATTTCAGCTTCAACCGCAACAATACAAGAGCACACAACAGATACAAACTCAATGTAAACCACTCCAAACTTGATTGCAGAAAATACAACTTCAGCAACAGAGTGGTCAATGCCTGGAATGAACTACCTGACTCTGTTGTTACATCCTCAAACCCCCACTCCTTTACCCTTAAATTATCCACTGTTGACCTCACCCCATTCCTAAGAGGTCTGTAAGGGGCGTGCATAAGTGCACCATCGTGCCTTCCGTCCCTGTCCTACTGTCCCCATTTATTCGTACCTATTTCCTGTATTCTTACTCATGTTTATACTTATACCTGTTATCTTGTAAGCGATTGACAAATTAAATAAATAAATCTATTGGGGATCAATTATACTGGGTTCATCCTGCCCTGTCTACTCCCAAATCCACTCCATTTAGGAGATTCCTCAGAAGCAGAGTTGAGGGCAACTCAAGCAAAGTCCAGAACTCTGTTCTCGTGATGTTGGATGCAGTCCAATGAAAAGCAAAAGTTCTCTTCCGACCTTTAAATACTTTAAATGCTTAATGTTGTTTGGCCTCTCATATGACTTATGTCATCATTAAACTGTTAAAAACTAAACCGGGGTAATATTATAGTTTGTCATCGTTGACTCTGAGAGAGGCTAGCCAGTCTGTGTTTGAGTAGTTGGCATAATCGAGCAAGACCATACCAGGGGATGGGGGAGGGGAAAGCAGAGCAGCATTCTTGACATAAGACAGCCAAATAAAGATACTCTTTGGCAGATATTCAGAGGAAAATTCTTTTTTTTCTCTCACAGTGTTGCTGAAAAAATAACTTGACCCAATATCTAATAGCACATCTGAATTTTTGTTACTGAGACATGTTGGAACACGTTGGAAGTGGTGTCAATTACAGCTTTGTAGGAATTGTCCCATTGGCTTTAGGCAGAGTGATTCATCCAGTAATTGTAAACAACTTTGGGTACTTCTCATACCTGGCGTATTTTTAGAAATATTAGTAAACGGAGCATTAAGTTTTCATTCCATGATGTATGATCCTGTGCCTCTATGTGGCACCTGGACCAAGTAGCCAAGTCTGTGTACTTAATTGAGACAATCATTGTTTCCCAGTTTTTGCAATTTATGGCCAGGGGTACGTGTCCCTTTTAGTGCCCTCCTCTGTAAAATGTGGGGTTTTCGAAAACTATTCTATTACACATATTTTAAGCTATATCGGTAATTTTGTATGGGTACAATAATATTAACCAACCAGTTGTTTTCTTGTTTTATTTTAACCCCAGCATTAATGTATGCAAGCATTTTTGGAAACGTATCTGCAATAATCCAAAGACTATATTCTGGAACGGCACGGTATCACATGCAGATGCTTCGTGTGAAAGAGTTCATTCGCTTTCATCAGATTCCCAACCCACTGAGGCAGAGGCTCGAAGAATATTTCCAGCATGCCTGGACGTACACCAATGGCATCGACATGAACATGGTATGTACGTTTGCTTATAGCAACAATTGCACACAAACATGCACAAACCCAAATAGGGGAAAAAAAGAAAACAAAGCTTCATGCTAGCAAAAGGTTTTATTTCCAACCCTAACCACACTTCACTCTTTGCTAATATTGTTTTCTGTGGGTTTTATGTTTACTTAGCCCCTGTCCCTGAATTGTATTGGAAGTTGGGCAGCCGTGTACATTATTTTAATAAATAAATATCAAGTACTAACTGTACTAGCATAACACTTTGGAAAACAGCCAATTTTGACTGGAGGAAGTAACCTCCAGTCTTTAAATGTCAGTTGTACACAAAATATCTTGACAAAGATTGCATGAGCAATTATTCTAAACTGCTTACAAATCAAACCTTGCTCCATAAAAATGATAGCTGCAGGGTTTTTTTTGGTGAAAGTAACATAACTTCATACATAGTAGGTGCCAAAATATATTATTCCATGGATGATGGAAATACCATTCTACATGCCTTAAGGAAGATGCTTAAAGGACAAATTATACCATATAATTTGTAATTATGTATTTCCTTTTCTTTTTTTTTTCAATGGAAAGCCAACTCAAAAGCAGCAATTGAAAGAAGAATCCTAAAGTGAGGAGTTAATTCTTCCTTTTTGCTCATTCCAGGTCATGATATACTATGCACTTAGTTGGTTTTTATTTTCAGAGTAGCTGCTAGGGTTGTATAATACACAAAAATATGCACATGCAATTTTTTCAATTAAAAAAAAAGGCCAGGCAGAAAAATATCTATCATGCTCCGATGTTCTTCTGCTTTTAACCATCACATCCAAGGGTGCATTTCAATAAAATCAAATCTTCCACAGAAGAGAGGAGTCTGCAAATTCCTAAACAGTTTAATCCTAAATTAACCTGCTTTAAGTGTGATCCAAATGCCACCAATACTAAAGGACTTTGCTGTGGTAAAATTGATCCATCTGGTCAAGATTTGGATCCAACAGAGTGATAAAATATTTACCAATAAAGGATAATATGTGTAGCTCAGGGTTGAAATGAGGGGTTCTTGGTGATTTCTGAGCTTGGTAGTCTAGTACTGATGATGTTACCAAGTTTGGATAGTGAAATGTTTGCAAGAAAATAATGATGCTCAGGGAGCAGCAAGGACCCATGATAAAATAATTGCATTCTAGTTTAAATAAAAATCAAATTAACAGAGTTGGAAGGGACCTTGTAGGTCATCTAGTCCATGGGTGAATGAATGGATGAGGGAAGGCGTGTCCATTTTTTCCCCAAAATAGAGCCATTTGTTTTCTTTTTTTAAACAACCATCCATTTCTGAAATTGAAGCAAATCTCCAAAGCTGTTTGCCGTACATATGAGCATATGAGTATATAAGACTTCCAAAACCCATTAGGCAAATCTACCTAAATCCTTGGGTGTGTTGAAAATCGCCTTTTAAACTACAAATAAAACATTGATGTTGATATAAAGCACTGGCTCAAATATGTTTTAATGGCCCTGTTCTCACAGTCGATCTAATCATCTATGGCTCTAATCAGAGCCACCGTTTCCGTCACTGTGGGAATGCAGACTCACAGCTCCCTTTCTTCAAGAAAAACCTAATCTATCCCATGAGGCCTTCCATGTAAGCGTAGACTATGAACTCTTGCCTTTGAAGCTATAAATACTGCAACAAAAAATTGATTTAAACAAGATCACCATGGAAGATATTGCAGTTGTATGTTATCGTGAGCTGTAAACAGAAATAGCTTCGTGGAACTCTTGGAATCGTGCAGTGTTTCATATCTGATTCCAAAAGGTTCTTTAGAACAGTGGTTGCCAACCAGTGGGCCGGGGACCCACAGGTGGGCCAGGGACCACTGGTGGGCTGTGAGAAAATTTTGGTGGTCCGCAGAGAAATGTCACCCCATAGCAATTAATCCAGGCTGTGCAGGAACACAAGGCTGCACCGCCCACATAGCCCGTGGGAACACAAGGTTTGCGTCGCTTACATTGCGAACAACACGAGGTAGTGAGGGGAAGGGGGAAAGAGCGGAGGGAGGAACTTGCCCCACGTGCCTCACCTGGCCACTGAGCTGCTTCTTTCCACTTGTTTCTTCTTCTGCTTTTGGCTGCACACAAGGAAAACAGCCAAAGTCTTTCTTTCTCTCCCCCAAACTCTGCCAGAAATAAGTCTTTGGGACCCTGCAAGGCATCCTGCTCCAAGAGGCTGCGCCGGTGCGACAAGTCTCACAAAGGCTCATGTTTCTGGTGGAGTTTGGTGGAGAGAAAGACTTCTGCTGTTTTCCTTGCATGAAGCCAAAAGTCTCTCCCCCCCCTGAGAATGGAGCTGGAGATGGTATCCTGCGATCCCAAATAAAGAATGCTCGATTGGTAGGAAAACAGGGTGGGGGATTTTCCTGCAGACTTTTTTGGGGATTTTCCTAGAGTCTCTGGTCCGTGGGATTTAAAATTATGAGTTTGGTGGTCTCTGAAGTCCAAAAAGTTGGCAACCCCTGCTTTAGAAGGCCCAGGAGCAAACAATAAGTGTTAACCATTGCCTGCAATCCTTCAAAGCAGCTGCACTATTTCTTGGGACTGTACAGGAAGCCACCAAAGGCTGATGTGCAATCCTGAGTCTTTCAGGCGCTGCTTTTCAGCAGCCCCTTCTAGGAATCAGAACTGAAAAACCGCACAACCAACATCTTCCTCCTAAAATTACCACCCCAAAAGAAACAGGCATGGTTGTCTGCAGGTACCATTCAAGGAAATAAAATATTTTAGAAGGTGGACCAGTAAATTGAAAGAAAAAAAAAAGTTGCATTCAGCAGAAGGTATACAAATTACTTCCAGGGAGGTGTTGTGTTTCATTCCCTGTGCTTGATTTTTGACTCCCTAAGGCAGCTAATGGAATGGCTGATTTTTGTGCGATGGACTTAAAACTTGGAAAGGGAAGAATAATATCAAAAGGATTTTTTTTTACTTGAAGTGTCTTTTTTAAGTTGTGCTGTCAATATGAAAGCAATGATAAATATGCCAAATCAGGAAAACTCAGCATCAAAAACACCCTTTGTCAGAAAAACATCCTATTTCAGTCTAGTTTCTACAACAGCTAATATATACCTAGTTTACATTGAGAGAAAGTATATCGAAAACAGTGAAATTTACTTCTACATCAATGTCTAAAATGGCAGACTCAGTGCCAATATTCATGTGATCAGAATTACTAAAAGAATATAGCTAGTCCTCAACTTATGATCACAATTGAGCCCAAAAATTTTGTTGCTAAGCAAGACAGTTGTTAAATGGATTTTGCCTCATTTTAGGATCTTTCTTGCCTCAGTTGTTAAGTGAATCACTGCAGTTGTTAAGTTAGTAACAAGGTTGTTAAGTGAATCTGGCTTCCCCATTGACTTTGCTTGTCAGAAAGTCATAAAAGCTGATCACATGACCTTGGGACACCACAGTCATAAGTAAGAACCAGTTACCAAGCATCCAAATTTTGATCACATGGCCATGGCGATGCTGCAATGGTCATAAGTGTAAAAAATGGTCATCAGTCACTTTTTTCAGTGCTTTTTGTAACTTCAAACGGTCACTAATCGAATTGTTGTAAGTCGAGGACTACCGTATCAAATAAACTATTAAAGCTCTCAAAAGTTGCAATATGTTATTTGACTTGGTCTGAAACCAATCTATTATTTCTGAGGTTCTATCAAAGCCATATTTAGTATGCATTAAAAGAAGTGATATCTAGTCACTCCAATTAATATTGCTAAATCACTTAATGTTTGTTCAGCTGAATAGTACAAGGTGTAAGATTTGGTGTATCAAAAAGCAATCTTAAATGGCTTCTCATCTCATACTCATCAATATGCTGGGTAGGATGCCAGTTAACCACTCTAGTTGCTATTGCATGTACGTGAACAGGTATAAGATTCCTGCTTCAAATCCAAATGCAGCAGTAAACATAATTCAGCAGCGTTTTGTAATATAGTAGTTCTTATGTACTATATAGAAGTACTATAGTACTTCCATATATTTAGGAAAATAATTAAATGAATTTTAATGCAAGATTGTTGTACCAACTGTCTTTTATATGTTGTACTTATGAAAGATTTATCTTTTTCTTGTCTGCTTCATACCTTAATACATGGAATAACACCACCCACTGGTAAGAGCAGGAGGTATTTATATCCAATTTAATTCCAGTGTAAAATTGAATATCCCGTGTTAACTGTTGAGATTAAATTTATTTTAATGATTTCTCTTTCAAATAGTTTTTTTTTCCTTATTTACCAATGTGATTGATAAATTGACGGGCAAAATCAGGCTTGGGCAACCGAAAACCCCCAAAAACCACCTGAAATCTAAATTGAAAAATATTGTGAAGGTGCTATATTCATGGTCTATGGTTTAGCCCCTCATTTCCGAATAAAGCCATCATGCCTATCGCTCTATGCTTTCAGTTGTGTTAGTGTTTTTTCATTCCCACTCTGTGCATGTTAGTAGCAAACATTTAAAGAATTTTCTTTCTCTTGGATCCATATGCAGATGAGTTGAACTCACATATTCTTTGAATCATTTAAGCATATGTTGTGATTAATCATGAAAAACCTCCCACCTGTCTTCAGTAGCAATTAGCAGACTTTCTGAGATTCAAAAGGGATCGTTTGACTAGCCTGAGATGTTTGTTGCCAGGATCATCATCATCGGCTTTTAATGACCCTTTAATCCCTTGCGGGGTGGAGTCTGGGTGGAGCTAGCAGAGTGTTTTAATGGCCAGATGCTCTTCCGATCGCCAGTGCAGATATATTCTCAGTGTGCCCAGAGAGAGAAATATCTGCCTCTACCTAGAATTGAACTCACAGCCTCCTGATTGTGAGGCGAGAGCTCCACCTCGAGTATGTTTCTGGCCAGGATGAGTTGTGAAAACTGAGTCTAGTCTGGTCTAAAGAAAGAATAGTTTCTGCTGTGATATGTTAATGCATGCTTTGTGTAATTATATTCACTGTGAATATTATGAAGAGCTATTTAAAATGCTTAATACTTTTTCCTTACTGTATTCCAAATGACTGGTTGATCCAAAGAATGGTATCTTCAAACAAATATAGGCTTAGAATATAATGTGTGTGTGTGTGTGTGTGTGTGTTCGGGTCTTTTCCCATGTAAGGTTAAGAGTATCTTGGCAACATTTCAGCAAGGTCCCACTCAAGAACCTCACCGAAACTTTGCCAAGTGTGTGTATATATATATATATATATTCTTACGTTTTGCGGGTACTTACATGTATGGTATTCAGCTTTGTTTGGGTATTTTCCCACGTCATTGTAGTTGTGCTTTAAAGTTGTAGCAATGTTTGCAGAATCTCATCTGCCACAGAAGCCCGATGATGGCAAATGAGATTCTGCCGAAACGTTGTATAACTTTAAAAGCACAACTATAATGATGTGGAAAATACCTGAACAGAGCCGAATGCCATACATGTAATACCCGAAAACTTAAGAAAAATATATATATATATATATATATATATATATATATATATATATATATATATATATATATAAGTTTTCTGAGGTTCTCGCGGGTATTTGTATGTGGATCTTTGGTTGTTGGGTTTCTCCCGAAGATTCGAGTATCTAGGCACGTTTCGATGAAGTCTCATTCATCATCTTCAGGCTTCTGTCTTGGCTCTGCTTCGAAGCAAGAGCCGAAGACAGAAGCCTGAAGATGATGAATGAGACTTCATCGAAACGCTTCCTAGATATCAATCTTACGCGAGAAACCCACAACCAAAGATCCATATACACACACACACACACACACACACACACACATACATACAGGATTTGGGATTTGGTTTAATCATAGTCCAAATTGTGAAAAGGAACACATTTTAGGTTTTCTCTTAGAGGACCACTAGTGAGTAAATGAACTACCACATGACCAATGGAAAAGAAGTGTCCCCAAAATGAACAGAGAATGCAGGGAACTAGAGTTATTCAGCCTACCACAATACCTGGGAAACTCTAGAGCAGATCATAAAAAATTGGTTTGTTCACAGAAAAACACGGCAAACTTTTTAAAAATCATCACACAAAATTTTCTCAAGGAAAAAGCTTGGCAGACTGGCCTTATTTAGCAGACCGTGGGAATGCTGAATACATACCTTGATTTCACCAAAACATTTGATAAAGTATCCCATAGTATTATAATTAACAAGCTATTTAATCATGACTTGAATGGCATGCCAATTAAAGTGAATAAATAGCTGGCATAAAAGTCATTCTTAATAGGTTTTCATCAGTAATTTCTTATAAAAGTAATGTGGGACATTTAATGAGATTCAATTTTTTCAATCTCACATTCTGCACTATTCAGTATTTTAATGAAAAATGCTTCTCAGATGACATAAAATTATCAAGTACTCTGGAAGACAAGTGAAATTTGGAATAGATTAGAGACATAATCTGAGGGAAAAAATAACAGGCAATAATATAGTTAGGAAATAGGACTAAGACACACAAATATAAGCTGAGGAATGCCTGTCTGATAACAGCACCTGTAAAATTCATTTTGGAATAGTGATTGACTGCAAACTGAAGGTGAATCAATAGCATTAAGAACGTAGAATTGTAGAAATAGACTTTCCAAAACACCAGAAGAAATACTTCCACTTTGTTCAACACTGATTAGACCTCACCGATGTATCATATTTTTTAAAAGAATTAAAGAAGGATTCTGACAAACCAAAACAAGTTCTAAGAAGGGCAATGGGCCTGATCAGAAAACTACATGTTAATTCCTATGAAGAAAGACTGAGGAAACTAAAGGAGGAAATGATAGCATTCTTCAAATACTTAAAAAGGTGCTGTACATTTCATTACTAAACTAGATTACATCATCAGTGCCTGATGATGTTAATCTATTTGGATAATGTAACATCTACAAGAAAATAACCAAATTCAAGAGAACATGAAGGACCTCACAGTGGGAACTATTCTCCCATACTGATAACTTTCTAGAGGACTTGAAGATCTACTTTTCCCAGGCCTTAAGGTAAAGTGATTGGAGCCTCTTATTAGTACTGTGTTGGCTGGATGCACCATCTTGCTTTTTATCTGCTGTTACTTATTTAGGGTGTTTTAACTGTTGTACCATTTTTGAATGGCACTGTATTTTATTTTCTTTGTTAAATTGTGAGCTGCATTTTGGAGTCAGGTGGGCCTAAATCAAAGAAATGCAAATATGTTTGCACTTCTCCTTCTAATTCTCTGTCGATATATCAGATTGAGTTTATTATAATTCCAATTCACTTTGGTTCATCTTGTCTACTTTGCTGTATCCATTCAGCATTGATTAGTTTGCATGCTGTTCCTTATAAAGACACAATCTGGGGGAGAGTCATATGTGTGTTTCCTTTCCTGATTTTCATGTTTCCGTGGTCTTCCATACATCAAGTCAACCAAACTGATATTACAACTTTAGAAAGATTAAAATGTAAAATACACTTTAGCAGATTCTGAACATATTTTAGTTTTTTAAAATGTTAGTGGAATGCCTTAGTCATGCTGGTTTGTGAATTCTTTTATATAACAGGTAGAGCAATAGCCATTATAATTAATAATTTTGACCCATCTTTATTGCCTAGAAATCCCTTTATACACTTACCTACGTGCTGAATGATACAAAAGAATAGCACAATTTTACATAACCCAAGTTAGACCTGTCTGATTGTCTGAGTATATTCCTATAAAATGATATTTATGTTTCAAAAGGCTCAGATAACCATCTTTTGATGCCAAAAGGCTCTCTAGTATGGTATAATGCAAACATAATAAAGAATAATGAGATATTATAAAGTTTAATGCGGTCAAACCAGTGAAACCTCACAAATATCGAACAGAAAAACCACATTGGGTGACAATTGAAATGATAAGTGGGGAAAAATGGTGGTCATTGAGATGCTTGTATTTATACCTTTGTGACTGTGCCACATCATGTCAGGCAAATAGCAGTTACTGAGACGACTCTTTATCAGTAACTACAGTACCTTCTCTGTTAAAAAGAAGAACTGATAAACTTGTTGAATTTCACAGCTAAACAGTCCAATAAATCGATGAAAAGGTTCATCTTGCTGCTTAAGGCTGCACTCCTAAGCATTCTATTCTGAGTGTAAGCCCTTGGAAATTGGATAGGGCTTATTAACAAGCAAATATGAGTGCTTACTACAAATACCACAATCAAATCAACGCAATTTGGAAAACAGATCGTTTGATTTATGGAAAAGTTTATGAAGAAGACGTATTAACAACCCCAAGATTTATTTTATGATCAAAATGCAAATATTTTGTGACAGTTCTGGTAGATAGTACACTGTTTAAATTCAATGTTCTATGGATGTCACTACAGGAAGGCAATAGAAGAACACTGAAATAAAATTCAAAATGAATGTAATTCCTTATAAGAGTTTCCTTTTAACAATTCTTCCTTTCTTTTTATTAGCTTATAAAGTAAGCCATATTTCTATCGCAGTGTATAATTGAAGTTTTCATCTTTTAAGTCTGTCTTCATCTCCATCATCACCTTCTATATGCCGTCTTCCAACTTTACAGAATCAGATATAGATGGAATGAAGGGTCAGATATTATTACCTCTGGTACTTTCAATTTATTCGCTGAATTAGCCTTCTAAATTCTGGCAGACAGACAGACAGATAAAAAAAATCAATTTCCTCTGCAATGCAGTGTTCTTGCAACTGAGAAATAAGGTTGCATTGAATTTAATAACAGTGATACAATCCTTATTTGAAGTATATAAAACAATAAACTGTTCTAAAGAGTGCTAAAATATAGCGCAAAGGTTCTGCTTTCCTCTCTCCAAATCGCATATATTGATCCTTGCAATCTATTTCTCATAAAATCAGTGTATATACAGTTTCAATGGCAAGAGAAAGGAGCTGCTCTCTGCAGAGCCCTAAAGAAAGAACTCTCTACCCACAAGAGGTTAGGATTTCTTCTTCTATTTCTGCCTTCCTCTGTGAAGTCACCTTCTAAAAACATTTCCACAAATACATTTTTTTTAATGTTAGAGTCGCTTTAATCTAAATTGTCTTTTCCTTCCTGCGTCTGTACTCCTTTTCATCTGACAATCTTGTGCTAATTACGATAGTTTTGCATCCTATATAACATGCACAATTTCTTAGCCACTTTGAGCAGCTTATTTTGATTGGGAAGGGCAGGAAGATACACTGTTGTGTACGTCGAACATAAACAATCAGGAATGACCACTTATAGTGAGATGCATCTGAGTAGTTACCCATGGAATGTGGTAGGCTGGGTTCCTTTGGGCTCCTATAAAGGGACTCCCAACTCTTCTCCACAACCCTACTATTTATCTACCCACAGCTCAGAGGAAGATGCTTCTGCCAATCCTTTCCCAATAAAAATCCCTCTCGGCCCTGTTTACTTAGAAGGAGATAAGTGGCAATTCTCTTTCCAAGAGTCGCTTGGAAAATATACTGTAACTGGGAGGGAATAAACGTGCGCTAAAAGCTATACTTCCTTTCTCCTTCCCAAGAGAGAGCCACTGATTCATTAAGCAATCAAGCCTTGATCATATTCATCAAGATTAAATACCATAGAAGGAAGTTGAGAGGCAGAAAAGAAATTATTTTGGAAGAGGGTGATTTTGTCCTCCACACCCACAGCCAGAATGTTTCATAAACAGTCCCCAAACCAGTGGTGGGATTCAAATTTTTTTTACTGCCGGTTCTGTGGGCATGGCTTGGTGGGCATGGCAGAGGAAGAATACTGTAAAATCTCCAGTCAGAGGTGGCTTTTGCCAGTTCTCCAAACTATTCAAAATTTTCACTATCGGTTCTCCCAAACTGGTCAGAACCTGCTGAATACCACCTCTGCCCCAAACGAAATTCCCCAACTCCAATAACAGTCCATAAAATAAGTTACTACTCAGAGCCCCTCTCTGAGGGAAAAATATGAATAAATAAATATTTTTTTCCTTTTAATGACCCTGCAATCCCTTGCATTGGGGTGAAGTGAATGGAACTGAGCATTATTTTCTCTTTGTGCCCAGAGAGAGAAAATTCTGCCGCAACCTTGAGGGTTTTTTTAGGGATTTATTCTTGGTGGATTTCTCTATGGCTTTATTTGGATTGACGGATGTAGATTTTCCTTTTAACTTTTTCAGCGTCTGAATCTCTTGCTATTCCCCCTATCCCCAACATCACTACAGCAGTTAATTATGAACACGGGTCTGATCTGATGGAGCAATTTTCTTTTAGATATATTGTACCGCATGGTTTTTGGTAATGGCAGAACCGTTACAATCAACGCAATTTATAAAAGTGCTTAAGACTACAGCCTTCATTACTCATCTTTTGCCACTTAAAATTTGCAAATACACACTCCCTGAAAGAGTAGGTCATCCCTATCCTGAGTGAGAGGATGTGGAAGCTGTAACTCACGCCCCCATCACCATCAGAATAAACTACTGCAGCGTTCTCTGCATGGGAGTCCCCCTGAAGACCACTCAGAAAGTGAAATTGGTCAGAATACAGCTGTCTGTGCTGGCAAGGGAAGCCTTCTGCAGCCATATATCATCCAAACTGCAGGCATCGCATTGGCTTTCCTGCAATTTTTTCTGCATACTGTAAAAGTGATGGCTTTAACCTTGAAAGCTTTCGTGATTTGGCTCCCAGATACCTGTATGACTTCTTTCTCCAGCTAGCCTGGGGTCCAGTCAATATGCCGCTCCTAGTTTGGAATGCTGTGTATCCCTTGTGTAAAAAAAAAAATTAAGATCATTAGTGATCCTTAGCCAGTGTTTCTCAATGATCAAGTCCTACTTGATAAAACAGCCTTTGCCTGACCCTTGTGCTTATTTGAAAATCAGTGAAAAGAGAACTGTTCCAGACAGCTTCTGAGGCATGATGTTACCTGGCATTGAGTAGGATTATCATTTTAGCTGCAATAATTTAATAGGTCTTTGTAATTATATTGTGCCTTGTGTTCTATAACAAAAAAAGCCACCGTAAAGCACAAGATTTAGTGGTATACCAATGTGATAAATACATCCAAATACTCTGTAAGAAAAGAGGCCTTTTAATGGGAAAGATAACTTTACAAAATGTCCAGTATTTTATGCTGTTTGTGGGATCCGTTCTAAACGTTCATACATTCAGTTGAAATGGATGACAACTCAGCAAAGGTTAAAAAAACATTATGCTGCTAGAATTGGTCCGGTTGTCTACAACTGAATAAAGAATAAATAAGGTTATATTGCTAGAGAAGTTTATAATCCCAAATGCTGAGCCTTTATTAACATTTTTTTTATGATCGGGGTATTTTTTTTAAAAAAGTGCAGATTAATTGCTTAGAGAAGCAGAACCAAGTTAATTGCATCTGTTGTTTATTAGGTATAGCTGACTCCTAGCTGCCTAAGAAGACTCTTCTAGTTTGAAGTTATTTTTTCCCTTTTGCCAATTTGGTGTGGGGTGATAATGTTCTGAGCAGGAATGCCATTCCAGGGCAGTTGAGGTGAGAAGAAAAAAATAAGGGGGTGGGAAATCAAATTCGTTTCCTTTGGATTTTAAACTGAGATTACTTAATGTTGCCTTCAAGGAAGTTGCACTTCCCTAAATTTTGCAATGCAGTTCTCTATACGAAGAGCAATGTGTAAAAAGATTATAAGAATCACAACAAGTCTAGCATCCAGGATAAAACACACAGAAAAAAGTGTATATACTAGTTAAACAAATACAAAGATTTTGTATTTAATAAAACCATTAGCAAAATAATTACATATGTAATAGTTTCACATTCATTTATTCCAAATGTCTAGAAACAAGTTGCAGGAAAATTAAGTGAATTTTCAAGTCAAGGAACATATCTAAAATGTAAGGAAAGGTAAAATAAACCAGTTTTTGCAAAGATAAGAAACGGAAAGAAACTGCTTCGGGCCCCATTTTATCACTTCATTGCAGTGCTCATACTTTGGATTATTTCACTGGTTCTTTATCCTTCGGATATAAAAGGATTTAAAAAATTCTTCGGAACTTGTCATAAACAGTTGAATGGATTCAACATGCAAGGCCCGTTTTTGTTAGGGTGCTTGAACTCTACAAATATGAAACTCATTGAGTTGGATCCAAATTTCTCTGAACTGGAATCAGTCTTCTTCAGGTAGAAGATCATTTTCAACTGTTTTTTTCCTCCGCTTTATAGAGGTGGTATTCATTCAGTTCTGACCAGTTCTGGCATACCACTATCGAAAATTTTGACTGATTCAGAGAACCGGCAAATACCACCTCTGTCTGGCCCCACTCTCTTTTTTTTAAATAAAGTTTTATTTGGGTTTTCACACATACAAAATACAAGTAAAACATCTTTTTTGAAAATAGCATGGTCCCGGGTTGAACTTCTTTATACAGACACAAAACTCAATTTCATGTTCCTTTTTGTGTTCTATTCCATATCTTATACTATTCTACATTTTCTATATAGTTTTTCCCCTCTTTTAATTTTCTCAATTTTATTTTGATTATCTCATCTCAATTCAAATCATTATATTTATACTTTTGTCTGTTCTGTTTCAATTTCATATTATCTTTTCTCATTAAACAAATTTTCTCCTGTAGTTACTAATTGGAGTAAGACACCTTTATATCTTTTAATTACATCCATTCAACTCTTATTTAAACTTCAATATATACCTTAAGGTTATGACCTTCAATATAATACATAATATATAACTTCCAATTGAATTCTGCTTGGTACATTCTTATAATACACACTATATTCTTTAAAAAAAGATTATAAATATATGTAATTATAAACTCTCATTCCATTCCAATTCAGTTCTATCATTAATAATCATTCAAGTCTTAACATCTTTAACATTTCTTTTCAATTAAATATAATATTTCCTTAAAGACACATATAATCTCCATAATTAATTTTTCCCTTATTTCTCTTCACATATGTTTTGTAAATCATTAAATATTCATTTTGTTACATTTATTTATTGACAAGCATCTTATGTACCTTTGCAGAATCCCTTTTTCCATTAAATTTTCACCCATTATCTCTAAATAGGCCCTGTTTCTCTATATTTTGTTTCTGTCCCTTATCACTTCTTTTCCTTTCTTTCTTCCCTCTCATCTTCTCCCTCCCCTTTTTACCCCCTTGTCTCTCTACATCTAATTTTCTCTTCTGCATTTCCCTCTTCTGTTGCTTTCTGATTTTATACTTATTTTTCACTCTTTTGGGGGGGGGAAGTTGTTTTTCCCAATCTTAAACTTTCCATTCTCTTTCCTCTCCTTTCCTTTTTCCCCCCACCTAAGATTACTTATTCATTAAAGATGGCTTTTTCTTTGTCGCAATCTTCTTGTTCTGCAGGCATTTCTTGTTGTTTCTCATAATTCCAAATCTCCATTTCTAAAAACTGAAATATGAAGCCAAAAGAACCTCTCCCTTCTTGTGCATCTTCTTTGTACTTTTTAAGTTCCATTTTCAGTTCTTCTAAAAGTAGAGCCATTTTAAACAGTTTTAAACAACCACCCGATTGATTTTAGTCATTCAAATACAATAACCAGAAATCCAGAAATCATCAAGAAATCCAAATAGTCCCGAGTTATTTCTTCTTATTTCTTTTTCCACTTTCTCTTCCTGGGGTTTTTGTTGTGATATTTCAGTTAAAATGTATCTTTTGGAAGTCTTGTTGAGATTTTGCTGTAAATTCTTTTTAATTCCAGGCAGTCTCCTCCCTTCCAGATCCTGCCCTTTTATTCTTTTATTCTTTTTGTCTCTTTTCCTGTTTTCAAAAGCTTTTGATTGTCCAGAAATCTTTATTATCCCTTTGACTTTTTATTTTCAGCATTAAATGCCTATTAATGTCAAAGTGGATTTTTTTCCAATTTCTTGCTTAAGTCTCTTAGCTGTCAGTATAGGAAAAGGAGAAAAAAAACCAAATCTTTTCCCCTGTCTCTCTCCTTCGCAGCTTAAAAATCTTCTTAGGGAACAATGTTATTGGTTTTTTTTTAATAGTTTCAATTCCAGGGTACCTTATTTGTTGCTTTTGCTGTTTGACCTGGTCAATCAAAACTTTCTCTTCTTATCTTCCTCCTGCACATTCTCTTCCGGTTGAGTTCTTCTTTGTGGTGGCCATTTCTGACCACCACTACAACCGCCTTCAGGAAAGGGAGTAATGGCCAGCTGGGGAGGAGAGATGCAGCTCTCCTCTACCCTGCAGGCAGTCTCCCCCCTCTTCACCACCTCTACGGGGTGGCTTAGCCCCGAAACCAGCTGGCTCGGGGCGCTCCAACAGCGAGCACGGATCAAAGCCTCGCAGAGACGAGGTTTTGATCTGTCGCCGAAGAGGCTCAAACCGGAAGTCTGGCTGGCCTCACTCTTACCTCTCCTATATTCTGTTGTTTATTGCCTCAGCTGATTCATGTGGCAGAGTGGATTTCTGCACCTCAGCTGAGCTAAAAAATCCAGCACAGCTCACCATCGTTGATAAAGAGGGCAATTAATCTCTGGGCCCTTTTCACGTGTGTGCGAAATGTGTGTTTGCTGCGTACGCGTGTTAGGCATTGTATCTGTACCAGCGTTGATTCAGAGGGCAGTCCTGCGCATGCACGCACAAAGCTTTCTGAACCGGTAAGCAAATGTTTTGAAACTCACCACTGGTCCTTACATTTCCTGAAAATCCATATTGGGCCTTGCCTTTTGAATGGTACAAGAGATGGTGCTGGAGACTTAAGGAGGAAAGAGTTATTGGGGAAAGCATCAGAGTCCATCCTTCAGCAGGAATGGTGAATTGCGGGGAGGGGAGAGAGAGAAGGGATTTTTGTAATTAGAGCAGTCCTTCGGGTTCCAGAGTCAGAACTCAGTTGTCACAGCACATACATGTAGTCCTCATCTTACAACCACAATTGACACTGGGACCTCTGTTTCCAAGGAATGCAGTCATTAAGTGAGTTGGGACCGATTTGACCAGATCATTATGATTTAAAAAGAGTAAACACAGTTGATTGATAATAAATGGCTTCAGCCAACCACTAACCATGAGTGAAAAAAAAAGTTTTTGTGTTATCATTCATATTCTCTGAAAAATGGCCAAGAAATCATAAATTATGCCAGAGTATGTAAACTTATGAGCACAACTGTAGGTAGGTAGATAGATAGATAGATGATGGATGGATGGATGGATAGATAGATAGATAGATAGATAGATAGATAGATAGATAGATAGATAGATATAGATAGATGACGGATAGATGTAAAATCTCATTCTATTTGGGTCGCAAGCTAAAAAGTACTTCTTCTCAGCTTTTGCACTTCAATTGAGCTCCCCTTTGTAATACACAGGTGATATAGGGAAGAAAGGTTCAAGGTTCAGATCGTGCAGCTATTGTTTGAGAGGGAATTGCAATCCTTCTCTCCTGGGCTCAGGAGCATAGCTTTGCCTTCGGAGAGTTCACAATGGTGTTTTAGAACTTTGAATATGAGTTGTTACCAGAGATGGATTGATCTATTTCATAATCAACAGAAGGCAGTTTGTGTTTGTGTGTGTGTGTGTGTGTGTGTGTGTGTATTTCTTCCCTTGAAGCAGACCTAGCAAAATAATTCATGTTAAGCTACCATTAGCAATCAAAGGAAGTGTCTCAGTGCAGCTTAGCGGCATCAAAGGAACTGCTGGAGTAAGGGTTGGAGTAAGGGAAGGAAGAACCAGATTCCTTGATCCTACCTGCTGCTGTTCCATTAATCAGGATCCACCTCTGCCACAAGCAAAAGCATTCTTTGCTTCTTCTAAAAGTGGAGATGTTTAACCTACATCAAGCTCAGTCTTTTGCAGCAAATAACCCGCTGCTTTCATAAATCTTCCAATTAAGCGAAGTCAACTCTGTGCCTCCTCCGTCTGCTCGTTTTTCCTACATCAGGGACCCCACCCCCAACCTCAAAAGGAAACTTTTCTTGGACCTGACCTGAATCAGTGCTACCTGGGGAAGTTTCCTCAGAAGCCAACGCAAAAGAAAGACACACTTTTTGAAGCATTGCATCAGCATCATCATTAGTTGGTTTCCTTTGATAGGACTACAGGATTCTTTCTTCCAACGCAAGCTGGCTCCATGTCTTTGAGTCACTGAAACATATGTCTTTTTCATCCTACTCCCTTCACATGACTCATGATTCATCCCACTCCTCTCACATCCTGCCCCCTAAGGTTCAGTCTCTTTCCAATGTCCTTGGGGAGCACAGGCTTTCCATTTTAGCATGACCAGAATTCATGCCCTACCTTCCAAAAGGTAGGCCTATCACCAGTGACATATCAAATTAGGAATCCAATTCCGGACATAATAGCAATAGCACTTAGACTTATATACTGCTTTACAGTGCTTTACAGCCCTTTCTCAGCAGTTTATAGAGTCAGCATTTTTCCTCCAACAATTTGGGTCTTCATTTTACCGACCTTGGAAGGATGGAAGTCAACCTTGAGTCTGGTGATAACTTTCTAGCGAGCTACAGTATGTAGTTAGAGATCCGATTCTGATTACTTTGATCCAGCTAGCTAAATAAAAGAACATCCTGTGACTGCAACCTATATCAAACATGAATGCCTTTACCCATATCAGTGCTACCAGTCAAATTTCTGATTATATTTTGACCTCCGTTGTATTACACATCTTGTGCCAATTTATTTGGCACCTGATTGAACAAGGAAATGATATTCCCAAACTATAGGCAAAGTAGCTAGGTTGTACTTAAACTCTTACGTTATCTTCATCAGGTCCTAAAGGGATTTCCAGAATGTTTGCAAGCTGATATCTGTCTCCATCTCAACCAAAGTTTACTTCAAAACTGCAAAGCTTTCCAGGGCGCGAGTAAAGGGTGTCTCCGGGCTCTGGCTATGAAGTTTAAGACTACTCATGCACCTCCTGGGGACACACTAGTCCATTGTGGTGATGTTCTGACTGCACTTTACTTCCTTTCCCGAGGCTCCATTGAAATCCTCAAGAATGACATGGTTGTAGCAATTCTTGGTAAGCATTCAGAAATACCATTCATTTAATTAATACCATTCATTTAATACCACGTGGAAATGTTTAACGATTTGATCAGCAATTGTTCCTTTTTAAGAGCAGAATTGGTATTGCATATTAGAATGAATAAAAAAAGAATATGCATAAGTGTCATACTGAATCCAATATGAACCCCTTTTCTTTTCATAAAGTGTAAATTCTGCAAAATTTAGAGAAAAGGAATATGTCACCAAGTGCAGAAAAACAGGCAGAGCTGAGGGGTGGAGTTAAACATGCCATCAGTTTAGAATCCTTACATTGCCACAAACAATCTAAGCCCAACTTCTCTTGAATTCCATTGATCCTTATTTGGCATCAGATGAGAGCCAATAGAATTCAAATGGGGTTGGATTTGGATTGTGGCAATGTAAGGACTCTAAGCTTATGACACATTTAACTTCCCTCCCCAAGCTCTGCCTGCTTTTCTCCTACATCAAGCAGTTAAAGCAACCCTAGGTGCTGGCTCTTCGGAAAGCAACTACTGTAATTTGTCAAAACAAAATTAAGCTTAATTTATATTAGGATCAGATGTGTACTACTACTATGCTAGCGGAAAAATACATCTCCACTGTCTAGATATTCTGAATTACAAAATAGAGAAAAGGCATAATAGTGATGAAACTTCAGTGCTCATCCTTTAGGGAGTGCCAACAATTATTGCCATAATTTCCCACAAGAACCTGATAGTAGGAACATGTTTGCAGCAACACCTCAATGTCAGAACTCAACCATCCTTACTTTCAAGGGTTTGAATCATCATAGTTTTACAGGGATCTTTTATGAGGATTATAAATAATCGCAGTTTTATCTCTAGAGGTAAAAGCCCAATGAATTCTGTTTAGGCACTAACAACCTTCTACAAAAAATGGCATCCATTAGATAAATATGGGAAAGACTATAATGATCGTGGGTTGTGTTATTCTCTTTTGTTAGTGAGATTTTCAGAGAGGAAGATTTTTTTTTTTACAGGAAAAATAAATAACTGTTGGTTAAACAATCATTTGTAGACATTTCTGTCTTCTTTTTTAAGAAGAGAGACAAATGCGAATTTCTTATAATTACCATGCTTTTCTGTACCATTATTGTTACAGGCAAAAATGATATTTTTGGAGAGATGGTCCATCTTTATGCAAAACCAGGAAAGTCAAATGCCGATGTGAGAGCACTAACCTACTGTGACTTACATAAAATCCAGCGAGAAGACTTATTAGAAGTTTTGGATATGTATCCTGAATTTTCAGACCTGTTTCTCACCAATTTAGAACTCACTTTCAACTTGAGACACGAAAATGCAAAAGTATGTTAATTACAGTGTTTGGATATCCTTTCATTTCCCAATAAAAATGAAGGTTTTCTTTTTATTCTGTTCAGTCCTGTCCAAACCCTGCAGTTTTCTTGGCAAGGTTTTCAGAAGGGGTTTGCTTCCTTTCTAGCTTGATGAAATTAAGGCAAAAACAACGTTTACATATTGTCTAGAAAAGAGGTGTCAAACTCGATTTCATTGAAGGCTGCTGTTATGTTTGACCATGGGAAGGGCATGGCCAGCTCAACATCATTTGTGTTGGAGACACCTGTGGTAGCCCAGGCAGGGCCGGAGGGATCCTCCTGCAACCCTAACCCACCCAAACTCCATTTTTGCTGGCAGAAGCACCACAGGACGGTTCGCTGTTTCCAGGGTGGCTCCGTGGGCCAGATCTAAGCACCCTGTGGGCAGGATCCGCCCTCTGGGCCTTGAGTTTGATACCCCTGGTCCAGAAAGATAAGAAAGAAAGAAAAATATGTTCTGTCACCATAATAAAAATTGATGATGAAAGATAAATATTAGCAAAGAAAAAAACCCTAGTAAAATAATTTCCTTTTGCATTGCTTATTTATTTTCATGATAAGGGATGAGAGCATGAAGAACATGCTGCTTGATCGCAGATATATTGATCATAGATACATACATAGATTGATACATAGAAACAGGTAGGAAAAGGCAGTTATGCAGTATATTAATATCCAGCAGAGAAAAGAACAGCAATTCTATTACATGACATATTTAGAAACTAAGCACATCGTAAATAAGATTATCCATGCCTCAATTTTTTGAAGTAATGTACCCACAATCTGAAAGGCAATCTCAGTAAAGACAATGACTCTCTCTATCTCTCCCTATTCCTCTCTCTCCCTCTCTATTTATCTATAATGTAACATTACTACCTAAATTATTTTGGTTGGTAGCCATATATTTCCCGTTGCTTGTAGTCTCTGCTTCAGTCTGCATATAGTACATTTCTTCTTCTTTTCTGTTTCCATAATCATCTCAATTTCTAATCCCAATACAGGCTAGATCAGTGGTGGCAAACCTTTTTCGGCTCCCGTGCTGATAATTGCGTGCATGGTCATGTGCTCACGCTCACCTGCCAGCACCCAGAAGGCAATGCGTGCTGGCCCCCCACTCCCTGCACATGTGCGCACCATCCCTCTGCCGTGCACCATGAATCTCTGCACATGTGTGAACAATCCCCTTGCCACACACCACGCATCTGCACATGAGCATACAATCCCCTTGCCGTGTGTTGCTTGTCTGTGCATGTGCACGTGATTCCTCTGCCATGTGCCGTGCGTCTCTGGGCATGCGTGTGCAATCCCCTTGCCATGCCTCACTTGTCTGTGCATGCGCATGCGATCACCCCCCTGCATGCCACGCATCTCTACACATGCGTGCATGATCACCCCCTGTGCACCATCCATCTGTGCATGCATGCGCAGGTGCCACGCATCTCTGCACATGAATGTGTGATCTCTGCATATGCCTCGCGTCTCTGTGCATGCGCACATGTCTTCCGTGCACTCCCTGCCCTCCCCGTGCATGCGCACCAGATACCCGACAATCAGCTGTCAGGCATCGTTGTGCATGTATGCGCAATGGAGCTTTTCCAGGCGAGCTCTTGCATGCCAGGGGAAATGGCTCTGCATGCCACTTCCAGAACATGTGCCATAGGTTTGCTGTCATGGGGCTGGATGTTTCTGCACTGCCTATCCATGCAACATAGTACCTTAGACGTTGCAGGAGGTCAAATTAGGATTCCAATAAATAGCAAAATGTTAAGCACTCTTTGGCTGTTTTTCCTTAAACACCCACAATTTAAACAGCTTCTGCTCATATATAATGTTTTTTTTTTCATTCCTTGCTCCCTGACATCTTTACTTTTATCAACCCTTGGGACCCAGTTGGATAGAACCTCTTGAGTTGTTCCCAGGGGTAGGATCCGACAGGGTTAACTACAGTTCGGTCATTTACGAGATTCGGTGATTTACTATGTGCTTCCCTGCACTCTGCCTGGGGCTCGCCTGTAAATCGTCATCAGCATGCTGTGTGCAGAGAAGCAGCCTTTCAAAAAGGCCTTTTTTCCTGCTTTTTTAACTGCAGCTGTGCCTCGCACGACAGCTGAAGTTGAAAAAAATCAGGAAATAAAGGTCAGGTGGGCAAAAACATTAGCAGACATAGAACCGGTTCTATGTCTGCTGCTCTTCAGAGCTACCGGTTGTGACCAAGCTGAGAATCAGAAAACCTTCCACTGAATAGGCTTCATGTAACCAGTTCTTGGCACTCAACCCTGCATTTAACCAGAAAGAAAAAAAAAATGTCAAAATATTTTTTCTTCAGTGAATTAAGGAATTGCAAAGAAAAGGCTTTGGTCCCCCCCCCACGTGACCGGGACCCAGACCCGGAGTGGAATTGGAATTGAAGAAGGGTACCGGAGGCAATTAGAGGAGTAGAAATTATGAAGAGCAATTTAAGCAATTTGCTGTGTTTAGCTGTGAGAAAAGCCAATTGAGAAGAGGTATGATAGTACTCTTCTAATGTGATGTCACACAGAAGATCAAGGCCTTTCTTTTTATCTCAGCATGCAGGATGCAAAAACGTTTAATTTGCATTACAGAAAAAGCATATTCCAGAAGACTGTTGCAAAATGGTACCTAGCAGTAAAAGCAGGCTGACAGTGGAACCAATGACCTAGAAATAGATAATCTCCCCTTCATTAGATTCATTCAGGCAAATACTAGTCAGCCATGTATTGAGGATGAGTCCTGTATACTACGGTATATTCTTGAGAATCTAACAGGCCCCTTCTAATTCTACAAATCACAGAAAGATTCTAGGGAGGAAGAAAGTGCTAACTTTTCTTTTAGTCTCCAAACAAGGGGAAGAATATAAAGAATTGTAAGGCTCATGTCAATCTAAAAAAAAAAAAAGTAGAGTGAATTTACAATATAAATGCAAACGACATGATGAATGAAGGTCTCATAAAGTGAGAGTTCAATTACATATCTTTTTAAAAACCCATTATTGAGGAGCACTTAACTAGACCTAGTTAAATCTGTAGAGTAACAGGGGAACATTACAATTTTGTCAGACCAAAAAGTTAGGTTAAACAGAAGCTCAATAACCATTTTGTACATCCGTTTTCTCCAATGTGGGTTCTGTCCATATCTTTAAACAAACGTTTCTAAAATTCTCAGCATTTCCTTAGTTGGGTAGGATGTAGATGTAGAAATGTTGTTTGAGTTTGAGAAATGCTGATCTAGAGAATATCTACATTAGGCAAAACTGCTATAAATTGTAATCGGTGTTTTACTGAGCAGTGGGTTTACTAAATACATGGGGATGACTTATTCTCCAAAACACCTGAGGGTAGGACAAGCAGCAATAAGTGGAAGCTCACTAAAGAGAGATCCAATCTGGACTAAGGAGAAATTTCCTGTCAAGGAGATTATAAATATTTTAAGATATATAAGACCCTTAATCGATGGATGTTTTCAAGAAAAGATTGGACAACCGTTTGTCAAGCATGGTATAAGGCCGGGGTCTTCAAACTTGACAGCTTTAAGATTTGTTAACTTCAACTCCCAGAATTCCTCCTCCACTCATGTTAGCTGAGGAATTCTGGGAGTTGAAGTCCACAAGTCTTAAAGCTGTCAAGTTTGAAGACCCTTGGTATAAGGGCTCCTATCTTGGACAGAATGTTAGACTAGAATACCACCAAAGTGCATTTCAGCCCTACGATTCTATGACTTATCAAGATAATGGCACCTATAGAGCTAGTATAATGTAGTGGTTAGAAACTGGGAGAGTTAACTTGCGCAAAAGGCAGCTAGTGACCTTGGGCCAGTCATTCTATCTCAGCCCTAGAAAGGAGGCAAGGGCAAACCACACTAAACTTCTCTAAGAACTTTTGCCTACATCTTTCCTGTATTGAGAAGACAGATGTGATCAGTCTTGCTTTCTATCTTCTGTTCTCTTTTTGTTTTCTTGTTCTATTCTGTTTCTGTTTAGTGAAAAATGACTATGCATATCTCAGAAATTATCGACAAAGAGCAGAAATAATTATAAGAAGAAATGGCACTTACCAAGATAAAAGCTGCTTTTTCAGCTATGAAAGTCACATCTCTGTCATTGGCTCAATGATAGAAGGAAAAATTAGACAGAGACAAAAGACCATATAATTTTATCTGCTTTATTGCTATGTAGATCAACTTTTATTACTGTTATTGTGTAATTAAACATAGCTAATTATAATTTACTACTGCATTACTGTCTGAAGTAATAAACAATCTATAAGAGGTTGTTTTCCATTTTTTCTTCACTGGCTTATTTCTGAGAACATTCTGTTTTAAAAAGAATAAACAACTTTAAATAGTAATTCAGAGAACAAGATGTAAAGGGGACTTTAATTAACATTCTAGTGCTTATATCAACATTCTTTTTTTAAAAGAGACACCTCCTCTTCAATATTACACAGACATCTAATATAAATTGTGAGTCTTACTCAGAAAAGGAATTACTACTATTAGTTTTTTTTTTGTTTTGCATATAGACAAAATATTGGGCATTGGAATGTTCTATTCTTCCTAGGAGAAATAGGAGACAAACCATCCCTCTAAATTCTCCATACTCTATTCTTTGTGGAGGCTGGGAAAACCTGACCCTCCAACAGTGCAGAACCATACCTGGTGCCAAGGCTACTTTCCTTCCCCACTTTCTAGGATCAATAGCTCCCCATGGTTCTAAAACTTTCTGTCTATAGAAGTAAGTTTTCCACCTATGGACAGTAAAGATCTGGATCCATCTCAAAGTAAACTAATGAAGAGTTGTAAATAAATAAAGTCAAATGTCTCTAATCTATCATATACTGTATGGACATCTTCTTTTTCAAGGCTGATCTTGCAATAAGGCGACAGACCACAAGTGATTCGGATGGAGACAATGGTAAACTCCGAAGAAGGAACTTGTCTTTTGAAAGTGACATGGATAAAGGTAAGGATGTCTTTATATACTAAATGATGTTTTTTGAAAGGATAATCACATAAACCTATACTAAATTTGTCTTAAGCCTCAGAGGTCATTGTAGTGTGCTCAAACATCTTAGTACACAGATAGAACCAATATCTTTTCATCTGGCAAAAAATGCCTATTTGACTTACATTTCTTTTACTGCATTTCCATATACATTTACTTGGGAATAACTCCCATTGGATTCAGTGGTGATTATTGCTTAGTAGACATGTGCAATTTCAAGGTTAATGAAATTAAACAGTTAGGGCTTTCCCCTTATTGCCCTATAAATCCTAATTGGATGCATTTCTGAAAGATTGATACAGTATAAAACATGTTTTCCAAGTTGCCTGTATCCTATACAAAAAACTTTTACCTCAGTATCTTATTGTTGATAAGTACCGTGTTATCTGTTTCATCAAACGACCTCTCTAAAGCATGAAGCCAAAAGAAAAGAGGCAACAAAATCTTTCAAGAAAATGCCTTCATAAACTATTTAAAGTCCTCTTCCCTCCCCCCCCCCCACCACCAATTGAGAAATTGTTGACCAAGATTATGTCCCTGGGTGACCTTCAGTAACTAATAAATATTAAAACATGCTGAAAAAGAGAAAGTAACTTTCTGGCCTTTATCCATTATGAATTTTTAATAGAATTTTTTTCAGGATGCCACATAAATTACTGCTATGACTTCACTTCTCCAAGGGCTACACTGCTGATGTACTAAGAACACTAGAAGTCAGCAAAAATTAACTTGACTCCTGACTTTCCCATCTGTAAAGGGAAAGACATGTTTCATTTGTAAAACAAACAAATAAACAGTTACGAAACTATGAAGACCCTGTTGGAACAAGAGCTATATCTCCACTATTTTATGGGAAGCAATCCTTCACTTCCGTTTCAGAGAATACATAAATACCAAAAATGCTTTTACTGTCTCTGCCTCCAGGAAATTCAGTCTATTCTTATGTTGGTTTTTGTCTACTAAGCCATGTCCAGTACAAACGGAAGTACTTTACATCTAGACCAATTTTCATCATTTTAGATTCTATCAGAATGGGGTATCACATAATATAACCAGGTGTTGGTTTTAACCTATAAAATCCTTTATAGTTTGGTGCTCAGATACATGCAGGATTTTCTGCTCCATTCAATGTTGGCCAGACTGATTAGATCAACCAGGCATTTGGGACTTTCAGAAGGTTTTGGGGCACTGGTGGGATTCAATTTTTTTTTAAACTACCGGTTCTGTGGGCGTGGCGTGGTTGGCATGGCAGGGGAAGGATACTGTAAAATCTCCAGTCAGAGGGGGTATTTGCCGGTTCTCCGAACCACTCAAAATTTCCACTACCGGTTCTCTAGAACTGGTCAGAACCTGCTGAATACCACCTCCGTTTTGGGGGCTGAGACAAGGCAGCATGCTGAAATAGCCATCTTGTAGAGGGCAAACTAGCTCCCTCTTTGTTGTAAACTGTTGAAGACTGAGTTGTTCCATAGAGCTGACTTGATATTGCCATTACAGCTCTTCTTTATCTTTATTCCTGTCTTATTTTATATGCTTTTACCTTTGCATGATTGTATTATAATTCTGTTTATCTTTCCACTGTGGATAGTTTAATTTGTAACTTTTCTGCATAAGCCACCAAGAGTCTTTTTGATTGCAGCATGGAATCAATCAATCAGTCAATCAATCAAATCCACAGGAACAAGCAAACAGCATATTAAAACTAAAATATACTTGGTTAAATAAAATGTTTGTCCCTTGAAAGAGAGCAATGTTGACTTAAGAGAAAGCTCTTTGTCCAGGGGCTTTCCCCCCTTTTAAGTGATCTTGGTAATCCTGAGAGAAGTTATTTATTTGTTCAATTCATGTAGCCATCATGTAGCCGATGTATGCTGCTGCCCATATTAGGGTAAAATGATCCTAGGTAGTGAACCATCAGATACGGAAATTATAAATTATACAAGGTTATAAAATAAATTCTCTCATGCATCACCAACCTTATATCACTGTCCTCCCAAATCACAATGCTGGCTGTACCTCCCATCTTGGCCCAAGGCCTGAGGGAAAAACCAGGTGTTAACACCTTCCAGAGTATAGGGAACATCTGGATCTCAGACATCATGTAATGTTATTCAGCCAGTCAGTCATTTTTAATTTTATAATGGAGCAGATCCTTGACCCAAGAGGCTTTTAAATCTTTTTTAAAAATGACACAAAGGGGATCGCAAAAATACAGAATTACTTAGAAGGGAAGACTTTGTGATTGTGTCAATGAACAGCATTTAGATTTAATTAGTTAAAACAGATATATGCATTTTCCTTCCACTCCTGTGATACCCTTGTTATGAGGTCTTTTTTTTTTCTTTTTAAATATCAGAAGTTGAAGAGGGGTAGTATCTCTTTGAAATCTTAGCTTTTTTTCTCACTGCAGTAGTTTCTATAGCAACTGTCTCTACATTGGCTTCATACAAAACATTGATAATGCATATTTCCTTTTATCCTTTACCTCTAGTACCTGGGCCACTTAATTTTCCAAGGATAAGACAATTAATTCAGCATTGCAGATTTTCTTCATAAGAAATGTTTGTTCAGCATTAAAAGAAGGGTATAAAAAATCTTAATAAAACATATTTCACAAAAGAAATATTATTTCCAATATTAGCAATAGTATAGTTTCTCATATTTCATGTACCATTCAGCTTGTTCTTAATTAAATTATACTAACTTTTCATTAAAGGGATTTTATTTGCTTTGGGTGTTTTATCCTATAGAGTATCTCAGATAGCATCATTTTTTAAAAATAAGTAACTTTCTATTTCTTGATACAGAACTTGAAGGACCAGGTTAGGGATTGAGTTTCCTAAAGAATATTTATAAGGTTACTAAAAGTCAACACCAGCTTGACTGGTACATAATCAGCCAATCAGTTCCTTTATATATGGTTCTAGGGGGAGTACTGAGTATTGAAGAACAGAAAATAAACGAAGATTTCAGGGAAATAGTGAATTAGTAAAAATGCTATAATATTTTTTCCTATAATAATACTTTCTCTTCAACTTTAGTAGTAGTAATCCCAATTGGTGCTCTTCTTCATAGAATTGTATTACTGGTTGGTTTTTATGATGTGTTTTTTTAATACCATCCATAATCATATTGTGTAAGATGGACAGCTGAATGAATGAATGAATGAATGAATGAATGAATGAATGAATGAATGAATGAATATGTACTGATGATCTCTAACATATTCCATATTCAGTCTCCTTTGATTGGGATGAATCAGGACTTATCAGTATGAAGATAAACACGAGTCTGCCCTAAAATATTTTCTCCTAAACATATTGTAGATCTGTTGCTTAAAAGTTGGGTAGATAAGTAGACAACCAATGGTAGTATTCTAAGTTACCAGTGACATCTACATGCTTTAACAGCAATGATAAAGTGGAAACATGCTATTAAAACCTGCCCATAGGAAACTAATTAAGGTAGGCATTTCAAAGCAGAGAATGCAATAATTTGCTATTGCATACCTGCTGACCATAATTAAGGAGGAAAATGTAGGTCAGGTATTGTCTTGATCACAAAATGACTGTGATAATCCTTTTCCAGCAGGGCTGGCCATACTGTTAGGCAGAATGAGGTTGATAGCTGAAGTAGTAAAATTGGGGGATAATGAAATGGTTATTTTTTAAATGAATTAATAACAATGTTTTTAGTATCAGGGATGATACAAGTTATTGTAGCAATTACAATTTGAAACAAATTATCCTGGATCATCCAATTGCAATTCTTGGAATTTATTAGACAAAGATTTTCTATTAGACATAGCAGCAAGCCTTGTGAAATCACAAATTTAAACTATAACTATCCAGCTGGATTATTTGTTTCAGTCCTCAGCTGCACAGAGATTGACAAAATTAGATATTGATAAGTATATTACAAAGTAGATATTTTCGTAAATAAGGGAGAAATGATTGGTTTATGTTTGGGGATAAAAAAACTGATTATAAATTGAAGAATTTTAAGGCTGATATTCTATTCATATTTGCAGGGTTATCTATTTGTGTTTAAAAATTACCATATATAGAGAGCATAAAGCTGGTTCAAATCATGTTATTTTAAATAGAGGAAAAGGATATACTATGAATTGGGAATATTATCCATATTTGCATTAAATACTCCCTCTAGGCTCTAAATACCATCATTCCTAGACTCTCACAAGTGTGTTTAAAAAAAATCTCTTCACTTTCAACAACAGAGTTGATTTGAAAATTTACATTATTGTGTATGAGGAGGTAAACAAAGATTCTAAACCCAAGGAAGCCAAAAGAAAAAAAAATCAGCCCAATATATTAGTGTCCCAATTTCAATCTAGATCCTGCATATTGTTTGCTAATTGAAATGGATATGGTACCATTATTAAGCTGCTATAGACATTCAAAATAAGCCATTCTCGCTCTCTTTTTTTAAAGTCATGTTTCTTTCCTAGGAATATTTAGAAACGTGTTTTTTTTAAATCAGAATGTATTAAGTGCTGTGGAAGAAGATGACTAATCCTGTATGCAAATAAAATTTATTCTCATTTGTACTCACCATCATTATTATTTTTTTAAAAAGTCAGCCATGCTCCTTGGGACTAGAGAGGAATCTCAGGATCTGCTTGAGGAAATAGATGTAAATCCTACAGGCATGTACTATAAAATGTTACTATAATAATGTTACTGAAGTAACATTATTCTCTGAACAGAACAAACTTGCTAAATGGTATCATAATGTATAGTACTCCCCACTTCCCCATGGACAAGAATAAATAGCACCAATCTGATCATTTCTTTTCTCACAGGTTATGACAAAGAAGATGAGAGTTCTATGGACAACAACCAGCATTGTCAGGCCATTGAGAAACATTATGTGGAAAAGAGAAGCAGGTCATCATCTTTTGTGTCATCTACAGATGATGAGCAGAAACCTTTGTTTTCTGAGAGCCTAGGCTACCCAGCTGGACCAGGCAAGGCTGCAGCGTTGGATTTTGAGGAAATAGTGAATGCAACGGAAAGAATCCAAAGTGATCGGCGAAGTCACTCCTGTAAAGGTATACCCAGCAAAGTCTTTTGCCAAATCTGCATTCAGGTTTAAGAAGTCACGGGACATGGTTAGAGCAGTCAGACTTTTAACCTTGTAACCAAACATCTCCTTGAAAATAGCGTGTGAGATTAAGTTTATCACATTTCAGTAGTTAATTTCTTCAAGCCTTACAGCAGAGGTGTCAAACTCACATTATCATGGGATCATCACGTGACATATTGGGACTTTTCCCCCCTTTGCTAAACCGGGCCTAGGTGTGGCCAGTACATGACGCATCTGGCCTGTGGACCAGGAGTTTGACAGCCCTGACATGGTATTCTCTTCAATAGAGCAAGGCAGAATGGTCATCCTTAAGTTGACCGTATAACTCCCAACAGCAAAGGGTTGGGGTTTTTATCTCTTTGGTATATACAAAAGATGAGCAGCATAGAGGTGAAAACACTTGCCTCCCAGTTGAAAGGTTGAGAGTTCAATTCTAATTAGTGATTGATGTTTTTCTCCGAGGGCGCAAAGAACTGTGAACTCTGCATAGGCATAAGGAAGGGCATCCAGCCAGTAAACGCTCAGCTTCATCCAGTTCCCCCAACTCTACCCCAAATTAAGGGATTACAGGAAGCGTTATTTATATATACAAAAGATTCAAAAATTGGCTAAAAGCTATAGAGCAAACAAAAAAAAAAAAAAAAGAGAAGAAAACTATCCTATCTTAACAAATCTGCCACATTAAAAAAGCTTATTTGAACCAAGACATCATATTTAATATTCCGAATCCTTCCAAGGTGGGTAAAATGAGAACCCAGATTGTTAGGGATAATATGCTGATTCTGTAAACCATTTAGGAGAGGGCTGTAAAACACTGTGAAGCGATATATAAGTCTAGGTGCTATGCTATTCAAAGCCAGCTTTTCGGTCAGTGGGTTATAGCTGAACCACATAAGATAAGAAACCATAGAAAACTATCTGGCCATAAAGTGTAATATAGTACAAAGATTGGAACTTCCCGTATAATGCAGCTTCTCAAACATTTCTGGTATTACCTTGGTGAGTTTGTTCAAGAAGCTAAGATTAGACTAATCTGATTGCAGAAGTCTGATGTCTTGTTTCATTTGGTGCTGAGTCTTCAGTTTCTGAAATTATCCTGTTCCTGTGAAGCCTGATATCTTGCTAGCTCTGACCCAAATTAATGACAGCTGTATTGCTCCACCTGTTGGGAAGGAATCATGATACCATCTCATTGTATAAACTAGCCATTGTGCTGCTGTTGTTTTAAGAAATGATAGAATTGAGTCATAAGTAGTCATGGGTTGCTGTTTTTTCACTCTGAATTAAGCGGGAGATGCTCAAATATTGCAATTTAGGTTTCAGATGCCATTCCAAATTTCAGTATGTAGCAAACATTTACCACGTAAGATCAGCACCGAATAAATTTAGCCTTATTATTAATCAGACATATAAATTATCTCCCAGCTATCTCACCATGGCATTTTATTGCCAGAACTTTAAGACTGTTGATTAGGAATAACTGAAATGCATGAAGATATGCAACACTTCAAGAGTTCTGTCATTGCAATATTTCTACACATCACAATTGATTTGTTGATTTCTCTCCTTGCATGAATATTTCTGCATAAAAAACTTCAGTTTTTAATCCCATATCATTTTATCAAATATCAGGTTACATCAGACCTGGGCATTTTGTGGCCTGCTAGGGCCATGTCCAGACCTTTGACTATCTTTGTCCAGCCTGCATGGATTGCTTTTATTTTGAAGGCAATGGCTTTTATTTTGAAGGCAACTGCTATTTTTTCCCACAATTTTTGTATGTGCATGTGTATGTGTGCCTATGTACCTTCACAACCCTATTGTTCAGCTCTCCACAGCAGTCTCAGTTTCTCTTGGGAAAATTAATTGCCCACCTCTGAGCTACGGAGAGAAAGAGAAAGAGAGAGCCAATAATGTCATTCATCTACCCATAAATTCCCGGTGACTCCGACCCTTGTAAATACCACTAATATATATTTGCAATTTGGAAGCTCACCTTTTTCCCTTTTGGTTGCTAGAAATATATCTCGCAGCTATGGCAACACTTTCCAAGGCAACCTAGCAAAACAATCTTCTCTGGGCTATATTTAGCTAATTTCAGGAGTGTTTTTACTGTGGTCACACACAAACCCAAATAAAATTTCCTTATTCTTTGTTTGGGACACTTAAGAAGTAATTGTCTTTTCTCGTTTCTTTTTGTGTGTGTCTGCCTGCTTTTAATAATGTTCCATCTAATCAGCAGCATTCTCATTTGTTCTTGTTAACTGAATTAATTAACAAAATGTGGATGTTTTCTAACCGTATGTGTATACAGTGTAATGATATATGCGTATGCTGATAAATATTATGCTGATAGGTTTCTCAGTTTTAGTGATTGTGGTGGGGAAAAGCCTAATGATGTGATACCTCATTGTTAATATCCAGTGTAAGGAGTGATATTGGCATTACAGTGGATATTTTCTCCTCACGATGGAAAACTGGGTCTGCATTAATGTGAACTTGCCTGAACTCTCCAAACAGTTTCAGAGGCCTTTGCAAAAAGAAAAAAAAAAGCTTGCCAGAAAAATGAATCGAACTGGTGAACTCCTGCCATAGTGCCAGCTCTATTATTAAAAAAAGTGCCTGCTTTTGATTTGTGTACCTGAAACTCCATAATTGCTTTTAAAAAGCTCCAAAAGACCTGGTTGTTTATAGTTACTTTACTTGTTTTAGAACAGTCCATGAAGCTAACTGGTTTTTCGATGACATGGCTTCCACTTCTTGACCATAGATGGTAGCAAATAATATTTTTTTTTGCATCTTTTGATGCTATCTACCATAGGAGTTATTCGAATATTTGCAGATCAGCTAGGATCAGCTCTTGCTGATGTTTGATCTTGTTGGGAATTTTTTTATTTTAGTCTTGTTTTTCATTTGTTTTCTGATGATATTTTTAAGGTGTGAAGAGAACAGAAGGAAGAGGCTGTGCACCTTGAGAGCTCATATGTAAATATTTATATAAAGAAACCAGTTTTTTTAAAGTATAAATAAAGTACTTTTATTGAATAAAAGCAAAAGCAACCCTAGGAAATTACAGTCTGTAGAAAGGAGTGCAACAAAGAGTATGGTTGGGTTTTGTTTGGGGAATTTCAAAATTTCCTTCCTTGTACTTCTACTTTTCTTCCTGAAAATGAAAATAATTCAAAGGAATTGATTATGAGTGAAAACGATAAATAGAGCAAAAGTTATTATTTTCCATCTATTTTTTGAGGCTGAAAATTGCATTGTTGGGCAACTGCTGTTTATCAATCACTAACCTAGGAAGACATATCAGTGAATATCTGACTATTTTTCAGATTTCCCCCAATGAACACACAGTGTGCCCTGCTTCCTGTAGGGTCTATAGGTGCTTCTTCTGTAGTACTGTCACCCTACAAGGTAGACCAGACCGGGGTGGGATTCTACCTGTTCACAGCTATTCGGTAGAACCGGTTGTTAACATTCTAAGCAGTTTGGAGAACCAGTTGTTAGAAGAAATTACTGGCCTAATCCTGTAAGGAAGGCAGGAAGGAAACATTCTGGTGTTGCTTACAGAAACTGCCTCTCCATTAACCCTTATTACATTCTTGACAGGATTAGACTTCCTGTCTCAGGAACGTCACTGGAGTTTTCTTTCCCTCTTTTGCTGGTAATTTGCTTGTGTGGAGTGACCATTCAAAGTTACAATGGCACTGAAAAAAGTGACTTATGACCATTTTTCACACTTACAGCTGTTGCAACATCCCCACAGTCATGAGAGGCCAGGCGAGGAGATGCGTGCCTCGATGTGAGTGATATTGAGTTGGCCACACCCAGCCAATAACATGACCACCAAGCCATGTCCACCCAGTCATATGACCACCAAGCCACGCCCACCACCTAAGCCACACCCATAGAACCAGTTGTTAAAAATTTGAATCCCACCCCTGAACAAGACTAAGAAACAAATGCCATATAAGTTAGGACTATTTTTACTGTAATAAAATTTGGCAAGTCTGAATGTGTTTCTCTCTCCCTCACTTTATCTTCATATAAACTAAGGTGCTTGTCTGAAACATTTTCTCAAATTAGTTTTTTTTTTTTGAACCAGCTCAATTTCTGTTTATTGTCTTGGTAGCAATAATTGTCCTTCACAGTCATTCCTTATTACCTTTGCTTGCAAATGTATTCAAAAGTCCTTGTAGCAGCATTGCTCAAGTTCAGGGGTGTCAAACTCAAGGCCCACAGGTGGATCTGGCCCGTGATGCCACCCTGAAAACAGAGAAGGACTGGCCCACGGTGCCTCTGCCAACAGAGCCTGGGAGCCTCCTGGGTTCCTTTTTATTGACAGGGGGTTGCAGGAAGCCATCACAGCCGGAAACAGTGCTCAGGAGCCCATTTTCTCTGCCAGAGTATATGGGGCCATCACAGGTGCCTCTGACAGGAGTGACGTTGAACTGGCCACGCCTACCTTGGACCCCACTAGGTCAAAATGGTGCGGCCCTCAATGAAATCGAGTTTGACATTCCTGCTCAAGATTATGTGGCTATTCAGGCACTCTTGGCTCAGGTGCTTTTATCATCAGCTGCTTTTTCTGCAGAGCCCTCTATACAGCAACACTGTAGGAGAATAATCTGATCCAGACTCCCACCTCAATTAGCCACTAACATCTGGATATTTAATCCCAAAGCAGTTATTCTGGTTCTCACTGTCTGTCTTCCTTAACTAGCTCCAGCATCTCTATCAATAAACTTGCTCAGACTCACTGAAAATGTCTTATGCTCAGAGAGCATGAAAACAAATATTCTCCTGGAACTATAGTTACAGTGGTAGTCTGTGCATTCACACAATCCATCCACTTTCCCCGCATCAAATGCCTACCATGGCAAGGAATCTGAGATGCTGTGAGGATCTGTGCCATTCAGAGGGAACAAGGCAGGAAATAAACCCAGGAGTATATGAATAAGGGATTGCATTTTCCTTTTCAAAACTTGCTTTAGCTCTACAAAATTCTAAGAGTGGCTTCTGCACAGAGAAATTAGCCTTATGTGTGAGTGTGTTGGTGGCAAATGAAAGACTACAGTAACAGATAAGCAGCCTCTTCGTATTGCAAGGATTGGAAATATAAGAAACAGACATAAAATAGTATCTGCATTAGGCTAACCTTCACTCTCGTTCACCGTTTTGACTGGCAGATGTCAGGGACAGACGAACCTGGGAGGAAGAGCAGAGCAGAAGTCACCAAGAATCATCCTGTCCATCCGCATTACCTCATGTCACCTGGGGAATCTCTGAAACAGAAAGTGACATCAACTATGGTGAAGTGGAGCAGAGGCTGGATCTACTTCAGGACCAACTCAGCAGGTAACTCAAGAGCATGAAGGAAAAAAAAAGCGAAGCTGGATTTTCAATAGCTTTGATTTTGACAGCAATGTTGACATTTCTCTTTTTTATAAACTAGATTCATGCCACTGAATAATATAACCCTGTTATGTAGAGTCAAACTGGGCCTGAGGATGAAGATAGGAAACATCCTCTGATGGCTACCAGTAGTTGAAGTAGTTTTTGTGCCTACAACACATTTGAACTGGGGACTTACTTCTTTATAGTGTGATCTTTTAGCTCCGTATCAGCACATAGTTTAACCTGACCTGTCATGTGTAGAGTTTTCCCAGCAAACAATCTATTGTTTTCACTGACACACACACACACACACACACACACACACACACACACCTATTTTTGCTCATTAAGCATCTTACCAAACCATGATGTATTTGGTCGGTATTAACTTCCGGAACTTTTTTATGGTGTGCTTTTTTAGGTCTCTGGTACTCCATGGAATTCCTCTACTGTTCAGTAAGCTGTCGAAGATCACTTTGGTGCTTTTTGTAACTCTTGATTTGTTTCCAGGTCTATCAGTGAGGAGCAAAACTTGTGTCCTAGTTAAATTTTTCTCAGTTAAAGTCCCACTTTACCCACATTCCTTGGGAATAAAAAAAATATAGCATATCTACAGTGATCTCACCTATTAACTTCATCAAAAACTAGGACAAAACTTGGACAGCTGCTAGTTCAAGGAGCTTCTGAAAGATCCCGAATTAGAAAGTAAAGTTTGGTTCATTATTCTGAAGTGTTCTTGGCTGAGTCAAGGAAATATACCCAAGCTTTATAGAGGAATTAAATAAACATTTTTATGGAAACTAAGACCAGTTCTATGCTTCAGTTGAATGGTTCGGTGATCTAACATTGTATTAGAGGTCCCTAATTGGGCTGTGGTTTCAAATGTGTATGCTTTCACTTTTTAAAAAACATTTGAAATAAAGATTGTGGAAAATGCAGCTAGCAAAAGACAACAAAAAATAGATTTTCCAAGTTAACAGCAGTGCACTCAAAGGCTTTCAGGAACTTGTTAGGGGAAGTCAGGGAATACGTAAATCAAACTGTTACAAATGAATGAAATTAAAGCTGGTTTTTGCTACATTGGTTGACAGGGTTATTGAGGTAGAAAACCTATTGACCAGCATACATTCATTGTGAATTCTTGGCAGTATAAAGTGACAGTGAATCCAAGAGAGAGTATAGCAACATGTTTGTGAGTGTACACCAATAACATCTGTACAGCAGATTTAAAAAAAAAAATCCTTCAAAGAAAAGAAGTCACGGGAATATCAGGAAAGGACAGAGTGGGAGGGAGTGGTTAACAAATATTCCTGTCAACATAAATAAGATTTGTTCACCCTGCCATTTTTCTGTTGTACCTGCCCCTCACTGGGATTATCCCTTCAAATTCTTACCAAGGAGGATTCAACTCTTGAGCTGAAAGATATCATTTTTTGTCAATCAGATCAATCACGTTTTGTTGATTATGAACACTATTATTTCAATTGTAATTTTATTCTTGAAAGCTGCCCTGAGTGCCATGAAGCAGTAGAGCAGAACGGAAATTTAAGTACATGCATTTACAATCAATTTATATGACACCCAATGTACACATTGGGTATTCAAACCAACAGATTAAAAACAATATAAAAGAAAAATAAGGTAACAAAGGCTGACCCGTCAAGCATCAAATCACCATAGATGGGCTCATCTGGCACGTGGCCCCTTCCTGGGGAAAACTCAAGCCCTTCAAGACCCATGGCCAATGCCCTCAGGACCGTCCAAATCTTACGGGGCAGGTACTATTCCAGAGGGCAAGTACTACAACAGAGCACGTCTCCTGGGTCCACCACATGATTCTGTTTTATAGAGGGGATACAAGCCATACCCACCCTGTTGGATCTCATGGGATGGATAGAATCAATAAGGGACAAGTACTCTACAAGTATAGGACTGTACCAAGAAGGGCTTTATAGGTAATAACCCGCACCTTAAGTTGTATCCAGGAGCCAAATAAGCATTGCAGACAGTCTAGCAACATCTGTGTATGGTTATTCTTTCTGTGGATGATTGCCATTTCATTCCATTTTGGAGTAATTAATGAGAAACCTATCACTGAGGGGTCCAACTATCACATGAAGAGCCAGTTTGGTCTAGTGGTTATTAAGGCATTAGTTCTAGTCCCACCTTAGGCATGAAAGCCAGCTGGGTGACCTTGGACCACTCACTCTCGGCCAAACCCTGTTAGCTTCTGGAGGAGATAGAAGGAGGAAGATGTATAGGCATGTTTGCACCTTCAGTTATTTGTACAAAATAAAAAGGGGGCAATAAATAAATATACCCATTAAATTTAATTGAAGGATTGTTCAGTTTCTGTTTGGAGAACTACGTTGCTGCCAAAGGGGGAAAAAAGTGGCTAAATATCTATTCCTGCTGTTCCAGATACTATTTATGAAACTTTTCAGGGCTTCAGAGGTTGCTTTGCTTCAACAAATACCCAATTGAAGCAGCTCTTTAAAGTGAAGCGCTGAATCGGAACAGGAGTCTATATCAGTGCATTAGGACTGGTGTGCTGCTTTGATCTTGACAATAAGAAAAATGCACATGCAAAAGACTTCTTTTTTTCTCCAGATCAAAACAGTCGATTGAAGCAAATCAGTCCACTTCAACGTTTTCATTTAGTCAAGCTGACTTGCTCTTTCGAATTATATTCCAGCCAACCTATGCACGTTTAATATATCCCTTTTGCAAAATATTGTATAGATTCAATTTCTTTTCTATATAATTTCTACTTTCCATTGTCTGTCATTGTCTAATGCAGGGGTGTCAGACTTGATTTCATTGAGGACCGCATCAGAGTTGTATTTGACCTAGGGGGCCAGGGGGCATGGCCAACTCGACATCACTCATGTCAGGGGCACCTGTGGTGGCCCAAATGCTCTGCTAGTGAAAACAAGCTGCCGAGCTTTGTTTTCGCTGACAGAGGCACTGCAGGCCGGCCCTTTACTGTTTCCAAGGTGGCCCCACAGGACAGATCTAAACACCCCATGGGCCAGATCAGGCCTCCGGGCCTTGAGTTTGACACTCCTGGTCTAATACATTGCTATAAGGACCATGCTTTTGGCATTGTTCAAATCTGAATAACTTGTCTGAAATGCAGACAATGCAGTCTGCCTGGTCAAATGGGCTTGGACTGGAAGAGTTCCAAGGTCCCTTCCAACTCGATTGTTCTGCTAAATATTTCTGTTAAGAATAAAAGATGCTGAATGCTCATATTGCCTAGTCTCGTGATGGCTCATGTGCCACAGGTGGCACGCAGAGCCATTTGTGTGGGCACGCGAGCCCCAGGTAAACTTACCTCACTGCGCATACACACACCTCCCAGCTGATTTTTGGCCTCCCAGAGGCTTGAGGGAAGCCGCTGCAGCCTTTGTAGGCCAAAAACCAGGCCCATTTCATCACTTCCTGTATTTCCGGAAATAACGGAAGTGACAAAAAGGGCCCATTTTTCAGCCTCCAAAGGCTGCAGAGGCTTCCTGAGCCTCTGGGAGGTTGAAAAAGGCCTCAAACGGGCCGAAAATCAGTTGGGAGGTACAGTGCAGGTAAGGGAGCAGTGAGGTGGGGGAATTGCACATGCATGCACAGGGGGCAGGACAAGCACACATTGCCTTCTGGGTGCTGGCATGCGAGCGCGCATGCGCACAATTTTAGGCACAGGAGCCCAAAAAGATTAGCCACTACTGGCCTAGTCCAATGTGTACTTGGATTGGCTTCAGAGAATTCAGAACATATCAGTTTCATCCAATTGATTAAAAAATTGGCTATTCTGGTCAAAATAATAATGTGGAACAATCCCCAGAAAAGTAGGAGGCATGATCAAATGTGTTTATTTTTAGCTTACTACCAATTGCATGAGCATCTAGCATATTTTGTCTATATTTCATAGCATCCAAATTAAATGTATCCAAGATCTATACGAAAAAAATTTGGAAACTTTTTTTTTTTTTACCAATCTACACATTTCTGGTAAATAAATACAGTAATGTTTTGTTGCTTTCTCAGCATAAGCAAAGTATCTGAAATTATTTGGAACTCTTTTATGCAGTCGATTAATAGAAAAGATAGTATTTTTTGAAACTGATTTAATTTTTTAAAAGGTACATTAATTGATATAATTAATTGAAAGCAATAAATGCAGATTAGCTTAACCATGAAGCTAGTAATAAAAAATTAAACAGGGAAAAGAATGTGGGGAAGCCTCAGTAAAAAATTGTCCTGTATGCGCAAAAAAAAAAATTGGTTGAATTAACTTAATTACATTTTGTTTAATTTGAACTTCTGCTGATTTATTAGAACAGGACATTCAAGCTCATGTAAATAGCTAATATCAGCTTCATTAACTATTTATTAAGAAATTTATTTGCCTGGAAACTAGAGATATTCTCTGCTCAGACTTTGTGGAGTTTCAGAAGTAGTAATTGCATCACAACACGTGTCAAAGTTGAATATACAGCCAAGAAGTCCTCCACATGAAATGAAACATGTTTTTAATTCTGGAAAAGCTTCTTATTTAGCACTGATCTCTAAAGTAATAATACATAGAAAAGAAGTGCCAGATATACAAACTAAATTTAAGAAAGGCAGAAGCAGCCCATTATCACATTGCTAGCATCTGAGGGATAATAGAAGAGACGAAAAGGTTTGTTTAAATACTATTTTTGCTATATTGATTACGCAGTGGCTTCTGATTGGATAGACCACAACAAATTATTGGATAGTCCTTAAAAAGATAAAAGTCTGGGTCAACTCCCTGCTTATTCAAGAATTTATATGGTGACCAGCCAACATAGTTAGAACAGAATATGAAATAGTTAAATGGGACAAAATTGGGAAAGGAATGACAAGACTGCGCACTGTTACCTTATTTAATTACTGGTATATGCAGAACGTATTGTGAGAAATGCTGCAATAGAAAAAAACGGAAAGTGAAATTAAAGTTGTGGGGGGGAAATAATGACAATACAAGCATAAATTTACAATAATCCTTTAAAAAAATATGGTAAACCCATCTTCGGTAAGAAGAACTCCATCTCATTTCTGTTGATAAAGAATCAATATGACACAGTTCTGAAGAGAAATACAAAAACTGCTAATTAATGAATAAGAAATCTTTATACATTTTCTCTTTTATATCTTAAAGAGATAATATATTATTTTGTTTAATTTATTTAAGTCCAAAAGGCGATAACTTGCTAGATTTCCTACCTTTTCCCAAACGCTGTTGTCTTATACAGAGTGTATGTGTGTTTTTAGAAACACAAAGCCTATTATTTTTATCTTTAATTGAAGCCGAAGACCTATAGCAATTCAAGTCATTAATGGAATGACCAGAGCAATAATAATTATCTTTTCATCCAAAAATCTAACTTTAGCCAGTTGGTTTTTTTGACGAAGTATATACAGTAACACAACCATGAATAAATACTTCAGTAGTGTCTCATACCAAAAATGGTGATATAGTCTATTTCCTGATAATATAACAACAAAAACTTTGGTTTCATTTCATTTAGCAAAATCTTTTTCAGCAAAGATCATTTAAAGAATGCATATAATTTTCATCAGAGAAACTTACAGCAGTACTTACAGGAGCATAGTCTAAAATTATAACATTATTTTTAATTACTAAATAACTTGTTTATATCACAGAATAGAAAAATAATAATCTATTAGAAAGGAATTCTTCCATTCAGAAGAAAATAAAGCACATTCCTGTTGAGAAAAACTAATAGAGTATGAAATATCCATGTAAAAGACATATATGTATTATTGTATAAACAACAATGTAAAATCACAGCTGACAGTTTTTGAGGTTGTGTTGGCCTTCATCACATCTAGTTATGTATTATTATGGTTGGTCACACAGTCACCCAAGTGTTTAGATTGGATTTGGCACTTGTACCTACCTATTGAGTCCATCCCAAGGACCTGGGATAGGGAGATATTGTTGTTTAATGATATTAAAGGTATCATTAAGCTGTTCCAAGTAAAGCTGTCTTTTGCGATTGACTAATAATAATGATTTTGTCAATGCCAGTAGCGTATAAGTGATGCTCTAGAAATTTGGGGATTGCACCCAAGGCACCTTTTACTATTGATACTACCTTTGCTTTCTTTTGCCAGAGTCATTCTACTTCTCTTTGGAGGTCTTTATATTTTGATGTTTTTCTCCAGTTCTTTATCTTCTCTTTTGTTGTTTTCAGGTACTGCCCCATCCACTATCCAAACTTTTTCTCTTTCCTATCAATATTTGTTAAATCTAGGGTGTTATGTGGTAGGTGCTTGTCTGTTCAAACATTAAAGTCCCAGAACACTTTAGCATCTTCATTTTCTATTATTTTGTCTATGTTATGTCCTACCAGTTCTTGCTTGCAGGCAATTGGTATTTGTTGTAATTGAAGGAGCCTTTTTTCAACAGAAACATAAAGTTATAAAATATTTTTTTAGTTGCCTCATTATTATAAAATGATTTCTGAATAAAACTGAATAATTTCAGAATACAGAAACTCATAACAGAAAATACAGAAACTTGATGAAGAGTTCAGGATTTTTCTCTCAAGCCATATTTTTCACATTATTAATATTTTTTTCATGCATTATCCTTAATATCACTGGAGAAAGCAATTATGTTGGCTAGAGTTAGTGGTAAAAGAAAACCAGAGCATAAAAAAACTCAAAGAAAGATTTCAAGATCTGAAGACGTGGAGGTCTTTCCCCTAGAATCGCCAAGAGTCGGACATGACTTTAATGGATAATATCATCATCACGTCCTTAATAAAATTAGGGAAACAAAATATTATAATATTTTTGTCCCCTACCCATGTGACTATGCATTTATATGGCCATATTTCATCTCACTGTTTGTGATGAACCTCATTGGTGGAACACTGAGGGGACCATTAGTTGTAATCTTATAGGAGAACCAAGACTTTCTAGATCAAACAAACTAACTGGACTTTTTCAGTTCCCTCCAGAATTCCTACAATCAATATGTTCACCTGGCAAAAGTGAGATCCCAGAAACATTTTATCCTTAATTATCTTTAGTAAGTTGGTTAGGGAATGCTGCATTCCTCCGGACATCCAGTCAAGATATTCTGTTCTTGGCTGCTTCAGAATTAATAGTCTTTCTATATTCTCTGCTCTTGAGAAGGGCGTTCATCACATCTGTCTTGGCAACTGCCAACATGCCTCTCAGTGAAAGTGCAAAAATGTTCTTGGCCACACTCCAGATAGGTAACCAATGAAGTCCCTCTGATAATCAAAGTATCCTGTAATCACCTGCTCCCAGTTCTAGTAATAGCCATTAACGTAGCAATTATCTGGATATAAACTGTAGAGGATCTATCTGACTGCAATGCCATCGTGGCCTGAAGACTGAAAGCTACTATAGAGACATCATTTTCTTACAACCATGGAAAACGTTTTCCTTAGGGCAAAGATTGGCTGGAACACGAAGTTCTGTAAAGAGCTATATGTGGCTAATGCAGCCTCATCTTCAAAGTCTTTACCCGGCTTCTTAACACATTTCACTTTTTTTGACCTGAGGTAACTTCTCAAAAGCAGATTTTGATGTCACACTGGGATACACTTTCCTCACTCAAGTTTTAGACTCTTTTCTGCTCCTAAAATGGATATTTGGATCCTGCCTCAAGACAAATCAGATTATTTCATCAAGATTTGTTACTGAGTAATGATAAAACTGATCAAATCTGTGCTATTTAATCCAATGCCTTTGTCTTAAAAGTCCAAGTAAGCAGTGGCCCTACCAGAATGTACAACTTAGAAAGAAGCTGTATATGTTTTAATGTCGGAATAGATACGCAAGCAGGAAAGAGGATACGTTAACATTGTAAGTTGGTATAAAATTGCTCTCTGAAGGCCCCCAAATAGAAAATCTGATGGTCTGGAACAGCCTTCAGTACAATGCTGCTTCTTTTATTAATACACCACATATTTATTAAGAAAAGAAAATTGGCAGTTTTCATTCTGAAAGTTTCTTCCACAATACTTTATCCTTAAAATTGTGTAAAAAGCTATCGAGGTCTAGAGGTATGCTTTGAAATGAGGTGACCTTGGAAGATGACACTTTTTTTTTTTGCATTTCATTTTATCAAAAGAATTTTTTAAAAACTGAAGTTAGGTGGACCAGAGGTGGTATTCAGCAGGTCCTGACCAGTTCTGGAGAACCAGTAGCAGAAAATTTCCGTAGTTCAGAGAATGGCAAAAGCCACCCCTGATTGGAGATTTTACAGCTACCCCCACCAAGCCACGTCCACAGAACCAGTAGTAAAAAATTTGAATCCCACCACTGGAGGCAAAAGCATTAAATTTAATTCACCTCCATTTTCAAAGAGGGGAGGAATGTTTTGATAATTTCAACTTCACATTTAATTGAGTTTGAAAACATTCTGGAAAAGTCTTTTACTTTTTTCCAATGGCATGATGATTCCATAGGTAACCCTGGGAATGGGGGAAATGATGAAATGTATATTGCAACATTTCTGCAAGCAACATGAATTATGATTTTGTGTCCCAGTGGACACAAGTACAAAAGGCCAGGACTTGCATCATGATATTGCAATGAATATTTTATCATTTTTTGCCATCGTGGTTTGTGTACCGAAAACACTTTGATTCTAGTTGACTATGGTAGCTGGCAGTTGCTGTAATCAAAAGATTGCACTTCAAATAAAACTATTAGAAGATTTGATGGAATGTAAACTTCATTATATTTGTAATGAATGGCTGTCAAAGAAGGGATGACAATGTACTCTAGATGGAAGAACTCTTGGTTTTCTTCAGGCCTACCTACCCCTAAGCTTCTGGTTATATTTTATGTACTACTTTCTGGCTGACATGATGCATGTTCTTGGAAAAAAGAGATGTCTCTGTTAGGCTCTTCCTTCTTGCCATTACATTGTGATAGAGATAGGATTCTCAAAGCCAAAGCAACTTATCCATAAACTGGGCAAAATGGTGATGGTGAGGATAGCAGTAATAATACTAATAATAAAAATAAAAGCAAACAAACACAGGAGCATCATGTTTTGTCCATAATTGTTTTGAGGTGTGTGCAGTGGTGGGATTCAAATTTTTTTACTACTGATTCTGTGGATGTGAGTTGGTGGGCATAGTGTAGCTTGGTGAGTGTGACAGGGGAAGGTTACTGCAAAATCCCCATTCCCTCCCCACCCCACTAACCTGCTTTCAAGCTCTGTTCTCCTGTGCAGGGCAACAAAAGAAGACCCAGCCAATCAGCTGGGACTCGGAAGGCAGAGAATAGATGGGGGCGGGGCCAGGCAGAGCCGGTTGCCGGTTCTCTGAACTACTCAAAATTTCTGCTACCGGTTCTCCAGAACTGGTCAGAACCTGCTGAAAACCACCTCTGGGTGTGTGGCCTTAGAACAGCCTTTTCTCTTGTAAGAAGATATAAACAAAATCATTTAAAAAGTCAGTTTTATTGAATTTAAGGAAAAAGAAAACATACTTTTTAGCTTACCAAAACACCAAACATATGGATGATATGATAAAAGTATAAATAGTGTCCGAAACAACAACCTTAAATAGAAAGATATGGGAAGAAATGTGGGGGTTCAAATAACATAGATAGATAGGATAAAACACATAGGACTGAAGTTTTCTGAAAGTCAATCTCTTCCTGATAGAAAAATCAGACCTAATTACCATGAGACAGTTATAGACTTTTTCCAAATAGCAGACTAGTATACCTAAAAACAATGTAATCTGAACATAGATCTTCGCCTAAAAGCTCTCGCTTTACTTCTGAAAGGAAGGATTTCCTCTAAGCTCACTCCTCCAATAAACGGGTGCTGATTAATCCTTGATTTATATAGACTGCAAACTTTGCTTGAAGCTTTAGGAGCACCTCTTAATTCCAGTTGATTCCCGGAGATTTCTGGTACATGATTCAGAATTTTTTGCTCTCCTCCCGCCCAGAAATCTTTAGCTCTGCCCTTTCTATGGAGTCAAGTTTTATTGTATCCACCTAGAGCAGGGGTGTCAAACTCGTGACAACACATTGTCGTCATGTGACGTATCACAATTTCACTATACTGGGAGTGGGCGTGGCCAGCGCGTGACACATCCTGCCCGTGGCCCGTGAGTTTGACACCTCGGACCTAGAATCTTTACTTCATCCCTACTTAAGAATTCCTTTTTTTCATCATCCAGAGACAATTGTTTTGATTTCAAGATCAACTCTTTGCAGCTCTTCTTCATCTCCTCATTGTGGGAGTAGCTTTGTTCATCTTTGCTGTCATCATAGTTCCTTCCACGTGTCGATTAGACCCGTGCTCCTCCTGGAAAGCAGTTCACCCAGATCACAAGACTGTTTCCAGTTTCTGTCTTGTCTCTGCCTTTCCAGCAATCTCTCTCCTTTTCTCAGTTGTTCTTCCTCCAATCTCTTGCAGGCAATCCGATTCCTTTCAGCTCTCACTCATCTCTCTCCCTTTTGTCTCAGAACAAAGGATATTTTTTTGCCAGCAAATAGGGCTCTTAGGGGAACTTGTTTGGCAAACCTGGGCAAATTCCTTCTGATGCCCTTTAAGGGGTGATTTTGATATTGATCAAACACAATCAACACAAGTTTTCCTGGTCAAGCCTGGGATTCTGTACTGGATATGTAGTACACTTTGTTCCAACTCAATTCAATGTAGAATTTCAAGTTCAGTGGGGGGGGATTGAGAAAATATAAATGCTAACTGTTAAAAGAGAGAAAACACTTTTAAGCTTTGTACTAATCATAATGGAAAACGGCGTTTCCATTAGTTTATTTCTCACTTTTCACTGTTACGATGTTAGGATCATTATTAACAAGAAGGGCAATGCCCCTTTTTTGCCAATATATTAGCTTTTTATCTTGGTAAACTGATTCATCTGACCCAATAGTAGCAGTCCAAATTTTAGGATAGACTGCTGTGATTCTTCCTTTTTTGATGGCATAGAATTAGTATATGACACAAAACAATCAGGAAATATTATCTACAGTACATAAACATAGAAATGAATTCGCTTATTAAAAAGATTGTTCCTTATTAAGTAGAACGTTGTTTCTAAATATCTGTTCTGCTTTCAAAATGTATGAGATTCTTCATTTGCTTGCATGTTTTATGTCTGTTTATATGTACATCCCTCAGATTTCAATGAAAGTTTCTCCTGTGCATTTATAAAGGTGGTAGATATCCAAAGATTGTTCTCAAATGTTTCTGTTTGAGTTAGCATTAGGGCAAAAAGTCAAGATGCTGGTTGCAACCACACAATTGAACTTTCAGTCAAGGAGGTTGTGAATTCTATCTTAACGTTTTACTTTATCCACCCACCCCTTCTTGGAACCAATTGACTCTGTCATTGTAATAACCTCCTTTATCTACTGTTCTTGAAATTCTGAGAAGTGAATTTCATCTGGCTAAATGTTTAGGAATCAGATGTAGAATTTGAGGCTACTTTAGCTGCATAATTTAAGCCACTGTCCAAGACCTCTGTTTCACAACTAGAATTCTTGGACCAGTTGCCATTTTGTGTTAATATAGAAAGGGCATTTAAATTAGTTTAGAGGTAGAGAATTTCATCATTAGGATAGTGTGCAGGTGAGACGACTTTTAGTTAGTTATTAGGGGGGGAAAGCTGGAAGCTTAAAAAATTGTATAATTCTTCAGGACAGATAAGATGGTTGATCCCACTGCAATGCAATGGAGTTAGATATTGCAAAACAAAATGAAACCTTATCTGCTTAAATTCTTGATGTAATGTTTGAATATGCACGTCGATTCAAAAGAACTAAGTTGCTGGGACATTTATAATATTTAACTTAATAGGCAACCATGCCATTAGGGAAAACTGTTAGCCGAAATAAATAAATTAATTGCTCTAAAAACCTTGGTTAAAACTCATCACTGCTCTGTGAAAAAAAGATATACTCTAAATGCCATGCACGCTGTCAAAACAAATCTGAAATGGTCCAATAGAGCAAGATGTTGTAATAACATTCCAATAATTAGAAAAATTTCCACTCATTACTGTAGATTAGAAGGAAAAGGTTTATTTTAAAACTATTTGTACCATTTTATTCGCTATAACAAATTCTATCAAGTAAAAAATGTAACTTACATTTGTTTGAAAAACCACAAGAAAAAACAGGTCTGTTTTAAATAGGAAAAAAACAGAGTCTCTTTCCTTTAGGAAGGAATAACAATTATTTAATTTAATTTATACATGGGCCACCCAACATTAGTGTCTTAGGCCCAGACTTGTTTGTGCACGGAACATTTTGCACACATGTACAGGATCAAACTCTAAATAAAGAAACGTTTACTTGTTGCGCACTCCCTCCCAATCCACTCTGGAAATTGGGTGAGGCTACCAGCATGGGGCTGCAATGAAAAGATAACTCTCATTTTGCTGCCATCTCATGGTCATCCAGATGTTTGCTGCCAAAACTACTAGCCCTAAGTTTGGGAGACTATGTAGAGCAGGGGTGTCAAAATGGCGGCCCGTGGGCCAGATGCATCACGCACAGGCCACACCCAGCCCAGTCCAGCGAAGGAAAAAAACACCACGATGTATCACGTGATGGCAATGTGACGCCACAAGTTTGACACCCGTGCTCTAGAGAGAAGGGTGCAGATGAGGGGAGAGGACAGGGAATTCCTATTGTATCTATAGACATTATTTACATTTTTTTTTTGTAACTAAAATGATTGGTTTGGTATCAGTTGGGACTACAGGTAGTCCTCAATTTACAACAGTTCATTTAGAGACTGTTCCAAGTTACAATGGCACTGAAAAATATGACTTAGGGCCATTTTTCCCAGTTACAACCTTTGTAGCATCCCTGTGATCATCTGATCAAAATTCAGAGGCTTGGAAACTGACTCATGTTAATGACGGTTGCAGTGTCCTAACAGGGCCATGGGATCCCCTTTTGCGAGCTTTTGACAAGCAAAGTCCATGAGGAAGCCAGATTCACTTAACAACCGGGTCACTGATAGTATCAACTGCAGTGATTCACTTAACAACTGTGTCCAGAAAAGTCGTAAAATGGGACAAAACTCACTTAACCAATGTCTCGCTTAACAACAGAAACATTGGGCCCAATCAAGGATGACCTGTATTATAGATTTCTATAGATTTCAAATAATGCACCGAGCAGTTTAATTACTAAAAACAGGCCTCTCAACAGAGGTAGGAAATCACATTTGCTTCCCCAAATTCAAAAGGAGTCCCAAAGGGATATCAGAAGGCAGCCTTTGGCACTGCCTTTTACCAATGCTCCAGCGGTATTTCCAGGATCATACCCTAAAAACCACCAGAATAAAATCTGCACAAAGGCACAAAAGGGACTTGCCAGCAGGCAAAGCTGCATCTAATTGGAAATTGGCTTTTATTCAGGTCTCTAACCTTTTTCAAAAAATAATAATAATAATCCTCTCCCTGGTATTCCACTACCGTCATCACTTTTCTCCTGACAAATGGGCAATTTAATCCTGAATTGACAAATCCCGTCCATATTAGACACTAAGTGCTCCTAGGCATGTTCTCTCTACATTTTAACAAGCAATTTAAAGCCAATATAAGGGCAAGCCACTTGTCTTGCAGCCTATGAGCCAATAAAGCCTGAATAGCAATGGCCTAATTTCCAGGAATAATAAAATACTGTATTAAAACATATGTTTACAGCAAGCACCAAGTAACACAGTGCATGCAGATATCCCAGCTTCCCGTTGATTAATAATTTTACATAAGCTTCCAGTAAGCATTAAGAGTGAGGGGCTCAACTCAAGATTTATGGCCGTCCTACTTGTGCCAGCAAGGAGGACCTACTTCGGATCCTGTCGGTCAAAGAACTCTGTCTGTTGGGAACCAGGAACCTTCTCTGCTGCACCACCCACTCTTTGGAAGAGTACATCTAAGACAGGGGTCCCCAACTGCCAGACTGTGGCCCACTACCAAGCTGGTGGTGGTATTCTACCGGTTTGGCCCAGTTCGGGCGAACTGGTAGTAAAAAATGCTACCATTCAGCCAAACCGGTAGTAGAAAAACAGCTACTGGTTTGGTCGAACTGGTATTTCTTGTTTTCTTTCTCCCCCCCCCCATCCCGGATGTTCAGCTGTTCTGATGATCAGCTGTGCTGGGATCCCCCTCGCTGTCTTACTGCTTCACCTGGGAGGCTTCCCTGAAGCCCAGGAGGCAAAAAGGGCATTGGGGGGGTGTCTCCTCGGCTTCGGGGAAGCCTCCTGGGAGCAAAGATGGCCACCCAGGAAGCAAAAAAAAAAAAAAAAACCAGAGTGCCAGGGGGGTTGTGCAAAAAAACAAAACAAAACACAAAAAAGAACCCAGTCACATGGCCATAACCACCTAGCCACACCACCTAGCCATGCCCACAGAACCGGTAGTAAAAAAATATTTGCATCCCATCCCTGGCGTGGCCCGTTCAGAACACGCGTGCAATGGTTGCACACAGAATCACACGGTTGTCTTTTGTGGCTTCCAACAAGCAAAATTAAAGGAGTAGTCAGTGGGAAGTCACAGGTTGGAGTCACATGACATCATGTTTCATGACCAGGGGATGATTTGCTTAATGACCATAGCAGAGCTGAATCATAAGCTCCGTCATCAGAGCTGTGTTGGCGCAGTGGTTAGAATGCAGTACTCCAGGATACTTCTGTGGACTGCCGGCTGCTGGCAGTTCGATTCTCATCGGCTGAAGGTTGACTCAGCCTTCCATCATTCCGGGGTGGTGGGGGTAAAATAAGGACCCAGACTGTAGGGGGCAATATGCTGACTCTGTAAACCACTTAGAAAGGCCTGTAAAGCACTGCGCAGCAGTATGTAAGTCTTTTTTCTATTGCTCTAAGTTGGGCACGGTGATGTGATCCTGTGATTTTTATTTAATGACCACATCATTTAGCAATGGAATTGCCAGTCCCAACTGCAGTTGTTCATTGAAGGCTACCTGTATTGATAAAAAAGCATTTACGCTCTTGAAATAGATCAGAATAAATAACTGGGGGGCTTAAGGATCTGCATTTGGAATCCCACCCACCAGTTAGAAGACATATGGGAGAGGAAACCATTGCTCAGGTACAATTTGTGGAAGATTTCTGATTTTCCCAGTGAAACTAGCTCACACAGGCAACGTCTCGGAGGGAATCTCTGCCAGAGAGCAGCTGCGATCCAAGTTGATGGCTGCTGTGATAAATTGCAAGGCTCAGTTATAGAGGCAACAGTGAAATGAAAATTCAGTGTTCCTCATGTCATGTCAGGAAATTCTCTAGCATGGTTTTGCCTTGTTATCCCACAGGTCCTATACAGGTGAGGCTAGTGGGATATGAGAAGAGCAAGCCTGATAAGCCCAAATAAATAGCTTGTCTCTGTTCTTCTCCCACTGCTACATCCCAATGGTTACTTAAAGGAAGCAATTTTTCACATATCAACTGTAATCAGATCAAACACTGGAACTTAACGGAAAGCTACACAGTTTAGCATGCTTCCTTGAAAACCAACCTTAGGGGAAATGTATTTAGGAGGATTTCTTTTTCAGAAATCTATAAAGCTTCCATTGCTTCACTCAGCCAAAAATGTATGCTAGAGTTTCTTCCCAATCGCTATCGTTATTTCTGATGCCAATTTAGTTTTTCTGTTGCTTAAAAAGCTCCTGGCAAGAACTTGAAGCATCAATTCCAATCCCTTTTTTTTTTTCAGCTTACTTTTTAGAAAACCCTAAATTCTTCTTAGTGAGCTTAATAAGCTACGTCATGCAATGCCAATATCACCAGAGCTACTTTGTGCGGCTGTAATTTAAAAATACTGTTCCTTGAGTCTTTCTTAACCTTTCAAATGCTACGTGAACTCTTGATGGTAGCTAATTTGCAGGCCTGACCTTACTGTGCACTTTGGTTTCACACATCTTTATGTCCCCCATAAAATAAAAAAGAGTTTTCTCTTTTGTTCCTCTAGCAGGGGTGTCAAACTGGTGACCCATGGACCAGATGCGTCACATGCAGGCCACGCCCACCCCAAAGGGGAAAAATACATCATATGTCACGTGGCAGCAACATGACGCGGCGAGGTTGACACCCGTGCTCTAAATACTGCTAGGTCATATACTCAAATTATGTGAAGTCCTTAATTGTATCTTTTATGCTGACCTCTAGGAAGCACTATGGGAACAATTCCATCTTACCCCTCAACAGACAGTTAGCCAGGTATTATTCTTTGCAGTTCAAACCATTCTGGCTATCTACAGTTGATCAGTTAGTAAGAGCTGTGGTGGCGCAGTGGTTAAAAGGCAGTATTGCAGGCTAATTCTGCCGACTGCCAGCAGTTCGATCCTCCCTGGCTCCAGGTTGATTCAGCCTTCCATCCTTCTGAGGCTGCTAAAAGGAGGGGCCAGATTGTTGGGGGAAATATGTTGACTCTGTAAACTGCTTAGAGAGGGCTGTAAAGCACTGTGAAGCAGTATATAAGTCTAAGTGCGATTGCTATCAGTCCCAATAGGACAAAAATGATCCCATAGTGCCTCTAGTGGTCAACAAAAATGAAACCACTGCACATTATATAAGGTGTGACTTTCCCACCACTAGCAAGGGGAAAGTCACGTGAAACCCTGTAGAAAGGAGCATGCCTAATGCATTACCATCCATAGCGCTCTGCTCTGAGAGCTTGAGAGAAGGTGGAGTGTCTGCACCATTACAACAGACGGGTTATTTCTTGTTATTTTCCAGGCTTGAATCCCAAATGACAGCTGACATTCAAACCATCTTACAGCTGTTGCAGAGACAGTCAGCCCTCATCCCACCTGCTTATAGCATGGTGATGGCAAGTGCAGATTACCAGAAACCAGCTGTCCGGCTACTGCGACATCTTCATCCCATCGCATCCATTAAAACAGACCGAAGCTTCAGTCCTTCACAGGTAAGGCATTTCTGAGGGGGCGGGTTTACATAATTTAAAGTCTTATCCTCTTGTGGGAAACAGGATGTTCTTCACACAGATCCGTTATGAGAAAAGCAGCACAAACGGGTTAGACCAAAGGCCTCTGTACTCGAGATGCTGTAGATGACGACCAGGATCAGCCCCAAAACAGCTTCTATCCCAGGGCAGTAGCTCTTTTGAATTCTGCTGTATAGCGCAGCGTTGGTGTGGTGTCGGGGGTTTCCAGTTCAGTGTGAAGGGTGAAGGATGTGTGTTTGTGTTTATTTTCATGGTCATGACGTGCACTGAAGAAGGTGTTTGATTTCATTGTACGAGGTGCAATGACAATAAAGTAAACTTAAGTAAACAAAGGAGGGATCAAACATGTCATCAGTCAAGAATCCCATTGCGCCTGTTCTGACCAAGGCTTCCTGAGACACCAACAAACACATGTTAAATCCAAAACCCTTTTATTTTAGTTCATTGACTGTGAATTATCGTCATTCACAGCCCGTAATGAGTCTCAACCATTTATAAATAGTCCCATGGAAGTCTGCCAAAGTTCTTCAGGAGAAGTCTGATAAGAATGCACCTTTGTCTTTCTTGAAGTGCTGCCAATGACTAAAGTACCAATTAGTCTTTCAAAACCAAACAGAGCACAAATTCAGGTTCAGCTTTCAGGTTCCAAACCGACCAGAGCAAACAATGTTGCTTCCTGCAAAGGTTCCTGTCCCTTTGCACTTCCTTTATATCTTATCTATCACCTCCAAGCCTTACTCCTGAGTTGCCCCTTTTGTCTTAGCTGGTCTTGCCTTCCGGCAGCTCTGCGCACACGCGCACTGGGAACAGGCTCCCCTTATTCCTCTGCCTCGCTGCTGCCAGATTCTGGAGGCTCTGGCACATAATTCCTAGATGGCCCTGGCCCCATCTCTGTATCGGACGCAGGACCAACTTCCAAGTCCTCCCCAAACTCCCAGACTTGCCCATGTTCTTCCCTGCTGTCCAATTCTGCTGCTATCTCTGCAGGCTGCTGGCGGACCACAACAGCGCTCATATGAGATATAAGTCCACCCTACCTTGAATTCCTTCTATTCTAAACTCCCGCTAATTTCCATTGGCTGTTAATAATTCAGATTCTTATAGAGAGCTTAAGCTCACAATAAATAGGCTGAAAAACAGCTTCTATCCCAGGGCAATAGCTCTTTTGAATTCTGCCGTATAGGGCAGTATTGGTGCGGGGTCGGGGGTTTTCGGTTCAAGGTGTGGAGGGCAAAGGTTGTATGCTTGTGTTTATTTTCATGGTCATGATGTGCACTGAAGATGGTGTTTGATTTCGTTGTACGAGGTGCAGTGACAATAAAGTAAACTAAATCTTTATACACATTTGAACTGCCTGAATCTTCTGATTTCCCTAATGCTTGACAGGGGCCTGTTTCCTGCATGGGCAAATTCCTCTATGGAGGTAGACTAGTTGGACATGAAGGCAAGAGTCATGTCTTGGTTGTGAAAGGAATAGTGCTGGCAAAGTGAAGGCTACTTTGATAAGCAGGCTTCGGGTAGCCTTTTCACCCATGCAGTTGTTGGAATTCACTGAATGGTTTGAATTCCTTCATTGACCATTGAAGGCTGAACTCTGTGAGGCCTCCTTCCTATCTCTTTGCTTCGCTTGCCTGCATGCGATCTGGGAGAAGAAGTTCTTCCTTCAACCTCAAAGGTGGCATCTGCATTCCAAAAGCTGCAGAGGGGAAGACATCCACCTAAATGCCTTAGGTACTACGGGTAGTGCAATCCTCGACTTACAGCAGTTCACTTAGTGACTGTTCAAAGTTACAACATTACTGAAAAAAGCGACTGAACAAAAGTTTTTCACACTTACAACCATTGCAGCATCCCCCCCCCCCCCCGTGGTCACAGTGATCAAAATTCAGATGATTGGCATTTGACTCATATTTATGACGGTTGCTATGTAGCTGATCACCTTTTGCGACCGTCTGACAAAGTCAGTTGGGGGGGGAGTCAGATTCCCTTAACAAACATGTTACTAACTTAAGAACTGCAGTGACACATTTAGTAACTGTGGCAAGAAAGGTCGCAAAATGGAACAAAACTCACTTAACAACTGTTTTACTTAGCAACATAAATTTGGGGCTTGGTTGTGGTTGTAAGTCAAGGAGCACCTGTATTTGGATTGCACTGATGTGTATCTGTTGCTCAGAAACACAGCGGATTGCTTAATAGCAATAGCATTTATAGATCGATTCACAGTCCTTTACAGCCCTCTCTAAGTGGTTTACAGAGTCAGCCTATTGTCCCCCACCAACAATCTGGGTCCCAAATTTTATTTTACTGACCTTGGAAGAATGGAAGGCTGAGTCAACCTTGAGCCAGTCAGGATCAAACCGCTGGCAGTCAGCAGAGTCAGCCTGCAATACCGCCTTCTAACCACTGTGCCACCACAGCTCTTCTAGATGAAACATCTTTACTAAGCTCGACTTCTGATTTCCCCACTGCTCATTTTTCAAAAAATTCTCCAGTAGTGTAAACTCGTCAAAAAAAAAAAAAAAAACCAACCACCCCAACAAATGTTCTGAAGTGCTTTTTAATGGCAATAATCGCCACGGTGGCCTCTTTTTTGTTGTGTTTTCTCAGGGTCCCAAATTCTTGGATCTTGACAAATTGAAAGAGAAATCCAAAGAATCCCTCTCAAGTGGAGAGCACCGTCACCTGGCCTCGGAAGATAACCTGGCTTCCCTTTTGGAACAGGAGCAGGACCTCCCTGTAGAGCCAACCCCGTCACTCCGTAAGACCTACCTCCACCCAAATAGGCATCCGTCCTTGCCCGATTCTCCCCTAAGCACGACAGGAATGTTGGGTCTCCACAGGCATGTCTCCGATCCTGGCCTTCCTGGGAAATGACCCTTTTGCATTCTTACATCACCTAAAATGTAAGTGCTTTTAATGTCTGAGGTTTTTCTCCCTTCCTTCCTTCCTTCCTTCCTTCCTTCCTTCCTTCCTTCCTTCCTTCCTTCCTTCTTCCTTTTTTTTCCCTATCAAAATCTCAATACTTGACTCAGGGGCTACAAGGATATACCATTATATGCAAAAGTACTGTATATTTTCCTATCTTTGAAGCTTGTAAGGAAAGTTGATCAGTAACAATGTAAATATATAAATATATAGATATATACATATATTAACAAACAAATGGTATGTTGCAAATATAAAACTGCCAGCATTCTTGAGGCACCTTCTATTTTTTAATTTTTTAAAAAGCACCTGCATGCTTGGAAATGATAATGGTTCTGTTGCATGGAGGTTCCTGTTTACTGTTTTCAATTAAAAACTATTTTATTGCGGACATGCCTTCAAAAAAAAAAAAAAAAGACGATAATGACCCAAAAACAAAAATGACTTGCTTTTCTTGAACTACTCTACCTTCAAACAATTTTCTCTTCCAGTTTTACCTTTTTTGGGAAACACTACAATTAACCTTCTAGTATTGTGCATTTTGCAGTCAAAGCAACCTCCTTTAGCAGTGAACATAAGGAAAACATAGATTTTTCTACAGAAACTTTGTAGTTTGGGCATCCATTCATGTAAAAATCCAATTAGCAAAACACAAATACATTTTGGAAAAGTGGGGGGGGGAAAAACCCTGTAACTCGACTGCATAATGGAAAGCAACATTTGTGACTTCAGTTTACAATAGTTGAATCATTTAATGTTCTAATTTATTTTTCTTTACTGAAATTTCATCATTGCTATAAGTTGCCACACTCAAAGGCAGCTAGCTGTCAAGACCCTCAAATACAAACAATGCAATAAACATAATTTCTACATAAACTAGAAAATGTTGTCTTTTTTCAATTAAATGGAAACATTAAAAAAAACCCTGAGTACTAACAATTTTTTTCCCATTGTAATCCTTTGATATCTCTTTTTACCCTCTAGCCCAATATGCCTCAACACAGAGCTGCAAGCTTGAGCACATTTCCAATATAACTACATTATAGAATCCTTTCATATAACATTTCTGGTGTCCAAAATTCTTTCAATAAGTAACATTAAACTGAAGGGGTTGATCAATTCACTATGGTTGCCAGGTCTATTGACTACACATCATGCATACACAGCAATCCAGGTCATTGTAGAAATAAGAAAATCCAGATATGTCTGCCATATTTTACCTAGAGTTCTGAGGGGAGGCACCATATACAGAATTGTAAATGAATATTAGCCAGCCAGCTTTCTGCCCGTTTTGTAACAAAGGGTCCAGCAAGACAGAGTATATAGACATTGGTGGTAGGAAAACAGATTTCTGTTAAGCTTATACTTCCATCTTCATAGAGAAGTCTGGTATCACAATCTAAATTTTTTAATTGGAAGATTTATATCCAAAGCAGATTCCTCTCCCCCCCCCCCCTCCGCTAAACTAATCCAGAAACATTGCCACTCTTGGGAGAACGGGGCCTCTCAAGCTGTGGGATGGGACGGGAGAGGAACTGTAAACATTTTCGTGTTGTTTAGATGATAGAGAGAGCTAATAGATTAGATTAGATATATGGCAGATGGATGGATGGATGGATGGATAGATGGATGGATGGATGGATATACTGTAGAGTAGATAGATGATAGAGAGAGCTAATAGATTAGATTAAATATATGGCAGATGGATGGATGGATGGGTGGGTGGGTGGGTGGATGGATATACTGTGGAATAGATGATAGAGAGAGCTAATAGATTAAATTAGATATATAGTAGATGGATGGATGGATGGATGGATGGATGGATGGATGGATGGATGGATATACTGTAGAATAGAGATGATAGAGAGAGCTAATAGATTAGATATATGGTAGATGGATGGATGGATGGATATACTGTAGAACAGATAGATGATAAAGAGAGCTAATAGATTAGATATACGGTAGATAGTTGATAGATAGATGTGATAGACGGTAGATAGATAGATGAGAGATGAGAGACAGCCAGACATACAGACAGAAAAAGAGTATAGATTTCCCCCCTACATTCAAAACCAGCCTCCCTAATTCTGAGCGTCTGTGTGGCTGTGGTTGTTTGTAGGAAAAAGAGAAAAAACAAGAAAAAATTGAAACAACTGAATAGCAGAGTGACTAATGAAGCAAAAATAAAATGTTTTAAAAGAAACATTTGACGTTTATTTCTTCAGCTGCTCTGATGTTAATTAAAAAAAGATTTCTTATTTCAAGCTCTTTGAATTCGTCTATATCTAAAGACAACATTTTGCTCAGCTTGGGAGATTTTAAGATTCACTATGTGATGGAAATGTCACCATAAAGTGATGACATTCACCACACTGTTCTTTTGTGGTTACTTAGACAGATATCAATGTGCCACATCCTCTTGACGATCAGGCCTGAGATTTATGAAAGACTGCAATAGAAAACTAACACCACAGTTCACAGAGTTGCTCTCAATTTCACAGATGGATGATGCTTTTATAATCACAAAAAATTTGCTCATCAAAAGTGGTTGTACGCGTTCCCTAGGAGTATAAACCCCAAACCACTTTAGATTTTCAAAGGAGTCTGATAAGTAGGTCTTTTGTTTACAGTTTAAATGTACGTGAAAATGATTTGAAAATTGTGCTCTGAAATGTTTAAATCTAAACATAAAAACGTACCACTTCACTTGCGTCACCATAAGAATCTGCCAGTTTTTTAACTGTTATTTGTTTTAATTTGTTTTACATTGTTATTTGTATATGTCTTTTGGTGTTGCTCAGTTGTATGTTGTGAAAGAGCACCTTATTTCGTTGTTCTCAGGTTTCTGAGTACAATGACAATAAATTTATCTTATCTGTCTCTTTCAAACAGCATCAGCAAAGGGTAAGGCTATCATCTGTACGACTCGCTAGAGCAGGGGTGTCAAACTCGATTTTATTGAGGGATGCATCGGGGGAGGGGGTGGTATGGTGGTGGGGGCCTGGCCAGCTCGACATCACTCGTGTCGGGGCACCTGTGATGGCCCAGGTGGGGCTGGAGAAACCCATTGTCCGAGAGCAGGGAGAACACCAAACCCTTGTCCTCCAGAGAAGCCTTGCCGTCTGCTGGTGGCCAAGTGCTAAGGCAAGACTTTCCTTCCTTCCTTCCTTCCTCCCTCCCTCCCTTCCTTTCCTTCCTTCCCCTCTTTCCTTCTTTTTCTTTCTTTGTTCCCCTCCCATCTTGCCTTCTGTTTCTCTCTCTTTCCCCTTTCTCCTTTCCTGTCCTTTGGATGCTCAAATGCAAAAGGGGAAACGGTTCTCCTTTTGCTTTGTTTTGCTTGTGGTTTGTTTTGCTAGCCCTCTGCCAGCGGAAACGGAGCCCAGAGGAGGCGCACATGGCCCTCTCAAGCTCCATTTTCACTAGCAGAGGCACCGTGGGCCAGTCCTTCACTGTTTCAGGGCATCCTCCCGGGCCCGTGGGCCGGATCTGGCCCATGGGTGTTGAGTTTGACACCCCTGCACTACATTACCAAGGTGCTATGAAACGGTATGACCATGTAGAAATGGGGACAACTGATATCCTGTCCCACTGCTTCCCCTACATTCTTCTCCTGTGCCCCTTACAATATCAGATCCCTATTGCTTTCATGAGTGGTTCTGCCCCAGGTCTCTTATCTCATGCATACTGCTACCACACCAGAGGTGGTATTCAGCAGGTTCTGACCAGTTCTGGAGAACCAGTAGTGGAAATTTTGAGTAGCTCGGAGAACCGACCAATACCACCTCTGACTGGCCCCGCCCCCATCTATTCTCTGCCTCCCGAGTCCCAGCTGATTGGCTGGGTCTTCTTTGCCCTGCATAGGAGAACAGAGCTGGAAAGCAGGTTAGCAGGGTGGGACTGCACACACATGCATAGGGACATGGGGGGTGCGCATTGCCTTCTGGGTGATGGCACATGAGCGCAAGCATGCAAGTGTGCCCACAATTTTTGGCACAGGAGCCCAAAAAGGTTAGCCACCACTGCCCTCTACCATTTCAGAGAAACGGTTGCCCAATCTCTTCTTAAAAACTTCCCACAACTTCGGAAGGCAAATCGTTCCACTGATTAATTGTTCTGTCAGGACATTTCTTAGTTCTGGGTTGGCTCTCTCCTGGATTAGGTTCCATCCATTGCTTTTTGTCCTGCCTTCAGAGGTTTGGGAGAACAGGTCAACCCCATCTTCCTTATGGCAGTCCCTCAGATATTGGAACACTACTATCATGACACCCTTTGTCCTTCTTTTCATTAAACTAGACATACCCAATTCTTGCAACCTTATTAAAGCAGAATGTTGTAAACGAAGTATTTCATTGCTGACATTATATGAGTTTCACTAACAATTTAGAAGTGCTTTAACTAGAAAAGTAAGCTGCACTTACTTTCATAATGATCTAGTCAGGGGTGTCAAACTCACATTGTCATGCTGGCGTCATGTAACATATTGGGATTTCCCCCACTTTGCTGAACAGGGCATGGTGGGATTCAAAAATTTTTACAACTGTGGGCATAGCTTGGTAGGCGTGGCATGACTTGGTGGGCATAGCAGGGGAAGGTTCCTGCAAAATCTCCATTCCCTCCCCACCCCACTAACCTGCTTTCCAGCTCTGTTCTCCTGTGCAGGGCAACAAAAGAAGACCCAGCCGATCAGCTGGGACTCGGGAGGCAGAGAATAGATGGGGGCAGGGCCAGTCAGAGGTGGTATTTGCTGGTTCTCCGAACCACTCAAAATTTTCCTACCGGCTCTTCAGAACTGTTCAGAACCTGCTGAATACCATCTCTGGCATGTGCGTGGCCATTGTGACGCATCTGGCCTGCAGACCGCGAGTTTGATAGCCTCGATATCTAGTGGTAGAATGATGAGAGAGCTAACTAGTTGTCGTTGTCTTCTAAATGTGCCAGTGTATAAGAACTTTTCTAAAAGAAGCTGTTTGGAGAAGCATAATTAATTGAAGCTATTCAGACCTTGCCACATGGGGTCAATTTGCTTTATGCGATACCATTGAGTCATAATAAAATCTAGATCATTGTTGCCAAGTGAATGGATGCATCCTCTTAAGGCCTCCCCAATTTGAATTGCAGTACCATACCGGGGAATATTCAACCCTTGTTTTATGAGGACTTCTAATTTATACGTCTTCAAAGCGGTGTTTGCAATTGAAATTATTTGGCAGTTTTTAACAGTCCCTCTACAGAAATTGCTGCAGTCTAATTCCCTTCTCTATCTGGCGAACAGAACTTAAGACTTTGCTCCAAACAGCAATGAAGCATTGTGGATAGACTTTGTCAAGAGCTACCATGCCCCTGAAAGAAGACAAATCTTCAAACATGGAGAAAAGTAGGAGGCAGACTCCCCAAAAGTTTTGAGCTATAGCAGCCCCAACACTAAGAGACCAATTCTTGTCTTGCCAGAAACTTCCACCTTAAGTACCCAGCAGTTTGAACCCAAGTTACCCAGATCCTGATTTGGGAATTAGGGCACTGTTTGGGAACAGCACACTCCAATACAAGGTCAGGAGGTTGCACGATGCAGTGTTGCCATGACATCTCAGAAAGCTGTTAAGTCTTGACAGGAGAGGAAATCGGCTGCGTGGAGTATTTAAACCAAATTAGATTGCTGGGGACAATGTTTCTGTTTTGCTTTGTCCTGGTGGTTGTCAATCCTGTAGGTCAGGGGTGTCAAACTCACGACCCATGGGGCAGATGCATCACGTGCTTCCCCCCTCCCTCCGGTTTAGTGAAAGGGGGGAAAGTCCTGATGTGTCACGTGACGCCTCCAGGATGACATGAGTTTGACGCCCTTGCTGTAGGTCTTCAGTCTGTTATTTGACCATCCATTTAGTTTAGTGTGTTGTCTCAAGCTTGTGATTTCTGCTGCACCCTGTGATTGATGTAGCAGATCCTAAAACAAACAGGAGTGATTCCCTGCTGTCATTTCTTTACTTTCATCAGCTTGTCTCAATACAATATTTAATTGAATAATTAGCCTTGATAGCCTGGCAACATTAAGCAAACATCCTAACTCTGCTGCTATCAGTAACTCTTTGGCAACTCAACAGCATGTTATGTTTTACAGAATGAACAAAGTTTTAAAACGTATGTGGTTATAGAAGAGTTGGTGATGGACAAGATATGTCATCTGAGGTGCATTAGGAATCCAGGAAAAAATGTGGAACTCAATCATGATCAGCCCCAGCAAGCATCTCTACTGTGGGGGATGGTGGGAGCTACAACCCAACAATATCTGAAGGTTGCATATGCAATTTATCCTACAATACTTAGAGCGGACATTTAGAATGTATTCGTAAAAAGTACTTTAAAAAAAGGGGGGGAGTTGTAAAGTTTTGACCTTTAAGTGGCAACTGACAAAGTTTTAGTTCTGGTTTATATGTTGAGTGGACCTCATCATTATAGTGCACAGGTGGTCCCAATTTAAACCGAAGTATTGTAACATAGTCACTAAAATCTTGAATATATCAAACAATATGGCAGGTTACCACCTGCCGGAGATACCAAGGGCACAAGAGGAGGCAGAACTGGCAAACACAATCCTTCAGTGGCAAAACAACAGGAATGTGGGCTTGGCATCAGAACTCCTCCAAAAGTGCAGGGAAGGAGGGGATTCATGTAATCACACTATCTCATAACGAGAATATCACACCCTCCCTTACTTACCCATTTTTATTTTTCCTTCTCCCCCATAAATCCTCACTTTCAATTTTATACTATATTGGATGGTTCATAGTGTTGATTATTTAATCCTTGCAATTGCCTCGGGAACTATAAATACTGTAGATATACCAGATGGCCCCTGCAAAACCACCTCGCTTTTCACTGGGGGTAGATCTATTGTTAAAAGTTGCCTCAGTCATCAAGGCAGCATTTACATTTTACACTCTTATATTTAAGAGAAGAATTGTGAACATTTGTGACTAAGAATTTTGAGAAAGACGGCCCATTTTCTCTCTGCACATGCTAAAATTCTACGCCCGTGGTTGGAAAGTACGGGATTCAAAGAGCACTGCCACAGCAGGTTTTCTCTCACCCTTATCGAATCTACTGCACACATCTCACCTGATAGGCTGGAATATTAAATACTGTAGAAGCCGTAAAATTACTGTAGCACTCAAAAATATAATCTCACATGTCCTTGTTTCAGGAATGAAAAAAAATACAAAGCAAGCTCTAACTTTATTTTCAAACAATTGCCTGGAATGGCACTGAAAATAGAACGAGAACATTTTTACAGTTAGAACAGCATCCATTTTAAAAGGTACAAAATCTCTATAGAAGATTGCAAATAATCTACAGCTATTACTTGACAATGGTGAACACAAAATTTCCACGTGAATAGTGTCAATGATTGCAAAACTTTGATTTGATTCCACCGTTACAGAAATTCAAAGATAACGCAAAAGCCATTTTAAAGGAGATAAATATAATGGCATAATTATAGAGGGAGGTGCAGGATGACACAAATAACTGAAATGTTTTACAGATGCATTGTTGACTCCAGGCTAAAAACTATCTTTCTTAGCAAGAGTACAGCTTACTGCAATATTCAACAAAATGACTTCTTACATTTTAGTTGTGAGACCAAACTCTGATGTGATGCAAATATATCCTCCTCTTACCAAGATCATACAACTGCATCATGCTATTCGATATACCAAGAAATGGCAACATGGGGAACTCTTGTAACAAATGCACCACTTGCTAGGTTAATCGTGAAGCGCTACCCGGACTTAATTTCCTTTGGCAGCAGAACACATCCAACAGCTCACTATAGCAAGGCTTTTATGATTCATCCACAATGTATAATGAGATGTCTACGCAGAAAGAAAATGTTGAAATCTGCAAAACGTGGCGATAACCAAGCCAGTCAACCAAGACCATTATCTACAAATGCTAGCTAACCTTGACATTTCCTTGCAATGTACAAATTATAAATGGATAGAAAACAGCAGCCGCTGTATTTTAAAAACATATAAAGGAATGATTTGCCACAGTCCCTGTTTATTTAATACCACTTGCAGAGTTGGAGGAGAGCGAGAGATCTGCTGATGCTATTCAACTGGCATGTAATTATTACAATATGAGAAGCTGCTTCACTTTTAACAGCTTCCCACCACATCCAAGATTCTATTTTCAGGCAGTAACCACAGCGCAGTAAAGCAGAGGAAGCCTCAACTCAGGCGTTTATTTCTTGGATTCTTCACCTGCTCTTGGGATTCTAGGTGATAACAATGAGCCAGTTGCAAATGCACCCCCCTCCCCCCCCATTTACCTTTCTAGAAGATCTATGCTTCATTGGGAAAATGGCAACTCCATAAAATCACCTGTATTCTTTTGAGGATTACATCAAGAACAGCGGTCCCCAATCTTTCTTGGACCAGTTTTGTGGAAGTCAATTTTTCCATGAACCCAAGGGGAGGGGTGTTTCACACACAACCTAGATCCCACACATGCACAGGTAAAGTTTCTCTCACTCACCCACCACTTGCACGGATTGGTATGCCCGAGGGTTGGGGACCCTTGGTCAAGAGGATAAACCACTCACTCGGAAGAGTATGTTTTATTACCATAGAGTATAATCTTTACTATGAACACATTCTTCTCGTTTGCATTCAAATTATTTATCAAACTTCCGAAGAAATATACAAATGTTTATACATACTTTTTGACTGCCACCAATTCATGGCTTCCTGCTTTCTTAGGCATTTACAATTTCACAAGATGCAGTCTGCCCTGTTTATAATCATTACATGAAAGGTGATTGTTTCCTTTTATCCATCCTAAGACCGTAACCCCAAATCGGAAAAAAAAAAGACTATCATCCACATGTAAAAGAATGACACCTCTAACAATTACTGTACAACCTGTATACTTATTTATTTCAAACTACACATTAAAGGTCAAAAATGATACATTAGCAGGCAGAAATATGGAAAATCAATGACAGCCTTGCTCTCACAGCAATTCTACGTAGGTGAAGTTAAGCATGGGAGTTTTCCTCCACAGCCGGCATTCAGATGGCCATGGTGCACTGCAAGAACTGAAAAACAAAAACAAATTTAATAGAGTTGGGGGGGGCAGGGGGGGGAAAGGCTTGCAGTTGAGCATGGGAACAGATGAAAAGAGCAAAACAGAACAAAGTAACCAAAAAAAAAAAAAAAAACCCAGCAAAATATCTCAGTTCAATTTAGATTGTCTCATAAAGTAAAAAGTAGTTGAAGCCCCAACATCCTACTCAGTTTTCTAAAATGCACACGTGCAATTTGAACAAATTTCATTAAAAATAAACCAAGAATGTACATGGCTCTCAAATTCTATTAAACATTGTTGTTTTTGCTTTATCTTAAGTGCATCCATAATGTGCCCTTTGTAACATCTTTGAAAGTCGAAAACTTCACATGATAATAGCTTATGGCCATTACAGCTTGCCTCCCTCCTGTTCAAAATTGAAATTGAGAAAATATAATTCAACGGTCATTAAAATCAATATTTACTTATAACTACAGGTAGTTATCGACTTACAACATTTAATGACCATCTGAAGTTACAAAGGCACTGAAGTGGCATATGAGTGTGTCTTATACTTATAACCACTACCTCATCCCCTTGGTCATGTGATCAGATTCTTGGCAACTGACTCATATTTATGACATTTGCAGTATCCATCCCGGGGTCACATGTTCAGATTCGCTTAACAAGCATGTTACTAATTTAACAACTGAAGTGAATCACTTAACAAATGTGGCAAGAAAGGTCATAAAATGGGGCAAAATTCATTTAACTGTCTCATTTAGCAACAGAAATTTTGGGCTCGATTATGGTCGTAAGTCAAGGTCTATCTGTATATGTATGTCATCTAGTCATTCTAGGCAATTCATAATTATAAAACCAAAATACAAACCAATTAAAAGCCCTCAAAATCTTCTCCACTGTTGTCTTTTGATGTCACTATTTACACACATCCCTGAACAAAATTAGATTATGGTAATTTTCTTCAGCACTACAGATTAATTTATGTGGTAAAGCAAGTAACAACTTGTCAAAATCATACAGTAAAAGCTTAGCCTCACAAACTAATTTTCTCAGCTGAGACACTATTTGCATATAGCAATAGCACTTAAGACTTCTATACCGCTTCACAGTGCTTTTGCAGCCCTATCTAAGCGGTTAACACTCAGCGTATTGCCCCCAACAATCTGAGTCTGCATTTTACCCATCTCAGAAGGATGGAAGGCTGAGTCCACCTTGAGCCTGGTGAGATTTGAACTGCCAAATTGTAGGCAGCTGGTAGTCAGAAGCAGCCTGCAGTACTACATTCTAACCACTGCGCCACCGTGGCTCTTATGCTGCTGTTGCTGCTTCTAGGTTGAAAGGATTCACCGATAGCGTCACTGTTACCCAGGGAATGTTTGACCGGGGGCTCCTTTCATGTACCCGTTAATGTGCCCACCAAAGCGGTACCTATCTAGGTACTTGCGATTACTCACTTGTAAACTGCTAGATCGAGAAGAGTTGGAGCAAATGACAGGAGCTTACCCTGCCATGCAGCAGCACTCGGGTCTTGAAGGCAAGCTTGTTCATTGTCAACCCACTGTCCTAACCACCACGCTCCTACTGTACTATTTGCATATACATCTATCAAATAATTAAAAACTAAAAGAAATTCTGCAACTTGTGCAAAATATTTCAGAGAAAAAATAACTTTGCATGTATGAAAGCTTTACTCGTGACTATTTTGATTCAATGTCATGCTTCCATGTAAATAGTCTTTCACTAGCATTTCCATATATCTTGTTTTTGTAGGCCGATTATCTGAGACAAGATATCAAACTTTGCTAATCAAATTAAAAATTAAACTATTCTTTACTTTTAAGTGCAGTTTTTCAAGTGGTCACCTAAGTTCATAGACATTATTTAAAGGCTTCCATGTAGCCCCGAGATTCTTCAGAGCTTGCATAAATACATGGTAGGAATTGTTTGGCATATGATTAAATGAAGAACCCTCACTTCCTAAAACTGATACAACAAATCCAAAAAAGAGGGGAGTTGGGGGGAGGGGAGGAAGATTCATGTAGCCACCGGGATGACACTGATATGCGAACATCCCACTGAAAGTCTATTAAAGCTACTATTGTGCTTTTGAAGTATGGAGAAAGTGGCCTGACTCTTTCACCAACACATACAAAGGTAGATAATACCCATTTGCCACGAGGAGCAATAGTGGGCAGAAAGGCTGTGTGCTTCCTAGATGAATCAATCATGACCCTGGCCAAATGCAAAAGCATCACGTGAAATCAAAGAATGAAATAGCATTTCATTAACAGCACTAAGCAATATTTCTGGATTCAAAAGGAAGGTCCAAATTGACTTCAGAAATAAAGATGTAACTGGGATGATGACTATGAAATATCAGGGACTCAGTTCTCCAATTTGACAAGCTACTAAAGAGTAGGAATAGGTAAGAACAAAACCAAACACAGCTAACAAGTGAAAATAGTACTCTTTATTACTATACAAATGTATTTATAAGACTCTGTAACACAGAGAGAGAGAGAGAGAGAGACAATATAGAGAGCGGGGGAAGGAGAGAGAGGAGATACAGATAGCCTCGACTTACAACCTCAATTGAGCCCAACATTTTGGTTGTTAAGTGAGAATTTTGTTAAGTGAGTTTTCCTCATTTTACGACCTTGCCAAAGTTGTTAAGTGAATCACCACACAAGATAGTAACCCGGTTGTTAAGAGAATCCAGCTTCCCCGTTGATTTTGCTTGTTAAAAGGTTGCAAAAGGGGGATAACATGACCTTGGGACACAGCAACGGTCATAAGTATGAACCAGTTGTCAAGCATCTGAGTTTTGATCATGGGGATGCTAAAAATGTTGTGTGAAAAACAGTCATAAGTCACTTTTTTCAGGGCTGTTATAACTTTGAATGGTCACTAAATGAACTGTTTTAAGTCAAGGTTACTACCTATATACCATTAAGTCCTAGCTTAATCTAATACTGATAACCAGATGATTTAATTTTCCGCTGTTTTGCTTTTAATACAGAAATATTTTACTGCTAGTTGTTTTCCTCCTCTTCCCACATTTACTGTCTTCAACAGGGACTTCAGAATGCCAACAGCTTCTCTCCTTAACGTTTACTTGCCCGTCTCTCAGGGCCTAAACCATGTAGAGTTTTCTCTGCTGCTGTCTAGAGTCCAGGATTATATATTTTTTCTTTTCTGCAGGCTCTTCTTTGATTTCAGCTGCCTCAGGCTCCTTCCTGGTTCTTCTCCCTGACCATGGATTCTCTGGCTTCTGGCTCTCCCAGCCATTGCCTCTTCTATCACACACCTTCTTATTCCAGCAACTTCTCCTGCCAAACCTGGAGAAATTACTCTATATCCCATCACCCTTCTGTGGCTTCTTTTCTACTTCTTTCATTTGAAACCTATGTGCCAGCTCGCAGGTGATTCTACGGAGTTTTAAACTGTTTCCCTCCCCCGCCCCCTTCTCTAAAAGTGCCTACAAGCTGGGAAGCTGACAGATCACTATGGAGGGGGAAAAAACCCCTCTGATCTTGACAGTCACACATAACGTTTTCTGTTTCAGTGCACTTTATCTTTCTACGTAAGCCAAAGTCAGACTGAGAAAACAGAGCAGTGTCCATGAGATGGAAGTAATTCTAGGTTCAAAGTCTGTTGATTTTATCAAAAAGAAAAAAAAAAAGAGACATGCTCCAGGTCCAAAGCAGGTGGCTTTTCATGACGCTTTATCAGCAAAGAAGGAATACCACCCAAGGAAAAGGAGAGACTGGCTACCGGGCCACCTGATGAGTTTAAGTTTGTAAACCTTTCGGTTTTGCAGTAGTGGGACCAGAGGGATCAGAGCTTCATCTAAATTCTATTAATGGAAATCTGATTAAACAGCACACAAAACAATATAGTACAATATCTATATTGTACATGCATTTAATAAAGACAGTAATTGTTAGCTCAAACTATGTAAAGCCTAGAATAACTGGTTCTCTTAAGGGTACGAGGCTGATGCTTTCCCCTAAGAACAGACACACTAATTCGCACCACTGAAGTCTGCTCTTCATGACACGTATTATTAGTGAAAGTGAATCATGCCTTGATTTAACAGATCTCTACAGACAAGGCTACAAATCTAAGGGTTTTTGGGGCCATCAGTCCATGGATAGGCAGATAGAGAAAATCCAATTAACACTGCTAGTCTTCCAAGAATCAATTGTCCAAAACAAATAAAATCAGCTGCAGCAAGAGGCACAAAGAATTCCTGGGTAACAGCAAATTCTTTGCAAACCACTACTGCATTGTCTGAGGAAATGAGGAAAAAAGGATGGAATGGTATAGCATTAATGGAATAGCAGAAATGTATGAATCTTCTGTCAACAGGGAGAATTTGATTGATTTCTCAAAGACAGGACAGTCATCAGACAATTTCTAGAACACATTAGGAGGAATGGAAGAAATCAGACAGCTTCTTCCCAAAGACTGGCCTGCCAACTAGAAGAACGATGGCAAAGCAAACAAACACTGTTTATTTAGTCAAGGGCTAGGTTTGCACCCACAACACTGGCATTCATTAAATGGGGCCCTTAGGTTCAGAAAACCAAGCTAACAACTGTAAGTTAAGGGGATTAATAACCAAAGGGAAAAGTAAACAACTATGATAAAAGGAAAAAAATAGTCAAGGACAAATAATTTAAAACTGTAGTGGTTGAAAACCAATGGAAAAATGAGATGGGAGTCACACCATGTTCTGTGATACAAATGGGGAGGAACAGACCAAAACAATCTGTAAGCTCTGGAAGGTACCAAATAAAATCCTGCACAAGCAAATAAATAATGAACATGAAAAATCAAGAGCCCAGTGAAGAATTAAAGGAACTGCCATCTGTTTGAGATCTTAAGAGGAGCTACAGCACTATCCTGAGATGTAATTTCCTAAAATATTCTCGAGTATAATGGGAGTGAGATTATAAAAGGAAATGTAAGAAACACAATTCTAGTTAAAACCATTTTTTTTATTACCAATTAATGGTATTTTTACTTACATCATCATACAGAAGATTCACAATGCCCTGTTGCATGCTATCTCTTCTTCTGAAAAAATCTTTAAAAAAAAAGATTTGCAAATTTACATTATAAAAATCCAGAACTGGTCTATATATACACACAAAATATCTATGAGGTATATTTTAAAATAGTAAAGAACCACAATATATAATATAATTTGTCTTTTAAATTAACAGCATTCCATTATGTGTTCATTTCTACAGTCATCAGATGATAGCACACTCTATAAAATCACCAGCAATATAATGGAATTACACCAGACTCCAGATAAGGCCACAGATGCTTGGCACTCTATGTAAAATCTTTTGCCATATTCACGGCTAAAGTAATCTGAAGAATAATGTTTGCCATCTTGTTAATAGTACAAGTCAAAGCATTGGGACTTTGAAATGAGGCTTGATTTTTAAGCTGACAACTGTTTGAGGGTACTCCCACTTTCAGTATGAAAAAGCCTTTGGAATTACACATAATGGCTAAAGAAATTTGCTGCAAGAAAAAAAATAGGATAAATTTTCAGAGCTTTTTCTAGGCAAATATGTTCTACTTATGCAAACTGGTCTATATCCAAGCAATGAATGCTTGCTTTGTAAAATCAGAATATATTATATAAATCCAACACTTACCTGTTAAAGCACGAAGCTTCACACAGCAAGCCACATAATCATCAAAAGAAATCCTGCCATTCTTGCTGTAACGTTTTACAATAGCAATTAAAGTCTGTGGGCTTAGTCTGTATCCTAGATAAGCAGTTAGAAAGAAAAACACTTTCAGGACAGAAAGCTTGGGAGAATTTTTCCAATATTTCGGTATTCATAAATAATTTACAGTAGTCACAACCAATCTGAGATAGAAGTTCAACAGGGATAGAGTGAATAAAGTACAGCAAGTTAAGATGATTTGTTAAGACTACCTCTTAAGAATACTATATTGCTCTATTGTGCAATTACCAAAGACTAACTTTCCCAGATGTAGGAAAGGGAATACAGTCCATAAATTTCTAACCTAAATTAGACAATCAGCATTAGATTTGATTGCAGAAAAATCTGGTCTACCTGTTTAAGTAAGATTTCTAAATCAGAAAAGCTTTACTTACCCATAGCTACAATCACTTGAGTCAGCACATGAAATTCCACAGTTCCACTTCGGTCTTGATCAACCAACATGAAATTGTGTTTCCAAGCACTGAGAGCCGTCCAAAGTTCTTTAAATTCATTATATCCCATTTTTCCAGTATTCTGTCTCTAATGTTATGTGTTAAGAAGCATACCAGCTTGTGGATAGGTGATTAAAAGAATAAAAATATAAATGTTTTACTTGTATGGATTCTGTTACTGTTCTGCACACTTGTGCTGCAATCTTGCTCATGTTTTAAACAGTTAAGTCATAAAGACCATTTAGCCAAAAAATACCCCATGTTCTTCTTACTTTGCTCTTTTAGAAAACATCACCTTATCAATCTAAACCTTTTAACACTGGTATTTGGACAATTCTCAAATTAAGCTTGACTTTGGTGACAATAGTAATACCTCTATCTAATGTTCTTAAGCAATATTATGGAAGTAATTTGCCAGTGCCTTCTCTTAGGATGTATTTTTCAATTCCAGAATCTCACTTACAGCCCTAGGATTTTGTTACAGTCATGCATTTAAGTACTAACCAGTCTTGAGAGCATCAAAGGATAGCTTAATGTTGCCACCTGCTGGGCATATACAAGATGTTACAGTACAGTACAAAAATTATTTGGGGCTCCTACTTGCACTTCAATTGATGTAAATAAAAGTCCTTCCTTTAAAAGAGGAATTGTAAAAACAAAGACAACAAAACCCTGGGAATCTATTATTTATGAGCTGGAAGCAATCTGAATTGGAACAGAGCTTTCCTACATATTTATTTTAAAATCAATGTGAGGTAACTCAGATTTCACATTTAACAAATGCAGAAATATATTTTGTTATACAGCTTCTAAGCATTTTACAGAGTCCCCGAAAATCAGGATAGACAACTTATAGCCTTCAATGTGAATCTAAGCCCCTTTTGCAGCCTACTGCACACCCCAAAATTGTGCCACTGAAGTTTAGTGGAAAAATAACTGAATGTGTAACATAATTTCCATTTGTTGTGATGAAATAAGAAAAACTAGGGCATGAAGCTCCCTTTGAACTTCATGCATCCAACTGGTAAAAGCCATAGTCCCACAAAATTAGAAGAGGTCATAATTTACAGCCTGACCGCTGTGAGAGTATCACTGTAAAAACACTAAGACATTTTTCTACTTTGTTTAGCTCTTTTGACAACTGATCACTGTTTCAGGATTGCCCTGTAACATGACATTCCTTCTTAGCTGTTTTCTGCATTGTGGTCAATGGGCTGTAAATAAAAGACTGATTGTAGTCTGAATTGGGACAAGTACAAATCAATCTTTAATGGGACCAGTTAAAAATATATGCAACCAGAAAACCTAGCTGCATAGATTTTAATCATTAAATGAACCAATTAAATATTCTTATGTTTATAATCCTTAGTAAAAATCAAACTGATCCTGCCATTTCTGTTCCTTTATATACAGAATTACAGTCTCCATCAGATGACCTGCACCTCAGACAACAAACAAAAGTGTATTCTAAGTTTAACCCATAGTTATAGTTTTAAATTTTATGACGCACTGCCCAACTTAGAATAACTCAATCTGAAGACTGGCATCAGACATACTTTGTCACATAAAAATCTTGGTAAATTTCTAAAGCAGGCAATTGTGGTTCCAGCTAAGCAGGATGAAGATAAAGAAGAGACTTTGGTATACTGTAAAAGTTTGAACAAATTATTCCACTTGCTCCGTGATTCAAACTTTCTTAATACATACTCTCACCTGCATTACATATTGATGTTTTTCAAGAGACAAGTGAAAAACTGGAGAAATAAGCTCCATTAAATTCAGTAGAACTAACTTTTAAAAAAGACACCCTTCAAAAAAGACCATTTCAGCTACTTATTTTTAAAAGGATACATCCAACATCGATATCATAATTCTGCAGGTCTCCAAACTGAATGCTGAAATTGCAAACAAAGTATTAATTCTAAAGCACCAGATCCATTTCAGTTGTAATTATGAGTGCTTAAAAACAGGAACCGCAAATCTCATTTAAAGGATTACCATTCAAACTTACTGAATGTAGCAATCAACTTGTTTAGAACAGAGCACCAATTGAAATTTTTCAGCTGGACTTAAGGCTCTGTCCACAGAGATTTCCTAGGTGGAATGGTAGTTAGGAGGTGATAGGTGACATTTGAAAGCCAAGTCAAGAATGATACTACAAGGAGGGGCAAACAGTCAGTTACCTTTCATGTATTACACAAAGAGATAAAAATTCAGTAGCAGTATTAACAAAGAGGTGAGGTATTCTGTTGCTCAAGAAATAACACTTTGTAATGTCTGAATATAGCTTCTCCCTTTGTCCTCTGCTGGGCATCCCTCGTTCACCACATTGCACAGAATCACCATCCTAGTTTCTTTCTCTTCCCTGTTCCTTCCTCCCACCCTATCTCTATCAGGGTTTGCTTTACTTTTCATTTGCTTCTTCTGCTTAAAAGAATGGAGAAGGTATATGTGTTTCCATGCATAAAAGTTGGTATATATTAGTTTAAGGGTCTTGTAATGCAATTACAGGAAAATGAATGTAAAGAAAATGTTTAATATTAATTGAATTAACCAGGATTAAGTACTGCTGCCAAAGTCACTGGAAGTTGGGTAGCATAAAAAATATTGCTTCTGTTCTGGACCTTCCTTTTTTTTTAAGAATGAAGCTCCTGACAGAGATAAACATTAACTTATATGGGTAGTTTTCAACTTACAAGAGTTTATTTAGTGACCCTTCAAAGTTACAACTGCCCTGAAAAAAGTGACTAACGACCATTTTTCACACTTACGACTGTTGCCGCATTCCCAATGTTACTTAATCAAAATTCAGACGCTTGGCAACTGATTCATATTTATGACGGCTGCAGTATCCTGTGGTCACGTGATCCCCTTCTGCGACCTTCTGATCAGTAAAGTCAATGGGGAATTCACTTAACAACTGCAGTGATTTCCACTTAACTGCAGCAAGTATGGTTGTAAAATGGGGCAAAACTCACTTAACAACTGACTTGCTTAGCAACAGAAATGTTGGACTCCACTGTGGTTGCAACTCAAGGACTATCTATACAGGTACACGTGCACGTAAGAGTGTATCATATGACCTAATGAAGAGGCCATTTTCAAGACTAATTTCTATTACTGCTTGCAATCTTTTGATTAGCAAAGGAAGAGAACCGGTACTTTTTTTGCCTGCTTGTTCTCCTTTTGATGGGGGAGATCAACTTGGATTTAGTACTACATGCAGTAAGTAAACAACTAATGATCTAAGAGGCAATTTGCAGGTTACATAGAGAACTCAGATTAATTTTTATACCTCTGGGAGGATCCTCCATCAGCTTTGGAGTTTTCAAAGCATACTAATTTATTTTCAACAGAGGTTAAAAGTATGTGTGCACCTTCTCTTTAATACATTTCAAAACTAGGGGGAAATTATTTAACTATTTGGATCCTGCTTGACTTGGAGACATCATTGGGTTATCACTGGCAAAGCATCTGAAGGTAAAAACTATCAACATCCCCCAAATGTGGTCTCTGGATACAAAAATTTGACTTCTCCTATTACAGATGAAAAAAGGATCACAAAACAATTACAGGTACATTATTATAAAACAGTCCAAAACAAGAAATTCAATAACAATCTTACGAGAATATGTTCCACTGATTCCAGATTGTGTTAGACATCTCTGTAGCTCCTCCGCATCCACTTCACCATTCTGTAAAATGAATGCATACAAATTTGAGGTTCAAGGGATTAGCAAAACTGGTAATAGTAAATTAAGTACTCATGCATTCTATACAGTTAATGAACTGTTCTACTTAAATTCAAATAGTTTACTTCACAAATATACCTCAACTATATATTTGCTGTACAGTACTAATTATTTTACATAAGTAAATCGCAATGGACATGTTTTCAAAATCACAAATAAACTATAACTTTCTCATTTGAGACATCTTACAATAGGACAGATCATAAAAACTAGTTTTTACAAATGTTGAACTTAAAAAAAACCCATTTCATGTGCAAGCTTTGCAAATTATGAGACAAACCATTTAAAATAAACAAAAAACTTCTCTCCCTATTTCTCCATTCCAGGCAGATCCTACAGAGTTTCTCAGGTTAGTTCAAATCCAGCTCTATACAAAAATATACAAGACCAACAATTCATAAGTTTAGAGTTATCCATGTCAAATTATAAACTACAAACATAAAGCTCATCCAGACAAAATAACCTATATAATGAAAGTCTTTAAATTAATGCGTCAAGCTACCTTAATATCCATGTCAATTTGCTATCTGTTTGAACTACTGCAAATTCTCACATGGGAGAATATTCATTCAAAAAGACATGAAATGCAGCCTTTCAGCTACCGTACCATTGCATTATGATGCATTATCTTGCTAATACAAAAAGAACTTATCTTAAAATATATTAAAACATAAAAGTAAGCAATCTAAGTATATCCAAATTAATTTACAGCAATGATTTAAAAAAAACTTTGTGAGCTTTGCCAATGAAAGCATAAGGAATGGTGGATATTGAAAATCCTGTTGCTTGATTTGGCCTTAAGCAAAATTCCTTAATCTAACATGGGAATCATGTAATGACTTCTCAGAGGTTTCTCAGAAGTGTTTTTCCAAACTGAATGGGCATATCTTTTTCCCAGCTAGATTAAAAAAAATAGGATCAGGCTGATATAAAGTTCTTCATAGAAAGAAAATATTACTCATATTGACAAAAATTCGGTACATGATATAGCTTTTCTACAAGACCTATGTAATTGGGGTGATTGTTCATAATGATTGTACAAAACACAAATATACTTTTGTAATTACCACCAAGGCAAAAGGATTTTCGCTGGATAAGTTCACAGGGCACAAGGAAAAGATTAAATGAAGCTTGATTTAGACATTTCTGAGTCTCTTTGTCAGTTCAAAATGCAAGAAAACTCAGAAACTGTTTCAACTGCCTTTCTTTACCCTCCCCTCCAAAAACAATGCCCATGTTACTGCAAATTTCTACCTGATCAGTTCTTTTGAGTGTCAAAGGCCCACGCTTCCATCACCCCACTGGTCTTGCTATATGGCAGATGACATTGTGCTTATTTGACTGGTACTTCAGGAGTGAATGTTTATTCCTCCTATAAAAAACTAAATTTACTAAAATATTACAGTTGAAAATTAAGAAAAATATGGAAGTCAGCAATGGCGATCCTACTTATGAAAAACTAAAAACACAGAAAAACTCCCTGTTCCAGATAGCTACTTTAAAGCAGTGGTTTTCAAACTATGTTCTGGAAAACTCCCCAATTCCTTAGAAACCTATCATGTAGTCTTCAATATAATCAGTCACATTATCTCCCCCCGCCCCCCAAAATATAGGTTACTGTGCTATCTATGCTATTAAACTTCTCCTGTAGAACTGTAGAAGAAGTTGCAATAGAATGCTGGGATTATTCTAAGGCTATGCTCTGTTCAATTGTCAGCATTTTACATTTGAGGATGTTAGGCTACATTAAACAGATCTTGTAACTGTATTTAGAATTCCAGCCCATTTATTCAAAATCATACAGGTTGATCCTGAGAACATGTTATTCCAGAACACACTGCACAATCCTTTGCTATGCAGTTGAATTCTACAGCTGATATATAGCATGTTCTTTAACAAATGACAGCAAATAAAAACTTCTCTCAAGATACAGAGCTTGAAAACCCTGCTATAAAGCAATGGAAAAAAATGAAAAAGCAATGGTATTTCATGTTTTCCTCACTTGCAAAAATGGATCACCTAGTACAGGCAGTCCTCGACGTACAATTGTTCATTTATGACTGTTCAAAGTTACAACAGCACTGAAAAAAGTTATTTATGACAATTTTTCAGAGTTACAACCTTTGCAGCATCCCCATGGTCATGCGACCAAAATTCAGATGCTTGGCAACTGTTTCATACTTATGACAGTTGCAGTGTCCCGGGGTCATGTAATCCCCCTTTGCAACCTTCTGACAAGCAAAGTTAATGGGGAAGCCAGATTCCCTTAACAACCGTGTTACCAATTCAACAACTGCACCGATTCATTTAACAACTATGGCAAGAAAGTTTGTAAAATGGAGCAAAACTCACTTAACCAATGTCTCATTTAACAACAGAAATTTTGGGCTCAATTGTGATTGTAAGTCGAGGATTACCTATAGAAATTTTAGTTGCAGTCAATATTTGAGATGAAATAGTACTAAATATAATTAAGAGCTCTGTGTACTACATAGATTGTTTTATATCTATTTTTAGATATCTATTTTTACAACTATTATTATACAGTATTACCTAGTATATGCCCATAGTAACTTATTTTGGGTAGTAAAAGAACCATTTGTTTATTTATATGCTATGTATATGCTATTCCTTATAATTCCAAAAAATTATACTGCTTGGAAAATTATCTCTTCCACCCAAAACCCTATTCTTCTTGGGGCCTTAGTAGCTCACACTATCAACTTGATTTTGGTTATTATTTGCTAAGTTTGTCTTAACACTTCAAATGAAAGTCAAGAGACTGGATTTTGAACCATTTCCAGAAGGGTTTAGTAGAATTTAGAGAAATGCTCAGAATGAGAACATTAATAAAATTACTGCATTCCATTTATACTATAACAAAAAAAATCTGCTTTATGAAGTAGCTGGTCACCTTTCTAGACAAAATTTGTGGTTTACCTGTAGATAAAAGAAGCAATTTATTGACCCACACTTGTACTAGATACTATTTCAAGCAGTTGCTGCTTTAATGAAACAAATGTTTTGAAATTCCTTTCCTGTCATTCCTGTCCTGTATCAGAAGACAGTCTATAGGGGAAGCAAATACTGTGCCATATTTTGACAGTTAAGACTCATTTCTTCTTCCATGTTAGTAAGAACAGCATTTTACAATTGAAATTAGGCATTTCTCTGAGAATGAATATCCAATATGGCCACTCTTTTTCTCTTTAGGCACTCATCCACAGAATCTATTTTTAGATTAGAGAATGAGTTAAAGTATATTCTGGCATCTATTTCCTTTTACAATTTAATCACAATACTAGCTTCCATAAACATCATACTTTTTAATTGTTGAACTGCACGTATTTTCCAGCTTTCCACAATTTAAATTTACTTCGCCAGTGTAAGCTTAGAATCACATTCACATAAGCTTAGTGATTTAAATAACTGTCACCATTCTGGCAATAAAATAACTTTCCCTCCCTAAGCTCCCTGGCTATCAGAGAGCAAACAGAATTTAGCACTGGCTGAAATGAATGCTTACTGTTCTTGTCAATCAATAAGCAAATAAAGAATATCCTACACACACAAAACTATTTTCAATAGGCTCTACCATTAAATCCCTTCAAATTAGCTCAGTATCAAAAACTCTCTCTGTGGGTGATAAAATGTTCGGGATCAAAAGATAGTATTTAAGAAGGCAGTTCTTACACTGTCCCTGCCTCAGATCACATGTAATTTCTTTCTCTTCAACTCCTCCAATGGAATATAGCATCAAATGGATTGTGCCAGAGACATGAATGCTTTTACTGCTAGAAATACCATATTACTATTGCTATTATTGTGGAGATGCTAACTGTTAAGCAAAATGCCTTACTACTACTACTATAAGGCATTATTTGTAAACAGTATAAAAATTAAAATGCAAGCAAAAGAATAAATGTAAAGAAAAGCTACTCACCTGCAACTGGAGTTCTTCATGAATATTGCTTTTGCAGTTCCACACTCTTGAGAGAATGCAAATTGGCATCACAACTCCCAAAACGCTCTAGAGACCAATGACCTGTGGGGCCATGCATATGCCCTTTGGTGAATCTTTACTATAACCTTTTAACCAGTCCTTTCGCCCAGATTATACGTATATGGCTTCTGTATTTCTCAATACCTAGTCACATATAATGTATAGACCTCTTCCAAACTGAAGCCTGATGAACATTCACTTAAACACCATTTCACTGTTTTTATTATATAAACCTTGATGTACTGTAGCTATTCTAAGTTGCCAGATATCCCTACAAATAAAATTGGCTGAAGATCATAGTCCAATTAATGAGGTCAAAAATCAGACTTGCAATAGCCCTCCCATTCCTCTTACACAGAAAGTACAAATTTTAATTATTTTAAATGTTATCATAGAAAGATAGCTATATATTGCTTGCCTATATCTACATTTAAAAGCTGATTATGGATTCCATGCAAACTAACAGATTAGTTGAAGATGAATTTCTCCATTCTTCCTCTCAGTTCTGCTGGATATTATGTTGGTCACAGGTGGGAAAAAAACTTATTTTATTTCCTTTTCTTCTAGTGAGCTGTTTAATACCTATAAAACTTTAGAAACAAGCCTAAAATGTAGCAATCTACATGGTAGTAGCTGTAGATGAAAAACTATCTTGTGTTCTATGGTCAGTCATATAAAAAAATTATAGGCAAGCAATTTTATAGGGTCATTTATAAGGGTGCATATCAATATTGTCAACATATCCATTGCCAAACAAAACCCTGAGATTATGGGATATTTCTAACACTGATCAGCAGGAAAAAAAGGGACTGTCTTTCAAAACTTTACAATTACTTAAACTGACCTACCTGTCCAGCAGTAGCACTGAAGAATGCCCACAAGGGATCGACGGCAGCACCAGCATAGGCACCAGAATAAACAGAATATCCAGTAGATCCATCAGGGGCTACAGTTTGTACCCCTCTAGGGACCGGTTGTCCCACTGCCATTTGCATTGGCATCTGACCATGGTAAGCACCATACTTTTAACAAAAAGAAGAGATACATTTTACTATGTTCATCAGCCTAACACAAGGCATGTACGCACATGCACCCCAACTTCGGGAAAACACCTTCTCAAATATTACCATAAAAAGGGCAGTTTTTAAATATTTAAAATCCAGTGAAACATGCTTGAAGGCTGTTTCATTACTATGTAACTACATTGGTTACATAATAATGAAATATAGCTTTTGCAATAGTCAGACCTCACTGAATAGAATAGAATAGAATAGAATAGAATAGAATAGAATAGAATAGAATAGAATAGAATAGAATAGAACAGAACAGAACAGAACAGGAATTCTTTATTGGCCAAGTGTGGTTGGACACATAAGGAATTTGTCTTGGTGCAAATACTCTCAGTATACATAAAAGAAAAGATAATGACAGCCCTGTTTATCAACCATTCTAAATTATGGTAACACTGAAAAGGTAACTTTATGACTAGTCCAAATACTTACAACCATTGCAAAATTTCTGCAGTCATGCAATTGAGATTTGAACATTTCACAACCAGCAGATATTTACAACTATTGCAGTGTCCTGTAGTCACATGATCACCTTTGTGTATTTCACAGCCAGCTTGCAACAAGCAAAGTCAATGGGGGAAGACAGATTCATTTAACAGCTGCCTTGCTTAGCAATTGAAATTTTGAGCTCACTTGTGGTCATAAGTCAAGAACTACCCATATTTGCCAGTAGATAAAACCAGAGTCTCTTTATTCCATATCTTTTAAATATTAGAGAAGGTGTTGAGCTATTGAAAATGTATACTTGTCTTGTTGAAAGGAAGAATGAATATTTCATGCCATGGGGGTGTTTTTCAGCAGCAGGAACTGGGAGACTGGTCAGAGTTGAGGGAAATCTGACTGAAGCGAAGTACAGAGATATCCCCAATGGAAACCTATTCCACAACGCTCAGGACCTCAGACTGGGCCGAAGGTTCATTTTCCAACATGACAACGATCCTAAGTACACAAGCAAGACAACATAGAAGGCCCTAGGGACAATTCTGTGCATGTATTAGAGTGGCCCAGCCAGAGCCCTGACTTGAATCCTATCCAGGAGGGACCTGAAAATGGCTGTCTAGCAATGGTCACCATCCAACCTGACTGAGTTTCAGAGGATTTGCAACGAAGAATGGCAGAAAATCCCCCAATCTAGGTGTGCAAAGCTTGTTACGTCATATCCTAAAAGACTCAAGGCTGTAATTGCTGCCAAATGTGTTTCAACAAGTACTGAGTGAAGGGTCTGAATACTTAAGTCAGTGTGATGTTTCAATTTTTTCTTTTTAATTAATTGACAGACATTTCTAAAATTCTGTTTTCACTTTGTCATGGGATACTGAGTGTAGAGTAATGAGAGAGAAAAAATGAATTTGAACTGTAGAATCAGGCTGCAACACAACAAAATTGACAAAATCAAAGGGGGCTTGAGTGCACCAGATTTTGCCTCTTTTGCCAACCTCTTTTTTTCTCCTTGTTGCATTTTCGATTTTTTTTCTTGACTATATATATTGCATGTTTATAAGGGGGGGTGGGGGAGAGAGATAAAAACCAAAAGCTGTGGTAATCCTGTTAATTTGTTTAACATTAGATGAAGACCCAAATGATACAGCATGTGGCAGCAAATTGGTAACATAACTTTTTTAAAAAAGCTGAATTAATGCTTGGATAGAAGATCACCCAGAAATCCCAGATTTATAAACTACATTAGGAACTTGATAAAACATCTCAGAAAGCAGTATAATTATAAATCGTATACTTTTCCTGCCAAGAACACTGCATGGATTTGTTACCTTGACTCAAAAATACTTCCATTGTTTCCCTTAGCACATAACCAGTTTCCTATATTGTTACTTTCTTGTTTAAATTAAGGGTTTCATGCCACCAAATAACTCTGGTAAATGGCAAATTACTTCCATATTGCTAAATGTCAATGAAACGAGGCATGAAAATTGCCTGGAATATGGCAGAGAAACACCTCACCCAAGGTAGATTTGATTTAAATCAAGTTGACTTAAATCACAATTTAAAACGTAATTTAAATCAGGGGTCCCCAACCGGGCCCCAGGACCGGTACCGGTCCATGGATCATTTTGAACCGGGCCGCAAAGAATGACAGGGCTGGCGCCACCATCTTGTTTGGACAGCACTTGAGAAAGTGCTTCCGGGTGAGCTTGTCGGTTGTTGGTTGGAAAGCGGCGTTTGGGTGCTGAAGGAATCCTCGCGCCTTAGTTTCATCGAAGGGGGCAGCGGCTTCGAACGAAGAGCCATCCTGATGGCGGTAGAGTCTCGCGTTACTCAGGAGGAGTTTAAGAGCGAGCCCGAAAAGCCCATCGACCGCAAGAAGGTACAAAGGAGGAGTTGAAAGTGGCGGGGAGAAGCGGGGGACGGCTGGCTGACCAGTCGCTCGGCTCGCCTTGCCTTGGTCGTGCGTGCTGATGCCGGTACCAGTCCGTGGTACAAAAAAGGTTGGGGACCACTGATTTAAGTCACTAGTAAAAAGGCTTGATTTAAATCAACTCAATTTAAAACATAATTTTTAAAAAGCAACTGTCATCTGTTCCGCAGCGGCTCCTCCTCTGACCTGCTATTGACTCACCAACAGACCCAATCACTTTAATGGGATGGCTGGTGATGCGGCAGTGACATAACAAGGTGAGGGACATGGCAGGTAGCAGTTGAGTGGATGGCCACTAACAGGCACTGCCATGATGGATCTGAAATGACAGGTGCTCTTTAATATTATATTTATAAGCTGCTTAGAAGGTTTCACTTTCATTTTTACAGCTTGCCCTTCCTCCTCACATTTAGAGAGCCTGGTGATACAGATGCATTTATCTTCAAACAATCATACAGTTTGTAGTGTACATAGATTTGCAAAACAATGGGATAAAAGAATATTCCTGAACTTTGTTTTATTATTTATCTCATGATTATTGTGAAATTGTGTGAATGCATCACTGCAGTGCATGTTATCTCAGCTTGCAGAGCTTGGATTCATTGAATGAGTTTACCAAAAATGTAAATGTTATAGAATATACAGCCTCATGCTACATAACTAAGCTCCATTTCATGCTGAATAAGCTAAATTATTAATATATCTTAAATAGAAAACTATTTTTAGATAGATTTTTACTCCAAATGCATTTTATTAAATCAAATTAAATTTGGTTTAAATTTTAAAAATCCAATTTTAATTTTAAAAATCTGATTTTTAAAAAAATATTATTATCCACCCTGACCTCATCTCACCTTCCCTATTACCTACTTCTACTGGTATGCTATGACTATCACTTTGTTGGCTATAGAGGTAGTCCTTGACTTACGACCACAATTGAGGCCAACATCATTTTTAAGTGAAACATTTGTTAAGTCAGTTTTACCCCATTTTATGACCTTTCTTGCCACAATTAAGTGAATTGTTGCAGCTGTTAAATTAGTAACCTGGCTTCCCCATTCACTTTGCTTGTGAGAAAGTCGCAGAAAGGGATCACATGACCTTGGGAAACATAAATATGAACCAGCTGCCAAGCATCTGAATTTTGATCATATGATCATGGGGACTTTGCAAAGGTCGTAACTGTGAAAAATTGTTATATGTCACATTTTTCAGTGCCGTTGTAATTTTGAACAGTCACTAAATGAAATGTTGTAAATTGAGGACTACCTGTACTTTATGATTTATCACTGTGTTGCTTGTATGTATAGTGAACCTTATGCTTTGGGGAAACTTACGCTTTGCGTGTCCACACTTGGCCAATAAAGAATATTCTAATAGGCACAGAAGTGTTTTTAAAAGATTATTTCCTCAGACAAAAATGAAAAGGCGCTCATCCAGGTACTACTCAACTTATGACCACAATGGAACCAACATTTATGTTGCTAAGGGAGAAATTTGTTAAGTGAGTTTTGCCCCACGTTACGGCCTTTCTTGCCAGTTAACAACTGCGGTGGTTAAGTTAGTAGTGCAGTTGTTAAGTGAAACTGGCTTTCCTGTTGATTTTGCTCAACAGGTCATAAAAGGCGATCTCACATGACTCCAGAACTCTGCATCCGTCATAAATGTGAGTCAGTCATCAAGCCTCCAAATGTAAATCACATGACCCTTGGGGGGGGTGCTGTAACGGTCATATAAATGTGAAAAACAGGTCATAAGTCACTTTTTTCCAGGGCCATCATGACTTCAAACGGTCACTAATAAAAGAACTGTTGTTAAGTCAAGATACTATCCAGAGAACCCCTTTACTTGCTTGACTGCCTGCAATTTGGCAGTTCAAATCCCACCAGGCTGAAGGTTGACTCAGCCTTCCATCCTTCCGAGGTGGGTAAAATGAGGAGCCAAATCGTTGGGGGCAATAGGCTGACTCTGTAAACCGCTTAAAGAGGGCTGTAAAAGCACTGTAAAGCTGTATATAAGTCTTAAGTGCTATTGCTTCTATTACCTTTACACTCTAATGGAGGAAGATGCACGTTTGAACATTCTTCATCGTTAAGATTGGTCACTCAAAAAACTGTTTTAAGTCGGGGACCACCTGTGCAGCTTATGTACTACGGTATCTGCAATTTAATCCCAACCTAGCCACCTTCTACAACCCTACTGGGTGGAAATGATATTCTAAGTTCATTCCATTCGGAGGCCGCCATTAACATCTCCCAGTCAAAGACAAGGAGTTGCGGGAAGGGAGGGGGGGGGGAAGAGAAAAAGAGGCACTGATTGGGTTTGCGGGTAGAGGGGAAGAAGAGAGAAGACATTTTATAGAACCCGAAGACTGAGGGCGAGGGAACCCAACCGAGGAGACCCACCAACGAAAGGCGTGAAAGCGAAAATATCTTTTGAAAACCAAGACGGGCGACCAGCCTTCCAAACCAAGTACGGAAAGCAGCAACAGCAGCAGCAGTTCGGCGGGCTCCGCGCCTTCCCGTTTTCTTTACTCACCGCTCCGAACGCCGGATACGTCATGCCGAATTTGCGAGAGACGAACCGTTAGAACGGTTACAGCCGACTTCGAAGCTCGGCGGGATTCTAAATCCGCCACAAACGAGTCTAAGTTTCCCCTCACCAAAGGCCTCAGTCGCCGCCTTCTCTTTCCTTAAGTCGCTCTACGAAGAGGCGGGACTTCCTTTCCTCCCCCCTCCTTTCGCCCTCTTGTATCTCCTTCCTCTATTGGGTAAGGCGGTCGTCCACTTCCGCTCGGGACATGTTCGCAAAGATGAGGAGGCTGGGAGAGCGGAAGAGGTATACGGCGGGGGGGAGGGGTTAAGAAAGAGGTGCCGCCCATTCCGGAAATGGTCGTTGAGGAAAAAGAGGAAGGCGCGGTTGCAGTTTCGTAAGAGAACGGAAGTCGGCGTGGCTGTATTCTCCTTAAAAGGCAGGGAAGACGCCGGCTGTATTTCCTTGATGAAGAGCTTATGCGAGAAAGTTAAGTCGGCTATCGAAATCAGTGATACCAACGAAAGAGATGAATGATGGATGTCGGTTTTTGATAATAGTATTGCTTATGCTGAGTGCAATGGAACGCCGATCATTCCTCTATTACCTATACTTGTTTACTCATGCATGCTTGACAAACAAAACAAATAAATCTTTTCTATCTAGAAATGGATGGATCCTTTTTGTTTATTTTTATGATGAACTCAAAAGTCCTCTCTACCTTCCGTCAACAAAGTATTACTATCTTGATGTCTCAAAATTGTTATCCTTCCATTTTGATTTGATTTGATTAAATCAAAGTTCAATTCCTGTAATACGTGCACTTTTGAAAGCTAAACAAATACTGAGATAACACAGACCTTTGCCTAGTTCCTGTTTCTATTATGAACCACTGTTTCTCCACTTTTGGTTATTGCAGTAAGGACTTTGTTGTTGTTTACTGTAAAGATCCTTTAAAAAAATCAGTGTACTTGCATACCAATTAGCTAGCATAAGGGTAATAAAGAAGTAAAATATATTACAGCATTATGTAGAAGTATTTATCACTCTATAGGCATGTCTTATCTTGATGATACGCAGTTGTTTTCTTATATATGTAGAAGTATTTATCTCAATAGGCATTTCTTGCTGTTGTGGAAAATATTTAACTTTTCACGTGTTGTAAAACTAGTAATAACACATGCCTGCAATCAGTTACACCCCTCTCCTATTGAGACGCATGATTGTCTCATCTAAATCAATCTGAATCCATCTGATTTAAGTTTTACCTCCCTGAGAATGAAAGGTACTTCTCTGGGCATGCAATCTCCTCCATCAGGAGAAATCCACACTTTTGAAGTATGTTGTTAAATGGTCAATTGTGATAGATTAGCTGGACAATAGGAGAAGGGATAATGAAAGATAAACAAATGCCAGAAGGACATTTGTCTGGCAGGAAAGATGTAAATCTAAGAGTGTTTTACAATGCAGTTACTCTACTTCTAAAAGAATCTTAAGGTATAAGAAGAGTTACTTTCGTCTATGTTTTGTAACTTTCCTCACATATCTATCTTGTGTGTATGCGAGGAGAGGTCTTTCCCTTTTATTGATCAATAAAAGTTAGATTTGTTCTTCAAAGCCTCTGCTTAAGTTTATTTTTGGCACATTGTGATCTTAAGTTATAGCCGAACTTTATACTAGTTTGCATCATGCAATCAAAGATTTTGTTGTATTCCACAAAACAAAGACCCTTAAGTCTCACCGTTGTTAGAATTGTGTTACCCAGTCTCCACTGCCTTTTCTGAAACTGGTTTCTTTATCATTTCTCATTCCTTATATTTATGGCCCTGTACTGAAATGGCCATAACTTTGGGGACCGACATAAGTACCATTTGTTCAATGCTGCTATAACTTGCTGAATAAAAGGTCATAACTCAAGGACTACCTGAATATGGTTAATATCCACCAGAGTGTTGGAGGTATATTTCTTCTCCCCCCTCCATTTCCTTTTCATTGTTTATTATTTTAAGAGATTATTTTATTTTATTTTCTGTACACTTTATACAAGATACAGTGGCTGTTGTACTTCTGAAAAATCCCTGAATAGTGGAGGTAATTGTTTTCTACTTTATCCCGTAGCAGCTTTCCCTGAAAAGCAAGCAGCCAGGAGCAGTGATAATGGCAAACAAGAAAAATATGCTGAGGACATATAATAATAAATTATGAAACTTGTATGCTGCACAAGTCTCAGTGATTCTGGCCATTATATCTGATCAGGGATATCATGCTCAAGGCCTGCCGGCCAGATCAAGCCAGTGGGGTGCTTAAATCTGGCCCATGGGGCCACCCTGGAAACAGTGAAGGATCGGCCCACAGTGCCTCTGCCAGTGAAAATGGAGCTCAGGAGGGCCACATGCAGTTCTCCTGAACCTCATTTTCCCTAGCAGAGGGTTGCAGAAGGCCATCATGGCCGAAAATGGAGTTTGGGAGTCCATTTTTGCTTGCAAAGCGGTTGGGCTACCACACGCGCTCCTGACATAGATGACCTCAAGCTGGCCACGTCCACCCTGGCCACACACACTCTGCCTCCCAATGTCAAACACAACTCTGATGCAGCCCTCAATGAAATTGAGTTTGACACCCCTGCTCTAAATATACTATAGATTGTTTTATTTACCCCTTTTTTTTCTTAGTTCTATTTCTTTTTTCCATTTCCTTTATTTATTCTCTACTGGGTTTTTAAATAACATAGCCACTATTTTATTTTGTTGGTCATGGTAGTGGTAACATAGTAGTTTATATTTCACTAATAATAACGATTGTATCAAAATCTAAACCTGGAAATCTAGAATATAGCTTGTGTTTCACTACTTCTTCCTAAACACCTATTTTTTAAAGATGCCTTTCTCACAAAGATTTCTACTGATTTCCTTGGCTTAAAAAAAAAGGGGGGGGGGGGTGGAGGACATAAAATGAAACTATGAAAAAAGAAGAAGCCAGTCTTTGTACACCAGACCACACCAGAGAAAAGAAACTTATCCTACATTCCTAGAAACACACTGGAAGCTGTATTGCTGTCATAAAACTACCTAAATATCTGCACAGCTGCAATTTCTTGGGTACAGTAGTTACTACTGACAAATTGGGATGTGCGCTTTCAACTATAAGCAGTAGATAGTTAGGTTTATATGCTGCTGTAATCAACGAAGATTCCGGGTGGCTTACAAAACCCTCTCCAAGTAGAATTTTAAAGATATTTATTTTTTATTTATTTTATTTTGTCAAGCAATTATTAAATAACAAGTATAAGTATAAACATGGTTATGAATACATGTAATGGATACATGTAAGAAAAATAAAAGAAACAATAGGACAGCGACCGCAGGCACGCCCCCTACAGACCTCTTAGGAAAGGGGTGAGGTCAATAGAAGACAGTCTAAGGCGGGGGTGGGCAAACTACGGCCCGCGGGCCGCATCCGGCCCGTTGGTCAGTCCAATCTGGCCCGCCCGGAAAAAAAATCAGTGGGCGTGGCGTATTGCCCTGCGCCACGTGGCCCCCAAAGCTGCAAAACAGTGCGGAGCGCTCTCGGGGTAGGAAAGAAAAGAAGAACTTTGCAAAGGCCTCGGCTGGGAGTTTGAAATCACCTTCGAGTGCAACCTCTCCAAAGGTGACTCCCTGCCGATCCCCCTTTTTTTTCCGGGGCTTTCAGGCTTAAACTTTGCAAAGGCAAAGTTTGCAGGCGGGAGCGTCTTCCTGCCGAGGAGCAGGAAGGGTTCCGCCCAGCGGGCGGGTGGGCTGCTTGGAGCGGTTGGGCTGCTTGGAGCCACCTAAAGCTAGGCTGCTGCTGGTGGAGCCTTGCCCTGCCTTGTTGCCCCGTTTCCCGGCTTGGCGGTCCTGCTCAGGCGGCACTTTAAAAGCCCTCCTCCTCGCGTATGTGCCCGACAAGCCGCTCACCACGACGGCGGCTCCCAGCAACTTGCGGCGTCCTTTTTCCTCGCAGGCGCTCACGCCTGGCCCCGAGCCGTGCACAGAGGGGAAACCCGGAGCGCCGTCGGGTCGCCTCCTCCAAGCAGCCCGCCCACCCTCCGGGCAGAATCCTTCCCGCTCCTCGGCGGGAAGACGCTCTCGCCTGCAAACTTTGCCTGTGCAAAGTTTAAGCCTGGAAGCCCGAGCAACTTCCCAGCAACTTGCGGCTTCCTTTTTCCTCGCGGGCACTCACGCCTGGCCCGAGCCGTGCGGCAGAGGGAAGCCCGGCAGGCGGGCAGGCGGGCTGCTTGGAGAAGGTGACCCGGCGGCGCTCCGAGTTTCCCTCCGCCGCGCGGCTCGGGGCCAGGCGCGAGCACCTGCGAGTTGAAAGGAAGCCGAAAGTTGCCGGAAGTTGCTCGGGTTTCTGGGGCTTCGGGGCTTAAACTTTGCACAGGCAAAGTTTGCAGGTGGGAGCGTCTTCCCGCCGAGGAGCGGGAAGGGTTCTGCCCGGCGGGCGGGCGGGCTGCTTGGAGGAGGCAACCCGGCGGTGCTCCGGGCTTCCCCTCCACCGCGCGGCTCGGGGCTAGGTGCGAGCACCTGAGAGGAAAAAGCAAGCCACAAGTTGCTGGGAACTTGCTCGGATGCTGGGAGCCGCCGTCGGGCTTGTCGGGCGCGTACGCGAGGAGGAGGGCTTTTAAAGTGCTGCCCGAGCAGGACCGCCGAGCCGGGAAATGGGGCACCAAGGCAGGGCAAGGCTCCACCAGCAGCGGCCTAGCTTTAGGTGGGCTTGGATGCCCCTGAGCGCGGGTTTGCTGTTTGTTGTCTCCTGGGACTCGCGTTTGGAAAGTGTGGAAAGTAGTAGCAGGAGCAGCCGCGGTGTTATTTTTTCTCTTTATATAATATATATATACATTATATATACATTATATATATATAATTAATATATATATATATATATATATATATATATATATATATATATATATATATATATATATATATATATTTTATAAAGGCCCATTATAAAATGCAGCAAATTATATATATAGATATATATATATATATATATATATATATATATATATATATATATATATATATATGGATGGATCTTTGGTTGTTCGGGTTTTCTCCGCGTAAGATTCAAAGTATCTAGGCACGTTTGATGAAGTCTCATTCATCATCTTCAGGCTTCTGTCTTCAGCTCTTGCTTCTCAGAATGATGAAGAACCAGCTGCAATCTCACATCACTCTGAGAAGCAAGAGCTGAAGACAGAAGCCTGAAGATGATGAATGAGACTTCATCGAAACGTAAATTGGTTCGGCCATCAAACGCAGATCTGATTTTCCATGTGGCCCCCGACAGAAATTAATTGCCCACCCCTGGTCTAAGGTTAAAGTTTTGGGGGTTTGGGGAAGAAGCCAGAGTCAGGTAGAGTATTCCAGACATAAACATTAAAGAAAAAAATCCAAGCTAACACGATTGCAATAAACTTCCTAAAATAATCAATTGTTAAACATGATAGGCGGGAAGTTGCCTCATTCATGATTCCAGTATTAAACGTCGTTCTGAGACTTGACTTACAAATCAAATCTATTGAGCAAACTTTCCCACACCACTAACCTCCAAGTCACAAGGGTCTTCAAACTTGACAAGCTTTAAAACGCGTGGACTTCAACTCCCAGAATTGCTGAGCTAACATGTCTGGAGGAGGAATTCTGGGAGTTGAAGTCCACGCGTCTTAAAGCTGTCGTGCTTGAAGACACCCACCCACACCCACCCACCCCCGCTCCCAGAGAATTGGAGAATTCTACGTCTTCTAGAATGAGTCGTGCTGTGAATTGTGGGAAAGGTAAAACGAAAACGTCTGATGGGAGCAATATTGGGAGGAAGGAACTTGCTAGAACATTGGTCGCCTTCGTAAGGTTCCTCCGTGGCGGGCGAAACTAGCTAAATTGCAACCACTCCCCCCCCCGCCCTTTCAGAGCAAAGGGAAACGGGCGTCTGGAAACTAAAGCTCCCACTGAGAATAGAAACCGAAAGTGCAGCCGGAGAATCGCCCAGCTTTCGCCCGGCCAAGCGACATGATCAAGATCGAGGAGTGAAAGCAACAACATAGACGGAATCGTTGCCCTTTCCCGAGCGGTTCCCCGGCGGCGGCTACAGCAGCAGCAGCAGCAGCAGCATGGAAGCGGCCGCCAGCCCATCCCGGGACGAGTGCATCCTCTACTTGATCTCTTGCTTTAGGACCAGGATCAAGAACAACGTCCGAGTGCATCAAGTGCTGGATTTGATGCCGTCCCTCAGCCTCGACCAAAAACGTCAGCTCCACGCCGTGGCTGCAGAAAAAGGGGACGTGGAAGCCGCGGAGAAGCTGCTCTCCCTGGTGGAGAAGGAGGCTCCCGACTCGCCGGGCTTATGCCAGGAGTTCTGCGAGGCGCTGGTGGAGGGAGGCTACGCCGCCGCCTATTACCTGGATCCCAGCCTGAACGAACTGCCCTCGCCCTCTTTGGAAGCGGCCGGCGACCTGAGCAAGGCTCTGGTGAACCTGTTCTTCGGTCGCCTCACCGACACGCTACAGGCCACTCAGGTGGCTTTCCAGTGTTTGGAAAAGGGGCTGTTAAATCCCGAAGATGTGGAGCGGGTAAGCCGGAACAGAGCAACGGCGGCAGCAGGGAGCCAAACCTGGTCCTTTCTTAAAACTAGGTGGGGGGGGGGGGGGTTGCAGCGAAATGGGGCGAGAGAGATCCGGAAAGAAGAGGGCTCTCCAGCTATTTGGAATGAATCCCCGGAATTCCTTATAGGCCTTATACTAGACCTGGATTTCTGAACCTCAACAACTTTAAAGTGTGTGGACTTGGACTCTCTGAATTCCCCACACACCTTACAATTGTTGAGATTGTGGAAAGCTGTAGTGAAGACCATATGGGAGATCAAACCCGTCCTAAATGTAAAAGCTGAATTGCAGATTATTACCTTACAAAACGCTCTTGGAGAAAACATATAGTTTTGCCAAATGAATCTTGTCCACAATACCTACTTTAGAGAGCTCCCACTCGCTCTCTTCTAGCTAATTGTTTAAACTAACCAGCTCCCTCATAAGAGGCTCTGGGCAGTATATTTGTTTACATTTCCTATTTCTTAACCAATATGGTTAACGCTGGGGCTGACCAACAATCAAGTATTCACAGGGGGGATTTTTGAAGTAAACACTCCTAAACATGAAGGCTCCATGACCCTAGAATTCTGCTCCTAATCACCACGATGCCAAAAACAGTGGATGCTTCATGACATTTTCATGCTTGGATCACAATGTTGCACATTAGTATGTAAGTTGTGGAGTCTATCACAATGCACAATTTGTCATTTGCCTTCTCCTGCTGCAATGTCCTGGGGTCATGTGATCACCTTTTCTGACCTGTCCAGCAAAGTCAAGAAACCAGATTTGTCTTACAACCAGGTTACTAACTTAACAACTTCAGTGATTCACTTAACTATGCAAGAAAGGTTGTGAACTGGGGCAAAACTCACTTCACTTTTTCCCTTAGCAACAGAAATTATGGGCTCATTTGTGGGTTATAAGTTGAGGACTATCCCTGCATATCTTGCACATGAATCACTGCAGTTGTTAAATTACATGAATCACTGCAGTTGTTAAATTAGTAACATGGTTGTCTAGCTTCTTGATTTTGTTTGTTGGGTCACAAACTTATCCTAATTTTAAAAGTGTAAGGCAGGAGTGTTCTTTGCTGCCAACTCAAGGCCTGGGGGAGAGCATAATAATGAGATTGTACTGCTGTCCCCTAAGGGGCTGTTGATGTCTTCATAAAATGTGTATGCTGGAGCTTTATTGCTGCACCACTGCTACTTATTATATCTGAGTACAGTTCTGGTGGTGGAATGTAGTCTGGATTCCCAGGAAAGGGGGAGAGGGTGACTGCATTCCAGAGAAATAAGGGACAGTAAAGTTTAGATAGTTTGATTGGGAGGAAGAGACTCTAGACCAAAAGTGTCAAACTCAAGGCCCGCAGGCCAGATCTGCCCTGTGGGGTGCTTAAATCTAACCCATGGAGGCCGTCCTGGAAATAGCAAAGGACCAGCTCATGATGCCTCTGGTAGTCAAAACGCGGCACATGGGGGCTGCATACAGCCTTCACACGCACCGTTTTTGGCCTAGAAGTTCTCCTTGTAGCATCCTGACAGCCAAAACGGGGCATGGAGGGCCATGTGTTGAGGCTATGTGCACCCCCCATGTCCATTTTGGTCAGCAGGGTACTGCAGGAATCATCCATCCCGTCTTCCCATCCCCCAGCTGGCCCATGGAGAACTACAGCCCTCTAAGAAATCCAGTTTGACACCCCTGGTCTAGAACTTAGGAGTTCTCCGAGTATATATCTTTAATGATGCAAATAATTTCCTTTAGTTGAGCACGATTTCTGTCTAGGTGTGTAACCATAAAGTAAAGTGCTTAGAAGAAACTCACCATGTGTTTGGGGGACTTTGGAGCTGGAGAGTTCTAGCTCAGCAGTTTCTTGTAGCAACAATGAGAGAAATCAAAAAGAATGAAGTATTTCCAAATCAGGTTGCCACTAGGACAAGGCATCTGCCTTGAACATTCTTGGACTTTGTTTGTTTCTTTTAGGTCACCTAGCAGAGCTTGAGTTGACAAATGCTGCTCAGAAGAGAGCTGGATATTGTTTTAAGTATAACTCTTTGAAAACACAGGGAGTAACATATAAAGGGTAGCCCTCGCTTAGCAGGGGCCTGGCAGCTATTCACAGCTAACAGTGATGATGAAAAAGCAACTTTATGACAAATCCTGCCATTTACAACCTTTGAAGGTCTATAAAGCAAAAGACAGGTAAAGCAAGATCACAGTTTTACTTAGTGACCACTTTTAATGACTGGGTTGCTGGTCCCAATTGTGAAGGCTAAACAAGGACTACTTAGACTTAGAACTTAGGCCCTAGAATAACTTTGTTACTTTGAATGTACACTAATCGGCATACATTAAAATGAAATTTCATTGATTATAGCTCTCAAAGGGTCTCCACCTCTAATATACATGACATAAACATGACAAAATAAATAAATACAAAATTATGCATACACCCACCTATACTATATGACCCAGAGAAACAACACAGTCTAGTTGGGATGTATACTTTGTACATAGTGAGAAGTATGAATCTTGCGAGTTTACCAGTCAGATAGCATAGGGGCACGGGTTTCAAACTCAAGGCCTACAGAGTGCTTAAATCTGGTCCACGGGACCATCCTGGAAACAGCAAAGGACTGGCCTGCGGTGTCTCTGCCAACAAAAACAAAGCTCAGGGAGGCCGTGTGCAACCTGCCGTGCTCCATTTTCAGCTGCGATGGCCTCCTGCAGCCATCTGCTGGGAAAAACTGAGCTCGGGGAGCCCTCCCAGGCTCCATTTTCAGCCACAACAGCCTCCTGCATCCCTTTGCCAGCAAAAACAAATCTTGGGAGGCTGTGTGTGGCCTGCCCAGGCTCCATTTTTGGCTGTGATGGGCTCCTGCAGCCCTCTGCCAGCGAAAACGGAGCCCAGGAAGAGCTCCCCGAGATCCCTTTTTTTTGGCAGATGGCTGCAGGAGTCCGTTGTGGTTGAAAACTGAGCGTCAACAAGTGACGTCGACCTGGCCATGCCCATCTTGGCCATGGCCCCTCCCAGCCCCTCCCAAAGTCAAATACAAGTCTGATGCAGCCCTCAATGAAATCGAGTTTGACACCCCTGGCATAGGGAAGAAAGCTGTTACAGAATTGGGTAGTCCTACTATAAATTGAACCTCCTCCTAGAGGGAAGCATCAGAAATGGACTATGAAGTGAGTGTGCGGGGTCTCTAACAATGCTTTGAGGTCTAAGCACATAGCACTTAAAAGCTGAATGACAGACAGAAAGTGAGCTTTCTATAATCTCAGCTGTCCTTACCACTCTCTGTAGGGACTTTCTCTCTGAGGCACTGCAGCCACCAAACCAAACAGTGATGCAGTTTGTTAAGACCCTCTCAATGATGCCTCTAAAATAGTGGCCAGGACAGAAGGAGAAATATGTGCTCTCCTCATCCAACACAGGAAATACAGGTGCTGGTTTGCACGCTTCACTAAGGATGATGTACGGAGAGACCAGACTGTTCGTTATCTGCACCCCCAGATACTTAACACCATTATCTCTACCGCTCGTTTAGTGGCAGTTCAAAGTGAAATGGTGCTTGACAAAGTAACTTAACAACTATTGCAGCATCTACACAGTCATGTGATCAGAATTCTCTTTTACAATCTCCCCAGCCAGCTTCCAAGCAGAAAAGTTAACAGGGAAGCAGGATTCAGGAACAATCCCGTGATTCGCTTAACAAACACACGATTCACTTGACGATATGGCCAAACAATCATAAAATCAGGCACAACGTTCCTCTAGTAGTCATAGATCACAGACTCCCCGTAGTTGACAATAAGAAATGACATTGATATGCATTGTGAAGGATCTTACCGAAATGTTTCTCTTGCCTCTTTGATTTTCCTAAACAGGTAGTCATCGAAAAGGATAAACAGGGGAATAAATCGGCAGTGAGAGAAATGCTCTATAGGATAACACAGAAGAAAGAATGGCTCTCACCTTTTCTGGAAGTCCTGGGTAAAGCTGGTCATGCAAACATGGCCGCTTACATAAGTGGGCACCCAAACGGTAATAATATAATTTCATGAGTTTCAGCGTAGCTTCACGTTTTGATAAATGTCTGTGTGCTGGTGGTGTTGCTTTTGTTGCTTGTCACCTAAGAAAGTTTCGCTCCATAGGGATTGCTGTTTAAAAGGAAGAGTTCAGGATCGTGGTGAGGATACAGAGGTGCAGTTGTGCCTGTGACTTTACAGGTCCTTCGTAAAAATTTGTAAGATACGGACAACCATTTTGTAAGTAAATGAGCAATCAGACCAAACCCTTTTTATTTCTGTGGTGATTCAGATTTAGCTACTGATCATCACAGAATAGCATAATCATTAAACAAAGGATAGGAAGAAAGAATACGCATTTTGCAAAGGTTACGTAAAATTAGGAGCATAACTGTGTTTCAAATATAATCGGTTTAAATTTTCAACTGGAAAGGAAATGACAGTCTTGAAATGAATTGACTCGCTTCTGACCTATGCTTATATATAGTCCTCAACTTACAACAATTCGTTTAGTGAGCATTTGAAGTAATGACAGCCTTGAAAACAGTGGCCTTTGATTAGTGCTTGCACTTACCTGTCATAGGATGAACATTTGAATGCATGGTAACCAGCATGTATTTTATGATAGTTACAGCATCCAGGTGTTGCGTGATCATTTGACCTCCCCAACCAGCTTCCAACAGGTGTGATCAATGGGGGAAGCTGGATTTGCTTAATGACCACATGATTCTTTTTAACGACTCTATGATTCACTAAATGATTGAGGCAGAAGAGGTTGTAAAGTTGGGCACAGCTTGCTTAATGACGGACTTGCTTAACAATAGGAGTCCCGATCCCAATTATGATTGTAAGTTGAAGGCTACCTGTTCTTCTATATATAGTAGAGACTGATAATATTGTGTTGGGATATTATTACTGGCTTACTTTCTTTGTTTCTACATTTACTCGGGAATAAGATATGCTAAAAACAATGAAAGTTGTTTTTAAATAGACAACCTGTAGATCTGTTCCTTACTGGCTATAAACTTGTTTCAGTAGGACTTCATTTCTCTGAGTTGCCAGGGTCTGTGGTCTTATTTTTGTTTTTCTCCTCATCTTTACAGCTGCACTTTAAAGCACAGGTGTCAAACTCAAGTCACATCACGTGACGTATCTTGACATTTTTTGCCTTTGCAGAGCTGGGGTGTGGCCTGCATGTGACTCATCCGCCCCGCAGGCTAACAGTTTAATAGGCCTGCTTTAAAGCTTCAAGCCTTCTGAAAGTTCTCTACTTTCAAAAGTTGATTCTTGCTACTGTGCTTTGTAAGCCTTAAATTAAGGTTCCTTCATACCTGTTATTTGGGTGCATATATGAATATGGACAGCCAGTGACAGATGGCAGGTTCTGATCATCAAACTCCCAAGATTTCTTTCAGTTTAGCCCTGAGTACATCCCGAATTGTATATTAGAAACCAAAGTCCATCGATTTCATGTAGGCCCTTAATTGAACGGTTAATTAAATGAATAAGCTTCAGTCATGGAGTGCAACATTTTATTTTTGGCTGAACAGAACAAGGCGTAAATGGAGGTTCTGATTCATCAAATGTAATGTATGAGGCACCAAACTCAGAAGCTGTGGAGAATCTGCAGCCAAGAACTGAATTACAAGAAGCTCTGGAGGATGGCAAGAATGTATCAGAAAAATCATTTGAAGACCTCCCTGCAATTTCAGGTGATTTGTCAGCTACCAGTATTTTTACATATAATTTGTATAACTGATCATTAATATTGTAAAGTGGTGGATGCCATTACATGTGTGTGTGTATGGATCTTTGGTTATTCGGGTCTTCTCCCATGTAAAATTGGAAGTATCTAGGCGACATTTTGATGAAGTCTCATTCATCATCTTCAGGCTTGTGTCTTCGGCTTTGTGCTTCTCGGAGTAATGTGAGCTTGCAGCTGCTTCTTCCTTTTAACTGCTAGTGGGGGTGTGACTTGATTGGGTGGGGGCTTGGCTGTGTTCTGATTGGGTGGGGGTGTGTTCTCATTGGTTGGGGGGTTGGCTGTGTTCTGATTGGTTGGGGGGTTGGCTGTGTTCTGATTGGCTGGGGGTGTGTTCTGTTCAGGTGGGGGCTTGGTTGTGCTCAGGTTAGTCTTAGTTGCTGGGGGATTTGAGCTGGTGAGCTGTGATCCTGCTGTTTGGCTTCGCGTTCGTGGTCGTGCCACATCTTCATGGTGGGCGTCAGTTCGCTTCATGTATGGGTCGGAGGGGTTTGAAGTGGGTAGTGATGCAGCTGCGGCATGGCTTTGGGTCCGTGGGTCGTGTCTCATCTTCTGTGTGGGTGTGAGTCTGCTTTCTACGTGGAAGTGTGGTGATAGTATCTTGTATGGCCCTCGTGCGTGTGGGTCTGGTGTCATTCTTCATGTTAGGTACTCGTTTGTTCATGAGGGTGGGTTTCCAAATGGCTGGTAGGCAGGAGGTATCATCTCGTATCATAATCTCAGCGATGGAAGTACACCCACACAAAAGATGAGACAAGACCATGGACCAGAAGCCGTACTGCAGCTGCATCACTACCCGCTTCAAACCCCTCCGACCCATACATGAAGCAAACTGATGCCCACCATGAAGATGTGGCACGACCACGAACGCGAAGCCAAACAGCAGGATCACAGCTCACCAGCTCAAATCCCCCAGCAACTAAGACTAACCTGAGCACAACCAAGCCCCCACCTGAACAGAACACACCCCCAGCCAATCAGAACACAGCCAACACCCCAACCAATCAGAACACACCCCCACCCAATCAGAACACAGCCAAGCCCCCACCCAATCAAGTCACACCCCCACTAGCAGTTAAAAGGAAGAAGCAGCTGCAAGCTCACATTACTCCGAGAAGCACAAAGCCGAAGACACAAGCCTGAAGATGATGAATGAAACTTCATCGAAACGTCACATACAAATACCTGCGAAAACCTCAGAAAACATATATATACATACACACACACACACACACACACACACACACACACACACACACACACACACACACACATATATATATATACACGCACACATTCATACATACATACACTAGACGGGGTTCTCCAAGAATTTTTAATTAAAGAAGCCAAAACAAAATTGTTTTCTTCCAATTTAACATTTTGGGAGGATGGCATGTGCAATATTATGTAAAATCACTTCATGGTGTTTTCTATCTGAAAAGTTTGCTCTCCTCTGACATAATCAATTTAACTAAAAATGCCAAATCTCCCTCAAATTAAAGACATTGGGTCCTAAGCTTTTCAAGAAGAAATGACGTTCACCATAAAAGCACTAAATGTAGCTTTATACACTGCTCAAAAGAATAAACACTTAAACAACACAATGTAACTCCAAGTCACACACTTCTGTGAAATCAAACTGTCCACTGCAACACTGATTGACAACCAATTTCACATGTTGTTGTGCAAATGGAATAGACAACAGGTAGAAAGCAGAGGCAGTTAGCAAGACATCCCCAATAAAGGAGTGGTTCTGCAGGTGGTGACCACAGACCACTTCTCAGTTCCTATGCTTTCTGGCTGATGGTTTGGTCACTTTTGAATGCTGGTGGTGCTTTCACTCTAGTGGTAGCATGTGGCGGACTCTACAACCCACATAAGTGGCTCAGGTAGTGCAGCTCATCCAGGATGGCACATCAATGCGAGCTGTGGCAAGAAGGTTTGCTGTGTCTGTCAGTGTAGTGTCCAGAGCATGGAGGTGCTACCAGGAGACAGGCCAGTACATCAGGAGACATGGAGGAGGCCGTAGGAGGGCAACAACCTAGCATCAGGACCACTACCTCCACCTTTGTGCAAGGAGGGACAGGAAGAGCACTGCCAGAGCCCTGCAAAATGACCTCCAGCGGGCCATAAATGTGCATGCGGATGCTCAAACAGTCAGAAACAGACTCCATGAGGGTGGGTATGAGGGCCCGACATCCACAGGTGGAGGCTGTGCTTACATCCCAACACCATGCAGGACGTTTGGCATTTGCCAGAGAACACCAAGATTGGCAAATTCTCCACTGGCGCCCTGTGCTCTTCACAGATGAAAGCAGGTTCACACTGAGCACATGTGATAGACGTGACAGGGTCTGGAGATGCCGTGGAGAACGTTCTGCTGCCTGCAACATCCTCCAGCATGACCGGTTTGGTCAGTAATGGTGTGGGGTGGCATTTCTTCAGGGGGCCGCACAGTCCTCCATGTGCTCGCCAGAGGTAGCCTGACTGCCATTAGGTACCAAGATGAGATCCTCAGATCCCTTGTGAGACCATATGCTGTTGCGGTTGGCCCTGGGTTCCTACTAATGCAAGACAATGCTAGACTTCATGTGGCTGGAGTGTGTCAGCAGTTGCTGCAAGACAAAGGCATTGATGCTATGGACTGGCCCACCCGTTCCCGAGACCTGAATCCAATTGAGCACATCTGGGACATCATGTCTTGCTCCATCCACGAATGCCATGTTGTACCACAGACTGTCCAGGAGTTGGGGGATGCTTTAGTCAGGTGTGGGAGGAGATCCCTCAGGAGACCATCCGCCACCTCATCAGGAGCATGCCCAGGCATTGTAGGGAGGTCATACAGACATGTGGAGGCCACACACACTACTGAGCGTCATTTTGATTTGTTTTACGGACATTACATCAAAGTTGGATCAGCCTGTAGTGTGTTTTATTTTCACTTTAATTTTGAGTGTAACTCCAAATCCAGATCTCTGTAGGTTGCTAAATTTTATTTACATTGATAATTTTTGTGTGATTTTGTTGTCAGCACCTTCAACTATGTAATGAACAAAGTATTTACTAAGAATATTTCATTCAGATCTAGGATATCTTATTTTTGTGTTCCCTTTATTTTTTTGAGCAGTGTATTCTTCCTCTATTCCCTAAGTGTAGAATGAAAGCATCTTTCTTTTTCACTGAAACAGCTATAACTGTCTTTTCATGTGCCTGCCAGCCAAAAACTCATGAGAAGGCTGCGCACAATTTGGACAAAGCCACATGCAATTTGGACAAGGGTACAACCTTGGGAAGAAGATTGGCACAGCCAGGCCAGGCACCAGAATTTTGATCACATGAGTGTAAAGGTTCCCCTTGCACATACATGCTAGTCATTTCCGGCTCTAGGGGGCGGTGCTTATCTCCGTTACAAAGCTGAAGACCAGCGCTGTCCAAAGATGTCTCTGGTCATGTCGCTGGCATGACTAAACGCTGAAGGCACACGGAACGCTGTTACCTTCCTACCAAAATGGTCCCTATTTTTCCACTTGCATTTTTACATGCTTTCAAACTGCTAGATTGGCAGAAGCTGCAATAAGAAATGGGAGCTCACTCCGTTACACGGTGCTAGGGATTCAAACTGCCGAACTGCCAACCTTTCTGATCAACAAGCTCAGCGTCTTAGCCACTGAGCATGCAATTTGCATTTCATTTGAAGATCAAAAAATAGGGTTATATTCTCTCTACCTCCACTCCCCACTCCATGTGTTTATAAAGAACGTTATGTTAGGATCCAGTTGTAATTGTACCGTGCTACTTCCACTATGAAAATATAGGTATAGGGAAAGAAACAGGGGCATCGGTTCCGAGGAAATTGCACTACACTGGCCAGAATGCTTATCAGCCTAGCTTGATATTATCTGCCTGATAGCCTGTAGCTTTCAAAATCTGTGTGTGTCTCTCTCTTACTATGTCACAATCACTAAAAAGGCAAAGAGTGTTTTGGGGAGAAGGAGGATATGGAGCTAGAACAAACATACACATTCTTCGTTATATGTAGGAACTTTTAATTTTTTATCCCTCTTTTCCCAAAAACCTTGCCCCCCCCCACCCCCCCAATTTCCCTCATCAGTTCTACAACAGTTACAAAGAAAGTGCATTTCCTAATCATGGTACAATTTTCACCCTGCTAGAATTAATTGTGAACTTTCTCTACCCATAGCACCTCCTAGCTCCTCCATTTGCTGAAAGAGAAGACGTAACTTTGCTTTCCTCCCTCTGCCCATTGGAAACATAGTTGTGACTCATTCCTGTTGCTGTTATCATTCAATTACACCAGTCTGTCCAAGAAATGTATATAAATGGATTCAGAGCTTGTTTAAATAAGGAAGAGAAGACACTGTTCTTAATTTAAATAGGTTGTTCTCATCTCCAACTGTGCATACAGTCTTTAGTTTTAAAATAAGTAAGGGGTTATATAAGTATGTAATTTTATAAGTAAGAAATTGGATGATTTTTTCCAGCCCAGCATTTTGCTGGTATTGATATAGTTTTAAATGAATCCTTCTTTATTTTTATTTTCCCTTTCATATCTTCTGCAGTGTTGGAAGAGACGAATGAATTTCATCCTTCTAAGGCCATTTGCTGAAATAGAACTTTGCAAATCATGTTTTTTTACCTCAGTTTTATACTTTTGCCTAAATGTAGGATCCTCGCCATTCGAATAGTATTCATCTTGATTCAAATACCTAGGGAATCAGTAGGTGGCACTCTATCCATCCGTGTTAAGAAGATCTGCTTCTTCTGCTGCATAATCGAATTTTTAACCACAATAAATCCCATTGCGTCTTGTGTTAAATGTGGGTTAGATAAAGCAAATTTAATGTTATGGTCTCAAGCAAAAGGTTTCTTTACCCTGCCTAATTATGCACTACCTAATATAAATCAGAAACAGCTAGTTTGGTGCAGTGATTAAGGCACCAGGCTAGAAATCAGGAGACTGTGGGTTTATAGTCCTGTCTTAGATCACAAAACCAGGTGGTGACCTTGGACCAGTCTTTCTCTTTTATATTTAGAAAAGAAAAGGTAAGGACAAAACAATTGTGAAATACAGAGGGGGAGAGACAGACAGATAGAGAGACTTTAGTACAGGTGGCCAGTGGTTAGAATGCATTATTGCAGGATGCCTCTGGCCACAACCAGGAGTTCAGTCAAGGTGTTCACTTAGTTTTCCAACCTTCCCAGGTCATAAAATAAGGACCCAGGTTGTGGGGGTAATATGCTGAGTGTAAACCGCTCAGAGATGGCTGTAAAACACTATGAAGCAGTATTTAAGCCTAAGTGCTATGGATATGGATATAAATATAGACCAGGGGTGTCAAACTCAAGGACCGTGGGCCAGTGCTTAGATCTGGGCTGTGGGGCCACCCTGGAAACAGTGAAGGACAGGCCCACGGTGCCTCTGCCAGCAAAAATGGAGCTCTGTTTTCACTGGCAGAGGGTTGCATGAGGTCGTCACAGCCGGAAATGGAGCTGGGAAGCCCATTTTCACTGGTAGAGTGCTTGGGCCTCCTAAGGCGCCCCTCATTTGAGTTGGCCACACCCACCCTGGCTACGCCCACCCCAGTCCTGTGAGGTCAAACAGAACCCTGATGCGGCCCTCAATGAAATTGAGTTTGACATCTCTGATATAGGCATATATAAATAGATTTTGATTCCTCATATTTGATTCCTCACGAGAGATCCACATGCCTGAATATGATTCAAGTTTGTGTCCCAAGTGTCTGAACTAGTAAAACTCACAGAAAATATAAACAGGAAAAAAAAAACATTTTGAACATTCATAAGTTTTCAGTTGTGCTTTAAACATTTCATAGCAGTTTCTGCCTCTCTTACACTATTAGAAACACCTACTTATTTAATGAGAATAAGATTAAGGAAAGGGATTACATCAAACAGCAAAGTATGTTAAACAGGCAGAAATAACAGTGCATTGTGACATTTACTCTTCTGCTTATATATTTAACCTGCCAGAACCTGATGTCAGTTTGCAAGAAACAAATGCCTGTGATGTGGATGCAAGCTTTGGACAGATGAACCTTTACAGTGATGATTCAGGTAGGACTTTTTCCCCTTGTACTCTGGTAAGCATGAAATGAAATTAGAAGCATATGCTCAGTCAACTTTTTCTTGCGATAGAAGCTTTGTGTTCAAGGCCAAATGGTAGCAGGATCGGGAAGTGGGGGCTGCTGAGTTCTTTAATTTATGTTACTGCTTCCTCTGCCTACAAAAGTGTAAGTTGTCTGAACCATCTCCGTTTGTAGCTCGCAGACTCTTTCTGCCCAACGGTGCGTGCTTCAATTCTCCCATAATCCACATTGGTCATACTATGTGGTTTTTGCAGCCTGTAACTTTTCTTTTCTCTCTGATCACTTTGCCTTTTGATTTTAGCTGCAGGTTTGCTAGCTAATCCATTCACAATGTTATTTTATTTTATTTTCATTGATTTGATTGTCACTTATAACAGGGGTCTTCAAACTTGACAGCTTTAAGACTTGTGGGCTTCAACTCCCAGAGTTCCTCCTCCAGTCATGTTAGCTCAGGAATTCTGGGAGTTGAAGTCCACAAGTATTAAACTTGCCAAGTTTGAAGGCCCTTGGCTTACAAGATAATAGGTATAAGTATAAACATGAGTAAGAATACAGGAAATAGGTATGAATAAATGGGGAAGTGGTAGGCACAGAAAAAGAATGCTGCAACCTGGGTAACCAAAGCACAAGCCAATGTAACCCAGATCATCTGCTTTGAGTGATCATGGTCACGATCCTTGCCCAAATTTATCCATCTCCTATATCTGCCTACAGTCAGAGGGCAGTAAACTTTTCTTCCTAGCAAGCAGGGGTGGGATTCTTCCAGTTCTCACCTATTCGCTAGAACCGGTTGTTAAGATTCTAAGCAGTTCAGAGAACCGGTTGTTAGAAGAAATTACTGGCCTAATCCTGTAAGGAAGGCAGGAAGGAAACATTCTAGTGTTGCTTACAGAAACTGCCTGTCCGTTGACCCTTATTACATTCTTGGCAGGATTAGACTTCCTGTCTCAGGAATGTGGGTGGAGTTTTTTCCCCCTCCTTTGCTGGTACTTTGCTTGTGTGGAGTGATCATTCAAAGTTACAATGACACTGAAAAAAGTGACTTATGACCATTTTTCACACTTATGACTGTTGCAGCATCCCCACAGTCATGAGAGGCCAGGGGAGGAGATGCATGCCTCGATGTGAGTGATAATGAGTTGGCCACGCCCAGCCAATAACATGACCAACAAGCCACACCGACCAACTTAGCCACACCCACAGAATCGGTTGTTAAAAAATTTGAATCCCACCCCTGCTAGCAAGCCTGTATAAGTTTGAGCCCGAAGTATAGAAAAGGTTATGACTTTTGAGCGGGAAAAAGAGAGATGGTAATAAATATTAAGATTACAGAATACAGAATAACGGGAGGGACTTTGGAGGGCTTTTGGCCAGCCCCTGCCCAAGCAGGAGACTATATTATTCTGGACAAATGGCTGTCCTGTCTCTTAAAAACAGCTTCTGAAGACAAGCCTTTCCTCTAATTAATTGTTCTCTCTGTCAGGAAATTTCTCCTTAGTTCTAGGTTGAATCCCTTTGATTCAACCTTTGATAAGTTTCCATCTATTCTTAGCTTGCCCTCAGATGCTTTGGAGAACTCAAATATTGGAAAACTTCTACCATGTCATCATCCCTAGTCTTCCTCTTCACTAAACTAGACATAACCTTTGTCTTTTTTTCCAAAAATGTTTTTTAATCTTTCTCTAATTAACATATTTTCATTTCAACCTTTGATCTATGCATTCTTTTTCCTCACCTTTGTTTTTGTCTCTTTTATTGCCTACCTTTTTAAAGAAAAAAATTAAAAAATATTAGCAGATAGTTTATATGGAAGAGTAATTAGGCCTAGATATAGTTCCATGCTCACTTGATCAAGTTACTATTATTAAAATTAGATTATCTTCAAGTATTGTGGATAGAAAAACAAGAACAATATATATTTGAAGGGAAGACCAGTAGATCTACCACACTTCACATTAAGTGCTGTATACTGGCTGTCTAACCATTAAGTAATTGTGGTGTATCACATTCTGAACAGGCAGTTCTGTTGATTTCTGCACGTTTCAATTTTGTTCTGCACATTTGGAACAAACAATGTTAATTATAGAAGACGGAATAAAGCATTAAACCTGGGGATCATGATAGCATGTGTTTTTTTATCTTAAAATGGCCTTAGCTAATAATATAGCTAAAGTATAGCTAAAATGTACACTGAAGTGGTTTTCAGAAAACAGTCTACATCTATCTAGCTATCTCCATTCTTTATTCCAGGACTTGGGAACTTATAGCAGGAAACAGTTTAGTTAAAAGTTTATGGCACTTGACCAGTTGTGTTGCTATTTTAAACTTGTATTGTCTAACAAAAATATCAGAACAATTCTAGAAAAAAAGAAAATCATTGTAGCACTACTGTAATAGATATCATTCACTCAGAGTCCCTAATAATGTTGTAAATAACAGATTCACTTTGGATAGCTCCATATAAGTCATACATAGGAGATGCCATTATTTCTTGACAGTTGTAGCATCATTATGGATTACACAGAATCCAATCTATAGTAGACCTTCTCCCCTCTCACATAAGTTACACAGTAGAACCAATAGTCACAACCGTAATTCGTTCCATAGCCCAATTTGGTCATGACCGGAAGCAAGACTGACTGAGCATGCGCTTACAAAAAAAAATGGCGTGGAAGGGGAAATCAGCCACAGTCAGGTTTGATCACCACCCAATTTTTGAACCGTGACCAAATTCAAAAATGTTGTGAATTTTTTGGTCGGATCCCTATTTGGTTGTGGTCAGAAGTGTTCATGACCAGAGGTTCTACTGTATAGGCACTACATGTCATGGTGGCGCAGTGGTTAGAATGCAGTACCACAGGCTACTTCTACTGACTGTCAACCTGCCTGCAATTTGGCAGTTGAAATCTCACCAGGTTCAATCAGCCTTCCATCCTTCTGAGGTCAGTAAAATGAGGAACCAGATGGTTGGTGGCAATATGCTGACTCTGTAAACTGCTTAGAGAAGATTGTAAAGCACTGTGAAGCAGTATATAAAGTCTAAGTGCTATTGCTGTCTTGTAATAGTTAATGAGAAAGGCATGAACCAGTGTCAGTAACTCCTGCAGTAACTTCACCCCAAGAAAGGTATGAACTTTTGGGCTATCATTTTTCAGAGAAGGTGGCACCGCCTTAGCACGTGGTAACCTTTGTAGCTTAGAGATTAGGAGGGCATTTCTGTGTAAGGTTTCCTCCAGAAGAATGGTCTTCTCGAATTCAGGTTCACTGATACCTCATTCGGTGCTGATAATTATCCATTTAACGCATCTCTGTGAGAGAATAGGAATAATAATAGCACTTAGACTTATATACCGGTTCATAGTGCCTTATAGACCTCTATAAGCGGTTTAAAGAGGCAGCATATTGTCCCCAACAATCTGGCTCCACATTTTACCAACTTCAGAAGGATGGAAGCCTGGGTTCAACTGCTGGCAGTTGACGGAATTAGTCTGCAATACTGCATTCTAACCACTGTGGCACCATAGCTTTCTAATAGCCAGAGAGGATATCAGGATATTGGGAAGAAGGAACAAAGTGGCCACAGACACATTCCTAACATTGAGGCTGGGCCACAAATTGGACAATTTTTCCAATAGAAGTGGTGATTATATAACAGCAGAAAAGATTTCTTGGATGATAATTTTCTGTAGCTGAAATAAAGCAAGCAGCTCTAATTAGATGTCCATTAGGAAGTATTATGCAAGCTTCAGTAAGTGCTGTTAGCTTAGTTAGCTTTTAATGGAATTAGCTGTACAAAAAGGTATGGCCATTCCTTATCAACCTAGTATAATAGACTTGCAGGGCTGGTGCATTGTGCAACAAGGTCACATAGTGTAATAAGATTGGGATTGGATTAGGGACTTTTGTCCTCACTGTGAGTTGTGTTACGGGGGGCGGGCGGCACGAAGGGAGGCTCAGCCAATCTCATTGTACACATGTTGTACTCTGACAGTAAAGATAATAATAATAATTATTATCCTATCTATAAATATCGTTATGATGATTTTCCTGATGATTGGCCTACATTGACAATTTTACCAGAAATAATATTTTAAAATATCAGATATTTTTCTGGTAATTTTTCTCTCATTCCAGTCTATTTTCTATATTCTGTCTATGTTTAGAATATGATAATATTTTACACATATGTTTTAAACCATAATTATAGTGTCAGCCCTGAAACTGGCAAGACAGTGGCCATCTTTCTATTCCACTGGGGTTTCTGTTTTCTTCTTTTCTTCAAAGCTTTAGTGCTGACACCGACTGGAGATGAGGGATAGGGAGAGGGGAGGCGTAGAGATCGCTGGGGTGCTATAACCAAAACAGCATTCTTTCCCTTGGGAACCAAGGTCATGCGTACAGGTAGTTGGGAGGTGGAGACTGGAATCATCCATCATTTGGGCTGTATGCTGATTGGACTATGTGACTGATGCCTTGGGGGAAGTGACCAACGTTTACTTTTAATTAAGGGGAAAACTGGTGTGACTTTAGAGCCGGTTTTCATCAGCATTGTGCCAATATGACATGCCCTAATAAAATGTTCTTTGAGGAAACCTCAGGCCTCAGAGTTCTTTCATGGGGGGGGGGGGGTATTAGTTGGAATCCTGACATATAGATTTTAAAGTTTTTAAACTGTCATTATAAGTTTTAAAGTAAACAGATTAACAGAGCCGGAAGGGACCAATTTCCAGCTTCTGGTCCAACTCCTGCTCAACCAGGAAACCCTATATATACCATTTCAGATAAATGGTTGCTCATTCTTGTCTTCAAAACCTCCAGTGTTGGAGCACTTACTAGGAGAAATCATCATAATTTCTTTTTTTTATTATTATTATTATCAATGATTTGTACTTTCCATTCCTCTGCAGATCATGTTGAAAGTAGAGATCAAAGACCTTCCTCTGAACAAGAGCTGAGTCTGAGAGACTATCAGATGGAAGTGGCCAAACCAGCTTTGGAAGGGAAAAATATTATTATATGCCTTCCCACAGGCACTGGCAAGACTCGAGTTGCCGTTTACATTGCCAAAGACCACTTAGATAAAAAAAGAAAAGCAAAAGAGTGTGGAAAGGTTATAGTTCTTGTCAACAAGGTAAACCATCCGGTGATAAACGGTAACTATCAGCAGTTGCTGGTGTCCATGGTGACATCAAGATGGGAGTTCTGGGCTCCGCTTAGCAGAATGAAGGGTGAAGTCCCAAAGGGTAAAAATGTTCCCCCTTAGACTTTCCCCTCCCCTGAGCTACCTGGATGTCGTTTATTGAATCAAATGTATTGTGGCTGCCTGCTCCAGAAGGCTCTCAGCAGAACCTTACAACATTTTGCAAAGATCAAAATCATTTCTGTGATTCATTGAATTATCAATTATTAATTAACTATTAATTGCAAGTTCTGAAAAGGACAAATTCTATACTGATCTGAAGAGCCTCCACACGTCTTCTCTTTGTGTATCTTCCAGACTGACTTTCAGTGGGAATAGCTAAGCAACTATCACTTGGTTTTGTAATCCTTAAGTGAAATCAAGTGCATAAATCATGTATCACAATATTTTTTATTTTATTTTTTTTGCCTTTGTGGAGCTGGGGTAGGCGTGGCCTGCATTTGGCCCACAGGTCACCAGTTTGACACCCCTAGCATAAATGAAGGATGCAGCTGTTCATGCTGGCCTTTCCTCAGAGGACTGGAGGAAATTCTGCCTCTGTTTGCTTAAGTATATAACTAGAGCTCTTTGGTTGATCTGGAAAATATGCAGGAGTCCTAGTTGCACGAAATTTTTTGTACTTGTGTTGATGTCCTGTTACTAGGCTTAATTATTGGATACATATTTACTTACCAAATTCCTATCTCACTGCCTCCTGAACAGATTATCGGCAGAATATAACAAAGTAAAACACAAGACATCTACCAAAAGACCAATACCTATACCCACTAACAATAATTAAATGACATCACCACTACAAACACTCTCCAGAAGAGTCCTGTCTTTCTTCTTGAAAATGAAAGACATCAGAGCTAAAGCAATCCCCAAAGGGAGGACCAGCCCAGAGGCCCAACTCCCTACAGTTGAAAAAAAATGCTTTGGAGAACCCTCAACCTTCCCAAAATGGGAAACAACCAGCTGCTTTTCTCAGCACCATCAGATTCTCCCATAGAGAAAGGCAGCAATGCAAATAACTTGAGGCTGAGCCTACAGGTCTTTTAAATTTAAAAAAGGCTCTCTGAATTGGATTTGGAAGCTAATAAAGAGTCAGTGCAGGACCCTTCCCCATAGGACATCATATGATCCCACCAACTACTGCTGGTGAGCACTAGGCCGCTGCATTAGGCACCTGTTGAACTTTCTAGGCTGTATGGTAAAGGTAGCCTCACACAGAGTATGTTGCACTAATCTAAATAACATACAAATAGCAATAGCATTAACACTTATATACCCTGCTTTATAGTGCTTTACAGCCCCTTCTAAGTGGTTTACAGAGTCAGCCTATTGCCCCCAACAATCTGGGTCCTCATTTTACCCACCTCAGAAGGAGGGAAGGCTGAGTCAACCTTGAGCCTGGTGGGATTCGATCTGCCAAATTGCAGGCAGCTGGCTAGAGGCAGAAGTAGCCTGCAATTACTGCACTCTAACCCCTGCGCCACCAAGGCTCTTTGCACCACCTACTGATACAAGGGTGTGAGCCACTGGAATAAAGTCCTCCCGTCTCAGGTAAGACCACAATTGGTGCACCAGGCCAGAGTTGGGTAAAGGTATTTCTGGCCACAGTTCCCATCTCTTGATCAACCCAGGAGGCATAAGTAAACATTACAATAACCAAAGAGCTTTATGTAAGCAGCCTTTCTCATAGTGGCTTCTTCTGGATAATTGGATTTCAGGTCCTCTCATCAAAGGCCATGCTTGCTGGAGAACTGGAGGGGGAAAATGTTGGTCTAAGCCACGGGTGTCAAATTTGACTCTGTCATGTGACATATCGAGACCTATTGCCTTTGCAGAACTGGGGTGGGCATGGCCTGTGCGTGATGCATCCAGCCTGCAGGCCGTCAGTTTGACATTCCTGGTTCACTGTCATGAACATCTGTTTAATTATATCCTTCTCTCTCTCTCTCTCTGTCTCTCTCTCTCTCTCTTTCTATCTATCTGGAAAACAGGTGCCATTGGTGGAACAGCATTTAGAAAATGAATTTGGTCCCTATTTGAAGCATTCGTACCGAACAATAGGACTAAGTGGGGCGTCTCAGCTGAAATTTTCATTCCCTGAACTAATTAGAGATTATGATGTGATTATTTGTACAGCTAAGATCCTAGAGAATGCATTGGAGAAAGTGTATGAAGATGATGAAGAAAAAGTCCAGTTATCAGGCATGTATAAACAGCTGTGTAGATCCAAATACCAAATGTATTACAGCAGAAGTAAGCAAGCTGCAGTCCACCTACAGAACGTCTTATTTCACACACACACACACACACACACACACACCATAATAACCACCAACTCATGTCACCAATATTCATGTTGTATGATTTCTACTTGGAGAACCCTCAAAAGGTGCAAGGTGTATCTATTAGTCTTCACAAAGTTTAATATATCTTTTGAGCATATAGGCCTCCTCCCAACAAATGCATTTTTAAAAGATATCAGTCCCATTTCCTACAGCATAACTAGAATAATAATGCTTGCCGCTGATGGAGATTGAAAATCACACCAAAAATAGTACGGTCCTAGGTGAAAAATAACCCACCCTGTATCCTTCAAAAACACATTTGGTCCTAGCTGCCTCTTTCATTTGTGAAGGACTGCCAAGCCTAGGCATCAGTCTAGAAAATGTTTATAGGCTAAATTAGGGATCCATATCAGGTTCCTTCAGAAAATGTCCCCTCCATTTGTGGCTGTTTGTTGAGAGAGGAAGAAAATACTTCAGGCAGCCTTAGCATGGACCCAAGAGACAAAAGTGTACTTCAAGTAGAGAAACTCTGAGACAGCTCAAGGTTGACTCAACTTTCCATCCTTCTGGGGTTGGTAAAATGAAGACCCAAATTGTTGAGGGCAATAGGCTGACTGTAAACCGCTTAGAGGGGGCTGTAAAGCACTATAAAGCGGTATATAAGTCTAAGTGCTATTGCTATTGCTATGTCCAATGATTGAGGTTTCATTCCAGCCACTTCTTCTAGGCTACAGATTCTGCAGCCTGCCATGGAAGTACAGATAGTCCTTGTTTATCAACCACAACTGGAACTGGAAACCCAGTCATTAAGTGAAAGAGTCACTAAATGAAACCATAACTGCTTATAAATCTTGCTACAGCTTTCTTTTGCTTTGCAGACCTGCAGAGGTCTTGTTTAATTAATTAATTATTTAATTTGCTGTCATGCAACTCTTAACTGCAAATACTGCTACTTCATCACCGTTGTAACTGCAAACTGTTGTTGAATGAGGACTATCTGTCAAACCTCTTAAAGTTCTACATGGGAGGATTAATGGATAGGCACTATATACTGAGAATTTGGCATGGTTTGGAAGACTCAGTCTCTCATTGATGTACATATGGATAGGCGCTATAGCAAAAGAACTTTGCAGAAATTCCTTGGATTGGCTAAAGCCATGTTGCTCTGGGAAATAGTAGTCGCAGATTCAGCTTGGCTGTTGTTGCTTTTAAGTGTTTTTCTGCAGATCAATTCTTGATGAGAACTAGCCACTTGCTCTTCTCTCCATCTTCCCTCAGCCAAAAGAATTGCCAGTTAAACAAAGACACAGCCGAGGAATCTTAACCTAACTTCCAGATGGTTTAAGTTTTTGCTGACTGAAACGTCTTCTCCTGATGATACTGCCAAATATGTTTTATATCATAAGTAATTGTTCAAGTCAATAGTCCCAATCACGTAAAGCAAAAATGTCCCAGCCTGCTAGACTCTCTGTTAGACTTCAGTACAATTCCCCCCCTCCCCAAAGGTACTATACACACATTTGAATGAATATGGAATTCCCTTGTAAAAAAGATATTTTAATTGCAGGACTTCTAAGACCCTGTCTGGCCAAACACATTTACTGACCTCTGCAGTTCTATGTACTAAATGTGTAAAGGATCTGTAAATAAGCAGAGACCACATAGACTTTCAGAGGTTAGTATTGGCTTACCCATGATCTCCATCTGTTCAGTTCTGGTATAGGAATAGCATCAGGCTATTATCTGTCTGTATATTTAGAAGTATATCCCACCATTTGAATACACCGTGTAAAACGACTCGAAAGCAAGCAAGAAATGTTAAGAAAAGCAAGGAGCTGATGTTACCAGTAGAAGAAGACACCTGTAGCTCAGAGTTGAGCTGTGGACTCCTTGATGCTCCCTGAGCTTGGCTGTTTGCTTGCAGATGTTTCATTATTACCTAACTAGATAACATCATTAGTGCTAATGATGTGTGGTTTGCTCCCTGTTTGGATATAGTAGTGTGCTAGTATTGTGGAGGTGCAGTTTTCTTCTTGTAGTTCTTTGATTAGAATATTGTTTTCTGCTTGATTGTCTCCTTAGTAGTTCCTTCATTAGGGTTTGGGACAGGGGTATCAAACTCAAGGCCCAGGGGTCAGGTCTGGCCCATGGGGTGCTTAGATCTGCCCCGCTAGGCTGCCCTGGAAACAGCAACCTGGCCCGTGGTGCCTCCTCTTTCAGTGAAAACTGAGGTCAAGCACCCGTTTTCACTGGCAGAGGATTGCAAGAGGCCATTGCAGCTGAAAACCGAGCTCGGGAGCCCATTTTCGATGGCAGAAGCCTCGGGCCACAGGCACCGTGACACGAGCTATGTCAAGCTGGCCACACACATCCCCCTCAGGTCAAGCATAACCCTGATGCAGCCCTCAATGAAATTGAGTTTGACACCCTTGGTTTAGAGGGTATTAGGATATAACAGTACCCAATTCACGTAAATTCTAAGGAAACAAAGAAGCAGAAAACAATACCCTAATTAGGGAACCACTAAAAAGAAGACCACACTCCTCCACCAACACTGGCAGGCCAAGCTACTCTATTTAAACAGGAAGCAAACCACAAACCCACTACCACTGATGATGTTACCTAGTCGGGCAATGAAATGCCTACAAGGAAACAAACAACCACATTCAAAGGACTCACAAGAAACAGTCTGATCAAAAGCAAAGTAGTTTGTTATACTACAGTGCATATGAGCTACAACCAATTTGCACAACATGTCTTCTAGTGTTCTCCTTGATGATCATTGACGAATGCCATCATACCCAGAAAGAAGCTGTCTATAACAATATAATGCGTTACTACTTAAAAGAAAAAAGAGGAAATGAGAAGCGAAAGAAAGAAGGAAAACCACTGGTGGCTCAGCCTCAGATTTTGGGGCTGACAGCCTCACCCGGAGTGGGAGGTGCAACGACTCATTCAAAAGCAGAGGAACATATTCTAACAGTAAGTTATACACGATCATAGAACTGTGGCAAATATTTTGCAAGAGCAAACTTTATCATTGCTGGTTATAAAGTGCGAGATCTTGCTTGGAGCAGAGAGTTTGCTTTCACATGGGAAATCAGTCAACACCTTTGAGGAGTTATTACCAAAGCTACTAAGAATTTGCCCTGGGTTTGCGTGGTCCTACAAGGAGTAATATATGTAATTTTCTTTTTATTTTTTAGACTGACATCCTAGTTTTCCTCCTGGACCTTAAGGGTGTATGTATTGCAGTTTGGGATTTGGCAGGAACTATTGAGAGAGCCTAGCCCTGGAAGTTTATAAATCATGATTCATAATTTGGTGAGACACATGAATCCAGACACTGTGACTCATTTAAATTGTATAACCAAATAAAACCAGGGTTTTGCAAGTTATAAACCTAGCTATCGCTGCTCTAAATGCAAGCAAAATGAATATGGATTTTAGAAATAATTCTGATACAGGTAGTCCTCAAGTTACAACAATTCACTTAGCAGCCGTTCAACATTACAACAGCACTGACAAAAATTACTTATGACCGTTTTTCACACTTTGGAGCCTCCCCACAGTCATATGACCAGATTTCAGACGCTTGGCTGCTGACTTGTATTTATGACACTAGCAATGTCCCAGGGGTCATGTAATCACCTTTCCTTCTGACAAGCACACTCAATGGGGAAGCCTGATTCACTGACCAACCTTGTTATTAACTTAACCACTTAATAGGTTGCATTCTGAGGCGTGACTGTCTCCAAGCAACACTATCTTGAATCTGCTTGAGAGGCAAAAGTCGAACTACGGCAAAGCCATTCACAATAGTCAGGAGGATCCTTTGGTGTGCTGCTGCTGAACATGTTACTGTCTAGGCCAGGGACGTCAAAACGTAAGGCCTGTGGGCCACATCGAGCTCGCGGGATGCTTAAATCTGGCCCACGGGGCTGGCTTGGAAAAAGGATTGGCCCGCAGTGCCTCTGCTAGTGAAAATAGGGTGTGGGGAGCCCGTGAGCAGACCCCCCCCCGTTCCTTGTTTTTGGCCTGGATGGCCTCCTGCAACACTCTGCCATCCAAAATGGAGCACAGGTTCCACATGCAACCCTCCTGTGCTCCGTTCTGGCCAGCAGGGTGTTGCAGGAGGCCGTGTAGGCCAAAAACAGGCCCTGTTTTGGTTGGCAGAGTGCTGCAGGAGACATCTGTCCCATCTGCCATCCATCCCATCTCCCCACCACCACCAGCCAGCCCGCAGAGGACAACTACAATGCTGACCCGGCCCTCAAAGAAATCCAGTTTGACACCCCTGATTTAGGCTAACGTGCCTTAAATGTATCCCTCTCAAGAAACAATCGAAGAGATGCTCAAGGGTGGCTCCTCAGGTGCTTCTGCACCAGTAAGCAATGAAAAGTCACCGTTAAGGTTGTATGCCATTTGCTTCCAAAACGCCGCCCACACTTAACCATCCCATAACTTAAATAACTTTCCTTCCTCTAGATATGTGCCAACCTGGATGCAGATGAGATTGTGACTGTTCAAGAGCACAGCGCGCAACTGCAACATCAAGCAAAAGAGCCTCTTAAGAAATTTGAGATTACAGACGACAAAAAGGAGGTATGGATTTTTGTTGTGCTTTATGTGATCATGTAACTATAGCCAGGGGTGGGATCTGACAGGGTTAACTACCAGTTCGGTCATTTACAAGGTTCGGTGATTTACGATGTGCTTCCCTGCACGCTGTGAGCCTCATGCGTGTAAATCGTCATCGGCACGCTGCGTGCAGAGAAGCAGCCTTTCAAAAAGGCCCTTTTTCCTGCTTTTTAAACTGCAGCTGTGCCTCGTTCGGCAGCTGAAGTTGAAAAATCAGGAAATAAAGATCAGATAAGAGCCCGGGTGGGTGGGTGGGCAAAAAGATCAGCAGACATAGAACAGGTTCTTTGTCTGCTGCTCTTCAGAGCTACCAGTTCTACAGAGGTGGACAGAACCGGTAGAAACCCACCCCTGACTATAGCATTCTGTATGGCTCCTTATTTTTATTTATTAAAAAAAGACACACTACAGATGTTAGCTTACTCTTTCAGAAACGAAAGTTCTCCTTTTTCTTCATGAGAAGAACTCAAACCTCGAGGAAGATTCCATCTTGGTTCTTTTTGTACCCGTAGCCCCTAAAAAGAAAAACATATGTGACAGATTGCACATAGGACCATAGGGAGATAGGAGTAAATGGTCCTCCTGGAGCTATGGCGCACTGGTTAGAATGCAGTATTGCAGGCTGATTCTGTCCGCTGCCAGGAGGTCGATCCTGAAGGGCTCAAGGTTGACTCAGCCTTCCGTCCTTCTGAAGTCGGTAAAATGAGGACTCAAATGGTTGGGTGTGTGTGTGTGTGTGTGTCTATGCTGACTCTGTAAACTGCTTAGTGCTGTAAAGCAGAGGTTCCCAACCCCTGGGTTGTGGCCCACTAATGGGACATGAGCTGTTCAGAACTGCGACACAAAAGCTGCAGGCGAGCATGTGTGCACACGCACATGTTTCAGTTGCGCAAGCAATGAACACATGTACCCACAGCTCACACAAATGGACTGTGCACCCGTGCATGCGCTTGCTAGCTGCTTACACAGAACTATCGCCTTTCCCTCTCCCCCGCCATTCCACAAAGCTGTAAAAATTGGGGAACTCTGCTGTAAAGCGCTATAGAGCAGTAAGTTTAAATGCTATTGCTACTGTAAAAATCATAAAGGTAGGAAAGTAAGAAACAAATACAACTAAAAAATAAAACATTTCAGTGAACCACCTTCTCTCTCCCACATTATACACAAGAAAATATCCTGCTAGGTCATTCCATTCCTCCAACCTCTTATGTATGACCGTATTCATATTGTTCAAAGGTCATACAGTAGAACCTCGGGTCATGAACACTTCTGACCATGACGAAATCGGGTGCTGACCAAAAAAATCTGCTAAATGTTTCACTCTGGTCAACCCCAGGTGGCAATCAAACAAGCCACGGCTATTTTCTCTGCTGTGCCTTTTTTTTTTTTTTTTTGGTCCAGATATGCACAGTCAGCCTTGCTTCCAGTCACGACCAAATTGGGTAGCGGTCACGACCGGAGGTTCCTCTGTATTTGACACTGAGACTGGAGACTGTTGCCCCACTCATCTAGTTAAGATTTGTTTTTAATATTACTCCTCCCGAAATGTGAGATGTTTTCATTTCCTTTCTCAAATTTCATTAGTTTTCATTATATGTAGGCATACAATTGATTGCTTCAGGGATCCCCAACCCCCAGGCCGTGGTCCACTATTGAGCCGTGAACTGTTCAGAACTGGGCTGTGGAAGCAGCGGGTGAGCTTGCACAAGTATGGGTGCATCCCCTCTTGCATAAGTAGCGTGCAAGCAGTGTGTGCGCTTACCAGCCATTAGCACGGTTCACAAGCCAGTTGGGTTTATTACGAGCATCCTGAAAAATCATGCTAGGCCTTATTTTCTGGTTGGGTCTTATTTTTTGGGAAACACGATAGAAGGCAGAAACTACAGGAGATAGACAGGATCTCAAATAACAAGGCCCTATGCCGGTTCACAAACCAGAAAGGTTGAGGGACTCTGGATTCATTGATCTGCTATGATGCAATGTTTCTACTATTTTCCTCAATTGTAAATTAAATCAAGATTTACTGTGATTTTGGTTGAATATCTATTTAACTGGAGAGTTTCCTAACAAAATTTAGATATGGGATGGTGTGAGGATTTTTTCCTGAGTGGGGTGCAGGTATTAGACTAGTTTTCCAAACTGCTGAACATCCCAGAGTAAGTTGGGACAGCGAGATGGGCAGTATAAAAATGTAAGAAATGGGCAAAGATCCCTTCTAATCTTACAATTGTTCACTAATGTTGTGCTTTATATTTTAGGATCCATTTAGAGAGAAACTCATAAACATTATGACTGAGATTCAAGGCTATGGCCAATTCAGTCCAAACACTGATTTTGGATCACAGGCCTATGAACAGTGGGTAATTCAGGAGGAAAAGAAAGGTAATGTTTACATTCGATTACTACATGGTTATAATACATTGCTAAACTATATGGCTGGAGTTTTCCTTAGATCTTTGCTTGCTTGTTTTCTCAGTGCTTGTTCTGTTTTCTAGCTGCCAAGGAAGGAACTCGTAAAGAACGGGTATGTGCAGAACACTTGAAGAAATACAACGATGCCTTGCTGATTAATGATACTACCCGAATGATTGATGCCTATAACCATCTGAAGAACTTTTATGAGGAAGAAAGGAACAGAAAGATGGCAATGGATGAAGATAAGGAAGATGAAGTCACAGCCTCACAACTAGATGAAACTGATACACGTCTGATAGAGTTGTTTTATGGTAAGCATGAGCCATTTGGGATTTCCTGTCTACACTTTTACAAATAAATGTACACTATTAAAATGAGAACCAAAATTTCTTGCGGTTGGATCATTAAGTAAGGCTGGTCTGTAACAAGTGGCTTGATCACGCTCCACATGAATTTTTCATTCATGTTTATAAAATTTCTGGTTTTCATTAAAACTGGGGATATAAACTTCCTAATTTTCTCAACTGCTATTTTAGCTGAAACTCAGGGAGGAGTAATTTAGGAAGTTCTGTGGATAGAGATTTGGGCAAGCTGCCTTCTTATTCTCAAGGCTATTAGCCTGATTTAATTATAACTATAAACCATGTGCTCCCAGTGTAAGCAGGTAGGAGTCTAAGGGTTAGGTTTCTCATAGCTTACTACTTTTAGGTAAATCTACACTACTACTGTTTGCTGTGAACATATCCAGACAACAGAGCCTCTGTCAGTCTCTGTTGTGTAAATTATATTAGTTCCCATTATGGTTCCAGGTGCAATTCAAATCACTGTTTATTACCTATAAAGCTCTAACATGGCATAGGGCCTTGTTATTTGAGATCCTGTCTATCTCCTGTAGTTTCTGCCTTCTACTGTGTTTCCCAAAAAATAAGACCCAACCAAAAAAAAAGCCCTAGCATGATTTTTCATCATGCTCGTAATAATAAGCCTACTCCCAAAATAAGCCCCAGTTAAGATTGTCAGCCCTGTGGTGGGCATGGCCAGTAAAGGAGAAAGTGAGCACATGGGGGCTGTTGGTGTCCAGCAGCAGCCTACTGGCCTCTTGGCCAGCACACTCTGGGGCTGCGCAGCCCGCACGGTGCAGGTGAGTCCATGCGATGTGACCACCAGGCCAGTCCTCCAAGCAGCAGGTGGAGGAGGAGGCGCGGGGGAGGCACGGGATCAGGCCCACCAGATGCACCGCCCAGCCACCCACCCACTCCATCCCACCCTCTTGTCTTTGTTTGGCGCTGTTGCAAATGGATGATGGTCTTTTTGAACATGATCTGCTGATTCTTTCGGATATTTTGAACAGCAATCAGTGTCAGCCAGCACGGCTCATAATAACATCCTCTAATTCTTTCAAAACATAATTACTTAAATATTTTATTCTATTTACATTTGTTCCTGAAGACAAACAAAGAGAGCTGGAAGAGTTAGCACAAAACCTACAATATGAAAATGAAAAACTAACGAAGTTGCGCGCAACTTTAATGCAACAATTCACAAAGAACAATGAACCCAGAGGAATTATTTTCTCAAAAACTCGTCAAAGTGCATTTGCTATCTATCAATGGATTAATGATAATCCCAAATTTGAAGAAGTTGGAGTGAAGGCTCACTACCTCATTGGTACAAGACATAATAGTGAATTTCAGCATATGACTCAGGTAAAACAAAAATATAAAGTCTATTGCCAGATTTTCTTTATTTTTCAATTGTGTAGGTCCCCAACTCCCGGTCATAGCCTCCTACCAGATCATGGCCTATTTGGATCCGGGCCATGCAAGAAGTGGGCTAATGTACCGCACAAGTGGCTCTCCAAAGGCTTCTCGCGTGAGTGAGCTGTGCTTGTGCATTTGTCAGAGCTACAGCTCTACTGTATTTGGATAATCTGGATATGTTGGAAATAGCAATGAATAGGAATGAACCAGATTTACTCCACGGAGCCCTTGGTGCTCTCTGAGCTTGCTGGTTTTCTTGCAGACATTTCATTACCCAACTAGGTAACATCATCAGTGCTGACAATTTGTTCTTCCTGCTTAGGCGGGGGAAACCTGTGGCAGCTTTATATATGTTTTTTTTTAAAAAAAATTGCTTTACAATTGCCTTCAATTCAAAACATAGTTTGTGACATTTGAGATCTGAGAACAAATGCTTCATGACTTAACTCAAGTTGTAAGAGTTGTGCTGTCATTCCATTCATGAATGTAACAACAACATGTTTCTACAGAATGAACAAAAAGATATCATTCAAAAGTTCCGTACTGGCAAAATCAACCTACTAATTGCTACTACCGTAGCAGAGGAAGGCCTGGATATCTCACAGTGCAACATTGTTATACGCTATGGTCTTGTTACCAATGAAATAGCGATGATTCAGGTAATGTTCCAACCGTCCCGTGCTTTTTTGCCTGTAAGTTTATCAGATAATCAGATTACCATCTTCTGCTTTAACCACAACACCAAAATGGCTCTCTACAGCAACGTAAAAAGCATTTACAATTTCATTCTATCAATAAGGCAAGTTTGCTTATCTCAAGTGCCCAGATATAATATATTTGGGCTTCTGCTCTGTAGCCCATGAAGATATGTGCACCTGTGTATTTTTGTAATTGGGACAAATAAGTTGAGGGAGAGACATTGGTATGGCACAGGAGAAACAGGCAACTCTCTCCCTCCATTTTATCTGAATTCTCCTTTTACCCCATATTTCAACTGCTATTTAAATCAGTTTTAAAATAGATTTTAAATTTTATTGGCAACAGTAAAAAAAAAAACCCTCCCTTTTTACGACTCTGTAGGGTTCGGATAGAGTCTGAGTGGATGGAGCTGAGCATTTACTGGCTGGATTCCCTCCCTGATGCCACACAGTTTGCAGTATATATTTTCTCTTAGCCATAAGAGAGAAACATCTACCGCTACCTCGGATTGAATTCTCAAGCCTTCCGACTGGGAGGCGAGCGTCTTCACCACTAGGCTGTTCCTCAAGCTTTATTAGAAACAGTAACTAAGTTTAATTAATTAAGATTCTGTGTGCCAACTACTGGAAGACATTTTCTGTCGTCTGGATGGGTTGCTAATTTCTGAAAGTACACGACAAATAAATATTGAAATCAAGATTCATATTCCAGCAAAGCTCTTTAACACTTTCCGAGAAGGAGACAAAACACACCTAACTCCTACATGTGAGTTCCTAATTATTTTATTTTAGTTTCTTGTTTCTTCCAGGCTCGGGGAAGAGCTCGAGCTGAGGAAAGCATCTATGTGCTTGTAGCTTCAGGTGGATCGGGAGCTGCTGAACGTGAAAATGTTAATATGTTTCGTGAGAAAATGATGCACCGAGCAATTAAGCGTGTCCAAAACATGCCACATGAAAAGTATTTGCATAAGGTATAAGGCCCACACCATTGGTGTGACCATTTTGGTTCTGAAAATACTTCTCTCCTTTTTTTATTTTATTTTTTGCTTGCTGTTACTTATTTTTGAAAAGCCTTGGTGGGTTTTTTTGTTCAAAAGCGTATGTGAGCTGCTTATTTATTCAGAAACAATCTTTCCTTTGCCTGACTCTTGTCCCCTCCCTTCCCAGGGATGGGATCCGACCGGTATAACTACCGGTTCTGTTGCTCTGCATCGTGCGAGTGCAATTTACGACCTGCTGAGCTGCCCGGACAGCTGAGCAGCGCTGCGTGTGGGTGTGCAGGGGTTGGAAAAGCCCTTTTTTCCTGTTGTTTCAACCGCAGCTGTGCCGCGCAAAGCAGCTACGGTTGAAAAAGCAGGAAATAAAGGACAGGTAAGAGCCCGGGTGGGTGGGTGGGCCAAAACAGCAGCAGACACAGAACCGGTTCTGTGTCTGCTGCTCTTCAGAGCTACCGGTTCTGTGTCTGCTGCTCTTCAGAGCTACCGGTTCTGTAGAGCCGGATAGAACAGGTAGAATCCCACCCCTGTCCCTTCCCCTGTAGAACCAGAGGTGGTATTCAGCAGGTTCTGACCAGTTCTGGAGAACCGGTAGTGGAAATTTTGAGTAGTTTGGGGAACCGGCAAGTACCACCTCTGACTGGAAATATTACAGTATCCTTCCACTGCCACACCCACCAAGCCATGCCCACAGAACTGGTAGTAAAAAAATTTGAATCCCACCACTGTGTAGAACATAGAGATTTCAAGAGAATAAGCTCTTCTGCACATCAAATGCAATGTGATTATGCTCACAAAGGAGAGATTGCCTGCAGAAATCACTTGATTTCTCCCACCCTGTCACAGAGTGGAGATATTGGAGAGAAAGAGATTTCAAGACAGTATTGTCAACTGTTTGCATGGCACACGGTGGCATGATTGCATTGCTTTTCATGTGTACAAGACAGTAAGTGGGCACTTGAGCATTCCAAAAGATAAGGAAGTGGTTACGAGGCAAAAAAAAATAAAAATAAAAAGTCAAAGATGTGAAACTAAGTAGTCTTGTCTCTTCCTGGCTGAAAGCACACTTACAGTCACATGATGTCCCATTTAGCCATTGCTTCACTTAGTGGCACAGTTAGGGTCTTAAACGAGGATGATCGATATTGTAATATATTGTAATGTAATAAAGACATTCAGTATTTAGGCAATTACTTTAAGGCATGAAAAAGGAAAGGGTTTTCTTTTAATTATTCCAATTTTAAAATAATCCAACATGAATTTTCCTGGATGATATGAAATTTTAGTTGGGAGTTATTTCCCAGTTCTGTCCATTCCCTTGCTAGATCAAAGAGCTTCAGCTGCAAAGCTGCATGGAAATGAAAATGAAGGCAAAGAAAGAACAATTTAAACAATGCAAGGAGAACCCCTCCCTGATCATGTTCCACTGCAAAAACTGCAAGGATCCAAAATGCTCAGGAGATGACATTCAAGTTATTTTAAATATGCATCATGTCAACGTTAAAAAGAAATTTGCGTAAGTCCATCTTTGTGTGTGTATCTGTTTGTGTTACAATCAGGGTGTCTTGTCCTGACTGAACACAGAACATCATAGTTGGAAGAGACCATGGAGCAGAGGTTGTATTCAGCAGGTTCTGAGCAGTTCTGGAGAACCGGTTGCGGAAATTTTGAGTAGTTCAGAGAACTGACAAATCCCACCTCTGACTGGCCCCGCCCCGATCTAGACTCTGCTTCCTGAGACCCAGCTGATTGGCTGGGTCTTCTTTTGTTACCCTGCACAGGAAAACGGAGCTGGAAAGCAGGCTAGTGGGGTGGGGAGGGAATGGGGATTTTGCAGTATCCTTCCCGTGCCATGCCCACCAAACCCCACCCACAGAATTGGTAGTAGAAAAAAATTGAATCCCACCACTGACAAGGACAATAGATTCAGGCTTGTGTTGTAAATCCCAGTGCTTTGATTTAGGAAATGTAGCTGGTATTGAACATCATTGCCCCTTCAGCCAGTTCATTTTTTTTTTCATAGCCTCATTTTATTCCTACATCTGACTAGTGAACTTCTAGAGCTCATCACAAAGCTAAATACCACACTAGCAAAAGAGTGAGGATTTCTGGCCTGTAGTCTAGGTGACTCATCCAGCAGATAGGGTTGAATCTACAGGAAGTGTCAGTGATGCTTATCTGGTGAGATTCTGAACTCCTTCCTGCCTATATGAAAAACTAGTCATAATGTCTTCCTTTTTTTAAAAAAAAGAAAAAAGTAAGTAAATTGTTCCATTTTTTCACTTCAGAGACCTTTATATCGTAAGGGAAAATAAGACACTGCGAGCAAAAGAAGCAGATTATCAAACAAATGGGGACATTATCTGTAGGAAATGTGGCCAGGTGAGTGTCAGAATTGATTAATGTAATTCGGGTATCTTTGGGTTAGTCCTGGGTTGGATTCTCCAAATACCTCTAAGCCACCTCTCCCAAAGACATAATCCAATCCCTTTGGATTATGATGATGGCTAGGAATGGGAGTCCAGCAACATCAGATTCTTGTATAGGTATATTCCTAATACGATTTTCTCACTTTTTTTTTTCCAGATTTGGGGAACTATGATGGTATACAAAGGTCTAGATCTTCCTTGCTTAAAAATAAAAAATTTCGTTTTGCATTTCGAAGATAAGAAATGCACCTCAAAGAAAATTTACAAAAAATGGAGTGAACTAGCCATTAATTTTCCAGCTTTCAGTTATGCGGATCATTATATTTCTAGCGAAGCAGATTAAGAAAGGCAAGAGTCTCTAAAGATAGATGGGAACTTTTTCTGCCTTCAGGTTTCCAATGACAAGTTCAAAGAAACCTTTTTCTTCTGTCTGGATGTCTGCAGATATTGCAAAAATACTTTCCACCCCCCCGCCCCCCGGTATCATTCAGGGTTCTGTATTTCTGAATAGCGACAGTTCAGATCTAATTCACTATGTGAAAAGAAAAAAAAATGTAGTTCCTGTGGCTACCCCTCTAACCAGGATGTAAAGTGATTCGGTGTGAGAATTTACTTTTTACTTTAATGGGACTTTCTGCAGTGGACAAAAAAAGCCATGCCAATGTAGAATTATTTTCTTAAACTGCATAAAAGATCAGGAAAAAAAAAGGATTTATTTTAAAACATTTTAAAGAAAATTGGCATTTTATTTTAAAAATGCCAATGCTTTTTGTTACTTAAATGTGCAGCTAATACAAGTAGTCCTTGACTTACAACAGTTCGATTAGTGACTGTTTGAAGTTACAACGCGCTGAGTTACGACCATTTTTCTCACTGATGACCATTGCAGCATCCCCATGGTCACGTGATTTATATTCGGATGCTTGGCAACTGGTTCATACTTATGACCATTGCAGTGTCCCGGGGTCATGTGATCCGCTTTTGTGACCTTCTGACAATCAAAGCCAATGGGGATGCCAGATTCACTTATCAACCCGGTTACTAATTTAACAGTTTCAATGATTCAATTAACAACTGTGGCAAGACAAGTGGTAAAATGGGCAAAACTCACTTTAGGAAATTTCTCACATAAATTTTGGGCTCAGTTATGGTTTTAAGTTGAGGACCACGTACAGATGATCCTCGACTTATGGCCACCATTGAACCCAAATTTTCTCTTGTTAAGTGAGAAATTTGTTAGGTGAGTTTTGCCCCATTTTACAGCCTTCCTTGGCACAGTTGTTAAGTGAATCACTGCAGCTGATAAGTTAATAAGCCGGTTGTTAAGTGAAATCCCCATTGACTTTCCTTCTGAGAAGGTCACAAAAGGTGAGATCCCATGACCTTGGGACACATCAACGGTCATAAATATGAATCAGTTGCCAAGTGTCCGAATTTTGCTCAAATCATCGTGGGGATGCTACACAGGTCATAACAGTGAAAAATAGGCATAAGTCATACTTCAGTACCGTTGTAACTTTGAACAGTCGCTAAACAAAACCGTTGTAAGTCAAGGACTACCTATAACTTTAAGAAAATACCTAACAGAATTATAAAATACAATTGTATTCGATCAAATTTATGCAAAAGACTGTCTTATATTCTGGACTACAGACTATATTACAACATATTTGTATTTTCCCTAGATGTCTCATTCTTTTAAGCACTGAGCAGTTTGAAGTTTAATTTCTATGCTAAATGAAAAAGAACAATCGTGAAATGAGTTTTTGGTTCTCTTTGGGGTCATGGTAGTTTTTTTAAGCTCCATCTCTTTTCCTAGATGACTACTTTATGTGACTAAAATGACTGCACTAAAAGTCTAATGCAATAAGTAAAGTTGTTCTTAACAATACTTGTAAAGAAGTGAGTTAAAAATACAAGCATCTGACGTGATCGTGGATTCCGATACAAATTTATGATGCTTCCACATTTGCCATTGTTATAAAGAATTCAAAAAAACATTGCTGCCTTTGTGTTTTCTCTGCTATTTATTCATATATGTATTTATTTATTTAATTTATTTATTTAACAATATATTTATTGATTTGTTTTTGTAGCACTAACCCATTCACCGGGCAAATACTGATGAATAGAGTTGTGGAAAGCTTTGGATCCAAAGGCCAAAAAAGGCTTTGGTTTCAGAACATATGGATGTGTGTGTGTATGGAAATACTGTCTTTTCTGGCAGCTGCAGAGAGTTGTTGTGTCATCTTGGAAAAAGATGCAGTTGTTGTAAGATGTAAGATGCAGCTGCTTCTATAGTAGGTAGATGCTACATTTCTTTCACTTTGGTCTGTGAAGCACTTTTTTGGATCTGAAGCACTGTATAGTCCAGCTGATACAGCTTGTGTCACTCACAAGTTTCTTTTTGCTGCTTCTTTTTAAAAGACCAGCTAACTATAGTCCGTAGTCTAGAACTATAGTCTAGTCCAGGAGCTGCAGTGGCGCAGTGATTAGAATGCAGTATTGCAGGCTAATTCCGTTGACTGACAGCCGTTCGATCCTGAAGGGGCTGAAGGTTGACTCAGCCTTCCATCCTTCCAAAGTGGGTAAAATGAGGACCCATCTTGTTGGGGACAATATGCTGATTCTGTAAACTGCTTAGAGAGGGCTGTAAAGCACTATGAAGCAGTATATAAGTCTTAAGTGTTACTGCTATTGTTTTGAGTTCACTTAATTGAACTATTATCTTTTCCAGAATTATTTCTTGATTAGTCTGTTTCAGTTCTCTATAATCAGGGTAGTGGACTTACTGTATGCTTCACAATTCCTTCTCTGCAGCCAAGGAACTGTTTATTGATTTTTTTTTAATACTGTTTTGCAGCATTAAATATATACTCCCTTTGCATACCGCACAAATAATAGCAGGCATATTTTGTATGTGCCAGATTTTCCACTATGAAAGGACCTCTGTTCTCTACCCTTATCAGAGTCATTTTGTAATTACAGAGTCTTTATCCAGTATCTTATTGCTGCTGGACAGCTTGTTATCATCTGTATGCTTAGATCCATCTTCTAGGATGACAATGATATTTATTTGGTTTCTATGCCATTCTAATCATAACTCCTCTCAAACAGCCTACAGTCCAATAATTAATCAAGATACATTTCCCAAAAGGAGGAATAACCTATAGGTAAAAGATATTCATCCACCATGAAGGAACAAAAAAACAGCTGTCTGGGCCTTAAAGGACCATTGAAAAAGGCAAATTTTAATGGGGGCGTAGAAAGCTAGATGACTTGCCAGCCTGTCATGTCTGATATCAGGGGAGACGTTGCTCCAGAGAAGGTGGGATATGGTTAAGGAGGGCTGGATTTGAGATACCTGCAGATGGCACTCCCTAAGGGTTTGGATCCAGAGAGAACCTTCTGTCATATCTTAATGGAAGACAGTTAGGAGTAGCTAATCTCATGGATCTATCTAGGTCCTGGAAGAGGCAAGGTTTTAAAAGGGACAAACAGCAACCCAGAAGCATATTGGTAATAAGTGCAACTGCTGAAGCAAAGTGTCTATGGAGATTCTCAGTTATTCAGATCATGGTTGTCCCAAATGTGTTTTTTCAAGAGGCAACTGGACTTTCTGGTTTTTCTTTGAAGACATTTCACTTCTCATCCAAGAAGCTTCCTTCAGCTCTGAAGAAACTTCTTGGATGAGAAGTGAAATGTCTTCAAAGAAACCAGAAAGTCCAGTTGCCTCTTGAAAAAACACACTTGGGACATGTTGAAGCAAAGGTATTACATCGGGAAACCAAGTGATGCTCATAAGAATTTAAGACACTGTTCTGGACCAACTGAGGCTTCCAAGCGGTCTTCAAAGTCAGTCCCATGGAGCGTGTACTGCAATTGTTCAAACAAACAGTGAAACAATCCGTTTCTTAAAATACAAAATAGCTGGTCACTGTTTCCTTTGAAAAGCATTTATACTACTCTGAATTGAATCTAATTGAAATTAGTTTTTCCATTGTCTGGTTTTGCTGTTTGCTTCCACTATATATTGTTTCTGATATATTTGGTGTGCTGTGTGCTATCCAGAGTGTTTTGGAGCTAAATGACATCAAATCAATCAGTAAAACTGAAACTTGGAACAAAAGGGCCATTTGATAATTGTTCAGAATTTGCAACCATAAAGACACCTAACCATTGCCCAGTAGTGCTTCTGTCTAGGGAATTCTTCAACTCCCAGAATTCTCTAGCCACAAGTCTTAAAGTTGCCAAGTTTGGGGACCTCTGGTCTAGGGAAAAGAGAGCTCTGATGACCATAAAACAGTTCACTTGATTTCTGCAATGGTCATTTTTATAATTAACATCTACTTGTATAAAGATAAAAATATACATTATACCAGGTTACATATACCAGACTAAGTATAATACATTCTCATGAATTTCTATAAATGTTTAATGATTTTGTTTACAAGTTAAACTCTCTTCAATAGGTAACATATGTTTGTTCTAGTTTCTGAGCATGTGATCGTGTTTAAGATAACATAGATTAATTATAGATACACGTATTATTAGAGCTGTGCATCAGGGGTGTGTGAACATAATACCTGTCTGCAATTCTTTTAAAGCAATCTTGTCCCTGAATTGCAGAACTTTTTACGTAACATTGCCACATGATTTTAATCACAATTTTTGAGTATCTTACCCAGTAAGAAGTTGGCCACTGACTAATGGATTGTCTAGATTCATCATTTTTGTCTTTTGGGAATGATCTCATTACATGAAGTTGGGGTGGGGTGGGGTCACTCCTCACAGGACTTTGTATACTTGAGCACCCCTGTCCTACAAGATGTGATAGCGTTCTCCCACTTCCTGCCTAGTGGGATGACAAACCTCCCTGAAATGAGCAAGAGTGTGGGACCAGTGACACCTTTGGAAAGAACCCCTGGTTAGTCATGACAGCTATAACAACTTCAACAGTTCAAGCAAGGCAATTCTATTAAAGATGTTGAGGTTCCCCAGAAGTGACCCCACCACACACAAGATTCCTTAATACCAAATCTGAAATTACCTCTATCAAATGAATAGAGTAGTGAGAAATCCTGTGTATTCCAAGTGCCTAATAGAAAATACATTGTATAGATCAGCACTTGCCTGGAAAGAGAAGTTGAATTCCTACATAGTACAGCAACTACTCCATAATTCTTCTGATGTGTTCTGCTCCTGAGCTAAGTGTCTATGATAGAATATGGAGAGAGAATACATAAGCACACCAGCTCTCTGACCAGGCGTTAGTAATACATGACAAATCAGCCCTTTAATTCACCATTAAATTGTACGTGAGATAGATCTTACTATTAATTGACCTGGCATTCATCAATAACACCTCCAATTCAGAGGGTGATCCAGTCTATGTACATAATCCATCTGGGCAAGACAATAAGCAGAAGAGAGGCAGGCATATAATTCTTCTAATCCAGGGCCGGATGCATCACACTATGGCCACGGCCACGCCTGGTTTAGCAAAGAGGGGGAAAGTCCCTATATATCACGTGATGACACCATGACTGCGAGTTTGACACTCCTGTTCTAATCTGTCATCTTCCTCTGCCAAGGCCATACTTCTTTTTAATGGTCCCAGTTGGAGTCTTCTGATGTTTCTCCATTATGCTATTGCAAGATTCTACAACTAAAACAATAAAAAGAGGTACAAAATACAATGTACTTTTGAAGAGGTTTCAACCCTCAACCTTCTTATTTGGCTTATTCCAGCTCCAGATAAAAATAATTTTTAGTTGGGTGAGCTAGAAGCAAAACAGGCTTCTGATGACAATGATAATACGCTGTAGCAACAGCTGCTGTTGTGGCAAAATTTCAACAACAATGAGGATATTAAAGACTTGTGCTTTGTTTTCCATCTAATTGTTATTTGAAGTAGAACAACATATTTAAAAAATAATACAAGGAACAAGTGGGAAATACGTAGGGATTGGGGCTTTTTATATGTAATCATGTGTTACGGGAGGCTGAGAGATCATTAATCTTTCCCTCTTTCTACTATTGTGTCTGTGTGTAAAATAGTACATGAGCAAATCTCACCAGTTGAAAAACCTCCTTGCCAATAGAGGGAGACAGAACAAAGGAGGAATTTCTCATTCCTTGCTTTACTTAGTATAATGATGAAGGACAGCCATCTATTTTATCAAGTGTCTGGAAGTGTCTGTTATTCAACAACAGGAGGTAAGAAATCAGCATATAGATAACTGTTTATGTATGTGGAGCAGAATTCCAGTTTAGCAAGCCCTAGATATTCAAATATTCAAAAAGGACTAATGTTTAGCGTAAGAAGTACAATTCTAATTCCCATCCCGTTCACTACCCTGAAGAGTGTCACTGCTACATTACCCCAGTTTCTCATTCATCTCGCACAAACAGTGAAGATTTTCTTTGCCCTAACTTTTTTAATGGGCTAAAACCAGCACAGCAGGAAAGCTGGTTCTTATTCTTGGCCCACGCATCTGCAAAAGAGTTTATGGGTAAGATTCAGTGGTGAAATTCCACATTTTTTTTCCTATTGGTTCTGAGAGAGCACTTCGCTCAACTACTCAACACTTCCACTACTGGTACACGAGAACCGGTCCAAATAATGCCTCTGGTAAGATTATTCGCCTAACATGTTGTATTTCAGCAGAATGGATTTACTGCTTCTAAAGACATTTCAGCCTGTGGACCTTCTCCCATCCCATCTTGGAGAATCCTAGCACGAGATCAATCCTGATAACCAATTGTATGCAGCAGTCTTTAATAAAGCTTTGCATGACCCATCCCTTTGTCAGAACTGAATGCAGTAATTACATTTTTGGAGGTGGTTAACTCCTTCCTACCTGTTGCAACCCCACTCTCCCTCTTTTTGCAGCAATAATGGGAAGGAGGGACAATTTATTCTAATAAGATGTTTTTCTAAGATTTTTTCCTTAAATTAATTGTTATGAGGGGAGACACTTTCTCCACTTGGTACATTGTGATCATACCTAAAAAGGCTGCTTCCTCACATGGCTGTCAGGGGAATTTCCCCCCACCCCCCACCCCCAAAGTACATCTCTGAAAAAGGATTTCCAAGAAAATAGTAATAGATGAGATGAATAAATACCTTGTGTGATGTGATACTCAAAAACTTTTCCAATTCAAGAGGGGAAAAACCTTAAGACCATATGTGGGATAGATTTTTAGTCAGGGAACAATTTGTTCATGCTCAAGGGAGTGTTTTCTTCTTTTAATATGTAGCTGCTTCCTATTAGAAATCTAAAATACTGCTCAGGAATACCATAGACGGCCCGCTACCCACAGCCATCAAACTACCTAAAGATACCTTCTTTTGAATTTAACAGAGTTCCTATCCTATCTGGACTTTGGGTTGTTTTTTTAAAATGATTTTTGAATAAATTAAAAGAGAAGGGAAGATGAAGAGTTAGAGGGCCTCTTGGAAAGCAAGGTACAATCGTACATAATACTACCAACTGTAGGAGATGACCAGGTAGAACCCGAAGGCAGGGTCAAATGTATCATCAGTTTGGAATCCTTACATAACCACAAGAGACCTAAGTCCGACCTAAGTCAGACTGTTGTATATAGGTGATATGGAATAAACATTTAATGCTTTGAACTCAGTCCCTGTACTTGCTCCTGACACCAACTATTCTAAGAGCCTATAGTTTAGAAGGCTTTTTGACAATGCTTTCCACACATGCTTACCCGTACATGGTTGAGAAATGTTCTTGAGTCCGGTCCTATTGCAGTTTTCTTCTTTTAGTAGACAATCAGGGACAGCTTTGTAATTTATCTAAGTTATTAGCATTAATTAATTAACCAAATAGGTCATTTAAAATGAAAGTTATCTTGTGAAGAGTACTGAGGCTAAGCCTCATAAAATTACGGCTTTTATATACATCATGTGCATTCCTCCACCCAACAACCTTGGCAAAATCAAATCAAAACTTTATGGTAGTTAAAAGCCAGGAAGAAAACCCAGTATACAAGCATAAGGATCATCTGACAGTGCTGGCATTGTTATTTTTTTAAAGGGAAAGATTAAATTTGGCATAAACGCCAATAACACCGGCAGTATAAAACCACACGTGTAATCATTTCAACCTCTCCTATTTTACAAGAACACAAATAACAAGTGACAGGAATTTTATGATACATGCCTTGTGGCAGGGCAGGAAAAAAAAAGTGTTGCAGCGTCTCCGTGAAGGCTCATTGGTATTCACTGTAACAGTAAGATGTCGTGACTCTCCCATCAAATGTGATTGCAGTTCTACAGAAACCGGATCACTGACCTAGACTGAACTACAGCTCCACATCCAGGAGGACTCGTGCTACAAGTTTTGTGGCCTAGTCCCTATTTAATATACATATCTGGAAAGAGGCCACCATATGTCATTTTATGTGTAAGGGCCTTCTCCTAGCTGAGTTGAAAAATTTTACTGAAAAGTGAGGTGATGCAGCTCAGATAGAATAGTTACATTTATGGGTTTTTAAATTTATTTTCCATTTTTTTGCACTGCCTATCTACAATAGTTAATTGCTGCTATCCAAACTCCAGTTTTTACTCAAGCACGGCTGGAATCTAAAGAACAGTTCTAGCACCACTTTTGAGAAGGCCGAATATAGCTCTAAAAACCTGGACTATACCATCTCACATGGCCTGAACTTAAGCGAAAAGAGCATTTTACTCAAGGCTGAGCAGAAAACAGTAGCCAAGGAAGGAATGTAAATCAACATCTCTTGGAAAGAAAACTTGCTTGGGTGGGTGGTTTTACTTTTAACAGGAGAGTGCAGAAGAGAAGTCAAAATCCAACCTGAAGTTAGGCAGCAAAGTCAGGTGTGTTAGCCAATCCAAAGCCAGAGCGTCACCAGCAAGATTTACCCACAGAACAGGAGATCAGAGAGTTATTTCCAACAGAAAAACATGGGTCAGGGCTGCCTCTTAAATTAAGTTGCAGCCAATTTTCTCTAACAAGAAAGCTATTTCCTTACTTGGCAAGGAGCCTCACTATCTTTGTTCTGTTGTCCACTCCAGCGGTCTCCAACCTTGGCCACCTTAAGACTTGTGGACTTCAACTCTGGGAGTTGAAGTCCACAAGTCTTAAAGTGGCCAAGGTTGGAGACGCCTGGTCCACTCTACATGCTGAATCCAAGAGCTTGGAGCCATATCTCATCATCTGACAGGAATATCCAGCTGTTTTGATGGTGTCTGTAAAGTATTTGATCAGACTCAGAATGTCATGAGGCTGGCATTCCGCAGGCTGAATGGAGAAGCTTCTTCAGAGTTAAGTGTCTGAATCCTTGGCTAAGTCCCTGAAAGAGTTTGATGGTGGCAGACAAAAGATTTCCTTCATGTGATGGAATTGCAAAATGGTCAAGGTACTCCTTTGCCAAGTTGCACTAGTACCCCTCCCCCATTCACTTTGTTTGGCAAAGTATTTGAAAGATGTTAACTTGCTCAATTGTGCAGTTGTTGACAGACCAGTTAAGGGTTGTAAATCTTTTAGACAAGATCATTATCAAACATTTTTTTATAATTGATCACCAGTTATTGTCTTGGCAACATTGGGGCACTCTTTGCACTCTTTAAATCACCTTGTATTAGATAATAACAGGATTGTCTGCCATCTAGTAAAAATGGCAGAAACCTATTTCCCAGTTTAGCGGCATGAATGTAGTTGGCTTCTAGTTGCTGGATAAGATAGTTAATATAGAGGTTACCTTTATTAATAAACAGTCTGATGATATGGAGTGCTAGCTGGAATATATGGTTAGCCTACTGCTTAACACTATCTCTTCTTGTGCTAGTCAGGGGGGATCTTGTGAGTGGCTTGGATTAACCCAGGATCTATGTCATGGGAGCAGTGGTAGGATTCAAATTTTTTTACTACCGGTTCTGTGGGTGTGGCATGGCTTGGTGGGCGTGGCAGGGGAAGGTTACTGCAAAATCCCCATTCCTCCCCACGCCACTAACCTGCTTTCCAGCTCTGTTCTCCTGTGCAGGGCAACAAAAGAAGACCCAGCCGATCAGCTGGGACTCAATGGGAGGCAGAGAATAGATGGAGGCAGAGCCAGTCAGAGGTGGTATTTGCCGGTTCTCCGAACTACTCAAAATTTCTGCTACCGGTTCTCCAGAACTGGTCAGAACCTGCTGAATACCCGCTCTTCATGGGAGGCTTGACGCTAAGAGCTGATCTTCATGACAAGCTCAGCCAGCTCTAGTATTAGCCATTGTTCTCTTCTTGAGTCATGCGTGACATTATCCTTTCCCTGCCCCAAATCCCTGCCTCCAGAAGGCAACCTCCGCCTATCTTTTCCTGCTACAGATCGAAAGTAATGCATCCCAACTTAAAGTTGATTGAACTAAACTTGCTGCTTGTCAGGCTTCATATGGTGGCAGGCCACTCCAGATGCTCTTATGCCCTGTGGTAGCAAGACTCTCTCCCAGTTACTTGTCTCTGCTCCCTACCACATATTATTATTGCAGATTCACCAAGAGAATGGTGAAAAGCTGGACTTGGTTCTTTTCCTGCTTTACCTATCAGACAGAGAAATCACAGCTTTTTTAAAAAACAAAAGATCAGATAAAGTTGGCAAGGCTTCTTGTACTTTCTCTTCTAGCCCAAGTGATGGGGGAAAATAGTTAATTATTAGGGTTTTTTTCTGTCTTTATCTCTTTTCCTTTCCTTTGTCTTCTCCAGTCTTGGAAGGATAAGAAAGCAGAATTCAGCAATGAGGGTTGTGGTAGATGTAATCCAAACAGAATATCAAGCCATTTCTGTGTCCAGCAAAGCAAAGGAAGTGGTGGAAATCTGGAGATAATTTCTCAAGCTGGCTTCATTCCCGGTCAGTTTAAGCAGAGAAGTGAAACCATTTAAGGCTGCAGTACTAGGATTGTCTCTTCAAGAATCGCATCCTCCATAATGGCCATGAATGTTTCCAAGCTGACTTCTGACCTCTTGTAGCAGACCAGGGAGACTAGGGAGTGCTCTTCCTTCGGAGCCATTGCCCCCATTTTCTTATCATTTAGAAAATGGCCCCCAAGGCACTGGTTCCATAGGAGAGAGGTTTTTCGTGGACCGGAGGGGGCGTGATTTCATGTGCCACCTGCATCCCTTAGATGGGTCTTTGCTTGTTTGTGTGGCCCAGTTTCTGGCATGCAACAGACCAACATTGATCCACAGACCAGGGATTGGGGACCCCTGATTTAGAACATGCGTAAAAAGCCATCTCTATCAATAGCAAGACAGCAAAAGTTCCTATTGAATATGCAACTGGCACTGTGTTGCTACTTCTTTTTGAGCTTTGTGATCTCAGGTTCCATTTTATTTCATTTTAGGCTCTAACAACTGAGGAAAAAAAAGGCTTGCGCTATCTCTACTCAGCAGTAAACTGGCCACTGTTGGATTTGGGGAAGCATCACCTGCCGCCTAGCAAAGAGGATAAAGAAGCAGAAAGCCAAGACAATGGAGGTGAGCATATCCATTACCATAAGCCAGAACCCAAATTATATACCATATTTAAGTTTGGCTCTTGATTATTTATTTCTGTGAAGCCTGCAATGGAGCAGATTCAGGGAGGTCATTTTGCAAAATGGTAGGTGGAGCATTGCAATGCATAAGTATTCGTTTATTTCAGTCTATGCACATAGTGAGCTCCATGTATATGCTCCGGCATTGTTTTCAGTGATGTATAGCATCAACAGTTAAAGTAAACTCACCTTATCAAAATATCTTGAGGAGGGGATGAATTCTAATCTATTGCAAATCCATGCAGTTGTTCAAGTCACAGGAACCACTAAAAATAGATTGCTCCAGATTCCCTTGTTCTCAGACTGAATTCCTTATGAAAGCCTTTAACTCCAGTTTCCCAGCGGCAGTGATGCAGCTAAGTTGGTTTTGACTATATCATCAATATTATGGGATGTATCTATAATCAGTCTTATCCCCTCCTAAGTACAAAATATTTTAAAATAAGAAAAGGTTGTGCAATGTTACAGCCAGATTTCTGCAATAGTGTATTGATTCATTGCTTGCTATTCTCTTAGTGACATCTTTGACTCTCCTTCTCTATCAGTGACAGGAACTGTATGGAAGAAAAATTACCTGGGTTATTGCTCCTCATTTTGTTCAATGAATTGACTGCAACTTCTGTCATTTGCTGACAATTAAGGGATGGCATGCCTCATTTTAAATGAAGTATAAGCAATTTGTCTCCCCCCAGAAATTGCTGGACTCCAACTCTATCACTGTTAGGCTGCATGGCAAGTGGTAAGGGATGCTGGGAATTGTAGTCCAACAATTACAGGAGTACCACAGGATGTCTGTTTTATGCTGGACCATAACATAGTTTGTGTGCAGCTTAGTAGGATGGACTATGCTTTTCTTAGTTGAAACTTTATTTAGTGACGCTATAGCGTATAGAAATAGAGAGAAATAGAAATATGTATTCAATATTTTTGAATACAAAATATTGCATTCAAAAATATTGAATACAATATTTTGTATTCAAAATAGAATAGAGATTTTGAATGAATCCTGTATTCACTCAAAAAGGGAAATGAATACAATATATTTATTTCCCTTTTTCAAAAGGCACAATGCTCTTTACTGTGTATTTTAAAGATATACAGCATGCTTATTTCCTTTTTTTAAAAAAGTACAGCGACAATACCCTTCATTTTTTTACCTTATTGCTTTTCAAGTCTTTCTATAATACTTTTAGTTTCTTGAAAACAAATGTGTGTCTTTAAAAAAAAGAGGTATCTATGAATGAACAGATAATTGCTGAGGTGTACTATTATCGCTCAATATAATATTAATACATAATACCAGATTTAGTCTATTTTTATGAAAAAAGAAGCATGCCAAAGTCTCCATTGTATTATTATAAATGCTAAAACATAAAAAAAAACCAGCCCTAAACATAGATACATTTTTAAATTTCTGATTTCTCCCTTCTTCATACCTCAACTGATTTGCAATACTTATTGGCAAAAGTTTTAGAAATCACACTCTACATATTTGTATTTCCCTGGGTGCATAATACGTAATATCTGTGTGGACTATCTTTAACATTACATAAGAAAGTGACCCCTAATGACCTCGGGGCCTAGTTCCACATAAGTGCTCAGATAGTTCCCAGCTGATAGAATGGCTGGGAATTCTTGGAGTTTTCATTCCAAGGTATCTGATATACACCATACTGGACAAGATTCTTACTTGAAAGAATAATTGGAAAAGAATAACTCTTGTGAAAGAGGAGGTGGCTCAAATTCTCTCTGTATGCTGGGTGTATCTATTTTATTCACATTTCAATAATGTCATCAGGCCCTCTTAGGAAATTGAAATATTGCCATTAAAATTTATTCTAAGAGGAACCAGAAGTGTAATCTTAAACATCTTTGTTTAAAAGTAGATATCACTGAGTTCCTCTGGATTTGTTCCCAGATATATGCAAATGGATTGCAGCCTAAATGAAATTTGACATCAACAAAACTGAATATTATATTTAGGGTCTGTGCAAGAAGGGATTACATTACTGTAGCCCTTTATATCCTTGGATTTAACTTGAATTTCCTCTCATTCCCTTCACCCTTGATATATTAAATGAGTTTCTTCTTATTTGTGTGCTCATTCATCATGGTTTCCTAGAAATTATTATCATTAGATCTTATCTTCAAATAAGATTGCAGAAAATACAACTTCAGCAACAGAGTGATCAATGCTTGGAACTCACTACCTGACTCTGTTGTTACATCCTCAAACAAATCCCCAAAACTTTAACCTTAAACTGTCTACCGTGGACCTCATCCCATTCGTAAGAGGTCTGTAAGTGGGCATGAATAAGTGCACCAGCGTGCTTACCGTCCCTGTCCTACTGTTCCCACTTATCCATTTACCCTACTTGTTTATTGTGTGTATACTTAAATATGTTTGTTGTGTGTTCATACTTATACTTATTTTCTCATACATGCTTGACAAACAAAATGAATAAATAAATAAAATAAAAATAAATAAGAATGAAATAAGATTCCTTTGATTAAATAAATGCCTTCTGTCTGATATATAACAGACCTCTGTGTGCCTTCTCCAATATATAGTGGTGAGCTTAAAAGTTTTGGACAAAAAACTGGAATCGTGATGTTTTGGAACAAATTGGTAAAAACGTTATTCTCTAATACACTCTTTATTATAAATCCCAGCAGTTATCCTGGAATCACAGCAAAAGAGATAGATAGATAGATAGATAGATAGATAGATAGATAGATAGATAGATAGATAGATAGATAGATAGATAGATAGATAGATAGATAGATAGGCAGGCAGGCAGGCAGGCAGGCAGGCAGGCAGATAGTTTTTCTTATCAGCTACCTGATCCTTTTTTCCTGTGGAAGCCAGTGATCCTCTTCCAAATCCCAGGTTTTTATATACAGACACCAAGACATATTTGCTATTATTTTTATACATCAGTCGACACATAAAATGGATTTTCTTTGTCACTGTACTAAGAATGGATCTTAATTTAAATCTTATCTTCCCTATTTCCAAAGCATGCTGTAAGTAGTACATGCTAAATTTGCTGCTAAGTCATAAAATTCCGTAAATCTTTGTGTAAGCAGATCTGAGTAATGACACAGACCCTTTGCAGCCACCCACAGTTCATTGCGGGGTTTAGAACGCCCTTAAAAATCTGTTTCCAATTGTATGGAAAAACCTTTGAAATTTGGCATGGCTTATTAAAACACATTTAAAAAAAAAAAAAACTGAGTCTCATATCTGGCCAGCAGCTGCAGCTGCTTTTCAAACTGCTTTGGGAGAGTTAGTGACCAACACTGAGAACAGCAAGAAGTCCTAGGACGTTTTAAGACAACAAGAAGCATGAAGGTCTGTAAAACGAAAAGAAAACTTGAGTATTGGAGTCTGGGCAATTTAAATAGTGTCTGGTGCTCCACTGTGGAGAAACACTTGATACGTAAGCATGCTCAGGCAAGGAAAGAACAGTTGAAAGCAAACTTCAAGATTTCTGTAGTTGGCAGGACTTAACTAAAATTGTTGCAGAGATGCTGTAAAACATAGGAGGAAGGGAATGAACAGTATGAAAATCTGAGCTCATTTCTTTCCCACAGGTTCAGCTGAAAATCCTAGTTGGAGTGATCTCCTGCCTTTTGCTCTCCTTGTTACTTCTGTGCATTGTGTTAATTCCTGCAAAAGGTATGTTAACTTGGGAGGGGAGGGGAGGGGTGGGGTAAGAGAGAAACATTTCCTTCATTTTACATCACTGCAAGTATTTGCAGAGCATTTTCCTTTTTTTAAAAAAAATGGAATTTAGGATGTGTGCGTGATAACCTATTTTACCAACACTCTAATTTGGACAGCATTTCGGCACACACAACCTCATTCCTCGCCCCTCCCTTTAAGCTGCAGAACTGTATTTAGTGATATTTGTGCAGACGTTTGTAACTCTACAAAATTGTAACTCTGGTAAAATTTAGAAATACCGGACAGACATGTCTGCATCCAAGTAAAAGAGAAATGTTTGGAGCAATCAATGCATAGGATCTTTTCAAATGATACACTTACCTGCATTCACTTTGCAGTCCATGGAAGCCAAGGTCTTTCAGTCAAGTTGCAAACTCTATGCTAAACAAACTTGTTTCATACGTTGCTTTCTGCTGGGCACAGTAGATCTGTTAGATAGCTAATCCTTGACTTACAACCACAACGGAGCATCAGATTTCTGTCACTAAGTGGTTAAGTGAGTTTTGCCCTACTTTACCCGCTTCCACAGTTGTTAAATGTTAAGTTGAATCATCGCAGTTGTTAAGTTAGTAACAGGGTTCTCAAGTGAACATGGCTGTCCCTTTAACTTTGCAGAAGATTTCAAAAGGTGGCCCCGGGATACTAAAACCATCATAAATATGAACCTGTTGCCAGGCATCTGAGTTTTGATCACATGACCATGGGGATACTTGCAACAGTCGTTAAGCGTGAAAAATGGTCATAGGTCATTTTTTTCAGTGCCGTTGTAACTTCGAATGGTCACTAAACAAAGGATTGCAAATTGAGAAATACCTGTAATATGCAAGCTCTAGAGTGTTAATATGGCTCACCTTTCTTACCCACCATTTTACTTCACATACACCTCAGATTGCCTTCCTCATACAGATTTGAGCCAAATGATTGTATACCTGGGATTATCCCTCTTTTTAAACAGTTCATTTCTTCCATGAAGACTTGAGAGCTTTAAAAATGGAAGATAAAACAACTTACTAAGGAAGAGTGCATGTACATACCCAACCATATACAGCTGCATTTTTCATTAGCCTACTATTTAAAATTATGCTATATTGTTATAAGCAGTATACAGTCTGTAGTAGGGGGAAAATCCCTCTTCTGGTAGTTAATATAGAGACCTTAAACCTCCTCAGCTATCTTGGTGTCTCCTAGAGCAAAATTAATGTTGTCTGAGGAGAAGCATTAAGATGGTCAAAGGCCTGGAGACTAAAACATAGGAAGAACGGTTGCAGGAACTGGGTATGGCTAGTCTAGTGAAAAAAAGGACCAGGGGAGACATGATAGCAGTCTTCCAGTATTTGAGGGGCTGCCACAGAGAGGAAGGGGTCAAGCTATTTTCCAGAACACCTGAAGGTCAGACAAGGAATAATGGATGGAAACTGATCAAGGAGAGATTCAACCTGGAAGTAAGAAGACATTTTATGACAGTGAGAGCAAGCAACCAATGGAACAGCTTGCCTTCAGAAGTTGTGGGAGCTTCATCCCTGGAAGCTTTCAAGAAGAGACTGGATGGCCATCTGTCAGAAATGGTGTAGGGTCTCCTGTTTGGGCAGGGGGGTTGGGACAAGATGACCTACAAGGTCTCTTCCAACTCTGTAAATCTGTAAATCTGTAAGTGCTACTTTGAACAGTTCTATCAGACTCCGCTTAATCTTTTCTTGTAGCCAAGAGGCTAAATGGGTGAAACCCTTAAGTGATGATTCTGGAATCTGGAACTTTTGGCAGGCATGCAAAGCCTATCTGCCAACTCACTACATATTTCATTGCTGAAACTGAGCTAAGAAGTATTTAAGTGTTAACAATTGTGCACGCGGTCTCTTTCTGTTAATTGCAGACAGTCGTAAAATACTAATATTTCAGTCCTGTAGTAGCTAGAACCAAAAATGACTGAATGTCACCAATGGTTTTAAGGATGTGAATCTTTTTTTAGTCTCATTGTTTCATCCTGGAACTCATGATACGAGAGCAGACAAAGGTAACACCTGAGCATGTTGAAAATACTTTTTTTTTACAGCTTCTTCTTTCATTTATACAAAATGTGGAAGTAGAGCAGAGGACCAAATCAAGAGGTTTTGATTTAGCTTTTTCCTTTAGTTGTGCTGGGCCAATTATTTCCACTGACATAGTGACAGGAAATTCAGGTGTTTGTCATTTCCGTACATCTGCAGAGCACCAATTCGGAGAAGGCTGTTCTAACTGAAATTTACAAAAATGTAAGCCAATATGAAGCATTTCTTAGACAAGCTGACAAATAAAACTGAGTGATAGCAAACAGATCTAGTTTCAAGATTCAGGCCTGGTCCAAAGTACTATGGTAATACTAGAGGTTGCTGCCAAAATCATCACAATTTCTTCGCTGTGTTACAATACAGTTTATTTTCAACATAGAACATATTGTAAACATGCAATTTATGTGACACCTATCTGACAAAAGAGTTAACTAAATGGATACCAGAAATACATCATTCACCTTTTGCCTACAATGGACTTAGGTTACAGCAAAATGAAATAATTTCAAGTAATGAGCACAATCCTTTTTTGAATAGATATTTCATAGAACCGCTGAAAACTGCATAGACAAGTCATGCAACCTTGATTAAAGGTTATTACAAAACATGCAATTAACAGATGTTTTAGGTTTAAAGATGTTATACGAACATGTAATTAATGAGGGAATTTCTTTGTATGGAGCGTGTACAGCTAGTAAAGAACTGATAACAAATCCATTGTATGCAATGGAAATGACTTTAAAAAAAAACACAAGTGTGCTAGATAAGCTTTTATTTCTAATTTTTTGAAGTGATTGGACTTCTGATGGGGGAAGTAGCTTTTTAAAAACCTTCATCTTCTACATTTCCTGCCAGCTCATTATTTGAACATAGAATAACAGAATTGGAAGGAACCTTGGAGGTCTTCTGGTTGAAATCCCTGCTCAAGACCAAATGGCTGTTGAATCTTCTTAAAAGCCTCCAGTGTTGGAGCACCCACAACTTCTGAAGGCAAGCCATTCCACTGGTTAATTGGATATGTCTAGTCTAGTGAAAAGAAGGACTAAGTTAGGAAATTCCTCCGTGGTTCTAGGTTGCTTCTCTCCTTGATTATTTTCCATACATTGTTTCTTGTCTTGCCTTCTGGTGCTTTGGAAAATAGGTTGATCCCCTCTTCTTTGTGGCAGCCCTTCATATATTGAAACACTGCTATCATGTCTCCCCTGGTCCTTCTTTTCACTAGACTTGACATACACAATTCCTGCAATTGTTCTTCATATGTTTTAGCTTCCATAATCATCTTGGTTGCTCTTCTCTGTACTCTTTTCAGAGTCTCAACATCTTTTTTATATTGTGGTAAACAAAACTGGATAGAGTATTCCAAGTGTGGTTTTCCCAAAGCTTTATAAAACAGTACTAATACTTCACACGATCTTGATTATGTCCCTCTATTAGTGTCGGATAAAATTGTATTGGCCTTTTTTGGCTGCTACAGCAGACTGTTGGCTCATATTTAAGTGACTATCCACTTCGGACTCCAAGATCTCTTTCACAGTTACTACTATTGGGCTATTTTAGACCTGTACATTTGTACATTTTAGACCTGTACTTTTCTCTAAATTGAATTTCATTTTGTTAGATAGGGCCTGTTTTCAAGTCTGTTGGGATCCATTTATGCCTTAAGCCTATCTTCTGGAGTGTTGGCTATTTCTGCCAGTTTAGTGTCACCTGCAAATTTGATGAGTTCCCCTTCTATTCCTTCATCTAGATCATTTAGGAAGATATTGAAGAGTATTGGACCTAAAATGGAAACTTGGGGTATCCCACTGCTTATGTCCCTCCATGTGGATTTAGTTCCATTAAGGACTACATGTTGAGTATGGTTTGTCAGCCAGTTACAAATCCATCTGGTGTTGGTGCTGTCTGTCCCACATTTTTCTAGCTTATCAAGAAGTACATTGTGTGCACTTTGTCAAATGCTTTACTGAAATTCAAGTATGCTATGTCCACAGCATTTCACTGATCCACTAATTTACTCACTTTGTCAAAGAATGAAATAAGATTTGTTTGGCATGATGTGTTTTTAGTTATAGCTTTGCTTGCTTCTAGGTGTTTGCAGATTTATTGATTGATTATCTTTTATAGGATCTTTCCAGGCATTGATGCCAGTCTGATTGGTCTGTAATTTCCTGGATCTGTTTCCCCCCCTCTTTTTAAAATAGGGACCACATCAGCTCTTTTCCAGTCCTCAGGTAGTTAGTTCCCTGGGGCTCCAAGAACTTTGAAAGTTATGGTTCAATGGTTCCAAAATCACATCTGTCAGAATCTTCACAATTCTGGAATGTAATCTGTCAGGACCTCTGATTTGAATCCATCTAGAAAAGACAGGTGTTCTCTTATCTTTTTCTTGCTTATTTAATTTTCATTCTTAGTTTTTCTTTTACAGTTCTGTATTTGGTAAGTTGAGCTGTGGTTTTTGGGGGGGATGAAGAGAGATGCAAAAAAAAATTGAATTAAGCAGTTCCGCTTTCTCTCTAGGGTCTATTATTTCCTTGGCATCTTCTCCCATGAGTGGACTGATTGTTTCCTTGACTTTTTCCTTGGTTTTTCTGTGTTGAAAGAAACTTTTTAAAAATTATTTTTGACGTTTGTTGCAAATCTACTTTGTTCTGAGTCTTAGCTTTCCTAACTTCATTTTTGCAGGTTCGGGCTATTTGTTGATATTCTGCCTTAGATATGTGTTCCTCTTTCCATTTTTTGTATCTGTTTTCTTGTTCAGTTTGTCAGGGTGCTCTTTGTGTGGCCATGCTGGTTTCTGATTTCTTGTTTTTCTTTTCAGTGGTATTGAACCGGACTGGGTTTTTATAATCACATTTTTCAGAGTTTCCCAAGCTTTTTGAGTTGTTTTTTCCTTTAAGATTTTCATTCATGGGATCTTTCCCAAGCTTTCTCTGAGTTTATTAAAATCAGCTCTGTTAAGGTTTAAGACACTGGTTTGATTACGTTCTATATGTCTTATATTGACAAGCATCTATATCAGGGGTAGTCAACCTTTTTATACCTACCGCCCACTTTTATATCTCTGTTAGTACTGTGTTTCTCCAACAATACGGCCTCCCCCAATAGGAAGACCCAGCATGTTTTCTAGGCATAAAATCAAATTAAGCCACTCCTCCAAATTTAGACCTATTTTAAAAGATGCAAAATGGGGGAAGGGCAGGGGGACTTGCTGTTAGGAACGCCCTGCGGGCAGCAATTCCTTGCCACCAGCTGCTCCTAATGGGCGATCATGGCAGAGCGCGGAGAGCTCCCTACTCCTGCCAAGCACCTTTGCGGCAGACCCAAGACCTTCAGCGCCCACTGCTGTTGATTTCCCTTCTACCCATGCCACCACCGCCGCATTTGGAGCTGCCACTTCCACGTTTGGAGCACCACTGCTGTTTGGAGCACCGCTGCCATTTGGAGCTGCTGCTTCTGCATTTGGACCTGCTGCTGCGTTTGGAGCTGCCAGTTCTGCATTTGGAGCTGCCGCTTCCACGTTGGGGGCACTGCCACTGTTTGGAGCACTGCTGCTGTTTGGAGCTGCTGCTTCCGCATTGGGAGCTGCCACTGTGTTTGGAGCTGCCACTTCCGTGTTTGGAGCTGCCACTTCCGTGTTTGGAGCACCACCGCCATTTGGAGCGCCACCGCCACTCCAAACATGGCGGCAGCTCCAAACGCAGAAGTGGCAGCTCCAAACATGTCGGCGGTGCTCCAAATGGTGGCAGCACTCCAAACATGGAAGTGGTAGCTCCAAACATGGCAGCGGAATGGGCAGAAGGGAAAGCAACAGCAGCGGGTGCCAAAGGTCTTGGGTCTGCAGCAAAGGTGTTTGGTGGGAGTAGGGAGCTCTCTGCACTTCGCCATGATCACCCATTAGGAGCGGCTGGTGGCAAGGCTGCCCGCGGGATGCTCTAGATAAGGATGCAAGGGGGGGAATTAAGTCACCCCCAAAAAGATGGCCTAGCCGTTTTTTCGGGGCTCAAAAAAATATAAGTCCCGGCCTTATTTTATGAGAAACACGGTAGTAAAATTTTCTAACTGCCCACTGGTTCCACAGTAATGGTGATTTATAAAGTAAGGGACAAAATCCCTACCGCCCACCATGAAAGCTGGGACACCCATAATGGGCGGTAGGGACCAGGTTGATCTATATAATGCTTGTGTCTGCATTATATTGAATTCTAATATGACATGATCACTCTCCTCCAAAGTTCCTGCAATCCCCTCTTTCATAGGTCCCTCTAGTTCCCTCCTCTCTACCTTTTGGATGACAAAGTTGTCAGCTAGGTTGGTCAGGAACTTGTTTGATTTCCCACTTGATGCAGAGTTTGTCTCCCAGTTGATGTCAGGGTAGTTAAAGTCCCCCATTACTACTGTGGTGTGTCTCCTACATACATTCGTTAACTGTTTAGCAAAATTTTCATTTATTTCTTTTGCTTGGTTGGGTGACACATAGTATACACCTAGGACAATCTCATTCTTTTTCCCTTTTATGAATTTTTCCCATATGAATTTTAGGAGGCTTTTATCCTCGGTTTTGTGCATCTCTGTAGAAAGAAAATGGTCACATACTTATAATGTAACTCCACCTCCTCTTCTGCGGGTTAGATCAGTTTGTTTTGAATAGTTTGTATCTGTTTATTTCATCCCCCACCAAGTTTCGGCAATGGCAACTATATCATACCTGCCCTCGTGTATTAGTACTTCAAATTCACAATGTTTGTTCCCTAAACTTTGAGTATTATTCTATAGGCATCTGAGTCCTTTATGGCTGACTTTAGGTATGATTTCCTATATCTCCTACTTTGCATCTGAATCTTTCTTCCTTCCCTTCACTCCCTATTTCCTGATTTGATTTGGTGTGTAGAGGTTTTTTTGCTTGGAATTAGGTCCTAATATTCCTAAAGATTGGTCACCTTCACCCCTTTATTTTAGTTTAAAGCCCTTCTGATAAGGTGAGCCATCCATTTTCCAAATATATACTTCCCAGTTCTTATAAGGTGCAGCCCAACAGTTTTGAAATGATAGTGTACTTATATTCCCTTTTTGTATTTATTTATCTTGACAGTTTTCTTCTGCATTAGTGTTGGTGATGAGCTGTGTCAACAGTGAAAGTGACATGTTTATTCTATAGTAACTAATAGTTAGTTATTTCAGGAGGAAGAATCCAAAGCATTACCATTTACAAAACATAGATATGCTTCACACACCTGTTACAATAAAGATGTTTTCATGTTGCAAAGGGCAACAGTCATCAAACCAGAAAGGTGTGAAGGAGCTAATAGTTAAAAAGTGATTGAAGAGAGTAGAGAGGCTATAGAAGTTAAGATCTATATTAAGTGAAATTATGGATATCTTCTTCTCTTCAGGTTATGTTATGTTTGGGAAGAAGCCCTAATTTAATTCCAAAAGAGAATAATATATATTCAGAGTAAAAAATAATAAAACAAGCACAGTAACAAATGCCCTCAGAGTATGGGGCCACAAAGTCAAAATACTAATACTGGCTGCAGCCACACAATAGAAGCCTACCCTTCTTACAATCATCACACACATGCAATGCATGTTAAAAGGGGGGCAGCAGAGGTGGTATTCGGCAGGTTCTGACCAGTTCTGGAGGTGATTGGTCATATTTGATTTGTTGTTGTATTTGTCTTTGTTTCAGTGCATTTGTTTTATAATTTGATCATTCAGATTTGTTTTTTTTAAATATTAAAACAAATTTGCTTTAAAATTATAACACAAAATTATTCATATTTTTTAAAAAATTGATCAAATTATAAAAACAAATACATGAGGGAAGAATGAACGGATTGAGAGGAAGAGGAAAACAGGAAGTCGTGGTTGAGAGGTGATTAAGTGTAAAAAACAAACGACAATGTGTGAAACCTTGTATGGAGGTGAGGGATATCACTGAGAGTTTGCAAGGATAGAAAAGATTGGAGAAGTGCAGATTATGAAATGTATTGGTGTAAATGTATTGGTATAAATTATATTTTCCATTCTTTTTCTTATACCATGCCCTTAATTTCTTTGGCTGGCAATTTCTCCTAGTGCAAGCTCTGCATAATATTGCTTACTGAAAAGGAATAGCACGATGGATGTGTCTGTGTATACGTGTGCAGTTGCACCATTTATATACGGTACTGTTGCATCAAATTGTACACAGTCCCTTTATGTTTTGTCTTTCGAACCACTGGTTTGTTTGTGTGTGTGTGTATGTGTGTGTGTTTGTGTGTGTGTGAACATGATGAATTCCCTAAGCTATCTGAATCATCTGTCACATGAGGGGCAAGAAACAGATATTTCCACAAATAAGCATAAAATAGGAATGTATGCAATAAATTATACAGAGCTTAAGGATAATAACATGTATTAGCAAGTGACCCTGTGATTATAAAAGAAAAACGGATCACATGACTATTGAAAGGGAATGTGAGTCTAATTTATGACTGTTTTCCTTCCAGAGCTCCTAGTGAAATGGCTGATGTATCAAATTACGTGATTTATTACAGGAAATTGTAAAAATTTCAGAATCTGTTTCCTAGAATCTATTTCTTAATAGGCAGTTGCTTAGTCTTCTTGGTGAATTACTGCTTTGCGTACTTAGTCTGGTTAATTTCAAGTTACAGGCATCTTTCTGAAACTAGGTTAGAGGGTCGCTGCCCAATGTTTGTCCTCCACTCCCGCCCCCAACCCTCACAAGAGTTTGCTTCTTGATGAAAATGACTCGTGGTTTTTGCAAAACAGTGAAAATGAGGAACCCTAATGCATAGCTATATGCCATCATTGTATCAGTTAAACACAACAATGTACAGCATATGACTTTGATTGAGTACACCAAGGACAATCATGGCAAAATTACCAAAATTGCAAGTACTGGATTTCTGTCTATTCAAGTTCCACAAAGAAAAACAAAACTGGAATTCCATTTGGCTTTCTAATACTCACACATGCCAAAACAGTGCCGTGGTTTTCCCATAATATCTTGAACGCCTGGAATCTATTGAATGCTGATGTTAACACATATGTGAGTCTCAGAGTACCTTTGCTGATCTCCACAACGTGCATTCTCCACTATTTGAAATACACGAGCCAAAGTTTCATCTTGCTGGTGGCATGCATATTGTAAAAGTTTCATACTATTAGCCTTGAGACATTGCCATTCACGTGCTAAAAAATGATCTTTCCCAAATGTTGGAAATGCATTTTCTAACATTAAGTACTCAACATCACTCAATTTACAGAAATAGCATTCCAAAATAAGTTAAACTCTGCCTGACTGCAAACATCTCTGGGTGGTATATCCTTTAAAAACAAGAAAACAATAAAACGTAAGAAACAGATCGTGGACATCCAGAACAGAAAATTATACATACTGTATCAAGAAGGGCAAGGGTGGGATTCAAATTTTTAACAACCGGTTCTGTGAGCGTGGCTTAGGTGGTGGTCATGGCTTGGTGGTCATGTTATTGGCTGGGTGTGGCCAACTCAATATCACTCACATCGAGGCATGCATCTCCTCACCTGGCCTTTCATGACTGTGGGGATGCTGCAACAGTCGTAAGTGTGAAAAATGGTCATAAGTCACTTTTTTCAGTGCCATTATAACTTTGAATGGTCACTCCACACAAGCAAAGTACCAGCAAAGGAGGGGAAAAAAAAACTCCAGACACATTCCTGAGACAGGATGTCTAGTCCTGCCAAGAATGTAATAAGGGTTAACGGAGAGGCAGTTTCTGTAAGCAACACCAGAATGTTTCCTTCCTGCCTTCCTTACAGGATTAGGCCAGTAATTTCTTCTAACAACCGGTTCTCCAAACTGCTTAGAATGTTAACAACCGGTTCTAGCAAATAGGTGCGAACTGGTAGAATCCCACCCCTGAAGAAGGGGCTCAGCACCACTCTGCCCCAAGGCCTGGGTGACCAGTCAACTTTCCAGACATTTTTGAAGCTAAATCCAAGTGGATCTCTGGAAGAATGCAATTGTATTAAAAAGGTATAACAACAAATGATTCATGTTTCCATTCATGGTTCTGATAAATGACATCATTTAAGTAAGGCAAGCTGGAGCACAGCACACATATTCTGTCCAATCTTACTGGCCAAAACCAACCAATGATAAGTGGCCCTCAAGTAACCAGGCTTATTTTTCAAATGAGTTGAGGATGGGACATCTTGCATCATTTCAATCTGACATGCTTTTCCTGTTTGATTTCTTTCAAACTATAACCAACATGAACCTGAAATTGCCACCTATTCAAAAGAAAAAAATGAAAACTATAGCATTCTAGGTACGATTTCTCTATATTGTGGGAACTGTTGTTAATCTGTCATCTCTGTCTTGTTTCTGAAGATAAACACAAACGAAATAATCCCAGACCACTTACGCTGGATGAGTATTTGGATGGAGATTTTAATTACAAAACCTTTTCTCCATACTGGGTTTCAGGTACGTGAAATTAATCTGGAATTATGGGATAATATGGGGAAGTGATGGAACATGGAATGCTTTTTTAATCTGCTAAATTTCAGGGATAATCCAATAAATAAATAAATAAATAAATAAATAAATAAATAAATAAATAAATAAATAAATATTTGTTTTCTGAGGTTCTTGCGGGTATTTATATGTGGATCTTTGGTTGTTCGGGTTTTCTCCTGCGTAAGATTCGAAGTATGCAGCACGACCACGAACTAGAAGCCAAACAGCAAGATCACAACTCACCAGCTCAAATCCCCCAGCAACTAAGACTAACCTGAGCACAACCAAGCCCCCACCTGAACAGAACACGCCTCCAACCAATCAGAACACGGCTAACCCCCAACCAATCAGAACACAGCCAAACCCCTACCAATGAGAACACACCCCCACCCAATCAGAACACAGCCAAGCCCCCACCCAATCAAGTCCCACCCCACTGGCAGTTAAAAGGAGGAAGCAGCTGCAATCTCACATTACTCTGAGAAGCACAGAGCCGGAGACAGAAGCCTGAAGATGATGAATGAGACTTCATCGAAACGTTGCCTAGATACTTCGAATCTTACGCGGGAGAAAACCCGAACAACCAAAGATATATATATATATATATATATATATATATATGGGATTGTTTGGGTTTCAGTTGTGGTTTCTTACCCTCAGCTTTGCAAAGACAGTGCAGGGACAGGGTCAGAGGTGGTATTCAGCAGTTCTAGAAAACTGGTAGTGGAAATTTTGAGTAGTTTGGAGAACTGGCAAATACCACCTCTGACTGGCCCCTCCCCCATCTATTCTCTGCCTCCCAAGTCCCAGCTGATTGGCTGGGTCTTCTTTTGTTGCCCTGCACAGGAGAACAGAGCTGGAAAGTAGGTTAGTGCGGTGGGGAGGAAATGGGGATTTTGCAGTATCTTTCCCCTGGAGTGAGGTGAGAACGGGGATTTTTGTGGTATCCTTCCCCTACCACGCCCACCAAGTCACACCCACCAAGCCACGCCATGCCCACCAAGCCATGCCCACAGAACTGATACTAAAACTTTTTGAATCCCACCACTGGACAGGGTGCATGGTATCTCAAACAATTGACTAAATCAATAAGCCTATTTAAAACGTGCAGAGAATTGGAAGACTTGAGATCATCAACAGTGATATTAAGAATCACTGAGGATCCAAGATCTGTAAGGTTTGCTTCCAAAGTAATTGTAGATAAAACCATTGCAGCATATGTGTATTAAACCCCAAAGTTCTTTGTGACAAATAGTTCACAGGTGATAGGAAGCTGATGGTGATGATGATGTCGCTTCCCTAGATAATCATGATTCTTGTATGAACGTATACAGCTAAGAAGTGTTACAAGTGCCCAAAACTGCTAAATCTGCCATTCCCTGGAGTATTTTATTTGAAACCACAGAGTTTCTAGACTTGGTCAGAACCTAAATAATTAGTCTAAAAACTAAATTTCATACTCTCTGGGGCTTTTAGAGCGATAAACAACATCATTTGCATGATTTATTGTATTATTATTATTATTTTGGTGCAGGCGAATTGGCTGATACTAAGGAATTATTTTTTTCCTTGCTTATTTTTATGAAGCAGTTACATTATAGAAGACAAAAATAGAGATGATGTGTCAATTTATGTCCTATTTTATTTTTGTGAATGCATGAGCTTTGGTTTTAAGCATTTGGAACATATTTTGATGGACTTGCAATTTAGATGAATATTCAGTTTTCATTTTTAAAATCCCAATATAAAATGTATACACTGGTTTCATGTGTATATGTACTTTTGTGTAGAATGTGTGTGTGTGTGTGTGTGTGTATTTTGTGTATGTGTACATATGTACAGGTGAAACTTGAAAAATTAGAATATCGTGCAAAAGTTCATTTATTTCAGTAATGCAACTTAAAAGGTGAAACTAATATATGAGATAGACTCATTACATGCAAAGCAAGATAGTTCAAGCTGTGATTTGGCATAATTGTGATGATGATGACTTACAGCTCATGAAAATCCCAAATCTACAATCTCAGAAAATTAGAATATTACATGCAATCAATAAAACAAGGATTGTACATAGAACAATATCGGACCTCTGAAAAGTATAAGCATGCATATGTACTTAGTACTTGGTTTGGGCCCCTTTTGCAGCAATTACTGCCTGAATGTGGCATGGCATGGAAGCTATCAGCCTGTGGCACTGCTGAGGTGTTATGGAAGACCAGGATGCTTCAATAGCGGCCTTCAGCTCTTCTACATTGTTCGGTCTCATGTCTCTTATCTTTTTCTTGGTAATGCTCCATAGATTCTCTATGGGGTTCAGGTCAGGCGAGGTTGCTGGCTAATCAAGCACAGTAACCCCACGGTCATTGAAACAGGTTTTGGTGCTTTTGGCAGTGTGGGCAGGTACCAAATCCTGCTGGAAAATGAAGTCAGCATCCCATAAAGCTCATCTGCGGAAGGAAGCATGAAGTGCTCCAAAATCTCCTGGTAGACGGCTGTGTTGACCTTGGACTTAATGAAGCACAGTGGACCAATACTAGCAGATGACACGGCTCCCCAAATCAACACAGACTGTGGAAACTTCACACTGGACTTCAAGCATCTTGCAGTGTGTGCCTCTCCATTTTTCCTCCAGACTCTGGGTCCTTGGTTTCCAAATGAGATGCAAAAGTTGCTCATCAGAAAAGAGGACTTTGGACCACTGAGCAACATACCAGTTCTGTTTTTCTTTAGCCCAGGTAAGATGCTTCTGACATTGTTTGTTGTTCAGGAGTGGCTTGACAAGAAGAATATGACATTTGAAGCCCATGTCCAGGATCCGTCTGTGTGTGGTGGCTCTAGATGCACTGAGTGCCTCAGTCCACTCCTTGTGAAAGACCCCAACACTTTTGAATGGCCTTTTCCTGACAATCCTCTCCAGGCTGCGGTCATCCCTGCTGTTTGTGCACCTTTTTCTTCCACACTTTTCCCTTCCACATAACTTTATATCAGTGTGCTTTGATTCAGCACTTTGGGAACATCCAACTTCTTTTGCAATTACCTTTTGAGGCTTTCCCTCCTTATGGAGGGTGTCAGTGATGGTTTTGTGCACAACTGTCAGGTCAGCAGTCTTTCCCATGATTGTGATTCCTACTGAACCAGACTGAGAGACCATTTAAAGGCTCAGGAACCCTTTGCAGGTGTTATGGCTTAATTAGTTGATTAGAGTGGAACACTTTGAGCCTAAAATATTGAACCTTTTCACAATATTCTAATTTTCTGAGATTGTGGATTTGGGGTTTTCATGAGCTGTAAGCCATAATCATCTCAATTATGACACATCACAGCTTGAACTATCTTGCTTTGCATGTAATGAGTCTATCTCATATATTAGTTTCACCTTTTAAGTTGCATTACTGAAATAAATGAACTTTTGCACGATGTTCTAATTTTTCGAATTTAACTTGTATACATGTATATGTGTAGAATATATGTGTATATATATTTTGAAGAATTACAATGCAAAATGTTGCAGAAATAATAATAATAATAACCAAATACTTGTCCTAGTAGAAAAATGGGATATAAATCAAATTTTAATCTTTCAAGTATTAGAGCAACAATGAAAAATTTACGTTCAGTTGTGAGTTCAATCAATCTATTCCTCATCTCTGCCAAGAACATTTGAGGTTTTTTTTAAAAAAAACCTCTGCATATATTTGATTTTTCTCAACTTTGATGTCATTTTTGCCTGTTCAGAATTACAAGATCAAAGCACCATTTTTTAACCTTTACCTTTCCTCCCATAGCTCTTTTATTTACTTACATGAAAATTTCTTGCCTATGGTTTTGAAGTAAGCAGCTAAATGCATGATTGCCTGAGAAATGCAACAAGATAGCATGTCCGTGAAACTTATTGAACAGTCCCATTTCTCTTTCCATTGAAGGAAATGAATATCTTCATCAGTCTAAAGATAATGTCATCCTTCACAATGTTGAATCAGAGCAGTCGACCACTATCTTGACAAATAGAACCCTTGTATGTATGGCCGCTGTTTCAAAATTACGAGTTTAATTTATCCAAGTGATGGTTACGTGTTGGCTACTATTTGATGCTTTAATCTTTCAGAAAGAAGTGAATGCCAAAAATTATGCAATGTCCGCAGATCAGAAATTTATTTTATTGGAAAGCAATTATTCTAAGGTAATGTTTTTTTTAAAGTTGGGACTGGTATTCTATTACTTTCAGGGCATTAACCAATATTCATTGAACGAATTCCCTGAGAAAGAAAGTGGAAGGAAGGCCTCAGTTTAGTCCTTCGTTTTCCTTCCAACCTTAAGCCTCCATAGTAAAACAATAATTACTGCAAAGTAGGCAGTAAACAATAATTACTGCAAAATAACAATCATATTTTGCTTTGAACAAGCAATCAGCCCTTCATCCCTGCGAGACTAGCTCTTGTGCACTGACTTCTAATCTTGAGATTTCCTAAGACCTGAGGGTCTCATGTAGATAACTACGTAGATAAATATTCTATCTATCTATCATACCATCTCTCTCTCTCTCTCTCTCTCTCTCTCTATCTCTCTCTCTATCTATCTATCTATCTATTGGGATCACCGTTCCATAATCATAATGCTGATCAATAGCTAAATCACAAAGTGAGAAATTGGTTCCTTTTCTGGAAATAGTATTTACATCAGTCAAAAGCATTTTGAAAAGCTTCTTCATGACTGAAAAATAGTGATGACTGTTCCTACGGTAATACCACTGTGGATACTCACAGAGCTTTTTATGAAAATTGCTTGCCTGATTGCATTGTCTTTAATAAAACACAGATAATGAGTGGAATGAAGACCTCAAGAGAAAGCATTATGAAGATTAGATAACCTGTTTTACATTTAGCAAAAATAATGATTTTTCTCTCTCCGCTTTAACCTTTTCAGCTTTGGAGGTATTCTTACACAGCATCCTATCACATTTATGATCTTATATTAGGGTAAGACAGATTTATTTTCCTGTTGATTAAAACATTAGTAATGTTTAAGTTTATGCAATGCTCTTGAGACCCATTAAGTCATTTAAGAAAATAGATTTCAGACAGAGTTGTTATCCCTAGTGATATTCCCAAATATGTACTGGAGTGCTTCATTTTGTTCTCCATTACTTGTATTAAACTCCATTTAAACTGTTGATCAGTCACTTATAAACAGTCTTCATTGGGCTGGACCTAGCACTTTGTCAGAATTCAGCACTAATGAACCAATGGTTTTGTAAGGGCTTTTCACTAGCACTGATGATGTTACCTACTGGTAGTTTGAGTAATGGAATATCTGCAAGAAAACAACCAAGCTCAAAGAAGGCCAAGATCCCCTTATTTCTTAAATAAATAAAATAAATAAATATATGGTTATCAATAGCAGTAAATGTCTACTGCCTACTGAAGATGCCATTGTACTTATGTCTTGCTTGTGGGCTTCTTAGACCCCTGTAGCACCTTTTAATTTCCTTTGTGGTTTTCTACTAAATAGGATAATAATCCCAAAGTATTTTGGGTATCAAAAAGCTCAGATACGAACAGTCAGTATTAACATCGGCAAAATATCATTGTGAACAGATACGTTCACCAATAAAGAATGAACATAGTTTGGGGGAGCATTCATCAACTGTCCTAAAAGTACAGGTTCTAAATTTCATGTAAGCACTGAATAATTAATTAGAAATATGAATTTAAAAAACACTATGTCATTCCATGATTTTTTTTCCCCCATTGTAGCACTTTTGTCAAAGAATATGAACTACCAGATAATATTCAGCATATCACCTGGTCACCTGTTGGACACAAATTGGTCAGTAATTAATACAGTGTCACAATAATGTTTCTTTTGGTTGAGTTTGATGTGCCTGTGGTGTTTTTTTTAAGTATCAGTTATTTCTGTTTATTATGTACGCTTAAGAATTTTAAATGTTCACAATAACACTATTTGTAGACAGGGCTAGATGACATATTAGAACTGTGGTTTAAGATAAAGTATACACTTCAGCATGGACCTGTTATTGTTTTCTTCTAGGGTGACACGTTTTTGCTTGTCTCAAGTGAGATATACCAAATACAGAAACCCAGAAGCTGGACTTCTGTCTATGTTTCTGTAAATCCTCTGCATATTCTCTCCATCTAGCAGACCTTAAGTCATGATTCTTAAATTAGCCCATCCAGACAAGGTCAAATGGGCTGCAAATAGGTGGACTATGATATCAGCTGATTGCCCTCAATACGTAGAAACCATAGCTTAACACAGTGCGAAATTAGATTAAGACTGTTCCTGTAAGAGAAATGAAAAAGAAAGAAATTGAAAAAAAGTGCCTTCATTCTTCTTCCTATTGAATATTATTTTATTATTATAGACACAAAAATGTGAAATCACAGCTGCCAGTTCTTCAGCTGGTGTTGGTCTTCACACACATCGAATTCTTTATTACTTTAAATGCATTGGGGCCCCAACTCCAGTGGATGCTGTAATCGTCATCTTAATTTTTTTCTTCAGCTGTTTCATCTCATTTTTAACCCTCAAATCCCACAGTCATCAATTCATTTTTTATTCTTTTGACAAAAGTTCATATAAAGGTTCCAGTCTTTAAAAAAAAAAAAATCACCTTTATTTTTTCCTCTGACCAAACTGATCAGCTTCGCCATTTCTGAAAGTTCAGTTAATTTTATGATCCAGTCTTTCATTGTAAGCATTTCATTACTTTTTCAACTTTTTGCATATTGCACATCTGCCAGGGGAATTCTAAAACAGATAAGAGCGGGAGATAATATATGGTTATCTTCTTTTATTCATATAACAAATTTAGCTTGTAAAAGATGACTTCCCTACAGCTTCAGAACTTAAGCCAGGTATTTCTTATCTAAGGGCAATCTTATGTATGCTAACACAAACTATTCTTGTGCCATCATCAGTCTTCTCCAACTTCATGCTCTCTGGACTACAACTTCCTCATCCCTCATAAGGCTTTTGGTCATGATGAACGAGGTGATAGGAGTTGTAGTCCAACATGTTTGGAAAGCGGAAGGCTTATTAAGTAATACATTCTTCTCTGTGGCCTGGAAAATAGAATTGGAACAATTTCCTTTTGCAAAGATAAATATTTGTAAGAAAGGATTTTGAAGTGAGTCCCATATTTAGCTGTGCTATATAATATTTTTGAATTGCATAAATCCTTTGTACCTTCTACAGATAAAGAAACCGATTCTTTCCCTCCTTCTAGGCTTATGTTTACCAGAATAATATCTATTTCAAACAAGATCCCAGAGAAGCTGCTATTCAAGTAACCAAAAATGGTTACTGGAATGAAATATTTAATGGAATTCCTGACTGGGTTTATGAAGGTAAATTGCATTTTAAAAGCAGTGTTATGACTTAGCATGATAAGACTTGAGCAATAAAGTAATGCAGTGCCCCAAAACAAGAGTCAAAATGTGTTCTTTATGACTTATTGTTGCATTAATCTTTTCCACAAAGTCTGCAGTTGCTCAACATCCTGTCTCTTCAATTTTTCACATTTTCCCGTCATATCATTCTTCTTCTTTATGGCAAAAAAAAAAGTTGTCTCAAAATAGATTTCATCAGAAGTTGTTGTAAAACTATTTATTGTACTTAGTTTAAGAGTCTCTTGTATTTTGTGTATCTGCATTATTAGGAGAAAGGTTTGTTGTAGTTTTCTTTCTAAAAGGCCTTGCCAATCAAGGAGAATATAATAAAAAGGAGCAGTTATGAACTAAATGCAAAATTGCATTAAGAAAGGTGAGAAGTAAATTCTGCAAACCTGGAGAAATAGCTCCAGTGGAATGGCTTCAGACCTGAAGTAGGTAGAAGAACTCTACTAATTGCTTGCTTCTATTTTTGGAAGGGAGAGGAGATGATTTCTTTTTCATGGCTCCTTGCAAAAAGTATCCTCTCTTGAGGCAAGAAGTTCCCTGGAACAATCCCATTGTAGACATGGGAGAGCATTGAAGGTATGAGTGAAACTCGCCACCATTCCTTCCTTCAGAGAGAATCCTTGCTTGACCTCACCCCTTTTGAGTCTATGAAGGGCCACGGGTTGATCCTATTCAGCGTGTCTTAAATGTTGACATGTTAGATTATTGAACAAAGTAACTGTTTTAGGGATCTGTAACTAGTGGCCTTGGACCAAGCTAATCTTGGACCAAGAGTTTCCAGGAATGAAGATCAGAGAGATCCCTAGACATGAGGAAAGCTTAACTTGGTTGGGGCTTTTAAAATTAAAAGAGTCTGAATGAAAATTCATACACAGTTTGTGTGTGTGTGTGTCTGTGTGTCTGTGTGTGTCTGTGTGTCTGTGTGTATGCATGTGCGTGCATGTATGCATCAATATATTTTTGTTCCATATTACATATTATTTTGGAAAGTGCAAATTAAATGTTCCTATATAAAACCAGTGAATTTCTCCCACCCCTCTATATCTGTGTGCAAAGGTGGAGGTAAGATGTGACATATTAAGTGAATTCAGATAAACTCAACATGAAATTGCAGTGATGAAGAATTATGGTCTTAATGTCCTTCCCCCAGATATCTGGCAATAAAGACCAAAATAAATAAATAACCCTTAGTGAAACTAGGATATCTACACTTCCATCAACAAGGCACCCCATGGTGATAGCTATTCAGAATATTGTTATTGCTCACTGAACTCATGAGCATGAATCTATGCATTATCTATGGCACTTGTAACACAATCATGAGTCACTAACACTGAGAAGGAAAGAGATATTTTCCCATTTATAGCCCGCTGGAAAGTGTGATTACAACCAAGGCACTTTTGTGTTGTTTCTTCCCCCTGTGCGTATTAACTGGATGCCAGCCTTCATCATTCTGTGAAGTAATTCAGTGAAATCATTTAATTCCGGGTTATCTGCATCTTTAGATTATTATTCACTTGGACTAAAAGACAGGGGAAAAAAGAAAAACTGTTCACTTCTTGCCTTCAAATCTGTCCAACCATTCTAGGACAACTCTTAAGTTTTGGCTTTTAACCAGTTTTCCCACACATGAGCTGACAGTTCTCTGCCATGATTTTCTTCCTCCTTCAGCAATTTCATAGTTACTTCTCTGCGATTCTGCTTTCTCTTCCTCAGTTACCCCCAAACTGACTGGTGATCTGTCAGATTAATGATATTACAGGCAAGATATCAAGGCAAGATATCAAGATACTGGCATGGTTTTAAAGATAGCACTATATCATATAGTACATTGTACAATTTTGCAACCATAACAACAATGTTCTTTAACCTGGTTTCTTTTAGAGGAAATGCTTGGAACAAAATATGCTCTGTGGTGGTCACCAAATGGCAAGAACATAGCATACATAGAGTTCAATGATACCGAAATCCCAGTTATTGAATACTCATATTATGGCGAGAATCAATATCCTAGAAAAATAACTCTTCCATATCCAAAGGTAGATGTGCTTTGTTTATTTATTTTTCTTTTAGTATTAAGCTCGGTTCTGTTGTATATTTGAATGTTAAATAACCATACCACATGTAACCATTGACTTTTTAAAAACCCTGCTAAGTAGCATAATTAAAAAGTTTTAAAAAGGGAGTGGGTGTTTTGAAGCCTACGAGCCTCAATCCTATTGCTTCCCCCAGCCAAGATCACATGCCTGAAGTATAACAGCCAGCCAGCAAATTGCAAAATGTGATTCTTGTTGGTTTTCTGCAAAAAATGAAATAAATAGGTGCATAACCCCTTACCCCTCCAAAATGAAAAGGGAATGGGAAGAGCTCCCCTTGGTGCTGTCATAATGTCATGAGCCTCTGCTTGTAGCTTTTGGTGGGGGAAAAATACAAATCTAAAATAAATACAACCTTTAGGATAGTGTTGTTTATGCTTATTCTAAATGGAAACCCAGCTTGTGCAGCCTGTATTATTAAAATATAGCGGTACCTTGTTACTCATCATTAATTGGTTCTGGAAGACATGATGAGCACCAAAAACAATGAGTACCAAACAGATTTTTCCCATCAGGAATAATACAGTGAGTCACTAGGCAGCCAACACCAATATGTTCCACTTGTATATTGAATATCAAACAAACAATGAGTACTGAGACAAATTTTCACGTCAAAATGCATTGAGAATCAAATTCAATGAGTTTCAAAACAGTTGATTACCAAGGTACCACTAACATTTTGAAAGGTGTAATCAATTCCCTTCACATATAACTCCTACTGAAAATACTTAGTAATAGTAATGTTCAAGGTGGCAGCTGACTTAGAAGGAAGGGAATGGAATCTGAAGTAGCAGATCTTAGACACCCTCTGCTACTTCTGAAGACAAAGGCTTAGAAGACTTCTCCCATGAGATTATAATCTTTATACTATTTGTTTAGTGTTTACAGCTGGCTTAGTTAATGATGTCAGTCTACTGTGAACCTCTCAGAATAAATGTCTAGCTATGACACATTTTCAACAGGATCCAAAATTGTCTGGAAATGGAAAAGCACCCTATTTGTGCCTGAAATGAATAAAATAACTCTATAGAACTTTACTTAGTTCTTTTATTTAAATATTGTAATTAAAGTCATTAGAATTTGCTCCTACTTTTTCTTGAAGGCTGGAGCTAAAAATCCAACTGTTAGAGTGTTGATTATAGATACTACAAATCCTAGAGATTTTGGACCGAAGGAAGTACTTGCACCACCAGTCATAGCATCAAGGTAATATTTTCTTAAAATTGTCTGTTCCTGTTTTTCCCCCTTAAAAGAATAGCAATAGTTTTCAGTCATTTGCCTTGGGAGGTTTTTTTTTTTTTTCTTAAAATTTTCTTTCTACTTGTAATATAGCCTCTGGATCAAGGATTGCTATAAAGGAAAACCTAAGGTGTAAATCTCATTAATGATAGAAACCATTTCAGCCACTTGGTTATAGCAGTACAAGAGTGCTGACGCTAAGGAGCTTGGCCCATTTGTTCAAAGAATTTGGGTGCTGCTTTAATAACCTTTACATTTTAAACTTTTAAAACTCAGATATGGTATTAAACTGGCCTATCACATCTATTGTCAGCATTCCGAGTAACGCACCCATTGAAAGCAGAACTCCGAGGCAAGTAGATTCCTGAAACAACATGTTCATTGGATATGTTATATTGGCACAGCCAGTGAAAACCAAGTCTAAAAGTTCCCAAGGTTTTCACCTAATTAAAACAGTTCCCCCTCCCAGATGTCACTGGTCACATTATCCAATGAAAGTAACTGGCAGGCTGCTTGATCACTCCTCTCCTCCTTTCACAGCCACCTGTTAAGATGACCGTGATTTCCACAGGAAAACTTTTTCTCTATCTACTTCCCCCTCTCAGGGTTTGTGGCATCTATGAGGCAACAAAATATGGGTTCAGCCAGGTTTGCTTCAGAGCTCACATCTACATTATTAATTTGGTCTACCTATCATAGATACATTATTAATGCAATAATATATTTCTTTCCTGTCTTCTCTCTGTATTCACTAACTCCCTTCTTTTTCCTTTTTCCTTTAGCGATCACTATGTCACTTGGATTACCTGGGTAACAGATGACAGAATCTGTGTGCAGTGGTTGAAAAGGATCCAGAACTTCTCCCTGTCGGCAATCTGCGACTACAATTACCACTCCAGATCTTGGGATTGCCCGGAGGTAGTATTTTTCCATCAAGCTAAGATTTAAAGCAAAAACTCATATCGGTGAATAATTTGGTAAATGTTCCACCGTAACTGGATAGTTACTGTGCAAAAGGAAGGGGAAAAGATTAAATTAAATTCCAAATTAAAGTGGGACCCTAAGTTGTCTCAGAAAGAATATTGCTAGCACCTATTAATGGTGAGAATAGGGAGCTGGTTTTTACTCATCACTATTACAGTCTTTTCTCCTCTGTTTCATTTTGATCTTTGACCGAGGGTCTGCTGATCTTTAGTGGCCTGGTTTATCAACATATGAAGTCATACATTATTGGCTCTAAACTACAAAGGGTATGGTCACATCAAACTCAAGTCAACCATATTAAGTCTTATCACAATATACAAATAAGCATTAGAGTTCAAGTTGCTATATGGAAAAACTATAAGACCAATATTTCATCTTAAGATTGTCCCTCTGAAAAATTGTGATTAGACAGAGAACCAAAATGATCAGCTACTTTGTCCTGGAAGATCCCAAATACAGTAAAAATTCCATGCCTCAGCATGTTCTTACCAAAAGAAAGATGTGGATAAAACCACTCTTATCTTCTGTTTATAAAGTGCTTTTACCGCATCACTCTGCACACCAATGGTTAGTTAATAAGAGTGCGAACAGATGGGAGAACTCCATTAAGCTGTGTTTGCTGAAAAGATCTCAGGGGAATAAATTTCCATTTCATACTTTGTTTTCTGATTAAACCGGATATATTAGGAGATAATAAAGCTGCAGTGGGCAAATAACGATAAGAAATACTTTTCTGCAAATCCAGAAAGGATTCTAAACTCCATACTAAAAAAAAAAAAAATCAGAAAATCAGCAAATATACCCAATAAATAAAAATTGAATACAAGTTTAAATAGTCACCTTGCTCAAAGCTACCCTATCTGGGTTACAAATTCTGAACGACCACTTAATGGCAGCAAGGTTGGAGTTTTTGCTGCCATCTAATGCTCATCCAGATTCTTGCAGCCTTGATGAACTGCTACACTTCCTCAAGTTTCTGTACGAGCTTCTGAACAATCTTACAGAATCCTACAAAAGTTTGTGTATCTATCATTTGAGTTTGAATTGAACTGAATATTTTATTTGGCCAAGAGTGATTAAATACACAAGGAATTTGTCTCTGGTACAGACACACGCAGTATACATGAAGTAACATAATAATAACCACAATAATAATAACAACAACATTTTAAGAAGATACTTGGTTGATACCTAGGATGTTGGCAACAACCCATATCAACTGCCAGAGCCAGTCAATGGTATTTGTGATGCATTTTTGAATGTTCAGTTGACTGAGTTTCATGTTTAATGAATAAAGTATATAATAATACATGGTTATGGTTGAAACATGTAACAGTGATACCCATTGTCATCAGGGCACTTGGTACCATGTCCAAGAATTTTACAAAATGCATCAAGAAATTAGCACCAGTCACTGGTATTTGTGATACATTTTTAAATGTTCAGTTGACTGAGTTTCATGTTTAATGAATAAAAGAGTTAACAACAGCAATAATAATACCAATAAAATACCTATTAAAGGGGGGAGTAAAGAAGATAATAAGGATAAATAATAATATTATTACAGCCATATCACATAGGTAAATATATTAAATTTGTTAGTTTAGTTTAATGGAATGCATTTTGCAAAGAAATACTTCAAAGGAAGAGGCATCCATAACTTAAAGGTTTGCTTTGAAAGCTTTGTTAAAATATTTGGAAAGTGAATTGTTCACAAGATGCTTTTAGATTATCATTGAATATCCTGATTTTTATCAACATATGTTCAGATTGTTACAAGGGTTCCACATAGATAACTAAGGGCGAAGATTTGCTAGCCAATAGACATTGCTGTGCTGATGCATTGATTGAATTAGAGGATGCTACAAATTGTTATTGAGAAAGTAGCCTGTGTTTGAATGGGTCCTCATTTTCTCATGTTTCTGTTTGATTGAAGCTCTATAGCATTGATATATCAGATTTCCATTTTGCATCCCAACCTTGTTGCTTTCTTTGATTTGACAGACTCGGCAACACGTAGAAGAGAGCCATACAGGATGGGCTGGTGGAGTATGGCTTCTATGCTCTTCCCACTTTGGGTGTTATTAAATAAGACTTCTTTCATTCTTTATTGACTTTTAACCATGCATCTATAAGTTTCAGGGAAACCGAAACACGGCCATCTCCATGAAACTGGAGAGCTGTAAGAATTCACTCCTGCTTTGCCTACCCACCTTGCCTGGCAACCAGCTTCCTAGGCAAAGTGGGGAATCAAACAGCTGCAAGTTTTATGCCATGGCTAAACTTATGGCAAGGGGAAAGCAAAATCCGGAGTGAGTGCTGACATTGTAAAGTAGGAAGCAAAGCCAGAAATGAGTTTTGTAGGGCTCTGGCTTTGTGTCAGAGTTCCGTACCTCTTTGCCTGGGCAGTCCCACTGCAGACTGGCACAGGTAAAACCTAGAAAAATGCTCCCATGAATTCATAGAAATAGCTAAACTGTGGGTCTGCCCATCTGTCAAAGTTTTCCACCAACCACAACATGGCAGCAGTGTTCTAATATCTAAAGGGCTGCCACAAAAAGGAGGGAGTCAGCCTATTGTCCCAAGCACCTAGACAGAGGCAGAAAAAGAAGCAATGGATGGAGACTAATCAAGGAGGGAACCAACCTAAAACTAAGGAGGAATTTGCTGACAGTGAGAACAATTAATCAATGGAATGATTTGTCTTCGGTGGTTGTGAGTGCTTCATCACTGGAGGTTTTCAAGAAGAGATTGGACATCCATTTGCCTGAAATAGTATATATAGGGTCTCCTCCCTGAGCAGAAATTTGAAATAGAAAATCTCCAGGTCCCTTCCAACTCTGTTATTTTTGTTACTTCTGTAATTATTTATTTGGTTTTTTTGGATTTAATTTATTTTGGGGAGGGGGATATCATAGGCATCCATTTATCAGTTTGAGAACCTACTGGTTCTCAGTAGGTAAAACTGAGTAAAAATGTTAGGTACGTACATTGTAAATCCTAACGAATGTGTTTTCACTACAGTATGAAAGATGTTCCACTTAATGGAATAAGGGGGAAAAGAAAGCTTTGCTATATTTTTACTATAGTAAATATAGTGAAATATATTTTGTAAATCATACATTTTTAATAAATACACAAAATGGCAAAATGATATACAGTAAAAGATGCAGTATAAATATATATTTACTATACTTGGCATTATTTTCATTCACTTCTCAAAGATATTAATTTCTGTTTCGCCTACCGTTTATCATTGTTGTCTCTCAGTTCTTTGTTTCAGCACCCTATTTCACTTCAGATGCCATGTCATACTACAAAATTTTTAGCGACCAGAATGGCTATAAACACATTCATTACATCAACGACTCAGTGGTAGGTCAACCAAAGAACCAATCTGAAGTTCACCTATGTTGCAAAGGATGTGCTGCGGGATAAAGTACCTGACTTTCAATATGTTGCTTTTGTAGGAAAAGGCAATCCAGATCACTAGCGGTGAGTGGGAGGCCATATATATTTATAGAGTAACAGATGATGCAATGTAAGTATCCCACTTGCGTGGTATGTTAGTTATGTTGTCTGTCAATGAAAATTATATGCAAGAATGCAAGAATGATTTTTCCATTAGCCTTGCAGCTGAACCCCATTTTTAAAGGTCTTTGAGAGTCATTCCATGTGACTAGTTACAATGGATTTCCCTCAACAGCTATGGCCTGGAAAGGCCTCAGAGTTAGATTTATCCCAAGGAGGAAAAAAGAATTTCACCCTCCCTCAACTTGTGCATCCAGTCATAAACATTGGACATGACTAGAAGTGTCTAATAGCATCTTAATCAAGAATATAATCACTACTATATAAGTTATATTACTATGCTCTGCATTATTTATTCATTTGGGCATAATAGCTGATTTCAATCTATTGGGAAGCCTATATGGCTTTGTAAACAAAGCATCTATAAAGAAGCAACAATCAAATTGACCTGCTTTTTACTGAATGAAACCAGTCTTCTTCCTCCACTTAACATACTTATGGATTATTTCTATTTTTTATTATTATTATTATTATTATTATTATTATTATTATTATTATTATTATTATTATTATTATTTGCAATCAGTTTTGTAGAGAACAAGAGTTTTGGAGAAGGACTGGGAACTCCAGGCTATCAGAAGCTTACTGTACATATTGATCTAGTTAAAAATAAAGCAGAGGGACTTCAGTTACTTTAAAGTTTGGCCTTAGCTTTGGCTTGTAACTTAACAAGGTATATAAATTCAGCCGATGTTGGCTTGTACAGAAACCTGATCAATCAAGCCGTGGTCTAGTGAAATATAGAAACCTAAATTTGTCTCTGAATGAATAAGAATTCAGAATACAGATGTCTATGTACGAGTATAGTTCCAAAACAATATAGCAACATTTATTTTTGAATAAGTATATATTGGATTGTTCAATAACAAAATAACTTTACAAGCTGAATATCCAATGATTTTTCTTAACAAGAAACATGCATGCATCAATTACATGCAAAAATAACAGAATAACAGAGTTGGAAGGAACCTTAGAAAACTTCTAGTCTAATCCCCTGCTCAAGCAAGAAACTCCATAACATTTCAGGCAAATGATTGTCCAATCTCTTCTTAAAAACCTCCAATGTTGAAGTACCCACAACTTCTGGATGCAAGTTGTTCCATTAATTACCATAATAAGTAATTGTTCTAACTGTCAGGAAATTTCTCCTTAGTTCTAGGTTGGCTCTTTCTTTCATCAGTTTCTATCCATTGCTTCCTGTCTTGTCTTCGGGTGTTGTAGAGATTAGGAAGCTCTCCCTCCCGCTTCGTTGTGGCAGCCCCTTAAATATTGGAACACTGCTATCGTGTCACTCCTACTCCTTCTTTTCATTAAAGTAGACATATCCAATTCCTTCTTCATATATACTGGGGAAGAAAGACATTTCCAAGTTCCCTTTTTCTGTTAACATTGAAAAAAGTAGTGCATTTAGTTTCTTCCTCGGGTAAAAAGCAAGATACAGGTTTCAAAAACAGCAGGCAGCTTCTAGGGTTTCTAAGAATTCTATTGTCCAACAGCCTAATAAAATATTTATAGCAACTTATTTTCTGAACGTGGATCCTTATATAGCCAAATGTTACCTCCCACACAAAAAAGATGAAGGTAGCAGCTTCAGGGAATCCCGTGTAGAGGATTATGGAGATAGCCTCGATGAAGGAATTCAGCAGCTGTTAATTAAGCACCAGCTTAGTCTGACAGGAAGGAAAGAGTAAGAAAGAAACTCAAGATTCCCCTGCCTTGATTCTCTTTGATATCAGAAGGAAAAGACCAAGAATCTCTATTAGGCTTTCAAAATTCTGTTATTACATCCTTGTTCTTACAGTGTCTGGTCTACTTCGACGGGCTGGCAAATCCAAAGTTTTACAAGAAAGTAAAAGAATTGGGCAGGAAAGTAAATCATACCTCACTTAATAGGCATAATTGGTGAATCCTTTGGGAAAAACAAGAATCTAGCAAGAAGGGGAATTTCCTGGCTGGCTGGAACTGTTCACATTTGAGCATTTTCTTTTGAATTCTTCATAATAAATACCATTTTATAATTTCATTCCATAGTGAATGCATAATTTATTTGCTAATGGATGTTACCTTCCAGATTTTATTCAAGCAATGAATTTGAAGGTTACCCAGGAAGGAGAAATATTTACAAGTAAGTTGCTGTAAAAACTTCTGCAATAGAAATCTGACTATGAAGTGTAAAATAGTAAAGAGTACTTCAGATTCGTGAGGACAATTTGTCAACTTCATCAAAACTATATAGTTTCTTTGGCTCATAGATTTCAAGGAATAATCACTATCTCATATTTCTTATGCATAAAGAGAACAAAGTTGGACCTAATATAGTACTGTAATATTAGACATAATGGAGGCCAGTACTCCAAATAAAGTAATTATATTTTGATTTTAAAAAACCCCAACTTTTAACATACTAGTCCACATAAACATTTTATCCAAAATCCACACCCTCCTATAGTAAGGAAACATCAGAAAAGACTGATAGAGATTGGGAACATCTTTCTATATATAGACTGATTTTTTTTTCCTAAATCTGATTCTTTTACAGAATTGGAAGAAATACTGGAACAAAGCAGTGCATTACTTGTAATTTACGAAAAGAAAGATGCCAGTATTATGCCGCAAGATTCAGTGATAACGCTAACTATTATGCACTAATCTGTTATGGTAGGTCAAATTTATGGATAAATAACATCCTAATAGTTATTTCAAGTCACAATTCACTGTTTCTATTTCAGACCACCTTAACATTAGTAAATGAATGTGTGCAATGTTTGGTACATTCAGGGGTGGGCTTCAAAATTTTTAGAAAGGGGTTCTATGCCCAGTTGCTGGGTGGGCATGGCCATGTTGGGCATGGCTAGTTGGCCTCCTGCACTATGGCGGGACTTCCCTGGGCTCTGGAGGCTTTCCTTGAGTCTCCGGGAAGGAGAAAACAGCCTCTCCATGCTCTGGAAGCCCCCTGGAGACCAGAAACGGTCCGATTGCTGGCCTTCCTGAACTTTTGGTAGGCCTGTTTCACCCTCCCCGAGGCTCTACGTGTGCCCTGCACTTACTTGCACCCAAAATGGTGCAGGGGGATTCCTGCATGGGGATTCCTGGGAGGGAAGGGGGTGGGCAGAGCCAGCTAAGAGTAAGATTTGGGGGTTTTCTAAATTGCACAGAATTTTAGCTAGGGGTTGGGCTAACCCCTGGATACACTTATCTGGGCGTAAGCCCCGATGAATATCATGATGCTTACAGAACATCATGTGGATACAGAAACTACCATCCAGATGTTACAGTTGCTGGGTGTGGTAAGAGTGACGATTGTTTACAATTGACTTGTTGCTGATGAATGGTTTTCCCCCTTCCTGATAGATGGTTTATTATTTGAAATCCTATATGTAGAGTTGGATTCCTTCTCTGGATTGGGCCTGGTGAGTAGAGTAGCAGGGGTGGAATTCAAATTTTTTAACAACTGGTTCTGTGGGTTTGGCTTAGTTGGTGGACATGGCTTGATAGTCATGTGACTGTCTGGGTGCGGCCAACTCAATATCACTCACATCGAGGCACACATCTCCTTACTTGGCTTCTCATGACTGTTGGGATGTTGCAACAGTTGTAAGTGTGAAAAATGGTCATAAGTCACTTTTTTCAGTGCCATTGTAACTTTGAATGGTCACTCCACACAAGCAAAGGATCAGCAAAGGAGGGGAAAAAAACTCCAGAGAAGTTCCAGAGACAGGAAGTCTAGTCCTGCCAAGAATGTAATAAGGGTTAACGGAGAGGCAGTTTCTGTAAGCAACACCAGAATATTTCCTTCCTGCCTTCCTTACAGGATTAGGCCAGTAATTTCTTCTAACAACCAGTTCTCCGAACTGCTTAGAATGTTAACAACATTCTAAGCAGTTCTAGCAAATAGGTGCGAATCTGTAGAATCCCACCCCTGTAGAGTAGTAACAGTACATACATACATGCATACATACATACATCTTTTACAAAATAAAATAATGCCATTCAGTTTTCTATTATAAAGGTAATTTAATGTATAGTCTAATCATTTGGAAAATTAGGATAGTGCATTTAAGGGTTATAAATCACCTGTATCGCTTTCTAATTATGAAATGGCAAAGACTCTGAGAATATGACCTGGCAGCATTATCTTTCATCCTTTAAAACAAATTGTAAGACAAATTGAGCCCAAACCCATTGATTACGTGAATGAGTTGGGTTTGGCACGAGAGAGCTCAAAGTTGATATGAACAAGTTTTAGAATGTAGGAAACTGACTTACAGTTTGCCATCAGAATGTAGAACCATCAAATCATGAGGATGAAAAAGAGAGGCAGCATCTCTCCATGGTTTCAGCCATGAGCTTTTTCCAATTGCTCTGGAACTTGAACTCCTACAAATTGGACCCAGAACATTTTTCATCCTATACAAGGATTCTCCAACTGAGCTCTGAATTTATGGAATCAGGAAAGGCGCTGTCTGCTCTGGCTTAGTTTCCTAAAATAAATTTAAAGAAGTACTTTCTTTGCTCCCATCCCATTCATGCCAGAGACACCATTTAAGTTGCTTCTAGGTTGAAAAGATTGACCGGTGACATTACCATGGCCCAGGGGACAATTTCCTTTGCTTGTTATGGTATTTAAAATCCAAACCAAAGAAAAATAAAATAAATTATAAAATAAAATTCAGATTACATTTAAAGAGAGAAATCTGGGTGTACCCAAATTGGCAGATTAGTTATGGATGAATGAACGGATGCTTGGATAGCAATGTACATTTTCCTCAGGTCATTTTAGGGAGAAAATAGTTGCTTGTGCAGTTTTTATCATATATTTATGCTTGGGACAAGGTGTATAAGTATTGCAAATGAGGACAATATCACTAGCAAAATTGCAAACATAACTGAATAAGCACTTCCATCATTCATCTGTGCCAAAACTGTGTCACACAGGGAATGTGCTGACCTTGAGAAATGAGTTAAGACAACTTATCCAGATTCTGTTGGGCATGGTTAATTCGATGTTCAAGTTATGTAACCATTTATCTAGGTATCTTTTTATCTGGGAGAGTGAATGCAAAGGTTATACTCGGCAGCAGTGTTGGTACACAGAGAGGGAGGGAGGGAGGGATGGGGGGGGAGAGAGGGAGATTGCTACAGCTGCCCATACAAAGAGAAAGAAGTAAATTTCTCAGTGCTAATAAGAAAAAGGAATTGTTTGAGTTGCAGATGTGGGTGTATGTGTGACCAAGTGACCAGGTAATCACATAGAGTGGTGGAATATAGATGCTCCAGAGAGGACAGAGATGAAAAGGGCAGTGGAAATTATTGGGCAAAGGAGGCTTGGGAAAGATTTACATCATGATGGGAAAAGAGATATGATGAGAGAGTTTGAGGTGGATGTTGCAGGGGAAGAGAGAGAGATGGGCATTTTGATGCCAGTCCTATCCCTAACCCTTTGACCTGTAAGTCTTGATGCTAAATTGCTGGAAGCCTTGGTCTCTAGCTGCTATTAAAAATGTAAAGTGCTCTCTCTCTCTGTAACAAAACTTCTTTATTGAAGATAATCTTGAAAGCGAACAGGATGCCCTGCTCATTATGTATTTCAAGATAGGCACTAAGGATTAATTAGGGCCACTCAGAGGTGGTATTCAGCAGGTTCTGACCAGTTCTGGAGAACCGGTAGCGGAAATTTTGAGTAGTTTGGAGAACTGGCAAATACCACCTCTGACTGGAGATTTTACAGTATCCTTCCCCTGCCAGGCCCACCAAGCCACGCCCACAGAACCAGTAGTAAGAAAATTTGAATCCCACCACTGTGGCCACTGCTTAACAACATTCTTTTTGAGCTACTCACAATACTGCCCAAACTGGAGGCTGAGTCTCCTGGGGGAATACTGTTGAGGGATTTCAATCTCTATGAATGACAGGCCTGGTCAGGAGTGGTTCAGTATTTAATGGCCTTGACCCAGGACATGACTCCTGACTCATACAAACACACATATATCGGACCTTGAAGTAATTAATTTGTGAAGTGAATATGGAAGACATTTCTGTAAGATTTTTTTTTTTTGTCATAGACAGTTTACTGGATTTGCCACCATTGCTAATCTCAGCAGGGAGAGGGGATTAATTAGTATGTCTGCCCCAGGAGTCTTGAGTCATGGATTTCCGAAAGCTCTTGCAGAATTTCTTAGCTACTAGATAAGCAGTTCCACATGGCTTTCAAAAAGAGATTTTTTTTCCCAATTGGCCTCTCTTTGAGCACCAGTCCTTGGTGCTTCATGATTAATGGAGGAACTTTAAGAATGAAGCAATAGTAAAGCATCAATGGCAGAAAAAAATTAATATGTATGAACATGGGTATAAACCCAATTTAAGGCCTAAACCTTTGCAGCGAGAGTGGCCAAATGGCATTACTTTTCAGGTTTTACTGCATCTTACTGCCATGAAGTATTATGAGAGGTTTTTGTACCTGTGGAATCCCAGAAACTGGATGGTGTTCTCCATAATATAGACACAGACATTTGTGGGTTGAATCCTGCAATCTCACTATCCATTGTAAAGGTGTCAACCCTGAGGCTGACCTGGGTGGAGCCATCTTGGAGATTCAGTTGTTGAAAGGCTGGCAAATGCCTTTCTTCCAAGGGTTCTTTTTTTCCCCAGCTGGGAGTGCTTTCAGAGTAAGGACACAGACAGAGGCAGCTACCTGGAAGCAAGTTTCTTTAATTTTCAGGAAGGTGAGAGATAGCAAGAAGTCTGCGTTCCTGGGGCTAGCCAGCTTTGTGTAATAAACTCCTGATTTTTATACCTTTTCTCCTTTTGTGTGTGAGTGCTTAAATCCTGTCGGGGGGGTTTCCGTCAGAGGGTAAACTCTGCGGGGTGGTTTGATTGGATTATTAGTTTCATTTCTTATATTTGTTTAGTAGCAATCTCCTGTCTGCTATGGGTCTTTTTGTCTTATTTGTTTTGCTGATTTGGCATGGCCTTTTGTTTGTAAGGGATTTCTTTTTGTTTCCCTAGTTTTCTTAATTACTTGGCTTTTTGTCTAGGGGGCTTCTTTCAATACCTTTTATTAAATCTCTTTTCCTATGCAAGTTTGTTTTATGGCTGGCCTGGTGTTCCCTTTGGGCTTTTTTTCTGCTTGGGTGTCACCACTGTCCTCATGAAGTTCCCTTTCCACAATCCTTCATTTTTTTTTTTAAAGGGTGGTCTCTGATTGAATGTCTGGGTATAATCGTTATTTGTGATCAGTCTGGATCATCATCATAGCTGCCTGTCTCCCCTTTAATTTTCTCTTCTGAGAGGGAATACAGGCCTTTAGGCAGCTAAGGCAGGGTGGTATGCATCGACAGGGGCAACACATGAGGGCTCCAAAGACACAAATGGTGACTGTGGTTGTTATAAGGATTTTGAGCCAATGGAAATCTGGCATCCATGAGAAGAGCCATGAAAAGTCCAGAAATGATTGCTCCTGACCAATATTCTGAGATAGCTCTTTCAGGTGGTGGATGTCCCTCCCTACGAGTTCTGAGGTTTCGTCCAGATTGAGGCAACACATCCCTTGGAATTTTTCGCAGCCATAGTTATGCTTCAAGAGAAGGAAGCCTATTGCTGCCCAATTCTCCAAGGTGGCTTCTCTGACCTCCCTCAGTTCTCTGTTAAGGGCATCCAGGGCATGGGAGGTCAAATTCAAGCTTTTTGCCAGGGTACATGCTAGTCTATTCAAATTTTTAGAATTTTGCACTGCCAATCCAGGTACCCCTACCAAGGATATTGCCAATGAGATGTATTCTGTTTTTGTGGGAAGGGAGACTTTGGAATCACAGTCTGAGTCTAGGGTTTGGAAGGCTCTCCTGTGTCATCTCTGTAGGGATGGCATAAGCATGGTTAACCTTCCCAAGGTGCAGGGGCCATTTGTGGCATTTGCAGGAAGGTATGAGTAGGCTTTTAAGCCACAAAGGAAAAACCATCCTGGTGGGAGCTTCAGGTAACTATATGAAAATGATATGGTCTCTGTATAGTTGCATTTTAGTTCTGTGTTGCTAAGACTGGTGTATTCTGTGACCCTAGGTGTGCTGCACCCAGTGACATTATGATTTCCCTCCTGCTAAGCAAAAGTTCTCTTGCTAAACGTTCCCATATGTTTTCCTTTCTCTGGCATAAGCTTTGGTTCCAGGAGCTCAGTTTCTTGTGTTACAAATGTTACAATTATTACAGATAATAATACATAGAATACATTGCATTTCATGTTCCCCATTGCTAGATTTCTTTTCTTCCCTTCCTCCCCCCTCTTTTTTTTTTTTTTAATAGCAATATAAAAAAATGTAAAAGGTCAAGTATCAAAAAATTATGAGTAAAGTCCTTTTTGTTAAAAAAAAATACGATGAAAAAAGGTTTAAGGTGAGACAAAAATTAAAAAAAGTTTATAACTCAGCACCTGAGAGTCCAGTTTTGTGTAATGCAACCTTTGCACTTGGTTCCTCACAGTGGTGTGGTTTACCAGTGTTGAAGAATGCTGCAAGCGTCCATTGATCTGTGTCCTGATCTTTTTTGAGTTTGATGGGTGGGATTGATTGTGGTGGAGTTTGGCTATGGTCTATGACTGCTGGCTTTGCATGTGTCCAATGTAGCCAAAAGTCTCATTCTGCAAACATTTATGGCGGTGTGTGTAGTCAGTAAAACTTGGTAGGGTCCTTTCCACCTGGGTTGTAGAGGGGAGGTTCTGGTGAAGAACTTGATCCACACCCAATCTCCTGGCTCATATGGATGCAGGGCTTCTTCCAGGGGTAAGGTCTGTGTCAGTGCACTCTGGATCCAGAGGGTTTGTAGTCTCTTTTGCAGGGCTGTAAGATAAGAAGAGAAAACCCTATCCCCCCTATCTAAGCAAAGGGAATGAGGATCTAGGCTGAGAATGAGGATAGTAGGGTATGGGGGTGTGTGTGACCAAAAAGGATCTCAAAGGGGGGGTGACCAAAAAGGATCTCAAAGGGGGGGGGGGAAATACCTATATCTTGTCTTGGTCTGGTTCTGAAATAAAAGAGGGCAATTGGGAGCACTTGTGGCCAGGAGAGGTGTGTCTCCTTTAAGTAGTCCCACTTCTGATGTATCCCAGCCCCATAAGGAGGGTGGCAGGCTTTTTAAATCTTCATGGAGTCCTGTGTTGCTGGTTATCAGCATGATTGTCTTGTGTGTGCCTTTTCCTGGGATTTCCAATTGCAGCCCCTGTTTTCCACATGTTATGGTAGCTCCCATTTTACATAGGAGATCCCTTTCTAGTAAAGACAGTGGGGACTGGGGGCAAATAGTAAATGCATGGTCTACTGTGAAAGGTCCTAGTTCTACTGGTACGTTTTGAGTAAATTCTACAGGGATTAGTCCTCCCCCTCCCATTATGTTATCCTGAGCCCCTTCAGCCACTGAAGCTTTATATGGTAGTTCAGGAATGAGGAGGTGGCTCCAGTATCAACTTAAGCAATTGTATTTCTTTCCTCCTATAAGAATGGTTACAATGGGTTCCCCTTCTGGGCCATTTTTTAGGGGGATAGCCAGCCTGTTAAAGGTAGCCATGAATTCAGTGCTTTCATTGTCATGTTCTAGTCAAGAAGGGGGTAAATCTTGTTCTCTCCTTTGCTCCCATTGATGTCTACTGTTATTATTTTTTGGAGGAAAGGGAGCGCTGGGTGGTGCCTGATGACTGAAACTTTGTTGCTCAGTGTAATGGGCTGGATTATTGCCTGGCCTCATGTTCCTAGGTGGTGGGTGATACCGGTTGCAGGAGGGGGGGGTGTTGCCTACATTGCTTGCTGAAATGACCTTCCTGTCTGCACCTATAACAATGCTGACATTTGCCTTGCGACCATCCTGCTTTATCGCAATGCTAGCATTTCTTTGAATTATAGGGGGGTTTACCTGGCATTTGTCTGGCATCATGTTTCATTACAGCAAACATTTTAAGGTCTTCCTGTCTTTCTACTCATCTCTTTCTATCTTTCTCTTCCTCTTTCAGCTTGTCTCTTTGATCATAGACAAAGTTAGCAATCCTGTGCAACTCTGCTATGTCTAAGGTTGGCCAGTTAGAGATGAAGCAGTGGAAATGTTCTTTAATATCTAAGGTGGACTGATCCACGAAGGCTGAAGCTAAAATCCTTTGGTCCTTCAGGCAGCTAAGGTCTAGGTGGGCATATGCAGTAGCTGCTTCTGACAAACGGACCCAAAAGGCATCAGGGTTTTCCTTTTCCCTTTGTGTTGTTTCTTTTGAAATTCAGACTAGTTTAAAAGGTTTTTTTTTTCTTATTTCCTCTAGAGCTTCTAGTAAATTATCTTTTGCTCTAGTGTATTTGTCCCATTGATTGGTATCATTATAATCCCAGTCAGGGCGATGTATTGGCCCTGCGATGTGGACTGGGGCTGCCTGACCAGGGATAGTTGGTGGTTTGGCTATTTGGACTGTTTTGTTTTTTTTCTTCCAAACAGTTTTAATAGTTCGTCTTTCATTAGAAAGACTTGTAACAGCTGAGTCATGTCACCCCGGGATGGATTATAGCTGTCTATGATAGATTTCAGGGTTTTAATAACTGTTTGAGGATCAGCCCTGAAAGCTGGGGTATCCTTTTTCCAGATGACTAGGTCAGAGGCAGAGAAGGGAGTGTGGGTAAAAACATATTCTAGTTGTCCCCTATTTCTGCCTGGCACTGGCTTGCTTAAAAGGGGAGCCATAATCCGTGCCTCAGTATTCCCTTCCCTGAAATGGGTTTCAGGCTTTTCTTTCTTTTTTTTTTTTTTCTCAGTCAGGTCTTTGGTCCTAACAATTTCAGCCCAGCAGTACCAATAGGGTATTTGGCTAGGCTTAATGCATGTTCTAAGTGCTTTCAGGGTTTTATAATCTAAAGTACCACTATCAGGCCAAATTTGTCTACCCATGTCATCTCGCAATAAAGCCCACTTTTTGCTAGCCCACTTTTTACAAATTCTTTTCACTTCCTTTCTATTCAAGTAATTTATCCAAGGGGGTCTCTTCCATTGCCCTCGAGCTACAACTTCCCATATTCCCTACCTGATGTGGGGATTACTTTGGTTTAGCCGGGTTCCCGCCGTCAGTTTTCAGACAAAAAAGGTCTGGAAAGGACTCCGGTTTCCCTACACACGGAGTACGGGCCCCTTTCTCGTAGGGAAACTCCGCCAGTCAGTTTTAAGACCCCCTAAAAACGGGATCTTGGAGGACCGTCTGCCCCCTAGCAGCACGGTACGGGCCCCTTCCTACACTCCGCCAGTCAGTTTTCAGATCTCCCTTAAAGGTGGGGATCTGGAAGGACCTGCTCTGCTTTGTAAGGCAAACTATTTCCAATTTTGTTTGCCAGCAGCCGGTACAGGCCCCTTCTAAATGCACAGGGCTTTACTTGCAGGATGCACTGGGACTATTTATTCTGCTTTCTATTTATTTCCCAACAACAGTTCCTTTCTCAGCCCACTCAGTTTTTCTTACGTCCTTCAGAAGGACTCACACTCTGTGATTACCCCTTGCATTCCCAAATCCAGCCGGTCACGGCTTGTTGGAGCTAGCAGCTGGCTGGGGTGCGGCTGGCAATCACAGAGGAGGTGAGGTCCCACTGTTTCAGCAGAGAAAACCCACACTCACACACCTGGTACATTCACGCTTCCACTCCCCTCCCTAGTAAGATTATAAATTTGAAGTGGTACTCACCTGCTTTCAAGTAGCTGTTGAGCAGAAAAAAGCTCAAGGACTCCCTTTACTACCCTTATGCCTTCCGGGCTGGGTCCGTGGATGTTTTCCCTGGACAAAGAAGGTCCATGCCGGCTGGGTTTGGATCTGCGGGCCCGGTCCGGTGGCAGGGTTGGCTGGAAAACCTTCGTGGTCGCCAATTGTTGAAAGGCTGGCAAATGCCTTTCTTCCAAGGGTTCTTTTTTTCCCAGCTGGGAGTGCTTTCAGAGTAAGGACACAGACAGAGGCAGCTACCTGGAAGCAAGTTTCTTTAATTTTCAGGAAGGCGAGAGATAGCAAGAAGTCTGCGTTCCTGGGGCTAGCCAGCTTTGTGTAATAAACTCCTGATTTTTATACCTTTTCTCCTTTTGTGTGTGAGTGCTTAAATCCTGTCAGGGGGGTGGGTTTCCATCAGAGGGTAAACTCTGCGGGGTGGTTTGATTGGATTATTAGTTTCATTTCTTATATTTGTTTAGTAGCAATCTCCTGTCTGCTATGGGTCTTTTTGTCTTATTTGTTTTGCTGATTTGGCATGGCCTTTTGTTTGTAAGGGATTTCTTTTTGTTTCCCTAGTTTTCTTAATTACTTGGCTTTTTGTCTAGGGGGCTTCTTTCAATACCTTTTATTAAATCTCTTTTCCTATGCAAGTTTGTTTTATGGCTGGCCTGGTGTTCCCTTTGGGCTTTTTTTCTGCTTGGGTGTCACCACTGTCCTCATGAAGTTCCCTTTCCACACAGTGTTGGGGGATTAGAGATAGGTGGACTTGTGTAGTCCAAATAAAATACTTTCTCAAGACTTTCTCCTGGGAACCAAGGACGTTCTCTCACCTAGCCGAGAGAAGGAGGAGTGATGTCACCAGACCAGCGGGTGCTGCAGTGATTGGGCCATGTGACTGATTGTTTGGGGGGTTGAGGGAAAATCTTTTACTTTTAATTAGGTAAAAACCAAGGGCCCCTTCAGAGTTGACTTTCACCAGATATGTGTCAATTTGATATTTCCAATAAAGCTATTCTTTGAGGAATTTCCCTGCCTTGGAGTTCTGGCTTGAAATGGATCTATTACTTGGAACCCTGAGAAAAGGAGCTTCAAATAAGGCACTTTTTAGAAACATTGAGAAAGTTACTTTTAGTGTAAATTCAGGTCTCTATAGATCTACTGTCATTCTAACATCCAACTGGGCTTTGCAGTTTGCTCAAATTAAAATGTTAAGCTTACGAGGGGGAAAAAAAACTGTGAGGGATGAACAAACGGGAATATGCAAGTAGCTAAGCAATGAAATGATTTTCAGTAGCAATAATATTTTATTTTATTTATTTGTCAATTGTTTACAAGATAATAAGTATAAGTGTATACATAGTTATGAATACATGAAATGGGTACATATAAGAAAAATAAAAGAAAAATAAAAGAAACAATAGGACAGGGAGGGTAGGCACGTTGGTGCGCTTATGCACGCCCCCTACAGACCTCTTAGGAAAGGGGTGAGGTCAATAGTAGACAGTCTAAGGTTAAAGTTTTTGGGGTTTGGCGAAGAAACTATAGAGTCGGGTAGAGTATTCCAGACATTGACCACTCTGTTGCTGAAGTCGTATTTCCTGCAATCAGTTTCAGATATTTCAGATATTTTGTTTAATGGAGATTCTCTTTTTATTCTAATCAATACTGCAGGCCCAGGCATCCCCATTTCCACTATATATGATAACAGATATAATAAAGGTAAGAGGTGTCAAAGCCTAACCAGTTTTACACACCTTGAGGCTAATCTTAGGTGCTGTGGGCATAAGGAGAAAAGTCATACTTCAAAACTAGCACAATAAAGACCAGCTTCAGCATGACTCATCAGGATGAGAAGAAATGAAAGCCCTGTCATGGGTCACTGTGTGGGGGAAAATGCAGGAGCGTGTTTGTGCTATGAGGAAAAGAACTTTGATTCTGATGGCCAGAATGGTAAAATGTTTTTACACTTCATCTAAAGCTGACTTGTATTGCCCCAATTTATTTGTCTGTGTTGTGGGTTTAAGTAAATATACAACAAAATCATGATATAACTACTTTATCATGATTAACTTTTTTCATTCAATTAAACAGCTAACAGAGTATATGATATAAGCCACACATTTCATTATTTATATCCGGATTACCTTAATAAATTGAATTTATCACCCTGTAATGAGGTTTACCTTAATTCCAAGACACTTTATTTCCTGTCTTTCCCATCCCTGCATTTTTCTAGGAAAATCTCAAGTCTGTTTCAGTTACATCATGAAACTTTTGGTATTTCCATAATTATAAACTTGGGGAATTCATTTACTCATTTAAATTTAACAGACTTGATGATTTAAGCTTTTATTAGTATCCAGTTGTGTAACATTTCAAGAACAGGGAATCAATGAGAAATGCATTTCTAATTCAAAACTTTTTATACACAGAAATTAAAGTCTTAGAAGACAATGCAGATTTGGAGTCTGCTCTGCAAAAAATCAGTTTACCAACACAGAAGATTAGCAAACTTGAAGTGGATGGCATAAGTAAGTATTGTTTGTTTTTTACACCTGATTTTTCAGCGTATGCACAAGAATTAAATAGTTGCTATTTAAAAACTTACGGTGTATGATATCTGAATTTAGACCAAGAAACAGTACAGTAGAGTTTTTCCTTCAACAGTGTATTAAGAAATTAATTACTGGAATCCTATGCATTAATAATAGCGTATTCCCAGACAAAGACTGTATAGATGTGCAACCAAAGTGGTGAGGAAATTGGAGCAATCCTTCTATAGTTCTTTGGCTTAGAATAAAATAAAGGGCATGTTATGAGTTGTATATCTTTAAGTTTGATCTGAAGAAAGTGAATAAAAATAGCCCTTGACTTACAACCATCTATTTCAGGGATGTTAAACTCACGGCCCGTGTGCTGTTTGGGTCACGCACTGATCACCCCCACCCCCATTTTAGCGAACGTGGAAAAAGTTGTGCTACGTCTTGTGATGACAACATCCCATTGCATGTTTGACACCCCTGATCTATTTAGTGACCATTTGAAGTTACAACGGCACTGAAAAAAACGACTTATGACCAGTTTTCACGCTTAAGATTGTTATAGCATCCTCAGGCACTTGACAACTGGCATGTATTTATGACAGTTTCACTGTCCTGGGATCACATGATCGCCATTTGTAATCTTCCCAACTGGCTTCTGACTGGTGCAGTCAATGGGAGAAGCCAGATTTGCTTAATGACCATGTGATTCACTTAACAACTGCACCGATTTGCTTAATAACTATGACCAGAAAGATCGTAAAATGGGGCAAAACTCACTCAACCACTGCCTTGCTTAGCAATGGAAATTTTGGGCTCAATTTTGATCATAATTCGAGGACTACCTGGGAGAATGTTTTTTCTTACATCTTTGCAGATAGTATCATCTGGCTGATCTTATCTGGGCTCAGGGGCTGATCATCATCAGACCTTGTTAATGCTTAGATTCAGTACTAAAAAAGGAATCGCAGATCTGTAGGCTAAATTGGCAAATGGAAAAAAAAATAATCCTGAAACGGAACAGTGGAAGACTAATTCTACATAGTTGCCAAGAAAATTATGTGGGCAAATCCATGAAGTTCTCAGGACTCAATCAGACTTTATAAGGCATCACAAACCACAGGTACATAATAGAAAATGCAAGTGTATAATGCACAATGCAACGTGGTATGCATGATTAAAAGAGAGGCCTGCAGTGGTTTTTAATCCACTTGGCTATCAATAATGCAAACTTTGTAGCCATAAGTATTATCAAGGGATCTTAAACTGCCACAGAAAGTTTCACATATAATTCATTTATTCTCTCCTCTCCCCCTTTTTCTTATAGCTTTATGGTACAAGATGCTTCTACCTCCAAAGTTTGATAGATCCAAGAAATATCCTCTTCTTATACAAGTGTATGTAATGTTTTATTCAATTGTCCTCCCTATATGCCTTGTATAAACTGTCAAAATTATCAATAGCTTTGCAAAGCTGGCCACAGCACATCAGGATTAGCAATAGCACTTAGGCTTATATACCACTTCACAGTGCTTTTTACGGCCCTCTCTAAGCCAGCCTATTTCCCCCAACAATCTGGGTCCTCATTTTACCTACCTCGGAAGGATGGAAGGCTGAGTCAACCTTGATCCTGGTGAGATTTGAACTGTCAAATTGCAGGCAGCCGGCAGTCAGCAGAAGTAGCCTGCAGTACTGCATTCTAACCACTGCGTCACTGTAGCTCAATGTATGCTGAGTATGCAGAAGTTCCCAAGTGAAATCTTCTTCATCTTCAGGAAAAAAAAACTCCATGTAAGGCTGCTCTTCTCAAGCAAAATTGCCCAAAGTGATGTAGGAAATTACTAGTATTTGCTACTGTCACTTTTGTTTCTCCCAGAGCTCGAGCTAACAATTTTTCCCATATCAGCTCTGTGGATGGACAGACAGACAGACACACTATTTTGGTCATTGACAAATAAAGCTCTGTGGGATATTTAAAAAATAAAAGAGGGGTTTTGGTCCAAAGATACTCAGTGAGTTTCTTTGGCAGAGGGTAGTCTTCACAATATAATAATACAAAACTTTAACTACTGTGTCATTCTGTAATGAAGTAATTCCAAAATTCCAATGGGGAAGTCCTTCGTCATTCCATTTTTCTTATGCTATTTATTAAATATTTTAGGATCTTAGGATGTTAAAGTAGAAAGCTTTAAATCCCATTGATATTTCCTGTAGGTATGGAGGGCCTTGTAGCCAAAATGTGAAGCATACCTTTAGTGTTAGCTGGATCAGCTATCTTGCAAGCAAAGAAGATATAGTGGTAGCACTTGTGGATGGCAGAGGAACCGCTTTTCAAGGTGATAAGATGTTGCACGCAGTCTATCGAAAACTTGGGGTTTATGAAGTTGAAGATCAAATCTCAGCTGTAAGGTAAGAATAAGGAGAGATTTTGCATAGCATAGGTTACAACAGATTACTCCTTCTGGGAATAATTCCATGAATAGCCGCTGAGAATAATTCAGTGCTGTTCATGTTTGATGCCAAAGAAATGTATGTTAATAAATTAGTTATAACTATTTGTATTAGTGCAGTACATCTGGGAATATTCTGAACAGTCATGCTAGAACACTATTTGGGAATTTGGCAAAATTTAAACTAAACTGTTTGGCAAAATGTTTCTGTAGCTGTGTAAAGACTGCCACGTGAGTTTATGTGGCAGTCTTTACAAAGCTACAGAAATATTTTTATTATTTCTCCTTGCGCATCCCAATATTCTTGACCTATCCCATGAATATAACAGTTTTTCTTCCGGATTTGGTGGAATTCTTGGAAGGATTTGTTTCGGAAGTCAACACTTAAGAGGTAAAGAGCTCCGAATATGTTAAGAAGGGTATAAATTTGATGCACCACATGTGTAGAAGTAATATTTGCATGGACCTTTTCTTAGTTGAGCAAAAATGATTAGTCTGGCTTGACAAATTATAAACCAGCCGGTTTAGGAATAGAATCTAGAGCTTCTCACCTCTACATCTTGCTTGCATGTTCCCGTAACTATATGGATCTCTTATCTCTCTCACCCCATTTCTCCTTTCTGATGCTTCCGCTTCCTCTTTTCTGTTTAAATGCACAAAGTGAAATAGATGGGGCAATTTACCATTTTGATTTCCATCTTGCTAGCGTTACTTTTTTTGTACAATGCAATAGCAGAATTGTTTGTTTTATAGTAACCATAACAGTTTTAAATTGGTGTCATAAAGTAATAAACTGAAGATACTAGGGTGACAGATGTGATCTAGGTTAGTTTTACACATACTCATTCATAAGTACATTTCATTTTTCTGTACCTATCAGGTTTATTTATCAGCAAAAACATGCATTTAGGATCTGGGATTTTGAGATATTTAGTTCTGGATGGGGTGGCACTATACCAGACAGACCCAGTTCGCGACTTGTGGGTGGGTTCTCCTGGGCTTGGGACTCTGCTTGAAGACCAGGTAGCAGTCGTGACCAAGACAGCCTTTGGACAACTTTGGTATATGCACCAGTTGCAGAATTTCCTGGATCAGGAGTCCCTGTACTCAATCATTCAGGAAGCTACAACTGACACAGGCAGAAGATAATGGCAAATTTCATATTTTACTCTACAGCCCCACCTGTGCTGGCAAAGGAGGCAAGCTGCAGATCCCGTCAGTCAAGGAATTTTCAGCTGGCGGGGTCAAGGAGAAGAGCCTTCTCTGCCATGATTCCTGCCCTTTAGGTAGGTAGGTAGGTAGGTTAATAGGTAGGTAGGTGGATAGGTAGGTAGGTGGATAGGTAGGTAGGTAGGAGGGAGGGTAGGTAGGAAGGAAGGTGCATGCGTAGGTAGGTAGGTAGGTGGATAGATGGATGGACGGCTGGACAGGCAGGAAGGCACACAGAGACAGACACATATGAAATGGCAGAATACTTCTGCATTGGTGCAAATAACATCACATGGTGCCAAGGTTGATTAAAAAGAGAATTTTTTCAGTTTAGTTTAGTTTTTATTGCAATAAATATTAATAATACACCCATCCAAAGAAATGAGGTTTTATAGCTAGCATCAACAGGAAAAATCTTTCACCTACTTGAAATATTTTGGCATTTTCTCTTCTGCTTTTTTGTTGTTGTATTCCCTGGTGGTAATCCTCATTAATTTGAATTTCTAATAATGGGGTTAACATTCCATAAACCTGCTTGCTTTTTAAGGTATCATGCATGTGAAAACCAACCTTCCGGTGCCCTTTCTTCCTGTGACTGCTTTGTTGAAATATGGTCCAGGTTATTATCATGACCCACTGAAAAGATCCCAAATAATATTAATAAAGCACCTATTACATTTAAATGGTTGAAGCTGGGCACATCAGCTGTTCTCATAGGTTAGTCTACCAGAACAAGATTGCAAAAATCCAGATGCCCAGAAGATGACACCACAGGAAACAGGTGTATCGAGTTCTGTGACCATCTAGTAATTGGCAAGATTTTTGCAACCCTGGTCTGATAATAATAATAAATCTATATATATAAAAGCGAAAAATCACTTACCCATCATCACAAAATCTCCAGAACCATAAAGCCTATAAACTTGAAATTTGGCACATATGTTCCTCTTGGCTTTTAGTGCTCACTAAAAAAAGGATTTTTCGAAATGACCATCGGGGTATAAGTATTTCCTATATTATTATTAACATGCTCTGATGCTGAGGAGTTTCATAGCGAAGCACAGGTATCCAGCTAGTATATCATAGGCAAAAGAAAATTTATTTTTTATCCCTTCTTGGAATTTATTTTACAGATACACAGATAAAATTAGTTATAAGTTAATTATGTCCAAAGGATTAGGGTTAATAAAAGGTTGGTGAATCGCAATTTATCCTGGCTTGTTTAAACTTAGGTTGGAAAAGGTAATTAAAAATTAGAAGCAGAAGTTTTGAATTGCTTCTAAAATAGAGATTAGAAGCAGGGTTAGGGTTGGGTTTGGCAAAAGTTGCCAAAATGTGTACATGTGACATTGTGGCTTAAGATAAAATCTAAATGACCAGCTGTCTTTGGCTTTATTAGGCTCAGATCCAGATGAAGTTGCTGATATCTATTAAAAATTATTAGAGGATTTGTAAAGTATTTTTCTGGCACATAACCCTTTTCATGTTTTCTAGCATCCCAAAGTACTTTAAAACAGTATATTTCTTTAATTAATTGTGTGTATTTTTCGTCCAAACAGAAAATTTATAGACATGGGTTTTATTGATGAAAAACGAATAGCCATATGGGGCTGGGTATGTATACACTATTTTAAAAATTAACCAAAAAAAAAAAATCTTGAATAATCATGTTCTGTTTAGCCTGTCACTCGCAGTTTGTTTTTCTTATCTTCTTCCTTGGCTTGGATTCCAATAAAGCAGCTTGGCAAAAAATATAATATGGCATACTTTCTCAAAAGGAAAATGTCCAAAATTGAATTCATTGGTTGATATTTAAGATCAGGTAACATTGTTGTCCTAACTTCTTATATTAGCATAATTTTTTATATTGACATAACTATATATAAAATGCTAGGACTAAATGATATAATGGATGTTTTTCCTCAGCCTACCCAACCCAAGGAGTTCATGACAGGTGAAATAAATTATATACGAGGAGTGCAATACTTATTAGTAGAGAACAAATAAAACAATTCCCCTCTTTCTTCATGCCTGATAGAGCCCTTTACTGGAAAAAGCTTCTCTCTCTTTTTTTCCTATATAAGCTCTCTTAAAATATTTCAGGTAAACAACATGATGCTATCATTGAAACTAGCCATCCTCAACCTTTATACAGTAGCAGCTGGAAGCACTTCAAACCCATAACATATAAAGGGTATGCTTAGAAAGTGGATTCCTTGGTGGGTGAAGGTCTCCAAAGTATTCATTTACCAAAATTCACATTATTGGGGCTCTGCGTCCCTTCATTCACTCATGCTCCCATCTCCCCAATTTACTTCATTTTCCTTATGAATATGGGCACATCAGGGGTGGGATTCAAATTTTTTAACAACTGGTTCTGTGGCTTAGTTGGTAGGCATGGCTTGGTGGTCATGTTATTGGCTGGGTGTGACCAACTCAATATCACTCACGTTGAGGCACACATCTCCTTGCCTGGCCTCTCATGACTGTGGGGATGTTGCAACAGTCAGTGTGTTGCAGCCAAGTGTGAAAAATGGCCATAAGTCACTTTTTTCAGTGCCATTGTAACTTTGAATGGTCACTCCACACAAGCAAAGGATCAGCAAAGGAGGGGAAAAAAGCTCCAGAGAAGTTCCAGAGATAGGAAGTCTAGTCCTGCCAAGAATGTAATAAGGGTTAATGGAGAGGCAGTTTCTGTAAGCAACACCAGAATGTTTCCTTCCTTACAGGATTAGGCCAGTAATTTCTTTTAACAACCAGTTCTCCAAACTGCTTAGAATGTTAATAATTGGTTCTAGCGAATAGGTGCGAACTGGTAGAATCCCACCCCTGGGACACTTCTAAATAGAGCACCAGTAGTGTAGTCTGCTCTCTTATTGTTAAGGCTGAGGGGAGAGACTATCCTTGGCAAGAAGAATAATTTTGGATGTTGGCCCTTTGTTTTTCAGCATTCCAGTTTCCTACTTGTTAAATTAATCCTTAAAAAGATCAGTGCTAGGCACGATAAGCAGCACTGGCTTAGCTGAAGAAATGCTTCCTCTGAGGTTAGCCTGCAACAAATAAAATGCTCGCACCGTCAGGACAGAGGCACCCACAGAGCCATGATTGGTAGGGGAGGGAATTGTACTTTGGCAGAGAAACAAGCCCTGAGAGCACCTTGAAGGCAACTAGGGAATTCACAGAGGAAAACCATCATCCATTTCTGCCTGCTGGTTCTGGTATCCTGCTGACAGGATAACTCGGCAGTTCAGATAAGCTGCTACTACAAATATTTGTCTACAGCTGCAGAATCGTGCGATTTTGTGGGTAACTGAGATCAGAAGGGGTTATTCACCAAATTAATGTTTAATGTTCTTCTGGTAGCATAGTTGCGGTTGAACTCTTTTGTTAGTCCACTGAGAACCTATGTTGCTAGTGTTAGGACTGTCCCTATGGTACAAATAGCCACATATATCGTGACCAAAGGAATGTATAGCTATGGTTTATTTCATCACAGTCTATTGTTCAATGAATCAACTCCCCAGTCTATTGTTCAATGAATCAACTCCCCAGATTTTCACAACCGTTACCCTGTCATAAATCCTGCTTTAACTGTGATGGTTAGGTTCACACAACATGTTAAAGTCAAACTAAAGACATTATGATTTGGCAAAAAGCCTGTAGAGATTCTCAGTCATCCAGGTCATGGTTGTCCCAAAGGCTTTTGAACTGAATTGAATTCTTTATTGTCATTGTATGTATATACACAGTATACATACAAAGAAATTCACCTAACACCCAGAGACCAGACTCAACATGCATATACACATGACAATCCCCAAACACCTCCCCACCTGCCAAAATTCCCTGCCTCCTAAAAACACACAAGCATCCACACAACAGACTAAGTAACACTGTCCAACAGCTCACTGATGGTGGTCCTTAAGTTCATTGTTAATTACATTTATAGCTCTGGGATAAAAACTATTCAGAAAACGTGTGATCCAAGTTTTAATTGTTCTGTATCTTCTGCCAGAAGGCAACAGTTCATAAAGATTGTAAGCAGGATGGGAAGAGTCTCTGAGAATGTTGTGCAGCTTCCTCAAACAGCAAGATGTGAAGATGTCATCCAGGGCTGGTAGCTGGAGCCCGATGATATTCTGGGCAGTTTTAATGATTCTCTGTAGAGCTTTTTTGTCTGCTACAGAGCTGTTCCCATACCATACAAGAATGCAGTATGTCTAGCTTTATTTTAGTTGTACAATTTGGGATGGACACCGTTTGAATGGTGTGGGAGTAAGAATGGATTTCCAGAGGAAAGAATTGCAGACTGCAGGAACTAGAAGCACTAGGTGACTCTGACGATGTAGATAAACTTCAAGTGCTTCAAAGACCCTCTAAAAGGATGCAAATGACCAGCTGTCTGCAAGGAATATAAATCCTTCCACTCCCCATTATCCTGTCAGAGCTGAAGAAGCTTCTTGGATGAGAAGTGAAACATCTTCAAAAAAAAAACCAGTCTAGTTGGCTCCTGAAAAAAGCATCTTTGGGACATAATGACTTGGCATCTTCTGTGAGCAGATCCCAGGATCAAAGCCCATACACTGTGTGCATGTTTATTGTATTTATTATTAAATTTATTGGCTACCCATTCTAACCCAGGTTAACTCTGCTCACCCACTTTTGAATAACCCAATTTTTCTGGTTTGCTTCTTTTTCCTCTGTATGTGTTCCTACCTTGAGACAGATCAGTAAAAGGCGAGTTCTCTAGCCCATCACTGTCAATAACACCGCCATGTTATTTTTAATCTATCAAATCCCACAATCACTTCTCTTTCCCTACCACACTACTGTAATAACAAATGAAGTAATTAATAATATGCTGCCCTTTAATGGCATGCTACCTCTGTTGCTGAGACAGTCACCTCACTCTAAATCATGGGAAAACCATTCCTGATTTTTTTTTCTCCTTCAGATTGTATAGCTTCTCAGGAGAATTTTTATTTGTTGCTTACTTTGTAAGGATTGCAGTCTCTTGATAATGCCATTATATTACATGATATGTTCTTCATCTCCATGCAATGTAGTTCAGATTCTTGAATGACATTATACCTTAGAACAGGGGTGTCAAACTCACGGCCTGCGGGCCAGATGCATCCATCCTGGCCACGCCCACCCCTGGTTTAGCGAAGGGGGGAAAGTTGTGATATGTCATGTGACGGCGCGAGTTTGACCCCACCCCCGCCTTAGAATTTCAACTTTCCTAATACTAGTATATTCCTTAGTCTCCTTCATATATGTAAATGATGTTGGCCAATCTGCAAAGGGGCATGAAGAATTACCGAGAAGAGCTATTTTCTCTTTTTATGAAAAGGCGTGAAAAAATGAGAAATTTTGTCATCTCTAATGTAAATGGTTATTACTCTTCAGCTCTGCAGTTGGGACACAGCAGCATTTCTTTTACCTTCTGTAACTGAACCTGCAATAAACATCAGCTAGGTTCATATATCATGTTATGCCACCTTATTAAACATGGTTTGTTGAATATAATCCATAATTGGATGGGTTCCCACATAAAACTGAGTGATAAACCATGGCTCACAAATCATGATGGCCGAGTGTATATAACTTGCAAAGCCAACCCCAAATCATAATATGGCTTAATATGATATAAGAACCTAATCATAAGTTCCTTCGTTCTATCATTGCAGAAGGGAAAATGCAGGTGCAGGTTCTCACTAAATTATGGAACACACCTGGCTGATTAGGGATCAACTACAATCTCTCCCAAGATTGTTATGAAGCTAAAATAAGATGAGATCCTCAGGTGCAACATTTTGGATTCCTAGCGGAATTAAAGAGAAGTATTTTTTAGAAGAGAAATATTTGGAAGTCCCAGTTGTTCCAGCGGCTCATAAAAAAATTATTCAGGAGAAACTGTTGAGTAGTTTGTATTCCTGGATGCCAAAACAAATATTCTCCTTGGCTTCAATATTTTATTACTTGGATTCTTAGAGAGCAAATACTTGCCTTTTCGAATATTAACTTCTCTCTTGCTTCTTTCTAGTCCTATGGTGGATATATTACGTCTCTGGCACTTGGGTCTGGTTCTGGCATGTTTAAGTGTGGAATAGCTGTGGCTCCTGTTTCCAGCTGGGAATATTATGGTATGGAAAAACAACTAACAACATTGGGTTTTGACAGCTGGATACAGAAAATGGATTATTTTTTTAAAAAAAAATAGGTCACTGCTAGGCCTTTGCTCATATGAATAAAGGCTTGAGGCACACTTCATCTAAAAACACCTTCTTCAAAATACACTTTCTTTTAAAAACAAACACACCTTCTCTGGGGCAAAGCTTGCTTTGAAATAGTTTGCAGAGTTGCTGAGTATGTATCTTCAAAGCAGATGTTCTTAAAACAAACATGGCAAAATACAAGCCTTTTCAAAGACATCGTTGTCCATGAAACAGCTCCTGTTTTCAATTATTATGTGCCCTTTATAAGATCAATTGTAGCTTCAGAGGTTAAACTTTGGCTGGGCCTGCTGTTCATCTCAATCGGTTCTGCACGCAATCTTGTGGCTACAAAGCTGGCAGCCTGGCATCGTGCCCAGCTACTTCTTGAACATTCCTCTACCTTCATTACCCTATTTATGCCATCTCAGGCAGGCTTTTTTTTCCACTCCTTGCAAAGTTTTGCTGATGAAGAAACAATAGGAAATGATCATCTGCCCACAAATCAAAATGCACAGAATGCGTATCACAGAGACATATAGTTCCACATCAAGTTAAAGTACAAACAGCATTGTTTTGACAATTCCCTGCTTCTTTGGCAAAAAAAAATATATGTTCGTAATGAATTAAATAAGAACAACTATCTGCATAAAATGGTTTTGCACTTAATATACAAACTAAGAGAGTGAAGGCACTCTCATTGCTCTGGCTAATAGTAGGCTTGCCTCCTGTATGGTTATGGCTGTGTTAATGTGTTTTGTAGCATGAGGCCAGCTTTAAAATTAATTGTCTGTTTTATGGAAAATGATGAGAAAACTGCCCAAACTTCCCTCTGAATGCCTAGCATGAATGAATGTAAATGTAATGCTTTACAATACATCTGCTTTTGTGTGTGTGTTCATGTGTTTCTGTGTATCGTGACAGCTGCATTTATTGTACATTGCAGCATCCATCTACACTGAACGATTTATGGGTCTTCCAACCAAATCTGACAATCTTGAGCATTACAAAGTAAGAACTGTGTAAACATTCCTATATTTTAATTATACTCTTGCTGTTTAATTTCAAATTTCCTTTTCCTGCGTTTTGCTCCTTGGCTGAGTGTGTGGGCTGCCCTCTTTGTCTCTGCCGGTTCTTCCAACTGACACTGTCTTAAATTGATATTTGAGGGTAATTGGGAGGCCTTGTCTATTTGGATTGGGGGGAGGGTTGGCATGGTTTTATAAAGGAAACTAAAGGTCTCCTTTTAAACTGAAAAAGCCATGCCCTAATAACATAGCCTTTACCTCATCCCCAAACTATTACCAAGATAGTTTAAAATGCCTTGAGCGGTTCCAGTATTTCAATAAGTCACAACAATAAGCCTTGGTTGTGAGCTGACACACTTCACTGATTGGTGTTATAGTCAACTTATGGTCATCAGGACATACAAGAGCCACTGTGTTGGTGCTGAATTACTCCCTGTGGTCCCTAGGCAGGTGTGGGATTCTACCAGTTCGCACCTATTCACTAGAACCGGTTGTTAACATTCTAAGCAGTTCAGAGAACCGGTTGTTAGAAGAAATTACTGGCCTAATTCTGTAAGGAAGGCAGGAAGGAAACATTCTGGTGTTGCTTACAGAAACTGCCTCTCCGTTAACCCTTATTACATTCTTGGCAGGACTAGACTTCCTGTCTCTGGAACTTCTCTGGAGTTTTTTTCCCCTCCTTTGCTAGTACTTTGCTTTTGTGGATGACCATTCAATATTACAATGGCACTGAAAAAAGTGACTTATGACTGTTTTTCACACTTACGACTGTGGCAGCATCCCCACAGCCATGAGAGGCCAGGCGAGGAGATGCGTGCCTCAATGTGAGTGATGTTGAATTGGCCACGCCCAGCCAGTAACATGACCACTAAGCCATGTCCACCCAGTCACATGACCACCAAACAACGCCCACCACCTAAGCCACGCCCACAGAACCACTTGTTAAAAATTTGAATCCCACCCCTATCCCTAGGCATTGTCTTCGGGAAGGAAGAAAATCCAGGGAAATAAAACTTGGTTCTTTTGCTGTACCCACCAGGGATTGGCTTAGCGACTTAAGCTGGCCTTAACCTGTGTGCAGAAGGAGGAAAGGGAAAGAGAGAGAGAGAGAGAGAGATGCCTCTGCTGCTTCAAAATCCAACTCTCACTGGGTTTCTCCATAGTTTTTCAGTCTGCTTTTTAAAATAAAAGTTTAATGCTGTTCCATAATAGTGTTAAAACGTGTATCCGAAAGAAGCCTATCAAATGCTAGTTGGAGTCCCTTTAGATCAGGGGTGTCAAACTCAAGGCCCAGGGGCCGGATCCGGCCTGCAGGGTCGCCCTGGAAACAGTGAAGGACTGGTCCACTGTGCCTCTGCCAGTGAAAACAGAGCTCGGGAAGGCCTCATGCTGCCCTTGCAAGCTCCATTTTCGCTGGCAGAGGGTTGCAGGAAGCCATTGCAGCCAGAAACGGAGCTCGGGAGCCATTTTCACTCACAGAACACTCAGGCCCCCACAGGTGCCCCTGACAAGAGTGATGTTGAGCTGGCCATGCCCACCCTGGCCACACCTACCCCAGCCCCCCCGAGGTCAAACACAACCCTGATGTGGTCCTCAATGAAAATGAGTTTGACACTTCTGCTTTAGATGCACTCACACTAATGACTCACGCAAAAACAGAGTGACATAAGATATCCTTGTCAGTCTATCTATTAAAACTTGCCACTTTCCCCGCTCAGCCTGTGTTGATAGATGTTTTCCCATTGACCGCTAATGTTTGAAGATTGGGAGGGAAACAAAACTGAAGGTATCCTCCAACTTTTTTTTTTTAATATGTCCTGTACACAGTGAATAAGGGTTATTGTCATTGGCTGGCAAGATAGGTATTGCCAGTGAGGGCATCCAGTTCTGTGCCAGTAAGGTTTGTGGATGGCATAAGGCAAGGGTCTTCAAACTTGCCAAGTTTAAGACTTGTGGTCTTCAACTCCCAGAATTCCTGAGCTAACATGACTGGAGGAGGAATTCTGGGAGTTGAATTCCACAAGTCTTAAAGCTGTCCATGGCATAAGGGATTGGCAGTTAGTATACTGGAAAAATGAGATATACAACTTTACATAGCATTGTCCACATGTTCTTTTCCCTCCAATTTTAAGCAAAACAGCAGGAATCTTATCCATAGTACATTGCACATTTTGGGCTACTTATGCGGACTGATTATGATGTAGAAATAAGGCAAACCAAGCCTTATTTCAAGAAAATGAGAAATTAAGTTGAAATGAGATGTTCATAATTTTATTTTGCTTCTCTTTTCTAAGCTATATCTTTTCTTGGCTACTTAAGAAGGAAGTCATTTCTTTGAACTAACCCTAAGATAACCATGATTCAAACAAATTTTCAAAACGGATTTGGCTGGTGGCTTAATTTCTTTAACTATAACTCCTGTGAGTCTTGCACTGAAATATTTCTATGAGTTGATGATGATGATGTTAACCATTCAGTCATGTCTGACTCTTGGCAATTATATGGACTAGGTCTCTCCACATCTTCTGATCTTCTTTAATGAAAAGAAGGACCAGAGGTGATATGATAGCCGTGTTCCAGTATCTCAGGGGCTGCCACAAAGAAGAGGGGCTCAACCTATTCTCCAAAGCACCTGAGGGCAGAACAAGAAGCAATGGGTGGAAACTAATCAAACAGAGAAGCTACCTAGAAATAAGGAGGAATTTCCTAGCAGTTAGAACAATTAATCAGTGGAACAGCTTGCCTCTGGAAGTTGTAAATGTTCCAACACTGGAAGTTTTTAAGAAGATATTGGACAGCCATTTCTCTGAAATGGTATAGGGTTTCCTGCCTAGGCAGGAGGTTGGACTAGAAGGCTTCCAACGTCCCTTCCACCTCTGTTATTCTATTCTATTCTATCTTCCAGTACAATGAGAAACAGATAGTCCTCAACTTATGACCACAATTGACCCAAGATTTCTGTTGCTAAGTGAGACATTTGTTAAGTGAGTTTTACCCCATTTTACAACCTTTCTTGCCACAGTTGTTAAGTGAGTCACTGCAGTTGTTAAGTTAGTAATATGGTTGATAAAGGAATCTGGCTTCCCCATTGACTTTGTCAGAAGCTCGCAAAAAATGGACATTGCAACCATCATAAATATGAGTCAGTGGTCAAGCACCTAAATTTTGACCATGGCGATGCCGCAGCAGTCATAAGTGTGAAAAATGGTCCTAAGTCACTTTTGTCAGTGCTGTTATAACTTTGACCGGTCACTAAATGAACTATTGTAACTTGAGATCTGTCTGTACTTGCAGGTAATTCCTTAAACAAAACCCACAAAACCTGAGATTGAAGAATAATTAAGCAGAACTTTTCACTGACTGTAATGAAGGCACCTATCATTTTTACGTAATTGTTCATTATTTTCCCTTTCAGAATTCAACCGTTATGGCAAGGGCTCAGAATTTCCATAATGTGGATTACCTTCTCATCCATGGAACGGCAGATGGTGAGGCTCTGTGAAAAAACTGGTACCAATCCTGAGAGAGAACCACTTTGTAAAAGAAACATTAAGCATTGCTCTGTTCCTGTGAGCAGGGTCAATATATTTAGACATATTTTCATTTTCTGTCTGGCACATTGAGCACTGCTGACTCATTGTTGATCGTCCCTGCTATATCGCTTGTTAACTCATGACACGAGTCTAATGTTCTACTCCTGCGTGCTTTCTGGTATTTGTCAGACTGGTGGGATTTTTGTTTTTTAATCAGCCACGTTCTCTTTCTTAATTTCTTTTCTTCCTTGCTTGATATTTCAGATAATGTTCATTTTCAGAACTCGGCACAGATCTCCAAAGCCTTAGTCAATGCACAAGTGGATTTTCAAGCAATGGTAGATATGATCAAATTATTCAAGTGTCGATTGGTCGTGCTAATAATTTGGAATAGTTGTTCCGTGTTAGATTAGAAGTGGGAATAGGAGTGGGGATAGGTTTTAATTCACCCTCAGTCACAGATGCTTACCTGCTCACTTTGGGAGAGTTATTCTCACCCAGTTCAGCCAACTTTATAGAGTTGCTCTTATGAGGGGAAAATGGGAGGGTTGATTGATAGATTTTGATTACATGCCATCAAGTCAGGGTTGACTCTTAGTGGCCACATAGATTTTCTCCATGGCAATCTGTTCCTAACTTGTGTTTCAGGTCTTCCAATAGTAAAATATAGGAGGGACTGCTATATATGCTGCTTGGAACTCTTGAATGAAACGCAGGCTATAAATCTAATGAAGAAACGGCTACCGCAACTCAATCAATCAGAATAGAGGTGGAAAGGAACTTAGAGGTCTTCTCATCTTGATGAAGCAGGAGGCCCTACACCATTCCAGACAGGTTTCTGTCCAGTCTCTTCTTAAAAACGTCCAGGGATAAAACACCGACAACATCTGATGGCAACCTGTTCCACTGGTTAATTATCCTCACTGTTAGGAAGTTCTCCTTAAGTCCAAGTTGCTTCTCTCCCTGATTAGTTTCTATCCATTGTTTCAGACACACAATAAGATGTAACACAGCCAGATAGTGCATTAGAGGATATGGAAAAGAATGGGAGGACTTCTGGAATTAAAACCAAGCCTCCAAATACTACAACTGATTAAGTAAAATATAATTCATCTTAGATATCTCTTTAATTAAAATTCTGTTTAGCAGGTATGACACTGCAGATCCAAAATGCACCCAATAAAACTACTTTTCAAATGGCCTAAATCAATTACTAAATGTCACAGGATTTTTGCTTTCTCACCCGAAGTATTGCAAGATTTTAGGTGGGAACATTGAAATGCCACAGCTTTTGCTGATCTTTTGGGAGTTTTCCTATAAACAAGGTAGTTTTAGGCTGAATTTTTGGGTCTAGCCAATGCTTTTCAGTGTATCGTAGGCACCATGGTGCCTATAGAAACAGCACTGTTGGCCCCTTGCTTATGTGCCTCAAATCTTCCTCCAATGGACAAAGGACAAGACTGATGGCTTAAACATCTTCATCTCCAATTCAAATCCAATTTTCCTTTTAAACTGGAATCATAGATACAAATGCCTGCTAACTTCTTCTTTCCCAATAAGAGAGGAGGGTGGAAGCTAATCAAGGAGAGAAGCAACCTGGGACTAAGGAGAAAATTGTTGGCAGTTAGAGCAATCAACCAATGGAATATCTTGCCTTCAGAAGTTGTGGGAGCTCCAACACTGGAAATTCTTAAGAAGAGATTGGACGACCATTTGTCCAAAATGGTATAGGGTTTCCTGCCTAGAGGTCAAAATTGATGTAAACTTGGGGTGGGGGTAGGAAAGTACATCTGATAGGAAACCAGCATGTTTATGTTACTTGTCAAAACCCTAAATAGAAGAAAAAATTGGGAGATATAAAGGGGAGTGGGAGGCTGATTTTGCAATTCTGAAGATCTCATTTCAAGACAAAGCCTAATGCTTGATCCCAGCTTTTTTCATTACAATCAGTGCAGATTGGCTCCTTCGGCTTGGATGTTTGCCGTCATAAACCTGCTGTTGCCCCTTCAGGACCTAAATGGCTTTTGTTATGAACGAGAGAATCACACAAGTTTTGATCTTTTGCTCTTGGGTCAGGAAACCCTGCCCTCCCCATGCATAACATACTATAATAAGTTTGCTGTGCAGACTTAGCCAGCAGTTTGGCAATTTGATTTTCACCAGGCTCAAGGTTGGTTCAGCCTTCCATCCTTCCGAGGGGGGTAAAATGAGGACCCAGATTGTTGGGGGCAATAGGCTGACTCTGTAAAACTACTTAGAGAGGCCCGTAAAGCACTGTGAAGCGGTATATAAGTCTAAATTCTATAGCACTGTTGCTTAGTGGGTGAGATGCAAAGACCCAAATCCCCTTTTCTTTCTCCCACCCCATCTTATAAAATTGTTACTGTTTGTTTGAAGTCTGCTTAAGAACCACGGGATTAAGAGAATGTTTCCCTTCCTTTTCAGTGGTACACAGACCAAAACCATGGAATCCCAGGCCTTTCTTTGAAGCATCTCTACATTCACATGACACATTTCCTGAAGCAGTGTTTTTCTTTGCCTTAAGGATTCCTCCCTTCTGTCTTGATTCCAAGACAAAGCAACGTGAATTGCACAAACTATGCACATTCCAAAACCTGGGGAAAAATGGAATTAAAGAGGTGTCGATGATTCTTACTGACCCTTGTGTACCGCTTGGGAATTTTTGTTAGCTAGGAAATAAATGAATACAAATAAAAGTGTGAAATTAAAGGCTGCATATTTTGTGTATTCTCTCCCTATATTGTCAGTCTCACATGTCAAATTCAGGCACACGTTTTGAATCAAGAATAGAAAGAATTTGGGCGGAGGGGAAAGCACTTTTGGAAACAGCCCTGTATCTGGTTGATTATTCAATCTGGCAAATGGAGTCACTGGAAAAATGCTTCAGAAGGATCAGAGACAATTTTGCTGCAAAGGAAAGCCGACCACATTGCTGCTTAACCCTTGGCTGCAGCTCTTCCATATCGCCAGTGGAGAATTGCATCTCAACTGAGCAAAATGATTCCTTTCGGTTAAAAGTGAAATGTGTGTTTTGATGTTGGCCAAGGCAAGTTTGGCTTTAGCATTTGGCGATCCACCTTAAGATTTGGATCTCAGGGAGAGTACTTGTAGGCATTATTATTATTATTATTATTATTATTATTATTATTATTATTATTATTATTATTAATAATTTGCAACAATGTGAAATCACACCCACCGATTCTTTAGCTGGGGTTGGCCTTCATATGCACTGAGTTCTTCCCAAGAACTTAGAATGTCATCATGTATTGGCACAGTATGCATCTGTGGGTGTCAAGCTCACGGGGTTTGGGCCAGATGCGTCATACACTGGCCACCCCACCCCCTGTTTAGTGAAGGGGAAAAAAGTTGCAATACGTCATGTGATGATGACGATGTGATGTGAGTTTGACCCTGGTATACATTATGCAAGTATATGGCCTTTTGTAATTGACAGATCGAAATTTTGTCAGTGCATAGATTTTCTAAGTGCCATCTAGGATTTTTTGGGGTGTGGCACCAGTGTGCTGGTAACCAGTTGGACCCACCATGGTTGGTTTATGCCATAATCTTCCAACTTCAATTTTCAGATCATGGTTTTTTGTGATCGTTTCCAGTTCTCTATCTGATACTATTTCCTAGTAATGCCTTATCAATTATCCACACTATTCTTTTCAACCACAATTAAATCTGGTGTGTTATGAGCCAAATCTTTATCAGTGTGTATTTGTACATTTTAACATGCTCGTTTTAAACTGCTTTCTCAACTCTGTGTTCCCACCAATTTGAATCATTTTGGGGACTGGGTATGTTAATCTTTTATTTTTCTTTACTTATATACATTTTATTACTTTTATAAATGACTCAAGGCAGCAAACAGTTTATGCAATTTTCTGGTATCTTTTTAATGTTATTAAAAGTTTTAGAAACAAAAATAAAAGACAATGCAAAAAAAGAGGAGGGGGAAGAGTGCAAGAAAGCAAAAAAGTAAAAATAACCCTCTCAAGAAAGTAAACCATTTCATAATCTCTTCACCTCCTCTTAATTAACAAATATAAAAGTCTTCCTCCTATAATTCATCTTTTAACAATAGGCAAATTAAATAATAACATCTTCTCCTTATACAATTATCAACAAAAAGTCCAAGCAGAGCACAAAAATATTAACACTAATTAGTGTATATAAAACTCAACATTCCACATCTCAAGTCTTAGCTGTAAGCAAAACTTCATTTAAAAGACATAAAACAATCCCTGATATCCTAGAGCAGTGATGGCTAACCTTTTCGACACCAAGTGCCCGAAGCACGTGTGCACACGTGCATTCCCAAAATGCAACATTCATGTGCCCCACACATGTGCCTCACCCCTGCGCATGTGACCCTTCTGCACCCCCATGCATACGCATGTGACCTCTGCGTATGCGCCCCTCTCCCCACGCATGCACATGCAACCCCCACATGTGCACCCAACCTCCTGCGCATGTGCGGCAGAGACCCAGGAGGCGCACACATGCATGCACGGCAGATGGCTCACGTGCCCAGAGAGAAGGCTCTGTGTGCCCCCTCTGTCACACGCACCATAGGTTCACCATCATGGTCCTAGAGCAATGGTGGCTATTGCGTGTGCACTTACATGCTCATGCTCACGTGCCAGCACCCAGAAGGCAATGCGTGCCCCCCATGCCCCCCATGCATGCACGTGCAATTCCCAGCCCCCCCACCCCTCCTTACCTACACTGGACCTCACAGATGATTTTTGGCGGGTTTGAGGCCTTTTTTGGCCTCCCAAAGGCTTGAGGAAGGCTTCTGCAGGCTTTGCAGGCCGAAAACTAGACCTGTTTCATCACTTCCGGTATTTTCAGAAAAACAGGAAGTGATGAAACGGTGCTAATATTCAGCCTGCAAAGGCTTCAGAAGCCTTCAGAAGCCTTCCTCAAGCCTTTGGAAGGCCGAAAAAGGCCTCAAACCCACCGAAAATCAGCTGGGAGGCACACACATCCACAGTGAGGTAAGTTTGCCTGCCGCTCACATGCTGACCCAAATGGCTCTGTGTGCCACCTGTGACATGCATGCCATAGGTTCACCATCACGGTCCTAGAGTAACCCCCTTAAAATTTAACATGGCAAAAAGAGACAGTTTTTCTTTTAAGAAAGACAACCTCCAATACATAATATTTCCCCATTCCAAATCCCAACAAATCCAAAAAACATCACCCATATCCAAGAGCAACTATAAAGAGAAACACCTTGGGTGATTTTTCATCTTCTCCAAGTGCAGAGAGGGTCATTGGAGCTAAAGCCATGGTCATATTACTAGGGGGAACTATGTGGTTGCAAAACTTTTTGGTAAGAATGTCAACTCATTAGATGGAATGGTTTATCAGAAAGATTTTGATGCTACAGATCCTTTTATACAAACTGCCTGGAGACCCTTCTCTCTTTCTGAGTTTGAACTACACAGGAAAGACATATTCTTCCGACCAAGTTTGCTTAAAGTTGTTGGGTACATGCAGGGGTGGGATGCTCCCGGTTCAGCCCGGTTCTATAGAACCGGTAGCTCTGAAGAACAGCAGACACCAAACCTGTTTGCTGCAACAACCTTTTGGTCGTCTGTTTGGCCCACCCGCCCACCTGGGCTCTTGGCTGTCCTTTATTTCCTGCTTTTTCAACCACCCTCACCGAACTGGCAGTAATACTGGTTGAATCCCACCCCTGAGTATACGGAGTAAATTTAATTCAAACCAACTTGCTTACAAGGCTGATAGGATTCTTTTGATCCACTGAGTAGATGAGTGGTAAATGAGGTTGTGGGCTGCTCTTCTGACACAAGCTAATTTTATTAGACTTCATTTTCTCTTTGTTTTTTACCGAGATGTTTTAATTGGTTCATTAGGGGTGGCTTTATTGTATTCTATTATAAACTGTCATACTGTTTACAAGTCTCCAGAATGGGTGGTGTATATATATTTTTTAAAATATAAATGAATAAATGTTTGTAGGGAAAGCTCCAAGGAATTGTATGAAGGAGACAATATTCAGTGGATGAAATGAGAAAGCCTTGTAATATACAATGGAATAGATTAAGCCTCCGGCAAAAGCTGTTTTTGTTGCAAGATGGTAAACGAGGCAGAAACTGGGTAAGGCCATAGACTTGCAATAGGGATTCATAAGAATTGCCAACTTCCAAATTCCTTTAAGCAACAGGAGCTGAGAAGTTGGGTGGAGAATTCCAGTTCCTATCTATTCTGGCAAGCATAGTTATTGATTCAGAATGATGAGAGCAAAATTCATCAATATCAGGATGTTTACAAGCCTGATTCTTGCTTTATATCATATACTTGTATCTCCTAGAATAAGAAGCATGGTGGACTGTTTAAAATGTTAGATTAGGAACAGGGAGGTCCCGATTCTAGTCTTCCTTTAGGCACAGAAACCAGCTGGGCCCAGTTTGGTGCTAGCTGAAACAATGCTTTTGTGTAAATAAGAAAAAAAGTACTTCTTCCTCTTGTATTCTTTTAAGTTAGTTCTCTATTTCTCAGCAATAGCAATTATAATAAACCAGCACCAGCAATCAAAACCCAAATGAGCATAGATTAACACCAAGATTAATATTAGACCAACAATCAAGAAATAAAGAAGATCCGAACAATAGCCCAACCAAAGAACCACCAAAACCACTCCCACCAACACTGACAGGGCAAGTTATTTTATTTTATTACAAAATAAAAGCAAACCCCACTCCCTACTAGCATTGATGATGTTACCTAGTATGGTGATGAAATGTCTGCAACAAAACAACCATACTTGGAGAGACCCCTCAATTATAATAAAGTCATTCTGTTTGCATGATACAAATCAAATGAATAAACATAAAATAATAGAACATTTGCATATTGCATAACCAATAATTACGTATACAAAGTCACTAGGATATAATATTTGACCTTGGGCCAGTCACTGCCTCTCAATCCTAATCAGCATAAAAGAAGCTGGCTGAAAAAGAAAAGCCACTGTTGTATCATGAGCATTGTTATGAGAATTAGGCAGGCACAGTGTAAAACTAAGCAGACAACAAAGCAGGACAAGCCCTATGAAGAGAAGATTTCTATTCAAACAAAGAAAATCCTGGATTTTGTATACTGTAATATAATTGGGCATCTCTCTTTTGCAAACCAAAGGCAACAGCAAGCAAAAAAAACCCCTCTTGCTCAAATTTCAGTAGATTTAATTTTTAAGGTAGAGTGTCATCCTCTCTGCATTTTGATGAGCAACTAAGGGGTTAATATACAGTATATGCATTTTTCTGCAAAACTTCCTGCTCATAGTTGCACTAGTGACTTAAGGGAAGATCACACTTCTAGCACTGTTGTTTGCAATGGTTCCACATTGGAACCGCCCTAGCAGATTTCTAGCTCTTATGAAAGCGATTGGTGGAGAACCAATGTCAGCCTTCAAGAATCCTGCTTGTCTTTCTGGCTGACGTAGAAATTGGGGGAGGGAAGATTAATTCATCATTCCACCACGAGTCTGATCTTGGGCTTTGTGAGGGAGGAAGAGTGCTGGAGGCTTGAGATGGTGAATTGTAAAATTTGGGAAAACTTTCTTGATTATGCTTACCTGCTTACTGCACAGATGTAGCTTCTTATCTAATCAGGCCAAGGTCAACCATCCTGGTGAGCCAGATATTTGAAACACCACCTGAAGATGCTTCACATGACATTATACACACCTCAGATTGGATGGCCAGGTGGGTGGGAACGTTACCATAACTTTGTATATGTGATTTTCATGTCCAATGCCTCAGATCTTGAATTCTCTTGATGCTTCCACTTTGACTTCCAGTAAAAGTCCTTTTCTCTATAACAGTGGAGTGTAAGGTTTTCTTTCTTGGATTTTGAATGGAGCCTTACTTGACAACCAGGTTCCTTGTCCTAGACAGCTACGTTGAAAGCAAAGAGATTATTACTTCCCATCAATCACTAGTGTGCTTCATATTTTGAACTGAATGTGTGAAAGTGATGCCTGAAGCAAGCTATAGTACTCCTCTTCTCAGTGGAACTAAAGCCATAAAGACAACTTTGTAGCACCCAAACAGAACCATGAAATAAATGATTAAATGCCAAGGTTCACACACAGACACCGTTGTTCCAACATCGACTGCAAAAACTCATCCTCAGCCAGACAAGTGGTGGCTGACTTCATATATTTTCATCAACAGAAACACAAATTGCATCTGTATTACAATTGAATCTCTGTTTTTCCTCCCCAGAGCCAAACAAGTTGTAATTACAGGGTGCAGATGTTTAGTGTATTTTGCAGAATTGGTTTAATAACTTGTTAAGCTGAATGATTCCTATTGTGTGGTAATGGCATCATAAATTACTTTCAATGAGAAATGTCACAGACTACATTTCGAAGTACTTCACAATTAAAAAAAAAAACCTCTCCTTTTTTTTGCATGAACTGAAGGAGGATAAGCTCACTTCAGAACTGAATCTATATTCAGAAGTTTTAAAATATTTGGAGGGCCTGTTTCGCAAGGGATGGGAACTAATGTTGCAGTAATGTATTAATCAGTATTCAACTAGAGGGGATAATATGTGTATGTCTTTTTTATGTACCTTTTTAATGCTTTGTTTTGTGTTTTGTGTTTTTTTTTCCTTTTGTCCCTTTGGAATTTTTTTGTTTGTTTTGAGTTTCGTATTTTGTGTTTTAATTTTATTTTGAACAAAATAAAAACATATAATGATAATTTAAAAAAAGAACTGAATATATATATTTCACACTGTGGTGAGCAACTGGTGTTTATACAATATCTAAGTAAGCTTTTTACCTGCATCTTTTTTTTTATTGTGGCTTGTGCATGTGCCTGAGCTATAAACCCAAATGATAAAGCACATTAGTACCTTGCTAATGTTGCCTATGTCTTTTATTATTGTAGCTCTAGATTTTTTACCTTATATACAATATTGTGTTGCACTCAGTGGGAATGGTGTGAGATATATTTGTATGGACGTTTCCAGAGCTGTGTCTTGCCAATGAAAGCTTCCCCACCACCCCAATAATACCTACCAGGTTCTCTGTTCATGGAAATGCTAAGTGACAGATAAGACTGCACGCCATACGCCCTCTGCTGTCTAACGCCAGAATCCTATCATTGTTGACAAATGCAAAAAAAGGAAAGAAGGTCTGAAAAGATGCTGAAAAAAAACCCACCACTTGTTTGTAGTTTTAAAAGTTATCCAGTGATAACGCTGTGGCAATTAAGTAATAATAATATGAAAATTAGGCAATAAATAACTATCTTAAACTTGATCTTATTTCTGGCTGGCTGTTCATAGAACTTTTCCTCATTGTACCTAACTGTGGGTCAATATCATTCTCCTGTGTTGTCCTTGAGATGTTGGCTTAACTCAGGGGTGTCAAACTACTTGGATTCAGCTCTGCTGTCTGGAATCTGCACTGTATATCAGACATAAATACAATTGAGCGAGTCCAGAAGTATTTTACTAGAAGAGTACTACATTCCTCTGTTCACAACAGAATACCCTATACCACCAGACTTGAGATTCTAGGCTTAGTCAACCTTGAACTACACTGGCTAAGATTGGACTTAAGCATAGTCCATAAAATCATATGTTACAATGTCTTACCAGTTAATGAATACTTCAGCTTTAACCACAACAAGAGCACACCACAGATATAAACTTAATATAAACCACTCTAAACTTGATTGCAGGAAGTACGATTTCAGCAACAGAGCGGTCAATGTCTGGAACTCACTACCTGATTCTGTTGTCAGATGCTCAAACTCCCACTTCTTTACCCTCAAACTAACCTCTATTGACCTCACCCCATTCCTAAGAGGTCTGTAAGGGACGTGCATAAGCACACAATTGTGTCTACCGTCCCTGTCCTATTGTCCCCAATTATTCGTTCCTATTTCTTATATTTATGTTTATTCTTATTTACATTGTATTGTAAGCTTTTGACAAAATAAATAAATAAATAACATAAAACTCAAGGCCCAGGAACTAGAGCCAGCCCATGGGGTGCTTAGATCTGGCCTCGGTGCCTCTGCCAGTGAAAACAGAGCTCAGGAGGACCCTCTGTTTTTGCTGGCAGAGGGTTCCAGGAAGCCATTGCAACTGAAAATGGAGCTCGGGAGCCTGTTTTCACTGGCAGAGTGCTCGGGCCTCCAGAGGCACCCAGATATGAGTGATGATGAGTTAGCCACGCCCACCCTGGCCATGCCCACTCCGGCCCCCGAGGTCAAAAACAATGCTGATGCGGCCCTCAGTGAAACTGAGTTTGACACGCCTGGCTTAACACATCCTCACCATAAGTGAGACTGATAGCATTCTGTATTCTCCCCCCCCACCCCCCCACCCCCATTCCCATTTTCTCCAGATCAGTATTGACAGGTGGATAGAGACCTGCAAATTACATGCCATTATAGCGTTCTGCCATCTCAATTCAGCAGTGGGGGAAGACGCATAGAATTTTATTTAATGGAAACGAACTTCTCTGTACTATGGGATGCTACAGGTAGAACTTGAAGCTCCAGAAGAGTCTGGCCACTTTATTAAGTAGACTCAGACAGATTCCTTAAACAGTAGATTGGCTTTCCTCCCATTGTCCCTCAATTGATGCTCTATGAAAACGCTTGTTTTTGATGGCTGTCTTCTTTAATCACTCGCTCCCAACATTGGAACAGTATAGATGAGAGTGTATGGATTATGAATTATGGGTATGGATTATATTCACATGATAGGTATTGATACTATCGTGGCTGCAAATGAAACAAGTAGATACAAGGAATCCTCGATTTACAGCCATTCATTTACCATTCAAAGTAACAACGGCACTGGGGAAAAAAATGAGATAGGACTGTTTTTTCACACTTACAACCATTGCAGTATCCCATAGGTACGTGATCACAATTTGCATGCTTGACAACTGGCATGTATTTATGACAGATACAATATCCTGTGGTCATGTGATCACCTTTTCTGATCATCGGACAAGCAAAGACGGGGGGGAGGCCAGATTCACTTAATAATGGTGTTACTAACTTAACAGCTACAGTGATTTACTTAACAACTGTGACGAAAAGGTCGCAACGTGGGATAAAGCTGTCTAGCTTAGCAATGGAAATTTCAGTCTCAACTATGCTTGTAGGTCAAGGACTAGCTGTACTGAATAGCAGTAGCACTTACACTTATATACTGCTTCACAGTGCTTCACAGCCCCCTCTAAGCAGTTTACAGAGTCAGCCTATTGCCCCCAACAATCTGGGTCCATTTTACCCACCTCTGAAGAATGGAAGGCTGAGTCAACCTTGAGCCTGGTGAGATTTGAACTGCCAAATTGCAGGCAGCCGGCAGTCGGCAGAAGTAGCCTGCAGTACTGCACTCTGACCACTGTGCCACCACGGCTCAATGTTCAACAGAATTGTACATGTTGTCCAATCTGCCTTGCAAATTAGCCTGTATACTGAGAGCTAACCACAAGAGGCCGTCCCTTTTTTATAGTTGAAATAAAATTTAATTGTTAGTTCATCAGCATCTATGCTGATAACTTTTATTGAGGTAGTCCTCAACTTAGAACCACAAGTGAGCCCAGAATTTCTGTTGCTAAGTGAGAAGATGGTTAAGTGAGTTTTGCTCCAGTTTACGACTTCTCTTGCCACATTTGTTAAATGAATCCCTGCAGTTGTTCAATTAATACCTTCTTTGTTAGGTGAGCCTGGCTTCCCCATTGACTTTCAAAACGTCACAAAAGATGATCAGATGACCCATAGACACTGCAACCTTCAGAAATATGAATCAGTTCTCAAGCGCCCAAATGTAAATCACATAAGCATGAGGATACTGCAATGGTCATAGGCATGAAAAATTGTCACAACTTTTTTCAGTGCCTTTGTAACCTTGAACAGTCACTAAATGAACTGTTGTAAGACAAGGACTACCTGTCGTCTTATTAGTCACCTTTGAGCATGTGCTAAGCCAGGTCTGCTGCATGTGGGAAACTTCCTGCTGATTCTGTGACACAAAATCCTGAATTTATGCCCCAAAGTCTTGCATGTTCCATTATTGCATGTGTCCTCACTGATTCTGAGATACATGAACACAATTCATTTTATGCCAGGGATACTACCACTTGCTTCCTGTGTATGTTGCCAAATTCTAAGCCCAGTTCAAAATGACATCTTTAACATGCGAACACTTCCACAAATCTGCAAACTTCATTTTTAACGATTTCAATGAGCCAAGTTTAATGCATGAAGAATTGCTGTCCATTCCATTCTTGTGACAGTCAGTCAGACAGACAGTCAGTCAGACAGACAGACGGTCTTGTTTGGGTGACAGTTCAATCTTTCTGGGAGGTCTAGAATCCTAAGAAGATATGATAGCCAATCTCATAAAGTTGGTTACTGTCATAGGCATAACCAATCCCCAAATCCTCATTTACTGGAATGCAAACGGATGAAGTTTCTTCTCTGTAGATTTTCCAGGTGTCCTTTACCACTCCATCATATCCTCTTTTGGCGGTGGTGGAACCTCTGGTGGGAACACCTCCAAATAAAACACTGGACTGCAACTTTCTATCCTTTTTATTTTCTGAAAAAATGTCTCTGAGATATATGCAGAGATCAAAAACAGTATTTGAAATTTAAAAAAAACTATGATTGAAAGTTGAACTTCTTTTTGCAGCATGCTTTCTTACCATTTAATTTTGTTGCCATGTAAAATAAATAAAATCAAAGTCAAATAAAATCATTAGAATGTGATACCTGGTAGTTTCCAGAGGAGATATGTGTGAATCCATATTGAGGATGCTTGGTTTGGACAGCAAAGTTAAAAAAAAAAGGATTTTTCATATTTTCCTCCCTACTTATGGAAATTTTTCCCAAAATAGGTATGGAGAAATTTTTAAATGTGGGAAAGGTAAGCTAAAACATTCTGACAAATAATCTCGCTGGTGTTGTTTGGCCCATAAAATAGATCAAAGTTGTCATTTCATGGATCATTGATCACAGTCTGAGGCTTCAGGAGCAAATGATGCTATATAGTTTTACGGAATTATTAAAAGGACTATTTTTGGAAAAAGCATTGACATTACAGACAGCTAATAGACTTAGTCACATTTTCAAAAGTTGTAAATTCAAGTATCACAGTTAATAGCTTCCTTTAGGCTGCTAAACTGCAATCATTGACTTCCTGTTCTCCGTGCTGATATTTGTCTTGTCCCTGGAATTAGATAAGCAGCTTCCCAATATATTGCCTATTTGATAGTAAGGAAAGAGGTGAACCTTGAAGATGGGTTATTGCAGAGAGGCCCAAAGGACAGGAAATATAAATGGCCTATGGGCTGCATTCCAACCTTAAGATTCAAATATGCTGCTGGTTTTGCCTTTTGGACTTATGTGCCATCGGGTTTCGATGGTAACAGAAGCACAGGTGTAAAAGAGAAGATAATGTGGAGTTAGGAAAAAGAATGCAACAATCTTCTAAATAACCATCTACCATGTAAAGATGATACAAGATAGCGTAACTTTGGGGATTGCCAGATTCAGGGGAGTAGACAGTTGTTACATGGTAGATGCCTATGAATGTACCCGAGAGAGGAAGAAAGAGAGGATATGAAACAGAGAAATTATCATAAATGATGGAGAACTAAAAATATGGTTGTAGTGGTTATTCTCACTTTCCTGAATATTAAATACAAAATAACTGTTTTGAACTAAGTATGAACAGATTCATTTTGTTAAGGGCTACTCAGAGGTGGGCTGCTGCCGGTTTGGACTGGTTCACCTATACCGGTAGTTCCGACCACCAGCTGGGCCCGTCCACTAACCCCGGTGCTATCCCATCCTGTAAATCTCACTCTCTGGCTTGCTCAACCCACTCATGCAGTCCAGCTGATTTCCATACCTTGCCCGCTCTACTCACTGTGGCTGCCCAAAAAGATGTGCTGGGAGCCACAGGCATAAAATCACTGTGTGTTTGAAGGAGTGTACAAGTGTGGAAGGTGCATATGCTCACATTTTCAGTTCTGCACTAGGTGAACTGGTTATTAAATTATGTGAAGCCCACCTCTTCTGACTTCAGATATGAAGAAATTCACTCAGAATTCAGTTGAAAGTGTATTCTTTGAAACCCAAGTAATATTTACTGCTAAAAACCAGATCCACAATGTAGCCCAGATGGGTGGAAAGGGACAATTGTCACTGAATGGCAACCCCTGGCTCCTTAACCTGGTCCTGCTTCCAGGACTTTCCTTAAATTTTCAGGACCGCTGTACCCCAATCTAGGCAAGGATCATTATATCAAAGTTTCGCTAAGGGCATCACAAGCACTATTATGCCTCTTGTTAAAAGCTGGACAGGGACAGGATTGTACCTCTAGAATTAGTATGGTAAAATAAACAGTACACTTATATAGATTTTATTTGGAAAGCAACGGTAATATTTCGTTTCTTGGCTAGTTGATTCTCAGATTGGATCACTCTGGTGGTATCACTAGGACAGGTAATTTTTTTGACAGTGAGCTCTCATGGCCTTTCTTCTAAGAGTAGATCATATGTCAACACTGATGTCAAAGTAAACAGAACAAATGTATGAAATCAGTTGTAAAAAATTGTCGAATGGCAAACAACACGATTTGTTCATTTGATTTTTTTTTTCAAATTGAGTAAACTGTCAGCAATGATGCAGTCTCGTAAGTGTTTACTGGAGCTGAACACTATATATGAGGCTGTGAAAGAAGACTAGAAGGCAATTGTTTTAGGATTCTCCAGGGTTCCAGAAGTTGCCAAAGGAAGAGAAACCAATCTTGCCTTTCCTGCTTCTTCATAGCCCTTCCAAGCATCCAAAGGTAAGAGGTAGATGTAGAGCTAGGGTATCAGTTTGGTGAACAAAGAATCATTTTTAGAGGCTTAGCAGGCATCAACAGGTTGCCTTTGAATATTGGTACATCTACATTTGTGCTTTCAGAGACAAAACCGGGGAGCTGTTTCTTAATCATAAGCAATGATTGAGCAATGGATTGCAAAATTGTTTAAAATTCCATGTTATTTGAAAAGAACAGAAAAGTTGGCGAGGTTGTGGACATATTGGGAAATCTGGTGTATCAAACAGAATATAAAGACATATAAATTAACTGTTACTGTGATAAAAAAAAGTCATTGTAAACCCAATGTTTTACTTGTCAAAATGTATTCATTTTCTTTGAATCCTCTATAAAATTATCCTAATTTTTTTAAAAAAATTACTGCTTAATTTTTTTAAAAAATACTGTTTTTATAAACCACCCCACACACAAAAAAAACCCCACAGTATTTTGGCCAAAGCTAAGTATTATTCAATGATATTAGCTTTCAGGAAGAGTTATATATGCAAGGCAAGACCAATGTTTTTAATTTAGTTCCAAACTACAGGCCGATTTATGTTAAGCATGCAAACTGTAATTTAGTTTAGAAATGAACAAGGATGTTTCCTGCCACCATTATTATTATTATAAGGATTACAGAAGGAGATCCTACTAAATACTGATCAACACCAATGATGCTTAGATTACATGTGGTTACATAGGTGTTGAAAAGTACTTTGCTGCTTTTTATTTTTGCATTGTTTGTTCTGCAGCTCCCAGTAAAGAAAGCAACTACTTTGCTTCAGGTTCACCCACAAAGTGCTTTAAATCAAGGTGATTTACAGCATATGCTGTAAGAAAGTACTTATCCTTGGAGAATTATTGTTGTTTTGATTTGGCAGAGTTTCCTCGTCAGAATAATAATTTCGCCTGAAAATCGTTTGACCCGAGTTTATTTTCAGAAAAAAAATCATATGACTCTTGTACTTAAAAAAAAAAAAGTATTGGTTAGGTGTGTAGTAGCTCTACTGGAAACCATGATTATTAATGGATTTTGGATTATATGAAACATCACTTTTGCTGTGCGTTGGCTGGAAAAAGATATTTAAATGTAAATTCTATTGAAATCACTAGGAATAGCAAAGAATGTATTTAGGTTGAAAGTGTTAATGTTCTTAGAATCAAAGACTCTTGGTGAGATACTAAGAGAGGCTTGGTTGATTTTGCTGTTGTAGACTAACACAGTCAACTTTCCATAAATTGTTGAAACAAGATACACTTATATGTGACATATATGCATGTATATATTAGATAGATGGATAGATTCAATAGGTAGGTAGGTAGGTACGTTGATAGATAGATAGATAGATAGATAGATAGATAGATAGATAGATAGATAGAGATAGATAGATAGATAGATAGATAGATAGATAGATAGATAGATAGATAGACAGATAGGCAGGCAGGCAGGCAGGCAGGCAGACAGGTAGTCCTCGACTTACAACAGTTCATTTAGTGACCGTTCAAAGTTGGAATAGCACTGAAAAATATGACTTATGACCATTTTCCACAGTTCAACCTTTGCAGCATCCCCATGATCATGTGATCAGAATCCAGATGCTTGGCAACTGGTTCATATTTATGAGCGTTGCTGTGTCCCAAGGTCATGTGATTCCTTTTTGCGACCTTCTGACAAAGTCAAAGTCAACGGGGAAGCCAGATTCTCTTAACAACTATGTTACTAACGTATCCTGCAGTGATTCACTTAACAAGAAAGAAAGCAGGAAAAGCTGTAAAATGAGGCTAAACCCACTTAGCAAATGTCTTACTTAACAACAGGAATGTTGGGCTCAATTGTGGTCAGTGACTACCTGTATATGCATACATATGTACATACATACACATGTACAAATACACATATCAGGAGTAGGCAAATTGTTGCTATCCAGATGCAATCACAACAGTCTTTTCAGCCTTAGGAGCTGCAACTGGAATGTTCAAATTTCTGGGTGACATTGGATTGTATGTTGCTGCTGCAGTATGAAGTGCAATCTATCTTTTCAAGACAAGTACAATAACTTCAGAGATCTTGGATCTTATCTGGAAACAGATACGTTTCAGATCTGAGCTGTGAATCACAATACAGAGGAATCCAAATATATAATTATTGCAACCCTGAAAATAGCATGGAGCCATTTCTTAAAAAATAAAAGGTAGAAAAGATTCTTCTAGTATTTTTAATTTGCAATTTAGCTGTAATATAGAGATGCCTGTCTTGTTAAAAATCTAAGAAGTAAAACAGAATTATGTAACTCATTTCCTATTAAAAAATAGGACGTTTCAACATTTCTTTTTCTCTGTGAAAAATTAAGCAAAGCTGTGCTCCCAATTAAAAAAAACAATCTGAAGGATAGACTAATAGTAATTATGAATCTAATTATAGTATATTATGAATATAATTACAATCTGAAATTCTAAATGTTGATCTTACCAACAACAAGTACCAAAAAAAAAGGTAAATCAGATTTGAAGGCTAAGTGCTAAACTGGTCTGCTCACTACACAATGCCTTGAATAAAAATTGTTGGAAATTCATAAACTCTAATCGCAGCAAGCTTTTTGAAGAACCAGAAAACATAAATGTAATCAATATAAATATTGGGTCATTTTTTAAAAATTGTCCAGCAATTTTAAATATGTATAGAAATGTAGGGACAGCTTTAGAGTCAATGCAACTTGGGATGATTCATCTGAAATTTTCTATCTCTGTTGATGAGTAGTTGTTGTGGTGCTCAGGCAGCTTTGTCTAACTGGAATGCCTGCTAAAGATGTGAATTTCAATTCCCAGAATCCCCCAATCAGCATAACCATTGGTGAGAATTCTTGGAGCTAAAGTCTACAGCTGGACTGGAGAGCATCTGAGTTGGGGAAGGCAATTTTGAGATAGTCATAAAATCAGTCAAGGCATTGTGATTTAACTCATTAGTTAGGCTATTCTTAGATTTAACAAGATTTCTGAGTTAGAGCAACAGAAATAGCTGTGGATAAGAGCAAGGTTCCAATTCTGAAAACCAGTAGATGTTTTTCTGGGAGTAGGGGTTATATTGTATCTCCAGTCTCCTGAACAGGATCTGCTCATTTTCTTAAAATGGTTGGGTTTTCTAACATTTCTGAAACAATAGATTAACTCCCATTCTGGTGTCATCTTGTATTTAACAGTACAACTAAAATATTTCAGGTAGCTGTTGGTACTGTATACATCTGATTTTTTTTCCTCTTTATTTTTTTAAGCAAAGATTATATGATGAAATTACTTAGGCTGGTCAAGCCATTCTGTTTTTTGACTATCTTGTCTGAGGATGACTGAAGATGTTATATTCCTTGTGTTTTAAATATTAAGGAAACAATCTGGAATATTTTTATTTATTGTATTTAGAGACTATCCATCTCCCTCATAGAATGACTCTGGTTGGTATATATCCTTCCAGTTCCACTTATACCCTTTTCTTTCTGCCACAGATTTCGAGACAAAACAAAACATGATAATTGCATTCCATTTCAACCTTTCAAAAATCTAGAGGTGTGATTACTTTAAAAGATACTGAATTTCATGATGGCAGGGATAGTGCATGAGTCAGGGGACAACTCTGTACTTCCAGCTATTAGCAGTCTCCAGAAAATTCCAAAATCCTGCATGAAATGTTGATAAAATCATAGAGTAGATCTTGATAACTGAGTTTCAATATATTTCCCCACATGACCTGCTCTGGATCAGTATGTCTGATTTCTGAATACAATTATGAAGATTATGTTGTGGGGAGCTGCTGTGATATATAGGAAGGGTTCTAGATATTTTGGGGAACAGAGGGAGGGAGGGAGGGAGGGAGGGAGGGAGGGAGAGAGAGAGAGAAAGAAAGAAAGAAAGAAAGAAAGAAAGAAAGAAAGAAAGAAAGAAAGAAAGAAAGAAAGAAAGAAAGAAAGAAAGAAAGAAAGAAAGAAAGAGCCATTTTATACAGAAACACTGGGAGGCAGCATTGCACCACTAAAGGACACCAACAAATAAAACCAGAGCCCCATTATAATTGAAGGTGAGAAGAGAATGTGAACTTTGATAGTAGTATGTGCAATGCATAATTTAGAAGTTAGTATATAAAATAGCCAAGCAAAAAGTCACAACTAAAGTCCATTGAAATAAAAAGTATAAATCAACTATGAGTGATATACTCCAGTGGTATTTCTTTTGATTTGATTTTGATGCAATCACTTCTTGTTAAGTTCTGCTCCTTGTTGGCAATGATCTGTAAAAAGCTCGATAAGCTATTTGACTTTCAACAGGATATGAAAGATTTGCTTAGAATTTTACTGCTTGATGGCAGAAATGGAAATCAACTAAAATTATATCCTCTCTCTCTCTCTCTCTCTCTCTCTCTCTCTCTCCCCTCCCTCCCCCCTCCCTCCACCCCGCCTCTCTCTCCATTAATAGGTAAGAAGTTTTATTTCACACCAAGGCAGGCTAGTCTTGAATTCTTAAATGCAAGGAAAGTTGCCTAGTTGATTTTGGTAGTTTTGCAATAGTAGCACACTGCATCCATTGTGACTGGATTTTTTTTCCCTTGATATTATAATATTTAAAACCCACTGTCAAGTTAGTTACTTTAATCCATCTGAGTTTCCCCCCTCTTTTTTTCTTAATTGTTAGCTATGTTGTCAGATAAAGAGTCCTTGGGAATTCAAAACCAACATGTTGCGTTAAGGTAGCATTTTAAAATGTTGGATAGGAGCACTTTACCTTGGGCTGTAACTGCCAAGACTGTAGAACCTAGCATGGAGATAAATCATGTGGTTGTGATTGTTGTCACCAAGGCTTAGCCAGTGAAAAGTATCAAGGTCCCCAGTGTCTGAAGTTAAAAGGATTTGTAGCAAGGGGTACAGTGGTGGGATTCAAATTGTTTTACTACCAGTTCGTGGGCGTGGTTTGATGGGCATGGCAGGGGAAGGAATTCTAAAATCCCCATTCCCCTCCCCACCCCACTAACCTGCTTTCCAGCTCCATTTTCCTGTGCAGGGTAACAAAAGAACACCCAGCAGATCAGCTGGGACTTGAGAGAATAGATGAGGGAGGGGCCAGTCAGAGGTGGTATGTGCCTGTTCTCTGAACTACTCAATATTTCTACTACCGGTTCTCCAGAACTGGTCAGAACCTGTTGAATACCACCTCTGAAGAGGTTGGAAGGAAAGTTGTTCAGGGAGTTGGTTATTTGAGTATACAATATTGAGCTAGAAGAGATCTACCACAAGATTGCTTTCTATATAATGTGATTGGCTTCACTGCACTAATATGTTGCTTGAATTGACCTTAAATGGCTTGAAGTCAGAGTGCAGATGAATCACCTTACAAAAAACCCCTCCCTTTTATCCTTTAATTCAGGGTATATCTAGGGCAACTGAATGGAGCTGAGCATTTACTGACTGGATGCCCTTCCTGACACCACACAGAGTTCACAGCAAATATTTTTTCTTTGTGTCCTAGAAGAGAAATGTCTGCCAGTACTTAGGATTGAACTCTCAACCTTCCAAGTGGGAGGCAAGCATCTCCCTCTCTAGGCCACCAGACCGCTCTCAACTTTACATACAAATGGAGTTGAAATATGTTGGGTTGACTATGTTTCCTCCTTCCTTCCTTGTCCACAGGTAGCAGAAATGAAAGGACTTTGGTGCTTCGTTGCTGGATTGCTTTTACTGATTGCTCAGAGCAGCTGGCAAAGCCCCATTCAAGAGACAGAAGAGAAAGCCAGGTAAATGTCTTTTTTTTAATGCAATAGAAATCCACATGTGGACAGTGGATTGTTCTTGTATTAGAGGGCAGACAGAAATGGAAATTCTTTTAAAACACTAATGCTTTTTTCCCCTACATCTAAGAACTGGATAAGTCAACAACATGTCAAGTTATTAATGCTTTCCATAGTTCTTATTGTTGTCTAAACAGCATCTATTTTTCCTGTTACTCTGTAGTAATTAGGCGACTAATGACCCTTTCTAATAGCAGTTATTTTTAGAATGCATCTATATCTTTGAAGGAGGTCGATACACCGTGCAGCACCTTTCAAATGTGCAATCTTCAGTGCAATTAATTTGTTACAAACCACACTTATAGATCATTCAAAGCTTCCCAGGCTGAACCATTAGATGACCCTAGACAGCTGAATGAAGTGAAACGTCACTCACAAGGTACATTCACCAGCGATTACAGCAAGTACTTGGACACCAGACGAGCTCAAGATTTTGTACAGTGGCTAATGAACACTAAAAGAAGCGGGTAAGCAAAACGAATGCCCAACCTTACAATCAACCCTTACCATCTACCTCACTGGGAAATAATTTCATACACAAAATACTTGATCACATATAAACTCAAAGAAAGGCATGATGAAATATATGGACAGATACTCTAGCTTATTAAGTTTATGCATAAGATTCACCGAACTTAAGCAAGACTTAAGAGCTTTGCTGTCCATCCATCCATCCATCCATCCATCCATCCATCCATCCATCCATCCATCTGTTCATCCAAAGTCTTCCATCAAGCCCTCCATCCATTCATCTTATCCATTCATTCTAATTTTGCAACCTATCCTTCTGGGGTCAGGTCAGATAGAGACATGTTTCATATATTGGGAGTTATCTGAGGAACTGTTTCTTCATATGACAACTTTCACATTCCTTAGCCTAAGATTTGAATATTGGGTACATTTCAAATGTGAAAAACAGATATTAATTAATGGAGGATTATGAGCATTCTCTAAAACGAATGGGGATTATGCAACAGTGACTACTGTCCATATGTGCAACTTCCATATAAACGAAGAGGAAATAAATAAGAAAGTATTCTGATGGACATATCACTAGCCCTAGTAAAGGTATTCCCATTTTTGTGGGGCATAGTGGGTCTCCTTGACGACATAAAATGAAATTTAGATAGACAAGACCTCATAGTGTACGAGATCCATAAAGGGCAGAATTCAAGACTATACAAGTACAGGTAGTCCTCTACTTATGACCACAACTGACCCCAAAATTTCCATTGCTAAGCAAAACACTTGTTAAGTGAATTTTACCCCATTTTGCGACCTTTCTTGCCGTATTTGTTAAGTGAATCCTTACAATTGTTAAGTTAGCTGTTAGATGAATTTAGCTTCCCCATTGTCTTTACTTGTTAGGCCACAAAACGTATCACACAACCCTGGGAGACTATAACCGTCATAAATACATGGCAGTTGCCAAAATGTCCAGATTTTGATTACGTGACCACGGGGATGCTCCAATGGTCATAAATGTGGAAAAGGTCATAAATCACTTTTTAACGGTCAATAAATGAATGGTTATAAGTTGAGAACTATCTGTATAGGTTTCAAAAGACTCATGGGTGCAACTCATGTGATGTTAGCCCAGCTTTCCCAACTTCGGTCTCCTGTATGTGTTCAACTTTATTTTCTAGTAACAGATAATCAGAGTTGGAAGGGAAGTCATCTAGTCTAACCATCCCGCCCAAGCAGGAGACGCTACCCCATTTCTGACAGTCCAATCTCTTCTTGAAAGTCTCAAGCGATGGCGCTCCCACAACTCCCGAGGGCAGGCTGTTCCATTGGTTGATTGTTCTCACTGTCAGAAAGTTTCTCCTTATTTCCAGGTTAAATCTCTCCTTGTTCAGTTTCTAGAAGCTTAGGAAAGACTTTACCTGTTTGAAGGATGGTTATACTGTAGATTCTGATATAAGTGTCACTGGTTCTTAATCCAGACACTTCACTGCTGGCATGTACCAGAAGAACTTACTCTTTAGCTTTACATACCTTAAGACCAAGTACAGCAGCTCAAACTGTTCAGCTTCTCTTTTAGATTTAGTGTCCATTGTTAACTTAGGGTTTAAAGTTGATGTCAAGTTAATTCCATTTCAAGTAATTTACAGATTTGTTTAAAGCCATGAACTCCCACTCAGTTTAGTTTTGCTAGAGTCTGAAGCCAAATGTAATTGTAATCTTACAAAATATCATTTTGTAATCAGTACATTTGAAATTTTATCTGCAAAATATATACAGATGTTTATATAAAATCACACAGATTTATACATTCCACAGATTTTTTTTTTATCTTCAAGTAACAATATACTGTACCAGAAGACATCACATTCAGAGTTACATATGCAACATACACCAATATTTTACATTCAACTACAAATTAAAAGCATTAACAACCTCCTGGTTCAAAGGCTTAACTATTCTGATAAGTTCTTCTCCCATAAAGCCAAGTAGATTTTAAAGAATCCTTTAATTCAGACACTGTCAGACTTCGTACCAGACTTGAGGCTAAATCTTTCCAAGCTCTCAGGGGCGTTAGCTTCTTGGCAGAGATCTTATCTCTAGCAGCATGACTAGATTAGTTTCTTTACTGTAGGCAAAAATGAAGCTATAAGTCCAGAGTAAGTGGGTGTACTTGCTTTGTGTATATATACATATATGCTTCCGTATACGTAATTGCACCTATCTATAGGCCAGTCCTCCAGGGTTAAAATCCTAGACTTTTCCTGTCATTTTTCCAAGTCAGTGGATATTGTTCTCTTTCCTGCTATCAAGAGATACTGGGCTATATTGATCTAACAATTCTTATAAGCTTGGGGACATCTAGTTCACCTTTCTACCTAGAGTTTAGAAACAGAATGTTTATAAAATTAGAAGATACAGTATTGCCACTATGAATAGCATTCTTTGATACCATTAGCCAAATCAGCTGTGATTTTAATCAATCTCTGGTAAAAGAAAAAAAATCCACAGAAGAATTTCTTTGATCTGTCCTAAGTTTTATAGTATTACATTCCATCGGATGTTTCTGCAGTTGAAATATTGAAGGTTGGTGGAGTCCATTTTCTTATACCATGTACCTACATTCAGTTGCCATGACTTAAAAACAAACAATTTTTGCCATTTTTTCTGTATCAGGGAATTGGACATCATCTTCTTGATAATTTAATCAGTCTTTCCTCCAATTTCCTCAGTGCTACTGTGACATTTTGGAATTATAACAACAAAAACTACTGCACAATAGATTTCTATGAAAGCAGTATAACATTGGCAGTTTTATTTTTCAGCCATTTCCTAATGATCTCTAACACAAAATTCACATTTTTCACAGCTTTTTCACAGCTTGCTAAGACATAATTTAGCCTGTACAGTCTCTTCTATAATGGCTTTTCTTAGAGCATGAAAATTTGCCAAGTGTGCTGCGTGGGTGTATTCTGTTTAGGGAAGAACTGGTGAGTGTGAAGATAAAATTAAAACACCTTTTCCCAGCTTTGCAATATCCTTTTTGAGGAGAAGTGGCTAGAACTGTACGCAACATTCCAAGTATGGTGGCATCATTGTAAATGTATATGGGCACTATGATACTTAAAGTTAAGATTTTGAGATGGTCCTTAATACAGAATTTATCATTTTACAATTTTCACATGCTGGTTAACTTCAACATCCTTTTCCTGGTTAGTATCATTCCCTAATTTTTGACTGAGGATTTTTACTTCATGACACAATGGGCCTGTGTACTATAATCATATTTGATACTTTAATGCCTATTGCTCCAATCTGGCAAAAAAAATTTCAGAGTTTTGTATGTTGATTCTCTCTTATTTTACACGTGCACATATATACACTTCCCAATAGTTTAAAACCACTGTCCTAAAATGTGCTTTAAAATCTATCTAACAGAAGTATAGCAAAAAAAAAAAAAAAAAAGAAGTCTTAATAAAATTATTTCTGAAAAAGTATCATTTTAAACAATTGATTGAAAAAGTTTTACAGATGTTCTAACTCAAATGTAGGCTCAGTCTGGTAACCTGCTAGAGCAGGGGTGTCAAACTCATGTCATCAAGGTGTCATCACGTGACATATCGGGACTTTTTTCCCCTTTGCTAAACCGGGCGGGAGGGTGGCCGGCATGTGACACATCCAGCCCGTGAGCTGCGAGTTTGACAGTCCTGTGCTAGATGTTTACTAGAAAACAATTGAACTAACTGTTAACCACTCTCAAGCAGAGCAAGGTATGTATAAAAGATCTACTGGAATATAATGACACTGTACAGCATTGTAATACAATCAGCAAAACTGAATGTTGTCATATTGTAGCATTGATTTCCAGTCTTTAAAATAGAGCCAGTTTATATATCTATATCAATATATGGTGTTTCTCCATATAAAGAAAGGTCTATTAAACCAGAACACTAAGCTTGTTCATCCATCCCAACATAATGAATACACACAAACAATGGCTGCTTAGTGTCTGCGGAGATTTCCAGTCACCCAGGTCAGCGTTGTCTCAAAGGTACTTTTTCAAAAGGCACCTGGACTGTTTTTATCATGAGGAAGAAGAAGAAGATGTTTGCTTCTTGTCCAAGAAGCTTCTTGGACAAGTAGCAAAATATCTCCCCCCTCCTCCTTTTGAAAAAGCACTTTTGAGACAATGGCTGCTTAGAATTTTGAACAGGTTCATTTTTAACCAGCTGATAAATGACTCCTTTAACTGGAGATATCCTACACTGAATTAAGGACCGTATGTAAAGTATTTACCACTGAACTCTGCTGAATCTTATTTCTGCTCTTATACATGCAGAAAGATCTTAAAAACTAACCCTATGCACAATGACTTTAGACGAAGCTAATTTTCCTTCTACAAAGTTCTCACCCAAGAGCATCCTAGCTTTGTTTCCCGTTAATCTGCTCTGCTTGTAGACAGCATACAAGGTTCTTGTGCAACATGGCTGCCCAGTACGAACTAAAATATGTTATATAGATCTGTGATGATTGATCTTAACTGAGGAATTTAGAATCAAAGTTCCCTAACATACAGCCTGAGGAGCCCTTGTGGTGGTATATATTGCTAGAACCAAGAATAATGTGCAACTCCTGAAATTAAGTTTATGGATTTTAATTTTATTGCTCATCTCTTCCAATGCTTGTTTCATTCACCATTTCTAATGCTGACAGTCAAAGTAATTTGGTACTTTACTGTCTCACTCATCAGTATTTGGGTCATTGTGACCAAATGCTTCATCCTCCATTGTTTTTCCATGATCGTGTATATTATTTTGCTTCTGTTATGTCTCCTCACAGTTTCAATAACGTAATTGTTTCATCTCAATGCCTTAATTAGATGGTGGTTTAAAAATGTTCTTTGAGTTTCCCTAAGTCAAATTTCTTATCATTGTCTATTGACCACACGAACTTGTCTGTGCAATTTTAGTGGCAACAGGAAGGAAGTGATTAGGCATTATCGATTAATTAAATCAGACCGAATTATTAAAAGGTTGTCATTTTGGCTAAATTGATTATTGGGATCTCCTTGCCATCATCTTGGCCCATGTTTCTGCAACCTAGTACCCTCCAGATATGAGGAACCATGGTTTCTAACAGCATGTCCAAAGATAAATGTGGACAGATTCCCAGTAAATTATTCTGAGTTCCCAGCATGTTCTTGGTGAAAAATTGAAAGGATTCCTCTTGAATAGATCATAGTCTCAAGCATGTAGACCAGATGCGTCAAACCTGTTGCCTTTCAGATGTTTTGGACTTCAATTCCTATTTGCCCCAGCCAGAACTGGGAATTTTAGTCTGAAACATCAAGAAGACAGTGAGTTGCCTTCCCTTAATTTTGATTGCTAACTTGATCCCTGGACACTTATTTCTTCTGCAAGCAAGTAAAAAAAAAAAAAAACCACATGAAACTGGGGGAGCCAAATGCCTAAGAATGGAATTGATGGGAAAAAATATAGCTGTGATTTGATGGTAAGGATTTCCTAATCCAAGAGGAGAGATAAGATTATATTGTCCCTTTTGAGTACATCATGAAATAGGCAATTAATAGTTTTTTCCTCAATATGTTTATTTACAGAAATCCACAACAAGATGAATGGATGTTTTAGAGCAAATATTTGGTTTTAAGGATTAATTATAGAAGAAACTATTGTTTGGGGAGAAGCTTTGTTCAAACTGATTCACAGAACCTGTTTGGCTATTTATTTATTTTTGGTACTTTCCAGCACTCCATTTTCATTTAATATGGATCATTCCATCATTCTTATTTCCTGCAAGAAATCTTTATAATATAGAGGAAATTATTGCAAACAAACCTTCAATCTATGTCCAGGACAACCAGTTCCCAAAAGGTTATTCAAGACTTGATCATTCCCACCAGGCTGGAAAAATGGTTGACTGTGAACTTGAGCAATTATATGACTTACTTCATAATAAATCGAAGTATTCACATTATTGCAGGAGGAGCTTTTGACTGAATTGTGAAATAATGAGTAATTCAATAATAAGTTTCATATGAGCAATTGAACAGATATGCAAATGGAAACAAGTGTTTCTTCAGACAGAAAGTGGTTTCATTTTTTTTATTCCAAATTTAGGCTATACGCTTTTTGTCAATTTTGGAATTTTTCTTTGATATTTTGTGTATTGTAGAGAGTAAACTCTAGAGAAGTAATACTCTAGAGAAGGGGGAATTAAAGTTCTTATATATTGTGGGGTTTTGTAGCTGTTCTAATCTAGAAAAAAAACTTTATAAGGCTGAATAATCACAGGATAGATTGATTTGAGCAATTAAGTTTACTCCAAGCATAAATATTGTAGCTAATAAAACACAAAATATTTACAATCTGTCTGGAATTAAATACAGAAGTGATAGGCTTCATATATGGGGTTCTTGTCCAAAAATTATTCTTGTCATTCAAGTATCACAGAAATGTTTAATTAAGGATAGCGTGTATCTTTTTCTACTTGTGTAAATGCCATTTTTAATAACTGTGATGGGTCTCTGCCACAGACATCAAGGACTTGAAGACAGAGAGAAAGAAAATTTCCTGGACCAGCTCGCAAGGTATTTTCAGCTAAGATACATTGTATAATACAGGGAAGGCAACAAAAATAGATCATAAGCTCACTTGACTGGCTCATTTTTTTAATAGCCTCCCTTAATTGCCAATACAGTGGCACATTCCTAAAAACATTGGCCTTATTTCAGAGATGTTTGCAGCACACAGGTGCACATAAGCACCTGCCTTTGCCAGCCTGGATGCTGGCTGTTGCATTATGTAGTGGGGGAAAAAAGAGGGCATCTGGACAGAAATTATCTCAGTGATGGATTGCACTGTCTAAGTTGGTGACACCGATGATGACAATGCATTTGATTTATTCATTTATTATAAGCATTTTTATTCCTTTTCAAACATGTGAATCTAAATAGCTTAAAGAATATACAGACACACAGACACATGCACACACATACATTTATAGATCAAATAAATTTCAATGAATGACTCATACTTCAGGCGAAACATATGATTGTTACAGCAGAAGTTACTTTATACAATTTAGCACAGCGTAATCTATCCTGACCAGCAGTGGTTCCTCAGGGCAGCATCCTTCAACAAGTTGTCCTCCAGTTGAGTTGGAGTAATTCCCAATTTCAAACAGGTATTAGCAAGTAGATGTTAGGAACTGAATTCCATACCTCAGAAGTCCTAGGCAGTGGAAAACAGTTTTATGTTCTATGTTTTGCACTTAGTTAGATAGTTAGTTAGTTAGTTAGTTAGTTAGTTAGTTAGTTAGTTAGTTAGTTAGTTAGTTAGTTAATGAAGGTAGCCCTCTCAACAGCCACTGAGAATTTTGTATGAGCTAAATAAGATTTTCTCCAGCAAAGTAATAGGAAAATGCAAAAACTGGCATCTAGACGAAGCCTTTCTCACTCAATTCTTTGCTTGGCACATTTATTCTTGTGACTCAAGAAAATGTAACAAAAGACATTCATTGGATGACATTCCACCCCAGTACTCTATTGAAGTCCAATGTGAGAGTTTGATGGCATTAAAATTGTGGAGAAGGAAGAAAAACAAAAAGCAGAGGATGGAGTCATTTCCAATGAGAGAATGGTTCCTCCCTGCAGATCTTCAGTGTTGTAACTTGTAGACCAGAAGTTTTGCCAGTGGTATTTGAGGCATATGTCAGCTGGATGTCAATCACTTCCAATATCAAGGAGAGTGTACAATTAGGGCTTCGACCTGAAAGGGATAGCTAAGCCTCATTTGGAAGTACTCTGCATCTGGACTCTCTTCCATTCAAGCATATACTCCACCCTTGAAGTAACTCCCTTCCTAGCCCATATACCAACATACTGAATATTATACTGTGGACACAAGCAAGTTAAATTGGCTTCAATAACCATCTGCACATTTGTTTTGCAAATACGTGCTTTCAAATGATCACAGCATATGGGCTATGTGGCACATGATGGAGAGGCAAAAAAAACCCCTCTGCTTCTCATTCATGTGTGCATATTGCAAGGGACAATTGCTACGTCCCCAAGATATAACTGCACGAGCATTTCTTTACATTTGAAATGGTTTTGTTTGGTGAACGTGTAATGTGTGAAGGAATGCTTTGTCAACAGTTCACACAGCTTTATACAGGTTTACATCAAAAATTCCCAACCAAATATACATGAAAAAGAAACTAATTATTCTCTACCTCAAGAATGTCAAATTCAATTTCATTGAGGGCCGCATCAGGGTTGTGTTTCACCCTGGGGGGTGGGCAGGGGGGCATGGCCAAACTGGGCATGGCCAACTCAACATCACTCTTGTCGGGGGCACCTGTGGTGGCCTGAGCACTCTGCCAGTGAAAACAGGCTCCTGAGCTCTGTTTTCAGCTGCAACGGCCTCCTGCTGCTGTCTGCCAGTGAAAACGGAGCTTGGGAGGGTGCATGTGGCCCTCACAAGTTCCATTTTTGGCTGCGATGGCCTCCTGCAACCCTCTGCCAGCAAAAACTGAGCTCAGGAGGGCTGCATGTGATCCTTCCGAGCTCCGTTTTCACTGGCAGAGGCACCACAAGCCAGTCCTTCGCTGTTTCCAGGGCAGCCCAGCAGGTCAGATCTGGCCATGAGGCCTTGAGTTTGACACCTCTGCTCTATATTAATTAAATGCATAAATACTCATCTTCTGTGTCTCCCCCTCCCACCACCTGCCATTTATATAAAAAAGAATATGTGTGTGTGTGTGTGTGTATGTATATGTGTGTGTGTGTCACTATCAGGTAAAAGGTAAAAAGAAAGGGGTCTTAATACACTGTTGGAGCGAGGCTTGGCATTATAATCCTTCTTTAAGAAAAAAAAGCCATACAGGTTAGGCAGGAATTATTTTATTAATAAGGTAAAATTAAAGTTAAAGGAGTCTCTGCGGATTTTATTCCGCTAGTCCTTGCCAACTATAAGGGGCGGCAGTCATCTTCAATTCAAGTTGCTAAAGCGAGATGGTTGTTAAATGAATTTTGCCTCATTTCTTGCCACCATTGTTAAGTGAGCCCCGTTAAGTTAGTGACACGGTTGCAAAGTGAATCTGGCTTCCCCATTGGTTTTGCTTGTCAGAAAGTCGCAAAAGGTGATCACATGACTTTGGGACACTGCAACCATCATAAATATGAGTCCATTGCCAAGCATCTGGATTTTGACGATGTGACCATGGGGATGTTGCAATGGTCGTAAGTGTGAAAAACGGTCAGAAGTTGCCTTTTCCAGCGCCGTTGTACTGAAAATGATCTGTTGTAAGCCGAGGACTACCTGTATAGCTTTCTCACATGCTGTAAGATGTTCTAACCTGAAGCCTCATTAATCTTAATGGGGGGGAAAAACTCAGTGGTTCAATTTGTCAAAACATGTCTTATTCTGGACAACTATATACCAAGGCCATAAATTAGCCTAAGTCAGAGTCTGCAAACAAATCCGGAAGGGTACATGCATTTGAGTTATAAACAATATCTGGTGACACACATGATTTCTTAGCAAGTTACTCATTCATTGCTTGCACGATAAGTTGGTCAAGTTAGGTATTAGAGAATACCTGTATAAAGTGAGCCCACTAATGAATAAAGTGCTTGAGTTTTCTTCATCAGAGACCTTCAGTTGAGCTCTTCTTCTGTAACGCATCTTCCTTTTGCATGCCTGGAGAAAGCTTTGCCAGGCACCTCGAGATATTTTTGGGTAGCTGAACAAACTTAACAAAGCAAATGGAGTGTGATTTGTCAGAGAGTCATGTGTCATTTCACTGCGAAGTACACAATCCCTTGATTATGGGTCTGTTCAGAAAAACTATAAAATAATAAAATAAGCTAATAAAAGGAGCTTTTGGAAGGAGCAAAACCCATTTCAGGAACCTTGTCAATGAAGGCATCTAAGAACATGTTGAGAGCTGCAGTGGGCAGAATTGTTCTCACGGTGGTAAATGGTACCCATTTTCTTTTCCATAGAGAATAGAAAGTACTTTTTATAGGGGTTGCAGAGAAAGAATACCCAGAAGGATTGTTTGGGGGCAATGCGTAAAAGATGAAATGGTGAAATATGATGCCATCCCTCATCTTCTCTGACAGATCTACAATCCACTTTTTTTCCTCAGAAAGACACCCATCCTAACATCTGATATCTCTTTTTCTCTGATGTTTCGGTCTTCCCCTTTGATACGGTAAACCTAAACCTGTTCCTAGTTCTTTAGTGATTGCTCAGAAACACCAGCCATGGGGGTAATGTGTGGTCCAACAAATGTATCTTATTTCTTTCTCCTACTTCATCCTCATGCTACATTGCAAAGACATATTCAAACCAATCACATAGGGATCAGTGGAGAAAAGATCTTGGGAAAGAAAAGTGGGACTGAGGTTAGAGTCTAAACAAATAACTCTGCTTTTTTTTTAGTAATGGACTTGCCCGGCGTCACGCTGAATACGAGAGACATGCTGATGGCTCCTATACCAGTGACATCAGCTCTTACTTGGAAGGTCAAGCAGCTAAGGAGTTCATTGCTTGGTTAGTGAATGGGCGAGGAAGAAGAGAGTAAGGAACCATCTGTTTGTTACTATTCTTTTAAAAAATGTCTTAGGTTTGGGGAGTTTTTGCCAATCAAAACTGAGTGGAGCTGCAGTGTATTTTCCTTCCTTTGCTTGCTGTATTTCATACTTCACTTTTGAAATTAAAGATGTTCTGCAGGCGTGAAATGATCTAAATGCCCATTAAAATGTAGGTTTTAGTTTTACTGTGGTGTTACATACATGAATCGGTCAAAATTTTCCATAAGGCCAAGTCATACGGAAGACCAATGGAATTCTCTCTCTCTCTCCCTCTCCCCCCATCTCTCTCTCTTGTCTGATTTTTTCCCTTATTCTTATAATTATCAGATCTGTTATCCCAAATCTCTCACAAGGTGTTTGATTACTTTCCAATGTCCTGCTTTTTTTCTTAATGTTTTTGTTTGTTTCCCAAAGTTTGTGCATATTGCTCCTCCCTGAACTTCTTCTTTCTCTCAAGTATCCTCAAGAAGTTGCTGTGAAGCTTATTATCACACTGTCAGATCTCTTTCCACTCCTTTTAATGTTTTCTTTTTACCTTCCCACTCTCATTCTGCAATATATTGAATATTTACCCCTACCCAGCCTCAAAGCATCCCATAACTTTAGACTGCCAACACCTCTGTCAGTAACCTGTACTCCAACACTAACCACCTACATCGTGTTCTCACCATCTTCACGAAAACAACCTCCCCTTCTTTTTTTTTTGCTCCTTGGATCATTATACCTACTGATGACTCAAATGGATCTTTCTTGGCAACGGAACATTTGGAACAACATTTTTCTGGCTTCAATCCCTCCACCCCACTCACCACAGTCCCCAACACACACACACACACAAACACACACACACAGAGAGAGAAAGATTCCACCTTGCTTGAAGAGCCTGACCATTGAACATCAATTCATCTTTGTACAGCTTTACAACTTTAGACTGTGAGCTCTCTGAAGCAAGACTTCACATACCTTCTTCCCTTGACCTCACTTCTCCATGTCTACAATTATAAAAGCACCATGCATGTCACTGGCACTCTATAAAATTTTATGATTATCTCCGTCATCGGCATAATAAAATAAGTTCTGAGAGTCACCTGTGTCTCTTGAAATTACGGAGCAAAGCTGCGAAAAGTTATTTCTGGAACACCTGGTTAGGATAACCCAGTGGTCATCCTTTGGGAACATTTCTGAGAATAAAATTGGAGGAGGAGAAGGAGGGGGGAGGAGGAGGAGAAGGAGGAAGAGGAAGAGGAGGAGGGAGGCAGGCTCCAAATTCATCTATTTATTTTTTTGATTAAAAGTGAAGAAGCAGTTTTGTAAGCATCAGCTGTTTTTTTTTTTCATTGCTGTTTTTTTGTTACTTGAAATCTGTCCCCTTGATCTACGGTCATAAAGAGCAGCTATCTAGAACTGACAGGCAAGTACAGAACATAGCAATAGCACTTAGATTTATATACCACTACACAGTGCTTTACAGCCCTCTCTAAGCAATTTACAGAATCAGCACCTTGCTTTCAACCATCTGGATCCTCATTTTACCTACCTTGGAAGGATGGAAGGCTATGTCAACCTTGGGCTGGTCAGGATCGAATGGCTGGCAGTGAGCCTGCAATATTGCATGCTAACCACTATGCCACCAAGCCAACAACATCCTTCTTTGTACTTCTTTGTTGTTTTTATTTCCTTAAGGACACGTCACTGAGAAAATAATTGTTTCACATAAATGATTTCTAATGGACCTCTTTTGTTTAATGAACTAAGGAGGAACTAAGAGACTGCTGGGAATACAAAGCTGTCCTCACTCTGAGTCCTAGGGGCAAAGGATTAGATTACTGCCATGTATATTATTAGCATTATTATTCTTACTGATGTTGGTTTCTTTCACACTGTTTGTATGTATCCCATATTTTTAAATCACATCGTTTTGAGATAGCTTGGCAAATCTTTGAAGTTAATCTTGTTCCTTTGTGTTGGTAAAATCCAAAATCCAAATCTGATGAGAACAATCACATGTAGCTGTGTATTCCTGTTAGAAGAAACATTGTCTGTTAAAAGAAACATTCAGGTTCATAAGAGCAAATCAGGAACTTTCTCCTTATATTTATCTTGCAGATCTACAGAAGTATTTAGAAAACAATAGAGCAGCATATTAAAAATTCTCAGCAAAACTATTAGCATTATCCGATGTTGCTAATAGAAAGATGTATTTATATATTTCTGCCTTTCCCAACTATTGTTTTTAATCTGAAGTTGGAAAAGATGTTGACGAATGGCTCAAATAGAAGAACATTTAATTGGAAAATAATTACCGTTTGCAAGAATAATGCTAAAATTGTCAGACTCATAAAATATCTTTTGAGTTACTGACTTATAAGCAAGAACTTTTGTCACAAAATATTAATTCTGGTGCAATTCCCATTATCACATTGGACTGAAAAATGTCATTGGTCAATAATAATTAAAAAGTTCAGGCTTTCTTATATCGCACGGAGGTTCTTTCCCGATAAAATAAGTAACCTTATCCTCTAAGAAGACAGATTTCAGAGAATGAGGCAACATTTTTTAAAGTATTCTGCAACAAAGTTTCCTAGTTATTAATTGATTGGCACAGAATGTTCTCTCCCCTTGAAATGCACTGAATAAAGATTACAATCTATAAAGTATTTATTGCAAGTTAAAAGAAGAGTCATGGGTTGAAATGTTCCCCAGGTCAGCCAACAGGAATTAACTGTTGGAAAAAGAACATAGGATTCATAGGAATTAATAGTGTCACTGCTTTTCATTTTAGTTAAGAATGGAAATACTAATCTCCAGGGGGAAGTTGATAACTATAGTAGTAGACAAGTGTGTGTGTGTATGTTTCTTGATATAAATTAACAATTCTTCTCAATCTGGGTTAGTTACAGCGAAAAGAAAATCATTTGGATGAAATAACTGGACATGATCTATAATCCATGCTGTAAAATCATATAGCACTTAGACTTATATACTGCTTCATAGTGCTTTACAATTTTCTCTAAGTGGTTTACAGAGTCAGCATATTGCCCCCAACAATCTGGGTCCTCATTTTAGTGACCTTGGAAGGATGGAAGGATGAGTCAATCTTGAGCCAGTGAGAACTGAACTGCTGGCAGTCGGCAGAATTAGCCTGCAATACTGCATTCTAACCACTGCACCACTATAGGCTTAAAGTCCTTGAAGTGCATACAACATTTATCTTTATTAATTATACTTTCAAAAAGAAGCCAATTTTGATACATGAAATAGTAATCTAGGGATTATTTTACTGAAGGTTGGTTGTTAAGAAGTACAAAAGTCAGTCATATATACTTCTGTTGAGGGCCTTTGACATCTATTTTTTAATCAAGTGTAAAGATATTATTTGTCCATTATTTTTCCCTTTTAAGTTTCTCAGAAGGAGCCCAGACAGGTGAAGATCTTGGCCGAAGACATGCAGATGGCACTTTCACCAGTGATTATAACAAACTCCTGGATGACATGGCTACCCAGGAATTCTTGAAGTGGCTGATTAACCAAAAAGTTACCCAGAGGTGCCTGAATTTTGACTAATTTTGGTTACTTATGTTCTTAGGTTGGCTCCTGGGGAGAGAAAATTTTCATTTGTTTCCACTTTGCTGATAGTACGATATTACAACACTTTCTTAGTACAATAGACTACTATAATATACTTAGTAATTCCTTTATATTACACAAAGTCATGGTTATGAGATGGGTGTCAGTATAAACCATTTCAATAAATAAACAAAATAGTAATCACTCCCATGTACATTGCTTTAAAAGAAGCAGTGGCAGCCACTGGGGAAATAAATAATAATCCTCAATATAGAGGCCACAACGGCATAATTGATTTTTTTTTAACTTGTCCCCACCCCATAGGCCTGAATTGATGGCTCTTATTCTTTAGAGATGCTATTTTAAGAAGAGCACAGCTATTCTCCAGAAGCTTGTCTGGATTCCATGTGTTTTCTTCTACCAGTAGTTTCAAGCTACTGTCTGGTTTCTGGAAAAACCACCCTTTAAAAAAAAAAAGTGTACAGTACATTAAAAAACAGTTTTCTTGTTTTTGCATGAAAAGGCTATGGTAGGAGTTTCTGGCAGGAAAAAAAAATGAAGAAGCTATTAGGAATCCTTGATCCTCGGGTTCTTTTTCTCTATTAAGGTGAATTATTTTCACAATAGTCCTGCATATAGGTTAGGCTGAAAATGTATATGTGGTCCGAAATCACACCATTATCTTCTCATTAAATGGAAATTTGGCCTGAATGGATATTTAATCTCAGGTTTCTTTAAAAAATGATAATACCATCTTAACATTAGGTAGGAAAAAAAATATTCTCTTTTATTCAGCCAAGAGAAATATTTCCTTGTGATTCATCAGTCAGGAAGGATATATCACCAACAAGGGACCAAGAGCACATCTACCAATCTACATGGCCATAACATGCATCTCTTAGCCTCATATATAGAGCACGGACTGGGCACTACACAAGTGCATCCACGGCTATTTTCAAACCGTAGTTAATTTTTATTATTGTTCTCTTGCAGAACAGTGACACACTACCAGAGGCTTTTTAGTATTGGTGTGCTATACACCAATGACGGCTAACCTTTTCAGCACTGAGTGCCCAATGCGCAAGCCCCCAAAATGCAATGTTCCCCCCCTGCACATGCACCTTGCCCTCGGTGCATGTGCCCCACTCCCCCCCCACATGCATGCACGTCCCATGGCAGAGACTCGAAGACCAGCTGGCTGGCGGGAGGCATGTGCACATGTGTGGCACAGCTGAGCTGAGGTGACGGCTTGCATGCCCACAGAGGGCTCTGCGTGCCACCTCTGTTCGCCATCACAACTATATACCAACGCTAATAATTTGAAAAGCTGCAGAAAATGCATTTACTAACAACTAGTATAGTAATACTAGCTGTTAGTAAACGTATTTTCTGCAGCTTTTCAAATTCTCAAATTTTAAAGGCATCACCCTGGTAACATAGCATTCTTTAATTTTTCACTTGGTATTTCCAACTGTTAGATAGATTACAGTGAAGTGGCAGAAAGGAAGGACCATGTCCCAAGGAAGGGGGTAAGACAAGAGACAGAAAAGCTCAGAGCTACACAAGAGACAGAAGAAGAGAGTGAAAATAGCCACTCCCTAGGCTCTCCCAGGGTATATCCATTAGAGTGAGAGTTGTAAAGGTTTACTCTGGCAAGATTCTGTCTATTTGATGTGAGCAAATAAAGAACAGACTTTTGTTCTATCTCATTTCTTCCTGATAAAGCAAATTTGCTCAGTTGTTATTATTTGCTATTATTACAAGCAATAATATTGATTATGGATAAAATTAATACAAGGTTAAAACCTAACACCTGCAAGTAGGACTTAGCTTTGGCTACATTGTATGGATTATTTTTAGAATTCAATTTGGACAATTGTAGATATACAAAACTGAAGAAACCATTACAGTCTTATAAAAGGTATTATCAGCTACTATGTTTTAATTGAAAAACTGTTTGTATCCCTTCATGGGAATTGTATAAATGTTCTTAACTCTGTGTTTTTCCTTATCTTTTTATTTTGTTTTGATTCCAGGGACCTTCAGGGAGAGGACCAGTAAGATGCAGTAAAAACACGGCATCAAGGTCTTCTCTATATCCACTCTCAGCCACTGGATTTTATTTTTGAATTTTAATATTTTTTCTCTGTATTCTAAAACCACAGATCTTGACATACAATGAAATGAATTTCACTATTTTATCCTACTATGGAAGGATTTTAAAATGAGTGTCTCTTCAGCTGGAAACAACTAAAATCTCAATATTACTGGTCAAAAAATGTTCAGTTTTCAAATATTTCTGAAAGAACTTTAAGGAAGTTCTCAAAAGGAACCTAAGCAAATGTGCTGACAAGACCATTTTTGTTCCTAAAAAGATAATATGCATATGAAAATTATCCATCCAACCAATATGAACCAATATCAACAGCAAGGCCGCCAGTTAAAATTGTGGGGAAATGTCCTTCTTGAAACCTTTGTTATAAAAAGGCTCCATTTTCCAGACCATCAGTGAATAGTTTTGAATAAATGAATGAATAAATAAAACAAATTATACTGCTGTTTGGGCGTCCAACTTTTTTTTTTAAGTTAAACTTTTGCTGTCTCTTTTAAAAGTCCTATAAGAACATTGCATGAATAATAAAAACCCTTATCAAAATCTATTCTGTTCACTATTCTTGTTTTCAAGAATGATGAATTGACCCTTCTTTTGAGAACAACTCATTATTACATTACAACTGTAGTACTGTACAACTCACTATTAATACAGTCTTTCCATGCTACTACCCTATGGAAAAGTCCCAATAATTTCCAACCAAGTACAGACTGGGTATTATAGGAGTTGAAAACCAACAACCTAAAAAAAGAGGAATCTACTCTTGAATTTGGCTGACATTTTAGAAGATAGATATTTTCAAACATGCATGCATACACAAACACACATTTAATCTGATTGTGTTTACTTTACACTATAATGAACTTTAAAAGCCTTTCTTGTTGAAAATACACTAATAGCTTTCTTCCATTTTATAGTCATAGTGTGAGAGGATGCTACAATTAGTAAAAAGGCCCCCTTTTAATGATATGGTTTCAGACACTTAAGAGCAAGAATTAGTACCTAGCCATATTATATTTCATATCCTTATCTTTAATTTTATGCCATAGAAAGTGTTTTTGAAAGCAAGTTAGATCTTTAAACAATGTCTGCAAACAAACCTTACTTAAACGTGTTTTTTTAATGAAAAGTTTTTATACTAAAATGATATAGTAATCAGCCATAAAGACAGCAGTAAGCAGCACGTTTTAGCTGAGAAAAAAGAAGAGGAGAGGAAGAGATTTATTTCTGATGTTGGATAGAAACATTCTTTCTACAACATTTCATTAAGTTAAACTTTTCAGGATGGTGGGTAATAAAGAAGCATTTTCACAGGCAAAGCTAGGCAAAGTTAAGAACAACAGGAAACAGCCAGACGTATGTGGCTCTCTGCATTTAAAATCATGAAGTTTTGAAAACATTAAACTGCCAGACTAGTGATCTGAATGTTTTTACAGCAGTTCAGTCCTTCCATAAGATAAATTTATTGAACAGCCTTCTCTAAGCCAAGCTGTTCTGGAAACAACAGTGTTACAATTATAGTTCCCTGGTACAAACTCAACATTCTTAGCCCAACATCTGGAAAAAATTGTTAGGGGTGAGTGGGAAAGAAAACTGTCTGCATCATACTTCCCTTTGCAAACTATGTGAAATTCAAAAATAAATGCACTTTTTTTAGAGCTTGTGCCCAATAGAGTGATCATCATCCTGAGGAGAAATAAAACCTCAAGAGAGGTGAAAAAACCAGGATTATGCAATTCTGTCAATTTTCACCCAAACAATAAAAGGTTAGAAAACTGACACCAAAAACTAAGAATGAAAGAAAAGTTGTGCTGCAGTTGTTTAAGAAATTGTTTGGTTCAGAAAGGCACAAACTGTCTTGTGCTGCCACTCCTCAGGAGCTGGTATTTAAGATATGCCAACAGGAACACCACAAGACTGAAACAAGAGTCCCAATGTGTACAAAATGCTTAAGAATATCTACTACCTGCTTTATTGTGCAAAGCTACACACAGCCAGGACAGCCTGCACAGGTTTCCCCCAGTGGGATGTAGCTACTATCAACTGTGAAGATGATCTGGCCAGAGCCATATTGGAGCTTCAGTGCTGCCACACTAGAACTGAGGGAGAAGGAGAGGGGATTAGAGATAGCTGGGGTTGTGTAGTCAAAATAAAGTACTTTATCTTGGGAACCAAGAATGTTCTCACCTGGCCGGAGGAAGGCTGCATTGATTGGACCATGTGACTGTTTGGGATTGAAGGAAATACTTTTAATTAGATGAAGACCAAGGGGCCCCTCAGAGTTGGTTTTCACCAGATATGCCAATATGATATTTCCAATAAAGCTATTCCTTTTCACCTGCCTCAGAGTTTTTGCTTTCAGTGGATCTATTACTTGGAACCCTGAGAGCTACTTCTGGAACTTGCTGGAAACAAGAGACAGGTTAGCAGTTGATGTGAAGCTGTCCCTCCAGCTGACAAACTTCAGGGGCAACATGCCACAGGATATGTTTTTGTGGCTGTAATATGGAGGAACCTTCGTGCATATCTACTGTTGGTTGCCATTCCTGCAAAAGCACCGTGTGCAGTGGTGTTTATTGTGTCCCAAACAATAATCTCTGTTCTCAAATATAACAGCAACAGAATTGGAAGAGACCTTGGAGGTCGTCTAGTCTTGCTCTCACAAAAGACCTATACTATTTCTGACAGAAGGCTGTCCGGTCTCTTCTTAGAAGCCTCCTGCAATTTTCAAAGGCAATTTGTTCCACTGGTTAATTGTTCTAACTGTCAGGAAATTTCTCCTTAGTTCTAGATTGCTTCTCTCCTTGGTTAGTTTCCATCCATTGTTTCTTGTCCTGCCTACAGGTGCATTGGTAAATAAGCTGGCCCGCTCTTCCTTGTGGCAGCCCTTCAGGTATTGGAAGCCTGCTATCATGTCACCCCTGATCCTTCTTTTCACTAGACTAGTATACCCAGTTCCTGCAATTGTTCTTCCTATGTTTTAGCTTCCAAGGCCCCTAATAATCTTGTTAATTCTTCTCTGAACTCTTTCCAAAGTTTTCAATATCTTTTTTGTATTGCCATGGTCTTACCAATGGTTTCAGATTGTTCATCAACTCCTGAACATTTATTACATAAAATAATTTAATAAATACCTACAGTATTACAAACAATTAGGGCAGCAGCAACAATAATGGATGATCCCATCAACTCTTGGTTGGTCAATATTAACCACTTCTAGAGTCTTGAGAAAACTTTCCTCAAAGGTGTTTCCTCAAAGGTATAGCCAAACCTCTAAGGGCTATAGAGGCCAATTATTCTTAACTACAAATAATTCTATGCATGAAGTTTTGTCTTTTTGCATCTTATTCCATCTTTTCCATTAATTGAAAATCTTCAGTGCTTTATGTTGGCTATTTAACTATCATAGAACTGGCATACTTTTTACCCATAACAAGAAAAAGCCAAGAGATTGTTTTAAATCATGGACTGGAAATTTTTGCCTTTGTGTCCAAATTCTGGACACAAAGTTTCTGGAGATGGAACTTTCTAATGGGCTTAATTATGCAAATTTATTACCTTTTTCAATCAATTTTCAGTCCTGGATAGGGGACAAAATCAGCATCGGTCATGAATGATCTCTGGCAGGAGTGAGATGGAGGTGGTACATCCATCCTTGTTCTTATTGCAATTGCTATCCTTTTGTGCCGAGTTAGGGAGTTGGAGGTAAGTACTACCTTTTAATTCTCAGCTTTAACTCTCTTCACCTTTTATATAATTTTATATGCAGTTTTGTTATGTTTTATGTTTTACTTGTACATCATCCAGATTCCCTCTGGGAGAGAGACGGGCATCTTCTGAATTTGATAAATAAAGAAATAAAACATACATGTATACAAGCACTGAAAATAATAAAATAATAAACAGACCCATTATCATAAAATTGCCAGCAGAACCATTAGGCAAAAGCATTTCATAAACAATGAAATAAATAATAAAACTCCAAATGCTTAAGAGTCAAATCAAGAACTACTCTGGAGAAAGCATGCTGTATCCTTCTAATAAAGGGGTGTCAAACTTGCGGCCTGCAGGCCAGATGTGTCACTCACTGGCCACGCCCACTCCTGGTTTAGCCAAGGGGGGGGAAAGTTGTGATACATCATGTGACAACAATGTGACAACGTGAGTTTGACACCCCTGCTAATGCAAACCATCCCGTACTTAAATGCTATTCACCAGCAAGGACAAAATAACTTGATGAGGAGGTATTTTACTGAAAAAACAGCTAGGGAAAGAGTTGTTATTACCAGTGGTGGTGACAATACATTTAATTACTTTTCAGCATAATTTCAAAGCTGTTAAAACAGAACAGAACAAACTATGAAAAAAAACTGAAAAAGCAGCATCTCCAAAGAATAGCAGAGGATAGAAGCAAAATATAACAAAACCTTGAAGAAGGGAGAATTTTGCAGCTGGAGAGGGTTAGAAAGCTCCTCTTGTCCTATCTTCAAATTCAATCTCTGTGGCTGCCTTTTGCTTTATTTCTGCTTTTGTTGTTTTATTTTCTTTTTAAAGAACATAACACACTCTTTAGACCTTAGTGTTACCCACTGAGGCATTTATCATGCCCTTCGATAATAAGGGGAAGGAACACTGAAGTTCTTGCAGTGTTCTAGTGCCAATGTCCTCTGCAAATGGAGAAAGCATTTAGAAGGAGCTGTCTTTTTTTAACGATTTCCTTAAAGCCACCTGTCAATCAAATCAGTAGCTTCTTCTTTTTTCATTTTTTTTAAAATTATTTAACATTTATGCAATTAAAAACAAACAATTACACACACACACATATATATACATATATATTTTTACAGCACTTATTGAGCAATGGTTACATTTGTTTTTTCTTATCATTGACGTGTTTTACCTTATTACAATAATTCCTTTGTCCTTTTAATGTTTTTAATTCTCTATACACTTTATAGTTAGTCTCACATCTCCCTTATTTTCACTACCTTGTCCAATTATCAGATATTACCTTTTCTTTTAACCAATCATGTTCCATACTTTGTAATAATCGCTGTCTTGATTATTTTTTAATAATTTGGTCAGACTATCCATCTCAGCACACTCACATATATATTTTTAATTACATCTTCTAAGGGGATGATGGGTGATTTCCAGTTTTGGGCAAAGCTTATTCTGGCTACGGTTATAATACGAATAACTAAGTATTGATGTTTCTTTTCCATTTTTGGATCTATCATGCCTAATAAAAAAAATTTCGGTTCAAATTTTAAATTTTGTTTTGTTATGTCTAATATCCAATTTCTAATGGTTCACCCTAATTTCTGTGCATATGGGCAAGTCCACCAACATGTGGAAATATGTTCCTTTTTAAATGTTTTCCTTAAATCTGCCTGTCAATCAAATCAGCAGCTTCTTGTTCTATGTGGGGTTCCTTTTATAAGATATTATTTCCCTCGCATGCTCCACTTCTTTGACGTTAACTTATTTCCAGGGAGAAAAACTTCCAATTGCTAAGGAAACCCTGTTTTACAAACAGTTTTAAAAACATCTCTCTTAAATCATTGGAAACTTCAATTTTCATTAAGAACCCTTCTACTTATGGTGCAGATGTCACCCAATGGTCAGGACATCAACTGAAAGCAAACAAAAAGTTCAAATCTAACTAAAGATGTTTAAAGTGACAATTCTGATCCAAGCCAGCAAAATTAAACAGGGGTTAAAAATGTAGATTGGATAATTTAATATTTACTGTTAACTAATTGCATCTATTATGTAACATTGTGTTTGACACAATAAATTATTGATACAATATTGTATCAATAATTTATTGTATCAAAAACAATTTTCTATGCAGGTTTCTAACAAGAATCTAATTTCTCTTTATATTAGATTAGCACTATCATCACCATCATTTTAGCCATTGTCTATCCACTGCAGGATGAAAACTTCTTCCACATGTTTCCAACCCATTCGGCCCTGAGCTTTTTTTATAGCTGCTAAAGAATGGCTTTTATACACGTGGGGTTCATATACTTATATGACAACAATCAAAAGAAATCTATAGCAAACGTTTAACTTAGATGATAGAAGATAAAGATAAGATACCTGTTGGTTAGTTATTAAAGATAAAGTCAGATAGACATTAATGGATGTTATTTTGACACATATTTTTTGCTTTGAAAACAAATCATTTGGAATGGAGGGAAGATACCACAACATAACTTTTACTACATTTTAACTAACCGGCATTTGATTGATTGTATTACTCAGTGTCCTATCAGTTAGATAAGATTCAGGAATAGATATCATGCAGGCCTAAAGTTCCTTTTATTAGGGTAGCTATTGTAATACCATCCTTCCCTTCCTCTTTATTTTATCTTCATGTGAAGCAGGGTGCAGCTTTCAGAAGTCTTTTCTGAAATCATTTTTTTGCCCTGGGCTCAGGGAAAACAATCCAGTGGTGATATTCTACTAGTTTGGCCCAGTTTGGCTGAGCCGAGAGCAGTGATGAGCTGCGGAGACTGAACCGATTCTCTCTACTGCTCTGTTGTTGGGCCCGCCCACCCGCCTGGGCTCCCATACTCACCTTTATCCTCTTCTTTTGAAGCACAGCTGTTTTGCGCAGCACAGCAGAGTGCTGCGTGGCAGCTGCTGAAGCGACTGGGAGAGTGCAGGCTTGCAGGAGGTGAGTTGGAAAACCTCTGCGCCTGCACAAATGCCTCTCTGCAAAGTGCACATTTGGCGCACGCAGGTACGCAAAGTGTGTGCACACGCACAAAGCGCACCCACCAAGCCACGCCCACTGAACTGGTGGTAAAACATTTTGAATCCCACCACTGAAACAATCTTATTTATTGGATTGTGGCTTTGGCAGATGATCTTCCCTCTGTCCTTCAAAACCATCCTCTTTATTCATTACAATTAGCCAGCGCCTGTTTCATTAAAACATAAGGCTCTAATATAATTCAGTATATAGCAATCACCTGCATCAGTTATTATTTTCCAAAAGCATAAAGTAGTAATTGATTAAAAAAGAGGAAGAAAGAACTACCACATGGCCTCCACAATGGGGGGAAAAAAAACCCTGTTCATGTATTCAGAAATGATAGATGGGACATAAGGTGACGGAAAACAAACCATCATGATCTGCAGAGAGAAAGGAAGTGACAAAACATGCAAAACATAGGATGTTTGCATGTGATGTCGCAGGGCAACTACAAAAATGGTGGGGATGTTTGCTTAATGTACTTACATACGGCCCAGTCTTCATGATCTATCAGAGCAGTGGTGGGATTCAATTTTTTTTTACTACCGGTTCTTTGGGCATGGCTTGGTGGGTGTGGCAGGGGAAGGACACTGTAAAATCTCCAGTCAGAGGTGAGATTTGCCGGTTCTCCGAACTACTCAAAATTTCCGCTACCGGTTCTCCAGAACTGGTCAGGACCTGCTGAATACCACCTCTGTAACAGAGAGAGGAATACTTCATGTTTTTAGCTTGACACCTGCATTCCATTCTGACTGAAAAAAAAGAGGCAATAAATTGTAAATATTATGCTTCTTCAGCATCCTTTAAAAATATCTTTTTTGGCCACCTTCTGACTTCTACTAATATGTAAATGCAGATCTTTTGTTTGGACAGACTGCTCACCACAATCTTTTATATTTAACATAATCAGATTGGGAAATAAGCCATTTGGTTGTGTTAAGGTATAAAAACCCGATTTGTAGGGGAAATTCTTTGCCAGTAAGGGTGATGTGCTTCTGTGAAGAGAAGGATCCAAATTTCACCAAAGTATTTCTGCAGTCTGAATATACCTAATACAATGGTGTTTGTCTCTTAGACAGTAAAGTAATGAATATCTTGGAAAATTTGTAATCTAGCCTAAAACGTTGAGTGATAGAGAACCGTCACATGAGAAATTGTTTGACTGGTACAATCACAAAGGAAAAATAAAGGAAGCCTATTAAGGCAATTACAACAGAGCATTCATTCCAGGAGCAGAATAGTTCACTAGGTTGTTTGCCTTGGCAAATAATTGTTATGATAACATGACTTCCATGTTTTTGAATTGTTTGTGACAGTTTGCCAATGAGGAAGTTAATAAGAGATACTCCATCAGTGAAATGAGGACTTCCTTCCCCCCTTTGTTTGCTTCCTACCAGCAGTTAAATGTATAACTCTTCTTTGCATGTTTATAGAATTAAACCTAACAGATTGCATTTTATTTTGTGGAAGAATATTTGCTATTTTTTAAGAAAATGAATGAATGAATGAATGAATGAATGAATGAATGAATGAATGAATGAATGAAGTCTCCTTTCCACCCCTACCTTAGAATTAATGCCATCAGAAATAAGCATAATTGACTTCCTTCTTCCAGAACAGGATTTGTGCTTTTACGACTGGTAGTTTGTTTTGCATGTCTTGAGTTGTGTGATGCATTTCTTCACCGGAGTGTTTCACTATAAATAATACAACATGGGATATAAATATATACTGTATATTCAGGAGCAATAATTTTGCGTTCTCTCCAGGAGCTTGGCCATGAGAACCGTTATGATGAGCTGCAACTATTGACTGGAATAAAAAATGCCTAGAGAAATGAGGGAAAGAGAAGTATATCTACAGTATGTGATCACATGCATTTGGAGAAAGTACCAGGAAGGAGGGAGGGAGGGAGGAAGGAAGGAAGGAAGGAAGGAAGGAAGGAAGGAAGGAAGGAAGGAAGGAAGGAAGGAAGGAAGGAAGGAAGGAAGCAAGGAAGGAAGCAAGGAAGGAAATTTAGATAGACTTGTAATGAACAAAGACTGATTCTGATGGTCTTAAAATATGAATCAGAACTGAATATAAAAACATAAGAAACAGTGATTGCTAAACATTCATAATTATTCATCATAATTATTTATCATTTATCATCACTTTTCACCCAATGTGAATGTTTAATATGAAACCATTGGTTTGTGGTCAGATATCATCAACTTTCCTCAGGCTGAAAAGATGCAGGAGTGGAAGGATTGAGAAGGACCTCATAGGTTGAAAAAGACTGATTCCTAGCAGGGAGGAGTTGCTGTCCACACAGAAACCTTCTAGTTCCATGGATGCTCCATCTATTGCTCTGCATGGGGTGGTAGTCTCCAAAGCAAGGGTGTCAAACTCAAGGCTCGGGGGCCGGATATGGCCCACGGATTGCTTAGATCTGGCCTGCAGGGCCACCCTGGAAACAGTGAAGGACCAGCCTGTGGTACCTCTGCCAGCAAAAATGGAATTCGGGAGGGCTGTGTGTGGCCGTCCTGAGCTCTGTTTTCAGCTGTGATGGCCTCCTGCAACCCACTTCCAGCAAAAACAGAGCTCGGGAGGACTGAGCTCCATTTTTTGCTGGCAGAGTGCTTGGGCCACCAAAGGTGATGCCCCCGACATGAGTGATGTTGAGCTGGCCATGTCTACCATTGACCCCCAAGGTCAAACACAACCCTGATGTGGCCCTCAATGAAATCAAGTTGGTATGGAGTCGTGGCCTTTTCCTGGATTCACTTTTTCTGCAGAAGCAGAAACAGGTGGGGATACTATAGCTTTTGGCCAGTTTTGCCAAATTGTGTTATATCCAAGACAAAAGTGCAAAAAGTGCTAAAAACAGTGAACCATGCCATCATCATCTTTTGGTTAGATTACTACAATTTATTCTAAATGGGCATTTATTACAAAACAATTGCAGTTACCCCTCTTCTGACCTAACCCAACTACTGCACTGTAGCAGAATAACACCCATCTTGAGAGAGTTCCCCCTTTTTTGGGTAGGGGGTTTCCAGGCCTAATTCAAGAAGCTGGTGATCACCTAACAAGGGATGGAAGTTTTTGTTACAGCCCTGACCAAAGAAAGTGTTTTAATCATATTGGCTAACTAGTTCATTGCACTCTTAACATGTGATGCCAATTAGCATGGATGGCAACATGGCTCTTTTTTTAAAAAAAAATAGAACATTTTACAAATGATAAATCTATCAAACTCTGGCTAAATGGAAGCTCCATATGTATTTGCTTCAGATCATAAGGCTACAATATACAATAATTTTATTTGAGGGAAATTGAATACCTTAATAGCAAAGCTAAGCTCCTATCATATATAGCAAATATAACCTCTAAATATACCTAATGTTCACTTTTCTGATGAGGTTTGCTGAAGAAAGAATCTAAGATATGACCCAATTCATCGTCAGCCTTTTGTTGATCCCTAGAATTCCAAATATTTTGATGAGTGGATACAAGTTCACAAATTTGAAATATTGTGATGTTTTTGCCTAATACTTGGAATGTATCTCTTGATTTATTTAGTATTTATTTCAATAACAAATTGTAATCATATTAAGCAATCTGTACAGTTCTTGGTGCTCTCTGAGCTTAGTTGTTTGCTTGCAAACATTTCATTAGCCAGCTAGGTAACATCATCAGTACAAGTCTCTGTGTTTTGCTAAAGCATCAAGTGGGAGAAGATCCTCACTTCATGGGGCAAGACAGCCAATGGGAGAGGGCTGCCCCTTGGAAGAACAATCTCTGGGACACCGTCAGCTTTGTTTCTCAGATAGATGAGGTAGTGCAGCAGTATAAAGTATGAATTAATACAAAATATAAATAAATAAGAACTTGGTTAAGTGCTTTTAATAACTAAAAGCATTTGATTAACCAAATGCTTTTAGTCAGTCCAAAACCTATCCTTACATTAGCAGGGTAGCATTATCCAATATGCATGATACATTGCTCTAATTCTTACTCATTTACACACAGAGATGCACACTTACGATACAGAAGCCTGATGATGGCAGATGAGATTCTGCCGAAACATTGCTACAACTTTAAAAGCACAACTATAATGACGTGGGAAAATACCTGAACAAAGCTGAATACCATACATACATACATATACATACATACATACATACATACATACATACATACATACATATATATATATATATATATATATATTCTTAAGTTTTCATGGGTATTTATAGGTATGGTATTCAGCTTTGTTCAGGTATATGCACCCTGACTAAAGTACTGACAGCCAACGGCTTCCACAAAAGCAAAATCACAGGCCTGATCCACAAAAACACACTCAGACATAATGGAGACCTAGAAGATGAACAGACCTATGGAACAGCTGTCCTGCCCTACATAAGAGGTACTACAGTCAAAATCAGTAAGATACTACACAGGCATCACATCAAGATTTCCTTCAAAACAGACAGAAAAATAGCAGCCATCCTAAGAAACCCCAAAGATAAAATTGTCCTGGAAAACCAAGGCATATATAAAGTCCCCAGCGCATCATGCCCTGCCACATACATTGGACAGACCAATAGAAGAATAAGTACTGCCTGAATGAACACAAAAACGCAGTAAAAAAGCTGGAACACATTTCCTCACTAGTCCAACACATGAAAGCCACAGGTCATAGCATAGATTTCAATGGCACCAAAACCCTAGTCACTGTAGAAAAACCCAGCTACAGAATTATCAGAGAAGCCATAGAGATTGAAAAAAGACCTGAAAGCATGAATAGAAGAGATGACTCCACCAGACTGTCAATTATCTGGAAGCCTGCACTCTCAAACAAAAAAAATCTCCACACCACAAGCCAAGGAAACACCTGGGCACAAACAGACCCCTCCTGCTATCTCCAGCTCAAACACATCCCAAACAAGCACCCAGATGAAACCTAGCTTCCTAATAAATGATAGCCATCCATTTACCTGAAGCCAAGCCACACTAAAAGCCTCCAATACAGGAAACACAATGTTGCCAGCCACTCAAGGTAAAAAATGCTACAAAACAGGCAGAAGATATTAGAATCACCAATCAAGCAGAACACAGCAAACTCCAAGACCAATAAACACAGACCAAGACTCCCAACCAATCAGGATGAAGAAAAAAACCATTCTAACACAGCAGTAGGCTAGCACCAAATTTAAAACAGAAACGGCTCTGAAAGTCTGACTCACAGACGAACACTATACAGAAGCCTGATGATGGCAGATGAGATTCTGCCGAAACGTTGCTACAACTTTAAAAGCACAACTATAATGACATGGGAAAATACCCAAACAAATCTGAATACCATACACACACACACGCACACACACACACACACACAAGTATAAAATTCCTGACACATAGTCAGCAGCTGGAGTTTCAAATATTGTCCCCACAGAGACTTAGCTGCCACTGATAGCATGTTACCATTTATGTGTTAAACTGATTATTCTTGACTTGCTTGAATGGATATTTTATGGATTATCTAAATTCTTATGGTAATTTAGGCAGAATGTTAATGTCTGGGCAAAAATAACATTTAATTCCCCTGAATCAAATTAAATTAATTTTGGTAAAGTTATACTGAATTCAGTAAAATTATGTAATCCTCTCCATGTACTTAATAATTTTCATCTTTCTCATATCAAAAAATAAATAAATTGGTGGAAACTTTTAGAAGAACTCTGAGAATGATAAAAGATAAAGTTGTATGACTTTAGGGGGTAGTGCTCAGCTCAGTTTCTTAGCCGAGGAAGCCAGCTTTATCTGAAGACATTTTCCGTGATCATGTGGCCAGCATGACTATATGCTGAGGCACACAGAGTGCTATTACTTTCCTACTGAAGTGGTACCTCTTTATCTATTCGCATTTTCATGCTTTCGAACTGCAGAAGGTGGGATAAGTAACAGGGAGTCACCCAACATGCAGTACTCAGGTCTTGAATCTGGACTGTCAAATTGATTGATTGGTTTGTTTGTTTGTTTTATTTGTTAAACACGTACAAGATAACAAGTATAGGCATGAACATAAATATGAACAAAGGAAGTAAATACAGATAAAATAGGGACAATAAGACAGAGTCGGTATGCTGGAGTGCCCCCTTTAAGGACCTCTTAGGAATGGGGTGAGATCCACGGTAGACAGCTTGAGGTTGAAGCTGTGAGGGTTTGAGGCTGTAACAATGGAGTCGGGTAGAGCATTCCAGGCGTTGACCACTCTGTTGCTGAAGTCGTATTTTCTGCAATCGAGTTTGAAGCGATTTACCTTGAGTTTGTATCAATTATTTGCTCTTGTATTATTGTGGTTGAAGCCGAAGAAGCGCAGGTAGCGCAGTTCCAGATTGTCCAAGCCTAAAATTCCAAGCCTGGAGGCATAGGGAATTCTATTATGAGTAGAGGAGTGGAGTATTCTTCTCAAGAAATACCTCTGAACCCACTCAATCATAGCTGACATGCTCAGCAACTTTAACCACTGAGCCTTCACACCTCCCTGAGAATTATAGGGCCATGTAATTAGATGTTACCATTTGCTAACTAATTAGATTGGTTCTATCCTTTTTGACAGTGCCCTCAAGTCCTGGTTATGCTCCCAGAGAACCAAAGAGTTGCTTATTTGGCCCCATCACTGAGGTAGCCATTTTTATCCTCTCTCTGCCTTTGTATATTCATTTTTAGAATACTTATCTTTGAATATAGATTTTATATTTTTATATCTGTTGTTTAATTCAATCATTGTGTGCCTCTCAGAGTTCTTTTTTATTGTGAGGTGGACTACTATACAAATTGATTAATAAATAAATAAGAGTATCCCTGCTTTGCTGAAGCTCTATTGCCTTTTAGCATGTCATGGTTTTTAAAAGCTATCATCTTTTCTCCACTGCGTTCTTCTTAAATAAAGAATAGCAGAGAAATGTGTTCATTTTATTCATCTATTGTTATTATTTGTAACTAGCCCAATCTCAGGACACTGGGTGGTTTTCAATACATTTTTAGCAATACATAAATAGCGTATAAATATTTTGACATTACCTACAGTGTATCATAAATCTTTTCATTTATGCTAAATTTCACTACATTAACTTGTAAATAACTTTTTATAAAAGCTACAGTAAAAAAATGCCGTGGGTTTTACAAAATACATTCCAGAGATCCACAGAGAAAAATGGAAGTCAGTGAATTACTTAGGACTTGGAACTTTGCTATCAGTGGCAAGACAGGATTTGTCTTTTCAGACTTTGCATTTTGCGGAAGTTGTTAGTAGCATGAAACAAAGGATCCTTGGTTATATTGCTGTTCTATCACCTGTTTGTTCAACTTCACTATAATCAGGTTCAGTTGTATATTTTAAATAAACACCTGCACATCAGGGTTTGGGATTTTTTTTATAGCTGGTGACAATTAAAAGCAAGTGACTGAAAATATTCTCCACAAAGTATGTTATTCCCATTATGCGATTATGTCTGGAACATTCCTCCATTACTTCATGTTTTTCATTCTGGATTGTATATTGTATGATTCCAATATACAATGTATATTTCAACAGAAACGTCATTCCTTTCTTTTGGATAGCACTTTCTTTTGTATCCTTTTCATAGTTAAACACAACAGATGTTTATTAAGCTAGTCAATTAACAATTTTGCTATGGATTTCCTGTATACAACTGACAAATAGGCAAGGACCATTATAGAACCTGAAACAAGAGCATTATTTAATTTATCTAGTCATAGTATATAGTCCAAAATTGGTAATACCATCTGAAATTAAAATTTGGTATTCATACAATATATCTTTCTTTTAAAAAAATGAATTTCATTATTTTTCAGCCTAGGATACAAATTCCAATTATTTTCAAATTACCATAGAAGGTGAGAATTTGATGTGGAGTTAATCTCATAGATAGCTACAGGTACAGCTAAAGTGTTGTCCTGAGAGACTTCAATTGCTTAAATCAAAATACAATTTGAAGAATGGCAGAATTTCACTAGAGTAGTAATACCAACTGCATTTACAGTAGATGATATTTTTTCGCTATATGTCTAAATATAGCACAGTTAAAAATACGGAGGTTAAAAATAGAAGTTACTCCTAGCTTAAAAGTCCGCAACCTTAAAGAGTGGGATATGTGAGAAGAGGAACTGGACGACTCTCTGAAGCCGAAGAGATTTGGAAGCGGCAGTGAATGAAGAGAGCAAAGGAAAGTCCTTCCCACCACATAGTGTCATCCAGTGCAAGTTATTTGCTTTTTTTTTTTTTTTACAATTTACGCTTTGGATGGTTGAAAGTACACCACTCTCTTGATTGTATTATACAATTCTGAAGTGCTATCTTTGTGATTCAGGATGAATACTGATGATTAGAATACATAGGAGCCAGTAGTTTAGGATCAAGCCTGAGTGCTTCAATGAGCAGAACTGGAGTCTACTTATTCCAGGGAGGGGCAATAAGTGAAAACTGAGTTAGCCCTTTCCTACAGAAGATTTTGCCCGGGCTCCTACCCGCAGTTTTTTACACAAAGATAGCTGGAAGTAGATTACGTGTCGAAATAGATTACACAACGAATTATGTCGAAGTAGATTACACAACGAATTATGCAAGATTAATTGTCCTTTGAACAGACATTATCAAATGAGCAGCTATTTGAACACAAGAAAACACAACCTACTACGATATGTAAAAATACAATAGATTGTGGAAAAACAACCATCATACAGAATGATTATTCCTAAAGCATGGGAAGTTAGAGGAAGCCCTTACATTTTTCTGATGTCATTCATTGGATGTTAGAAATTCAATAATGATGGCTTGATTCTTTGATTTATTTATTGTATTTGTTTGATTTGATTTGTCAAGCGCTTACAATATAATAGAAATAAGAATAAACATAAATACATGAAATAGGTATGAATAATTGGGGACAATAGGACAGGGATGGTAGACACGATTGTTCACTTATGCACACATTTAGCTGTTCTGAATCTAGTTCATGAGGAAATATAGTATAATCCCTGGTCTGATCTATTGTATTTATTTTTGATTGGGTTTCATGGTTGTTGGCAAGAGATGGATTTTGCTAAAGTCTGCAGCTTTTCTTCAGATATCACACTAAACCACAGGTGTCAAACTCAATTGCGTCACCTGATATAGTGCCATGTATCACAACGTTTTTTGCCTTTGGTCTGTGCATGACACCTCTGACCTGCAGGCCACCAGTTTGACACGCTTGCACTAGACCAGGGCCCCCCAAACTTGGCAACTTTAAGACTTGTGGACTTCAACTCCCAGAATTCTGGGAGTTGAAGTCCACAAGTCTTAAAGTTGCCAAGTTTGGAGACCTCTGCTGTAGACCGTCACAAGCATTTATGCATCATGTTTGGCTGACTCCCAATGGCTGGTTCATGTGTTGCTCAGGGGTGGGTTTCTACCGGTTCTGTTTATCAACAGGACTTTATAAAAGAATACTTATGCTATTAATACCCAATCTCAGCTTTAGATATCTATTAGCCAAATGAATTAATTGGGTTTTTTGTGGATAAAGGAGTCCAGCATCAGCCTCCATATATGCTTCAAAAATGATGACTGCTAAATGGAAGAAGCATAACCTTCATTCCAAAGGGCTTATCTATGGATCCCATGCAAAGCATTGTCAAGGTATCGTCCACTGCACAGATGGTCCATGGTCCATTTCTTGTTTCTTCCTTGCACTTTTCAAAACTACTCATTGCTTGTCTGCCTAGATTGGAGAGAAAACACAGCCAAATGAACAAATTCTACTTTATTGTATGATAACGTTAACATAATTTTGCAAATCTTCTCCCTCCCCCCCTCCCCCCTCCTCCCTCCCAAGCCCCCCTCTCTCTCATTCCCATTTATAACCCAAGAAACTCTTCTGAGCCTCTTGTTCACCACATTCCTTCTGTGAGCTCTGCTGACCACTTTTATCTGACCACTCCCTTGATTGTGTCTCTTTGCCCTGTCTCCCAAGGTTACTTTCACATACCTTTACACTGCTTCAACTTTTGTTTGGTCTGAGAGAATAATTGGTATTTGAGTACCCAGGTTATAAAAAATGTTCATGCATAAGGTTGAACCCAAGTTTATTAGTACACTAACTCAATACCCGTGCTTCGCTACGAAATCATGTGGTCAGACTTAGTTTTGGGGGAGGAAAATAAGGGGAAAAAATGTGTGCCTCTGCCTACCAGCATCCATTGGTATTCATCTGGCTAGCATCCTGTCAATGTTGAGAAACTGAAACAGTATTTGCTGTGTGAGCAAGACAAGAGACAGCAAGGAGCCTGGGGGTGGCTTAGCTCAACTTTACTGAACTAAAGTTGCTTGGTGCTGTGAACTGAAACTGAAACTCCACTCCTCTGCTTGTGTTTTGCATTTGGAACAGATTTCTTTTCAGGTGGGTAGAGGGAGTAGAACTCCTTAGCATCAGAGCGTGTTAATAATAATATACGAAATACTAATGCTCCAGTAAAATCTCCAGTCAGAGGTGATATTTGCCGGTTCTCTGAACTATTCAAAAATTTCCGCTACCGGTTCTCCAGAACTGGTCAGAACCTGCTGAATACCACCTCTGAACTGGATGGACAGATGGGTCCAGCAATTGCCAATCCTTTATGCAGACCATTCCATCATGCTTTACTTTTGATGACCACATCACACAAAAGAGAGTTTGATGACAGGGTATCCGTGAGGGCATGGGAAGTCTCTTCTCTTCTTAAGAAGTATAATATACTTAACAACATATTAAATAAACATGCATTTGAAGTTCAAAAACATTAATGCCTGAAATCTCATTTACTTTTGCTACGACCTGAAATCTTGTAAAAAAATTAAAATCTGAATACCAAATAGTAGTGATCTTCCAAGATTTTAGACATTTAAAGAAAAAGATATTTTGGCATCCAAATGATGGGGCACTTGCTGGAATAGTGTTAGATCACTAATTCTACCTATTCATGATTTTTTATTAATACGGTTGGTTCAGAGGTCACATTCAGCAGGTTCTGACCAGTTCTGGAAAACTGGTAGCAGAAATTTTGAGTAGTTTGTAGAACCAGCAAATACCATATCTGACTGGCCCTGCCCCCATCTATTCTCTGCCTCCAGAGCCCCAGCTGATCGGCTGGGTCTTCTTTTGTTGCCCTGCACAGGAGAACGGAGCTGGAAAGCAGGTTAGTGGGGTAGGGAGGGAATGGGATTTTGCAGTAACCTTTCCCTACCATGCCCACCAAGCCATGACCACCAAGCCACACCACGCCCACCAATCCATGCCCACAGAACCGGTAGTAAAACAATTTGAATCCCACCACTGGCTTGGTTGCATAGTCAGCCAGATGTTCAAAGTTGATCTGGCATTTTTTGTCTACCTATCAAGTCCTTCCCAAGGACCTGGGGTAGGCAGCCCTCAGCATTGAAACCTGTAGCCTGTCACTGGACATCCAGGAACTCCCAACACCTAGTGCAATCCTTGTTGACATGGGCAATCACTGATCTGATCTGGGTTTTAGTAAGTTATGTCTCACCATATTGCTTAAAGAATGTTGTTTGTCCTCTGTCCAGTATGACTGAAACTCTGGCATAGTTCTTGCCTTCCTCAAAGCACATAATCCACACAACCACCTCAAGATAGTGCTTAACTGGAAGATTACTCTTGTTAATATGGTTCATCACAAGTCAGCCAGATGTTTAGACTGGATTTGGCCTTTTTGTCCATCTACTAAGTTTTCCCCAAGACTTGAGATAGGCAGATGTTGTCTGATAGTATTAAAGTATCTTGGAAGGATGCACGCTACCCCGAGTAAAACTGTCTTTTGCAATTAACTGATGGTGATTTTGTCAATGCCGATGGTATTTAGTGGTGAGTGGTACTGATGCCAATGGTATTTAGTGGTGGTATGGATCATTTGGGATTGTACCAGAGACACCTATCATTATTGATACATTTTATTTCTTTTGCCACAGTTGTTCTATTTGCAGGGTTCATCAAACAGCCAGCTACATGTTTAGACTGGTTTGGCATTATTATTTTACTGTGTTTATTATTATTAGTTATTACTTTTTATCCTGTTTACTATGGTAAATAGTTTAACTTGCAACAATGCCCAAACTCTACATCTTACCTATTAAAACAGATACTTCTATGCACAATTTCTTCTGAAAGAACATTTTTGTATGCTTTTTCTGAAGCTACAAACTGCACTGAAACATTTGGAGAAGTAGTAACTCAGGAAACAAAGTACATTTTGACTGACTAGTCTGAACATGCTTTAGTTTAGAGTGACACAGAACAAGATTCTCCAACAACCAAATGAGTCTGGGAATCTCCAGGCGACACCTGACACGTTCCTGATGGTTGTCCCCATCATCTGGCCTTTGGACCCAAGGAAGTTTGTCCAAATATCCTTCAACAGTTCCCACCAAGCCAGTCATGTTGGCTATGCATATGTGGCGCTGGATTGGGAAAGCTGCCTCCAACCTCATCATAGAGCAGCTGTTCTGCATTAAATACAAACATTCTGTGTAAACAGTTGGACTGGAGACTTAAAAAACAAATCAGTAAGAAACCATCAACCACAAAGAAGTTCTACTTCCCATTCAAAGGCATTTGCTTCTGGAAAAAAAATATAATTTTATTTAGCACACTTTCGCAACATTATCCCCAGAGTCCAAACCAAGGAGGCTGTCAGCTGGTGCTCCATTCAAAATCCAAGAAAGAAATACTTAAGACTCTTTTAATCAGAGAAAATATATCTTTTACTGGAAATCGAGTGGTAGCAACAAAAGAATTCTGAATCTCAGAAAATGGGCGTGTAAATCACATATACAAAGTAATGGCAACGTTCCCACCCCCAATAGTTCAATTGGCTCATCCAATTAAAAGTTGTGTATATGTTGACCTTGACATAGTTTGATAAAGGGTTGCAGCTGCCGCATAGCATAGGATAGAAACCTAAGCAAGAATGTACCCCCCACCCCAGCTTATACAGTTCTGGTTTGTAACACCTCCAGCTCACTTCCGTTACTCATGACAGCCGAAAGGTGCAAAGCAAAGGGAGAAAAATCTTGAAGGCTGACAGGGGCCTTTTTTCTGGCGACAGGAAGGCTCAGAGTCACTCGGCCAGACGTCCAAGCCCTGGTTCGCCCTTCTTTTTTTAGTAGTCCAGAAGTTGCTTGGACTTGTCCTCCGTGTGCACAGCACATTAACTTCACTTCACTTCACTTCACTTCATTTCACACGCGCGCCAAAACCTCTGCCTCGTCTCCACACCCAGTTCTACCGGTTGAGCGGCATCCGCGCGCTCTCCAAACCGCGGGGAACTTTCTGCCTTTGTGGCAGGGGCGGGCGTTTTGCTTTCGTTCTTTTGGGATTGCCTTTCCCCACGCCTTGGCACCTCACCCCCATATTGTCTTCCCCGCCTTCGGTTCCCCCTCCACCTTTTCCTGACCCTCTCGCCCGACTAGACTCCTCCCTTCTCTTCCTCCCTCCCAGGTTGCTTTTCTGCGCCCGCGGTACGCCACAGCGGGGCCCCATCCTGACAGAGAGTGGCAGCCAAGAGACGATTTTTGCCCTCCGTCTCCGAACTTCTCCAATGTTTAACTTGGCGCTGCTGACGGCCCAGCGTATCCGGGACGGGAGGGCAGGGAGGGAGGGACGGAGAGAGGGAGGGAGCCTGAAGAAAAATCGCCCGCCGTTGTTGTTTTCTCCCTTTTACACACTGATTTCCCTGGAAGCCAAAGGACCGGCAGGAGCTTCCCGCAATGAAGGTCAGTAAGCGGGTTTCGCCCCTCGCGTCTAGCTCAGCAGCGGCTGTTCACGCGCGGAAAAGTGAGGCGAAACTCCTCTAGGTGTTTGCTTGCGCGAAGGCAAGGAAGGCGACTCGGTGCCGCTTGGCTCTCAGCCCGAGGCTTTTTGGCTTCGCCGTTTTCTGTGCTGTTGCCGGTGATTTAAGGCGCCCCAAGACTCAAACGTTTAGCCTCCTTAGCCGGCCCCGCGCTGCTGCACACGTGGCGGTATCGTTTCCAAAGAGGGCGGTTTTGCTGTGAGCATGTGGATGGAACATTGCACCTCGGCACTGCTGAACAACGCATAAGTGGATAGCTTCAAAAGAGCCTCCCAGCTGTATCTTTAAAAGGGCAACGAAGCTCTTGAGGCTCAGATCGATTTTGACAAACATTAAAAATGCAGGAGTGCTTTTCTCTTGCTTTCAGACTAAACAGAGTTCGGAGTTCAATTTTGTGCTCGCCCTAGGGTGAGCCACATATGCCAGTCCCCTTTGGCAGGAGACAAGGACCACAGAAATACTCCTGCCCTTTGTTGTTCACAGCATTCAGAAGTATATTTCGTTTTGAAACAAGAGACAGAACCTAGTACAAAAAAGAGGGTTGATTTGCATGCCTACAGTATAAATCTGTATGATTACAGCATAGACGTTCTCATAGAAGAGAAATTGGCAGCTAAACCTTATGATACCAACACAGGTCCAGACAAGGATCTGCAGTATTGAATGGGAGTTACCAGGCAAAAGGATCATATGTAAAATCCAATATAATCCCCGTAGACAAGTTGCTAGAATAAATGTATAACTCTTGAGATTCTACCAACCCTTAGAGAAACAAATTTCATATTATAATCTTACTATTTATACCTTGATAAGAGTGTTACATGGGACTTCTGGTTTGAAGGGCTTCGGCGACAGACAGGAATCTGTGATCATGCGCGGTTTCTGCCTGGGCTCGCCGCTGGAGCGCCCCGAGCCGGCTGGTTTCAGGGCTAAGCCACCCCGTAGAGGTGGTGAAGAAGGGGGAGACTGCCAGCAGGGTCAAGGAGAGCATCTCTTCTCCTCAGTTGGTCAAACTCCCTTTCCTGAAGGCAGTTGCAGCGGTGGTCAGAAATGGCCACCTCAAAGAAGAACTCAACCGGAAAAGTATGTGCAGGAGGAAGATAAGAAATGAAAGGTTTGGCTGACCAGGTTAAATTGCAAAAGCAACAACTAAGGTACCCTGGAATTTAAACTAAAAAAAACCAACAACATCATTCCCAAAGAAGAGTCTGAAGCAGCGAAGGAAAGTGAAAAGGGAAAGGTTTGACTTTTTTTTTCTTCTCTCTCCTTCCTTATATTGACAATTAAGAATAAGAAATTGCAAAAATCCACTTTGGCATCAATAGGCAATTAAGCTGAAAATATAACTAAATGCCAAAGGGACAATAAAGATTTCTGGACATTAAAAACTTTTTCTTCTATAAGCAGGAAGGGAGAGAAAAAGAATAAGGACAGGATCTGGAAGAGGGAGGAGACTGCCTGGTCTTTAAAAGAATCTAAAGTAAAATTTCAATAAGACTTCTAAAAGATACATTTTAACTGAAACTTTGCAACTAAATAGTAAGAGAGAGGAAGAGAAAGTGGAGAAAAAGAGAAAGAGTAAAAAGAAACAGTTTGTGTGTATTTGGATTGCATGGTGATTTTTGGATTCTTGGTTATTATATCTGAATGACTAAAATCAATCGGTTGGTTGCTTAAAAATTTCTACAATGGCATTACTTTTGGATGAATTGAAAATGAAACTTAAAAAGTATAAAGAAGATGCACAAGAAGGGAAGGTTCCTTTGGCTTCATTTTTCAATTCCTAGAAATGGAGATTTGGAACTATGAGCAACAACAAGAAAAGACTGCAAAGCAAGAAGACTGGGACAAAGAAGAAGCCATCTTTAATGAACAAGTAACTCTATGTGGGGAAGAAAAAGGAAAGGGGGGAAAGAGGATGGAGAAAAAAAAAGTGTTACATGGCAGGTTGTTTGTATTAAATGAGTAATCAAAGGGGAAACAAATCAAATAGCTAAAATCTGTTGGTGATAAATTAAATACCGTCAATTAGGGGCAGTAGTTAAAGAAGGAATTCTAAGGAACTATAAGAGTTCTAAACCTCCCTTGGATGTGAAGTTAGCTGAATGACCATTGACCAATCTTAGTCCTTTGAAGAAGGCAGTGACAAACCACTGCTGAAAATCTTGCCCCCAAAACAATAAAGACTTGTGCATGTACACTAAAGAAGAACCTGATTCAAAGAAAATAATAATAATGACAATAAATATAACTGGAGAACAATCCTGATTATTGGTGGGGGTGTTCTTTAAAATCTGCCAAGGCCTGTTGATAATCTAGTTGTATTTAGCTTTATTCTCCATGAAAAAACAAGCTCCCACCCCAATCCTCTGAATATTGTAGCTTCAAGGCTAATTTTGTCAAAAATGATTGGTAGGATGATTGAAGGAAGTTTTTGTTCACGGATGCTTTTAAATGCATAAAACCTAAAAGTACTGTGAATTCAAATAACATGTTAACATAAAATTAAAATAAACCACTCAACTGAGAGACAAGAAACCTGTTCTATTTATTTGTGCAGATGAGGGTTATTACTTTATAATGTCATGGCTGTGAATTAGAGAAATGAAATTCCTAGAATTTTTGAAACTTATTAGGAAAACTACGGAGGGGAGTTTTGGGGTGGGTGGGTGGGGTTTAATTTGGAGGGAATTTTGGAGGGAAAGTGAATTTAGTTTGAGCACCCTTTATGAATGTACAGTCATTTGGTTACCTATGAAATGCAGGACAGATAGTTTGGTTTGTTCATAAAAGTATGTTTGATGTACAGTATAAAATTGAAAAATATGGTTTATTCACTCAATAAATGTAAATTTATATTTTGAATATACTTTAAAAAGTTTTTAACATGTTACAACTGGTATTACAAAGTGGTATATTCTAAGAAATCTAGTACTATATCTCTTTTATGCCTTTGTAGGAAAAGGAAGCAAGTTCAGAGTAATTAAAATACAGGAAACCACCAATGTTGCAGGAAAAAAAAAGTGCGCATTCTGGACATATATCAAAAGTATTAATTTTTAGAAAATGAGAAGGAGAGAGGCACAGACCAAAAAAACCTCATTTTGTCACATGAAATATTTTCTAACCACCTTCCTTTTTCTGAAGATGAGGTGGTATACTTACTAACAGTTTCTAGTTTTTCCAATCCTTTATTTTTAATTTTACAGTAGACTTCTAAAAGCTGTCTTGTCTTGATACAGGTTCTTCTATTCTTTCACATGTTAAGTTAGTTAAACACAGAAATAGTGCATCTTCAAAAGACCTTCACATTATAATCATTGCATACAAATGTAAAGAAAAATATTTGAAAATGTTTCATAATTTATTTTATTTTTTTATTTTGTGATGAGAAAGTCCTCGGGAGAAAAATTATATAATTTTTCCCCAGGCCTCCCTATTTACTTCGTTTTAATAATATGGGAGATTTTGCTAACTTTCATAACATTACAATCCTGGGCTTTCCAGTAAAAATAAATGGAGATTTGTGGTAGTTTAAAGGACAATGTTCTTCCCACCAGCACACAGTTAAATTACAGAATTCACAGTAAATGTGGATAGCTTTTGAAGGGAATTACTAAAACTTAAGGAAGATAAAAGTTACCAACGGTTGCTATCCATGCCAACATAGTAGGTATACTTTTCTGGATCACCACTGTAGTAGCATTCCATATGAATCTGAAGAATCATTGTTGGAAACTGGATGTTGTAGTAAATAAGCCCTTAGCTTCATCAAGATCTTTCCCAGTTTCTAACATACATTTAACTTCTTGATTTGTTTCTTTCCAGACGGTACTGAAATGCTTCTTAGGGCTTCTTGCACTTGGAGTTATCATTACAGCCATAGTTGTTCCAGTAGTTTTGCTAACAAGGGATGGTAAGTTTAATCATCACTTCCTATTTTAGTATTGTAAAAAAAAAAAAAAAAATTGAAACTCTGCCTTCTAAAGCCTTCTTCCAGAGCCTCTTTACCTAAAACAGAGCCAAAAAATGTATCTGGTGTTATATAAATCAGGGTTGTAAAAACTTTGAAAATAAAATATTTTAAAAAATAATTCAAATAATTCAGTGTGTTTGTTATAGCTTGAACACAGCATCTGTCTGCTACTTATTAAAGCAGCCTTTTTTTAGTTTCTGTGTAAATCTGACAAAGGGCAGCTGTTACAATAAATCATTGGATGTAATGCTACACTTTAAAATTATTGATATAGTTTTCTTTGTAATATATTTTCAAATAATATAAGAAATAGGTTGTAGAAATAAGAAAAGAAGATATAAGTAGAGAAATGCAGGTGGATGAGCAACAAATCTGACACATAAAATTAAGACATTCGGAACATAATAAGAAACTTTCAGTATTATCAGATATTTCATGTCCATTTTCTGGTCAAACTTCATGTATACCTGTTAAACATTATAGTTGAATCAAATTATTTTTATAACCATAATGCCAGGTGCAAAATTTAAACTAAATTTATTGGTTAATTATATTAATCATTGAAAGAAAATGATAAATAGTGAATAATTCATTTTACTAATATTATAAATTATGTATTAAAATATGAGCTCTAAAACCCAAATATCTCATGTGATACAATTCTTTGTATAAGATTGCAGTTCAAGAATAGATTCCAATTAAAATTAAATTCTCATTGGATCTGCTTTTTCAATACAAAATTATTCTGGACATTGAAGGCACAGCACCACAATTTAATTAATCATTTTTCTGAAAAGCTTTTTTCAATAAAAGGCATATAATATAATATCAGCTGTGCTGATATTAATAGTTTAGATTTAAACAAACTCTTTTTGTGTCCTTGAGTTGATTTAATTTTTTAATTAAAGATTATAATTGCAATAGTAAAATCAATTTAAATTTTAGCCAAAAAGGTATTAAGAGTTGTTAACCTAATCCTATGTAGCTTTTTCTCTGGTAATATCACACTATTAACCAGAGCATACAAAACATTTGCTAGACCAATACTTGAATACAGCTCATCAGTCCGGAACCCACATATGTATCTGATATTAGCACAGTTGAGAAAGTCCAGAAATATTTCACAAGAAGAGTTCTCCACTCTTCTACTTGTTGAAGAATACCTTATGCCCCCAGACTTGAAATTCTAGACCTAGAAAACGTAGAACTACTCCGCCTTCGGTCCAATCTAAGTATAGTATATAAAATTATACATTGCAATGCCCTACCTGTCAATGAATACTTCAGCTTTAACCATAACAAGACAAGAGCAAACAATAGATACAAACTCAAGGTAAACCACACCAAACTTGATTGCAGGAAATATGACTTCAGCACCAGAGTGGTCAATGTCTGGAATACTCTACCTGACTCTGTGGTTTCTTCCCCAAACCCCAAAAACTTTAACTTTAAACTGTCTACTATTGACCTCACCCCTTTCCTAAGAGGTCTGTAGGGGATGTGCATAAGCGCATCAACGTGCCCACCGTCCCTGTCCTATTGTTTCTTTTATTTTTCTTATATGTATCCATTTCATGTATTCATAACTATGTTTATACTTATGCCTATTATCTTATAATTGCTTGACTAAATAAATAAATAAGAAAGAATAAAAAGCAAAGGAAAAAAGACATAGAAGATAGAAGGTAAATAAAGTAAATATAAATTATAAATATAAAAATATGATAAAGAATTTCGACTAGAGAACAGCCTTTTCTGCTGTGGCTGCCATCCTTTGGAACACCTTTGCCAGAGGTGAGATATACCTCCATCCTTCTGGCCTTTCAGAAGGGCCTTAAAACTTGGTTCTGCTTTTAATTAAAATCTTTAGTTCCCTCTAGAATCCAATTTTAAAAATTGTTTATCTCTATTATGTCATAGAAAAAATTCAAATCCACTTTCCTCAAGGAAGAAATTATGATTAATTCCCAAATTTTATTGCAATTTAATTCATTTATAACTTTCTAAAATCCAAATTTTAATTAGCTTTTTACTGGGTTGGTTTTTTTTTACAGAAAAATCATTTCTAAAGCTTGTAGTTAAGTATTTTTTTTCTTTAAGGATTGAAGGCAGAGTCACTCAGTATTTTCAGATTTCTCTATTCAAAGATCTCTAATAGCTGAAAAATAGTTTATACCAAATTTCCAAAAGTGATTAGAAAAATGAGTAGATTAGAAAAGAATTTAGCATGTTTTTAAAGGCACTGATCATAAACTGAGCTAGATAGTTATTCCTGCAATTCCCAGAAACTCTTAAGTCTGGAGCACTTGTAGGCAATCTCACATCCTCTTTTATCTAGAGAGATTCAAAGAATCTATCTATTTACTGGCTGTTTTTTCTTTGCTACATTTGTCACCTTCATTTCAGTCTTCCATTTCCTTCTCCAGGAGTCCCACATTGGAATCAATTTTTGGTTCCTAGCAACTGCCTCAACTAGTCTCTGCAGTTTTCTTGGCAGGATTTTTTTTGTAGCTGTTTGCGATTATCTGCTTCTTCCTAGGTCTGAGAGAAAGTGAGTAGCCAAAGTCACCCAACTGGCTTTGTGTCTAAGGCAGAACTATAACTCTCGGTGTCCTGGGTTCTAGCTTTAACTACAATCTCAAACTGGCATTGGGATAATTGCATTACATTTAGAATATTTATACATTAAGATGCTCTGTACCAGAGCCTGGGCGCCAGATCGGGCCTGTAGGGTGCTTAGATCTAGCCTGTGAGGTCACCCTGGCCCGCGGTCTGCTTGGGAGGGGTGCTCTGTTTGCTCTGACAGAGGGTTGCAGGAGGCCATCACAGGCAAAAACAGAGTTGGGGAGCCCATTTTTGCTGGCATAGCATTCGGGCCACCGCAGGCGTCCCCAGCATGAATAACATTGAGCTAGCCATGCCCACCCTGGCCACGCCCATCCTGGCTCCCCAAGGTTAAGCATAACCCTGATGCACCCCTCAATGAAAACGAGTTTGACACTCCTGCTCTATACTAAAACTGGAAAGTGGCCGAAATTCAGGCTCAGTTGTTCAGAAATTTTTCTCTGAGCATATAGAGTGTGGAGAGCCAGTTTGGTCTAATGGTTAAGTCACTGGGCTAGAAACCAGGAAATTGTCAATTCTAATCCCACCTGAGGCATGAAAACCAGATGGGTGACCGAGAGAGAGACATTTCTCTTAGCCCAACTCACCTCAGAGTTTAATGTTGTGGGGAAAATAGGAGGAAGGTATTCAACATTTTTACAGACTTTAATTAGTTGTAAAAATAATAAAGGTGGGATACAATTGAATAAAATATGATGCTAAAAATGAATCCATAAAAAAACGAATCCACTTGTAATGTAAATTTGATCTCATTTTTGTTATATCAGATGAAATTGGTTATTCATTACTGTATATTTAACTTAAATCAGTTCAGTAGCTATTTAGTAGAATTTGTATAACATTACACTTATTAAACGTCAAATCCTGAATGAATTTGTGGTCAATGAACACTCACAGTTCCTGTGTGTTTTAGAATATATTATCCTTGTGAATTTTAGAATTTATCGTTCACAAGAATGTGTGGATCCGTAAAAGAATCATTGAAACAGCTTCTTACAGAGTGGAACCTTCTTTTTGTGTCTTATATATGAAACTGTGACAGAAACTTGGCATATAGAAAAAAAGAGAACTTTTCTCTTTATAGAATATGGATCTTATCTTGTTTACCATATATAGCGTGTCTCAGTAAAAGTCTAATTAAATCTCTTATCTGAAAAGCTATACATTTTTCACAGCTGATGAGATTTTATTAGACTTTTATTACTTTTATACTAAAGTTGAACTTTTGTCTTTTATTATGCCTGTTTTTTTTAATGATTGATGACTCCTGGTGCTTCTGAATGAATCTGTGATCTGAATGATCTCTGATTACAAGGAAAGAATATAATACAGAATATAATACAGAATGACCTGAGCTAGATGGTAATTGATTGGAATATGTCAAGGACAGGGTACTGAGAGTTCAGTCTCGTTCCTCTTCTTCCTTCCATCTTTCCCAGCATTATAGGTAGTCCTTGACTTATGACTGTTTAATGATGGTTCAAAATTACAGTGCCCTAAAAAAATGACTTATGACCCATCCTTGAAGTTATTACATATTGTATCACTTCTGCTGTCATGTGATTGCAATTTGGGTATCCCATTTACAATGCAGCATTGTGCATTCGTGTGATCATGACTTGTGACCTTCCAGCTGGATTCTGACAAGCAAAGTCAATTGGAGAAGCCAGATTCACTTAATGACCATGGTTAATGACTTAATGACGATGGTAAAATAATCATAAAACCAGGTCCAATTTGCTTAACAACTTAGCATCACTTAATGTCTGAAATTCTAGCCCCAATTGTAGTCCTCAGTTAAGGACTACTTTTAAAGCCTTCTTTAGAGAAAATATAGAGTTACAATTAATTATGCCAATAAGCCATGGACTTCATTGCCTATACATGATAGCTTTGAATTTATAGGCAACTTTGTTTTTCAGAGCTCATGTCTACAGCTGGCTTCCTCAGACTTTTTTTTCTGCAATGGCTGTTTATTTTGTTGTATTCTTTCTTGCCTTTTTAATAGAATTGGATTTTATAGTTTTTTTAAAAAAATACTATAAGCTGAGAGATAAAATTATAGAAGAAAGGCAGAATATAATACTGTAATTTTTATTTTATGTATGGATAAATAACATGGTACAATAAAAGCTGTTATTAGATCCATACAATTGATGAAGCTGCTAATTTTTAGCAAAGCCGCTCTTGGGAAATTGAGTGAAAAGCCACCTTCAGATTGATAAAGCAGCATATAGAAATTACTTAGCAAAAATATTTTTTTATTTTTTATTTTTTTATTACTTTATTGTTTCAGAAACATCAAACAGAAGAAAGATAATTCAGAATTGCTGTGGGACAAGAATTACAATAATAATCAAATAAATTATGGAATAGAATCATTAAAGGATGCAAATGGATGGACAGAATGAAATGTGAATGACAAAAATTAAAATAATTTTCAATTATTTTAGATTTTAATAAATAATTAAATTGAATTGTTAAATTGTCCCATGGAGAGTTTTCTCGTAGCGAGTTGGCTGTGGTGAGTTGGCGAACTGGCCATGGTGAGTTGGCCATAGTGAGTTGGCTGTTGTGAGTTGTCCTATTCCATTACAATAGGGTGATAGCATCCTTCAAGGTGAACCTTACTTTTTTTTCCTTTTCTTTTATTAACAGATTCCGATACCCGCAGAAAATTTTCTTTGGAGGATTATCTGAATAATGATTTTCAGTACAAATCATACAATGTGAGGTGGATGTCAGGTAATGAGCGTAAGCTTTTGGAATGCCTTAGAGCGGTTTCATTTTTTTTTTTTTTTTACAAATATATGTTGGACAATGAATGAGTTGTGTCCAAATCACACAATCTTTGGGAGCATTATTCATCACAGTCTCACAAGATTTGTTTACAGAATCAAAAGTGTACATTCTTTCTCAAAGCTTTATGTCAGTGATCAGCTAACCAATCACTAATATGGCTAACAGCATACAAAATTCATCTAAGAAATATTTGAAACAATTGAACGCTGTTTTGTTTCTCATTGTCCCGACAGCCTCGTGATGAGCTTTTATCCAAATTTGATTGTAGCCCTTTTTTCAGTGAGAAGCCCTAGAACAGTGATAGATATATACTTTTTTATATATACTGGACAGCGTTTGAAGATTATCCAGAAATTGTAGTCCTTTCTGGCATTTGAGAGTTGCTTCAGCAATGGGACCCCTGTACTGTAGTCAGTACATGGCTTACCAATATGTTCACAAGTAAATTCAGAGTACTATACTGATTGGTGAAGCCTTGGATTGCTTGGCCGCCTATATGAACCTCTCTTCCAAATAGAACTGTGTGATGAACTCTGGAAGGGATGTTATGGGTCTGTTCCTTCTGGGTGATTGGGAAAGCAGGAAGAACCCAGGATTTATTTATTTTTTCATGACTCTTTGGAGCACTGTCCCCCTTGAGATCTGTGTATCATCCATCTGCTTAACATTCTGGAAAGCAATGAAAACCTGGCAGTTCCACCAAGCTTTTGCAACTGGGGCTGGGTACAGGGCAGTGTGACTTTTAACATTTTGGTTGTGATTATTATAAGCTCAGTTCCTGGGGTTTTAACTTATTGTTAAAATGCACTGTTTTAGATATTTAATTTTATGCAAGCTTCCTAAAACTTGTTGGAAGTGGCAGGACGTAAATCAGTCTAACAATGGTTATAGACTAAGCCAGCATCTCTAAATATTTCCTTTACTGTAGCTGGGATGTGTCCTAGCCAACTAATTAAATCATTTTTGCCCCATCTTCCCCACTTCATTTTTTTATAAATTCCACTTCATAAACATGGAGTGTCAGAACTCATTTGAGTAGAATATTCTCCAACCACATAATAGACAATTTAAAAATAAGGAGTTCTCTGACTCATTTGAATTCATACATGATAAATAGACTGTTGTGACAATGAACTTAATAAATAATGCAGGATTTTTTATTGACTTTGTGTGGAGGGGAGAGATAAGGTTTTGTTTATTGGCACTGAATGTTTTCCTGTTTTTCTTCCCTTTTTAGGTCATGAGTATGTCTACACAAATCAGAACAATGTTTTTCTGTACAACATTGATGATGGAAAAGAGTCTATAATCTTATCAAATAACACATTAGTACGTTTTTTTTAAAAAAACTACCTCATCAGTTCAAAAGTGCTCTGAACTGAACATTTTCTTCCTTAAACAATGTTTTATTACTAATTTGTTTTGTTTTATCTACAGGAAATTTGGAATAATTCTGTTGCAATATTGTCACCCGACAAAAAATTTGCTCTTCTGCGATACAGTTATGAGAAGGTAGCAATGATATTATGCTTTTATATGCCATTTAGTATATTTGTATTGATAAAAAATTGTTTTAATCCTTTACAACAAGAGTGTCCAAACTTGGCAACTTTTAGACTTATGGATTTCAACTCCCAGAATAACTCAGCCAGGCTGCTTAGGAATTCTGGGAGTTAAAGTCCATAAGTCTTAAAGTTTCCAAGTTTGGAGATCCTACTTTACAAAGTGAATATGGATTCACTTTGACATTTAGATAGGTGAGGACTTGAATGGCCCTTTGTGGTTATTAAAATCTAGCCAGTTCTCCACACTGCACCAATCTCTTTTCAATGATTTTACTTTAGTAGTTATCTTCTATTTAATTTCTCATTCATTCCCAACTTCTTGACCACTAACACAATGGTTTTTGTAAACAATGACAAATTACTTATTCCACACAGATGGTCTTCAACTTAGAGCCATTTGTTTAGTGATCATTTAAAGTTACAGTGATACTGAAAAAAAAACCCAAATGCAATGATTCACTCAACAACTGTGGTAAGAAAGATCGTAAAATGGGCAAAATTCAGCTAACAATAGTTGTGCTGAGAAATTGATATGTTGGGCTCAATTGTGGTCTTAAGTTGAGGATTACCTGTACCTTGTTATTTTACAAAACTTTAGGACTGCAGGCATGAGAGTGAGACAGTACTGAAGAGAAAAAATCCTGGAGAAATATTAAAGATATAAGTACAGTACAAAGAATGCTGAAATTATAAGCATAAATAAAGGATTGTCATACCAGCTGTCCCTATAGAATGGTATAAATGATATAAAGTCTTTTCTGAAGGCATCCTATTTGTGTAAGATATTTGTGAAATGATGTCACAAAGAGGTATTGAAAAAGAAGATCATGTGTGTGGGAGTGGTAACTATTTATTTGTCTTTTTGTAAACCTGAAATAAGGAGATTTTTTCCTTTTCTGAAGTCTGTGGTAAGAGTGCCACTCATTTCATATCACTGATTCTGTTGGTCAGTCTGCATGTTATCAGAATTCCAAGATTGACAAAAAAATATCATTATGATTTAGCTACACATTGCTTTGTGGAGAACTGGTAAAAAGGACCAGAGTAGCGTAGAAATACCCTCAATGTGTTTGTGATAAGGGAAAAGACAATCCTTAATCTTGAAGGGTTATTTTATGTCATAATAAATTATAGTTTAGCAGTATAGCTAAATATTACATGCTATATTGTAGCCATACACTAGGACTGATATTTATTATTTGAAGTCTTTATTTCTAGAAGGTATCAAGAGGTCTGAGTTAAAGTTGAATTTTGTATATCATGAACTCATGATCATTAAATGTAATATGGGTAAAATTCATGCAAACAGGACTTCTAAAAAAAATATTAACTTTGAACTACATTCTTGTTTTTTAAGTGTTTTTCTTTATATGCAAATATAATTTTTGCAGGTGTGGAGGCACTCATACACAGCATCATACCATATCTATGATCTAAATAACAGGTCAGTAACTACATTGTCTTTTTGTGATGTTTCAATGGCTTACATTATGTTGATAATTTTATTTATGTTTCTTCATAGAACCATAATAACTGAGAATCCACTTCCTACAACTATCCAGTACATATCATGGTCGCCTGCCGGACACAAACTGGTTAGTAAAATACATAGGGTTTTGCTTTCTTATAACTAAGTCTTTCTTGTAACACCAATTCAGATATTCCTGTGCACCATTTCTATAATCCAAACTGCAACAGAAATTTCTGGAAGATTTAGAGGAGAAAATGTAAGAGGAGAAAGGAATGTTACAGAATATTTACATAAGGACTCCAGTTCATTTAACCAGATTAAACGTTAAATATACAAAGAACTGGTATCATATATATTTTACAGTAAATGCGTAGAGGCCCAGTTCAAAGTGAGGCGACTTGGGAGTGGGGGAGCTTAATTCTCTCTTGCCTCCTTATTCTAAAAGTCATCACATGCACATTTTTTAAAATCAGCAATTTGTGAAAACATAAACCTGATTTCGCAGGTTAATCAGAGCGAATTTGACTCTGGGCTTTAATTCACAAACTTTCTAGGTTTAAAAAATATGGTAAGAGAGTTGCATGCTAAATTTTTATGATGTGGTTTAACTCTCAATGGCATGACAAATTGACAGAAACACAACCCACTAGCAACTGGTTGAATTGGTAATAGAAGGAGAGGGAAGAAGAGACTTGATCTTAGAAGTATAGAATCTTACATCTAAACATCAAGCTGCAAATACTTTATGATACTTTAAGGGGCAAATGCAAGAAGTTAATGAAAAGAGAACCAATATTTTAATGTGGAGAAAATTGGGTAAAACAATGTTAAGATTTCTTGGGATTAACTAGACAAAATGCAACATTCTAGGTCTTTCTTGTAAACCATTCTGATTTTTTCTTTATTCTTAAAATAACAAGGGTAAAAGAAATTCAATTTCTTGTATTTGGAAAGGTGAGAAGAATCTTACAGTATAAAAAAAAATATCCGTTTAGAGTTGATGTGCGTAGAAATAGAGGAAATGAAAGTAAATGTAATTTGTTTGATCTAAAGTAAAGGTTATAAAATCATTTTCTGATGGTAAATACTGTAATGTTTGTTTATGGCAGGCTTATGTTTACCGTAACAATATTTATGTGAAAACAACACCAAATGCCAAACCTGTTGAAATCACAGAGAATGGAGCCGAAAACAAAATTTTAAATGGATTAGCAGACTGGGTATATGAAGGTAACTGTCGTTGAAAGGGGGGAAAACCCCTTAAGAGCAACTTAATTGCCATCACAAACAGAAATAAAATATTAGGTTTATGTAAAGTTTCTGTTGAATTCACTGCTTGGAATGAAGGGGGGGGCAACTTCACCTTTGAGTCACATAACCCTTTCTAGCTTTCAAAACTCCCAGTGAAATAATCCCAGTGAAAGTGTTATCTGGACAGGGACGAAGTAGCCTCAGAAAACTGAGAAAGAGCCTTAGAAAATTTGATACCCTTTAGAAATACAGCTGCAAAGTAGCAAATCCAACACAGTGTATTCTTTATTTGGACAAAAAGAGCCCTCCCCAATGGCTTATGAAATATGTCTTGCCTTGGTAATAGCTGTATTTTGGTAATAACTGTGGATTGGCCTATTAAACAAGCAATATTTCATATTTTACCTCCTCCTCTTTTCTCTTTCATTCACACATGATTGATGGGTAGAATGCTTCCAAACAGTAGAAAATCACTCTCTTCCTCTTGTGTTTTTTTTTCCTGGGATAATAACAACACAATCCAGAATCAAACCGAAGTATTGCGATCAAAGTGGGTGATAAAAAGAAATATATGTATGGTGAACCACAGGTGAACTTTCAATAGCATTTTTATTAAAGAAATGTTTAACAAAGTAACATAATGAAAGGAAATAAAGATAATAAGAATAGTAAATAGTGAAAAAAGAAAAGAAAGATGATTAAAGAAGCAGCTTCCAATCTTACTGATTGATAGTGGTTATAGATAGATTTTAACTTTGCTGTCTTTCTCTGAGGTTACAATCCTCACCACAGCTGAATCTTTCACAAGAAATACAGTGTTATTATTATTACAATATTATTTATAGTTTGTGTCACATATACATAATCAAGAGATAAAATTTAACATTATTGCCATTTTTTGGAGTGAAATATGCTTCCTTCTAAATTTTCTATAAAATAATCCACATAAATTGGCCAAACATCTCATAGAACGAATACCATACTATATGAGGATTGATTTTACTTCTACGATTTGAAGAGAATATTTGTAGCTCAGGATTAAACTGTGGGCTCCTCTGAGCTTGGTTGTTTTCTTGCAGATATGTCATTACCAAACTAGATCCCATTATTGGTACACAGTTGCACTCCTAGCACTCCTAGTGACCAAGCAGCCTATTGATCAAATAGGGATACTATCACATATCTCCAACCATTAACACCAAGAAGAAAACACTGAACATAGATGGAAGCCCTTCTTCCATCTAATATAGGGTATTAAATAAATAGCTAGCAGTAGACATTTTCCCATGTGGTTCTTAAAGATAGAAGAACTGCTTTTATATCAGAATCTGATATCCATTTTAATGATCCTCTAGCTCAGACCATCTCCCATGAAGTCAAAATAAGAGAAAAAAAATATCCAGTTGTGCATGTAACCTCCTGGTGAAAGATTATATGAACAGTTGGTTGTAATATTTTTTTTGTTCTTAATTTCATGAGAAATGGTCAGAGCTACAGGACCATTAAAATGGATTAATGAATTCAAATCATCCCAAAAGGCTAAAAATGCACAAGATTATTTTAAATGTTAATTTAAGCCAACAATATACAATAACTCATTCTGGTCTCAGTGGACATCACTGCAGATTTAATTAGTAAGAAAGTAAACCATGTGACATTTTAAAAAGTTTCTTTTATTGATTCAAACTGGACAATTTGCAGGGGCCTAAAATTTAGAGAGTTGCAAATTACTTTGGGTCTGAATACTTTGAGGGCATCTCTAATAGACAGGCAGTTCAGGATAGAACTAGTACAATTGGCATATGTAACTTGTCTAGACCAAGAATCAGAAACTGAAACATGACTCCTATAATTATAATTACCTCATAGTTACCTATTCCTGTTTATTTCTCAAGGTCTCTTGGAAAAATGCATCTTCTTGTATTTTTTTTCTGATGATTTCCTGTTAGGTATTCTGCCTCACAGAAAGTGGCAGAAACTTGAATTGAAGAACTGACTTCTTAGGCCTATTATATTTGTTGAGAGATTTGGCACATCTCCCACATACTAGAGGAAGATTATTGCTTTACTTGTTGTTGTTTTTTATAATTAGCTTATTATAAAAGTTTTTATAGAAGTTAAACAGAAGGAAAGGCAGTGCATCGCTTTGCTTAATCCCCATTGAATTAAGATTTCACTAAATATCCTATCTAAACTGCATTAAAGTATTTCCATGTTATATTTTAATAGCAACAGCTATAGATTAATGAAAGAGTTTTCCAAACTCTTCCACCATCTGTCTCTAGGGATAGAACCAAAAGCTGATTTTTAAATCAAAAAGATAACCCAAAGGATATTTGCAGAATAGTTGAATATTCCTTTGCTAAATGTTGACCCCTAAAGGGTTTCTTACATAAAATGTATTTGTAATTTTCAAAAATGAATGGAGGAATTCTTAGTAGTCGTTTTATATTTCTTTTATGTTAAAACTGTGATAGTATTCCAGGCAAGATGGGTAGAATACAACTTTAACAAACAAATAAACAAATGAATAACTATTCCAGTTCTGAAATATACTAGATCACACGTTTTTTAATTATTTCAAAGGGTTTTTCAGCTGTCAAATTAGCATTTGCTCTGTAATGGAGTCACAGGATCAAATGGTCCTGGTTTAATTGTAAAATATAATTTAAGTTAGGATGCGAAAACAAGCTAAGGCAAATCATAAGTAAAAGCTTCTTATTTATTCTTACCTTATTAACTCCCAAGAGACACATGAAGAAGAAGAAATGCAATATGTGAATTTTTTAAAAAACAGAAGAACAATTATTCTGTCAAAAAAAAGGAGTGCTATTTGGGTATCCTGGCAACGCTTGATGTAAATGCCAGTGTGAAAAAACACTGTCATCTACTGGAGGATAGTGGCCCCATCTTTTGCCAATAACATTGATAGCTCTTCACTGCATATACCAGCCAGTATATGGGAACACCATTTTGTTACTCTTTATTAACCAGGCAGAGAATTCCCCGATTTAGATGTGACCTCTTTTCCCCATTGGCCTCTGGTCTCAAGTTCAGTAATCAGAAATATAATTAAACAATTTAAACCATCTCAGATTTTATTATGTATGTAATAATAAAAATTCTTTGGAATGGTGGGTCCCAGTGCTAGTTTCTTGGCAATAGGTTGTTCAGCCATGATACCAAGTGATTGAGAGTTTGACTGTTATAATAAAAATATATAAGAAGGGCAAAAGATAACACCCCGCCAGACAAGGGTGTAATTCAGAAAATACTAGATTGTGATGGATAGATTGACATTAAAAATAAAGGATAAAGAAGACAGAATATTAGTTAACATGGAACAGGTTTTACAAGTGGCTAGAAATAAGAGGTGGAAATTAGATTAAGAAAGTGTTATGTAAGAATTAAATACAAAGAGGCCCGACAACATGACAACATGTTGATATAATTAATAGACCTATGAACAAGCTAATACAAAGAAATTCAGTTAAAACTATTTTGTTATACTATTATTATTATTGTTACTCGTATATATATTGATATCTCTATTTGTTTTTCCCTTGCTGCTTCATAAATAATATGCCCTGACAATACACTGTATTCAAAATGTTTATGAATAAAAATAAAACATATACTAAAAAAAAAAAGAAAAGCAAAAGAGATGATTCTATAAACTATTGACAATCAGTTAGCTAAGTCAGGTCAGCAAAATGTATGCTAAATATCTACAAGAAAAACTAATTGATTTGTTTGAATCTGAAGATATTTTGAGGGATGAGCAGGATGATCAGTATTAGGTCATGCCTTAGTGCTGCATTGCTTAGTAGAAAATATACCAACTTAGAACAATCTCTGCATGCAACTTTTATTGATTTCAGGTCAGATACGATATTTCAAACTAAACTTCAGCATAATTTTTTTTAAAAACCACAATTAATACAAGTCTACTCCTGCTGCTCATTAAAATGCATGAAAATACAAGATTAGAAGAGAATATTTGTCCCTTAGGGCTGAACAGTGGAGTCCTTGGGATCTCTAAGCTTGGTTATTTCCTTGCAGACGTTTCATTACTAAACTAGGTAATGAAACATGATGTTACCTAGTTTGGTATAATGAAATGTCTGCAAGGAAACAACCAAGCTCAGAGACCACTGAGGACCCCATAGAATACCAAGGAAATATCCCTAAGGAAAGAGGTTAGACAGGAATGTGTATTGGCTTGTTTTATTCAACTACTATATGTTTCCATACTACCTACGGAAACAATTTCGTCCCATTACATCAGCCAGTCATGCAGGGAAGATATGCAGCTGATCCCATCAGTTAAAGAACTTTGACTGGTGGGGTCCAAGGAAAAGAACCTTCTCTGCCATTTCACTGACCTGTGGAATATTCTGTCCCCTGAGAACCTCTCTGAGGGAGTTCAAAAATGTGAAAAACATCATAAGTATTGTGTTCTTTACTTAAGTAACCCTATTTTTCATTCCCCCGCCCCCCATATTATTCAATTTATTATTGTATGCTGATGGTGCAATAGTTTTTACTTTTTCTAAACGCCCAAAACAGAGAAACTGGAACTTAGATGGGCATTCCATTGAGCAGGTTATGATTTTTAGATATCTAGAAATAGTTTTTTCAAACTCCAGGAAGCAGAAATGCCTGTCTGGACTATATGTATCCCACAGTGAACAGATATCTGTATCAGTTTACGAACTTATTATTTTCCCCTTATTAGGTTCATCTGTTGCAATTAAGTTGTTTTTATCTATAGTCCAAGCATGGGGCTATATGGGGCTCAAATAGGAGCCTGTAACAGCATGATCACTGCAGAAAGGATTCCAATAAAATTTCTAAGTATCTTCCAGGTTACCTGCTGTGTTCCAAATCAGTACTTCAGTGAGAAGCAGGAGTCAGTGAACTTGAATCTATTCTCTGATAAATATATTTATCTACTGGTTAAAACTACATCACAACCCTAGTGGATTGACCCGTGTAATATTGGCAGACAGATACAAACCTTCCTGGGAAACAACGGTCTCAAAGAAACTGAGCCCGCTATGGTTTCTTTGGTGATGCCATCTTAACCTTAGAGTCAGATCAAGTTAGACCCATACTAAGACAAAGGGTCTTAGATATAAAAGATCATGTAGAAATTGCTTTCTCTCATAATATAATTGCAAATGAACTAAGTTTAGTCCCTAAACCAGTCTCTTACTTACATCACCGTTCCTAAATTCAGGAGAGCTTTATCTTTGGTTTGATTTAATGCTCTCTCCACAATTGTCGTGGAAGGGAAATATAAGAAAACTCCACATGAAACCCAATATTGCCCTTGTGATATGAGTACCATAGAAAGAAGATTTTGTGTTCTTCTGTATTGCCATTAGAAGATTACCCCTTTTTATTTAAATTTCCAGGGCACTCAGATCATCTTTATTTGCAGTATCTATTAAACATTCAAAATAAATGTATTTCTATAAAAATAGCGAAGTTTTGCTACATTATGTGTAAATTTGGCCCACAAATAGTAATTCTTGTTATAAGATATTTGTGTTTTCATTTTCTTGAATATGTTTTTATTGGACAATGACCAAAATAAAGTTTCAGTTTGTCTGTCTGCAAATCCAGTGCACTGAAAATCCTCCAGGCTATTAGAAAGTGGATCCACTTTCTAATTTTATTATATTTCTGTATGAATTATCAACCATTCCTTTGAATTCATTAAACAAGCTTATTGCATGCAGGTGTTGCTCACTCTACTTTGTATTAATATAGCTTTTAATAATGAATGATTGAAAATTAAAAAAATGTTGTATAAACATACTTCTCTTTATAAAGTAATTAGGAAGTCTTCAACATTTATATTGTTATTATCACCTCCAAGACAGCCCATAATAATTATACTTATTAAAGTGCCTTTTTAGACATAAAATATTCAGTTTAATTGTTTAATTTGTACTTGTATATTTTCTTACAGAGGAATACTAAGTTTGGGTATATAATTGGAAAGTTATGTTTCTTTGCATTTATTATCGTTCATTATAGATGATACATTTGAAAATGTTATAGTACAAACAAGAAACAATTATCCATAATATTGAAATCTAAGATAAATCAAAGTACTAGGATTTGCATCATTATTAAAGCCAGATTTTTATAAAGAATAATTTCCATAGCACCCTATTTCTATAAAAAGGCATTTCTGAGAGTTGGCTTAACTGTTTTGGTTGCAAAACATTGCAAGTAATCTGAATTTTAGTTACTGAAGTTCCATTTGAAATTATACATGCAAGTTATTATGAACTATGTTTCAGAGGGAAAAGCCAACCTAGCAACTATTGCTTCAAAAGAACACATTTGCATCTTTTTCAGAGGAAATGTTTGGCACCCATTCTGCTCTGTGGTGGTCTCCAAGTGGCAGGTTTTTGGCGTTTGCAGAGATTAATGACACCGAAGTTCCTCTTATTGAGTATTCGTTTTATTCAGAAGATACACTGCAATATCCAAAGACCATTAAAATCCCATATCCTAAGGTCTGTGTTATTTATTAAACATAGTTGTTGAGTGGCTTGATTAAGAGAATAGTCACATTTAATCATTTGCTGCTAACAAAAATATTGTCTGTCTCTCCTCAACAGCTTGCTGTGATTACTGTGACTTAAGTCAATAGCATCTGGCAGCTCTGAAGTATTCTATTATCTCTAGGGAAACAGGAAATGAAAGCAATTGAAGGCTATGGAATATTTGAGTTTCTAAGATGATTTGTTGAAGAGCACTTGGGTGATCAATGGCAAAAGGAACACTTCAAATCAATGAGTTGCATAGCTAATAAGGGACTAAGAACTATTAGCTCTGTCATGAACAGGGAGGAGTGGGCTAAGTAATAGCTATTTCTCCTTTGGCAGACAGATTTCCAGGCTGATATATTTGCCAGGGCAGATGTCAATTGTTCCTTTTTTTTTTTTAATGGAACTATACTTGGTTTCAGTTTTTTCAAACTTTAGAAACTGGTATGCTCTCAATAGTTCCAAGGGCAGTGGTGGCTAATCTTTTTGGACTCCTGTGCAAAAAATTGTGTGCGCATTTGGACGCTCGCACTCACGTGCCAGCACCCAGAAAGCAATGTGTGTACCCCCAATGCCCTCTACACATGCACATGCAATCCCTACCCACCCACCCACTCACCGCCTCTGCCCCCTTACCTGCACTGCGCCTCACAGCTGATTTTTGGCCGGTTTGAGGCCTATTTTGGCCCCCCAGAGGCTTGAGGGAGGCTTCTGCATGCTTCTGCAGGTTTTGCAGGCCAAAAAAATAGCCCCGTTTTGTCACTTCTGGTATTTTCAGAAAAAACAGGAAGTGCTGAAACAGGCTAGCTTTTGGCCTGCAGAGCCTGCAGAAGCCTTCTCAAGCCTTTGGGAGGCTGAAAAAGACCTCAAACTGCTCAAAAATCAGCTGTGAGGCGCGCGCATGTGCAGTGAGGTAAGTTTGCCTGCAGCTTGCATGATGGCACAAATGGCTCTGCGTGCCACCTGTGGCACGCGTGCCATAGGTTCACCATCACAGTTTTAGGGTCTTTGCAGAGGCTGTTTTCTCTGATCAGCTCCATAGACTGATCATGTGGCTGTAACATCCCATGGCTAGTCCAGGAAGTGATGGGGAAGAACTCTGAATGTAGAAAGTATGATATTGGCTTTAAATGTGCTAGAATTTTCAGGGGTTCGCCAAAGTGAGGATAAATGTCCCAGCTTGTCATGTATTTTAGAAAGTAAATGTAATTTCTTTTCTGGAGTAGAATGAATATGAGTGGGACTTAATTCCTGCTGCCATTCACCTTGGCATGGAGCTTCTGAAGTATGTCACCCATATTCATTTTCAGCAGAATCTTCTTAAAATCCCTAATGGGACATGAATCTGGACATATGTTGCTCTGTTTATTTCTCAGAATCATGTAACTGAAAATATTTGATATATCCTAAAGTTAGTTCTGGAAGTCAGAAAGGCAGTACAATTGTTACAGGGCAAAAGTAAATTAGGTTTTTATGCATATTTGCAATTGATTCAGCTTAGTCCTGATGAGATTGCTTCCATCATCAAGATTAAAGCTATGGTTTGTTTCAAGATGAAGCAGTTGTGGATCAAAGATCAAGAATAGTTCTGAGAGGAATTTTCATTGGATTGTAACGTGGGAGGAAGATGATTAATCATTCCCTTGATCAGTACTTCAATTAGATTTGGGGGCACAATGTACTTTTCAATAGAAAGTACAAACAGAGCTGTTGGTGTCCCCCTTTGTCATCGTCAGATCATGACCTAATTATTATGAGACTCTCTGGTGCCACTATCCACTGCAAGGAGTCTGAGCTCATTAGATTGGTCCATCCCCAGCAACTGAGGATTCTGGAGAAGCTTCATCTGAAGTCTTGGTTGTTGCTTGGAATAAGGGGGCAGCAGAGACCTTGGTTTGGATTGCATCCTTTGTATTTTACAGAGAAGTTGGGAGAAGAAACATCTAGAGGAGCAGACTCCAACCTTTTGGGCACCAGGGACCTGTTCCATGGAGAAAGGTTTTTCCTTTCCTGGAGGGGACATAGTTTTGTGTGCTGCCTGCATCATATGAATGTGGCTTCACTTGCTTGCATGGCCTGGTTGTTGACATGCTATGGACCAGTGGCAGTCCGTGGACTGGGGGTTGGGGACCCCTGGTCTAGAGTGCCATTAAATTCAATAAAGAAGGAACTTGACTGAATATGGGCTAGAGTCACTATTAAGGCCTATCTTGTGGCAGTAAGATGGCAAAGCAGCAATATTATCCCACCCTTATTGCAGATTGGCATCTGCAGCCCTATTTCATCCCGTTTACCTCCTGCATAAGCGGGTGCCAGGAACCTTTGGCAGGGATGTGTGAAGGAATTTGCTCAGCATTTTAGATTCACTTGCAGTTTGACAGTGGCCTTGTTTACAGGTCCAGAGCAGATGCCTAGGGTGAAATCTTGCCCAGGTATCTGGGAATGTTTTGTAGCTGTTGGAGTTGAGGAAGTAGACAGAGATGTGAGTTAAACCCCTTCTATTTAGATCTAAGCCACTTCCTGGGGTATGGCATGTGAGTGAATTCTAGTGGTGGTGAATCCTTCTTTGAGTGAGAGGTTTTTTTTTCCCCTTTACCTCTTAAGGAAGCTTTGTTCACCATCTCTTCAAGAACCCATCATTGGACCTCTTAATACTGGGAAATTTTTGCTCAATGTATTCTTTTTGAGGAGGGCGATTAAGAAGGTGGTTGTGCAGCATCTTCAAAGGACCATGGATGAAACAGATTGTCTGAATCCTTTTCAGTCAGGTTACATTACCTGGGTATGGAATAGATACATCACTGGTTCAATTTTTGCATCCTCTCTGACATGGGAGGATGGTGGCTCCTCCTTTGGGTGGTGCTTACATTGAGGATGTTCTCCCCACTGAAACTCTAGTGAACTTCCAAATGTCCCTCAAAACTTTGTTATGCCAGCATGCCTGGGGACCCCCAGGGACAGGTAAACCAGTAAGGTGGCTCCATTGATTAACATCCCTTGTATAAGAGCCTCAGTGGCACAGTGGTTAGCTTGCAGTACTGCAGGCTACTTCTGCTGAATATCGGCTGTCTGTAATTTGGCAGTTCACATCCCACCAGACTCAACATTGACTCAGCCTTCCATCCTTGCAAGGTGGGTAAAATGAGGACCTAGACTGTTGTGGGCAATATGCTCACTCTGTAAACTGCTTAGAGAGGGCTGTAAAGCAGTATATAAGTCTAAGTGCTATTGCTATTGTTATATTATTCTTTGTTTTAGCTCTGTTCCTATAGTTCTTAAAAATGGTTTTTAATGATTTAATAGTTTTAGATATTAGTGAGATGGACAGCAATATAAATTTAAATAAATAAATAAACGATATGCTCATTGTTGATTTTTTCAGAGATTAAAAATTATAAATTAATAATGGGCCAGGACTAATGTATGAAATTCTAATTTATTTTAAAAGATATGTTTAGTGTTTTTAGTCTTAATCTGAAAATAGAAAAATGTTTTCTGTAATAGAAATTTTTACTAAGTCAAGTGATGAGTTAACGTTACATTGATCTCTAAAAGAATAATTGTTCACAAAATGTGGGTGGTCATAATGTATACTGAATTGACTGTTTTTACCAACTTAGAAAAATTACATTATTTTTATAAGCATTGAACTAAGTCTTCAGTACTGGCTTTCAAATTTTTATCTATGAACCTCTATAAAACACACACACACACACACACACACACACACACACACACATATATTTATATTTTGTATTGAGCTTTAAAATCTAACTTCTTTGTAATTTTCTAATTAACATTGCCATTTGTACAGAATCTGATTTAAAATGTTTTAATTTTATCCAGGCAGGTGCTACAAATCCAACAATAAGACTATTTGTTGTGGATATTCTAGCCCTTCCTCAAAAAACTATATCGGAAATTGTTGCACCATCTAGTATAATATCAGGGTAAGTCCAAGTAATATGTTTTGTTACAGTGAGTGTTTTAGATTATTATTGTTATTATTTTACAATTATTGAGTAATATAAGATTTTAAAAAAACATTCATTTATTGCATTAAAAATCCTGTGGAGAGTTCATTTATTAATATGCGACCTTTTTTCCAATATGCACTCAGCTGGATCATTCATTCTTTTTATCATATTTATTAAAACTGCCCAACTCCAAGAAGATTCTGGGTGGCAAATAATAGGATATACACATAATCGTCCAAGCTAAAACACTGTAAAAAAATTTTTATATTGTAGTGACAAAACGTGGGTATGTGAAAAGAAATATACAAGTTGAATTACTTGAGAAGTGTGTTTGATGTTGTAAAATATAAAGGATATTACATGCAATGTCAGGGGTGTGCATAAGCGCACAATTGTGCCTGCCATCCCTGTCCTATTATCCCCAAATTATTCGTACCTATTTCATGTGTTTATACTTATGTTTCTTCTTATTTCTATTATACTGTTAGCATTTGACAAATAAATAAATGAAATAAAATTTTAAAAAAATCACATAAGCAAGGATGAGCCACATCAGCTTCCATATTTGAACACATTCTTCAAACACAGAGACACATATACAAATGCTAATATAAATATACTCTCTTTAACTCATATACATACACACATAATACACACATGGACAGGAAGAGAGGGTGGACCCTTCTTATCTACTAGCTAGGTTGGAAGAAGTCAAAGAATTATTTGTAGGTAAATCTCAACTTTCCAAACCACACTTCTGACTTTTATATTCTGTGAATCATGGTATCAGTTTTGAGTTTATATCCTTTATTTTATCTTGTTCCACCTTGTGCTCCCCTGTTTCTAGTCATAGAATGCTTCCAAAATCTGTAGTTCCTTATTCTATAGAACTAAAATTTGAATTTTATATGTACAGGTAGTCCTCAAGTTATGACCACAATAAAGCCCAAAATTTGTGTTGCTAAGTGAGACATTGGTTAAGTAAGTTTTGTCCCATTTTCCAACCTTCCTTGCCACAGTTGTTAAATGAATCATTGCAGTGGTTAAGTTAATTAACATGGCTGTTAAATGAATCTGGCTTCCTCATTGGTTGTCAAAAGGCCACAAAAAGTGATCATGTGACCCTGGGACACTGCCATGGACATAAGTATGAAGCAGTTGCCAAGCGTCTGAATTCTGATCAGGTGACTATGGGGATGCTGCAACCGTCGTAAGTGTGAAAAATGATCATAAGTCACTTTTTTCAGTGCTGTTATAACTTCAGAAAGTCATTAAATGAACTGTTGTAAGTCGAGGACTACCTGTACAGTACCTGTTGTAAATATCGAATGGCATATAAATGATAAGCATTCAGGTATAGAATTCAAGTGAACCTATATAGAAAAATGCTGAGTAGCCCCCCTCTCTCTCTTTTAATCTCCAGGGATCACTACTTGAGTGTTGTAACATGGGTGACTGATGAAAGAATTTGTCTGCAGTGGCTTAGAAGGATTCAAAACTTTTCTATGCTCACCATCTGTGACTACTCTAGCAATGTGTGGCAGTGCCCAAAGGTACGAGTGGAGATGGATTTTAAGAGGTTGAAGGGTGAAGATTAGCTTGACAGTGCAAACAGACAATTGTAGCCTTCTTTTTGTTAGCGGTGGAGTAAATAATGGAACTGGTGGAAAGATGCTTCAGGAAACGTGACTTAGCAATGGGAGAGGCAGATTTGTGGAGTCCTGAACTTCATTGTTTTCTTGCAGATAGCAATAGCACTTAGACTTACATACCTTTTCAGTGCTTTTACAGCCCTGTCTAAGAGGTTTACAGAGTCAGCACATTGCCCTCAATAATATGGGTCCTCATTTTACCGACCTCAGAAGGATGGAAGTCTAAGTCAACTTTGAGCCTGGTGAGATTCGATCTGCCAAATTGCAAGCAGCCGGCAGTCCACAGAAGTAGCCTGCAGTACTGCATTCTAACCACTGTGCCACCAGGCTGTTAGATGTATCATTACCCAACTAGTTAACATCATCACTGTTACAACCTGATGATGCTACCTACTAATGAAATACCTGCAAGAAAAAAAAAAACCAAGCTCAGGAATTATCAAGAATCCCATGGTTCAACCCTGGATTACAAATATTCGCTTCTAGAGGCAGATGTCTACAGTAATCAGCAACTTAGGCTAGTTACCAGGTTTAGCCCTATCTGAACTATGAAGGCTTGGCAGCAGAGATTTTCACCCTTGTCCCCTAGAGTCTGTCAAATGCCCTGCATGGCCCTTTTTTTGAAAACAACTTGGAAATTGTGGTTGGTACAAAATGTAATGGCCAGGGTATTAGCAGGTAAGCACTGCTATAATCCTGGTTCTCTGGTTGCTTCATTGGATATAAATAGGTTTCTGAGTTGAATTCAGAATGCTTTAAAAACATATGTAGCTTGTTTCCTGTCTACATAAGGGACTGCCCCCTTCATATACATAACAGCTCATGCATGCAAAACTAATGGGTCTATTTAAAATAGGGATTTTGTAGTGGTTGTCTTTTACAATTCTGTTTTTAAGATTTTAAGGTGACTGGGTTGCTAATATTCAACTGGGTAGGGTTTATGTACTTATATACATACTTTTGTTTGGGTATTGTAATTCCCTCGGTCTTGGGAGCAGGATAGTGAATCAATCAATCAATAAAATAGTCATCTATTTGCAGAAAATTCTGAAAATATTGCCATTCATCTTGAAAGAGAGAAGAGCTAGATTAGCAGACAGAGGTTACTAAAACAATGACGATCTTTCTCTTTTTCTTCAGAACAGGGAGCATCCTGAAGAAAGTAAAACTGGCTGGGTTGGCAGAGTAAGTACAGTGATTTAAGGATCGATTTACATCCTTTCCTGCAGAGAGAGGACAGCTGAAGAAATATCTTACAGAGAGGAAAGGGAGCATTTCATTGTACCTGCCAGCTGTTTTCTATCAGAAACATCTATACTCTTTCCTTCCTTGCCAGATTCCAGCCCCATATTAGTAAAATAAAAACAAGCTTGGAACAGTGTTAGAAATATTTCTTAGCATGTGTATATATGTGGGTTTCAGGGCAGGAAAAATAACTAGTTGAGTAGAATTAGAACTTCTATTTCTATGTTGCTTCTTAAAAGCACTTGGCCAACAAACAACCTGGCAATACTGTATGTTACTATTTTGTACTATTTTGTACTATTTTAATATACAGACACAAAGTTACCTCTTAATACCTGTTTTTTCCCCAAAATAAAACCTTGAGGACTTTTTTCAAGGTTATTTAGCATTGCAATTATAACTCCACCCCCTGATGTGTGAAATACACTGGCTTCTCAACTTTTTATTTAACCCTGTAACAAAGTCTTTATTATAGTCTTTGTTATTCTTTGTAGGTCATATAGAACCCACATCTCTCACACATTTCTGTTTGCAATCCCTAATTTTCTAAAAAGGATATAATGTCATTGCAGTCTTTTCTAATTCTGTTCAAGCAGTAGTCAAAGAACCAAAGATTGTCCAAGATGTCAAGTTATAGGACATTTTAATCAGTTGTTACAAGTGCACATGAAAAGATGAAACTGGATAGGAACTCAATTTTTTGTGAGATATCATATCAATTTATTTTTAAATAAATTGCTAGGACTTCATGTTAATGAAATTAATGTAGATTATTATTTGCTGATATGGATATTCATCTTGACGTTGGCCATTTGTTCTTCTCTGATGGTATTCAGCATAGCAAACATTAATATTTCTGATTTCATATTTAAGATTATCTTTCGTTGGTTGGCATGTTTAGTTAAAAAGTAATACATTGCTTCAATATATTAAGTGGAACCTGGCATTTTCATATCTAATGCCTACAACTAGTAGTTGTTCACATTTTAGGGACATACAGGCATCCTCAGCTTACAAGCATTTGTTTAGTAACTGTTTGAAGTTACAATGGCACTAAAAAAACTTATGAAAATTTCCCACGCTTATAACCATTGCAACATCCCCATGGTCATGTGATCAAAATTTGGATGCTTGGCAGCTGGCATGTAATCACCTTTCTGACAAGCAAAGTCAACAGGGAAACCAAATTCACCCAACAACCATGTTACCAACTTAATAATACAGTGATTAACTGAACATCTGTGGCAAGACAAGTCATAAAATGGGACAAAACTTACTTAACAACTGTCTTGCTTAGCAACAAAAACTTTGGGTTCAATTGTAGGCTCCCCCATTGACTTCGCTGGTTGTAAACCATCTAGGAAAGTTACAGATGGTGACCTAATGTTATTGGGGCAGTGCCAGAGGTGGTACACAGCCAGTTCTGACCAGTTCTGGAGAACCGGTAGCGGATATTTTGAGTAGTTCATAGAACCGGCAAATGCCACCTCTGACTGACCTCACACCCACCTATTCTCTGCCTCCTGAGTCCCAATTGATTGGCTGGGTGTTCTTTGCCTTGCACAGGAGAATGGAGCTGGAAAGCAAGTTAGTGGAGTGGGAAGAGAATGGGGATTTTGCAGTATCCTTCCCCTGGAGTGGGGTGGAAATGGAGATTTTGCAGTATCCTTCCCCTGCCACACCCACCAAGCCATGCCCACCAAGCCATGCCATACCTATCAAGCCACACCATACCCACCAAACCATGTCCACAAAACTGGTAGTAAAAAATTTTGAATATCACCACTGGACAGTGCAACCATCATAAATACATGCCAGTTGCCAAGCACCTGAATTTTGGTCATGTGATCATGGAGATGCTGCAATGGTTGTAAGTTGGAAAACCAATCATAAGTGACTTATTTCAGTGCTATTGTAACTCTGGATGGTCACTAAACAAATGGTTGTAAATCAAGGTTGTAAAATGAATAGTTGGGAACAGGTTTATAGGAACAAGGAGTTGTACAATAACATCACTGAATCTATATGTAAGAATAATGCTTTTTTTCCTTTATCATTTGCTTAAAAAAGTCATGATTTTAAAAAAGCATCAAATATAGACCTACCCTGCAAAATAATGGAAGTTAGTATCTTCTGCTGTCAAACCTGATCAGAAAAGAAAGACCTTAATATAGCTAACACATTTTAGCTCTACATGATAAAATCTCAGGAAGCAACGTGATAAGCAGATTGTTTATGGTGTGTGAACAGTGAAGGCAAAAAGAAAGGAAAGAAAAAAAGGAGGAGTATAAAACTACTATAAAATAGGAAAAAATAGGTTAACATTATTATTGTCATACTTGTTCCACTATGGTTTATGTGCTCAAATAAGTCAGTTGCATCAAGAAAATACAAGCTATCTTATTACTCTATAAGACAGATTACCTGAAACATCCTTTGTTTTAAATGTCCCTAAAAATTTGATTGGGATAGAATCAAAAATGGGTAGAACCAGGAATAAAATAATTTGGATGGACATGAAGCTCTCTTCGTGTTGTTGAGCTACATCTCCAACTCCCATCAATACTAGCCAACTAGTGGAAATGGATGCTATAATGCTTATTCGTTACAAGAAAAAACTTTTTAAATTTTTTTTTAAAAAAATGTAAATTTTTTTAGAAAGACACAATTAAACTAAACAAAACATTTAAAAATGTTCATTAAAAAGACAAAAAGACAAATATGTATATTGTCCCCCCATTTGAATACTGATAGATGGATTGCAATAATAATAGTATGGCATTTTTGAAGAAAGACATTCCAATAGATTTTTTTTATTCAGTTGTAATTCATCTCTTTACCAAGTATTTAAGATTAAGTGTATATGACACTCTAAATATTGTTGTTGAATGCAATAAATAAGAACAAACTCAATTCCAAGAATGAACTATTGTTCCAACAGCTCCAATAAGATAACAGTGAGCAATTTGTTCACTGGTGATTTTATGAGGATGTTAATGGCTTTTTAAAGGTAATTGCTTGACATGTTTTGTGGAGTTATTCAAATGGATATTAGCGTTCTACTGTACTGAAATAAATTTGTTGTCTGTAGTAAATTATGAAGCGTGAAAAAGATGGGTTTTACTCAGTTGGAATATTTAATGAGATTAAATTCAAGTAATTTAAATTCAAGTAACTTCAAGTAAGATGGTAAGATGGTTGCAAAAATGTTCTCTGCATTTATCAACAAAATAGCTTTCCTCAGGCAAAATGTCTTCCAGAAAAAAATATGTCAATTCCTAAAAGTTTTCTAAAGACAAACTTAAAACTGCTGACATAGAGACACTTGAAGGTAACTTAGAATTGGCCCCCTGACTCAATTTTGTGAGCTAATCAATTTGAAGATTGCTGTGTGAGTGAATAAGCCATTCAAGCTATGTGATATAAATGTGTCAAGAGGATGACAAATACACAACCAGTTTCAACTGAGAAGTTTATTTACACCACTGGTAGAACAGGATGTCAATGATTGTGGTTAATGCTAATTTCCCCAATTCATACTTTATTGAGACAGTTTAAGTGCAGTCATAATCTTTTTTTAAAAAGAAAGCAGAAAGAGGTCTTCATCTCACCATATTAAATTGAAACCCTAACAATTGTTCTCTTGGTAAAGAATATCATGCACTAAATGAAATGAAAAATAAGAGAGACACTAGTTTAATATTGTTTCGAACAGCCCTGTAGCACTGCAGCCTGTACACCACTCTGAATGCCAAGGAATTTCTGAATTTTGATATTTTGATTAACAACTAGAATTACCTTAAGAAGTAGGGACTGTGTAAGGACAAAATAATAGGACTTCGTTTCAGAATTCAAGTTATTTCTTTGAAATAGGGAACTGTCCTCAATAGATACTGCATTAGAATTTAATTTATTTTGTCTTTGTGTATTAAGCCTTGTTTTCTTTTACTTCAATTTTTGTGGACATGTGGACATTTTGCGCAATATCAGATTGAGCTGAATTTTTTTTCTTTGTTAATTTCTTGGGAGCTGATGTGTAACTTGAAAATCTCCCCATTCCTGAGATAAAAATATATTTTTGAGTCATTTTTTAAAATACAATGTGATTTTGTTGTTTATTTATTTTTATTATTATTCAAATTTACTTATTTGTAAATATTCATTTGTAATTGAACTGTCTTTCAAAGGTGGGGAGAAACTAAATCCTAATCATGTTTTTGTACTTACAGAACAATTTTATGTGCATTATAGAATTGTTTTACTTTTACCTATCAGAAGGCTGTAAGACAATGGGAGCCTAGTCTTCAGAAATCATGGTTAGGGGAGTGACAGGTGAAGGACCTTGTGGCATTGATAACTGAGAGGCAAAAGACTTAGGGCAGGGTCTTTCTGGTGTTGTCTAGGGTAAACCAACAAAGGTTTCTGAGTGAGGAAGTTTGAAATCCTAAATCTTTCACATAGACTCATTTATGCCATTTCAAATATAATTTCATTTTTTTTGTAAATAGGTTTCTGTGAATTACAAATTCATTTCCTTGAGATTTGTTAATATACTATTTAGAAAATTTGACTTAAAACCTAACATTAATAAATATAATTAATGATTGACTGTACCAAAATCTAGCAACTTAACAACAGTAACGATTTAAAAATTAGAAAAAGTGATAATTTCTTTGCATAGTACAGTGTACTTTCTGCAGATATAAAAATATTGAACTAGGTTTTGTGCCAAAAAAGGCTGAAGATCATTGATCCAACTCTCCAAGATTTCTGTTGAATGTACGGAATTGCAGAATAGTATTAAATCAATGATATATTCAGTTTACAGAAGAGCGACTGGACAAGCCAGCCTTCTCAGCAGAGTAACATAAGTAAACATGCTCAGTATAAAACAGTTGAACTGAATCTTTTAGTTAAATTTCAGTGGTTGTAAACTTTCAGGTGTCAGAACTTGAAACACAAAATTGGGTAGAGCTAGAATGTTTGCATCTCTTTGCTTCCTTCAAACTATTTATTGTTTTGTAAATATTCAAAAGTCTGTATGTCAACAAATCATAAATTATAATTTCCTTTTTAATTACCTTCCATTTTTTATATTACAAAAACAACAAAAGAAAATAAAAAGTAAAGAAAAATGAATTGTCAAAGAGCCAAGTAATTGCAATTTGCTAATGTTTCATATTGTCCTGTAAAAACAGCCAATGCCACAGTAGAAACCCATTGCTTTGTTTCATTTATTTTGAAAACATTAGGAATAACTTGACCTTTGGAAAATAATTTGTTTTTTAATCCCTAAACAAAAATGTGATCATCTATGTATTTTTCTGAGAGGTTAAAATTAATAAACCTATGAAATAGAATACTTACTAATCATTACATCTATAAACATGTTATTGTTCTTTGTTGCAGTTTCAGCCATCAGAACCTTACTTTGCTTCTGATAAAATTAGCTACTACAAAATTATCAGTGATTCACAAGGATATAAACATATTCACTACACTGATAGCACAGGCGTAAGTAATGATTATTTGTGCATGTTTCTTTATGTTTGTGCAGGGTTGTTCATAAGGAGGAACAAAGAGAGCCAAATGATAACACCTGATGACATCATCAGTGATGTCATCATTCAGTGCCATGGCTTATGTACTTGCATAAGACATAATGGCAGCAATTTTGTGATAATGTCGGTACATACATATTAGTTTGGAGTTATCAGAGTTTGCTACAGACATTGTTTTGTGTATGTATGTGTAGCCTTATATTTATGGAGATTTATATTTTATCTAATCTTTATACTTAGAATGTTAAACCTATTACAAGTGGAAAATGGGAAGTAATCAGTATAGCTGCTGTAACAAATAACAGCCTGTAAGTATCCATTGATAACTTTTGAATATGTGTGTTCATGCAAATGCATAAATCATCCCTTTCTAGAAATAGCCTTTTCTGTTTGTTCTGGTTTTGTCTGTTGTATTAAAATTGAGACTGCATGAAAGCTTAGCATAAGAAATTTTGCATGGCAATGTTATGCTCCCTTGTCTTTACTATGTATGCTCCCTTGCCATACCGAGTGTGCTGACTTTCCTTTCCTTTCTTTTATGTCTTTTTGATAAGCCAAAATCTCATGATTTTTCAGATATAAATCTTCTATCCCAATCTTATTAAGGCAAGTTTCTTTTTACATCCCACTGAATTCTATGTGACAAATTAATCATACTAATTTAAGCTTTAAGATTTCGGCAAGACCCAAGTGCCACTAATTTTAGTTGAACTGGGAGCCTATCTGTCAAAATAATCCATGCTCAATGAGTAATATTCTACAATAGAAAGGCATTGAGGTACATTGTCTTCTATCCATGATTAGGAAAATATATTCTCTTTCCTCCATTGTCTGCTTTCCTTACATAGGACCCACTGTTAGTACTTTCTCTTTATTAGAATGCAATAAGAAAATGCAACACTGCATCATCAAATAAGTATAACAAATATATACAGAAGCACACATATAAAATGTAAATGTAATACAAAGCAAGAATAAGATGCAATGTAATATAAACATGCTACCTCCCCCCCACCCACCCCAATTGCATACAAATCTAAACAAAGTCAACAACATATTGTAGCTGTGGTATTTAAGAAATAACTCCTGGAGTGTTTCATCAATTTGTTTCCCACAAGTTAGTCACCTATTATATTTTCTCTTAATGATACGTTCTACAGAAAGCACATTAAAATTTTTGAATACATTCCTTTGATTTAATATTTATTTATTATAGCTGCTAAATACCTAATATATTCTCTAAAAGTACTCCACAAGTTCAGTGGAAAAATGGAAATTCAGAATTACAGACCTATGCTGGCAGTTGTCTATTAAGTAATTGGTGCACTTGTTTCTCCTTTATTTAACACATTAGTATTGCTGCCCAATGATTCTTGAGTGGCTTACAAAATTTAAAACTCACCTTACAATAAACTTTCTCCTTTGCCTATTACTTTCTGTATAATGATATACTTTCCATTTTTTGTGGTGACATATGTCTTTTCCAGTTTAGAGAATAATGTAGAAATGAACTTTATTATTTAACCATTTAACCTTTTATAGCTACTTCTGTATTACTGTCCTAGGTGATTTTTATTACAATAATCTAAATGATTATCAAGTTCATGAATTAATCCATCAAAAACCCATTTGCTTATTTCACAGATACTTTATTAGTAATGAATTTGATGGTAGACCAGGAGGAAGACATCTTTATAAGTAAGATGCTTTTTTATTATGGTTCTGCTATAAAGAGCATACATAGCATATATCTTTATTTATTTTTCACATTTTTGAATTGCCTTCTTCCAGTTTGCTCTAATGGTTAAAATGCTAGCTTAGGAACCAGGAGACTGAGTTTTAGCCCCAGCTTATGCATGACTTTGGGACAGTCAGTCTCTTTCATGGTTATTGTTGGCGGGGGTGGGGAATAAGAGGAATATTAGGTTTGTTTGCTGCCTTGAGTTACCGTAGTTATTAAACAATAATAAATATGGGATAAAAATCAAATAAATAGTACCCTAATGGAAGGATGATAATGCTGATATAAAAATTGTAAATTCAAAATTAAATTTCTTTATTTATTTTGTCAAGCAATTATAAGATAACAGGTATAAGTATAAACATAGTTATGGATATATGAAATGGATACATATAAGAAAAATAAAAAAGAAACAATAGGACAGGGACGGTAGGCACGTTGATGCGCTTATGCACACCCCCTACAGACCTCTTAGGAAAGGGTGAGGTCTATAGTAGACAATCTAAGGTTAAAGTTTTGGGGGTTTGGGGAAGAAACCACAGAGTCAGATAGTGTATTCCAGACACTGACCCCTCTGTTGCTGAAGTCGTATTTTCTGCAATCAATTTTGGTGTGGTTTACCTTGAGTTTGTACCTATTGTGTGCTCTTGTATTGTTATGGTTAAAGCTGAAGTATTCATTGACTAGTAGGACATTGCAATGTATGATTTTATATACTATACTTAGATTGGACCGAAGGCGGCATAGTTCTAGGTTTTCTAGCTCTAGAATTTCAAGTCTGGTGGCATAAGGTATTCTGCAACGAGTAGAGGAGTGGAGAACTCTTCTTGTGAAATATTTCTGGACTTTCTCAACTGTGTTAATATAAGATACCTAATGCGGGTTCCAGACTGATGAGCTGTATTCAAGTATTGGTCTAGCAAATGTTTTGTAAGCTCTAGTTAGTTGTGTGATATTACCAGAGAAAAAGCTACGTAGGATTAGGTTAACATCTCTTAATGCCTTCTTGACTATGTAGTTGCAGTGGGCTCTAGCACTTGGATCATTAGAGATGGGAACTCCAAGGTCCTTGACAGAGTTTGGATCATCAACAAGGTCTTGACTATTCAGTTTGTATTTTATTTTCTGATTTTTTTGGCCAATATGTAAGACAGAGCATTTATTTGTTGAGATTTGAAGTTGCCATTTGTTTGACCATTCTGATACATAGTTGAGGTCTTTTTGAAGGGTAGTAGTACTGATGGGTGAAACAAGTATGCTGCTGGTAGAGTAAATTGGACACAACTTGAATTGAATTATTTAGATGAGAGGAACTAATAGTGCATTTATGGAATGATGAATCCATGGGATGGTATTGATTGACAATATTTAGCACTAAAACACTGGAGCTCTTGCTTTACTGCAGGTAAAGTAGACAACTGAAGAAAAAAAGAAGAGAAATCTGAATTAAGTAATTACATGAAGGCAACTGTTCAAATTAGTTTGCAAAGAAAACACCCTCAGAGTAACAGAGGCAAAAATTGTGTATAAAGGTGAATTGTTGGAAAACTGTTTAGAAAACTGAAGATGTAAACCATGACATTGTCAGCATATAAAACAAAACATGAAGCATTGGTGCACACAAATATAAATTATTCTGGCAATCATAAGGATGCAAAGAAAAAAAAACCCTAAGGAAAGGTCCTGTTGAAATCAAACATTTTTGTAGTGGTGTGCCTTTATGATGTGCAATAGAATACACATTTCTTCTACTTTTCTCTTTCCCTCATTTTTACAGAGTGGACTTAAAACATGACTTGAAAAAAAAATGTATCACTTGTGATCCAAATGAGGAAGCATGTCAGTATTTCTCTGTATCCTTCAGCACAGATGCAAGATATTATAAACTAAATTGTTACGGCAAGTATTACAGATCCCCCCCCCCCCCCATCCTTACAGAAATGCAACTCAATCTTTAAGATCCTCATATTTACATGATGCTTCTCCAATCCATGATTCAAAGAATTATTGTTGTTTGGATGGTTTATAAGCACAAACTTTTTCAGGTATTTCAGAGGATACCTGGGTCACAGCCATTTGGCTTTTTTTAAAAAAATTGCATTTTTATTCCTGCTTTTCCTTTAAGAAGTCAAGACAGATGATGCTGTTAAAACATATTAGCCTCAGAGGAACAATTTTGTGAGAGAAATTGGGCTGAGAGAAAGGGATTGATCCAAAGTCACCCTGTGAGTTTCAAGGTCAAGGGAAGGTTTGAAGCCAGGTCTCCCTTCTTCTAGTTATCACTGGAAGCATTATGAGAACTAAAGGATGGGCTGCAATTATGCTCTTATACACTGATGTAAAAGTTTCCACTGGTTTAAAAATGAGGAGTATCACAGTGCATCATGAAAGATAAATTTATTTTTAAAGACCTACTAGAAAAACTACTTTTCTTCCATTCCACTTTGGTTGCTTATCTGGCCACATGAACCAGAACAGGAGCAGTTGGTTTGACTGCTGTTGAATGACAGTATAAAACTCTTGAACCTGATCATCTGGGCAGAATTTATCTCCTTAAAAGAAGCCAGTATGCCTGAATATTTACCACTAAAGAAGTAAAATGATATTGACCATCCCCATATATTTTGTAGGACTATTGTTTGTGGAGAGAGGAAAGCTGGGACCAGTTCTTTGAACTGTGTATGTGTGTGGGGGGGAGGGGAGGAATAATACTGGAATGAGTTAGGCCAATGCTACTCTAGCACTAGGCCAATGCTACTCTACCCACTATGCTCAGTGTGGAAGATCCCTGGAGGGAAAGCTATACTGAGAATATGGTGGCTCCTTTGCCTCAGCAATAAGCAGCCGAGAGCAGCTACAAATGTTTCAGGAGGAGTACAATCCTGTTCCTGATACTTTAGTGGAGATGACTTTCCACCCACATACTATTAGGAGACATGTTCCTCTCCTAACCACATTTCTTGAAATGTCCTGCCTCTGTTGCCTCTCACATTTCCCAGAGCATCCATTCTCTTCCCCCTGAACAGCTGCAGAGGGCAAGGAGCCCCTGACAACTGCTCACCTCTCCTTCCTTCTCCTCTTAGTGCTGTGAGGACTTTTAAAGGCAGCAGGGAGTCCCCCTTGTTTCCTGATGTGATGACAGAGAGGATCCATAAGCAGCCAATCAAGATTGGCAAGTTGCTCGATCACTGGAGGGTTTTTTTTTTTAAAAAAAATGATTGAACATTTTCATTTGTCTGAAATGGTATAGTGTGATTCCTACTTGAGCAGGAAGTTGAACTAGAAAACCTCTAATAACTACACTGTACTTTGGACATCCATACAACAGATGTGAAGAAGAAAATGAATTTTAGGCTGGTCAGAACAGAAAGACAAAAAACCCTTCCCTCCAATTTCCAATTAATTGACTGATATGAAAATTGGTATTAAATTGTTGAAGAAAAAGCATTTTTGTTGACAGAATTGTGTGTTGTCAAACATGAAAAAAAGATATACAAGTGACCAGCTTATTCCAAAATCATAAAATTAGTATGACAAGTGGTATTAATTGATTCAATTGAATGTAGTTTTTATTTACAGTGTTCATTTATTTTAAATATATTTATGGATTACATGTGGCACCTGATTAAATAGTCTTTCCACTAAATCCAAAGCTGCAAAGAAAGGAAACGCAGAATAAAAAATAAGAACATCTCAGTCAAAACACATTGACGAAGAAACAATAGCAATAACTGGAATAAAATAAAATTCAGTGAAAAGTTAGCTTAATTAATTGGATTTTTTAACACTCTGCGAATAACAGGTCCTGGCCTGCCCTACTTCACCTTGCAAAACAGCGAAACAGACAAAGGTATTTTTTTAATTTTTTCCCCCTGATTAGAACAATGTGAATGCATGTCTACTCTGGGATATTTATGATTTAGAGTTTGTAACATTTTGTCCATACATATCTTGCAGTAAGATCAATTATACATAATTAGCTTTATTTCTGGTATGAGTGCAAGAGATTACATTTTGGTGATGTAATTCAGTGCCCTCCCCCAGTTGGGTGCAGTACATGTGATGGACTTCAGTTCCCATCACACCTGAAACCAATTCAAATTGCTGTTTGGCTGTTAACAATGGGACTGCTAGCCTAACATGTCTGCAGGGCACCAATTTAAGAAAGCTTGATTTTATTTGTGTAACGCACACTATTTAGAAGTAGATCCCTGAGGTAGAATGAGATTCATTACTAAGAAGCTGTAACCTTTGTGTTAAAGGCATCAACCTAATATGTCATTATCATTTATATAACTTGATGGGAAAAAAATGATAAGAGTTCATGTGTGTGTGTTACTGTGTATGTGCACGCATACTTGCAAGATCAAATTTCCAATAATAGCTGGCAAAAGGGTACAGACCTAGGACAAGAGTCTGTGATTTTTTTTTCTAAAAAAAGTCCCTTCTGTGTGTAGCAACTCTGACAAGCTGAGATTGTTGCCAGCTGAGCTCATATTTTTGAGCTGGTGCTACTTAGATCTTGAATGTTACAGCATTGTTGAGAAACACTCCAGTTGGTATGAAAAGAAATATATTTGTGGAAAAGAATCTGGATTGTTCTTTCTGTTGATTTATGTGTGTGTGTTTTGCTTTTCTTTTTCCTTCCCTGCTTGTAATTAATGTTTGAAATCAGAGGCAATTTTTTTTCATCACTCATCTCCTACGCATGTTTGCTAGGAAGTAAGTCCCACTTCCAGATAGGAGGCACAATAGCTTAGCAGTTAAAGATGACAGCCTGGGTTCGAGATCTGAGTGCCACACAGTGGGGATAAGCTCCTGTTACTTGTCCCAGTTCCTGATCACCTAATAATTCAAAGCAAGCAAGTACAAATAGATAAGTAGGTGCACTACTTCGGTGGGAAGGTAATGGCATATAGTCATGCTGGCCACATGACCATGGCTCCCTCAGTTAAAAAAAGATGAGTGCCATTCCCTAGGTAATTGATTTTTAAAACCAGCTCTCCATGTTGTTTTAATTCTTTCACTTATCAAATATATCTGTTTTAATCCTAGCTATTAAGACCCTAGAAAATAATGATAATTTGAAAAATGTATTGAAAGAAATTCAGATGCCCAGCAAAAGACTGAGAAATATTACTCTGCATGGACAAAGTAAGTTTGCAAACAAAATGTAGTTTTGTAACAAAATGAAGCAAATCATTTTTTAAAAAACTGAATGAAGCAGTATATTTGCAGTTTTTTGAAATCATAATTTTGAATGACACAAATGTTTTGCAGCTCATAATTATTATTTAATTATTATCAGCCATGCCTTAGAAAAACAATTTCTCCTATGATTCATAACAGGAAAGGAGCCATTAGGCTTAAAAATGTCTAATATGAGACTTTGTAGACGAAGACCAAGCAGCTTGCTCAGACAGCATTGCTGAATCCAGGGTTAACTTTTTCTTGATACCTCCATGAATTCCTGCTTTCATTTGGAGGCTATAAACTGTTTCAGGTGTGCTGATTCAGGGTATATGATTTCTGCAACCTGAGTGTGATTCTGATTATTGTCATGCTGATACCTGTCAGTTTCAGCTTGCACTTTGGACTGGGAAGGTCTGTACTGCCAGCAGCACACAAGAGTAATGATTGCTCTGAAACATTTGTCTTAATTCAGAAGAGGGGAGAGTGAGGCAACTGAACATTGTGCTTACAAAGTTGCTTCATTCACCCATCTCCAAATCTCCCTCCCTCCCTTTTTAATATATCCTAAAATATTTCATTTTTCTAGGAGAGGGGTGGGTTTTATTTTCCAACAATTTCCCCCCCACACACTTTTTTTTTTTTACAAATAACTCAAGACAGTGAACATATCCAACACATTCTCCTGTTCTTATTTTCCCCACAATAACAAGGATCCTCTTATTGTGAGGGGAGTAAAGGTGAGAGAGAGTGACTGGCCTAGAGTTACCCAGCTGGCTAAGGTGGGACATTCTAGCCTCATGCCTTAACCATTAAACTCTTTCCTTCCTTCCTTCCTTCCTTCCTTCCTTCCTTCCTTCCTTCCTTCCTTCCTTCCTTCCTTCCTTCCCAACTTATTGCTTGTCCCTCCTTTTTGTCTATGCTTCCTTATCCACTCTCTTTTTGTATGCATCGAAAAGCTTGGTTTCCTCTCTCCCTATTCCCCACCCCATCTTTCTACTGGAATTTGTCCTTGTCACCTCAAACATCATCTTTTCCCAGTCCCACCTGATTCTTCCCAGTGTACTCACTCTCTTAGAGAACCCATACTGCCTTCAACCCTATAGCATCTTTTCAGCCAGCCAGCCCATCTATTGGAAGGGTGCAACTTCTTTGCAGTGTTGTTGTTTTTTCTTTAGTAAAGAGAATTCTGTTCTTAATTGATAGCTTCTGCTAGTAATGAGAAAAAAAGGTTTCACCTTTCTCCCCCACCATTCACTTTGGAATAATGAGAAAAAGCAACTTCCTTCTTTCCTTTGTTCAAAAAAGAGGCAGCATTTTTTTCACCAGCAGGAGAGGCTATGAACCAAAATAATAGTGTCATAGCACCCTCTATTGATAAAGTATTTAAAAAACAGAAACACAAACATCACTCCCCAAAGTAAAATATAATTTAGTGATCATTCAAAACAGAAAATTAAAGGGAAAAATTAAAACATCAGTGAATAAAGTATGAAACAAACAGCGTTTGGTCTGACCTTTTTCATGTTGTGTAAAGCACAGGGCAGCCTTCAAGCTGACGGAAGGCCTCAAGATATGTCCTTCCTTCCTTCCTTCCTTCCTTCCCTTCCTTCCTTCCTTCCCTTCCTTCCTTCCTTCCTCTTTCTTTCTTTCTTTCTTTCTTTCTTTCTTTCTTTCTTTCTTTCTTTCTTTCTTTCTTTCTTTCTTTTCTTTTCTTTTCTTTTCTTTTCTTTTCTTTTCTTTCTTTCCTTTCTCTCTCTCTCTCTCTCTCTTTCACCATGCCTTCCAGGTGATAATGCAACACAAAACTGATTGTAAGAGAAATTGGCATTTGAAGAAAGCCTACTTGAAATTGTTCTCACCTATTTTTGGCTAATTTTGCAATGTTTTATATGAATGGAAATACAGGTAGTATCAACCATTCTTTTTAGTGACTGAAGTTACAACAGCACTGAAAAAAGTGACTTATGACTGTTTTTCATGCTTACGACCATTGCAATTTTGCCATAGTCACATGATCAAAATTTGGACCCTTGGCAACCTGGAATATACAGTTTTTATGATCCTAGTGTCCCAGGATCATGTGATCACCTTTTGTGACTTTCTGACAAGCAAAGACATTGGGGAAGCCAGGTTCATTTAACAGCCATGTTATTAACTTAACAATTGCAGTGATTCACTTAACAATTGTGGCAAGAGTGGTCGTAAAATGGAACAAAACTAATTTAGCAGCAGTCTTGCTTAGCAACAGAAATTTTGGGCTCAGTTGTGGTCGTAAGGCAAGGACTACCTATATGTAGTTTTCCATTTGCCTGATCAGTGCAAGTCAGTAGCACCTGGTCTAATTTTGCATTCTAGTCCCCTTATTCAGCTGCCACAACAGCTATGCTTTTTGTGAACCTTGATTAATATGGAGTAACTGTACTTTTCTGCAGCCAATTCTTTCAGATGACTTCCATGATAAATGAGTATAACACTGAAAGTTATGGAAATCAAAGGCATTTCCTTACATGGAAATGTGTACAGATTTCCACCTTTACATTCATTGTCCAGAAAAATTAATTATCTAATGTATTATCATAGAATCTGAGAGTTGGAGGAGACCACAGATCCTTCCTGCACAGTGCAGGATCCAGTATAGCATCTCTGACCATACAATTCCATTAGAAGACCCTCGAGTGAAGGAGAACTAACCATGTCTTGTGACGCTCCTAGTGTCAGGAAGGGTTTCATGATGTCTAGTCTGATTTAGTTTTCTGTAGTTCTGTAACCCTTTGTACTGATCGTGTCCTCTGGGACAAAAGAGAATAAGTTCATTCCCACTTCATATATTTGAATGGTAATTATATTTCTCCATCATCATCTTTTTTGTAAACATACCCAGATCCTTTCAACTGTTGTAATATAACTTGCTGTCCAGACCCTTCCACGACTTCATCGCTCTTCTCTAAACTTACTGTAATTTGTTATGATCCTTTTTGAAGCTGTGGTGCTCAGAATTGAATACATAAATCCAATTTTGGTCATAAATATTGACCTAGGAAGAGTGGACTGAAACAATTACTTTCTATGAACTGGACTCTATGCTCCTGTTAATGCACCCCAATGGAGCATTTATTTTTTCATACCTGCATCATACTGTTAGCTTAGGTCAACCAGGATACCCAGATCATTTTACAGTATACCAAACCAGCTCCCACTTTATTCTTAGTGGCTTACTTTTTTAAAAAAATAGCCAAATGCAGAACTTTACATTTCTTTACATTTCATTTCATTTCTTCATTTCTTTTCATATATACATACATATATGTACATATATATATATACACCATATATATATGGTATTCAGCTTTGTTCGGGTATTTTCCCACATTATTATAGTTGTGCTTTTGAAGTTGTAGCAACGTTTCGGCAGAATCTCATCTGCCATCATCAGGCTTCTGTATAGTGTTCGTCTATGAGTCAGGCTTTCACAGCCGTTTCTGTTTTAAATTTGGTGCTAGCCTACTGCTGTGTTAGAATGTTTTTTTCTTCATCCTGATTGGTTGGGAGTCTTGGTCTGTGTTTATTGGTCTTGGAGTTTGCTGCGTTCTGCTTGATTGGTGTTTCTAATATCTTCTGTCTGTTTTGTAGCTTTTTTTGTCTTGATTGGCTGGCAACATTGTGTTTCCTGTATTGGAGGCTTTTAGTGCAGCTTGGCTCCGAGTAAACGGATGGCTATCATTTATTAGGAAGCTAGGTTTGATCTGGGTGCCTGGTTGGGGTGTGTTTGAGCTGGAGGTATCATAGGTCCTGCCCTACATAAGAGGTACTACAGACAAAATCAGTAAGATACTACACAGGCATCACATCAAGACTGCCTTCAAAACAGACAGAAAAATAGCAGCCATCCTAAGAAACCCCAAAGATAAAATTGACCTGGAAAACCAAGGCATATATGTAGTCCCCTGTGCATCATTCCCTGACACATACATTGGACAGACCAATAGAAGAATAAGTACCCGCCTAGATGAACACAAAAATGCAGTAAAAAAGCTGGAAGACACTTCCTCACTAGTCCAACACATGAAAGCCACAGGTCATATCATCGTCTTCAATGGCACCAAAACCCTAGCCACTATAGAAAACCCCAGCTAGAGAATTATCAGAGAAGCCATAGAGATTGAAAAAAGATCTGAAAGCATGAATAGAAGAGATGATTCCACCAGACTGTCAATTATCTGGAAACCTGCACTCTCAAACAAAAAAATCTCCAGACCACTAGCCAGGCAAACACCTGGGCACAAACAGATCCCCCCTGATACCTCCAGCTCAAACACACCCAAAACAGGCACCCAGATCAAACCTAGCTTCCTAATAAATGATAGCCATCCATTTACTCGGAGCCAAGCTGCACTAAAAGCCTCCAAAACAGGAAACACAATGTTGCCAGCCAATCAAGACAAAAAAAGCTACAAAACAGACAGAAGATATTAGAAACACCAATCAAGCAGAACGCAGCAAACTCCAAGACCAATAAACACAGACCAAGACTCCCAACCAATCAGGATGAAGAAAAAAACATTCTAACACAGCAGTAGTCTAGCACCAAATTTAAAACAGAAACGGCTGTGAAAGTTTGACTCACAGATGAACACTATACAGAAGCCTGATGATGGCAGATGAGATTCTGCCGAAATATTGCTACAACTTTAAAAGCACAACTATAATGATGTGGGAAAATACCCGAACAAAGCTGAATACCATACATATAAATACCCGTGAAAACTTAAGAAAACAAATATATGGCTGGAATCTTTTGAACCTTCTTCCCCCTTAAATATTAACTACTGTTCCCAGCTTTTTATCATCTGCATATTAATTCAGTGTCTTCTCAACTCATCCATTCATTCATCTGAGTCATTTAGTGTCTTTTCAACTCACTCATTGATCCAAGTCATTGATAAAAGTGTTGAATAGCACAGAATCTAGTGGCACTCCATTCAGTACTTTCCTCTAAGCTGAAGTGGAGCCATTAATGAGCACTTTGAGTGCAGCCACTCAGCCAATTGTGAATTCCTCCACAGTAGTAACATGTAGCTCAAGGGAAATATTATGAAGGTTTTCTGAGGTCCAGGTATTTACTAATACATTTTTCAAAGAGGGAAATAAGGTCAGCATGACACAACTTGTTTTTCAATAAGCAGATGCTGGCTTTTGTTAATTGTTGTAGGGATCACACTCATGCTGCTTGATAATCTGTTCAAAGGCTTTGCCCAGTATAGACATCAAGTTGACAGCCTGGTAGCTTCTTGAGTCCTCCTCCTTTTCCTTTTTGAAGATGGAGATTACATTTGCTATACTCCAATCTTCTGGGACTTTGCCGGGCCTCCAGAGGTTGGAAGAAATGACCAAGAACAATTTTTCAATAATCTCAGCTAACGCTCCTTCAGTACCTTGTGGTGTAATCTATTTGCCCCTGGAAATCTGAAATCGTTTAAATTAACTAAGTTATTAGCTCTGCTCTTCTGTCCCTTGGCTGTCCTCAATGGTGTGACAATGACCTGCTAAGGTTCCTGTTCCTTTCTGAGAAAAGATAAATGCAACATAGGACTTTAAAAGCTCTGCCTTCTCTGCATTGTAACCTATTCATTTTTCATAACAGTAGATCTACAATCTCTTCTCTGGCCTTACTTCTATTTCTAATGTAGCTTTTTGTTGTTTTGGGATCTCTCATAAGCCTCAGCACTTTCTAAGTTCAGCCTTTCTAAATTTGTTCCAACAACCTCTGGAAAATGAAGTACATAATGCCTCTTCCATAGTTCATCCTCATTCTGAGATGCAAATGCGAGGCTTACTATGGAGTTAGCAACTTATTCCACCATAAAGATGCGTCCACACTTATTCACTGGGGGAGTTGAAATTAATATTCACACTTGCTGGTTCTGATGTAAGACTATACCAGAGGTTAATTTGACTATTAAATGTGCTTCGGCGTGTTTTTATGGTCATGTTTTCCCTGGATTTTTAGTTGGTGTGATTTCAAACATTCACAATTTCATAAAGCCTTTCCTTGTATTGTAATTAACACCGTCACTAGCTATTGTGGCAATCAATTTTATCTAGCAAAAGTTTGCAGCTGGAAGACTTTTCCTATTAAAGTGTAAGATTTTGATCCTGTGAACGGGGCTGTCAAACTCGCGTTGTCACAGCAGCATCATGTGATGTTTTGGGACTTTTTTCCCCTTCACTAAACCGGGCGTGCCCAGCGCATGATGCATCCGGCCCGTGGGCCACGAATTTGACAGCCCTGCTGTAGAACTTTTTCAGTTCCTGTCCCGCTCCCTGCCTTTCCTAGTTCAAGCTAACTCTGCATATGTTCTTTATAACTATTAATGCATATGTTTTGTGCTGTCCCAGCCAGTCTGTGGGAATTGGATAGTTACTTAGGAATTATGAGCTGTCCCCTTAAGGGAATGCATCATGGTAAATGTAGTTAAAGGTATCTTGGGAAATGCAGTTCATGTCACATCTGGCCACATCTGTAATCCTGATTGGTCACTGAATTGACCCTCGATGGGTTTTTTCCCTTCACTAAACCGGGCGTGCCCGGCGCATGATACATCCGGCCCATGGACCACGAATTTGACAGCCCTGCTGTCAAAGTTTTCCTTACTTTTGCCCGAACTCCCTAACTCATGGAAGCTGCTTTCTATCACTATGAGATGGGTTAGGAGATAACCATCTATTATTACAAGGCAGATATACAAAGGACTGGTCATTAAAGAAGAACTTCGTCACAAATGTGAGTTATGAGGATACCTGATGAACCAATAAATGTACTTTGTTATGGACGTCTTGTTGAGTTATCTATCTGCATCTGTACAGCTTATAAATCCACCTCTGTGCAGAGACAGAAAATGTTTCATATTTTTGTTTTGCTTTCCTATTTTTCAGCATACTGGTATCAGATGATATTGCCTCCAAATTTCGATGAGTCAAAAAAGTATCCCTTGCTCATTGATGTGTAAGTCAAACTGCCCTTTTTTACCTTTAGTTATTTATGCTTAATTCATGATACCAAATCATGTTTATACTTATGTATTGTCTGCCTAATGCTTCGTAGTGCTGTACAAAGATTTAAAAAGCGAGACAGGTTTGGCAAAACTCAGGCCTCGATTCTGATTGCTGCAGATTGTTCCCCTGAGAATCAGCTTGGATGCAGACAGTTCAGGGAGATGCAAGCCATCGTTCAGTAGGCTGATGGCCCATTTCTTCCACACAGAAGGCATTGTTGCTAATAAATTCCTAGTTGAGGAAGAGGAGGGACTTATTGGCATCTGGTTTCATATTCTCTTGGAGGACTGTGATGCAGTCACCAGATGAATACAAGCAACAGCTTTGTACTAGTAAAATTAGAAGAAAAAGAGCAGCCAGGATAACAACAAAAAGATTTCCAAGAAATTTAATTGACAAACATTTAAGACTTGAATGTGCTTCAAGACTTGTCGCCTTTACTAAAAGAGCTTGATTTGGCTGTTGCTCTGCAAATTATCATAGTGACGATTAATTCAGGATATAGAAAAGCATAGTGGTTCTGAAATAGGGTTATCAGATATAAATTATAAAAAGCCAAACCATGGTTATAGGGCAGTGAAGAGTTTTCTGAGTTTCACTGGTGCCATCTAGTGTTTGTTCAGAAACTTTAGTGATCATTAAGAGTGCCCTGTTCTGAACAAGTCATAGTGATGATGTTAAGAGGCAAACTTCACTCTTTCATACATATGCCTCAGACACAAATGCATAAGCCTTAGTAATTGCATCATGCCACATATTTTGACAATCCCTCAAAAGTCTTGCCTTCAAGTATTCCCAGCTGTTCCAACCAATGAGATACAGACAGTCCTCACTTAATGACCACAACCGAGTCTGGAATTTCCATCATCAGTTGTTGCAGTCATTAAGCAGGGCACCATGAGACCTAATTTGATTTTATGACTGTTTTTATGGGAATTGTGAAGTGAATCATCATTAAGCAAATCCATTCTCCCCAAATGGGCTTAAATCTTAACGTGTGTTGCTGAGCCTATTTAAATAAAATGGTGTACTCTAGGTCAAGACTTCTGTACAGTTTGCAGTTAAATAAAAACAATGGCCAAGGGATAGATACCATTAGAAAAATGTGGATTGGACAATTGTACACATACCAGTTTTACTGTATACGTACATCTTTACTGAACCTGACCCTGCAAATATAATATAGAAATATAACAAAGAAGACACATTTCCTGGATCCTGAATATATGCTGTTGATGGTATTCCTCCCTCACACTCCTTTGCACATATTGAAGGATTTGCATTAATTAGCTTCTTCCTGTAATCTGCAAATTATAAAAATTTGCTTTTTATAGTAAATATAAAATGCAAATATTCTATATTTGGTGAAAATTAATTGTAGAAGAAATGTAGAAGAAATACAGTAGTTACAAGCACTTAATTTCTCTTCATCCTATTAATTCATATCTGTTAGGAATATGAGTCACCTTACAGCTATTTGGGTTAGAAATATATGAACCAGGATAAACATTTTAAAACTGTAAGAAAATGCAAAACTGTAATTAGGTGTGGTTTCTCAAATGGCCATAAGATGGAGAGAAACCTGGGTTGTTTAGTCTTAGTCTCAGAAGAGAGTGTGTCTGAGTGAGTATCTCTGTTTCCTTCTGTTGGAAAGTATTGCCGTTCCTCCATTTTTCCTAATTGACTGATATTCATGGATTTAATGTAAGTCTGATACTGAACTGTTTTTGACACTGGACTTTGTTATTGAATTATCCTTGGATTGAAAAAACTGACTGATTTACCTGTGAATGATTTTGGATTGCTTGTTTGGACTTTGCTTAATGTTTCTGGAAGTAAAAACCTACATTTACTGTACAGTGTATCTGTGTGCTGTATGTGTATTATTCAAACACTACTCTCAAATACGTTTCCCTGTATGCGCTCTTTCTCCTAACAGGGAATTACTTCAACAATATCTTAAACATAATATATCATAATCATTAGAATTATTAACCATTTTACTAATTAAAATTTCAGTGAACCATAATGATCAAAGGCTTATTAAGATTCTAAACAAGAAAGGTGGATCTTGGTACACTGTTTAAATGTATTAGAGATTAGCATTTGGATTTTAGGGTAGTATTCAGGGGGACATGAATATGACCATGAGTCGTAGATTATTTGTCTTCAATTATGTACATTCTTCAGATGATATATAATTAGCCCTCAGATCTTTTGCGAGGGGGAAAAACAGACTTCTTCATTTTTGCACTTGACCCCTCTATTAAAAAGTAAAGGTAAAGGTAAAAGTTTGATTCAGTCTCATTTCTTATCATTTTGGGCTTCAATTTAATTTTCTCTATTTAGAGTATTCTTTGGTATTCTTTGTAAATGCCATTCTTCTTAGAATGTATTAATTTTAACCTAAATTGCTGTCTATATTGCTGCTTTTGAATTTCCAGCCATATTTGTGTATAGCGAAATAAACATTCAATACAGCTAAAGCCAGACTAATAATAAGAAAATACAAAATCCAGTTTAGCATCAGGATACATTTCATAGGCCTGAATCTCAGTTCTATTGTTACAGTGCTTGTGGCAAATTCAGCTGAAGAGTATGCTGCTCGACATTTTCTGTTCTAACCAAAGTCTCTGTTTATATAAGAATGTAGAAAGTGCAGAACAAATAGAGCACAGCGTGGATCAAGTCAACCAAATTTCTTTCCATAGATATGCAGGGCCTTGTAGTCAGAAAGCAGATGCTGCCTTCCGGATCAACTGGTCTACATATCTCGCAAGCTCTGAAGGGATTATTGTGGCTAGCTTCGATGGTAGAGGAAGTGGCTTTCAAGGAGATAAAATTTTGCATGCAATATACCGAAGACTGGGAACCTATGAAGTTGAAGATCAGATCTCAGCAGCCAAGTAAGTTTGTGCCTTATTGCCTTAGCTTTAGGATGGTTAACATCTCAACTGGGCTTCTCTCAATGTTTCTCCTTCTTGCAGAATTTCATAGGCTTGGTTTTTCTTCGTTTCTCATTTTTTTTCTGTTTAGTAACTTTCATCATCCCTCCTTGTTTTAATATAAAGCTCGAGATTTGTTTTTGTTCTTTTAATTCCCAACTTAACAGTATTTTTTTTAACCTAATACACAGTTTTTGCAAACAGTTAATGTATAACATAGTCAATTACTGTATTTGCATGATAGAAACATTTTGTGCAGGCCTTTCCCTACTTTTTTGATTGATGAATTAGACTTTCAGGGAAGTTAATTTTGATGGATAGTTGAGTTAAGAGTCATATATTAGTTTGCAAATGAAAATTTGACTAACACAAACACGCTCATTTCTCTTCTATTTCTAATCCCAGTAGCCTTCTACTTCCTTTGCTTCTAATTGGTAATCCAATTATTTAAAAAAGTGGAAAACAAAAAACCTGTTTGGAAATAAGTACTGAATATTAATATTTATGTATTACATTTTAATACACCTATTCTCCAAGGAGCAAGGCTGGTGGGGGAAAAGAATTGTTGCAAAGAAGAATAAGATAAGATTTTTCTGAGTAGGTGCACTTTTCTGTTTTTTCTTAGGCTATTTTCTGAAATGAGGTTTGTTGATAAGGACAGAATGGCTATTTGGGGCTGGGTAAGTATTAAAGTATTAATTGTTTTGTTCAGATTTGCTAGTAAGAAAAGGTGCTTCACTTGAATACGCATTGTGAGAAATTGCTCTTTGTGGAGACACAGGAGATGTTGTTTATATTTTAGTTGGGCCTCTTTCTAAATAGAGAAATGTTTCCATTCAAAACCTGAATTATTGCTTCCATTTATCTCTCCCCACATCTTTATGCCCTCTGATGGACTGCTCAAACACACAGAAACTGGAGCAGCTGGGAGATTGCCTTGATCCAGCAAGACTTTTTCTACATTCTCACATTTTCTAGTGGCCACAATAACTATGTGGCTGCATTAGGCCATGAGTTGCTTATTCAGAGTTTATTGAGTAAACCATAGTTAGATAGGTTCATACACTACATTAAGCCATAAAAGCATTGTGTGCAAACTTTAATTGTTTGTTCACACAACATGATAAGCCAAAATCAGGCAAGCTGCATTGTGTTTTACACTGAATCTATCTATGAACCCAGTCTGTTACATTGTCCTCTTCTCCATTTCTAGTGTAGGTTGGCTTCTATATAAGGTTGCAGGGAATTTGACTGTATTCTAAATTGATTGGGTCAACTTTCCACTTAAAAGTCTATTATTATATTTTTATGATATCAAGGGAATATTTTATAATATAAGGGAATGTCTCCTTGCACAAATATTCAAGTCTATTATATTTTTATGATATCAAGGGAATATTTTATAATATAAGGGAATGTCTCCTTGCACAAATATTCAAGTTCATCCTTGGAGTGGGAAAGTTATGTTAGTCTAGGCTAGCTTAAAAAAGAGTTGAAAGGAACCTGTTTCAACTATAGTCTGGCTCTAGATGATAGTTCTATTAGCCAATATCAATACTTTAGCTGTGCTTTGCAGAGATATGCAACTGTTGGAATTAAACCAGCTAATCATGGTATTCATCCACCCACCCAATGAGATCAATAGACACATCTATAAAGGCAGATCAGTTTTCAGGGAGGTCCTCTTAAAATACAGACCACAAGAACAGAACAACAGAACTTCACTGATTGCCTCCTCCAGCTTTGAGCTCAAACCACTCAAATGCATTATTAATATGCTGCAGCCCATACTGGACAATGACAATGTATTTTTTCAGGCCCATGTTTGAATTCAAAAACATCTAACCTGAAGCAAATTGTCACAAGCAACAAATAACAACAGGATAATGATGAGAACCAGGGCCAGCAACAAATCCAGATGTCTAGCTTATCCCCACATTTATACCAACAGCACCATTGTGGATCCCAACAAGTAAACATACACAATCAGAGATGCTTTCACATGCTTGTCCTCTATTGTGATTTGCCCCAGCATCTACCCCTTTGGACTCTACCTACATAGGACAACGTTTGCACATATACTGAAGAGTTCATGGACACAAGTTTGACATCAGGAGCCAAAACAAGATCAAAATAATAGAGTACTTCAGCCTCCTAGGACACTCATTGCAGACCTTAAAATTAATCTTTGGGGAAAAAAGCACTCTTTTAAGTGAAAGGTTGCTGAACGTATATCAATTAGTTTTAGGCTATCTCGAAAGATCTCAGAAAACACAGTGTTTTGTATTAACACATTAAAATTGATAATTGATAGAATTATTACTTATAATTTGTCATATGTAACCTGTATCGGCAGTAACCAATCTAAATTCCCCTCTCCCAATGTCATCACAATTTAACTCCTACATCAGTTAGTTAGTTAACTTATTTAAAAAATGTATATAGCCACCTGTCATATAACCAACTCTGGGCAGCTAACTAAATCAAAGTTTTAGTTACGACGAAGTGAATTGTTGCTGACAAAATATTTGCCTTTTAGTAAAAGTTGTTAATTAGAACAGAAATAACCAGACTCCTTCTGATTCAGGTTGCCCTGAGTCACATGTCAAGTTGGCAGCTGTATAAAATAAAGAACATAAAGATGTGACTATATCTCATTCTGCCTAACCCAACCTAGAGATGTCTCTTTTTGAAACTAAGACTAATGCGGCTCCCTTTATATCCCTTTGTGCTGTTGTTGTTAGTTGTGAAGTTGTTTCTGACCCATGGTGATTCCATGAACAACATTCCTCCAGGCCTTCCTGTCCTCTACCATCTTCTGGAGTCCATTTAAGCTCACACCGACTGCTTCAGTGACTCCATCCAGCCACCTCATTTTCTGCCGTCCCCTTCTTCTTTTGCTCTCAATCTTTCCTAGCATTAGGCTCTTCTCTAGTGAGTCCTTCCTTCTCATTAGGTGGCCAAAGTATTTGAGTTTCAACTTCAGGATCTGGCCTTCTGAAAAGCAGTCAGAGTTGATCTCCCTTTATATGAAGGTACTATACAGGTTTTACAGAGGATTTCATTACCAAAAAAATTGGGGTCAGAACAAGCCTTGCCTCATTACTTGGCAAACTGAGATCCAAGCAAAGCTATTCTTTAACACACATACATATTCTTTGTGAGGAGAACACTGTATCCCTCTTGGTCTATTTGAAATAATAATGTTTCTTTTCTCTCAGTCTTATGGAGGTTATGTAACTTCCATGGCCCTCGGAGCCGGAAGTGGTGTGTTCAAGTGCGGAATAGCTGTGGCACCTGTCTCACGCTGGCAATATTATGGTATATGTTTATTTATTCACAATAAAGTAGGAAGATCCTTTAACAAGTACCACAGAAGTCATACTGGGCAATGGTATCGAGTATGAATAGTTGGGTACATAATTCTCCCACATGAAACTATCATTTGGTCTGCCTTTCTGAACTCATGTGAGGTATTACGCACTGTCCCTGGATTAATATTTTTTCCCCAACTGGAAACTTGGATTTGAAAGGAAGATAATCTGCTTTAAATGGCACAAAATTACTTAATATTTGAAATTTTACTATAATGCAAATGTCTGCATTTGCATTCCTCAAAAGTGCCATGTGTTCCAAAGTGTGGAGGGATCATTTCTGAATGTCATAGAATTTGTTGGCACTGCTATCAACTTCCTTTATGACAATGAGCTCTGGAAAGAAGGGTCATAATTTTAATCATTTATTGCAATATTTACCAATTAAATGACACTGCTCATTGCCTCTTATGTATACTAAAGTATTATCAAATGCTTATTATTAGTTTGCTCAATGTTCCAAAAACTCCCAAAAGGAAAATTTGAATTTTAAAGCTGTATATTTTTGCCTCACATTTTGATTCTAATTAGGAGTTTATTGGGTAAACTTTGTGATGGCTTCTTGAGTTGCTGCTTTTCATTGAGAAAACATGATTTGGCTAAATTTTCTGGAAGTCAGAAAGGATGACATTTGTGTAATTAAGCCCCTCTTTTCATGTTTTCCTTTTGAATATCAGTGCTTACTTCTTCTGTCCTATCTTCAATGGTTAAATTTTACCATTTGATTTTTTTAAAAATAATTATGTATTAGAATATACATAATTATTCATAGATTGCTCTCATTGCAAATGAGTATGCTATCTGCAGACGAATCAGAGTTTTGTTCTATATTTTGAAATGTTACAGAAATCTGTTTATCAAGAGGCAATATTGTATGACATGCCTATATAGGTAGCAATCTCTTTTAAATGATTTCCAGTATGCCAATTGCAGAGCTTTGGAGTATTTATTTTTAAGTCATTTCTATCCCTCCTTTCATCAAGGAGCTCAAGGCAACAAATATGGTCCGCCTTCCACTTTTCCTTTGCTGGAAGCCTGCAAAGTGGCTAGATATTTGAAATAGGGTCATGCCTCCTAATTTATCAGGACTTTCTCCACCTCCTTAGTGGGACATTTGCATATTTTCTTGCTCTGGAGAAAAGAAAATCTCCTCCTTATTAGTTGGTAGGCTTGCTTCTACAGATGGAAGCATAAAGTTGGATCCCACCTAGTGAGTAGTACGGACTCTACCAAGGTCCTATATGCTGAATCAGAATTTAAACCTGGTCACACACTTATCTGGGGTTTCCCAAACTGTGAGGTGTACCTTCTTTGGGCAGGTGCAGAGAGAAGTGTGGAAAACCCTTTGGTTAATAAATCCACATTTCCCAAAGTTTCATTGTATTGCTTTTTTTGTTCAGTTGTGTTCATTTTAGTGTTTGAATTTTTAGGCCAGATGTGTACATTAAGGTTACAATAAAGGGAGTTATAGCAAAAAGTTTGGGAACCCCTTGTCTAAGACCTTAACTACAGCTTTAAACTAAAATTGGGTAAGGTCCAGTTATTGTCAATTACAGGTTTGGGGAGATTGAGAAATCATCTAGTTTTTTATGGTTATGAATGAGGGTATCCAAGGGAACGCCCAAAAACTTCATAGCCACATGACACAGAATCTCTTTGTTTGAGAATTATTATTTTTTTAAATGCTTAAAATGAAGTAAACAAACAATATGCTAAAGGGGGGGGGGGGGAATCAAGAAATAATCAATGGTTTATTTTGATGGTTTGATGACCCTAAAATAAATAACCCTGCTTTGATAGCATCCTTAGTTTATTGCAATTCATCCAGAGAAACAGACTTAGTAAAACTTCCATTTTCTTTCCAGTTGATGAGAGAATAATATTACTTTGGCATAAGGTTGCTGAGAATAATTAATAATGCTGTTGCTATGGACAACTGCATACTGAATATTTTAAAATGTGATTATCTCCAGTGACTATTATTAAGAAAACAGTAAATTTTGGGGGAACCTTAGCACAATAAAGCACTCACTATATTGGTAAATAGATGCCAATGAACACCACAGTTAAATAAGCAAGCACAGTCTTCTGATATTGCATAATGCCTTCTTTATGTGCTCCCCTCCACCCTAGATTCTATATATACTGAACGCTACATGGGTTTGCCTGAAAAAAATGATAACCTGTATTTCTATGAGGTAAGAAAATGTCTTTCACTTTTTACTGTACAAAAATAAAACAACAATGCAAGCTGAATCTCACTGAACCTGACTTCCACACACATAGTTCTTTCTTCCCTGCACTTCTACAATCAACTTTGGATTACACTTACATACACCAAGTCCAAAGAATATGTGGGGAAGATGAGAAGCAAGCTGTGGTAGCATTTGTCCCCCCACCCTTCCTTATTTATAGAGAAGTGGTTATATGGTAATTTATCCAGGGATATCAGAAGCAATAGTTATTCTAGGTGAAGAATATTCTAACAGTTTCTGTTGAGTGTTGCTAATATATTCCAGATATTTCCAAAATTATTTACAGTGTTTTGCTATACTGTAGAGGTTAGGTGACTGCATTTGTTTGGAATATGGATTCCATCTGTTCTCTATTACAATATAAATATTTATAAATAACTTTTGCAAAACTGTTTTTTTATTAGGGAAATTCAATTTGGTATGCTATTTGGTATAGCCTTGTATAGAGATTTGGGTTCTGTAGACACTCTACCATCTCTACGTTGCAATAATCTAGGCAACCATTTAGTGTAATCTGAATACTAATTACAACCCAGAGATTATAATACCGTTTAACATTGCATCACTTGGCACATTTATACGAAAATGTGGTTTCATGGATCTGACCAGACACTTATGAAAATATCTTTTCCTTCCCTCTTTCTTAATCTGCAGCATTTTTTCACTAAAACAGATTTAGGCAGTGAATTTGTTCTTTGACTTTTGCAGTTTGCACTGCAATTGAAATGCTGGCATAGTCTCCAGGAGCAGTGAGGTATTAGCCCAAGATATATCTCTGTTAACCTTGCTCTTAAACAAGCATATCTTCTATTATATCTGCTGTTGCAGCGTCTTTACATGCCAGTGCATATCTGTACATTTTGTGCTCAAGTCTGTTGTGTACATGATGTTTCTGTTTCTTCAGTATCATGTTTATGATGCCTTTGCTCCAAAAAGAACTTTATAGTAAATTATGATTCTAAGCATACTGTTTTTATTTTTCCATTACATCATAATAAAAATTCATGCGCTCTGACACATCCACAATGTTTGAACACCTGTTGAAGTGTGCAGAAACTTAGCAGAAAGGAATGGAACACATGTACATATTGAGGGTGTATATCTGAAAAGGAGATCTAAAATGGGTGGGAGATATCTTGTTTTGAAATAGAAGTAGATATGGAACTGAATTAACACACTGAGCACATTAGTCACAAAACCCACTGTGGGCAAAGGGAGAAAAAAATTGCTAAGTTGTCCTATCTCTACTCTTCAAGTTGCTACTTGATGAAGTAGCAGCCATGTAACAAATGCTGCTACTGGGCATCTGCTGTACAGAGAAGAGTGAGTTATGGAGAAAAAAGTCTATGTTTCTAATAAATGAAAGCCATAATCATAAGAGCTTGAAGACCAGATAATTTGTTTTTGCACCTAAAAACCTAAAATGGGCAAGCCATACAAATCTTTTAAATAAATAAATCTGGATTTCTGAAATTTGAGAACCAGTTTGGTGTGGTGATTAACGTCCTGAACTAGAAACTCGTGAGTTCTACTTTAGCACAAAGCCAGCTGGAGACCTTGAGCTGTGACTTTAGCCCTAGGACTGCAGTCCTGGCAAAAAAATCAAAACCTTGCCAAGGAAAGTTCAGAGGCTTTGGGTCACCAGGAGTCAAAAATTGACTCAAAGATACACTCTACAATCAAATCCCAACCCTTAAAAACCCAAGTTGGGCAACTGTACAAATCTATTAAATAAATTAACCTGGAGTTCTGCAGATTCACCTGTTCAGGACCCAATTTCCATCACTGCTGAAACCTAGAAAAGGGCACTCCCATTCATTCACTCCAGGCTACCTCGCAAAATATTTAGGACTGAAGGGGGTCATCTCAGGTGGCCTGGATCTTGTTTGTGGGTAGGTCCAAATGAGTTAGTCGGTTTTGCCCTTGAGATCTACACATCCTAGATAGGAAATAAAACTGCCACTATTGTGCAGGAAGCATGGTGGCCTAGCAGTTAAGATGCTGGACTTGGGTCAACTGGAAAGTTGGCCTTTTGAGCCCAAGAACCACATGACAAGGGGAGCTCCCATTCCTGCCCCAGCTCCTGCCCAACTAGCAGTTCAAAGGCATGGAACTGGGAGTCCCAAAGGTGCTTTTTTCAAGAGGCAACTGGACTTCCTTGTTTCACTTCTCATCCAAGAAGCTTCTTCAGTTCTGACTCAATGGCCGGGAATGGAAGGATTTATACTCCTTGCAGACAGTTGGTCATTTGCACTCTTTTTAGAGAATCGTTGAGGCCACTTGGAGGTTTATCTGTGTCCTCGGGGTCACCTGAGTAGTGCAAATGGGGTGTGGAGCCTTGTTGACTACAGGAAAACATCTGCCCTGTGTCTTTTCATTGTTGAAGACAGGCACAGGCTGTTGGGGCTGAGTCTGTGTTGTCTGCATCTCAAACTGAAGCACAAATGGTTCCTGTAGTTGTTCAATTTTTCTGGAAATCCATACATACTCCTACACGATTCGAGGGTATTCACCCCAAAGCGCACAGCTAAAAGTCCGTGGAGATTCTCGGTCATTCAGGTCACGGTTGTCTCAAAGGTGCTTTTTCAGGAGGCAACTGAACTTTCTTGTCCAACCCCCACCCCCACCCCAAGTCCAGTTGCCTCCTGAAAAAGCACCTTTGAGACAACCATGACCTGAATGACCGAGAATCTCCATGGACATGGAACTGGGAGTAGATAAATAGGCAGTACTTTGGTGGGAAGGTAACAACATTCTGTGTGCCTCGTGCTGGCCACATGACCACGGAAATGTCTTCAGACAAAGCTGGCTCCTTTAGCTACGAAATGGAGATGAGCTCCACCCCCTACAGGCAAATACCATTGGACAGGGGAAAGCTTTAACTTTTTATAAAAGTCACTATAGAATTCTATAATCTGACTACTCTTGACTACACCTCTCTGGCTACCACCCCTCAGAAATAGTACTACAAGTACTACAAGCTAAAAAAAAGGCAAAGAAAAGAACATTCAAAACAATTGATGGGATGCAAGTAGCGATGAAATGTATATCGTGGTGTAAAATGTGCAGCTTGTACTTGAAGGTCCTCATTTACTGTAGTCGCCTATGGTTGTCTCTAAAAAGCAAAACAAAAAGCTTGGTGTGAAGATGAGAAAGAAAAAAAAAACATGATGGGTGAAGTGTTGAAAGTCATGCATAATGTAAAAAAAAATTGAACAGTCTTCCCTCCCTCCCACCCCCCTTAGAAGGATTAGAATCATGGCATGAAAGAACACATGGGAAAATTTGGGACTAGAGAAAGAAAGAACTTGTTTACACATTCAATAATTAATTGTCGGAACTCCCTGCCCTCAGTGGTGCTGTTCCCTGTTATTTATTATTTTTTTGAAATGGCTTTAAAAGCTACCTCCTGAATTATAGATAGGCTACTTTTAAATAGGGATCAAATGTAGGCAGCAGCTATTAGCTCCATGCCCTCTTTGTGACTTTCCTTCAAGCAGTTGAGTCAAAGGTCGTTGTGAGGTACATTTGGCCTGGTCCTGTTTAGGAGGGTTCTTCCATTGTTTTGATCAAGTTATGAAAGAAATTGTTACAGTCCCTGGGGTAAAAATTCTGGAGTCACAGTTTGGCCATTTGGTGACTTACTGCCCTTCTTTCAGCTCTATGAGAGATTTAAACTTTAAAAACTTGTCTGGGTTTTCAGTAAAGCTTTCTAATTTAAGTCCAACTAGTTATGAAATCTTTATTCTACCCTACCCATCCGTGCTTGCTATATTTGGGGAAGAAGGTTGCTTGCTGAATAACTTTGGGTTCTGATAAGTCGCTTTGTCGAGTAGCAGATCCACAAAGCCCTTATGGAACTGGAAGTCTCTTAACTTTCTACAGATTGAAATGTTAGTGCTCTGGGTGCACTATGTCACTCTGCAGTTTCACAGCACAGATGGCTCCAGAGGACCGTGTAATCTTTCTTTTTGCCAGAAGCCGACTTCTCTTGGCACGGCATTCGTTGCTGGCAGTGTCCACGTTGAAACTGCCAGTACCCAAAAGCTAAAGGTTTCCAGTGTGTTACTCAGAGGATTAAATTGGAGAATTTGAAAGTTAGGGAGAGATGGAGATACGGAAGAGACTTATTGCAAATCCCCTTAGGGAAGAACTGTTTAATTCCGTTCATGTTATAAGTAGCAAGGAATGAAAATCTTCTTGGTTTAAGGTATTATTTGGAGTAGATTTCTCCCCTTTAAGTGGCCCAAGTTTTCTTTTTATCGTGGAACAATGAATTGCACAGTTTTCACCCCTTCTTGACTACAAAAAACATAAAAAACCCTCCTCAGAATATCCTCACTTTCAATGATCCTGATATTTCCTTCCTTCCATCAAAAATCCTCCTAAAGGCAGTCAGCTCAGTGTAGAATCTACAGAATCAACTGTAACAGTGCCAGAGGTTCATTAATTCATTTTTTTATGGTACAAAAACCTTCCTAGGATAGATAATTGTATAGGCAGAATTTACAGAATTCTGTCTTGTTTTCTCCAAGTTGAGAAGTACATTCCCTATGTTGCTATTAAATGGATGGTCATGTACTTGATTACCCTTCCAAAAATTCCTACTTATTTTCTCAAGGAAATAAAACCATGCTGGCTGGAATTCAGACTCCCAATCGTTGTGAATATTAAGGCTGCAGGCAAGCTGTCCTGGAGCCTAGGCATTTCACAGTGGTGTGTAATATACTGACCCACCATTTAAGAATGCTGATTTTGTGAGACCCAGTTTAAATCAGAACCTACAGTGTCTGTCTTCCCATGGCAAGTGATTTCTGTTCAAAGGCTGATCATACCAATTGGGGCATCAGCATCACACATTACCCGCAACTATCATTGAGGATGCAACACACTGGTGTCTATTTTACCTAAGCATGTACTTCAGTTCAGGGAATTGCCCAGTCGCTGAACATGTGAACATTCAAAGGGATTCATTGTGACCAGAGATTGTGAGATGACATTGGTGCTACAATCAGCCCGACTATCGCACTAGACTGAGGCCTTGCCTTTAAATATCCTCCCTTGATATGGCCGTCATCAGGTGATGAAGGTGTGCGAAGCAGCCCCAGGTCAGAGCCCTGTGCCTTGTTCAATATTGCAGAATGTTGTACTGTGATGTTCAGCACTGGAACAAGTGTTGTAAAATAGAACAAGGTGGAGACCTGGATGCATTAAGCCTAGTAAGAATAATGCCAAGAGTATGGCGGACAAGTCGCTCCACAAGTGTCTCCGGATTGCAAACTAGAAGAGATTTAAAGCCAGAGAGAGAGGTGAGCCCTAAAACTGAACAGTTCCCCCAAAGGAAGATCAAGAGAAGGCCTGAAAGAAACCAGACTGACATGTGCAAGGGGAGGGGGGAGGGCTGAATTGATGACTTGAGGGGTGGGAATGAAGGGTGATGCAGATAGTAGCTGTCATGTGCTGCCAGAAGACCATGCACTGGAGGGGGGGGGACTGTTAAACTTGTGAAAGAGGTTGTTTTGCAGATCTCTCTGAATTTGATATGCTGTTGGCAAGTATTCGAAGCAGTCATAGATTTGGCAATCTTCTCTTAGCAGATTTGAAATGTTCATTCCTCAAGAACTGCTGCATCATTAGGTTATGCAAAACAGGGTACAATTTTGTAAATATGCCATCTTGTACTGGTATGACATTTATTCTATTATCCAAGAAATATGCCAAAGGGAGAGAGACCTTCAGATTCCAGCCAAATATTAACTTGTTTATTGAGTGGTGGTAAAATGTTGACTGCTGTTTGATCTTTTCACAAAGCGAGCACTCCTTGCTGTGGCCTTAGTGTTAAAGGGCATTTTTACCGCTGGACTGACATGAAAAGACACAGGTTGCCTTGCCTTGGCTGAAAAAGCTCCCTGAAGCCTATTTCTTGGCTGTATGGGTGAGAGCCCTGAGGCAGATTCTCCCTTGTAAAGATTCATTCAATAAGAATTAGGCAAATATGGCTTAATAAAGAGCAGTTGAGGATGGTTTATTTTTATTTTATTTATTTATTTGTCAAGTGATTATAACATAATATGTATAAGTATAAACATAGTTATGAATACATGAAATGGATACATATAAGAAAAATAAAAAGAAACAATAGGACAGATAGGGTAGGCACGTTGGTGCACTTATGGACGCCCCCTACAGACCTCTTAGGAAAGGGGTGAGGTCTATAGTAGACAGTCTAAGGTTAAAGTTTTGGGGGTTTGGGGAAGAAACCACAGAGTCAGGTAGAATATTCTAGACATTGACCACTCTGTTGCTGAAGTCATATTTCCTGCAATCAAGTTTGGTGCAGTTTACCTTGAGTTTGTACCTATTGTGTGCTCTTGTATTGTTATGGTTGAAGTTGAAGTATTCATTGACTGGTAGGGCATTGCAATGTATGATTATATATACTATACTTAGATAGGACCAAAGGCTTTATAGTTCTAGATTTTCTAGGTCTAGAATTTCAAGTCTGATGGCATTTCTCAACTGTGTTAATATCAGATATGTAATGCAGGTTCTGGACTGATGAGCTGTATTCAAGTATTGGTCTAGCAAATGTTTTGTATGCTCTAGTTAGTTGTGTGATATTACCAGAAAAAAAGCTACGTAGGATTAGGTTAACAACTTTTAATGTCTTTTTGGCTATGTAGTTGCAGTGGACTCTAGCACTTAGATCATTAGAGATGAGTACTCCAAGGTCCTTGACAGAGTTTGGATCATCAACAAATGGTGATTCCATTTTTGTCTGGTCTTAATTCTTGGCAATAAGTTATATTCAAAACTTATTTCCCCTCCGCCCATTGTTCACAGCCAACAAATTGAACCATTGAAGGGTGAAAAAAAATGTTTTCCTGGAGAACGAAAAGCTATCAAAATAGAGCATAGGTTATCTCTTTCTTGATTGTCACTGGACTCCACATAGAGCATCCATGCTGAGCACTGCAAGTCCCAAAGAGGAGCCATGGAGAACCACAGGGAAATGCAGTGTTCAACTTTCTGCAGTGTCATACTTTAGTTTTACACATCGCTGCATGTGGGAAGCGGAGTTGTTTTCCTGCTGAAAAGCAGCAAGTTGTGGTTACCTTGATGGCACTAATCACAAAAGGGGAGCAACAGACACGGAGTTATTTCTGTTTATTCCCCTAAGCTAGAAGCCTGTGCTGTCAACACAAGGTTGGCAAGTGGGATGTGAGCAAACACACGCACACACCGATTTGCAGGGTTGAACACAATGGCTGCCGCTGATCCGTGGGCACGGTATATATGTGCGAGATAAATTTTAAAATTTACAGAACATTTTTATACAGATTGCTTTAACAGGTACTAAGACTCTGGATGATTAGTAGCATGCATATCAGAGCGCTCTTTTTACTAATGAGTATCAGTGGGGAAATAATTTCCCGTAAGTTATCTTTTGGTTCATGCAATTTGTTACTCCCACTTATTTAGATTCATGTTTTGCAATTTATCTTCAGAGCACGAGCAGCAGTGGCTTTTATGCAATCCTTTAGCTATCCAGAAATGTTCGGTATTTGTCCAGCCATTTAGATAAATGAAGAAGTTATATTTTTCCATTAAGACCCTGGTGCAGTAATTAGAACATCAGTTTTGCAAGTTAAAAAGCTTATTTCCATAAACTTTTCGAAGTGAACCCACAACCATTCCATTTCTGTTCTCAGAAGATAAAATAATATTCAGAAGTGTCATTTTTCCATCAGAGTTCTGCCTTTGGATATTGGTGATGAGAGTTGAACCTTTCATTTTCATTGCTGGTGCAGAATTTTGGATCTTAGTGAACGGTCCTCAGCAGCCCTTTAGAGAGAAGAGGTGCATCGGTTGCCTTCTGAAGTCAACTTAAGGGCATCTTCATGACAGGTGCAGAGAGGTTTTCACATTTATGAATGCTGTATGAATAAATAGCAAGGTCATACAGAGAGTCAGACTGTATTTTTCTTTTGAATTAAAATAGCATTTTGTTACATTAGTGTGTATTTGAGTCCCTCACACGGAGGATTATATTGTTTGTTTACATTTACATTTTAGAACTCTACAGTTATGGCCAGAGCAGAAAACTTCCAAATGGTTGACTATCTTCTGATCCATGGAACAGCAGACGGTAAGCAGAGTTAGATCTTACTGGTCATACATCTACTAGTAACAAAACAAAACCAAAAAAAGCAACGGCCTTGAGGACTTGCTTGTTCACATCTGGTAAATCTCTAATAAACCTCTGTGATGAGTTCTCCCTTCTTTCTTTCCATCTAAGTAACAGTCTGCTTTTATTGTGACCGTTTGTCTGTTCTTACTTCCCAGATAACGTTCATTTTCAACAAGCAGCCCAGATTTCAAAAGCTCTGGTTGACGCACAGGTGGATTTCCAAGCAATGGTATGTGAAGGGATTCATCGAAACTTAGCATACATGTTGGTTTGCATTCTCAGTGAAGAAATGAATAGAGGTAGCCCTCAACTTACAACTGTAATTGAGCCTGCCCATTATAAGTCCTGACAGTCATAAAGCAGATTATAAGTCCCATGGCGACTTGATTTTATGACCTTTTTTGCAGTGGTCCTTAAGTGAATCACCATGATCATTAAGCCAACATTGCAGTTGTTAAGTGAACCCATGGTTTGTTATGGGGCATTTTTGCTAAGAACCAGGAATAAATGCCAGTTTTTGGCAAAAACATTGTAAATTGCAGTCACATACTCGCGCTGCAAATGACCATAAATGTGGGCCGGTTCTCAAGCACCCAAAATGCAGTCATGTGACTGCAGGTGACCATTGTAACTTTGGAACCAGATCATAATTCCGTATGGGGGGTGTCTGTTTGACTTTGAATGGTCACTAAGCAACTGGCCATAAGTCAAGGATTATCTGTATAAGAGGAGGAGGCTAAGTTCGTAAAAGGAGATATACACATCATACAAAATGTGACATTGTAAGAAAAAGATGCATGCACACTTCCTTTAAAGTGAGGAGTTGGCTTCATTTGTTCCGATTATGTGCAGCAGCAGCATCAAAAATATATTTCTGAGCATTTGGGAAGGGAAAAGATACAAGGTAGATAGCAAAGGGTCCCGTCCCCCCCCTCTTTTAAGCAGCACTGATTTAGTTTTCCTGCTACTGAGAGGTACTAACTAAGGTAAGGGTGGGGGGACTTGAGCATATACGATGGATACATTCACCAAGAAGAAACTTACCCATCCTCAGAATGGGTTCAATAATGAGCATGATCAATGTATAGAACACTCGTTGATCAGAAAGTAAGTTAGTTCTTCAGGATGTTTGTAAGTTAGTTCCTCAGGATGTTTATCCTAGTAGAATTGGGGTGGGGGGAGATATACTCTTCTAAATAACTACAGCCCTAGAAAATATAGCTACTTGATTTATTTTTCTTTCAAATGCCCTTTCAAGAGAAGCCAGGCGGAACAGAGAGCTTGTGAAGCACTGTGGAATGTAGGGCACATTGGTACTTGGTGATTGTGGGTGCTGCACGCACACAAAGGGCTTGCTGATGAGAGCAACTAAACTGTTGCTATGGTTACGCAAATCCCATCTCCTCCCAAATGTTCTTACCTATCATTGAAAGTTGCAGATGTCAGGCGTCAAGGAAGGATACGTAGTGATTCTTCTAAGAAGATTTATTTATCGATCCATGATTATAGGCAGAATCTTGCCAAGCTAAAGCAGTCTGCTCTCTATCCAAGCCTATGCTCAGAAAACCACGAGAAAGAGGGTGTCTTCATCTTCTTTCTCACACCCAAAATATCTGAAATGAGTTGTCTCTACTCCTCTGAAATGCACCCCTCCTTCCTTGGAATCCAACCCACCAATGTTCCATTACACAAGAGAGGAATATATCCATAAAAGTGGATGAGGGATATTTGGCCAGGGTTTCAGTTAGATTCTGGCATAGTTGTGTTAATACTATCTACACCATGGTAGTGTTATCTGTAAGAGTGCTCTCAGATATTGTTCCAGTCCTAATTGGAGTTTAACACTAACCCAACGTCCACAGCATGTGTGTATTACCAGCTCTCAGCTTTTCTACAAAGAATGTGTATAATCTCTCAAATTTCTTTCTGGTCTAATCTAGGGTGAGCAGATCTGGGCTACAAAAATCTGTAGCAAAGTAACATGGAATCTTTAGTAATTGACTGCCATTTAGCAATAGCAATAGCACTTAGACTTATATACCACTTTATAGTGCTTTACAGCCCTCTCTAGTTAGCATATTGCCCCCAACAATTTGGGTCCTTATTTTACTCACCTCAGAAGGCTGGAAGGCTGAGTCAACCTTGAGCCTTGGTGGGATTTGAACTGCCAAATTGTAGGCAGCTGGCTGCAGAAGTAGCCTGCAGCACTGCACTCTAACCACTGCGCCACAGAGGCTCCTTATTTGGAGGTCTTCTTAGCTCAAATCTGCTCCCCCTATCCGAGTGAGTAATGCAAACATGCTAGTTCATAGCACCCGAAAAAAGGCACAAGAGCCTCTTCGTATAGCACCGCCTCTGGCATAAATAGTGCATGGACCTGTTGAGGTGGGCAGCCTCACCCAGTTCTAGCTTCCCTCATCCCAATAGGACACTTCTAAAACTAGGCTCAGTTCCCCAGCTCAAAATAGTGATGATTAGTTGTAGTTTCTTTTTGCTCTGGATGCTAAGCTTAGGGCAGGAATTCCATTTTGAGGATTCATATGGCCAAGGTAAACTACAAGATCTGTGTCCATAACTTATATATGGCAACAGTGGGTTTCCAGCAAGGAGAAGATTTCAGTCAGTTCTCAGGCAGTGGTTTTATGGCATGTAGTATCTGGAAGAAAAGCCTCTCTAACCCCTTTCCCTTTCGGAAGGAAACAGTCAGAACTCAGTATTTTCTTTCCCTCTTTTCCTACCCCACCCTCAAGTATTATCTTGTCTTCTGCCCTTTTTAGTATGCATAAATATTAGATGTTGACCGTTATCATGATTATCATATGATGACCCCTTGATTTCAATGGAACTTTTTATCTGTGAAATTTACAAAATGTGAAACGATTCATAGTTGAAGGAATCCCGTTAATTTTTACTGCAAATTAAAATTGAGATTTACCATTTTTAGCCTGTAACAAACAAACAAACAAACAAACAGAATCAACTTTCTTCAAATGTTTTCACTACGTTCTGGTTTCAGTGGCATAAAAAGCGCTGTTTTTCTTGTATGTTTTATCATCCCAAGTAATAGACTGTGTTATTTGCTCTGATACAAAGCAAAAGGCGTTCTGAATTCTTGCAGTGTTCCAGTTTAGTGACAGGGGCTACTTATAATCAATATTTTTCTTTTTCTTTTTTCAGTGGTATACAGATAAAGATCATGGAATCGAAGGACATGCCCACAGCCATATTTACCATCACATGAGTCATTTTATCAAACGTTGTTTTAAACTGCCATAAAGTTGGGAGTGCCTTATCTATGAGAAGCTGGTCAACTTCTGAAGTTTTAAGAGCGCTTTTCTAGTAAATTGTCCCATATTTCATTGGATGACACAGTCAATTTAATTTGTGCGGACACTTGAATGAAGAAAACATGATCCACTGAGCACAAGCCAAAGAACTGCAGAGCTCCCTAGTTCCTGCAGGAGCTGCTCCAATCTTTTTTTTTTTCCCTCAAGAACTATTTTTGCATAATAGTGTTTTTAAAATGTTTTCTTGCAGTAAGCAACCATTGCCTTGGGTGCAGAAATCTGCCTTAATCATTTCTATATGGACCTGTTGTTCTTTTGAAACAAGGCATAATCCAGGCTCATCAGATGTTCATTACAAACTAGGGAAAACATTCTTTAATTTCTGCTCTGTATTGATTTTAGGTGAAAAGTTAGCATTTCGCTAAGTACCAGTTTTACATATGTTTCTTTACGTAAACTTGTATGGCAGCTCTCTACAAATATGTGGATTTCTACCAAAATAAACAGTAGCTGATATAGGGAAATCAATCTGTGCTGGGAGAGCTTTGCAAGTAGCTTCTTGCTTAAACAGAGAGGGAAGATCATCCTGCCCTAGAAGCTTCCAACTTCTTTAAAGTCAAGATGGCCGCTTTCTAGGAATATGCCTCCAAATAGGTGGAAAAGGAAAGGGAAAGAACATTAAAATGGTTTTTCTATCTTGAACATTTGGGGGAAATTCCAGGAGACACTCTAGAACCAGCAAGTCAGACTACTTCCAGAACTGCTGCAATTGACAATAACGATGAAAATAACCAGCTACTTGAATTATTCCTTTTGGGCAGTTGGGAGGCAGGGGCCAGAACCAGCTCACCAAGGGCTTCAATGAATCTGTTTCAGTGAATGATGCCAGGCTTCAACCTTGAGAATGGCAGGACACTGGGAAAAAAACAACAGGTGTTTGTTTTATGTATCAAGCTCTAAGCAAAGTGGAGGTATGCGTGGCTACATCTGGGTGCCTCAGGGATTTTATTAAGGTTGTTGGAGCCTAGTAAGCAGCCAGTTCTCTCCCTTCTGCTTTCTATATGCTTGCTATACCAGATGATCTCACACTTCCTGTCGCTAACATATATCCAATAAAGTGGAAAGTGCTTTTCCTGTATGATTAGCCCACACATAGGCAGCATTTCCAGTGATACTACTTGCAGTGGGTTCCAGATTGGGTGATCGTGAATGTCTAATCTTCCTGAAATGCACATTTGTAAACAATCGCTAGAAAACACCCATGATTTCCACAGAATTGAGAATTAGGAGCTGAGATTACATGCCTCAGGGTGAGAATTAGCACAGAAATTGGAACCAGATTGCCGACATCTGAGCCATTAGATATTTAGTATCTGTATTAATCATACCTCATTCGAATTAATATCACATTTAAGACCTGTGGTACATGTTTGGTTCTCTGTATGATATAATTATATGTACCCATCATACATAGGAATCATGAAGACAGCAATAAAAGTCTAGTTCCTCTGTTATGGTGAGTAATATAATTTATGAGAATGGGATGCAAAACATGGTTTGAGAACATTTCTATGCATAAAATTCATATTGGATTAATGTAATTTGTTAACACAATCCTCTAAAAGTTCACTATGGTTAAAAAGGAATCTGTGGAGATTGTTAAAATAAATTGCATTGCAAATGTTGGTATTTTAACTGTAATGCAATAAAATCATTTTCTACTACCAAAGACTAAAATGTGATTGGGGCCTTATTTGTTAGCCTCAGCCGCAAATGTAGCAACAATTTTGAGTACAATCCAATGTTGGTCTTAAACTTTGGGAAATTCTCTGGCCTACATTTTTTAACGTTTTCATAACAGGCATCAAGTCATAGTGTTTCAATTTAATTGATCATGATTTTATGTTATTTTAATTTGCTTTTTATTATGGTTTTATTAATTGTGCTTCCCTTCCCTTCTGAGAGTTGGAGATCATTTGGAGGGCATCCAGGTTGGGAAAAGCGGAATTAATAGGATTGTACTTTGAGTCTCTTTAATGAGTGGAAAAATTGATTTAGTGAATATTAGCAGCTTTTCATAATTGCGACAGTTCCTATTAGTATCATGTAACAAAGTTTCTTGAGTATTTTATATTCTGTAAGTCAGTGTCAAATCTTACTTCTTCTGGCATGATGAGTTGTCAGTGACATTAGGTGTGAAGTCAAAGTAGACAAGGGAAGGGAGAGGAGAGCTATGTGGAGAACAAAAATCATTTTGTGATACATGTCATAAAGATTTTAAATTCAGCAAAGAAAGAAAATGTATTCTGATTTCTTCGAAGTGAAAGTTGTGCAGGGAGCTTGTTAAATAAAGCAGATATAAAGTGTCACAATCCTCATGTTTCTGCACCAGGAAGCAAACCTATATTGTCACTTTTCAAATACCTCCTGCTCTCTCTACTTAAAATCTTCAGATGCCTGAATTTTAAAGTAGAAACAGGCAATCATTCATTAAGTCCATCAAATACACATCGAATTTACTCCTACATAAATGGAGTTGTAAACTTGCAGTGAAAAAAAAAAAAAGAGCGGATTTAGTTCCACCAAGAATAACACCATCTAATACATATGTAAGGAATTAGTCCCAATGGGTTCACGTTGGCTTTTCTCAAGAGTCTACATATATGGGTATGCAGTTCTACATGCTTGTAATTGTGTAGAACAGGAAGGACGATCTTCATCCCAGGAGCCACAGCCTGCTCTGATCATGATTGCTAAACTCTGGCAGCCTAGTTTCTTGCCATTTTGTGTGGGGAACAAATAGGAATTCAGGGACATTTAACACCCCCATTCCTCTTAATGCTTGATTTAGACTTGCCTGCAATTGCATGTAGGCATCGACACATACCTATGCTGAGAAGGGGTTGATGGATAAGTGTAGGTTGCAGATGGTTGCAGACATGCTGATGTGCATACTGTCGGGCTCTGGGAATTTACTGTCGGGCTCTGGCACTCACTCGGAACCTGACACATCACTGGGGCTGTGGGACTGATGGATGTGTGGACGACTGTCGTTTATGCTGAATTGTTGAGACAGCTAGACAACTCCTAAATCTGAACTATATGGAGATTCAAATCCTGCATGCTGATTGATTGATTCAACTTCCTCTTGGAAGGCAGGCGGAAGGCAAGGCACATTCAAATGACATTAACATTTATAGAAGTGCTAATGCAACAACTATGCAACCATCTCTGAATGATAAGTACATACATGGGGTATCAGAGAAGTCTAAACCAAGCTTTAGTCTTCCTCTCTCATTGCTCATCCCTAATTTAGATATAATATACACAATCTTACATTTTTAAAAAAATCCTAGAGTGAGTTGCAAACAGAGAATCAAAAATAGGCTTTGGTGTAATTTCATATCCGTTCAAATGTGTAGAATTCATCAATGTAGTAATGGTTAATAGTACTCTATAGCAAATAAACTCTCCAACTTGAACTCAATTTCTGGTGGCTTTATAGATATATTCATATAGTTTTCTTGACAACAAGATGTAAGTAGTCTGGCGTCGCAATTTTTTTAAAAAAAATCTTGGTAGCCTCCCATCCAATGACTCATCTAATATAACCTTGATTATCTTTTTGGAGAGTAGCTAAAATCTGACAGATACTGTTAAAGCAATGAACCTCTTGGGATTGTGGCAGGGCTCAATAAAGAATGTTAATATTTGAATCCTGATCTAGAGAATTGCAGTATCTAAAGTTTGCATGTTTTCTATAAGAGAGGCCTGAGACCAGGATTTGAATCCTGATCTAGAGAATTGCAGTATCTAAAGTTTGCATGTTTTCTATAAGAGAGGCCTGAGACCAGGATTAGCTAGCACCAACTCACTGTTGCAATGGTCACAGGAGAGAGTGCTGGTTAGCTGTGCATGTTGGATAAATCCTTGTATAAAATCTTATTTGTCTTTGTGGAAAAGGTTAATGACAATGTACTTTGCCTGCATCACAAGCAATAAATGTAGGCATGTTAAATATAAACAGGAAGAACAGTTAGGATAAATATTTATTTCTGGATAACATTTCTTGAGTCATGAAAAAACAATACTCTATTCATGTTTACACTTAAAACATTTTAATAAATTACATCCAAGAAATTAAGCAGTTTGATCTGGAAATGGGAAATTAAAAGTAAATATGCTACTGCCAGTTGCATTTTACTCTCTTATTGTGATTTGAAAATGTTGAGATTGATACACAAAAACAGGATATCTGTTTTAAAAAAGAGCCCTCCAAAATATTGAACAGCAATACTGCAGAATAATTCAGTCCATGAATTTTTAGTGTCCAGAAAGCTGAGCAGATTGTTCTGCACATTAGCATTTTAAAAAAAATATTACCAGCAGTCTCTCTTCATGGACCACTCTGCATTTCATGGCTATTAAGAGACTCACTTGGAATGTTACAAGGGATCATCCAGTACACAATGACAAAGCATTTTAATCTTATCAGAGTCATACTTCTATCTAAATTTATCCATACATTTTAGTCAATGTGGTTTTTTTTTTCTTTGAAGTTTATCATTTGCATAACATGAATTTGAGGAATTTAGACAACACCGAGAGCCTGCTAATACTGGGCATCAAAAATAACTTCAGAAGCAATGCTTTTCATTATGTATATCTAATTTTTGCCTACTTTTGGCACAAAAGCAGCTGCTGTGATAATGTGTTCAAAGCACAAGGCATATGGAATTGAGTAGCCTAGACTCTTACTCTGCTATCACTGTCGAAAGTGTAGCCTGCGCAGATGGATGAGGCCCGTTTCTCAGTGCAGCCATTCCCAAGCTCCTGCAATTGAATGGATGCTGTGAATCTGACACACATGGCTCTTAAGGCTACAACTTTGTTGCCAAAGGCAAGAATACATTCTCTTCTAGCTGATGATAGAAGAGAAATGTCTACGGCAAGGCCTTGGCTCCTTAAGCTTGGTTTTTCCATCCGCAAGGTGGAATTAACACCACAGACTTCCTACTTGAACAGGCAAGAGAGAAAAAAACTGAAGCTGGTGGGTGCATTTGACTACAACCATAGCAGATGTTCTACAAGGATGGCAAATTATGGCCCCTTTATGACTTGTGGACTTCAACTCCCAGAATTCCTGAACCAGCCATGCTCAGGAATTCTGGGAATTGAAGTCTAGACTACATAGTTCCCAACCCCTGTTCTACAGGAAAGACCAGAATCTATATTGCTGCTGCTTGGTCCTGTTAAGTGGATCTAATGGGGTGGGAGGTTGTACAGAAGGAGGAAGCCTTCCATACACAAACTGTGTTTAAAAGGTATGCTAAAAAAGGCCGTTTCCATATTGTAAAAAGAACTGTGCCTTTTTTTCTGTCCTGGAAAAATCCCTATTCTTTGGTCCTGTGTTCCTGTCATCATGTACTGTATATGCTTTGAAGTTTATGATCCTTTGGAGAGAAACAGGCACAAATGCTTCGTCTAAAGATTTCCATTTGTTTCTTGCACAGACCTAACTTCGTGTATGGCACCCACTCCAACATTTCAATTGAGAAGTCTGTTCGACAACTGCAATCTTTCCAGGTCCCCGATTAGCAAACAAGAATCGGGGCTAGTTCTTATCACTGATTCTGCCTCCTTATTCTCTTCTAGCTATGCAAGCCTTGCTGCTCACAGCTGTGACTATATCTGGCAGCAGAACTCAGCTGAGGATTCTTCCCATGTTAGCGGCAACTTGGAACTTGAAAAAACCTGAATGTTGAAATCTTATAGGTATATTTTCCTGATTCTTGTAACCACTGGTGAGCTTGTAAGATCTGATCTTTTGTTAATGTCCTCCCCACAAAAAAGCTAAAAAATATATAAACTTTTTCAAAAAATGTTTGATATTGCCCTTTTATTTTACTCACAACACATTCATTCTCACAGGTGCTTGGGGCATTTGTTTTCTCTTGCCATCTGCCTTCACGTAATGAGACCATTCTCTTCTACAGATTGGCCAACCAGCTAGACTGACAAAAAAACAAAACCCCAGTCTCGCAGCCTCCTTCACGAATATGCAACCACAGGTTGCTTATGCAAATTCCAAACATGAGCAACTAATGGGTTTGGCTATGGGGAGAATCATTATGGTGAGAGTGCCCTAAGGAAATTGTGCCCAGGCACACTACTAAAACTAGGACTCCATATACTTGGCATGGCTGCATTTGACCACAGCTGAAAATGGCCAAGAATGGGGAGCTGTCCAGCACATGCACATGCTTGAAATTGTTTTCTAGGATGAAAATATGTAGTTTGGTTATCATAAATATTCAAGACAATAATAATATTATATGGCTTCTACAGAAAGAGTGTGGATTCCAAATACATGAAACTATTAAGAAAGACTGAACATACATTTGTGCAGAACGGAGACCTGATCAGTAACAGCCATGTCCATAAATGTTAACACTTTTATTTCATATTAGGAGTCTGACTTCAAACTTAATTAGCAAGGGGAAATAAATGAAATTACAATCAAATCACGCCTTGGTCCCATTGGTATAAAAAAATACATGCTTGAACAATTAGCCTGAAATGAATCGGTCTTAAAAATTTAACTATGGACGGATTGTGCCTGGAAGCATGCACTTGAGGGAAAATTAGATGCAATTGCCCTATTGATTACTCTGGATCATTTTTACTGATAATTTCTGTCAAAGATTATCATCCAGAAAGTTAGGGAAAAAATAAGTATTATTTATCTCCACAATGCAGCTGTTGGACTTACCACTGCAACATTTAGTACAGTACAGTATAAGATACAATAGTAACAGCTTGCATTCACAACAAATATTGTACGGATAGTGCACATCGATGGATGTGGCTTTTTTTCCCAACAAGATGAGAGAATGTTAACTATATTCTATATATCTTTATATTATATTATACTGTTTTATTTTTCCAGTTATATATAAATTTAAATATTAAATATCCAGTATTAAATCAAGGAAATTGCACAAATATAAGTCTCATCCTGTAAATCACACACCCACACATACAATCATACGCCCACACACACAAGCCATGATTTTAAACTTGGGGGTAGGTAACTCATTAGAATGTTATCAGTTTGGAGGATTAAAGCACTTATTGTTGAAAAATAGCTCTAAAAATGAATTTTTCTTTGTTACTTTTAGGTTTCTGAAACAATTGGCCCCAAACTATACAATTCTTCAATTGTAGGAATATGGATTCAATAACTAAATCTTTTATTCAGAGGAATAAAGATTATTTCCAGTTTTTTTTGTTCTTGTTTTGCTTTGTTTTCTTCTGGTATGGAAAAGCTATCGAAATCAGTCACATAGGCAAAGTAGGAAAATATGCCCAACTCTACAGAGAGGTTGGAATGGAAACACTGGTTCACATATCCCAAGGGTTTGAACTGTGGAGACCTAACACGGTTTCATTGGCTAACCCGATTTTCTGCATTGCTTTGGCCAGAACCAAAGAGCAGGCAATGAACTGAAGCACATACTGCACGACTTACATTATACCAGTGCTACTGTGAGATGATGCACACGATGTACAAGGGGGCAATCAAATCTGGAACATTAATGATTGCGGTACTCCTGCATTTCTCTCTCTCTTTTTTAAACAAACACACTGAAGAGCAAGTCACAGACAAGTCTCACGATCCACACCTTTCCCTGAGTCAGCTTTCTTCTCTCGTCGGCCTTCAGTGCTAGTTCGGGAAGAAGAGAGAAAGAAATAAGTTGAACAGTTGTATTCCCACAATGCCTCATTTTGGGGACTGAGTAAATGAAGCAGCTCGTTTCCCCCCCTGGCCCCCCGGCCCCCATGCTATCAGGCTATGCTCTCATGCTACACTGTTCAGTCTGGGATATAAGAACAGAAATGGGACTACTGTTTGTGGATTATGATTACAAAGAAAACTGTCAACATCACAGATCAATAAGGAAGGAGGCAACAGAGATATTTAAAAAACTGACATACAAATCTACATGCACAAGGACAAAAAAAGGATAAAGTACATTGCATGAGGGTCAAACGGCAATGAAAATGTCTCGTGCAAATAACAATGGACAAGGTATTTTATTTGCAGAAACAAGAGAACTTCATCCAATTTATTTGCATTATTATTATCATCATTTATTGTCATGACTGTTAGACAGGTGGGATCAAAAGTGTCAATCAGTCAATATGTACAGGTGCAAAATGCTTTCTATCGTTTAATAATTGAATGCAACATTAAGAAAAAATATCATATTGTTGGGAGTGGGGATGAAAAAAAAATAGATGTGCAATATTTACAACACAACATAAGCAGGAAGCCTTACTTGAAAGCTTATTCATTCTGTATTTGCGCAATAAATAATATAATTCAAGCCTACTTTGAGGATATTGAATTTAGTAGCTGGAACAGTAAAGAGTACAATGAAAGAAGACACAGTTGTAGTTGATAAGTTAGAAAGTGCTGACTCATGCATGAGGCAATCAACGCTATGATTGGTTGCTGTAAATATAAGGGGTTTCCCTTTTTCCCCACCTTTTTTCTTTTGTGTGTTCTGCATACTGTTTTAGATTTACCTCATGATATGCCCGTGTTCCTGACTATATTGTGTCTTTCTGAATGATGACAAGGACTGCTATAAATTTGAATGAATATATATATACAAATTTGTGTTAGTTTCTCCAACTTCATCTGGACAGCTGCTGTGTAATTCCATGACACCTACTCTATCATTTGCTTCTATAAATCAAGAAATCTATAATATCATTTTCTCATGTTCATGCATTTATTGATACTCTGCTGAAAAGCAAACATTTATTTTACACAGCTCTTCCAGGCATGAAGATTAAATTTGTGGTCTCATAGCGTCTCAATCATTTTTTTTTCAACGATTTCCCAAATACATTTATTTGCCTGTTGTTCTGTTATGCCCTCTTACTAACCTTCCTTTTGTTTTTAGGAATGATTACAGTATTTTTCCATTAATTAATCTGCAAAACCTTACCAACCATATCTTAGCATTTTCTTCAGTTAGATCATCCACTTCTGCAACTTTACCACTTTTCAGAATGTTCGCCACATACAAGACTACCTTTTCCTTACTTTTTTCTTGGTATTTCTTCTTTCTTGGTATTTGTTTTAATTTCACTCTTCAGCATATTGTTATCATTCTCATACAAATCTCTAAAACACTCATTCCACCATCATTTTATCATTTTTAATTCCATTTATTCTGCTGGATATCCTTTTCACTGTAAAAGTTTTGTATTTGCATGAAAGTTGAACTTTGTTTATTTTAGTCTTCACTATCACTTGCTTTCTTTGCTACTGTTTTTCTCTGTATAGACATTGTCTAATATTTTTCACTTCTTTGTTTTAGAAGTAATTGTTCTCTTATGTTCATTTTTTCTCATCCATGGCAACTTTCACTTCTTTCCCTCTTCAATACTGTTTTTCATGCTATCCATTCCAGTTACTTCAGTAATACTCAATAATATAATTCTGTTTACTTTGTTCTAAATATCTTCCACATCCTTTTCCTTACATCCACATTCATTTTGCCATGATATTGATCTAATTTTTTTTCACAGAGGATTTGTACTTTCTTTTTCTAAAGTTATTCTACTTTCATTCACTCTTCAGTGAATTTCTTTCATTTCTCCCTTTGTGTGTATGTCCAGTCTTGACATTACCAATCAATGGTCTGTCCCATCTTTAAAATATTTCATCATTTTATTCTCCATGAATTATCTCAAAATTTCATAATAAACTATCAAATAAATTAGCTGTTTATATCTATTTTTATCCCTTTGTTGCATGTATTCATGAATAGACTAAAACTTAAACCACACATTCAAAACAGATCTTTTTCTATGCGGATACTTGAAAAATAGTCATCATTGTTATTCTATTTGTATTCAAATGGTGCAATATTTTTTTTTCTGCATCACCTTGCCGTGTCTCCAACCACCCATGTGGTTTATGTCACTTAACAAAATAATTATGCTTCCCTCCATCATATCTGTTACATAATTTCCACTACATCAGAACTGAAATCAGTCAATTACCATCATTCCCTGGCATGTAATATGCTGTTATCACAATCCTAAACAACTTCACAGCAACTAAATAACACTAATCCATACTTACTGATTTACAGCAAGTGTGGTTTACATTTTATCTCTTTTACTGATTTACATTATATCCCTTTCATTCATAATCAAATTACAGCTTAATTTTTGGCCACGTATTCATCAACTCCAGTCTCCTAGATCAGTCCACCTTTATTCAATCTGTTCCACATCTGTTCCTATTTTCCATTCTTTCTCTTCATATCTATTATTTTTTACTTCATTACTTTCATTCATGGTCTGTGGCATTTGCTATTACATTGTACATAGCTATTTTCCATATGCTAGGGTTAGCATTAGAAGGGGCCACTAAATATTGACTTCTACTGCCTATCATAGTTTTGATCATATGAAGCGTTCACATAATGCATTTTCATAAGATGAGACTATGTGGATTGTTACCAGCCTTAGCTATTCTTCTGCCATAAATATTGCTCCCTGCTAATAGTAAGGGCAGTATGCAGAATTTTGGCAGATTTTGGTCAGTATATTACTGGCATAACCAAGGCCCAGTTTCACCTCTAGGAACTAGATAGTGTGTTGCAATCCAACAGACCGGTCCTGCATTCTAACAACCAGGCCCTTTCAGAATCTAACAAGAGAAGATGGGCAATTCATAGCACTCTACTACAGAAGGAGCTCTTTTGAAAAGACGCTGTTCTGTTACACTTCTGTTGTTCTTGGTATATAATCTAACTTCACCATTTCCTGTCAGCCCAGACTTTTCTCTTGTCACTGAAGCTCACAGAATAACAGAAGATCTCCTAGTCTAACCTCTTGCTCAAGCAGGAGATCCTCCACCATTTCGGACAAATGCCCAATTTCTGGAGGCAAGTTGTTCCACTGATTAATTGTTCTAACTGTCGGGAAATTTCTCTTAAGCTATTAAAAGAGCAGCTTGCAGGAAGACATTTGAGAGCTAATTATTGTTTAGATTCCCAAGGAATCTTTAAAAAGTTACCCTAACTCATACTTTCAGAAGTCAGGAAAATGGCCGGATGGGAGAATAGTTTGAACCTTTCCTCCCACCTTGGCGAAGTATGGTGGTGGCAATCTCCATCAAGGATCAAAATGGCACAAAAGTTAGTTGGGTGTGAGTCTATCTTTCATCCAAGGTAGTCTTGGACCACAGCTATTCGCCTAGAGTCAAGATGGGCGTCTGTTGGGGACTGGGGGCTATTTTTCAGCCTATTTTCCAGAGAGTTGCAGCATGAAAGCATTGGGTGGGAGATGAATATTGTTTTGAGTTTATTTTATGTTTGTGAATGGTAATGATGGTGCTGAAAAGAGGGAATGAAAGCAGGACGGCACCCGGAGCTGTCTGCTTCTCTTCCCATCCTTACTTTTTTGGGGAAAAAAGAAACATTCTTCCCTTCATGAAGAAAAAAAAAATCACCAGTGACCATGCTGATTGCACCATGAGGCTGATCCTGGTCTGAAATTATGCTGTTGCAGCATCTCACCCAATGGAATGTATGAATTAATCTCAACCATGGATATATCATCTTGTTTATGCTGCTGAGGGAGAAGGAGGTATGGCCAAACCAGCATGCTATTTTGGGGTGACAAAATACCAAGACTCAATCTGACGTCTTTCATTCCTGCTACTTTATTAAAGTGAAGGATTGTGGCTAATTCCAGTATCTCTTCCAAGTTTCATGGGTCAGTGTTATGCCCGATATTGGGTAAAATGAAGCGGAGTGCATTCACACAGTTTTCCAAATGTGCTTTTTGTATCCTTTTGAAATGCATTTTGTCTCCCCAAAATTTACACACAGCATGTTTGTGAACATTTCAAAAGATACCACACAGTAACAATCAAGACAAAGGTTTGGGGAAAGAATCTTACCTTTGGGAAATCAGCTTCTAGAGATTAGGAAGGGGAGCTTATGGTAGGAATGTGGTAATGGAACAATCAAGTAGAAAACCATGTTAATTCAGAAGGAATAGTAACTGAGGGAAAAGTAGTTAAACAAGACTGCACTGACCTCGGCATACAGAGATTATCACACAAATAAATCTGCCTTTTACCCAGAGGCAGGGGTGGACTGCTACCGATTTGCCCGGTTCACTTGAACCGGTAGCTAGTTTTATCATTTTTAATGACCGGTTCGGTGAACCAGTAAATCCCACCCCTGGCTGGCCCCGCCCACTCTGCCCCTCCCAGGAGTCCCCATGTGGCCCATTTTGGATGCCAGGTAAGCATAGGGCCCAAGCAGAGGCTTGGGGAGGGCAAAAAACACGCCTCCAGAGGGCCTCTGGAGCCCGAGGAGGCCATTTTCGTGCTCTTGGAGGCTTGAAAAGGCCTCCAGAGCCTGGGGAGGGTGAAAACGGCCCCTCTGCCATGGTGCACAAGGCCAACTAGGCCATGCCTACTGTGGCCATGCCCACCCAGCAACTGGGCAGAGAACCAGTTGCTAAAATTTTTGAAGCCCACCCCTATCCAGAGGCCTAGCAGCCTTGAAAGATGGAAAAAGTGAGAGAGGGCCCCTTATGCCCATCCCTCTGTGCTCTGATCACTTAGAAGTAAGCTACTTGAAGTCATCTAATAGGAAGGGCCCTTTTCAATTGTTAGTTATAATGCATGTTACATTTTCATTTATGATATTTTATTCAGACAAGAAAGTCTACCTTCTTTAGGTCTTTTCTTCCTGACATTTAGGGGTAGCAATTCTATTAAGTTCTCACCCTGGAGCACAGTGTACTTTAAAAAGAAATGGTGCCATTTCTTGTCTCCCTCCAACTCCTCCTTTCCTCCGTATTGTATCAGTCAGATTATAAAGCTGAAGGCAGAAGCTGTTTGATGGTTTTGGTTTTTTTAAAACATTGTCTGTAATACCCTTCCTAATCAGATCACACCAGAAAATAGATCCATTCTGGTTGATATGAGAACCATCTTATATCCACCAGAATCTCTGTGGCACCCAGTAATTCAGCTCAGTTTTAAAATGACAGGAGGGACTGAGCAGATCCGTCATAAGGAATAAGGCAAGGGGTCCTTTAGCATTATTAGCACAGTCTCTTGTGCTAGTTTTAAGAGTCTATGAAATGCCTACTGCTTTACTATAATTATATGGTGAGAAACAAGCTTTTTTGTGTGTGAGACAAGAACATCGAAAAAGGGACAGAATGGAGAATGCATCTGAGAAGTGTGCTAAGCCTTCTGTTGTGTATTTTTACAAAGAAAGGGGGGCACAGATGAGACATTACTTATATCCCACCTCATTTCCCCTCTCTCTTCAATCCAAGTGGTACGATAATTTCCCATATGGAGGACTCTGAATGTATGAGGCATGAAAATCTGTGTCTGTGTCAAGGGATTATACTGATCCCCAGGGTGATTCTAGCTAGGCCAATTCCCTTGATGATTTACGCTAGTCCAAACAGACCAGCAGGATCCATGTGGGTGGCACAGCAGCTGTCCAGAGACGGCTGTACCAGGGATCTTACATGTGTTCTTCAATAGGAGTTCTTCTGAAAAGATCCTTGTCTCAATCCAGTGAGCCCCAGTGCAAATCACCACTTGGATTGAAGAGAGAGGGGAAATGGGGTGGAAATATTTGCCTGAGCTTCTTCTAGCTTATGGCATTCTGGAGGGAAGCAAAGTTCGCCCACATGATCCCTGAATAGAAGCATTTTTTCAAGGGGGCAAAGATGCATCACAACATTTTGCTCTAGGCTCCATTTCTACATCCTGGAAAAGTCTCTTGGAATTCTTACCCTTTTGGCAAAGAAAGGATCAAATCCCAAGTTACAGTATACATCCCAAGGTCTGTAAAATCTTTACTAAAACAACTGTGGGCAATTATTAATGACAAGAGGTTGCCAAACTAGAGTTGACAGGATCCCTTGTCATTGGCCATCTTGACCCTAAGGTTGCTTGAAGATGTCGGTCAGCAACGTCTGAAAGGCCACAAAGTCACTGCCACTATTATAGAAGCTGCATGTTGGTGCAATAGCTTAGTGTGTACTTATTTAGGGTGCCCTTTTATAGACTGTTCCTTCAGAAGACACTATATTATTTATTCTTTGGGGTTTCCCCCTCCAAAAAAATCAATTGAATGCATTCATAATCACATTATGTAAATCTAAGTAATAAATGTATAGTGCTTTTACTTTGCTAAGCAAAACAAATACTTGACTAGCATGAATTATGAAATCAAAGGGATCTAGAGTGGAACCTGTTCAGCTCAGTATACTGATTTAGTCAACCAACCCCACTTTAAAGATTGTATAAAATAAAAATATTTTAAAACCTTTTAGCAGGAAAGCTGGACTCCTTGTCCTTGGCATTTTCTGATGTTATCAACATTGTCTTCCATACAGATGTTTTTGCCATCTCATCAGAAATATTTATTACAGACGGGTCATCTCTAGAATAAAATTGGCATGCTCAGAGTCTCAAACTACTGAATGTTACCATTTAGTGCAGCCAAAGAAGAAGTGTGTCAGTCTGTTTTAAGGTATTCGTTCAAATTACCCCCTAGAATGGTGTGAAATTTATGGGGTGGGCAATTTATTTCAAAGGAGATTCAGTCAAAGCATTCTTCAAGTTGAAACTTTTGATCAAATGAATTGAATTATTTGCCCTCTAGTTTGGAGTGATTCAATTGGATTTCCTGGTTGAGTTCAGAATGTGGCAACAACATTCAATGATTATTTTTCACCCTATTGGTGCCACCTTTGTTCAAACACCTATTTTCCTGGACCCCATACCATTTTCCTGGTTACCATGAGGGGCTCAGTAAAAGGTGGTTTCTTTCAGGAGTCACCAACATTGAGGTGTGCATACATCCCCTCCGAATTTCCTTTCCCATTTCAAAATTGAGTGGCTGTGCACCATTAGGAAGAGCTATCCCTCCGTGGCAAAGGATCTGCTTTTCACATGGCAACACACACACACACACACCCAGCTTGATCCCTGGCACCTCCAGGGGCTTCTGGCTGAGAGCCACCCAATAGGCACTTTTAAGAGCCAAACCAGAAATAAGTTAGGAGATATATAATCAATTGCTAGTTTTTAATTTTGCACCAGTGTTATCATCATAATAATCAAAGGAGATGCAAAGACTTTCTTCTAGCATGGAATGAAAGCTGGGAGGGGGGATTTCAATAGAAATAACAGAATTTGGTTTAGATCTTGCTGGATAAAGGGGGAAAATATTTTTTATAACTTTAATCGTGGTTTAACTGGAAAAAATGGATGGGGGAAATAGTTAAATATACTCATCCTCAACCCAGTTATGAAACAACTGCATTGCATCTCTTTTGGTTCTAAAGCATCAAGAGAAGCCAAGATTCACTTCCTCACTGACAGGGAACCCAATTAGTTCTGAGTAGTTTACCTGCAGTGTCCTTCAAGTGGCAACTGGACTGTTCCTTCCTCTTCCATTGCTAACATACTTTGTTCCTCCTAAGACAAAAATAAAATAAAATGGAGAGGGTGACCAATAAATTATTGCAGCAATATTGCAGTTTTCCGATCCAATCCCTTGCCCTTAAAAAGAGCATAATTTCTTCACTTCTTTTCCATCCAAATGCTTTTTTAAAAAAAATGTTCTGAGAAAATGAAATGTCGTTTCGGTGGTTTTTCTCATTCATAAATCCTATTACATGTTGTAGATGCCAGAAGTTAGGCATTTCCTCTCCCCTGCCAATTTTGCTGTACAAATAGGATTAGTAAGTGAGAAAGGAAAATAAAAATTATGAAATTAGAGAGATAGATAGATGGTAGATAGATAGATGATAAATTGATGATAGATGATAGATAGATAAATAGATGATAGACAGACAAATGATATAGATATATATCATAGATATCTAGAAAGATAGATATAAATAGAAGTTAGAAGATACTGTAGATCAGTGGTTGTCAATCTGGTCCCTACCGCCCACTAGTGGGCGTTCCAGCTTTCACGGTGGGCGGTAGGGGTTTTGTCCCCTACTTTATAAATCGCCATTACTGTGGAATCGGTGGGCGGTTAGAGAAAACTTTATTACTAACAGAGATACAAAAGTGGGCGGTAGGTATAAAAAGGTTGACTACCCCTGCTGTAGATAGTTCATTTGTAGTACTTCTCTCTTGTTTTGTGTGTAATTCCTGTTCATCTCAATAGAAACAACACAATTACATTTTGGGAACATTCTGTATCTTCTTTCATTTCAAGATATTTTTCTCCTCCATCAAGCAGTCCAGCTCAGCCAAACAATACTGATTCCTTGTCCTGGTTTTGCCCATTGGCAGGAAGCTGAAATCAGTTATGGAGTCCTTGGTGCTTGGCTTTCAATTTAAGTAACATTATCAGTCTATAAGCAAGAGAGCAACCAGGCTCAGAGAGCACCAAGGATTCTATAGTTCAACCTTGAGCTACAAATATTTTCTTAAACCAATTGCCTTCTTGGAGTCTTAGGGTCAACTGTGCTCCGATTTTGCTAACTCTTAAGTTTGTTTCCATTCAAAAATCAGCGACTGTTGATTATTTTTAGGCTTTTTTAACTCAATCTACTGGACAAATAGCCAGTACAGGTATTATTAGCTCAAGGGTCATACTTGATAAAAGAAATACTATAGTGAAACTCTTGGTTTGTCAACTATTATCCCCTATGGTTTGGAAATGTTATTGCTGTAGATGCAGCCTAAAATTACAGTTGCCTTTTAAAAAAAAACAAGTTTATTTATAAACATAGAACTGTGTGGAAAGGCAATACCAGAAAGCAGCATTCAAATGTGGTCAAGGTATAAAAATGGCCATACAGATTCGTAATAACAAATCTATTCTAAGCACCCCTTTGTAAGTAATGATGACATATGTATTGTGTGGGTAGAGGGAGAATTGGGGGGGGGGGGGGTTGGAACAAATGCATTTAAATGACTGTGTCAACATCAACAATACAAGTTAGTTTCCCACTTACTTTAATGGGAATTAAATAAAACTAACTGCCAACTCATTATGATGTGGAACTGTTCAGATAATAGGGTTTCCTTTTTTGGATGTATGTCTGTATCAAATTTAATTTCAATTAGGAATATCACATTAATCCATGACACAATAAGTGGTTGAGAATAAATATTGTTTTCCACCTTGATGTTTAATGGTTACTATTGATGGAAATTTACTGTTATATTGAAGATCAAGCCACAAAATGAAAATCTTGATCCAGTCAAATCAGACTTTTAAAAACATCTTGTCAACTTCATTTCTATCTGTATGTGGAACAGATTTCTATTTTTAAAGCCAGCATAATGGTGCCTTTCCAATTAAATTCCAGAGGCTCCATGTCAAAAAAAATTACTTCTAGTTAATTTTGTTATTTCTAAGCTTCACAGCTTCCCAGGATTTTGACAGCTGAGCAGGTTTAATAATAGCCTCAAATATTTAGTAATGCCATAACATGTAAAAATAGGGGCTCGGAAAATTACTTGAAAAGGAAAAAAAAAGATTTCTTTCTGTTTTGCTTTCTGCCACTATTCATATTTCTAAAAAGAAAGTGCAACATAGCAAATCAGATCAAAACAAATGCATCCCTGGACAATCCAAAGAAATATCTTGCCTACATTTCACACTTCCCATTGTAGGAGACAGAACATACCACTTCGGCTAGACATGGGTGCATGATTGAATTATTTCTCTACAGAAAAGATGGATAAAAGAAATCTGAAAGCAGGAAAATCCCTACCTATTAGATCTTTATATTAGATCTACCTGTTCCAAGCTGCAAAAATCTAGATAAACAGTAGATGGCAGCAAAGAGTTAGAATAATCAAGAAGTCATTGGTATTTTTGTAGCCATCATCTGGTCATTCTAACTCATGCTATTTCTTATGCACAAACCTGCATGATTCAGAGAATTACTGAGCATAGACAGTTCACTGACATCTTAATGATTTCTAGGAATAACTTAACTTTGAGTGGATTGTATCTGTAATTATTTCATTTTGCGCTTCATTTAAACCAGAGCTTTGGCTACTCCGTGTGGAAATACACTTCCTGTTTGCGTGAAAAATGTACCAAGAGGCCCTATCAACCAAGCCAAAAATCTTGGTTTATACCTATGTTTTTAAAAAAAGATGACATACAAATCCCCTCTTGGTGAATTGTCCACCTTTATCCACACAGCTACCTGCTAGATTTGCTGCTTCAAAATAGAATTTTAATAAGCTTAGTCAATAATATTGGAGAAGGAACAAAGAGAGAAAATCAAAGAAAAGACACTGCAAGCATACCTCTTTTTCAGCATCTTCAAGCTTTTTTTTCTTGCTCTCTGGCATCAAATCATCCAGCCAGCTTAACTCACGTTTGGTGAAAAAGAAGTCCATGAGTTTTCTGACAAACACCAATGCCAAGACCTAATCCAAATATTTATACTATGATAAGAATATTGACAGGCACAGATGACATATTTATTCTTAGAAGGAAAAAGTCAAAGAATTCAGTTCTAAAATTATTTTGCAAAATTCCCTCAAGCAACACCAATAATTACTGCTATATGCATGTAAGTAATTTATCTGAGTTGTAGGATGAAGTGGGTATGATCTGTAACAGAAATGTTCTATTTTCATTATGAAAAAGAATTCAGTAATAATCACATCCATGCTCAAAATGACTACTGTTCCTTAAAGACAACACTGAATCTTATACGAATTTAGAAATAACGGATTCATACCATCATCGGAAATACAATGGCAGCTTTTGAAACTTTAATAACCCATAGTAACACAAGAGAGCTCAGTTGGATTACTGTGAAGAGATGGACTTTTCGAAGGGGAACATGCCTTAAGTAGATGAAGTCTGGCTGGTGTTTGGCAGGCATCCAGAATAACTTGATTCTGTCAAAAAGCTAACAAAGAACAAACTAATTGTTTATACTTAAGAAAATACATGATTTTAGAGATCTTCAAATGAAATGTTTAGGAGAACAAGGCAACTACTATGGTAAAACAAAGGCTTGTCCACTACTTATGAATTCACATGATTCCTCATGCGTGTGATTCCTCATTCCTGAATTAATCTTCTGAATTAATCTACCATAATTCAGAAAAGTTTTTAGAATTTCCAGTATCGCCGAGAAGTTCTTTAGCAGATCCAGAGTGAGATTGAAATAATTCAGAAATAATACATCTTGAGCCATGGTGGCACAATTGTTAGAATGCAGTATTGGAGGCTCACCAGGCTCAAGGTTGATTCAGCCTTCCACCCTTCCGAGGTGGGTAAAATGAGGACCCAGATTGTTGGGGGAAATAGGCTGATTCTGTAAACCACTTAGAGAGGGCTGTAAAGCAGTATATAAGTCTAAGTGTTATTGCTATTGCTTGTGATCTGCATCTAAATTCCATTCTTTCAATACACATCTGAAATTTTAAATAACAAATAAAACATACATATATATAAAATAGCCCTCTTCCAACCTTTTCCTCCCAATTCAAATTTAACTACCATCATACTCCAGCTAGCATGGCCTTTGACTCTTCACTGGGGTTGATGGAAAGTTCAATTCTAACATACCCAAAGGATTCTTAGGATTCTGGGGAAAACTGGTTGAAATCCATGAGTACAGACCAATGTAGCAAAATAATTTGGCAGCAGTCATTCCAGAAACTCAGGAATGGAGCAGAGAGAAATTTTTCTCACTGACTATTGAAAATTGACTGATTCACCTGAAGGATTGGAAGTGGCCATTTTCAAACCTGTTCTCTTCCCTTCGTCATGTGTGCGCACACACAAAAACACACACTCACACATAAACACACATTTATAGTAAAAATATATCAGAAAGATATATAATGGAATTTGTTGAAATCATAATAAATCTATTCCTTTTACTGAAATTTCATTTTGTACATTTGATGGTATTCTTTGTTGTCAACACTATATAGCGATCTTGTCTTTTCACTTACAAATAAATAGTTTCCATTTTAACTACCCATAAGGATTTTTTTCCTCCAGGTAAGCATCTTCCACAATGCCTTTCCCTTGACCCCACTTATTGTATTAGCATTAATAACAAGAACTCTCGGCCTCTCTGAAAAAAATCTAATAAACAGGGAATTGTGATAACCCATCTCATAGTGGATGTTGGATTAAAAATACTGTTTGTTAATACTGAGTAGTTCCTAAATCCCAGAACCATACGACAAAGGTGACAAAGAGTAGATTGGGAAGCTGAAATGACCTAATATATCCTTACTAGCTATTGTGTCTCTAAGTTTCCCAAGCAGGAAACACATAGCAAAAAGTGGTGGGAAAGGAATCGGGATCATAGGCCCAGTAATAGGTCAGATGCAAGCTAGAATTCTGGCAGTCTAGAGATATGACTCAGAGCTTTGGTACCAATGCTGAAGTTTAGCCACCTCTTTTTATGTAGGCTGCACATTTTTCCACATTTGTGTTATGCTGTCCCAGCCAGTCTATGGGAGTTGGATAGTTACTTAGGAATTATGAGCTGTCCCCTTAAGGGAATGCATCGTGGTAAATGTAGTTAAAGGTATCCTGGGAAATGTAGTTCATATCACGTGGCCACATCTGTAATCCTGATTGGGCACTAAATTGACCCTCAGTGGATCGGGGGAGTTTTCCTCACTTTTGCCTGAACTCCCTAACTCATGGGAGCTGCTTTCTATCGCTACGAGATGGGTTAGGAGATAACCATCTTTTACTACAAGGCAGATATACAAAGGATTGGTCATTATAGAAGAATTTCATCACAACTGTGAGTCATGAAGATACCTGATGTACCAATAAATGTACTTTGTTATGGATGTTTTGTGGAATTATCTATCTGCATCTGCCCAGCTACAAATCCACCTCTGTGCATGAGACAGGAAATGTATCCAATTTAATAATGCAAAGCAAGCAGTAATAACTTAGTTGTGTTGACCACGGCAACAAAAGAGACAGGAACATAAATATTTCACATCCTTCGCTTTACCTGAATTCCTTTGAGAGACGAGGCACCCATGTAAAGAAATACACCATAAAGTACTGGCATGGGAATAAACTGCAAAGAGTAGAAGGAAAATGTATATCGTCTCAGTAAATTGGTAGTGACAGGAGGCATGAAAAAATGAAGAACCTGGCAATTTATTTATTTATACTGTACTTTTCCATCCATATCTCACAGAAGAGCAGATAGAAGGTGACACTGTTACTGTAACATCAGCCTGCAGGGTTTATATGGGGAGCCATGCTGTATTAGTTTTTGGCTTAATTTAATGGGTAAACTCAGAAATTGTCGATTACAATTTATGGCTTTAGCAGGTCACCATAACTAGTTCAACAAACCACAGTTAAAAGATTATGAGAGCCCAGCCATTATGAGAGTAGGGCAGCAAATAAATGTAAATAACTAAATAAATATATAAATACATAATTTTTTTTTTCAAATTCTTTGACCTTCACCCTGCTTCAAATTCAGCTTTGTTCACAGAAGGAAAACTTTCTCTTGAAATTTTGTCATGCCCAGCAAGGTCTTTCGACTCAAATAGAATAGATTTTTTTTTTAATGAGCTGCTGGTCAGATGTTTGAAGAGAAAAAAGAGCTTATCTTAACAATCCCTTGAATTTTGCCATTTTTTTTTTGTGAATTTATTAAATGAAATGCCAATTTATTACATCATTGAAATGTTAACGATTCTATGTGGCAGAGGGAACTTGAGTTAACCATTACTAGAATTATTTAAATTATTACTGAATAGGTATTACTCATATTGAATTAGTACTATAAATATATAGTACTAATATTTAATATTTATTATTAGTACTATAAATATATGATAGCGATAATGTCTTTCTAGTCAAATATTTAGTCTATGAAGCTCAGGTCTATCTAGATGGACAACAGTTCTCCAGGATCTCATCCAGGTGTCTTTCTAATATTTTGCAACCTAAAATCCTTTCTTTAAAAAGGAAATTTGAACCCGTGGACCTCCAGATCCAAAACATACATTTTATTATGAAATGGACAAAAAGTGCACAACAAAAGTACAATTTATTTGTTATGAAATAAGAATCCGTATGTTCCAAATTGACATCAGATGTATGAAAATTCAATTCACTTTTACTTTGGGTTTATGAAGTGTATACTTACTTTAAGCACTCTGGTTAAAAAAACTGAGCAGCCCATAAGGATAAATATCATGAGACCAGTGACCCGTTGCTCGCGAATGCCAAGAAATTTGGGCTGCTCTCCTGGAGCTGAACATTCGGATTCCAGTTTCAAGCTGTTCACGTGAGAGATTGACAGGACAGTGGCAGCCACAAACCAAGGCAGGCCCATGATCGAACACACGCCAAGCATGAGGGCCACCATCAGCAAGTCCAAGTGATAGCCACAGCCTTTCTGTTAAAACAGAGGTGACAACGGACAAAGCTAGAAGGATAGGAGGCAACATCTACTTAGATAGAGTATGACCCAACAGTTGAACTTAATAAATGTTTATATGCCAATAAGTGAAAAGTATATGAAATTGTATGAAAATTTCTTCTGTTTTTCTCTCTTATAGTGTATCAACTATTCTCAATCTAATATCTTCTGTCCTAGATGGGATTCCGACAGATGAAGTCCAATACATCTAGAAGCCATTGGATGGGAAAGATTCATAGTCGTTGTTGTGGTTCGCCAGCAGCCGGTATGGACGGCAGAGGTATTGGACAGTGAGGACGAAAGGGAGTCTGGTGAGGACTTGGACGGAGGGTCCTGCATCTGATGCAGAGATGGGGCCAGGACTATCTAAGAGTGGGATGCTGCTTTCGGAGCCTTTGGAGTGTGGCAGCAGCGAAGCAGAGGATCCCAGGGAGCCTGTTCCCAGTGTGTGTGTGCACAGGGCTGCTAAAAGGAGAGAGCAGCTGAAGCAGCAGGGGTGACTTGGGAGTAAGGCTGGGAGGTGATTGCCCCTCCCATAAAGGATAAAAGCCATCCCTTGGTGATGTGCTCTTTGCAGGAAGCAAAGAAGTTCATTAGATTCTGATTTCTCATCGGTGCCCTGCAGACTCTGGTTTATCTTTGCTGGAACTTCTGTCGGTTTATCTGTTAATTAAGTGAACATCTGTTTCTTGGCAGCCTTTTACAACCCTGAAAGGCATGCTCTTATCCCAGACAAATTGTGTTTATTGAGTTTTGGCTGGGAATGCAAATAATTCCCAGCATCACATTAAAAAAGGTTTGCTTTTACACATAGCGTGTGTTTTGTTGATTTGAATGAAGCCTGAGTCAGAACAGTCATATACAAGAACAGATCTATCTTCAGCTCCTTCTATACATTCTTTGTCCAGGTGAGAAACCACAGCCCAATGCTTGATAGATTGTACTATTTCAAGGGTGTTATTTTATTCCCATTTCTCCTTATCTAATAACTTTAGGTTAAAACCTTCAACTCTCTAGACACTAGCCAAGTTAGTGTATGGATGACAGAAATTGTAACTCAAATGATCCAGGAGATATTAATTTTGATGTGATTGTTTTACAGTGTCACAGGTATTTATTTCTTCATAATGCAATTCAAAATAACATCTGAGTCCACTAAGTGTGTTGGAACCAGTTTCAAATTACATCTTCATTTCTGATGTATAGAACTGTTGCATAAATGCTCCACCAGACAATATTTATGGAATAGCATCTATGCTGGGGCAGGTTTGCCTACTCATGTTAACAAAAAAACAAACAAACCACCAACTACAGTGTCTGACATGCATTAGCCCCCTTTTGCATCAAGAAATATATTCTTTTCTCTACCGACAATCTGTAGTGAAAGATACAAATACAAATATTTTTAAATACTGTCAAGTAGATAATTTGCATTTTAAAGTATGCAGAGAGTCTGGAATAATAAAGTAAAAGGTTAAAATAACTTTGGTGGAGTTACTTTCTTACCTTTAGCTTATGTTCTTTTCTGTTTATAATAACAGCTGTAATTTGTTGGTCCATAAATATCAGAATGGTACAAAGAAGAGCCGGAATTAGAGCAGCCAGGACTGTCCACCAAGGATTGGGACCCAAGGGTGAGACAACCCAGCCACGGTCATCCCTGGTAGGCTAAAAGAATTCAAGCACATTTCAGATAGTTGAAATGTATTAAAACAAAACATCATTTGCCTTGTAAAAAAGGGCAAAATATAATACATGTTATAAATTCAAAATGTTTTACATTAGGTTCAGACCGTTATAATACACTGGTGATGGTTCAGAATTTAAAAAAAAATAATTCTTGCAAATTTCAAATGTGCACAGTGCTTGTTCTTAAAATATAAAAGAGTAAGTGTTAAGGAACATATTAAAAATCTATACAGGATTCCACTGTTACTACTGTAAGATCTTTAGGGATTTAACATGGATATTGGAGCAAGGCAAGGAAGTCCTTACTCAGCTTAGTTAAGCAAAGCAATCTGTAGTTCATTTACCCTTTAAATTTATTCTAAAAATTCCTCCATTAAAAATGTGTTATACAAACTTCATATCCCTGATATTTCAATCAAGTTCAGCATGAAATAGCTATAAAATGCATTGGTTGTCACAAATGCCACATTTTTGTGAGGTCTAGCATAACTTGATAAGGAATTACCTTAAAAACATTTGGAACCTGAAGTTTTGGTGATGGGATCCCAAGGAAATAGTCAACTATCACCATAGATAGGATTGTGAGAAAGACAGCAAAGTCACTTATCACAGACCGTACCTGTAAATATTAAGCCAATCATCACTGAGAATGCTAAGAGTTTTCATAGATGAGCAGGAAGAAAAAGCAATTACCAGAAGGTAATTCAACAACCTTACAGAATAAGTGGTTCAAACTACCTGTGAAGCACCTTTGTTGTTCTTTAAAGTCTTCTTCTTCGTGAATTTGAAAAATGTACAGCTGCTTTGACAATTACTCAACACAGACTACAGTCTCTCTCTCTCTCTCTGTCTCTCTATCTCTGTCTCTCTCTGTCTCTGTCTGTCTCTCTCTGTCTCTGTCTCTGTTTCTGTCTCTCTATCTCTGTCTCTCTGTCTCTCTCTCTGTCTCTCTCTGTCTCTGTCTCTCAGTCTCTGTCTGTTTCTGTCTCTCTATCTCTGTCTCTCTGTCTCTGTCTCTCTCTCTCTCTCTCTCTCTCTCTGTCTCTCTCTCTCTCTCACACACACACACACTTTATCTGTCTGGAGGGCAGCAATTTGGGAAGGCTGGTTAAATACCCTTTGAAATACATGAAGATTGAATTGTGAGAAAGCAGCAATGGTAGATTTGGTATAATGCTGGCTACAAAGCAATCTATAACTCTACAGGCTATAAAAAAGGTTAGCACTAAACCACAGGATGCAGAAGCATTTGAGTTTTGGCTTCAGGTATAAATATGCCTAAAGCTGCCATTCTATGAAGAGATGTTAATCTAAGGAGGACCTGACACGTAAAGCATGCTACTTGCAGGTAACCCTTGAGTTAGGATGGACTCTCCAGACATACTTGCAACCAGTTCCCAGGTTCTGATGATTGCTGCCCCCTGAGGTTATATAACTGCAATTTGGGTATTCAGCAACTGTAAATCTACATTTACAGCCATTTGCAACATCCCATGTTCACACCACCATGTTTTACATTTTTGCTGAAAACTGACATTTACTTTTAGTTTTCATCAAAACCTGCTCATAGTGAATAACTGGTTTGTTCAATGACCACAGCATTGGAACAACCATGGTAAAACTGTGCTATTCGCATGACCATGGGACATTGCAAAGCCCAGGACTATCTGCACATTTAAAATTTATAAATTCCCGATTTATTTATTTTGCTGAAAGTTAATTCCTGCCCAGTTTGGAACAAGAAGAAAAGTTGAAACATACTTTCTCTCCTCTCCGTTGCTATTCTCAGATTATCAATGCCCCAAAGGTATTAAACTTCTTTCAAATGCTGTTCCGCAATGCGGAACCAAGATGTGATAGTCATAACGAATTGAGTTGGGGAAACCGTGTCTTGCATCATATGCTTGCAATACTTCTTTCATGATTTGATTGTTAAAAAAATTACCTTGGTTGGGAAATATCGGCTAGTCTTGAACTGCTTCAGTGTGGACGACAGTATGACTGTAGAAAAGAATAAGATGACTGACCAGAAGAGGACATCTGGAACATAAGGCTCATGTTCATGACAGGCTCGTCCAACAAACAGCCCTTTCCAGTTCTTACATTCCTAGCAGAGAAAGTAAAGGCACTGTTTCTGTTTGCTAACCAATGGCATGCTATAAAGCAGAGGTGGGGAACTATGGTTCCTTTATGACTTGTGTGGACTTCAACTCCCAGAATTCCTGAGATCAGCATACTTGGCTCAAGAATTCTGGGAGCTGAAGTCCAGAAGTCATAAAAGGGACTTGGTTCCCTATTCCTGTTATTAAGAAACCAAAGATGGGACTTTACACTCTCGGATCACTAATACTCTTTCACTGTCACGAACTAAAACCTAACACTGAAGGCTATTGTAGACATTTTTTTAAAAACCCCACCCATCAGTTTACATTGTACATTTAAATATCTTACATGTTTGAAACAGATGGGCATATTATGTACAGAAACTCTAATCTGGGTGTCTAGAATTGGCTCTGGGCTTGTCTTGATGGTGCAGTTGGTAGCATACTACATTCTGCTGCTAAAGAAGTTTTAAAAAGTATTACGCCTTTTTATCCCTGCTGCCTGGAAATACTGGAGGAAGATTAAAATGTACATAATCATCCGTGCACTGAAGATGCTACCTAGTTTGGTAGAGGAATGTCTGCAAGCTCAGAGAGTGGCAAGGACCCCACAGATTAAATAGCACCATTTCCCCTTGCTGATTCTGACTTGCAAGCATGGAAAGGGGTTGTTTTTCACCTTCACAGCACTGAAGCCACAGAAATTAGAGGCTTAATTATATCTTTCCTTATCAGCTTTCCCTTTGTTTCTCCCTTCTTTCTGGCCCTTATATTCTGGCTCAATTAAAAAAAAACACAAAACTAGTCAAAACATTAAATCAGCTTCGGACAGTAATTTCAAAACAACTAATGGATTAACTGTGGTTTAATGTAACAGGGAGACAGTGAGGAACAAAGTGAGGTCCAGACCTGGATGATATCAAGTTTCATACCAGCTAGTGACTATGGTTACATGAGGAATGTTACTGGAAAGTTCTGAGGTCTATTCTAATCTGGCAGTTCATCTCAGTTTATTAGTAATCATTATTTTACATTTTTGGTAGCAATGTTTTTTGTTCATTTTGTTTTGTTTTTAATCTAACATGTTGCTAATGCAGGTCTTAGAAAAAATTATCTAAGTTTTAACAGCTTAAGGCAGGAAAAGCTGCTTGAACTGCACACGTAAAAAGCTCAAAGCCATTTTCTCTGGATCGGTGTCAAGTAACTGATTTGTAAAGCACAACTTCTGTGATGGAAAACATCAGATTACTATACAAACGTTTAAATAATTCTTCTAGTTTTACATCAGAGAGGACTTTCTTTTGCCACCAGGGGACGATAGACTCCACACAACCGCATTATAATAAAATTTGACATAAGACTCCAGACAAATATTTGAATATTCATTCCAAAAGGCACACATTCTACATGCTATCCCAAGCTTTCCATGGTGCTTTTCTATGTGCAGAAACATTTTGTACGAACAGACATAGCATCTTCCTTAAAATATATTTCTATATCAAACCCTGCAGCACATAATATGCTCATTTGTTCACTGTAAACGTTTAGAAGACCATTTAAATGAGATCTGTCAGCGATCTGCACTATACAGTAGTCTATACGGCTGAACTGACAGATCATTGGGAATTTGCCTAGACTATGTTTTCCCTTCTTAAACAGGGAAGGGGTGGAGGAGAGAACATTTTGAAAGTGGAGTTTTTTGCAAGTAAAAACACGAAAGGGTTAGGATTCCTTGCCATAGGTTCTAAAGCATGGTGTCCAATCTTTTAACTTGCCTTGAGTACATTGAGTGAAAAGGAATTGTCTTGGGCCGCATATAATATATATAAATCACATAATAATGTTAAAAGTCTTCCATCATGTGGACTCCTCACTGCTAGCTATCTAGGGCTACCTGTGGCTTGGACATGCCTATTCTAAAGTAGCCTAAGGAGTCATTTATCCAGGAAAACTGGTTTCCAAGGAGGATTTCTCTTTGCAAAACTGAACCGGGGTTAGTACTTATCAATGCATCATAAACCTACTCCATTACTATTGTCAGCCTTACTGTTGCTCTGTTGGAAGTTAAAACCTACCCCTCTCCTAGAAAAATGAAATATTTTAGGATATACTAAAAAGGCAGAATATTTCCCCTAAAAGAGAAGAAGAAACTCAGAGAGGCAGAAACTCAGCCCTCCCACCTTTGTTAATGGGCCATTAAGGCCTGGGCCAATCTATTCTACATAACAAAGATCTACCTCCTTCAGGCAGAGCCATTGAATTGCCCTTCATTGCACCACCCACCAAGTTTCAACCAAACTTAGCACACAGACAACCTACAAAGCTAGCTTTGACCTCTGACAGCAACCAATCAGGATACTCTTCCTGTGTCTTAGGAAATTCAAAGCCCAGAGAGGGCATAAAACTCAGGGACTCTCAGTATCTCCTCTCTTTTACTGCCCAGGGAACCTATCCTGTTCATCAATAAACCATTTTTCCAAGCAGCTTCCATATTCCAGTGTCTTTTCCCCTGCTTGGAACTGAACCCAGAAGGATATTTCTTCCAACAGCTCCTTCTTTTGCGTAACTAACAAGAAGGCTCCATCACTTTCTCAATTACTAGTTGGCCATGAAGCAGGAGTAATGGTTTTTAAAAAAACTATGGGGTTATTCACAAATAAATAAGGTCTAGATTATTTGATATCTCTATATAGTACCCAGGAAACGATTAAAAGGGTACCACTTCTGATTGATTAAATATAACGACAGAAAATAGAGAAGAAGGAAATGTATGACTCAAAAATCTTCCTTCAGGTTCACAGAAACTAACAAGTGTGATGCTATAGTATCTGCATAACTGAGCTGCTTAAGCCAGCCTGCAATTTTAAAAACCACAGTACTGAGAAAACCAAATTTATATTTTAAAAAGAGGGTGTTTTTTTAAAAAAATGTCTCTTTGTTTCCATTTGTTTTAGCTTCTCCTACAAGCTTTGTATTTTTCAACCACAAAAAAAGTATTTTAACCTTAGATTCAGGCTAAATAATTGTATTCATATACAAACATGGTTTGAAACTAATAATCCCAGGGCTGCATGTATCTCCTTAAAATACTCTTTTTGTGTCATCCAGAGTTACTTGGTCCTTCCTAGCCCAAAAACTTCAGGGGAAAAAAAGAAAAGAAAGCAACCCAGTTCATCCATACAGGTTTAAGACAAGATCCTCCTATTGCTGCCCTTAACAATGTCCTCATTCCACATATTCAGTGTGGCTCTTTGCAACCAAAAGGGTATCCAATAACAACATAATATGCTACATACAGTTTCATAAAATGCCCTAAAGCACAAATATTTCTACTACAACCATGCAGTCTTCGTAATATTCTTCTGATGCTTTACAAAGGGCTCACGCTGTTCTTAGATAAAACTTGTTCCCATATGATATACAAATCAGGTTGTATCACAATTCTGCACTAGTGGAATCTGAACAGTTGAAAATTCTTAGAAATATTTTCCAATATTTGGAAGTTCTGCGGTGAGAAGCCAGAGTTACCAAGATGGTGACATAGATATAATAATAAATAACAATAACAGTTACACATTTATTATCAAGATTGTTCTTCTTTAGCATTATCTGCACTCATATTATAGGCAAGCTTGTCACAAGGCTTTGGGGATCATTTATTAACAAGGAGCTTTGATTATGTCAAGCTAGGATTAAATCTAGGAGATTTATGCACATCAGAAGGCAATCAGACCAGTCTTGTCTTCCCAGACATGTATTTTTAGGAAGCCAAGTCATTCAGAGGCTAGAAAGATCCTTAAATAGATTTTAGTAGAAGCTAATGATGATCATAGTTCATTATCAGAGACGAATTGGAAAGCATATTTACGAAAATTCTGTACATTGCCTATTTTTATCCCTGTGAAGTGATATCACTTATGCTGGGGCTCCTTTCATATATATATAAATAATATATGAAATATATAAGGATATTTGTATACATTTTACAACTTTCCTCTTAGCAAAATTCTCAGGCCACTCAGATTAATGCTATCCTAACTATTTACTGTCTAGCTGGAATGACAATGTTTGATTTTTCTTTGTTTACTTATTTCAAAAAGAAAACATAATAAGCATTTCAAAAGCTATATCAGAAAACTTAACCACTAATGAAAAGCCAAAATGAAACTCAGAATAAGGGCCCACAGTCAGTTACCTGCAACCCAAAGTATGGTGGGATGGAACAGCTTAAACTGTTTAGAGCAGGAGTGTCAAACTCAACGCCCGCAGGCCAGATCTGGTCCATGGGATGCTTAGATCTGGCCCATGGGGCCACCCTGGAAATAGTAAAGGACCAGCCTGCAGTGCTTCTGCCAGTGGAAATGGAGCTCCATTTTCACTGGCAGAGCACCTGGGCCATCATAGACGCCTCCGACATGAGTGACATCTAGCTGGCCACACCCACCATGACCCCACACATCATGGGCACATCCACCATGGCCACACCTGAGGTAAAACACAACACTGATGCCGCCCTAAATGAAATCAAGTTCGACATCCCTGGTTTAGAGAATTGCAACAAGGTGGGGCCTCCCACAACTGCCCTGGAGGAAATTAGTTCAAAAGGTAGGGGCTACTATACAGAAAGCAGGGTCAGTTTATCTTCTGCGTTTTTCCCTTCCTGCTTGCTTTTGTTTTTATTACTGTGCTATCAGTCTTAGCAGGTCTCCTGGTTATCGACCATAATAAAAAAAAACGTCATATTGATTCGCATTCAACATGTTGGTAAAAAAAAGAGTTTGTGTTTATGACTTCCCTACTATCTTATGGCCTACAGAAAATCCTATATGGATGGCAAGGAATTTTTCAAAACGGAATGAAATGTGGAACTAAGGGCAGATTTCAAAAGGACCTCCACCCCCCAGTTCAACAATTTGATGGAAGTAAGTTCTTTTACTTGAGATCAGAATCTGCTTTTTTCAGGGAGTACAATGAAATACACAAAGCCACATTTCCTAGAGTAGATCCCTATTATCTGTCCTCAGAACTGATTATCAGGCATATCTGGTGCCTTATCTTCCTTCCCTTCATTGTGAACACTTTTAAAAGAATAGTCAAGGCACATCTTATTTTCCAGGATTCGATTTGTTAACTAATTTTAGCATAAATCATAATTCATGTTTTGAGACTTTTTATGCCCTTTATGTTTTATTTTTGGCTAATCATCTTGGATGCTCAGTTGTATAGCAATGAGAGATCTATACTGAATGAATGAGTAAGTATTAATACTGTAACTAGTTTACAGACTGGGGAGAACAGCCTGACATTAGCCTCTGTATACTACCCAGATATATTCCATAGGTACACTTTGATTGAATTCATGATAAGATTTGGTGACATACTTACAGTCACAGTAAGATTTGCCCAAGGTATTGCAAATGAGGACATGTTCTTTGACTGCCAATATTGTAAGGTAGTATTGCTTGGGTTATCTGGTTCCACACAGCTGCATCTGAAAAACAAATCGATGGTTGGTGTTAACTCAATCAGAAATGAATAATTTAATTCGCCATCACTTTATAAATTGTCTGGAACAATCACATATAAATTAAAGTTGGTTAATCAGCCCTGAATGATACCAGACATAATTTTCCAGTTCCAGCAATGCAGCAATGGAATTGAAGTACTCCTGTGTTAACGTTTATTAAATGTTACATAGGATGCTTGTTTTCATAGTATATTCCAAAAGTGGCCTGGTGATTCATTTGTAAAAGCCCTCTATAAAATGCAATCTCTGCCTCAGTCCAATTGTTTTTATTATTTATCCTTTATTTATCCTTATTATTGTATGTCTAATCACACTTGGCCAAATAAAGTATTCAATTCAATTGACAATTGTCAATGCTCCACTTTGAAGGAAGATGATGAATCTACAAAACTAGGTTCTCAGCAGAACAAAATTTTATTCTGTTCAGAAATGCACTTCACTACAGTGTTAATTGAGGAGGACTGCATCACTAGAAAGGTTCTCTGAAAAACATGAGAGAATATATAACTGTTGTGAATCATTTTTGTTAAAATCATGGTCCACATTCACACGTTTAAAAAGAGCACAAATACATAACCCTTCTTCATTCACTAACAGCTCTCTGCATTGCAATTATGTCGGAATTCCTAACTTCGTATCATTGAAATCCTTTATATCATTACAATAATTACTTTACAATCATTCAGTGTGAATTATTCTCAAGAAAAGGATGCAAAGGAATAATAGATGAAAAATATTCTGTTCCTGTATCTTTTTATCAATTTCCTACAGTAAAAATTAATTGGATGTTGTATTTTGTAATAATTTACTTTGCTTTAGTTACAGCTGACTGAAAGCTTTGCAATATCTATTCACAGATTTATGAATCAGATGATAAGGCTCCAATTGTACAAATATAATCTCCTAACAATAATTCATAAATTCATATCTTTCAGGTTTATTACCAAAAGTAAATCTGTAGGTTGATCGCATTCCAGGACTAAACCAGCATTCTAAGTGGATACAATTGGATTGTACCATTATCCAAGGAATGGTGTGTATCACATCAGTCAGAAGAACTGCAAGAAAAGTAATTGTGGGGACTCCTTCTCAATCAACTTTTACCTAATTCTTTGGTTTGTCTCATCTCTTGAAGAAACCTTGGGAAGTCATTATGTATGCCTATGAACTCCCAATTACTCCATGAACTCCCAATTGTTCCAAAGCATACATGAAGCGTAAGCATAAGATTGTAAGTATAATGCAGGTATTGGCTGCTGGTGACATTGCCATTCTGTCCTATTTACCAATCAAAAAATCATCAGAGATTGAAAATATTTTCTAGCCATTGGTTGCATGATTAAATGGTTCCTGAAATTTCATAAACTTTTGATTAGAAGCCATTGTATTTCCTGATTCATTAAATGAACTCACTTACATGAATTTGGTTACCAATTGATTTCTGTACTCAATTCAAAATGCTGGTGAAGATCCATAAAATACTTTATGGCTTGGGATATGGCTAACTTCAGGGTCATCTAATCCAAATAAAGATTGCCTATCCTGTGCAGGGAGGATGCTTCTGACTCTCTGTGTTCCCATCATGTGAAATATTCTTGGCTGATATTTTGAACGAAATGACTGAAACTAAAGAACACTTAAAACGGCACAATTAGACATAACAAGCCTCCGAGTAATGCCCGAGCAATTCTCTCTGTCTCATCTTCCTCAACATAGCTGTTAGACTCAAATGGAGCATTAAGTATAATTTGCTATGGTGCACAAATCAATGCTTATGTATAAACAGTAGTTTTGAAATTGCTAGCTGGATTTAAGCATCATACAAAGCCTGGTGTGGCCATATGGCACCCAGAGTCACCACTGTGCTTAAAAAAATCCATTTAGTATCTACCAGACTTCCTTCCCTTGACTTTTCTCATTAAAACTGTTGGAATGAAAGATAACTTGGTCTGGAGAAACCTTTATTTCTGGGAACACCTTTCTTTTTCAAGAATAATTGTCACTTCAACCCAGAACTTGGTTGAAATTGATCCAACTGGGCAGAAAAATGGATTAAAATAAGCAGGAACCAGACTACAAAGAGAAACAAAGATGCCTGTTGAGGAGAGCACATGATGACATGTGTTCAATGTCATTACACAAATGTCCTGACTTCAATATTTGTATCGGATTGTGAGATTTCAGTTTATAATGGTAACACTTGCATAACGGGGGTGCGTACCATCATTTTGGCATTATTGTAGGATAAGTAGCATTCTGATAAATAGGTGTTAAACCCAGCAGAACTCCTATTCTGTAAATACTCTCCGTCTGGTGATGTTACCTAGTCTGGATAATAAACCATCTGTAAGGAAACCATCAAGCTCAGAGAGCACCAAGGACCTTTCATTTCCACCCCGAGCTACACATATTCTTCTTTATTGGGCTCAGCAGATACAGGTCATCCTTATGGCCACAATTGAGGCCTAAAATTTCTGTTGCTAAGCAAGACAGTTGCTAAATTATGCTCCATTTTGCGACCTTTCTTGTCATAGTTGTTAGGTGAATCATGGCAGTTGTTAAATTAGTAACACATCAGCCAGTAATCTGGCTTACCTATTGACTCTGCTCATCAGTTGATCGCAAAAGGTGATCACATCACACTGTAACAATCATAAATACATGCCAGTTGCCAAAGATCCAAAATTTGATCATGGAACCACAGGAATGCTGCCATGGTCATAAGTGTGAAAAATGGTTGTATGTTACCGTTTTCAGTGCGGTTGCAACTTCGAATGGTCACTAAATGAACAGTTTTTAAGTTGAGGACTACCCGTACTCTGCAGGAGTGCCACACATTCTCAACATTTCAAGTTGCCCCCCGGCTCTAGAACTTGGATCCTGCCCCGTTAAGCCATAATTTGTAATATTAATATAAATAATATTAATTCACCCAGCACTATGTTGTTCCTTCTGGCTTTCAGCAGATTACCTCAAGCAGAGAAACCTTTCTCTCAGAATATTAATCTTTATTTTATTTTTTAATACCAACTGGGGATTGAACCTGGGCATAAAAGGCCTCTGTTCTGTTATTAAGCTTGATAAGAGTTGCTAATATCAATTTTCATGATTGTCATCTGGGGATTTGTAGCAAAACTAAATGAAAAGGTTAGGGATAAACAGGAAGAAGGGATTATAAAATAAGGGATTTGGCTGGAAAACAAACAAGATCATACAGTGGGGTAATTCTATTTGCAACTTCAAGCCCCATCGAAGTTTTTATCATGTTTCAGGAACAAAACAGAGATTTTATTTTTGTCATTCCATTTGGAATGATATGCAACTATACTGTGGAAACAAAGTCCAGTTGCCTTTTGAACAAGCACCTCTGGGATTGTGGAAAATAAAAATAATAATTTGCCCCCTACTATGGGAAACAAATAGTAGTGCAAAAGAGGTTGGATCAGTTTTATCAGGACACGCAAGAATACTCCACCTTGTCATACTGCAATATACTTTGCCTGTTTCCCAGCTGCTGTTAAAATTCATTCATGTCAAAAATGAATTATGAAGCTAAATGAAAGATCTACAGAAGATGTCATGTAGGTATCCAAGCATTTAAAAAGAAACTCCAAAGCAACTGTGGATCCAAGGAGGGAGATTATTTTACACATTGTTTTTTTTTTTAAATGAAGGGAAAAACCATCTAAAGCAGACAATGAGCTTTTCTATCCAAAACTTTGACATATAATATAAATGTGTGTGTGTGTGTGTGTACACAGAGAGAGAGAGAAGGAGGGAGGGAGGGAAGGAGGGAGAGGGAGAAGGAGATATGCACACATACAAATGTTATCTTCAGATCTAGAAAGTATTTTTTGACTTGGGCAGCTAAAACTAGAAATTGGAGCAATTGATTAAAAGAGATGCAGGTTTTCCAAATTCTCTGTTCCAAACAGAAAAGAGTATTTGTAGTTCAGGATGGAACTATGGAATCCTTAGTGCTCTTTAAGCTTGTTATTTGCTTGCAGATGTTTCATTACCAGAGTAGGTAACATCATCAGTCTGTAAGCAACCAATCAAGTTCAGAGAGTATCAGGGACTCCATTCTATCTCCTCCTCTGTCAATCATTCCACACCCACTGAACAACCTCAGGAATGCCTGAGTGGTTCTAAATCCCCTCCCCCACTGAAGAGTGACGGTGTATAAGTGTATTCATATGTGTGAACATACACATTGTCTGACAAAAGTACCAGCACTTGGAGACTGAATTCTCTATCAATGTACATACAGTGTATTTAACTACATGTGTACATATGTTAGCATATGGGTGTGCATCTGTTTATATGTCTGTGTGTGTGAATAATGTACAGTATTCTTCTAAGACTCTTTTTGTTGTTTTTCTATTGTTTTATTTGATACAGAGTAAAAAGTTTAAATATGAGCTGCTGTCCATAAGATTTCAATACCTCATTGCTGCTGTATATGGGAGAAGCTCACTGTTGGCCTCTCTCTCCTTCTCTTAAAAAATTAGCTTTTATCAGTCCTGCAATAGAGACTTCATGGAGACTTTCCTACATCAATGTTTACAGACAAGCTTGAAAAGGAACTACTATAGGAAGCAAGGAAGGAAGGAAGGAAGGAAGGAAGGAAGGAAGGAAGGAAGGAAGGAAGGAAGGAAGGAAACAGTCTCTTCACTGTCATTTGATATCAGCTACCAACCCATAGTAAGGGCATATAATTGGTTAGATTGAGTGTAATTTATCTTAATTACAATCATTATGCAATGCTTCATGTTTATTGATGACTGCAAAGTATAAGATTGTCCAATGAGTGTAAGAAGAGTTAGCAGAAGCATGATGGATGGAGCCCAGATCCCTCCCACATCAGTTTGCCTGCTGACTATGTTTTTGAGATTGTGCATTTGGCTTCATTAAGGAAGCAGCCATATACAGATACAGATGTATGCTTATCAGGCTCCTCTGCCCAGTCAGGCACCACTGACCAAAATTCCCCATCAGATAAAAGAACGTACTCGTGTTTCCTTTTCACTAATGTTCCAAAGATGCTTAGTCAAATGTGAGTATGTACAAGTCTCAGTACCTAGTGCCTGAGAAGCTAAAGCCTTACAATGGAGCCTACCCATAGAGAGCTGATGGTTATGAGGCCAACACACAAACACCGTTGCTAAGTCCCCTCATTCGTATTTAGGATTCAAAGGTAGTTTGGGTTTACAGGTTTTAAATATAATATGACTTAACCCCAAAATTAAAACAAGCAAACAAACAAACAAACAGATAAGTAATACCAGCATCCTTTAGTTGAAAGAATCTAGCTCAGTTATACATCAGAATGACATGAACTTGGCACCTTAAACAACTTTCACAGGGGGATATTATGCTCCCAATTCTTAAATATATGCCATGGACAGATTGTCATATGCATATCACCATGCCAAAGCTCTTTGAAATTATTCAGTATAATCTGTTAATAATCAAGGGACGTCTGGTAAAGAATTAGTTTTTCTTTTTTTGTTAGGAAACATCCATTCATCTCTTTTGAAGTACAGAATAGAACTGCCGATGTAAAGATAAAATTAGTGAATCGATTTTTGAATAGTATCTAGGGAACATCGAGGCAGATAAACTTAGGAGACAGGAGGAAGAGCTGCAGACCAGACAACTGGCAGGCAAAGATGTCTCAGCCTATAGAAAGTGGTGTGGGGTGGGAAAGATTTCAGAAGGGCCCCAGCCTGGTAAAAGGAAAGAGGAGAAATGCATTCAGCATCACAAGATTCTATTAATGGAACCTTACAATAAAAAAATAGAGTTTGTACTCTTGGTTGTGCTTCTTTTCTGGACTACTTCACAGGGTAACACATGATTTTAAAAAAACTGGTAGCATTTAAAAAATGATTTCAAAAATCTATTCTTTTTTTAAAAAAAAAGAATTAAACATTCACACTTTATTTGGAACACTTGTCTCCATTTTTTTTCCACGTAGACCCTATCAGCACTTACAGAGCACACAGCAAAAAAGTGGGGGTGGGGCTTCTCAGCGAAGGTAGATATCCAACAGTTCAATGCAACCAGGGGGTGGGGTGGGGTTCGCAGGGGTTCGGGAGACCCTCTAGTTAATATTCTACCCAGTTTGGAGAACTCCCAAACCCCTCTCCTGGCTGGCTCTGCCCATCCTGCCCCTCCCCTCCCAGGAACCCCCATGCAGCCCATTTTGGATGCAGGTAAGTGCAGGGCATGTGCAGAGGCTTGGGGAGGGCAAAAAACGGGCCTCCTGGAAGTTCGAGAAGCCCATTTCCAGCTTCCAGAGAGCCTCCAGAGCCCGATGAGGCCGCTTTCCACCCTCCCGGAGGCTTGAGGAAAACCTCCAGAGACCGGAGAGGGCAAAAATGCCACCCCCACTGTGATGCAGGAGGCTGACTAGGCCACGCCCACCCTGGCCACGCCCACCCAGCAACCGGGCAGAGAACCAGTTTGTAAAATTTTTGAAGCCCACTCTTGCAAGTCACCATTGCTATTCTCAAGGATTTCATTCCAGTATAAAACTATGGATCATGAAACCGTGAAAAACAAAACTTCCGTTGCCAAAAAACCCTGCCAACTTTACTGCTGTGGCCATTAGACCCTAAAAAAAATATGTGTGTGTGGTTATCAAAAGGCCAGTTATAACACTGCAGTCTAAAAACCCTTTAATAATAATAGGAAAATATGGCATATAGTGCAGTAAGTTCCACTTATAGATTCACTTGTAAGTAAGTATTTATAGTGGAATCCATTATGAGGTAAATGTAAAGGTATAATTCAACATTCAAAAGGAAGGCCTATTTTTATACCCAGTAATAAAGTATGACACAGAGATACACACAGACACAGATACATACAGACACCCACATGAGGCATTCTTGTACAAAGGACAGATTTTACACAACTATTCATAAAAAACAAAGAACTGTTATAGAGTAGTATAAACTTGATATATACCTTTAACCCTTTAATTTATTTTCCCACAAGAATCTCTACATAAATATACCTATTATTTATATATACACACACACACACACACACACACACACACACACACACACACTAAGAAATAAAATTTATTGACATTCATTGTACTGCTTTCAGTAAGTACCCAGAGAATTACAACCATATGGTTAGTTATTCAGCTTCGGGAAACATATGGTGTCTTTATATTATCCATCAGCTATCCATCAGTAAAGTGATATGTTTGGCCAGTGACAAAGTCCATAGATAACGTGTTTGGGAGGTCGTTATTTGTAATGTGAAAGAGCTTTTAAATATGTATTGAGCTAAAGAAATGGAAAAAGACAAAATGAGCATGTGTGTGTTTACTTTATTAATGATACTGGCTAGCAAAAAAACATGACAGAGAATTTCATTTGCCATCTCTGACAAGTGAGAGACTGAGATAGATTTAGAAACTGAACAGGTCTTTCAGAATTTATTACTGTACCAACTTATAAGCAGACTCATACATTGCTTACTAATGCCTATTTGATTTCTTTAGAAATATTTGATCATATAATTAACCATTCTAGAAAGAATTTCAGTATAAGCACCTACATGAAAAACAAAGAACTGCCCAACTTTCAGAACACTGAGGCAAACTTCACTACAAAATTGTAGATAAGCATATTATCAAATCAACCACTGGATCCTGCTCATTATCTTGCTGCTTCCTCACTATTCCCATTGCCATTTGTTCATTTTTGCATCTTCTCTTTCGCCAAAATGGAATCGGTAATCTAGCGTCTACAAGGTGCTTTAAATTTTAACTTTTATCAAGTTTATCCAGCATAGTCAATGTGAAGGAACTATGGGAGTTGTAGTTCAGTAACTTTCTACCTCTGCTATGTTTTATGGCTCAGCTCCCTTCAACCATTCAGCCCAATTCAATGGGATTCTGACAGTATGAACATTTTCATTCTCTATCAGTTGCATCTGAATGCAATTTATTTTAAATGGTAGAGCACTTGATTATTTTCCTCACAGATAATTACTATTACAGCTTGATATCCCACCAACATGTATAAGACAAAATACAACATAGTGGGTTGCAGTTGTGAAATTTTAGTGTAAAAGTAAAAAGCCAGTCTTTCCTTGGCATCAAACCCCAAACAATGTTATAGTTGGGGAAACAGTTTTCCAAAGCTGTAGAGAGGAAGATAACCTTGATAGAAATAGATGAACTCTGTTACCAAGATGACGAGGGGAAAACCATATATTAAGCCCACAAAATAACTTTCTCACATGGTTCAAAAGACATCTCATTAATACACAAGAGTATGAGAAAGGGAAGGAGATAATAGCACAACTAGATTTATAAGGTGACATTATCACAGCCAATCTTAATAATAATAGCTTTAGTCTTTTAAGGAGTTGATTTCTTAGCCTGGTCTACATAGTTGGGCTGACAGAAATCATGACAAAGAAGGCCATCTAGAGCAGCGGTCCATGGTCCGCAGAAAAATTATCTGCATTTTTTATATTACACTAAATACTATTTATCTTTTTTAAAAATTCATATTGGGGTCCACAGGATTTAAAATTATGAATGTAGTGGTCCCTGAGGTCCAAAAGGTTGGCGACTCATGTCCTAGAGCTTTCTCTCACAATGCCCCTTTCTTAGCTAGGGTGCTGAGGATGCCCTGTCCTGAATATCTTGATGTATGTATTGGGGAAAGCCCTCTTTCAAGTATCAAGGGCCTCTGAAATGTCATTTCTAAAATCTTAAAAACCCAACCGTTAGCATACATATAGGCAGCCAGGACAGATCCTATATGGTAGGGGGTCCCCAATCCCAGGCCCATGGACAGGACCGGTCTGCAGCATGCCAGAAACCAGGCCACACAAATAAGTGAAGCCCCATCCATATGATGCAGGCAGCACACAAAACCATGCCCCCTCTCGTCCATAGAAAAACCTCTCCCCACGGAACCGGTCCCTGGGGCCCAAAAGGTTGGGGGCCATTGCTATATGGTATCCGATAAAAGTTATCCCTGCAGTACTTCACAGCATTCTACACTATCTGTAGCATCTAGATTATTTTCAGAGGAAACCCATGCAACCACATAATTTAACCACAAACTAGTCCGATTTTTAGCATTAAGACTAAGATAAAGACTAAGCTAGCATAAACTTAGTTCTACTAAATGAGTTGGTTATTTCATTTAATTCAAAGAGAATTAAGTATAATTAATTTAGGGTTAGGTGAACATTTTATATGATTCAGAATGGTTTTATTGAAGTTTTTACGTTGCAGAATATCTGAGTTGTTGAAATTTTATGGCTTACCCCACTCCTATGAAGAGGGGGGTACAGTAGCTCTTATCTGAAAAGGAGAATTTTGGCCTAACAGACATTTCTCTAAATAAATAAATAAAACCAACCCCCATCCTACCATATCTATTAGTTACTGCTTTAAAGCTAACATTCATGAAATAAATTTTCTTTTTGGAAAACATCAGGTTACCCTTCTTTGAAACTTGTAATGATTTCCTTTATAGGAAAAAAAACAGTATAGGAACAGTATATAATGCAACTTCCAAAATTAATAAGTATGATAATAACAAAAGGGGAGAGGAGTCCATATCATAGAAAGCCTTCTTCTATGTCCCATTTATTTTAAAATCTAATTAAAGTATTGACAAACAACAGATATCAATGTGATCTTGATGGTCTTGACAAGTTCATCAACAAGATATTCATGAACAGGGCGTCAAACCTGAGCAAGAAATAGCAATTTTCTCTTCCTCCTGGGCATTTCCTCCCTAATTCTCATAGCAGAAACTCTCAAATAATATCCGTAATAATTAATGGAGAAAATCTTACTTACGAGTATTGTGTTAGAAGTTCCAAGTTATTATGCATGTTGATTGGATATGTTTCTCTGAGATGATAGAGCTTTTCTAAGGCCTCATAAATGAATATGATGCAGATGAGAGATGCAAAAGCTTCTTCCGTAAACCGAGTGATATAGCACACCAAAGAACTTGCATCAGTCGCAACAAGAATGATACACAGAATTGCAGTCCATAAACCAATGCTCGCTCTCAGAGAAAGGTAAGATAGTCCGTATTCCCTATTAATAGATTTAAAAAATATTACTGCGGTGGTCAAATACACTTGGGAATTCCATGTGGTCTCTACACAATTAATTATTCTTCAAAAGAGCTTTTTGGGAAAGCATTGCAAAGGCTATAACTACTTATTGTCTTTTGCCAATGCTAAGCCATAAAACATATTTCAGTAATATGGCTGGTTTTTCTGGCTTCTAGTTGGGGGCTACCTTGAAGGCAAACTCCTAGATTTGCTTGCAAATCTTAAAAAATAAAAAGGCTTCCATTCTGCTCTTGAAGAGTCCAGGATTTTACTACTGGATTTTATTCTCTTGTTTTTATCTTTGGTTTTATTTTAAATTCTGATAGATGTTATATTGTTGACATATTCTGCAAATAGGAGGGGAGCTACATATGTGAGTCAACAAATACATAAATACAATGCTATGTTATGTTGTGATTCAAGGTCTTGTACTTCGCAGGTTCACCTCACCCAGGAGAAACACCTGGAATCCATTTTAAAGAACAATGATATCCAAATATATAAACTAAAACAAATACTTAATTAGGCATAGTTCCATATATAGAAGAGTTTGGGCATAAAATATCAATGTAGGCAAATAACTCTAGGGGTCACTCTATATTGGCCAGGGAATATAACTTTTTAAGGATAGCAATAGCACGAAGACTATACTGCTTATATAGTGCTTTACTTCCCTCTCTAAGCAGTTTACAGAATCAGCATATTTCCTCCAATAATCTGGGTCCTCCTTTTACTGACCTCGGAAGGATGGAAAGCTGAATCAATCTTGAACCAGCCAGGATTGAAGGAATTGAATGCCTGGCGATGTGAGCAGAGTTAGCCTACAATCCTGCATTCTAACCGCTGTGCCACCACAGTTCAAGGATGCTGCCATCTTGTTTTTTCCCTTGTCTGTCCAAACTGCAGTACTTTGGCCTTAAATTAACCACTCTTAATGCTATTTCATTGATAGAAGCTCAAAGACACTCAGGAATTTTTAAGATGGTACTTAAAAATCCCATCATCCCTGATCACTTGTCTTTTAAAAATGAGGTTAAACATATCAAAAAACATAGCACAACTTTTTTGAGTCTTTCTACGAGGCTTGTTCAATTGAAGGTAGAAATGGTAAAACTCAAAAAGGAGGAACACAGAGCACTTACTTGCAAAATTTGAATAATATCTTTTCAAACACCAAAACTGGTCCTGTGCTACCCAATATGGTAAGAGGTTGCCCACCAAACAATGAGTAAGCTATGCCAGTCATCGATGCACCAAACAGAGATTCTATTGCACTCTGTGTATAAAAAAAGAAAAAAGAAAAATTGAAAAGTTACAGCTGTGACTTGGGAACTGATCCTTAGAAAATGCCACCCAGATCATTTTATTTATTAGGATAGGGATAGGGACAAATAGATAGAGTAAGGCTAAAAATCCAATTGCAACACATACTATACGACCGTCTGTTGCTTCTCCCAGCAAGCCGCCAAATGTGATAACAGGAGACATACAAGCACAATAGAGAAATAGAAAAGATGCTAGACACTGCAAGCTGAATGCATCGGTGAAGTCACTCAAAAAGAATGGCACTTTCCTCTTGATATCTAAAACCAAGCCCCCAAAGAGCCTAAAGAGAGTGAAAAAGAATGAATGTTACTAAAATGTGATGGTGATTATCGTTATTATTTTGTATTAAGCAGAAACTTATAGTTACACTAACATTTAATGTGCTATTTAAAATAAGGTATGAAATTGCCAAGAAGTTTCCAGATCACTATCTTCTCGTTTCTACCCTGATGCTTAACCATTACATGAAACTGGTTCTCTAACATCAGCATTAGATACTGAAAAATCCTTTTTGGCAATAGGTTACTGCAGTGGTGGGATTCACATTTTTTTTACTCCCGATTCTGTGGGCATGGCTTGGTGGGCGTGGCAGGGGAAGGATACTGTAAAATCTCCAGTCAGAAGTGGTATTTGCCAGTTCTCTGAACTACTCAATATTTCTACTACCGGTTCTCCAGAACTGGTCAGAACCTGCTGAATACCACCTCTGGGTTACTGCCACTGAGATATTAGAGAAAGCAGAACTGTGGCCACTTCCTTTTGGCAGCAAACCTGACAAGAGGACTTCCTGTTCATATACAAACACAGCCCAATGGCATGCAGAAATCTTCAAAGTTGCTGCTAGGCCCAAAAGAGAATATGCTGAACTGATGCTTCAAGCAGAAAATTCAGTGGCTTTGCTTAAGAGAAAGCCAAAATGGTCAGCTTCATGTTTTCAGCATTAGCTGAGATGAACAATTTCCTATGAACTTAAAATCATTGGAACATTGTTATAACAATATTATATAATGTTTCAACTATCTCTATTCCTATGTATACTTCCTAGTAAGCATCCACAGGATGACAGCTATGATTTGAATGTTTCTTAACTTGTTAAAAATGTATGTACATACTGAATTTCAGTATTTTACAATTGAACAAAGTTTGAACAATGATAACAACTTTCTAAAGTGAAAAGGTCAGTATTTTTTTAAAAAATTATACTGGTTTTTCCTTAACAACATAAGACAGCTACAGTATAATCTGCCTAACAGTATTTGAAACAATGCAAGCAAAATTATACATTTAATACAGAAAGTTAACCTTCCTTCCTTCCTTCATTAAATGGACTGGGTTTCTCCATACAAAAGACCTATACCTGCACTTTACAAGGAAATATGGAATTGGAATTTGCCATTTAAAGCATAGAGGCTGTCATGACTTTGTTTATTGCATGGCTATTTTTAATGTGTTAGATGATATGCATACCAATTTATTAACTGTTTGCAAGGGATAGATATATTTGCAGGCGAACCCAATCCATTTTAATAAAGGAAGTACATTTACATAAGTATTGGTTTTAAATAAATGGGACACCCTTTTCATTGTAACCATCATTTATATATAATGATGAGGTGTTATATTTATCATAACACCTATTGACCTTCAGGTAGGTGCCAGATTATATTTTTTTAAAAGATCCTTACATGTCTTTGTATGTGTGTTTATGGGTGAACATTTACATATGTATGGATAATATGAAAATACAATTTTAGTACTAACTTTCCAGTACGTTGTAATTCTGGCCCCGAATGTCCTCCAAGTGGCTCTGGGTCTCCATGAGCAGCAGTTCCATTTGGTACACCTGGAATTTTACGTTTCTCCTAAATGAAAAAAAATGGATGTGTCTGTTTTGAATTTGTTTTCCATTCCAAATTGTGGACTGAAAAGAAACTGTCAGGGTAAGTTAGAAATATCATGTCTAGCTTCCTTTGGTGGGCACCTTTCACAAATGAAAGTCACCGAATTAACTTATTTAACAGGACTTCTAGCATCTGGAGATGCCAAGCACAATCTGAGAGGAGCGTCTGGAAAAGTGCAACAATAAGAGCCTTCTCATCAGTTAATAACATCCTGCGAGGCTTCAGCACTAGAGATTAAAAACTATTCAGCTATCTTTCTCTTGTAGGTTTGTGGGATGCCGTGTCCACCACATCTATTCCATTGCTGAGACTTTCAAGTACAATGAAATCCAAGTCAAGAGAAAGAGCATATTCCTGCTGGCTTATTATTATGGCACAAGGACATATTACTGCCACATGTGTGCTACTATCATACCTCCTTCTCGACTCTCTTTCTATATCTACCTGGTAAAATTTATTTATAATAAAAAATATACAATGACAAAATCATGCTCAGACTTTCACTGACTCATACAAGCTGAAGAATGGAATGGAATGGAATGGAATGGAATGGAATGGAATGGAATGGAATGGAATGGAGTAGAATAGAATAGAATAGAATAGAATAGAATAGAATAGAATAGAATAGAATAGAGTAGAGTAGAGTAGAGTAGAGTAGAATAGAATAGAATAGAACAGAATCTTTATGAATTTAGTCAAGCAATGTTGATGGTAATATATCTCTGAAAAATCATGGAAAAAATATTTGAGATGCCAATGATCTATAGGAGAGGTAAACATTGTAGAGCACTGATGATATCTTATGTAATTGCATCACAACTGGAAGAAATGGGGAATATAAATGTAAAAGACAGAAATGTAAAAATGTTAAAAATGTAAAACAGAAATGTAAAACAGAAATACCTGAGAAGGAACATTTTTGGGAGGTTCTATACGAATGGTTGGGTCCCATTCTCCTGGTGGGAGAACTGTCACTTGATCAAGAAACTCATCAATTCCAGCGAGTAAGTCACTGCGGTCCTTAGCTTTATATGCAACATCATGAAACACCTATGAAAGAAAGAAGGAACTCCATGAAATTTTCTTTCTAAGGGGGGGAAAATCCAAACACAGTTGTTTCTCAGCAAATTATAAAAATAATTTTCCTGCTCATTTTCAGTATTGTTCACTGTGATTCAAAACATTGAATTAAGAAACTGCTAGTTATTTTAGAAGAGCATGGTGATACAATAAATCTTCATACAAAGCACTTTAAAATAGGTAACTTTTCAATAGGCTTAATCAATCCCTGTGAATGGATAAGTACCTCATCCGTCATTAATGTTCCAATTGACCTGCCAATCTCATGGTACTGTTGACCTTTTCCTAAGGGTCCCAGAAGAATAAATAAAAATCTATGAAAAATGGAACACAAAAATATTCAGTTAATTTTACATAATTCTAGTATCCGAACAAATACAAGTTAGAAAAAACTTAGTCTTAGTTTTAACCACTCTTGAACTTGTATTTTATAAGTTGGGAAATAATTTCTTTTAAACATTGATATACCAATTTTTTAAAAAACCCAAGAATATGTTATTTTTTAAGAAAATTATAAACACTTTCCCTGGTGATGAGGTAATTGGAATTATTTCCTTCTCACCTAGAAAGTTTTGGACTCATGTATTTCTCAAAACTAAACAGAATTATACGCATACAAATAGTTTCCTAATGTATTATTAAACAGTAACTCTACCAAAACCTAATGTTACACAAAATGAAGTGAGAATCATTTCTATTTGGGCAGTTGTCTTACCATTTTTTAGAATAGTTAAATGCTTATTATATTCTATTTAGGCTCATGAACTTCTTCCCAGCTTTCTATAAACATTGATTTCCTGTTAATCATGAATACAAAACCCATTTTTCTCTCAAATTTAAATGGAATTTTTCAAACTCTCATAGAATTTTCACATATGGATTTAAATTTTTAAAAGGAAAAAGAGGAAGAGGATAGTCTATGAAATTTAGACCTTCTTCTGTCTTTATTGCAGGACATTAAATAACCCTAACCCTACCTTATATAATGTTTGAGGCAACTTAACCTTCAAAGTAAAATTGTGCATACATCATACAGTACTCAATGACATTGGTTTTCAATTACTTCTTATCTCATGGATGGATGGAACACATTTTGGCTACAGCTGTTGTAAGTATAGCATCAAAGATATTGCTCTATTTGGGGGGTAAGGTGGTCTTCACAAATGATGCTCTGTAGAAATATATAATCCTTAATATTATTCAGAGCAGTCTTCCTTATTCCCTGGCTGGCCCTTATTCTTTTTATCTGTGAGCTGCAGAATTTAAATCAAGCTGGAATAATTACATTTCTTTCTTATAATAGTTGTAAATTACCTTGATGGGATTGGAACTTCTGTCAATCCTGAAAGCAACATAGCAGGAGACAGTCTAACAAAAGCGACTACAGCACGGTCCAAGAATTCAAGCTCACCAACCAAAATGTTTGAAGCTTCAGCTCCAGGAGGGATTTTTTTCATGAAATGCAGGTCAACCTGATCATTAAAAAAAAGCCATACAAGAAAAAGAAGGATGGGAGGGGGAATGAGAGAACCTAACAGATGTGAAGATTTCTAGCATTTCATTTCACTGACACATTGATACATCATGGATCACTAACCACAGAATAAGTTAGCATAAACATGTATTAGTGCAGGTACAAACTCTGATAAATTAATTGGAGATATCAATCAATAAAAACTTTAATTATAGGTTTATAAGACCTGGCAGTTAATTGAACAATTAATGCTCATATTTGTGTTCTAAATATAATCTACTGTCTGCAAATGTTATTTTAGTTATACTGATACCTTATAAAAGGCTAATGTTTTTGGTATTGTGAAAAGTCTATTTAGGGATGCTGATTCTACAGCTCCTGAAAGGGCAGCTTGAGAATGTGAATTCCGATCCAACTAATCTTCAACCAATGAGTTAATGAATTTGTTCAACATGATTCATTCCAATAGGACCAAGTTTTGATCATTTAAAAAAAAATTAGAATCATTCATGCTTGCTGACAAAAGTAGCACTTTTATTTTTACTTCCATTTAAAAGTTTAAGTAAATTCATGAATAAAAATGAGATTGTGGTTTTGCTTTACAAAATTCACAATGTTTTTATTATTGCTAAAGAAAAATAGCACATTTTATTATATGGAAGATGCTTCAATGTGGCAGTTCTGCGATGACCAAGAATGAGCCAAGTGGCTCACACTGTAACCTCGTCATTCATTTCCATGGGAATCAAGAAAGATACACTCAGTGTCCCCACCTACTGCTCACAGGGCCACAATTATTGCTCCATGATTATCATGGCTGTGCCCAGGCCTCAACAGCGATTCCTGTTGTCTGTAAAATGCAACACGACTGGCAATTGCTGCTCTACATAAAATACCCAATGAAGTTTTCCATTTACAGAATAAGGCATTAGATTAGTGTTTCTAGACAACTTCCATGGATTTCCACTCCACATAATTTTTATCAATGACATGTGGCTGGGGAATTCTGGGAGTCGGAGTTGTCAAGGTTGGGAAACACTCCTGTTAAGAGCCGATGGCTCAACACAGAGCTTGCTCAGGTGCTCCTTGTCACAAAACCAACAATACTGTTAAAAGTTCAACACATCATACTTGCATTGTTAAACTTTAATACTTTAAATTGTGCTTGCTGCTACTGTAACAAAACATTTTTCATTACGTTACCTACAATGCCTCATTCTGAGGGGAAAAAAATTCCTCAGTAGGATGCCTAAGCATGGGGGGGGGGGGGGAAATCCACTGGAAGCCTTCACTGCTTTATTATGTTACGCTGTTAGGATTAAGCATAATGGATCTCTCATTAGATTATGTTGGCCAAGGTACTTGCAAAGATGGTAAGCAACCAGTTGAAAGACTTCTAATCTTTCTCTCTCCAGAAACCATTATTTTGGAATCAAGGTTGTAATAGCTTTCTGAGAAAACAAGGATTTGTAAACAGAAAGAAAGAAAGAGAACAGTTACCTACTAATTGCACTGAACTTCCTGTTGCCCCAAAATCCAATGTGAGAAAACTTGGGAGCATTATTTAATGCAAGAACAATAAACCAGAAAAGCAATTCCATAACTCTGTGGGCTGGGGTTGAAAGGGGTCATGTTAGCTTTTTGAGAAAGTAAGGAGGAATTCTATACATGCAAAGAGAGTGCAGCCTTACAGTAAAGCAATTTGTTACTAACTGTATTCAAATTCCTGCTGTGCCAAAGATTAACTAAATAATACCACGGAGAGAAATAAAAAGAAAGGTTCAGCTAATGCTGGGAATGTCAAAACAGGTATTGTGCTTAGGCAAATACAAAAATAAGGAATCAATAGGATTATAGCAAAAGCTCTCTCTCTCTTCCTGGTCCTTCCTTTATGTGGGCATAGTTATGATACAGCCTGTGTACTCACTTGATACAGTGATTTTATTGTAGTCCACAATCATGAAAATAACATTCTACAACCACAAAATCTTTTTTTTTAAAATCCTGTGCTTAAACTAGAATTTCTCTCAAATTATTAGAAATTATTGTAACATATGCAATGATACTATAATTATATAATTTATTATTATTGTTGTTGTTGTTGTTATTAGCCCCAAATGACTGAGGATATTATAAGTAGCCTTGATAAATCAAATAAAACATTTAATGGGCTAAATCTCAGAAAACTGCCAAATCTTACAAATTTTGGCGCTTTTGCTTCAAAATCTTACAAGATTTTACTGTCCTTTTCCCCATATCACACAAGATTTCAGGGTGAAACACCATCTGTGATCATGCACAATCTTTCCAACAAGCTTTTAGGGTGATCTTTGAAACCGACAATGCAAAGATCCACATGAAGAAATGGTTCCGATTTGCTATTCTGTTCGTCAAATTATTGAAAAGCATTCTTTTTTTTTTCCTCTTTGATTTGTGTCATTTACTTTATGTTAACTGTCTGGTGTTCACAACCATATTTTATTTGTGTTCTCTCCATAATACCTTTCTAAATGTTATGAAGAGTAATTCACAAAACAACATGTTCAAATTGATATCACAGCTTCATATTCCGAGAATTTCAAATTACTGCATTTTTCTCCCATTTGCTTTCCCATTACCAATCTAAACACAAAAACAGTGACCAAATCCAATATAAACTGTTAAAGTGACCATTTTAATGTCTATCTCCCAGCCATCTGTCAGTAGCAGTGTGCAGTGTGTCTTCAATAGTGTTTACAAAGTTGTTTTCTTGCAAATGGCTCTGGCACATGGACAGAATTTAAGCGCCACGGCGTTGTCTGTGTTATGAAATCATTCTCAAAACTTTTAACATCTCCAAAAATTGAACCCAGCGTTCTTTTTTCACTGCTTTGCCATCTTATTTACATATTTCTTATGGAATAATAATTTAAATCTACATATTTATCCGGTACTGAGGAATGATCACTGATTGCTTGAAATGGAACAATTCTTTTAAGGAAGGACTACTTCACAGATGGGAGAAAGCATATGCACATGCTTGGAAGGATTTGAGTTACTTTTGATGGCAGGATTGTAATTGAGCCCTCATACAATGCAGCAAGGAGGAAGCCAAGCCAAGATTTTTTAGTGGCATGCGTATGTTCACAGATAAACTGCCCTTCCTCTCATCCTCACTCTCATCTCCACTGATCATCAACGTGGCTCAGGGCATCTGCTCAAACCAAATAAACCCAAAGGGCTGGGAGTTTTCAAAGCAAGTATTCTGCCCAATTCCAACTGGGTTAGTCAATTGTTGCCATCAAAGAAATCGTCCAATGAAACACTAGAGGTCACCTAATGCACTCTGCGATGCCCCCTGGCAGTTTTTAACTTTAAAAAAAATCAATTAATTTGCAACACGTTGTTCACCACATCTAGAAGTAATTGGCCAGCAAATGACATCGATCTTGACAATCCATAAATTGGAGGTATGATCTGTGTTATTATACCTAATAAAAAAGTTTCTGGATTAAATTCAGTTTTCTGATTTGTGATTTCTTCTATCCATTGTCTAATTGTATTCCAATATTTTTTCACTTCCTGGCATATCCACCAGGTGGATAAGTGCCTTTTTCTTTTCCACATTTCCAACAATTTGGGTTTGAGTTTAACATTTTTGCCAATCTAGCGGGAGGAAGGCGCCATCTGTAGAACATTTTGTATTGATTTTTCTTGTATGCTGTGGATGTAATTAGTTTGTAATTTGATCCCCACATTCTCTCCCAATTTTCCAGGTCTATATTGTGGCCAACATTTTTCTCCCATACCACCATCATCTCTTTGACCTCCTCCTCTTCCATTTTAAAATCTAGTAGAAAGTTATATATTCTTGAAATCATTTTCTTTTCCATTTCTTGTAGAATTTTATCTAATTGATGCTTTTCCATGCAGAAACCAAATTGTTCTTTGTCCTTCTGATATCTTGCCTGAATTTGCATGTACCAATCTATCTTTATATTTTGTTGCTGTAATTCTTGTCTCGTTTTTAATCTTCCTTGTGTGTCTAATAGGTCTTTGTAATTCCTCTTTTTCCCCAGATCCATTGCATTTGGGTAGATTTGTGCTTCCATAGTTGACAGCCATTTCGGTATTTTAGTATAATGATACTTTTAAATCTTGTTCCATATCCGAATTAATGAATCTCTAATCATGTGTCTCTGAAAATATGCCTGCTGTTTACATTTCCCATCCCATAGGAAACTATGCGCTATTGTATAATAACACAAAAATGCAATAAAACAGATATATTATGTTACATATATTAACAGCTGCAAGGATTTTGTACGCACAACTCTGGAAAGAAAAATGGGTTCCACCAGAAGGCATGATTATAAAAAAAATAGTAGATTGTATAGAGATGGACAGGCTAACGATGAAAATAAAAGACAGAGAAGATTCAATTTATTATAGGGCCTGGGATGCCTGGTATGAGTGGTTTAGAAATAACAATAAAATAAAATGGCAATTAGGAAAAGAATGAGGGAATATGTAAATATATCATGGAGAAGATTGAGATGTAAGGATAAAAGATATTGATTTATAGTAAGAGTAAGATGTAATGGTAAAGGAATAAGTAAATACATATACTGAAAAACGTGAGGAGATGCAAAAGATGTCTTGATGTTGATAACAATGTATAAAGTTTTATTTTATATTTTTAAAATTTGGAAACTTAATAAAATTTATTTTAAAAAAAGAATTGGAGGTATGATCACGTTGTCATGTAGTCCTGCTAGAGTCCATGCTAGAGATGTATAATGACTTGAGAGAGACCTTGGGTCCATTAATTCTCAGGCTGCAGGTGGCTTTTCAAGCACAAATGTGGATGAAGCATGAAAAAGGATATAGAATGCAAATAATGCTTCTTATCTTCCATTAGTTAAGGTTTGGCTGCTGCAAAAATTGCTTTGCCAATTGAAAGAGATAATACGACATGAGATACTGTTTTATAGAGATTTGCATTAATTTTTTTCTGAATTCCGGAGGACTCTACTCGTGATTCATTCATTAATATGTTTATTTGCTTGTTGCTGGCAGCAATCTGTTTGTCTTTCAATCCTTCTTAGCCTCCAAAGATGTTGATGCAACTCTAAGCATTGCTTCTTCTCCCTCCTAATCTTTTCTTCATAAAAAGCAGATTAAATCAATTAGGCTGAGAAAGAAAAAACCACTGACCCCAGTCACTTATAGGTAAGCTTAAGTCCTAACGAGATGTATTGTGTTTCGTTTAGCACTCTATGTATACTAAGCTACTGTGGTTTTTCCAGCAAAATGCCATGTGGAGACTTTGGTGCCCTCTGAATTTAGTTTTCCCCGAATAACCAAACTTAGAGAGCACCAAGGATTCCATAGTTTACATATGTTCCCTCCCTTCTATTAAAAATACCACCTCTCAGTCAGGGATTGACAAACTTTTGGGGTCTTGAACACCACTGTGTAATCTTATACAAGGCTCTAAGCACTTTTTTAAAAAGTATCAACCCAAATCTTATTACATCACTAAACCTTATAAGATATACCACAATACAGTAGAACCTCTGGTCACAAACACTTCTGACCACAACCAAATCGGGTTTTGACCAAAAAATTCACAATTTTTTTGAATCTGGTCATGAACACATACTCAGGTGGTGATCAGACACGATTCCTGACCCAGAAATTCCTGAAGACGAAACATTAGAAGATGAAGAAATCGCCAATGTTATGGAATGAATGACCAGAGATTCTACTGTACTTTGACCTTCCTGTGCAATATCACATAAAATAATCACTTAAATTGCTGAAATCTCATGCACACCTTGAATGAGAACTTGCTCTATGGCTAGTTCAAAAAAGCAGGGTTCAGAAAGCCTAAAGGAGCATACCCACTAACAAGCTCAAGTAAGCTGCCATACTACAAAGCTGAGCGGAGATCTGAATGTGAGTTTTCTTAATATGATGCCTATATCTGATGCATCACCAATCAACTTAAGACAATTGTATCCAGAAAAGAAAAGAGCCATTACTGTTTCCTATTTTGCAGTATGAATCTGTACAGTTTATGGTACGTGTTTATGCTAAGAATGTTTACCTGAACTCCTAGTGATTTAATGGACACACACATGCAGTTTTCTTGTCTACAATATGGAAGTTGTTCACTGTCTCCTTTTTCTGGGATGTCCACCACCATTGAGTTTTCTGATAGACTCTCATCCAAATATCACCCAGGCCTGAACCTGCTTAGCTTCTAGGGCCAAGCAATGTTGAGAAAAGAAAGCTATAGTGTTGGATGCTTCTGTTTTGCTGGCAGTACAGATGAACACAATACCTCTCAGGGCATTTCCTTTCTGGACCAGATTTTAGTGAGTTTATTCCAGGCTATAGCCCTGTATCAACTTACCTGATAGTAAGCTTCATTGAATTCAATGGAAATTCCTATACAGAATTATGCTACTATGGTAATATTAAAGATAATTTTGCTGGGGAAATGATTCTGTTTTTCTGGATTTGTGGGTATATGAAATAAATTTATATCTTCCATTACTTCTTTAAGTATTTTCTTAAAAAAATACTTTGTATATTTGAAAGTTATGAGGACAATCTTCAGATGAAATGAAGGGTGGCAGGATGTTTAAAACGTTCAGTACATGCATCTAGACCAGCTTTCCCCATCCTGGTGCCCTCCGTAAAGACTGGACTACATCCAGGGGTGGGATTCAATTTTTTTAACAACCGGTTCTGTGAGTGTGTCTAAGTTGGTGGACATGGCTTGGTGGTCATGTTATAGGCTAGGTGTGGGCAACTCAATATCACTCACATTGAGGCATGCATCTCCTCACCTGGCCTCTCATGACTGTGGGGATGCTGCAACAGTCGTAAGTGAAAAATGGTCATAAGTCACTTTTTTCAGTGCCATGTAACTTTGAATGGTCACTCCACACAAGCAAAGTACCAGCAAAAGAGGGAAAGAAAGCTCCAGAGAGGCTCCTGAGACAGGAAGTCTAGTCCTGCCAAGAATGTAATAAGGGTTAACGGAGAGGCAGTTTCTGTAAGCAACACCAGAATGTTTTCTTCCTGCCTTCCTTACAGGATTAGGCCAGTAATTTCTTCTAACAACTGGTTCTCTGAACTGTTTAGAATGTTAACAACTGGTTCTAGTGAATAGGTGTGAACTGGTAGAATCCCACCCCTGAATACATCCTATCTTCCTCAGGAGGGAAGCATGTTCACTGCTGGGAGGAAGAGGCATGGACCAGGGAGAGAGAGCCAGACCAAGGAAGGCTGATCTAGAACTTCTGGAGTTTTTGCCAACTGCACTGACAAAACACAGCATTGACCTGGTACTAACATTTAGCAAGAGATGCTGCTTGCAATCACCATAGAAAGATAGCCCGAGTGGGTCCTCACCTCTCTCTCTCTCTCTTCCTGATGAAGGTGTCCTTTTTCATTTCTCTGTTTCATCCCAAATAGACTACTGTTATGCCCTTTTTGCTGGTCTCCTAGTCCCTGCACGCACAATTAACAGACTTCAGCTGGTTCAAAAGGCTGCTTCTCATATTCTGCCTGGCACCAGATGGAGCAAGCACATAACTAGAACGGGCTCAGCCACACTGACTGGATGTCACATTCAACCACAAGTCAAGGCACTGTTGGCATCAATTCCCTTAGAAGAGAAACTCAGTTAAAGATACCTTAAGCCTCAGCTGCCCTGCTTGGTTCAGCTGAGGCCAAGGGCCATGGCTAGAGGCTTGTCGAACCAAAGCCTAATATAACCATGATTTGGTGACATAACACTGCTTAGGCCAGAGGTCTCCAAATTTGGCAACTTTAAGACTTGTGGACTTCAATTCCCAGAATTCTCCAGCTGGCTAGAGAATTCTGGGAGTTGAAGTTCACAAGTCTTTAAGTTGCGATGTTTGGGGACCCCTGCCTTAGGCAATTTTTAACTACAGATTGGTTATAATATTCCCAATAAATCCATGTTTTCCCTTTCAGTTCTTATGGACAGCCATGCTGCTTGTCACAATTTGCAGCGAGCAATAAAGTATCGCAACTTGATCACAAAACCTCAGACTTTGTATATGATTAAAAATGGTTTTTATATTGCCAAAGGGTAAATATCATAGAATATATTAGAACCAATATAAATCTGGACGCTAATCCAGCAGAAGATTCTTTCCCAATTTTCCAATTTAACAGGAGGCTATCTCCACAAATACTCTGAAAATGAAACACAGAAAAAGATTGTTTGGCTGTAGCTAAATATTTGGGATATATTTTACTGGGAACAGTCTAAGTATGTAAGTTATATGGAATAAGAAATCTTGAGGGGGAGGCATCTTCCTGGCTGGTCTACTTGCTCCTTTAGAAAAGCCTATTTTAGGGGTAAAAACTTGGCAGAAGTCAGAAAGGGAAAAGCACGTGGAGCTTATTGCCCTATTATTACCTTGCATTTTTCAATTAACACCTGGAAGAGAGAGGCTCCTTAGACAAGCTAGCTCTTCCCATTTACCCTTGCAAATTGTGACATAACCAAACTTTTTGCTTTAACCTCAGTCAAATAATTATTTCTCTCTTTTGTCATAGCAGGGGCCCAGTACCTGCTGGGCGCTTAATCTTCATTAATATCCTTTGCTGATGTCTAACCTAAGCAATTCTGGGATGGAAGGAGAAAAAGAGATTGCAGGGCTATAAAACTTGGCCGATGAAAGCATCTCCTTTGTGAGTCAAATTCCAGAGATTGTCTTCATCATTTGGGCTCATTGGGGCAGATCCCCCTGTGCTGTGAGTATATTCAGGGACCATTTAATAAACTTTCTTCAAAGTTTGTCGCCATGCTGGCATCTCCCTTGATGCTATATGTTCCGGACTAGCAGGCTTGAAAGCCTGCAATTCGGATTGGTCCGCTAACAGACTGATTGGTCGCCTCAGACTGATCCGATTGGCTATTTAGCGGGCTGCCGCGATTGGGCAAACCAAGCGCGGCAAGCTCGAATCGCTGTCATTGGCTGCCTAGCTGCAGTCAGCTCTATAAAAGGGGCTGCTGTGGCTAGGATATTTGGCTCAGATCTGAAGTCACTAATAAAGAGCTGTTGTTGCTATCTGAGTCTCGTCTCCGTTCTTGGACCCATCCTTCCAGACGTAACACTATAGTTCTTTCCTCCAAATCACTGACACACAAACTACTGGCAACATTTCTTTTCTAGCAAGTTAGATTATGGTTCTCTTTCCCGAGCTTATAAATAAGCTTATAAAATTGCTTATAAATACTGATCAATAGCTCTCCTGCATTTCAAGCAGAATCTTTTCCAGCTTTCCTTAGGAATGGCTAAATTGAATCAAATCCTCATGTGTGCAATGCAGGGGCTTTATATTATGGATTGATAATTTATTAATAGCCACCAGCTGTCAATGTACAAAATATTCAGGAAGTTCAATGTGTTAATATTTACTGTAGAGAGGGAGTGTCCAACCTTGGCAACTTTAAGGCTTGTTGACTTTAATTCCCAAGCCAGGATGGGTGGGTAGGGAATTCCGGGAGTTGAAGTCCACAGGTCTTAAAGTTACCAAGGTTGGACACCTCTGCTTGTAGAGCTTTTATTGAGGGACTTCAGGATTTTTCTGCCAAACAGAAATTATCTGGCTCCTTCACGGTTGAAATCACACAAAGCAATTTTTATACCTTAATACTGTAGTGACAGTTATGGAAAGTATGACTGAGTCAATCAGAAACTCTACTGTACTAAGCCTTAAATATATTGTTCCCATGTTTCATTTTCAGAGATAGGAAATGCTTGAGAATGCTACCACATCATTTCAAATAACTTTTGGCTCAGATACTGAAATATAGCTTTCATCTCTTCTAAAGTTTAATGATGTCTTCACAGTGATATGGAATGAAATGAACCATTTTTTTTAAAAAAAAGTATTGTTTGTTTTAAATGGTTAAACGTATCCCCCTCCATTTATTTACATAAAATGCATGTAGTATGGGACAATGGCAGTTATAATTTATTACACTGAAATGAAACATGCTTTATTGCCAGAACTAAGCTGTACTCTTACCATTCAAAGACTTATGTTACAGTCTTACCTTACTAAAGTCAACAGTGCTGTTTTCTCGGCTGACATCATTTTTGGTTTCAGTGGTTGGCACAGACTGTGGGGAAACAAGCTGACCTGCTGGAAAAAATTGTTATTACAGAATACTAACACTTTTCTGTATTATTGTTACAAAACAGTCAATTGAAATAAAAAATAAATTCTCCCTTGAGTCAGCTTGAGTCCAGTGAACCTCAGAGAAGGGGTTGCAATTTGCTTGATAACAGTAGATAAATAATGATTTTAAAAAATATCAGTCCATAGTTCTGGATTTCCCAGTCTAGTCTCACATTCAAATAATAATCAGGGCAAATGCTACTTAGCTTTTACAAATTAGTTGAAGATTTGCTTGGTGCTACCACCTGAAAGGGCCTTCTACTGAAGAGACATTTAAATGAAAGGTTCATATACACCATATCTATGTACAAACATTTCATGTTGCAAAGTATAAGCCATTACTACATATATAAGTAATACATTTTCTTGATCATAACTTACTGAAAATAATTAGGGCCAACTGAATAAAAATGTTTAGTCTATTTGCAGTATGCATCACTTTATAAAAGCTTGCTAAAATAAAGTAAAGTAAACTTTATAAAAGTTTACTTTATTGATTTACTAAAACTCATGACTCAACTTGTATTTAAATAGGGAATGTAAAATTGATTGTTTAATGTCTCCTGGAAGAAAACAAGCAGAGGAAGGAGTGTTAGATATGCATTGCTGCCTTGAGCTCTTTATAAAAATAACAAAGGCGGGATTAAAATAATAATAAGATAAAATAAATTAATAAAAATAAAATAATAAAATAAAATAATAAAATTATTGAAATAGTCACCCCTCTTGGGTGGTGGTATCATGGAACATTGAATACAAAAAGCATGACATAAGGTAACAACTCTATCTCTCTACTCTGGGAGTTCAAATAAGGAAAGCTATTCCTTCATAGCTTATTAATATATCACCCTTCTTGCAAATACTGAAAACACATTTATTATAGCTCATGAAGCTAAGTGCCCTATATAAAGCACAATAAAGTGCCCTGTATAATTCCTGACAAGGGGGCAAGGGATTGAATCACATACAATCTAATCCCAATTATAACACATTATAACACATGTACCAAGTAATGTGTAAAATGTGAATCAAATGATAGCTGACTATTGCTATTGCAATAAATACATTTTCCCAGGATCACTGTTAGAAGGCATCTCTACACTGCAATAAGATGCATATTTCCTTACAAAATTGCATAGAGCCAGTAGTGAGCTGCAACCGGTTCTGTGAGCGCGAGCTCATTCAACTATGATCCCAGAAATACTGGGAGGGAAATCATTATTTTTAAAAATCTACACAGGTTTTAGTGCTAAACTAGAGGTATTCATTGTCCAAATCCACTCTACATTTTCATCCAGACTTTTCCCCATTTTTATTTTATTATACACTGCTCAAAAAAATAAAGGGAACACAAAAATAAGACATCCTAGATCTGAATGAATAGAATATTCTTATTAAATACTTTGTTCGTTACATAGTTGAATGTGCTGACAACAAAATCACACAAAAATTATCAATGGAAATCAAATTTAGCAACCCATGGAGGTCTGGATTTAGAGTTACACTCAAAATTGAAGTGGAAAAAACCACTACAGGCTGATCCAACTTTGATGTAATGTCCTTAAAATAAGTCAAAATGAGGGTCAGTAGTGTGTGTGGCCTCCACATGCCTGTATGACCTCCCTACAATGCCTGGGCATGCTCCTGATGAGGTGGCAGATGGTCTCCTGAAGGATGTCCTCCCACACCTGGACTAAAGCATCCCCCAACTCCTGGACCGTCTGTGGTGCAACGTGGCATTGATGGATGGAGCGAGACATGATGTCCCAGATGTGCTCAATTGGATTCAGGTCTGGGGAATGGGTGGGCCAGTTCATAGCATCAATGCCTTCGTCTTGCAGGAACTGCTGACACACTCCACCCACATGAGGTCTAGCATTGTCTTGCATTAGGAGGCACTCAGGGCCAATCGCACCAGCATATGGTCTCACAAGGGGTCTGAGGATCTCATCTCAGTACGTAATGGCAGTCAGGCTACCTCTGGCGAGCACATGGAGGGCTGTGCGGCCCCTAAAGAAATGCCACCCCACACCATTACTGACACGCTGCCAAACCACTTATGCTGGAGGATGTTGCAGGCAGCAGAACGTTCTCCACGCCGTCTCCAGACCCTGTCATGTCTGTCACATGTGCTCAATGTGAACCTGCATTCATCTGTGAAGAACACAGGGCACCAGTGGCGAATTTGCCAATCTTGGTGTTCTCTGGCAAATGCCAAACATCCTGCATGATGTTGGGCTGTAAGGACAACCCCCACCTGTGGGCATCGGGTCCTCATACCACCCTCATGGAATCTGTTTCTGACTGTTTGAGCAGCCACATGCACATTTGTGGCCTGCTGGAGGTCATTTTGCAGGGCTCTGGCAGTGCTCCTCCTGTCCCTCCTTGCACAAAGGCGGAGGTAGCAGTCCTGATGCTGGGTTGTTGCCTCCCTATGGCCTCCTCCACGTCTCCTGATGTACTGGCCTGTCTCCTGGTAGCACCTCCATGCTCTGAACACTACACTGGCAGACACAGGAAACCTTCTTGCCACAGCTCGCATTGATGTGCCATCTGGATGAGCTGTACTACCTGAGCCACTCGTGTGGGTTATAGACTCTGTCTCATGCTACCACTAGAGTGAAAGCACTGCCAGCATTCAAAAGTGACCAAACCATCAGCCAGAAAGCATAGGAACTGAGAAGTGGTCTGTGGTCACCACCTGCAGAAGCACTCCTTTATTGGGAGTGTCTTGCTAACTGCCTCTGCTTTCCACCTGTTGTCTATTCCATTTGCACAACAGCATGTGAAATTGATTGTCGATCAGTGTTGCTACCTAAGTGGACAGTTTGATTTCACAGAAGCGTGATTGACTTGGAGTTACATTGTGTTGTTTAAGTGTTCCCTTTATTCTTTTGAGCAGTGTATATATATGTATGTATGTATGTATGTGTATGTGTGTGTGTATGTGTGTGTGTGTATATAAATAAAATGACAGATAAAATATTTCTGACAGCACAATCCATTTCTAATTTATACTTTTCAGATTAGAAAAACAGTAAGACCATCTACAAAAGAAACTTATCCTGGCTAGAGTGGAATAGCCATTAAAAAATCTGATACCTTTTTGCAAAAAGGCCATGAAGACCTTGAAAGTGATTAATCCAGATTAATCACGATGACCCATTATGCTAAAAAAGGACTGACGTGAAGAGTGAATATCTGAATTGACCTAATGTTCATGCAAGATAGATTTATAGTACACTACCTCTGGACCTTCAAGGAGTTTACAGAACCCAAAGGTTAGAGATGAAGGAGGACAAAGATGGGATGAGCCTGTTAGAGACAGATACAATAAAGATATAGCAAAAGAAAGAACATGGAGATGATCATGCACAACAGCAGAGTTTAGATCAGAGATAGTCAAACCTTCTCTGGCTGCGAAATCTGTTAGTTAGAAAAAAACATATTCAGGAAACCTTGATCAAGAGGCAAACCTCTAGTGATTAAAAAAACCTGCTACCTGCTAGTGAATTTCTTTTTCTTGTCCTTAACCTCTCAAAGAACCCTCCTACCAAGTTCACACAGAACAGTAGGGTTCCATGAAACATAGTTGGAAAAACTCTGGTTTAGATCGTGCACTATTATTCATGAACAGGGAAAGGGAAACCTATGGTGAAGGAAAGGTATGATATGAAGTGGAAATGACTTAAGAATGATGGAATATTTATTTCAAAATAGTATTACGATAACACTTTTTCTGAAAAGAAATAATAAAAGTGGAAAAGATGAACAGAGGGGAACAAGTGAGAAAATAAGAACTGCTGTACTGTTGTAAAAGAAAAAGTGACCAGGCTGTGGAAATTTTGAAGCCAGGAACACCTAAATTTTAAGGAATACAAACTAGAATCTCAAATAGCATAGAATTTTCCTCCAGCAGCATTCAAACAAGAACATTCCACGCATTGAACCAAAGGTGCTTTTTCAAGAGGCAACTGGACTTTCTGGTTTTTCTTTGAAAATGTTTTGCTTCTATCCAAGAAGCTTCTTCAGATTAATCAAATTAAGCTTAATCAGATTAAGTTTAATCAGTTTTATCTGTAATCTATCGATGGGATTACCCAGGGAATTATCAAATTTCTTGTGAATCAATCAAAAATATTGCTTCTTTAATGGCCAATGTTCTGAAATTTTGGTCATTAAAGTCATGAAAATAATCTGTTAACCTGTGTTACAATCTTTCACTTGAATATAACCAACTCAAATACCTTGTTGTTTCATAGGCTTTTAATAGAACTCATTAAATGTAAACAGAATGTAAATGCATCAGTGTTAGTTTGCATCATTGTAATTGCATCATTGTCACTGGAAAATGAGCCAAAATAAATTGGTACTGTTCAAATATATTGATCCAGAGTTTGTATCATTCCTAAGGAGCTGTCACTGAGCAAGTTAAGTCTGGAATTGTATTCTAGCACAGGTGCAAGCCATCAATTTAGAGGGAAAATGCTTAAGACATATATATGGTTCAGTTCTGAACTTGCTTACCTGAAATAGGCTCAGAGAAATCAGACTTTGTTAAAGGCTTTATTTTAAGACAAAAGATGACTAATTTGCAAAATCGTTTTCATAAGGGGTTTTATAAAATGTATTGCTTTGATCTCCTGAAGTCAGGATAATTGCCTTGCTTTTTTCTGAAAATATCATTTTTTTCCCCATCTTAATCTTAGCAACTCATAATTGTTTAGGAAATGGAGTGACAACAGACACACTTACATAACCCCGCAAAAAAGATTGCTTTTTCTTTCTTTTATAACTCTCTTCTCACTTTATCTCAAACTCTAAATTGATGGAAGGACACTTAGGAATGTATAAATGTTATTTAAATCTGTCCAGGTAAAACCAACGAGGTATACAGCAACTGCTGAATATATCTTTCTGTAAAAACAACTCGTTAAATAAAGAAGCCAGTTAAGCTCCTGCACATCTGTACCAAAAACCTACGCTTTCCCTTCCTGATTGCCTGCAAATTGTTTCATTTTATGAGGTGTCCTACTCTATAATTTCTGAGTCACTGTCAAAGATTTGCTATCATCCCTTATAACTCCAATTTCCCACAGTTAGGGAAGGGAACTTGAGAAAATGCCTGGGTTGGACAAGAAGACTGAAATGCCATATAAAATCAAAATGTGGCATAAATCACGGATATTGGCAAATCCATTGTATCAAAGCTACATTAACATGACACTTTACCATTTTTGTCCATGGAATGGGGTTCAGACTGTTTCTTGCCAATGTCAGCAAAGGACCTGACTATTGGGATCCTATTGCTTAATTTCTTTTGGTTCTGATGGTGATGCTGTTTGAGTAAAGCCTCGTGGACTCTGTGACGAACATCCTCACTGAGCTGCCCGGACCCTACTTGTTGATCAAGAATCATATCTGAAAAAAATAAAACAGCAATTGAATTATATTTTGAGTTTTGAGTCAATTGTGCAATAAGTAGCCACATTTCTAATGGATTCTCAGTTGAAGCATTCGGTCAAATCTGTTACTTATATGAGATTTGATCACTGTGCTGCAAGTATCATTGCAAGTAATACCTAGTATCGATGGTTCAGATTTCCATGGGAGAGCTAAAGGGATTTTTAAAAAATGTGTGAAAGGTACCCCCTGAAATCACCAAATCAGGTTTGCTTGGTCAATGACCTTCCAGGATTGAACTGCGAAGTTTGCAAGTGGGCTCTGCTTACATTTGTTTCTTAGTGAACCTGCAAGAAGGTTTCCACAAGATAAATGTTTGCCCAGATCACTCTATCCTCACAATACCAGTTTCAGTTTTTGTACTGGTATTTTGTTATCTTGTAACCATGTTTATGAACATGAAAGATAAGCAGTATTGACAAACAGGTAGACCGAGTTTGCTATTCACTTCCATATCCAACTATTCAAATTTATGTAAGCATTTGAGTAATCAAGCTACCAGCTATAGAAAGTCAAGACATTGGGATTAAAGCCCTAGAAAAAGCCATGAAGTAGGATTTAACTCTTTCCTCAAACATCATTTTCATTCCACCTACTGGCATTCCCACTGTGGTTTTCTTGTACAAAAATTATAGGGAGTGGGCTTTTTCAAGAAAACAAAATAAGCAGGGTAAGGATTAATCACGATTCCACCCTCACTTCAAACTGGGTTTGCCTCTACTGCTTTGCAACTATTTATTGGAGAGTCTTTTTTCAAACTGCATGATGAGATAGAATCTTTTAGGGGAAGCAGCTTTTGAGAAGCAGTTGCTTGAAACTGCTTCCTTGGTTATGCAGATATAAAAACTGCCCAAACTAATCAGGACAATAAAATGAATTTTGCTATGCAAGCTCAATTCTGATTTGACCTGCGCACATGAAAATGAATTTTGAAAAGATGAGTAGATAAAACCATACAGTCATCAAGAGTGCAGCGTTCCTCTGATCAGTTTTAAAATTATAACCAGGTATCCAAGGGTGGATGGGCAGTTAAAAAATATGATATAAATAAATATGTCCAGATCAGCTTCCGATATCTATTTTTCTCCCTCTCTTTCTAAGCATAAGCAGATTTCATGGCTATAAAACAGACATCGGAGAATCAGTCACTGTAGAAGACAGGATGCAGGTATTGAACTGAACCAAAACATATATCTATATATTTGATATAGATATATAATTTATATATTTCAGCACGCTATTAATAATTATATAAAATTTAACAGGCTGGATAGATACAACAGTTTCTTCAGTAAGAAAATTAAAGAGGGAAATAAACAAAGAAGGAAAATGGAGAGAGAAATTTTATGCTGTTAAGTTTTAGATATTTTTAGAAAATGGTAACACTTTAAAAAGCAAGTTTCTTAGTACAACCAATGAATCAACATTAATTAAACCACAAGGAGTTTGCGTATTCATTAGAAGACACAATGTCACAGAGCCCCTCTGACATAGCCAGAGTGAGTCATCAACGGTTTTGTTGAAAATCCTTGGATGGCTCATGAGCCTTTTTCTGAGCCATTCCACTTTTCCAAGAAAACTCATGCGTGAAACAAGAAGGGCACGCAGATGTCAAAAGCAGATGGGATTAGTCAAGTGTTTGATTATTTGAGAAAAAAAGGCACAGGTACTCAGAATAAAAGGCACAATTCTTAATTATGTATGTCTACAGAACAAACCAGCTTGCCATGTAATGATGTGACAGTCATCCTTTTATATCTTTCTCAAATAAAAGAGATCATGTGATTCGAAGAACACAAAGTTGTGCTATTGTCAAGTCCATGCATTCTGCATGGATGTCTATCAAGAGGAATCTTATTTGTATATTCATTAACCCCCCAAAATAATAATATCCAATTGCATGAAGTTTTGGCTCTCAGACAAGTACACATGTGCAGAATCTTTCAAGCGTGCAGGTGTTGACACAGAGGGAAGAAGTCTGCTTTCTGTTTAATCACATTGACATCTTTCGTGGGATTAGCACATGGAGGAAGAATATAAGAAGACTGCTTTCTCCCCCACACTCTTTGACCTGACATGTCATGTAACAACACTTATATGAACAACTGTCATTTTTGTGCCCAACTTAAGAGTCTCAAGAGCATATGTATATCAGGTCACTTCAGGAAAAAAAAAGTCTAATCCAATAGTATAGCTTGTGTCTGTTTAAGAAAAGACTATGCAAAATGGCATCATATGGTTCTACTTTCTATTTCATCCATAGCCAGCCAAACAGCTCTCTGAAGCGTACTAGCAAAGTAATGTAAGCTTTTCCCAGCATTTAATGCCAAGTATGTATATTTTTAAAAAAATAGCTTCTGGGGTGGGTAGGTAGACAGAACAATTAATTTACAAAACAGTCAAAAACAGCCAAAATTTACATTAATACATTAATAAATGTAATCTATCCTTGACCAGGATTGATGCCTACCAAAATAATATGTGTATGCTTTCAACAAAGGATTTGTGCCCACCCCCCAAGTGTCAGTAATCCATAGATATACAATAATGCCCACAGCTTCTTGAATATTAAATATTAAAATACTCATTTTCTATTCTTAAGAACAGCCATTGGTATTCTTACATCATTAAGTATTCTTACTTAAATGGAGAATATTTGTAACTCAGGGTTGAAATGAAAGGTCCTTGGTGGTCTGTGAGCTTGGCTGCTTTCTTGCAGACATTTCCTCATCATATCAGCGAAGATATTACCTGTTCTGGGTAATGAAATCTCTGCAAGAAAACAACCAAGCTCAGAGAGCAGCAAGAACCCCTCATTTAAATCTTCCAAGATTAGATTTTCCAATCCAAATTTCTCCAAGCTTTTTTATAAAGCCCATTTGATTTTGATTCTGGGATGTAAATGGAGGCTAATATTAAAGTTCTATTATCAAATTTCCCCTTGAGAATAAGATAAATCTCCATTGTAATCTTTTTGGATCTTTTTTATTTTCAATTCTATACTGGCTTTAATTACAATGGTCACTCTGGATTCATTAGCACTTTCCGCAAAAAAAAAATTAAAAAGCTTTTCTAAATTGCTTTTCTTAAGCAATCCTAACTTGTATGTTTCCCACAATATCACTGTTGATGCACTAAAGGATATTATATATTTACAGATATTCTCTTCTCTTGGATCTTCTTCTATATAATTCTAGTTCTTTTTAATCAACTCTCCCATTCCCCTAACATTTAAAGTTACTATTGTATTTTACATTCAGTTGTTTCTGCTTTACATTTCTCCAATGTACATTTTGCTTCCCTAAATAAGGCATTGCAATAACAGCTACAACAGCAAGCAGATTGTTTGATAAGTTGGAGTAGATTTCAGAAAAAACCCATTTCATTTAATCATCCCCCTTTCACCCGAACCCTCTCTTCTCCATTCCATTACCCTAATTTCCATCTAATCTCTCCCAAAGAATATTGTTCCCCCTGACCCTCTTGACTGGATGTGAAAATTCTCCTAGCAGGTTGAAGAGTCCTCTTTTCAATCTAAAATGGAGCACTGGGGAAGTGTGGGGAGAGGTTATGTAGGACTTAATTCATATCCCAGCTAGGCTTGGGCCTTTTATCTACTGTATAAAATAGGTTGTTTTATATCCATCCTATTATTCCTTAACTGTTCTCAGACACTTACTCTAACCTTTAACATTTTTTCTTTCCCTTCTTCTTTTTTAATCACAAAGTCTAATTCTTTACTATGTTCTTCAAGTCCATTTATTTATTTATTTATTGGAATTTGTCAAACAAAAATGAGAACAAGAATAAAAGAATAAAAATACAATGACAGGGACAATAGGCATATTAGTGCACTTATGCACTTATGACTTAAATTCTCAGGGTAAGTCAGCCATTTTCCAAGTATACAAATTTACCTTCTGATAATTATTCATGTGGCTGTCAAAACTCAGTTCACTTTGGAAAGAGTAGAAGTAATTTTCTTTTATCTGAAGTTTAAAGACAATTAGCTTATTCCTTGTTTTATACACCGCTTCAGTACAAAGTTTGAAATCTCTCCTTCCTTGTAAAGTAGCTGGATTTACATCCGGGAAAAGATATGTAGTTTCTTCCCCTCTGTTTTATTTTCTCCAGCTAATGAGCCATTTACAAATCTTATTTCTGGCCCAAGATTAAGACATCTTATAATAACATCTTGTGGGTTTTGCATTCTTGTGAGCCTAGGTCTGTAAATTCCAAGGGCACACTTCACATCTTTCTCAAGTAAGTTATATTTCTGGCACATTAATTTTTGGAATAAGGTATCCTAATAAGTCAGTCTTATCTGCATTCTCCCAAATGCCTCCAATCTTTAAATTGTTCCTTCTGTTTCTATGCTGAACATCAGCCAAGTCCAATTTCATGTTCATCAAAACTTTTTAAAATTATGCTAATATCACTTTAATTTTTATAGCAATATATTGCTATAAAATGTTAGCTATCTGTTCAATCTCTGAAATGTAGATAGTCATATCTTTCAATTGCTTTTTAATATGATTAGACATACTTTCAAAGTCTTTACAAAGTGCAGTTGTTCATTTATCCCATTCTAATTTTAATTGAATTGTTTGTTGGTTTGTTGGTTTATTTGTTGGTTTGTTTATATTCCTTGTTTCTAAATTGCCCATCTCCCTCAAAGAGTGAGTCTGGGTGGAATATAATAAAACATTGAAATATAAAACAGTATATAAAACATTAAAACAGTAAAGTTAAAAAATTAACTCCTTCTGCAAAGTAAGGTGCGATATAAATGTATTAACATTAAATTGTTTGAACAGCCAAGGAAATTACAGCAAAAAAGATCAATAATATTCTTCTTTTAAAGAATTGCAGCCTACATATATTTTAGCAGGGATTCCACTAAGAATATTTTGGCAGTTAAAAGACATTCAGTGCAGATACTTGAGTGATATTAGGCACTAGCTACTTGGAAGTAGTCTAAGAGGCCAAGACCTTCCTATACTCAATCCTGCTGGGTGGTAGGTCTCTGAACTCAACATTAGCAACCGTAAATTGTAACAGCTGTATACAAAGCTATAATTCAGACTTGCAGAGAAGAGCTTCTTTATGGCTATAAAAGCCAAGAGAGATGTCAAAACAGGCAAATTGTCAGACTTCATATGGCGCCCGGCAATAAATGTTGACTGTCCAAAATTCCAACTAGCTGAGAACAGCAGCTTTGTAAACTTAATATTGCTATCTAAGCTAAAGCTTCTAAATTGCAGATGTGAACAAACTCACGTACTGTGTGCTCAGAAGATCTGATTCCTGCAGAATAAAAATCATATACCTAAGGTTGCATCAGAATGTAAATCCAAGATGTATTTATTTGTTTGATCTATTTGATTATATTTATAACCTGCCCCCATCCTGTCTGATTTTGGGCTGGGTACAAAAAAGTAAACAATAAGACACTAAAACCCAGTACAAAGACTTAAAATTATTAAAAACCAAGTAAACATAAAGCATCTAGGTGACCAATAAATAAAAGCACAAAGTTATTATTTATGAAAAACAAACAAGGTTGGGGCTACCAATATTCCAGGAAAATTTATTCTTTAACATCAAGGACACTACAGAGAAAGTTTGTTGCCTAATCTAGACTCGATGCACTTTGTGAAGGGAAGGGACAATCCCACAACAGGCCCTCTCGCAATTGCCAGACTGAATAAGCAGGTTCAATTTTGGAACGTTATACTTGAAATATCCTGGAGTTTACATTGTACAACCTGTAGCTTCCCAGTCACCAAAGGCAACATTATGTAGAGCACCTAATAGTAGTCTGAGTGAGTGGTAATCAGGGAGTCTTGTCCAGGTAGAGATGTAACTGGTACACCTGCTAAAGCTGGGTGAAGTCTTTCCTAGTCACTGTTAGATTAGCAATTTATTTTTAGCAGGATTTCATCTGTACTTATTTTGCTCTTATTTTGTCCTGTTCAGATCTTCATAGTCTCCAGATACCAGACTTTTCTTCCAATTAGTGGACTTTTGGGTAATTCTCTCAGCCAGACAGTCAAGATAAGACTGTCTCTGTTTATATAATGGTTCAGTCTTGCATGAGAATCATTGGTTCCCACGTTGCCTGCTTCAACCCTAACACATATCACTATCTCTTTTTTTTTATCCCCACTTAAATAAAAATGAATTTTAATAAAAATGAAGATTTGATTCCTTAACATGAAAATCACCACGATCTAATAATAGAATTATTCAAAACAGAAATTGGACCTTATACAGGGATAGACTTCTAACCAGCAATGGTTAAGTCTCACTTATAGTGTGAGAAATCTCTTCTAACAGCTTTGCAGATAAATTTTGTCAAGTAATGTTTCATTTGATAACAAATGTTTATTACTCAAAATGGAAGTTATGTTTAATTGTTAATTTATTTTACCAGTTTATTACTGGTTGCATTCCTATATTCACTTACCTAGCACTAAGTCCCATTGACCTCAATAAAACTCACTTCTCAATTAGGATGTAAAAGAAATCTTTCACTGATTTATTTTCAAACAAAATGGTATCATCCAGCAAAACAAAATCTGTTGTGATAAGTTATAAAGTCCACCTAATGTACACCTTATATATTACCTAACTAAAAAAAAGAATCAAATAAAAATGAGCACAGTTTGGAAAAATTCTGTATAAAAGAAAGAGAGAGGAACAAAATAAACAGCTGAGAAACTGTATACATACAAAAATTCTCCCAGGTATCAGAGATAGTCAGATAAAAATATTAGAGGGAAGATTACAGAAATATTTGGTATTATGGAAATATTTGTAGTTTTTTTTTACTGTCAGAAAATAATGATTTCCAGAAAAACTGACAGAGAGAGCTAATAGTCTGCTTAGAGTCATGGAATAGATTCGGCTGAGCTATAAAACTTCTAGTTCTGAATACAGTATGTATTTATTGAAACACATTTTCCTATTTAATAACTAAAGCAACCTAGAAATAATAAGCTTCATATTTCCTTCATTACACAATATAAAGTTGAATGATTAACAACAGTGTTAAAGTGCAAGTTTCAGCTTTTCAAACCAACTAAATGCTATTTCAGCAATTTATGGAGTATACAGGAAATGCATTCATAGCATGTTACTGTTACCTGTAAAAACATTTTCTTTTGAACATTTCAATTGTCTTTCATTAATTTAAAATATTATCACCATGAGTTTGGAAATTTCTATTATTTTATTTCTTTACAACATACAGATATTAACACAGATATTTTGGGCCTTACTATTGAAGCTTTGTGTAGCTGAATACAAAACTGGCTCATTCTGCAGCATCCCATCTGATTCCCTTACTATTATTAGTAATTACTTTCTATTATGTACTATTATATTCCCTTATTATTCTGTTAAATGGTATATTTCTTTCAAGGACAACCTCATCCAAACAGAACTTTTCTGTTAATTGTTATTGCTCTAAATCCACAACAAATAGCTTCCTGCCTTGGAGAAAATAATGTAAAGTGCAATATCAGCGCTATGTAATATATATAACATGCTAAAAATGCATGCAATAATGTTGGAGCCTTTAGTTTAAAGTTTTAAAAAGTTTGCTATCTCACCCTAATATGCTGAGAGAGATTTCTGAGCAGATAAGGTTATATTAAAAGATTAAATAAATAAACAACTCACCTGCAATTTCCTCTAAAGAATTTGCTCTCATGTCTAGTAAGACTGTGCCATTGAGGATACAACTTCTCAATTCAAACAAGCTATGAAGTGACAAAGTAGCAACATATGGTTTACTCCACCTCTCACCACCATCTTCAACATCTTCTTCAAACTTCAACCACCTAGGTAAACAAAACATTTTAGTCAGATTTCCTCAGGTGAAAAGTAAGCCATATCATAACCAAACATAGAAAATAATCCACAAAGAGTAAATAGAATATAGTATGGGAAGAGATATGAGAGAAAAAGGAATTGTCAAAACCATCTTTCTAGGTTTTCAGTTTGTGGGATCAGATAGCCTCCTATGAACAGGAGATTACCACTAATCCATCTTTGTTTCTGAATTTTTGATTCAGTTTGTATTAAGATGAGAAAATTATACTACTGCTATAATGTCATGAATTCTGCAGTACAAGGATTTCCAAGATTGTATATGTAGCAGTGACAAGAAAAAAGGTACATAATTGTCAGAAATCACTATGCTACTTTAATAATATGATAAAAGCCTATTACTTTATTTCCACTTATACTTTCAGCTAAGAATGTACTAGAATTTTGAGAGCAGCTTTTGGCATTCTTGCTAAACAATTACTATGCTGGACATCCTATGGAATTTTTCATTTAAAGCATGGAAACCAATGATCAAAAATATTCCTTTTTAAGACTTTCTAAAAAAAATTGTGTTATGTCCTCGGGGCTGACACAAGTTTCCCCTCAGGTCCGTTCATACTGCGGGGGCGTTTGCAGCCCCCATTGGCTGGCTCCCTTCGACAGCCGGCTATAAAAGCCGGCTGCTGGGTCGAGCCAGCCGCTGTTCGCTGGAAGGTCTGTTGTTAGCTTACAGACGCGACAGCCCCCTTTATTCCCCTGAATAAAGTGTGTTATTGAGATGCTCTGGTGTGGCCTCCCCTTTGTTCCGAACTATAACATTGGCGACGAAGGTGGGATCTGGCCAACCAGCAGCAATACCAAAAGAGCTGAAACACAAACCAAAACGCTGAACCGTAGCCGCGCCGTTTGAGAGCTCGGTCAGTCGTTGATTGCGGAAGTGAAAGTGGAGCGTGTAGCCGCTCAGTTAAAAAAGCTACGTGAGAGAAGTGGGGCACTGAGAACCTCAGCCGCCCAGCATTGAGCACAGAATCCAACCGCTGCTGTTCGGATTCTGCTTGTTAGCGAAGCTTTCGGCGCTGCGCTCACAGCCGCCAGAACACATAGGCGCGCGATTTGAATAGCTGTCAGCACGACGCTACAGCTATAGCCGCCTACGCCCTTGTAAGGGCGCGAAATTCAAACGGAAGTCAGTTACGGTGCTACAGCAATAGCCGCCATAGTCACACAGAGCGTGTAACCCAGAGAGATCCTTTAGAGCTGAAGCAGCGCTGCGAACTGCAGCTGCCATTCTTATCAGGGCCTTGTATTCCCAGAGAGAGATTGGTCAGTCTACCAACAGACTGAACACCCAATATGAATTCAAATCCGGCGTTTCCACCATTTAAGCCAGATGAAGACAAGTGGGACTCTTACAGAAACCGCTTCAATCACTACCTTGATGCCATCGGTCTGGCCGATGCTACCGAGAACAGGAAGAAATCGTACTTCCTGAGTTACTGCGGGGCCACAGTATTCGATACCGCCACAGCGCTACTCGCCCCCAGGGAATTAAAGAACGTTCCGTGGTCCGAGCTGTTGGAGACACTCTCTAACCATTATTCCCCAAAGCCATCGCAGATAGCGAGACGTTTTGCCTTTCGTATGAGGAAACAAACAGATGGAGAATCTATCAATCAGTATATGGCCGCCCTGAGAACCGCAGCTCTCCACTGCGAATTTAAAAATTACCTAGACGACATGCTCCTGGATCAACTCGTCTGTGGAGTCAGAGATGTAAGGTTACAGAGGCGGTTGCTGGCCAGAAAAGATCTCAACCTCACCCAGGCAATCGAGGAAGCTTTGGCCGCTGAACTAGCGACACAATCGGCCGCTGAAATACAAGGAAGCGCAGCCAAACCCAGTCCGGTCACTGTTCATTCCGAGGAAACAGTGAGTGAAGAAGACCCCACCGAACACTTAGAAGTGCATCGCCTCAAACCTTTCAAACAGCCACAGGTAGGAGCTAGGCCAAAAAACGGCAACGTGCCTAAACACATCCTGTTGTGCCTCTCCTGCGGGGGGTCCCATGCCAGAACGACTTGCAGGTTCAGGAACGCCACCTGCAACAATTGCGACAAGAAAGGCCACATCGCCAGGGCCTGCCAGGCAACGCACGCGGCTCCACAAAAGTCATCGTCCCCTTACTCCCCTCCGGGGCCACCCAGGCAAGTAGAAAATTGTTATACGTGCTACCAAGCTAACCACACTTTTTTGACACCTAATAAAATTACCCTCTCTATTCATTTAGAAGGTAAACCCTGTCTTATGGAAGTCGATACCGGATCGGCACTATCAATCATCTCTTGGAGCACACTTAAGAAAATACAACCCAACCTGTCCAGGAAGCAACTCCAGAAGAGTCGTCTCACCTTGAGGGATTACCAGGGGAAGAATATTCCAGTACTCGGAACAGGCAAGTTCCTCGTTAGATTCAAATCCTTTAAAGGCCATCTGCCTTTAGTGGTGGTAGATGGTGCCCTCCCTAGCCTTTTGGGGTTGGATTGGTTCCCCTATCTCGGCCTTAGCTTAACGGGAGTACATGCTGTCTCACCTTCCGATATCGACTCACTATTTTCAGACTATGCTGATGTGTTCAGCAATGAATTGGGTTGTTATAATGGTATGCCCATTTCCTTTTCGGTGTACCCCAAAGCAGTTCCCGTCCGTTTAAAACCGCAGAGTACCATTTGCTCTGTGCGCTAAGCTGGATGCAGAACTGGACAAATTGCTCCAACAAGGGGTGATCGAGCCCACGGATTTTGCTAAATGGGAGACTCCAATTGTCACACCCCTTAAAAAAGATGGTAGTATCAGAATGTGTTCTGACTATAAAACCACAATTAACTGCTATCTACAGACTAGCGCATACCCAGTCCCAGTAATCCAACACTTACTACACACATTTGAGCCGGGAACCATATTCGCCAAATTGGATATGTCACAGGCTTATCAGCAATTTCCTGTGGATAACCAAACGGCCGAACTACAAACTATTGTCACCCACAGAGGGGCGTTTCGATGCAAGCGCCTCCAATTTGGCGTTAGCGTCGCCCCAGGAATCTTCCAGTCATTAATGGAACGGATACTGCAAGGCCTCCCTGGCGTAGTTCCGTACTTTGATGACATTTTGATTTCAGCCAGGGACAGGCCCCAACTTTTTCTCAGAGTCAGAGCGGTATTGGATAGGTTCAGGCAGCATGGCCTCAAACTAAAAAGGGAGAAGTGTGCCATCGCCACTAGGCAGGTGGACTTTCTTGGGTATAAAATAGATGCCTCTGGCATCCACCCCGTGGAGTCTAAAGTCAAAGCCATTCACGAGGCACCCACTCCGTCTTCCAAGTCAGAATTACAAGCTTTCCTGGGTTTGCTAAACTTCTATGCGTCATTCCTACCCCACAAAGCCTCAGTAGCAGAACCGTTGCATAGACTTCTAGACAAAAACACTCCGTGGCATTGGGGTCCCAAAGAGGAATACGCCTTTAAGGCAGTCAAATCGCTACTCACTTCGGACGCTGTCCTAATACAATTTGACCAGCACCTTCCTCTAGTCTTAGCTGCAGATGCCTCACCTTTCGGGATCGGGGCTGTCTTAAGCCACAGACTTCCCAACGGCTCCGAAGCGCCAATCACATTCTTTTCTAGAACCTTGTCAACAACCGAGCGTAATTATAGCCAAATTGACAAAGAGGCCCTAGCCGCCGTTGCTGCGGTCAAAAATTCCATGAATTTCTTTTTGGTCACAACTTCGAACTTGTCACAGATCACAAACCACTGTTGGGGCTCCTCTCAGGAGAAAAACAAACACCGCAAGTCCTGTCCCCCAGGATGACTAGGTGGACCCTATTCCTGGTGGCCTACTCGTACAAACTGGTTCACCGCCCAGGAAAAAACCTCAGCCACGCCGACGCCCTCAGCTGCTGCCCATTGCCAGCACCCGTGGAGGACCCGGCCCCCGTCCATGCCATTTTCGATGCCAGTGAGTTCGACATCCCAGTCACCGCTGGCGACATCGCCCTCCACTCCAAAAAAGATAAACTTATCGCCCAGGTTCTGGACTGGGTACGGAGGGGGTGGCCGGGCGGTAATCTCTCAACTGAATTCTCACCGTTCAAAATCCGCCAGCAAGAACTTTCCAGTTTACAGGGCTGCCTGTTATGGGGGACCAGAGTTGTCATTCCAAAACCTCTGCGCACACCCGTCCTGAAGGCATTACACGAGGGGCACCCTGGCATCGTCCGGATGAAAGCGTTGGCTCGGAGTTACGTCTGGTGGCCGGGCATGGACGACGAGATCACGAAATGGGTAAGCTCCTGCCACCCCTGTCAACAATCCAGGCCAGCACCACCGATCACCACCCCAACCAAATGGGAAAGTACCAACGCACCGTGGTCACGGTTGCACATTGACTTGGCCGGGCCATTCCACGGCAAGACCTTCCTGGTGGTCATGGATTCGTTCTCCAAATGGATCGATGTAGCTCTCCTACCCACAACCACCACCCGAGCAATTGCCCAGGCTCTGACCCGCTTATTTGTCACACACGGTCTGCCTGACACCATAGTCTCAGACAATGGCCCCCAATTTACGTCCACAGAATTCAGCCGGTATGCCACCAACCTGGGCATCCGGCATATCCTAACGGCCCCTTTCCATCCCGCTAGCAATGGGTTGGCGGAGAGAGCCGTTAGGTCAGCAAAAGAGGCGTTGGCAAGATTCACTCAAGACGACTGGCACTCCAGACTCTCTCGTTTTCTCTTAAGCCAACACTCGACCCTATGTACTGTCACAAACAAGTCCCCAGCCGAATTACTGATGGGCAGACGGCTAAGGACAGTGCTGGATAGACTGCATCCCCACTATTGCCCAGACACACCATTGGGGTGTGGAGTTTTGTATTACAGGAGTTTTGTATTACAGGACCAAGTTTATGTCAGGAACTACGCAGGCGATCCCCTGTGGGTACCTGGGAAGATCGTGGCCATCACCGGGCCAAGGTCATACCGCATCCAGTTGGGGGACGGGCGCATCTGGCGGAGGCATCTGGACCAGATAAGAAGTCGCCAGGGCGAACATGCCGACGCTGACCCAGGGACTTCAGTGACCCTCCAATCGCCGCACCCGAATCCTAGCTGGGACCTCCAGAGTGACCAGTCGCCACCAGCCGAATCAAGGGAACGGACGGTAGACCGGGACCGTCCTACAGAATCATCAGCCGTACCAACCAACGACACCACCGGGTTGCGTGACAATGACAATTTAACAATCCAACCCGAGGACTGTGACCACTCCCAGACTCCAGTCCGGACTCCAGATCAACCCTGTTGCCCGGCAAGGCCAGTTACTGACTCCCAGAACTCTATGCCACTTTGTGCATCGCCAGAACTGCGCCGGTCGGGGCGCTCACACAAACCACCAGCTTACTTAAAGGACTATCCGTGTTCATATCCAGGGGGAAGGGGTGTTATGTCCTCGGGGCTGACACAAGTTCCCCCTCAGGTCCGTTCATACTGCGGGGGCGTTTGCAGCCCCCATTGGCTGGCTCCCTTCGACAGCCGGCTATAAAAGCCGGCTGCTAGGTCGAGCCAGCCGCTGTTCGCTGGAAGGTCTGTTGTTAGCTTACAGACGCGACAGCCCCCTTTATTCCCCTGAATAAAGTGTGTTATTGAGATGCTCTGGTGTGGCCTCCCCTTTGTTCCGAACTATAACAAATTGGACTGATGAATTTTGATCCACATAGACAATTTCAGTGGTTTCTCCCCAACCTCATCTACTCAACAATTGGATTCCAGACCATTTCCACACCATCTTTACCCAACTCAGAATCAACAGATTTTTTTTTCTCTTTGTTTGTGGCTCTTCTTATGATTGTCTTATACTGTTGCATCAATGGTGGGATTCAAATTTTTTTTACTAGCGGTTCTGTGGGCATGGCTTGATGGGCATGGTGTGGCTTGATGGGCATGGCTTGGTGGGCGTGGCAGGGGAAGGATACTGTAAAATCCCCATTCCCTCCCTACTCTTGGGGGAAAGTTACTGCAAAATCCAATTCCCTCCCTACCCCACTAATTTGCTTTTCAGCTCTGTTCTCCTGTGCAGGGCAGCAAAAGAAGACCCAGCAGATCAGCTGGGACTCGGGAGGCAGAGAATAGATGGGGGCGGGGCCAGTCAGAGGTGGCAATCATGCTGGTTCTCCTAACTACTCAAAATTTCTACTACCGGTTCTCCAGAGCTGATTCAGAACCTGCAGAATACCACCTCTGTGTTGCATGTAGATTTAGGATAGGATAAATACATTCTTGGAGATTCAGGAAGATGAAACAAGAATTGATCAAATAAAACACAAGAATGTAATCAAATAGTGCACTGTGGATAGTTTTCACCTGCACTGAAAGACACATTTAAGATATATTCCTCAACATACTTTTTAGCATCCATAAACTACTACAAAGTATACACCATCCATAAACTACTACAAAGTACACACCAGAAACTAACATACTTTCCTGGAACATTGCTGGATGGCATTCAGAATGTAGGATAGTTCTTCCATGGATTATATCTCTGAATATGATATTATGTTACAGAGTCATGACCTGGCCAACTGAAGACAGAACACTTGATAATTACATTGTACAATGTCCTAAAGCTACCAGAGCTAGGAAGTGGGGCTATGCAAAGCGCGTGCTCACCGAACCAGTTGTTACACCGGTTGAATCGCACCACTGAATAAACCACTTGCCACCTCAAAAACAGCGCACTTCTGAGCACAGCTATGGGACAGCCCAAAGAAATACAGAAAGAATGCAACATGGATAAATAAGGTAGATACAAATAAAAAAATGGAAATGAAAGAACTTTTAATAAACAGCAGTAAACATGAAGAAAAGGGCAAGGAAGATTAAGAATTGGTCAGCACCAGGAGAAGATGAACTGCACGATTTTTGCTTGAAGCAAGTCTAAAACTCAGTGGAAGGAAACACTATCAAGTCAATTAACACCTGGGTAATTCATTAGATTCATTAGATTCATAGCTGGAATAGTGATTGGATTCAAGTAGAACTAAAAATCCTGGATAGGAAGACCAGAAAAATAATGACAATGGATCATATCCTTCATCCACACAGGAACATTGACAGACTCTAGTTACCAAGGAGCATAAATGGATATAGAATATTGCAAATATACCATGGAGTTGAAGGAGAGAAAAAAAGGGCATTAGAAGAATATTTGAAGGACAGTTGCCCTTTTTGCTTCTTCAACTATCTAGTATATTTACAACATTACACCATGCAGGCTTACTGAATACTGGAAAGACCAAATGGCCTACAAGAAAAACCAACAGAAGAATAGAAAAGAGACTATTACATGGCCAGTACGTTAAAAAAAAATAGCAGGCAAAGCAGATAATAACAAAACTTGGCAATGGTTAAAAGCAGGAAATTGAAAAAAAGAGACAGAGGGGCTTATTTTGATTGCACAAGACCAAGACTTTAAAAATGCATACAAAGTCATAATTGAGAAGACAGCAACAGAAACAAGTGCCGCCTCTGTAAAGAAGCTGAAGAAATAGTAGACCATCCAGTTAGCTGTTTCAAGAAGATCACGCAGACTGACTATAAGCAATGGCATGACAAAGTAAGAACAATGCTGCATTGGAAGATATGCAAGAAATACCATTTGCCTACAAACAGAACTGGTAGGCCCATAAAATAGACATTCTAATAAAAATGAAAAACCTACACTACTCTGAGACTTTAGACATCAAACACACAAACTCCTACCATATAACACCCCAGATTTAACTGTCGATAAGAAAGACATAAAAGTCTGGATATTGGATATGACAGTACCTGGAATCAGCAGAATAGAAATGAAAGAACTAGGGAAAATTACAAAATGCAAAGACCTGCAAATAAAACTAGAACAACTTTGGCAATAGAAAGCAAAGATAGTACCAATAATAATAGGCATCTAGGGTGCAACCACAAAATCTCTGGAGCATCACTTGAACACCATCAGCATTGACAATACTGCCATCAGTCAATTGCAAAAGGCAGCTTTACTTGGAACAGCTTACATCCTGAAAATCTTTAATATTATTAAAGGACTAGTTAGACAGACTACATGACCAACCATGATAATACATAAATAGATGGGCATGAAGTCAGAACCAACTAAAGAACTGGCAGCTATGATTTCACATTCTTGTGTACATAATAAAGCATTTATGTCTTTTTCATCGATATTTCATGCTATTAAACCTTCCCAAAATGGATGTGCTTTTCTTTCCTCACCATATTGTTTATGAGAAAAGCACTCTTTGCCTGACTTCTCTGATCAGACGTGTCCATTATGGTTGAAATTTTGACATAGCTCTCATCATCCTCAGAGGTAGATGAGCCTCACAACCCCGTCAACTAAAGGCCCTAGAAGCTTACATTCCACAACAAAACCTTTAACACTATCAAACAATGCCCACTGCCTATCCCAGGTTCTTGGGAAGGACTCAACAAATGGATAAAAATCCCAAATTCAATCTAAACACCTTGCTGACTGAGTAACCAGTTATAATAACAAAAAGTTAAATCCTGGTTTTGAAGAAAACAGAATGGTCCAACAACTCTAATTCTACACAGATTTAAACTATATGTTTGACTTCAAGAGCCAAGAGTGGTGGTGCAGTGTTTAGAATGCAATATTGTAGGTTAACTCACTGCCACTGCCAGGAGTTTGATTCCTTGGATCCTGACCGGGTTAAGGTTTTCTCAGCCTTCCATCCTTCCAAGGTCATTAAAATGAGGATCCAGATTGTTGGGGGCAATATATTGAGTCTGTAAACCACTTAGAGAGGGCTGCAAAGCATTGTAAAGTGCTATACAAGTCTAAGCGCTATTGCTAAATTTAAATAGATTTATGTTTTTTCTACTGATATTCACTGGGTCTTAAGCAATGGGCCATTGCTTAAGGAAGGAGAAAAAAATCTAATTTACCTGGCAGTCTCCCTCCATTCTGCGTCTTCTCCTTCTCGCAAGCAAAGTTCATCAAGCTCAGTGAATAAATCATGTGGGATGTGCTCCTCATCGTCATCTTCTGTTCCAAGAATAAACTGCACCCGCTGTGAAGGAGTATCTAGAGAGGAAAAAGTGCTAAGAAAGTTAATCAGATGGCATGACTTTACCAAACCAGCTGAATAGCCAGCATTATGATTTGATGGAAACATTATATACATCATCGTAGACAAACATTATATAATAGCGGACCAATGTGAAATTTCAAAAATATTCATTCATTCACAAAATGCCTGCCATGTGTAGGAGATTTGTCAGTTGATAAGTTAGTAACATAAAAGAAAAATACCCCTTTAGTAAAAGATAAGGATATGCTTTCTTGTACATCCAACATCCCAGATCACCTCTTTTCTTTTCAGAGTAGGTATTTCCAAACAGAGCACTAGACCAACCTCTATCCCCACACCATTTTATTAATGATTTCCATAAAATACCTCTAGCACTTATAGATTGGACAGAGCCTGGCTAGTGCAGAGGAAATGTCAATGGTCATATTGATGCCTATCCCTGCTGTAGATAAAAATGGTTAAAGTAGATGTAGCCCCTATTAAAAATTCTCTTAGGAATGTTCCTGAATTCTTTTTATTTTTCCACTGGGGAGAGGAAACTAAATGTTCATTATAAATGTAAGATGAATTTAAACATGACATTGAATAAATGTAATCACACTTGCTTTAAAAGGGAAATGAATGTGTGGGTGTCCAACAAGAATAAACTAAGGATAAGCAAAATTCATGACTAGGAAAAAAATATTCGGTGGAATATTCCTTTCTCTCTGGATTATCCTAAAGTTCTTCTGGATCTTGTTATGGGGATTATTTGGTGAATTGGAGGCAGTCTGAAGTGGTCCATTGTGATTCAGCCCCCCAAAATCTGTTCCATTTGCAACACCATGTTCAAATACTTGGACCTACTTCTGATTCAAAGGATTTACTTTCCAGAGGATTAATTTCCAGAGGAAATTCAGCATAGTCCTGGGCGAGTTTTACACATCTCTGAAAAAAAGGAAGAGGCATGTAAAGCTATGAGGGTTATAGATATGACACTACACGGACATCTAGTTTGAAAATCCCTATTTGCTTCTGGGTTATACTTCCTGTTGGGTTATACTTCCTATATACTTCCTGTTGTTTCTTTTAGATACTGGTTCTTTTCTTCAAGGTTTCTGAGTTAGTTTGGTTTTAAAATTGCTAGGTTTCTTGTTTTTAGAAGCAGTAGACATCAAAAAAATATAATGCCAATAGGAATTAAATGCATTAAAGCTGTTGCAAATGTCATCAGATACCTGGATCATATTACCCTATGTAGTGGACGTGTGTGGAAGCCAAAAGATACTGGACTTAAATTCATACATGGCTGGAAAAAATGATTAAACAGCATATAGACTTGAAACCTGAGATATTTTTATTGGGTATCTTGCCTGAAGGATACAGTAGAGAATTGATATATTTGATTATTAATGTTTTGACAGCAGCTAGAATGGTATTTGCGCAAAACTGGAAAAAATGAAAAAATCCCAATAGAAGAGGAGGTGATAAAGAAAATAATGAAATGTGCAGAAATGAGTAGATTGACATTTGCTATCAGAGAGCAAGAGGTAAAAGAGTATTATAAAAATATGGGATTTATTTTATCAACAGCTAGATAAGAAAATAGAGAAATAAAATATACTATAATACAAATATAACATAATAGTTAAGATAATACAATGTAATGATATGTTATAAATGATTATTGTGAAATGGATATTTTGAACTAAGTCTTATAACAGTTGAGATTTGCTTGAAAAGGATGATGCGAATTTGCAATTACAGTCTAATAATGATTTGATAATAATACGATTTTATGCGGATAGTAGCCTTATACATTATGAACTTTAATATAAAATTAGGAGGGAATGACTGTTGATATTGTGCACAAGAGATATGTACCAACCAACACACGGTACAATGGAAGTAAGATTTTATTTAATGTTTTATGTTTTGTGTTTGTTTATGTTTGTTGTTAAAACTAAAAAAAAATTTTAAAAAAGGAGTTAAATGCATTGAAGATATAAGCAGTAGACAAGTAACTAAGTTTTCCATTAAAGCAATTGTTTTTGTTTTGGAGAAAGTCGTGAACTGAAGGACTTCTACACAAGAAGTAGAACGAACTGTGTGAACAATGTTGGCCTATCTCCATGAAACGTTCCGTGGCAGAGAAAGACTCTTCATAAAAGAGCAATGTCTCACTGCCTTGTGTTTGAAGGGGCGGTCTGGGCCTTCATTATAGGGGATTTTTGACTCACCCTACCTCCCACTTCCTGGGATCCTGCTGTAGCTCCATGCTGATCTGATTAAGTCAAGGAGCCGAATGGAGAACATGCCAGCGTGCCAGGCATTTGGAAGGTAGCAGAGTTTTGCCACCACAACAGGCACAAAAATGGGGAGGGGGGGGAATGCTAGAAATTCATTCTCTTTTATATTTGTGCAAAAGGGTAAATGTGTTTTAGGCATGGTTCTTGAGTGGGTAGGATGAGCCACTTGGTTGTGAGCTACTAACTGAGCTTGTATTGTTATTATTTGTACCTACGAAAATCCTGGAGATTGGCTGGACACATTCTTGCAGTTTTCTTGGCAAGGTTTGTCCTTGCCTCCTTCCTAGGGATGAGAGAAAGTGATTGGCCCAAAATCACCCAATTGACTTCATGCCTAAAGTGAGACTACTGTAGAACTCACAATCTCCTGGTTTCTAGACCAGAGGCCTCCAACCTTTTGGGCACCAGGGACCGGTCCCGTGGAGAAAGGTTTTTCCACGGACTGGAGAGGGTGTTGTTTCATTTGCTGGCTGCATCCTGCAGATGAGACTTCTCTTGTTTGCATGGCCCAGTTATTGGTATGCCACGGGCCAGGGCCAGTCCACAGACCGAGCATTGGGGACCCCTGTTCTAGACTGATGCCTTAACCATTACACCAAACTAGTTGTCAGTTGAGTTTTTAAGTGAGCACTAATTGACTAACAGTTCTCTGAGCTTAGCTATTAGCCAAAAGAGCAGTCACGGACTGGCTAATGGTTTACTGCAAGCTCTGTAAATGAACATACCTGTCAAATGTGCTCTATAGACAAACAGACATAAAAACAGCCCTGGGATGAAAATAAAAGAAGAAAGTAAAATTCTGTACAAAACTAGATGTCTGCTCAGACAGTAATGTTTTCTGCTGTCATACTTTGTTGTTAAGAAATGTTTATGCAAAAGTAGTATAGTTCCCTATCGTTGTTGGAATAATTATTAAATTTTAGAGAACACAAAGCAACTAAATGTATCTGATACTCCTGCCTCCACAACAAACCTATGAGGAGAAATTGGGCTGAGAGAGAGCAATTGGCCCAAAGTCACTCAGCTGACTTTGCAGCCTAGAATTCATAGTCTCCTGCTTTCTAGACCTGCCTTTTAACCAGGATGTCAAATTGGCTCAAATGAAATCTCTGAATGAATAGGAGAGCATGTAAATGACCCTTGAAGCTTGTTCCAGATTTTAACAGGTGAATGCACCAAAGCTTGTGTTAATGCAAGATAGACAGAATGTTGTGTTACGGAGGGAAAGCTCCTAGTTGTGTTGCCTCTGAAGTATTAAATAACAAATTATGTCCAGGCAATATTTACAGTGTTCTTTGTTATCTCAACACCAAAAGGGTTGTTGCTTCTTCTCAGCAGTCTCAAGAGAGAAAGATATTTTCGATCATTACACTCTGAATAGAATCTGCATTTGTGGGAAACACAAAATGATGGCTGCTGTTTCTGCCACTCTGCTTCACCGTGGACAAGATTGTCCTAATTGCACAAGAGCCATTCTTTATTCAAGGCAAAGCAGCAATCGAGGGTTTTCAGCTGCAATGGTGGTGCACTCTTACGGCAAGGTGATGGGAGACCTAATTTTCCAGCTGCCAATTAGTCAATTAGTTTGTCAGGACAGAATTGGGAAGAAAGAACTAGCTTGAGATGGCAAAAATAAAGATGGATACACTTTTCGACTGCAACAACAATTACAAATGGACAACCATGGTGTACTACAGGTAGTCTTCAGGTTAAGATGGCAGACGGACAGGTCTCATGTGACCACATCACTTGCTGACAGCCTTTCCAGTAATACCTGCTACCATTGTTAAGTGAAAACCATGTGAGTCATTAAGTAAGGACCTCACATTAAGGCTTCCTGCTGGCTTTCCCATTGAATTTGCTTGTGGGAAACTGGCAGGAAACATTGGAAATCACCTTCACGTGATTGTAGGGATGTTGCAACAACTGGAACTCCAAGGATCAGTCACTGTCCCCTTTGTTCAGTCATCACAAGTTTAAATAGTGGCTGAACAAACAGTTGTAACTGGAGGGCCACCTGGATTGCAAAATCCTATGCCAAAGACCGTCATAAAACTGATCTATACAAAGACTAAATCCAGCAATTGGCATGAACTCAGTTGAGAGCAGATGCTGACCTTGCACCTCTTGGAGGAATCTTCAAGGGAAAGGAACAGAATATATGGAGGACAGAGGGAATGGCCTTGAAGGACAGGAAGAAGATGAACTACTGTGAGCCATAACACTACCAAGGCAAGAGTCAGAAAAAAAGTGCCCAAGAAAATATCATAAGTAAACTTCTCAGACTAGCCTCTCTCAAGTTTCACATGAAGATAAATTCTTTACAATAAAAGTAGTTCCGATCTACATGTTACCAGATTTCTAGTTTGGTCTACCCTGAAGAGCTGACACCAAGGTATCATTTCATTCTCATGATGCTGCCAAACCCCTAACTACCATTTTGCCTCAGTTTCTATTAGTTCCCACAACAATAACTATTTTAGTGTACTATCAGTATGAATGCCTCTCAACTCCATTCTATGGCACCTAAAGCACCATAAGTGCTCTATAGGTATTCAATATTTTTTTTCTTTCAAGAGGTGCAGAATAGATATTTTAAGTTTCCATGGATCTCTATGTTTTATTTTGAACTAATTCCCACAAATTGTCTCAAAACAAAAAGCTAGCAAAGGATGCTGTGTCTCCTAGTAACTTCATAGGATCCCAAATATGTCTCTGCAGTTCCCTACCTATCTCTTTGATTAAAAAATAAAATGTTGTCCCTGACCAGAAAAAAAAAAACCTTTCCCTGGCCTATAATAATGACAACAAAATCATCCTTAAGAGCTTGATAAGAAGTAGAATACTTATAATATCACAAGCTTTTATAAATTTGTATATACTTTGTCATCTGCATGAAATTGTGATTTTTCAGTTAGCAAGTACTATTATTGTACATGCATAGGCAGAGAAAGAAAATAAATGTAAATAATACTGACTGTGACAATAAAGTAAAAATAATAGTAAAAAAGGAGGTATAAAATAAGCGTGATGACAGTTCATAAAAAATACTGCTAAAAGCACTAATATTCCAGCACACTGATTACATCTTACTGTGAAAATGAAAACCGATTAAGGACACAGATTTAAATCAATAAAATTACTTACTTACTTACAAATGAATGTGCACAGAGGATTCCGAAGAAAGAACAGGGGAAGTTACAGACAAGGACCCAATTATTATGAGTTTAAAATAGGTTACGCTGAATTTTTAATCATACACAAATAGTTCTTCTTCTATGGACTCCCTAGAGCCATATTTTAAATAAGCCTGAGGAATAAAGTTTAGCCTGCTATAAAATCCAGAGCCAAATGAATATCGGTGTTGTTAAGCTCTTTAAGTTGTTCAAGCCAAAAGTATCATGAAGGATAAAATGGGAATATGGACTGCTATTTTCATGAAGCATCTTAAAAAGACAGAAAACCTTAAGAAAGGTATGGAAAAACTTCAGATAAAATATTTTACCCGTGAATCTGTGCATAGCACAAAAATATTACTGATATATATTCTGTGAACTTTTTTGGAGTGGTCTCAAAACTATCAAAAAATAATCAGGTTCAGAAAATCAAACCAACATGGGGACAGGGTTTTTTTCCCTCTCTCTTTTTCAAGAACAGCTCCTTAAGAAGCATATGGCATGCTAGAAAAGTCTGTGAAATCTATTATTTATTGCTCAGTTAAACTTACTCTCTTTTCTATTATACATATGTGTTGTGGCTCCGGGCTTGGATTCAGCTCCTGTGACTGATATGAGTTCAAGTGAGGAGGACATGGCAGAAAAATATGAGCTGGCATGGCTCAGTGATTGGACTGGTAACCAGGATGAGGAGATGGACGTGACAAAGGAAGACAGACCTGGCGTATTAGAATTGTCAGGACCTTTGACCTCCTCTGGTTCCTTATCTGATCAACAGCCTGGAATGGCTGACAGGGAAGTTTTGAGAGAGTCTTCTAGTGGAGATGAAAACTTGGAAAATTTGTGGTTAAATGTAAGGAACAGAAGACGGTTGAGAAGGCAAAATCAGCTGGAAAGGAGGAGGGCGAGTCAGTAAATTAGCACGTTGCCTCAATGAGTATAAAAGGACACAGCTGGGCTGGTACAATTTGCCAGGAACAAAGTGACTTATTGAGTGAGGACATTACAGCAAGAAGCTCTGAGGCTTGAGATTTATTGTCAGCACTGGTTTGCCAGACAGAGTAAAGATTTATGCTGTGGATTGAGATTTCTGCCAGCCGTTATCTTGTAAGACTTCTTTCCGTTTGATTTAATTGTGAAACGGCTGCTTTCTGTTTTGTTCGTTTGAATTTTGAAGGGGAGTCATAACACCTATGTATTACACAAGTTTATTTCCAGTTTTTCACTCAGCACATATTGTTTTGCTTTGGAGCAGCACTATGAACTTCCTAAGAAAGCATCTCTGAATGAAATAAAGAATGGAACAAAATCAAAGGGAAAAACTCCTTAAATTCTACTGTACCTTAACAGATATTTTACTTAACATATAAGAGAGTCTTGACCATAGGACCTGGTTTTACCTAAAATCTACATGAACCCCTGGTCTGTTTGCTCGATCTCCAACCCAACCATGTTGGGCAGCAAAGCTTAAATTACGACTCTGGTCACACTTACTTGAACAGGAATTTTTTTCACAGTTGATAGAAACCTGCATAATGCAAAATCCACGATTGAACAGAGAGCTTATGCAAGTCAAAATCCGCTTCAGAGCTTGTCCATTTTCAAAGCACAAAGAAATATTGGGATGAGAATGGCTTCCTCCACTTCTGCTCTGAGCGGGTCTATACCTATAAATCTAGTTTGATGCAGATTGTGAGGGGAGCATGAATTAGTTAGAAATCTTCCAAGCTGACAACAGCCAGGGCTTTAAAAATGCCATTTTAACAGCTGAACAATGCTTCAATAGCTATATGCCCAACTCCTTATATGCTGAAAGTTTTAACAGCTTCAGCTGAAAATTTCATAATATTTTTTCAATTGGTGTTACCAAGGTGACAGTTATAAAACAGGTATTTAAAACACATATTACTTAGAGTTTCTCTCTATCCTTTGAAAATGTTCTTTCAAAAACAAACACCTAGCCATGTCAAGTTGAGCCATGTATTATCAAATTCATCACACATTTATCCTACTCCTTTTAGGAAGACTTTCAAAGTGTCTCGGAAGCTTCTTTTCCACAAGGAAGTAGTTCACACTTGCTTAACACTGTCAGACCCTTGAGTATTTCCAGGTCATTTGGAAAGAAGATTTTTTTTCCCCTTTTGTACTAGATTATTTCCCCAAACCCTAAATGTATACATGGATACTAATGTATGATGGCAGTTTGGGGGTCTCTTTTTTTAAATGAAAATATATAATTGAGGGTCAAGACAAAAAGATATTTGTGTCACTATTAGTGTTCTTAAAATGAGAAGGCACAATCTGAGTCAGGATTTTCTTGTTATGGATAAGGGGAGTTTAACGTTATGATTTCAAAACAGCTGTAGGAGATGACCAGGCTGAGCCAAGGGCAGAGTCAAATACATCATCAGTTTGGAGGTGGGAAGTTTGTCCTTTCAGACTTGCAAGATTCTGTTAATGTTAAGAGTCGTGGTGGTGCAGTGGTTAGAATGCAGTATTGCAGGCTAATTCTGCTCACAGCCAGCAGTTTGATTCCCACCAGCTCAAGGTTGACTCATCTTTCCATCCTTCCAAGGTAGGTAAAATAAGGACCCAGATTATTGAGGGCAATATGCTGACTGCTTAGAGAGGGCTGTAAAACACTGTGAAGGGGTATATGAGTCTAAGTGCTATTGCTAATGTAGCCTTTCAATAAAGTACTATTACTTCATCTAGTCCAGTTTCCTGTCTAGTTTGTCTGAGAAGGCTGAGAGTAGAGTGCATTCTGCATACTTTTTCTTGTCTTAATTAATTTGATACAATGAGATGAGACATGAAAATAAAAAATGAATTATGGGTCTTTATAAATAGACATTGTCTTTCAGCAATTGATAAGAAAGGATTGTAACCATGTTGTCAGCTTTCTCTAAGCGCAAAGCTCTCTTCAGTACATAAAACACTACAATGCCTAATGTCTCGTTATTTATCTCTACAACTGATCTTGATGAGTAATGCTGCTGTCAAAATGGATGCAGAGACCTTGATGTCCTTTTTCAGCATGACATTTCATGTGTAAAAGCTGTGCGCATGAACACATTACTCCATATGAAAAAAAAAAAACCTCCATAGATAAATACACCTGAAAATTTTGGAATACTATTTTTCAAGTCAACATTCTTCAAGGCAAAACTTTGTTATGATGTAGTAGCCAATAGCAATTAAATATTAAAAAAAAGAATACTCTGTAGCCCAGCTCCCAAATGACGTAGATTTTTGATTATGAAAGAGAGCTTAACATAAATTCATGAAAGAGGATTAAGTAAAAAGCAGAGTGTGTTTGAGTGTGCCAAAATATCCACATCTCTGAAGAGTTTTGCTAGCATAAACAACTATATCAAAAATTTCAGTGATATAAACAGGAAACGGGACAACTCAGACTGCATTCCTACAGCACCCAGTGAAATTTCTATAAATCAGGATGCGGAAAGATAGAGATATTGATAAATGCTCATATTTTGACAAATCAAAATGCTATTGATAAATTGAAATGTTGAGAAGCAGTGATTTGATCAAGTGTTTATAAAACTGACTCAGTAAATAAGGAGAGGGGGAACCCAGTGGCATATAGATCCTCTCCTACTCCTTTCACCAAGCATAGTAAGCAAGTTCCAGTGAACTCATTATGGCTTAGACATGGACAAAAATCTCCTGCTAATCTCTGATTAATCCCAACCATAAATCCCTCCAATTTTTTCTTTTAAACATTTGGACTAATATTTGAATAATTGACTGTGGATGTCTGCAAAACCTCCCTATTTCTTTTATCAATAATATTTTATTGATATTTTATATGTATTTTATTTTCAGTTCACATTGATACAAATGGCAATGGATGACTTTTTCATTCTGCTTTCAATAATATTCTCAAGTATAAAGTCATTCCATGGCATTTCTGCCCTGTTTCTCATGAAAAAGTCTGTGTATAGTTTCTAAGCTATTTCCATTAATATTTTCATATATATATATATATATATATATATATATATATTAGGAAAGCGAGAAAACCAAAGAATAACTTGCTTCTTCTGTTAGTTAGCAAGTGAGCTTTTGGTCAACTCATATTAAAAAGCCAATCAAATAAGTGCCTCCAACATTAGCCAAATCTATTCAGGCATTATTCACGGAACATGATATAACACAGAATTCTAAAGTGTATGGGTAGCCTGAGAAACTTATACTTGTTTAGCCTTTTTATTTGTTTTTAAACTACCTGCTAATCACTTAAATGCCCCAAAGAAAGTTCCCAATGTCAGAGGCAAAATAATTGTGTGCCACTCAATAGCTCTGCTGTACCCAAACAGCTTGGTGGGATGAGTAATGTTTCAACTGGGCTATCATGTAAACAATACTGGTATAACTTCTAGAAAATGCAGAGTATTATAGTTGTTCTTACCTTACTGCCATCCTTATGACAGAAGCAAGAAATCATTGTGGGCAGTTAACCATAGCCTGTGATTCAGTAAACAGATTCAGAAACAGATTCCAAAGAAAGGCAATGACTCAGAAGGCCAACCACAAATTAACAGCCTGGGTAATGAGCCCATTTTGAACAAACCATCGATCAATGGAAAAATCTATTATAAGTGAAGTTCTCCCTGGGTTTTCCCTCTTATGTAAGTGCTTTTATGCTTATCAATAAAAGATTAATTATAAAACATGGCAAACAGGACTTCCAAAAATTGCAATTGTCAAGAGGAAAACCTTTGCATAGGACTTTGTATGGTTTTTTTAATGCAATACTCTAAAACATGACAGAGGAAATATCATGTCTATTAAGATGATAATAAATGTTATTCTGGAAGAGTGTGTGGAAATTTAAAAGGCAGAAAACATGAATTCAATTTCTCTGTATGACCTGTACTATATATGAAGACATCTCAGCAGCTAGCAGCACTGGATTGATCTCTGTTAGGTTGGATCAGGCTAATCAATATTGGGATGGGTGACCTTCAGGGAATATTTGTAAGGTGGGGCAAAACTTACTTAATAAATTTCTCACTTATCAACATAAATTTTGGGCTCCATTGTGGTCGTACATTGAGGACACTACCCGTATTGTAGATTTCCTTTCAAGAGAGATCTGTAAATTTAATCTTTAAAAAAATCTGAACAATACACATACTGAATCAACACAAACACCTGTTTTAAAGTGATGAGTAACATACAGGAAAGAAAGGGAGGAAATTTCTAGATTAGGATTTCCCCCCCCCCCATTGTCAATTCATATAAAACAAACTCATGTAAATCATTCTTTTAAATTGACCTTCTGTTGGTTTTTGTGACCATTTTTATTCTCTTAATTCCTATTAACAACAGATTGTGAAAGGTACTTTTTCTGCCTTCATATCATTGGTGACATTCAAAAAAATTTACTACCAGTTCTGTGGGCGTAGCTTGGTGAGTGTGTCTTCTGTGGGCATGGCAGGGGGAGGATACTGCAAAATCCACATTCCCTCCCCAACCCGCTAACCTACTTTCCAGCTCCGTTCTCCTGTGCAGGGCAACAAAAGAAGACCCAGCCGATCAGCTGGGACTCGGGAAGCAGAGAATAGATGGGGGCAGGGCCAGTCAGAGGGGGTATTTGCCGGTTCTCTGAACTACTCAAAATTTCCGCTCCTGGTTCTCCAGAACCTGTCAGAACTGGCTGAATACCACCTCTGCTTCATATTCTTCCACGAAGGAGATGTTAATTATTTCAACTCCTTCTCTAAAGGCTCATATCATTTTGCTTTTGTGCTTCTAACGCTTAGCATTTAAATACATTTTAAAATAAAAGATTTATTAAGTTTACTCCAGAAATTCCACTGGCACGTCTAAGAAACTAAAATATTTGTTGATATTGCAGTACTATGCAGCAAGTTATTCAGCCGTGTTTTTGTAAGATCTGTCACGAATGAAGGCATGTCCCAGGATAATGTTGCAGGATCCAATCTGGGTCGGTCACTGGGACCAGAGTTTTTGTCTTCTGAGCTGGAGCCCATCTTCAGGGAACTTCTCTGTGGGCTTTCTCTGTGAAAGCATACAGAGAAGTTCCCTCAGGATGGGGTCCAGCACGAGTCCAAAAGCTCAGAAGACAAAAACCTCTGGACCCAGACTGGATCTTGTATCTATCTTTTTAGTATAATATTAAAAGTATTCACACCCTTCATATACTTTTCGTGGCTGTATATATTCTTATTCAGGCAGAAAAGTACTTCCTATCATTATTAAGCCCATCAGAAATTTCTCCTGGGGAACGACGCCATTATAAGCAGCACGGGACAACTCTGGAATTGTTCAAGCTGAACTCATTGTTAAAGCCGAGCCATTGAGACTTGGGGCCAATGGGGCTCGTGCTTGGATGAATATGATATTCAAGGCAGAGGAAGACAGGAGGAAATGTCTCCCTGCATACATATGTAAAATATACCAAACTTACAGTTATTTTTATTTTATTTTTATTTATTTATTTTGTCAAGCGATTAAAAGATAACAGGTATAAGTATAAACATAGTTATGAATACATGAAATGGGTACATATAAGAAAAAGAAGCAATAGGACAGGGACGGTAGGCACGTTGGTGCGCTTATGCACGCCCCCTACAGGCCTCTTGGGAAAGGAGTGAGGTCAATAGTAGACGGTCTAAGGTTAAAGTGTTTGGGGAAGAAACCACAGAGTCAGGTAGAGTATTCCAGACATTGACCATTCTGTTACTTACATGGCTCTTGTTACGTTTGTAAATGTCTAGTGGTTTTGGGATTTTAATATTTTGAGGTTCAGCCTTCTGAGCCTTTGGACTCCTGCTGGAGTCCATCCTCAATGAATGTCTCTCTTCACAAGAATCGGGAGAAAGAAGATCCCCGAGGATGGGGCTCCAACACAAGTCTGAAAGCTCAGAAGCTCTGACCCAGATTGGATCCTGCAACATTATCCTGGGACTCATATATTCGCCTTCATTCGTGTTAATATTTTGAGGTATTTTTTTTTTTAATTCCTGGATGGTTTCCAGCAAGCGTTAGTACAGTACAGACTAATCAGCAAATAACAACGGTGATGGTTTATTCAATGCTTTTGCAGAGGGCTTTCAAATTCACTATACCTCCCAGTGAGGAGGAACAAACTCACTGTACCTTCTAGTGAGGAGGAACAAAAGAATCAGGAATCCAAGGAGAAGGGAGGGGGACAGTTTATCACTTGTGATAGCTGGCAGTAAGAGAAGACAGAATGGCAAATTGTCCTGTTGTTCAACGGGAATAAAGAAGAGAAATGAAACAGAAATAAAAGAAAAAGTGCAGGGGGCGCGGAGGGTGCCAGAAGAGAAATAAGAATTTAAAATGACGACCATTAACCTGGTAAGTTAATAAATCAATGTTTTGTTATAAATTTTCCATGTAAAGCTGTAATTCTAAAGCATGATAAGGTATTAGGGTTTTTAATAAACCTCTAAAGAAGAAAATATATTGCAAAAAGGCCATATGGCCAATGAGAAGCATACTTTCATTAAATGTTTCTGTATTAAGAGATAAAATATCCAAAGGCGAATAAGCGAATGCCTCTTTTGAAGAATGAGAGGTGAGAATGAATCAGGGAAGCTTCTGAGATTAAGGGTCTACTGGAATTTCAAATGACAGTAGGCAGTAATCTGAAGGAATCTGGAGACACAGAAATCCTCATGTGATACTATTCTACCTGCTTCCAAACCACCGTTTTCTTATAAATAATAGCAACAATTTGAACTAGTAATGAGTCCCTCCATAGATCTAGCAAGATAGCACTCTGGTGATAAACCATTATAACAATATCCTCTGCGGTTCCCACTGATGGCATTTGATGCTTTCTGTAGGGTTTATAAGTTTGTGAGAATTAGTGTAGTCTGAAAACCAAGTCCATGTGAGATATAAAAGATTGGCTGTGCTTTGTTTTCTTTTTCTTTTTCAGTAATGTTGTTAATTATATTAACAACGGATAAAGCAGATACAAAAAATACATTAAAAATATAGACGCTGCAGAAACCCACTCCATTCCCACCCAAAACAGGGAAAATAAGAAAAAGAAACTTCCGGTTCATCCCCAGCAAGTATGTTCAACATTAACAATTTATCTCTGCCTTTTAAAATACAGCCAAGGAGAGATTCAACCTAGAAATAAGTAGAAATTTTCTGACAGTGACAACAATCAACCAATGGAACAAAAGTTGCCTTCAGAAGGAATGGGAGCTTCATTACTGGAAGCTTTCAAGAAGAGACTGGACTGCCATTTTTCAGAAATGGTATAGGATCTCCTGCTTGGGCGGAAGGTTGAACTAGATGGCCTACAAGGTCCCTTCCAACTCTGTTAATCTGTTAAACCAAATATTTCTTTATTCCATACCTTCCCACATTCTCTATAAACTCATCTCTAGGTCCTCAGCTCACCTTATTAAACAGCAAAAGCCAGTAAACTTAACACAAGTTAACAAAAATATATATTCCCATTTCTATTTAAAGTCTAATCCTTCTAATTCCTCATAATAATAAGCAAAACATGGCTGTACTATGGATTCCTGTTTAAAAGGTTCTTGTTATATGGTAGATACATTTCTGAGTAAAGAAATGACCCTTCAGTCGCACTGATGTACCTTCTTCATTTTACCATTTTCTAGATTTTTACAGAGTAAAAGTCATCCTAAAGTAGATAAAACAACTCAGTTCCTAGGAAGAAAGAGGTGTTGCTGGTAGGGGAATTTCATTAATTAGGTTTGAGGGATATACTACTGTACTCTGATTACTCTTTTATGAATTAAGGTTGCAGACAAGTATTCTTTGGTCTGTCATAATTTCTTAGTTGTTTAGGTATGTAGCAATATTTACAAGCTTTACCTACTATACCAGCCCTGCTTTGTTCTAGGAAATAGGAACTTGATATGGAAACTGAACAAGGAGAGATTTAACCTGGAAATAAGGAGAAACTTTCTGACAGTGAGAACAATCAACCAATGGAACAGCTTGCCTTTGGAAGTTGTGGGCGCGCCATCACTGGAGGCTGCCCTCGGAAGTTGTCTGAGCATCATCACTTGAGACTTTCAAGAAGAGATTGGACTGCCATTTGTCAGAAATGGTGTGGGGTCTCCTGCTTGGGCAGGGGGTTGGACTAGATGACCTACAAGATCCCTTCCAACTCTGATTATCTGTTATCCATTATTATCATATATGCTCTGGTGTCATCTTGACATATCTGCTCTAATGTGCTCCTCTTGAGACTACTATCCTTGTCGTCCAAAACTTCAAAAGGACTAGAATCTATCAACTCTTGTTTACTGCAGTTCCCATTTCACTGAACTATTTTTTCAAAAATATATAATAATAAAGCAAGACTTACCAAACGAAGGAGACTCTCGGCCATCCTCTAATCCTGAATCTCTTTCTCTGTCTCTCTTTCTATGTTTGTGTCCACGGTGCCTATGGCGACGATGACTTTTTCTTCCACCCAATGGCACATGAACACCGATAAACAAAGTCCTGTGACCTACATGACAGAATACAGTCCAAGTAAGTAGATTTGATAACGCATCTATCACTAAGACGTTAGGACTACAATAATGTTTATGCATTAGATTGGGGTAAATGAAAGTTCTAAAAATGTATTAAAATGGGGGAAAAGGGGGGGGAGGCCGAACAGATTTAAATGCATAACTCACACACTTCTTTGTGCGTGTGTGTGTGTGTGTGTGTGTGGTATGTGTGTGCACGCGCATGCACATATGGGGAGGCATATAGTACCCAGTCTTTTCAATGCTGGCTAGGAATTCTGGGATACTGAATTCTAATGCATTAAAATTAGACAACGTGACAATGCCAGTTTGACGCCCCTGCCCCACACCATATTGGGTCTCACCAAGCCTTATAGCATTTATCACCTTCTCCATTAAGACAGTTTCTCTGGAAACAAGACAAAAGGAATTCCCTAGAAACAATCTTCATTAAAACTGATAATGCATGATGTAATATGGCTTTATCAAAGTGGCATTGTACCCTAGACAGGATTCTAAATAAAAAAAGATTGCGGGACAGATTAAGAAAGAACAGTTGATATAAGGCAATGCAAACATTCACTGAAGTATGAAGAAAGGAACAAGGAAGGAAAAGAGAACATCTGCAATCCACTATTCAAACTCTGTGTTCCTAAAGTTAATTGTAGCCCAGAAACCAATAATTTGGGATTCAAAAAAAGGGGGAAATTAGAGGATTGTAATGGATGATAACTACTGAAGAGAAGACAGAATGGGAACTAAGGAATAAACAGGAAACATGAGGCCTAATGCACACTGAGGTGATAAATCTTGTTTGCAGCATTTCAAATTGCGGGCAGGGGCTTCCCATGATTTTGTTTTCTTCCAGATAAAAAATTTCCCACAGCATAGAAACAAAAGGCAAAAACAGACCCACATTGTATATAGGAACTGTTACATCATGTGAGTTTTCCCTGCTTTTTCATTACTGCAGTCCCAGCCACAGGTTTCCCATACTATTGTGAAATATTCTTAAAATAATAGTTACTGAACATAATGGCTCCACCCTGGCACATTTTCTGTTCTGTTTCCTGCACTGCCCAATCAGAGGCCAAGGGAACTGCGAACTAAAGGCTATACAACTAAGCAAACATTTAATCTACATTGAATCAAATATCTTTACAAAGAAGAAAACATTCCATCTATCTGAAAGCTCATTCACATGAGGAAGGATTATTTTATTTATATTTATTTATATTTCATATTTCTTATCCAACCATCTCCCTCAGAGAAGGGCTGTCTGCATTATAACTTAATGCAGCAGCTATTAACCAAAGAGGAACCCAGAATTATTGCTGCTCAGTGCCCTTCTTAAGAAACATGGTTAGAATGCTTGAGACTCTTTAGGTTGGGAAAAAATGGGATTGAAGACTCTCAGGAAAAGAAGGACATGGTCTGAGGTTTGGGTGGCATGGTGATTTACGGTATGATAAAGCTAAAGTAAATGTAGATTTTAAAAATCATTATTATCAGGAGCGCTGTATTCCAAATATGAAATAGATACAAACCCAGGCTGTGCCCAGAAATACTTTTGTATGTCTCAGCCAAAGAAATGTTTTACAGAAAAGAATCAATGTCAAAGATAAATGGTTACATAAAAGAGCTTGTTAATACAGGAAAATAGAGAATTTAAGATGAAATCAAGTGAACAATTGACTGCTGAGGGACTTAGTTTTCAATGGTTTTCATGCGCACAATTAAGAGAAAGATTTAATATAGATAAGATCCCATGAATAGAATATGATAAAATGAAAATGAATTATGTATACAAATAATGAACATGTGACTGCTAGAACATACTGTATGCAATTTGAAATGGAAGAAGTTACAGAATGCATGAGAAAACGGGCCAAGAACCTTTTTGTTTGTTTGGTTGGTTTTTATATTTGTCTGGAAGGGACCGTGATCTCCTTTCTGCCCACAGCAGGAGATCACTATTTAAATGGATTAATGGAGAGAATATGGTTAAAAGGTACGAAATTTACATTCTCTTACAATTTAAAAGAGTAGCTTTATAAAATGACGCACCATTGGTATATGATTCCAGAAAAGTTGTCTATGATGTACAGTGGTATCTCAGTACTCAATTTTAATTGGTTCCGGGAGTCCCAATGAGTATCTCTATGAGTACCAAACAATTTTTCCCACAAGGAATAATGTAATGAGTCATAAGGCAGGCGACACTGAGTGGTCTTTAGCTTGTGCACTGAGTACCAAACAGTGAATATGGGGACAAAATTTTTGCATAAAAATGCATTGAGTACAGTGGTGGGTTTCAAAATTTTTTACTATCAGTTCTGTGGGCGTGTCTTAGTGGGTGTGTCTTGATGGGCATGGCAGGGGAAGGATAGTGCAAAATCCCCATTCCCCTCCCCACCCCACTAACCTGCTTTCCAGCTCCATTCTCTTGTGCAGGGCAACAAAAGAAGACCCAACCAATCAGCTGGGACTCGGGAGGCAGAGAATAGATGGAGGCCGGGCCAGTCAGGGGTGGTATTTGCCGGTTCTCCGAACTACTCAAAATTTCCACTACCGGTTCTCCAGAACTGGTCAGAACCTGCTGAATACCACCTCTGATTGAGTACCAAATTTCAAAGCAGTTGTCTACCAAGGTATTAAGGTACTTCTTGGAAATGTGAAAATATGAAGAGACATTTTATCATGTATTTTCTTTTGTATTTCTTCTTTTTTCTCTTTTCTTAACCAAATTCAGTGTCCTTCCAACAGTTGTTACTGAAGAAGTTCCTTTCGAAATGAGACTGTGTCCAGGCGGTGGAGGAATAATTGAATCAATGGAATATCTTATTCTGTATTGCCCTCTCTGTGTAGGTAGTCGCCAGAAATTAATATCTCCACTCTTTACAAAATATCCTGGTTATTCCAACTTGTTTTATCCAAAGATGTTATTATCAAATCAATCTGACCTTATTTCCTTATCCACAGCCAAGTACTGTTCCTCCTCTGCACAGAATGCCATAGTATTAACTCTAAACCTTTTTAGAATAACTACATCTTTCCTTTTATCTTAATTAATTGTGAGTTTTGTATTTTATTTGCTGGTTTATGACTGAGTCAAGTTTTTATTGATTGAACATTTATGTTTCTGTTGTTTTCTTAAGCCTACAGAAAATATTTTTTCATTAAAAAGACTTTTACAAGGAAAAAGGGGATTGAAGGAGGACATAAATCATTAGAAGGGAATTGGATAAATTTATGGAGGGCAGGTCAATCAAGGGCTACTAATTTTTTTAAAAAAGAAAAATTGATTCTTTGGATATTGTAGAAAGTAGACCAATAGTTTGAAACAAAAATCATCAAATGGTTAGATAACAGCTATTAAACTTGAAACTCAGCCTCACCTCCAGATGCAGGCAGCATGCTTTCAAATGACAGCTACAGGGAAACAACATAGGGCAAAGAATAGATCCTCATCTTCAGTGGTGGGATTCAAATACTTTAACAACCAGTTCTCTGCCCTAATGATTTTTTTCCAACAACCAATTCACCAAACTGCTCAGAAAGTTAACAACTGGTTCTCCAAACTGGTGCAAACTGGCTGAATCCCACCACTGCTCATCTCATCTTGAAGACCCAAGATGGCTGGCCATTGTGAGAAAGAAAACACCTACCTGTCCCGATCTATAGCAGGACTATTCTGCTACACCCACCCATGGTACTTAACCACTTTGTGCATCTGATGTGGTAGTCCCTGATCAACCCCAGTAATAAATAAGTTGATATTCATTAAGAGGTGTGTGGAAATTAAAAGGTAATCACCTGCACTTTTTTTTTTTACAAATAGTGGAAGCTAGTGAGGTCCTTCTACTACAGCACAACTCAAAGAAAGGTAACTCAGTTCCCTTCTGTAGGCCTTAGATGGTTTCAAAAAGTAGTTTCCAAAACCTGGAAACATTTCACAGCTAGTTTTAAAAGTCTGGAGCAGACAGGAGAGATGTCCCATGACTTCGGTAAAACCATGAAGGGTTTCCTATTAGAATGTAATACATACAAAGCTTTCACAAACACATCTGAAGAAATAAACAGCTTAATCATAATATATAACTAAACCATGTTAAATTTAGGATTCCACATTTAGGATACAGATAAAGTATATCTTTATCCTAAATGTATAATGACATGCATTTAACAAGTATACTATTATAAGGCAAACATTTATTTTTATTTTCTTTCCAGGCAAGGATTGCTTTGCTTTTTTTTTTTTACAGCATTTGGAAGCTGAGACAGTCTCCAAAGTGATCTGAACGAGTCACCCGAGACAATGATGCTGCGTTTCTGTCTCTGTGAATAAGGTCACAACAAAAGGTATGGTATAAAAATAACCAGTAGGGATGTTCTATCCAAAGACAGAAGTGGCCAAGAGGTTTTTAGCTCGTCAAATCAATCAGTTCAACCTAGAGATCTAGAAGGAAACTGAAGAATTTATAGCTTCCTATATAATTCTTAAAGGAGCAGACTGGAGCTTTGCTTTCTGAGTCAACTAACTCCACACGCATGAAATAAAATGTAAATGAAAGCTCCATGACCTAAAGGAGATACTCTCACTCACATTGATGAGATTGATAATGAATGGCAATAAGTATAGCAATAGCACTTAGATTTATAGACCGCTTCATAGTGCTTTACAACTCTGTCTAAGCGGTTTACAGAGTCAACATATTGCCCCCAACAATTTGGGGTCCTCATTTTACCCACCTCAGAAGGAGGGAAGGCTGAGTCAACCTTAAATATATATAAGTAAGTCTGCCCCTAACATGAATTTCTGTTGTGGCCTGTCGGCCACCAGCCCCTCCTCCAGCAACCGAATCAAGAGGAGGGGGAGGAAGCGTGGGAGTCAGGGTCAGCTTCAGGGCAACCCGGGAGCTCTGAGGAGGAAGAGAGAATGGACCCGGCAGAGAGAAAGAGACAGAGGTGGAGCCTGGGCCATCCGTCAGCCCTCAGATGGAGAGTCAGCAGCCCCCAGGTCTGATGAGGAAGAGGAGAAACAGCTGAGTCCAGTGCCCGACGTGCAGAGGCGCAGAAGGCAGAGAAGAAGAGGGCAGTGAAAATCCCTGGGCCGATCCTGGGGAAGGAAGAGCCACCACTGCTAACAAGGCCCCACCCTACCTCTGGGGATAGAAGACAGGGGGCGGAGATGAATGGGTGTGGCAGACAACCATTCATCTTCCAGACGGACAGACTTGTTAGCCTGCGGGGCTGCCTAATAAAGGAATCTTTTGCGTTCACATCAGTGGGTTTGTCGTGATTGGGGGTCTGGATCAGAACAATTTCCTTTTAATGCTTCCATATTACTGTGATAGCAAAGAAGGCCCTACAAATCTGACAGCAAAATATAGGAAGTGCCCATTTAACGAGCAGTCACCCAGCAGCTGTTCAAAGTTAGGAAGGACTCCTCCAAAAGCTAATTACAGAAGTCCTCGATTTAGTGACTGTTCAAAGTTACAAGGGCACTGACAAAAGTGACTTAGGACCATGTTTCACAGTTACGACCTTTGCAGCATCCTCATGGTCATGTGATCAAAATTCAGATGCTTGGCAACTGGTTCATACTTATGACCATTGCTGTATCCCGAGGTCATCTGATCCCCTTTTGCAACTTTTTGACAAACACAGTCAATAGGGAACCCAGATTCACTTAACAACCGAGTTACTAATTTCACAACTGCAATGATTCACCTTAACAACTCAGGCAACAAAAGTCACAATATGGGGGCAAAACTCACTTAACAAATATCTCATGTAATAATTTTGGGCTCAATTGGGGCCACAAGTCGAGGATTACCTGTGCAACCCAGTTCCGGAGTTTTGATGGCTTCACACAATTTCCCACAGTTACACAACCACATTTCAGGCATTTGGCAACTGATTCATCGTCATGGCTGGTTGCAGCGTTCGGTGCTCAGGAGATCATGATTGATGGTTTCCACGCAAAAAACACCATGGGAATACATTGATTCATTTAACGTGACAGTGACATTTGCTTAACAACTGCTGTGTAAAACCCATAAGGACTGGTCACATGAATGCCTCGACTTATGACTGTCATGACTTATAACAGGTAAGCAGCTGCTGCCAAGCAGGGAAGCATGCATGGGGAGGCCAGAAAGAATAGCCTGATTGCAGACAAGACAGGGAAGCTGAGATGGTTAAAATGTTTCTTTTATCCAAATAAGTGATTATATTTTATTTTGTCCCTAGTCCAGAATTGCTTCTGGATTTTGTGTTTGCAATGAGGAAAAAAATGAAATTAGTAAATTAGACGGGCTTATTGTTATAGAAATAAAACACAAGGACAATTTTTTCCCACATGCCATCACTCTGCTAAACAACTAATTCCAACAACGCTGTTAAATTATTTACTAAGAGTGTATTATTATTATTAGTCTCATCCTTCCTAGTACCTATCTCTTCCTACTTATGACTATAACTGTGTTGCTTGTATCTTTACAATCTATATTGTTTTATTTGTTTCCTAATATGATTTGATTGCTTATTAGTAATCTACGACTATCACTAAGTGTTGTATCTTATGATTCTTGATGGATGTATTTTATCTTTTTTGTTTATGTACAACTGACAGCATATGCACCAAAGACAAATTCCTTGGGTGTCCAATCACACTTGGCTAATAAGTGGTGTAGGGTTTCCTGCCTAAGCAGGGGGTTGGACTAGAAGACCTCCAAGGTCCCTTCCAACTCTGTTATCCTATCCTATCCTATCCTATCCTATCCTATTCTAAATGGCTTGTACATATTGCTGTGTAAAAGCAAAAAGTTGTAGTTGTAATGTTGTTACCTTTGACTGTGCCAAAGAAAGTTGAAAGTGGGTGTCTTTTTTTCTTTTTTTTTCTCCCTTTACACTATACCCCCTCTCAGCGATGGGATTCAAATATTGTTGCCACGGGTTCAGTGGGCGTGGCTTGGTGGGCGCACTTTGTGCCAAACACGCACTCTGCGCAGGCGCCATAGGTGTTTGCGCAGGCACAGAGGCGTTCTAACTCGCCTCCTGCAAGCCTGCACTCTCCCGGTTGCTTCAGCAGCTGCCGCGCGGCACTCTTCTGTGCCGCACAAAGCAGCTGCACTTCAAATTCAGAGGATAAAGGTGAGTATGGGAGCCCAGGTGGGCAGGTGGGCCCAACAGCAGAGCAGTAGAGAGAATCGGTTTGGTCTCCCCTGCTCATCGCTGCTACTGGCTCAGGAGAACTGGGCCAAACCGGTAAAATACCACCACTGCCCCCTCTTTTTCCCTTACTCTCTTCTTACTTTTCCATGTTTTTTCCTTTGTATTTTGTACTTTGGTAAACCAATAAAAAAGTTTTAATTGGAAAAAGACAGGGGTGGCTGTTGCTGAGTGAGTGCAATGCAAGCAGCTTACCAGAACAACTTTCGACCTTCCTTGCTAGCTTCCTCATGGGCTTTGCTTGTGGGAAGCCAGCAAAGAATAGTGATCATGTGGCTGTAGGATGCTGCAATCATTGTAAGTGTGAGCCAGTTGCCAAGCACTCAGATCACAATCATGTGAGTCTAGGGGTGCTGGGACGGCCAGAATTCAAGGACCATAAGTACCACTTGTTCGGTACCATTGCAAGTTCAAATGGTTGCTGAACAAATGACCCTTTCCCAGGGGGGCGGAGCTGGCGTCGCGACGATACGGCATGCATTCTCAGAGGTCTGAGATCGCAGCCGATATCTTTGCCCCTGGACGGTCCAAACAGACCTAAACCATCCCGAAGAGACGGTGATAGTGAAGAGCGCATCCTGTAGATCCCAGGGACATCGCAAAGTCCCTGGTTGATCCAGGAGAAGCCCTTCTTGCCGGCGGCAGAGAGGCAGCCATTAAAGCTGCTGAAGTTGGGACAGCTCCGATTGGAAGAGACTAGAAGAAAACAAATGACCCTTTCCCTTAAACCGTCAGTGAATTAAAAAGGAATCTGCCTGAAGCACTTCCACCTTTTACCTCATTGATTTTTAAAAAAATTTCAATCCCAAATTGTCATCAAGAATTGGGGGGGGGGGGGAGGGGAGGAGTCCAAAACTTAGATTACTTCCAAACGTTTGAGTTGTTTGAAGATTAGCAACAGCGTACCTTCTTTACACGTGTTTCAAAGCAATAAAAGCTTCAATCAGAAATAAGCAGCTCTCACCTTCCAAGTCTTCCTTTTCAAAATGAGTCTTGAGGATAGAGCGTGTTCCACCCTGGTCCACCACCGCCTCTTCATCATTCCTCTGTAACATAAAAGTGGTTGTAGAGATCATTTTCCAGCATGCTGAGATTCTGCACGATTTATTTTAACCCAACAATAATTTAAAACATCCCCATCAGAATAAGCATTGCTGGCTCTAATTAAAAGATAATGCGGTATCTTCTTCCCATCAACACCAAAAAATACCTCTAAGAAGCAGATCTCAACACTCCCTGCTGCTGTTTTAAAGACTGGTTCCACTCTAGAGAACTTAACATGGTCATTCTAAATAGCATCTGCGGATAGCCTTAACACTTCCATATAACTTCACAGAAGCTTTTGCTGATAGAATGCTTTCCCTGCTCATGCTAATGAAGTTCTGACTGCCTAGCATAAGGTTAATTAGCATGTAAAAATAACAAAACAGGATGAGTTAGGCCACTAAGCCATACTGACATGTTGCCTGAGAGAGCCAAGCAGAACAAAAGGTGATAGGCTACTTCCTTTATATAGAAGGGCAGATCTCACCAAGGAAATTACAACATGAATCTTAATTGGTTAGAATTAATCACTTAAACTCTAAAATGGCATGCCACTATTTTATTTATTCAATTTCTGTAGCTGCCCATCTCAGTCAATGGCTCTGTCACTGTGCAAACCACTGCAGACTTTTTAAATGAATTATCACGGCCAGTGAATGAGTTAGAATTAAGCTTAGAGATCTATTATTAGCGCATCCTATTCATGATACATGAATACATGTATTCATGTATCAGGAATACCACATATACATGATATTCATGTATCATGAATATCACGTATACATGAATACATGATATTCATGATACATGAATACATGAATATATAATACAGCCAGAGCAACCAACAGAGAGGTGATTTGTTGTATAAAACCAGACACATTATTGGAAGGCAAAATCACAAGACTATGCCTGATTTACTTTGGCCATGTCACGCATGCGAATTCATTGGAGAAGTCAATGATGCTAGGAATGGTGGTTAGTGGAAGAAGAAGAAGGGGCAAACAAAGAACATGATGTTTTGATAACATCAAAACTGATACAAAGATGAACCTCCAACAACTGTAAGAAGCTGTGCTTGAAGGGTAGCATGGATAGCACTTGCCTATAAAGTCTCACACAAATGAATGGTTAAATAACATTCATGATTCCAGAAGTGATTTGACTTCAACAGAAAGATGTTAGTTAAGATTTCTATTCATCCACTGTCTTTTTATTACTATAGCACTATTTATAATTACTAATCCTGTTTTAATTCACATGAACAATATCACGATTTCCATCTTCAATAATTCTCATGTGCTATTGCCAGATCTTCTCATCACGAGCAAGTCTGAAAAATATCTCTGATCCTGTATTGTCACATGAACAGATTTGCCACTGACTTGTGTCTTCAAACTTTCATTTAGTAAAAAAAAAAAAAAGTTGGATGCAGTGTTTTGATGTTTAGTATTTCTTATGCTCTGGCTGGGAAAATGCCAAATAAAACACAACTTACTATTCTTACTAGGCATTCCAGCAAGGTGACCCAGGAAGAAATGTAAGTCAGCAGTAGTCACACATCTCCTTGAAACAGCTAATCAAGTGTTCTGCTACTGATAATGCAAAAGTTGCATGTTGCAATTGATATACAATCTTCCCTTGTTCTCCTTCACCATACCTCTACTTCTAATCACAGTTAATGTTTGCAACAACAGGAGCTTTTTCACTATGTACAACCTGCCATTATAGATGCTAGGTGGTTGGAGTGAGCCACTGTTATTCCTAACTATCAGTAGTATCTGAAGAAGAAAATATAAACATTCAAGTGGTCTCAACTACTTTCAGAGTGCTAAAGAACAGATGATTGCAAGGAATATACACTGCTCAAAAAAATAAAGGGAACACAAAAATAAGATATCCTAGATCTGAATGAATGGAATATTCTTATTAAATACTTTGTTCATTACATAGTTGAATGTGCTGACAACAAAAGCACACAAAAATTATCAATGGAAATCAAATTTAGCAACCCATGGAGGTCTGAATTTGGAGTTACACTCAAAATTAAAGTGGAAAAAAAAACACTACAGGCTGATCCAACTTTGATGTCGTGTCCTTAAAACAAGTCAAAAGGAGGGTCAGTAGTGTGTGTGGCCTCCACGTGCCTCTATGACCTCCCTACAATGCCTGGGCATGCTCCTGATGAGGTGGAGGATGGTCTCCTGAGGGATCTCCTCCCACACCTGGACTAAAGCATCCCCCAACTCCTGGAGAGTCTGTGTTGCAACGTGGCATTAGTGGCTGGAGCGAGACATGATTTCCCAGATGTGCACAATTGGATTCAGGCCTGGGGAACAGGCGGGCCAGTCCATAGCATCAATGCCTTCGTCTTGCAGGAACTGCTGACACACTCCAGCCACATGAGGTCTAGCATTGTCGTGCATTAGGAGGAACCCAGGGCCAACCACACCAGCATATGGTCTCACAAGGGATCTGAGGATCTCATCTTGGTACCTAATGGCAGTCAGGCTACCTCTGGCGAGCACATGGAGGGCTGTGTGGCCCCTAAAGAAATGCCACCCCACACCATTACTGACACGCTGCCAAACCGGTCATGCTGGAGGATGTTGCAAGCAGCAGAACGTTCTCCACGGCGTCTCCAGATCCTGTCATGTCTGTCACATGTGCTTAGTGTGAACCTGCTTTCCTCTGTGAAGAACACAGGGTGCCGGTGGCGAATTTGCCAATCTTGGTGTTCTCTAGCAAATGCCAAATGCCCTGCATGATGTTGGGCTGTAAGGACAACCCCCACCTGTGGATGTCTGGCCCTCATACCACCCTCATGGAGTCTGTTTCTGACCGTTTGATCAGTCACATGCACATTGAGCAGCCACATGCACATTTGTGCACTGGAGGTCATTTTGCAGGGCTCTGGCAGTGCTCCTCCTGTCCCTCCTTGCACAAAGGCGGAGGTAGCGGTCCTGATGCTGGGTTGTTGCCCTTCTATGGCCTCCTCCACGTCTCCTGATGTACTGGCCTGTCTCCTGGTAGCACCTCCATGCTCTGGACACTACACTGACAGACACAGCAAACCTTCTTGCCACAGCTCGCATTGATGTGCCATCCTGGATGAGCTGCACTACCTGAGCCACTTGTGTGAGTTATAGACTCTGTCTCATGCTACCACTAGAGTGAAAGCACCACCAGCGTTCAAAAGTGACCAAACCATCAGCCAGAAAGCATAGGAACTGAGAAGTGGTCTGTGGTCACCACCTGCAGAACCACTCTTTTATTGGGGATGTCTTGCTATCTGCCTATGCTTTCCACCTGTGGTCTATTCCATTTGCACAACAGCATGTGAAATTGATTGTCAATTAGTGTTGCTATCTAAGTGGACAGTTTGATTTCAAAGAAGTGTGATTGACTTGGAGTTACATTGTGTTGTTTAAGTGTTCCCTTTATTTTTTTGAACAGTGTAAATCCATCCATTCCCATCATTCAGTCAAAGCTGAAAAGCTATTTGGATGAGAAGTGAAATGTCTTCATGGAAAAACAAAGAAAGTCCAGTTGTCTTTTGAAAGAGTATCTTTGGGACAAGAAATGAAAAGCTTCCACTAAACCAATTATGAAACTATGTCATTCAGATAATGTAGACATTAAAAAAAAACTAGTATAAACTGAATCCCCTTTTAAGAAGCCATAATGCTAAGCTGTAAGGTTTTTATTTTTGTAGAGATATTTAATGTATATAGCTAATAGAGGTATATTTTACTGATTGATTTATCACATATCTATGCCACCCATCATACCTGTGCCTCTTATACATTATAATTATATATTACACATATTTTTGAATCGTTTTAATTTTTATTCTGTTGTAATCAGCCCAAAAGTTCGTGACTGGGGAGAGCTATTAAAAAAAACCCTGCAAATAAATAAATAATCCAGTATGATGTACTGACTATGTCTCTGGGGCTTATTCTACATTCCATTGTTTAAAATTCTGGCTAGAATAATGTACAAGCCAGGCCAGCGCCTCATTAAAAGAATTGTGGGCATGCATGTGTCATCCAACCGCTCCTTCTTTCGAAATGTAGGTTTATAATACAATTGTTAATTTAAATAACACTACAGAAAGAGTTCATGCCATTATGACTAGTACAGTCCTTCATACAAAACATATATTGTAAGATAGTCCTGATTATCTTATAAGAAAACCTGAACAGATGCTCACTACTAAGATGCATTTTCTGCAATGAAATCCCTTCTTTTCTGTTCCATTTATTCCATTTATGTTTAGGCATTTAGACAAATCCAGAGCAAACAGCTCTTTCAACTGCATTATTAATCTGTATACATTACAATCTGTATTTCTGGACATGTATTATGTTCAGCACTTTTTGTTAATATTCACGTTGATCAGCGCAACAATTAGCTTCATTAAAACCAAAGAGGAGCATGTTAATAGAACATATGGATAGCTCAGAGCACAGAAGAAGACTTCTTTTCAAAGGTTATCAAGTTCTTGTCTTGGTTGTAGAAGCTAACAAACCCCTGCAAGCTGTCCATGAGATGAAAGCCATTGTGCTCATCTGATTTATTAGGCTAACATTTATTCACCCATCTGATGCCACCGCTATCCTCCCTTTTTACAGACGTAATGATATTATCCTTCTGAATGTGATAAATGTAGTCCTTGGTTAATGATGGTAATTGGAACCAGAAACTCCTGTCACTGAGTGACGTGGTTCTAAAGCACAATGTCCCGTGGCCGCTCTGGCTTACAATGGCAGTTCTGGCAGTTCCAGTTGCCCTTGTTAAGCAAATCCCATGAGGTTCATTAGGTGCAACACCATCTGATCGCCATTTGCTACCTGCTGCCAGCAATGCCATTCACTCTGCTTGTTAGAAACTGGCAGTGAAGGTCGCAAATGGCAACAGCATAGAATAACAGAGTTGGAAGGGACCTTGGAGGTCTTCTAGTCCAACCCCCTGCTTAGGCGGGAAACCCTATACCATTTCAGACAAATGGTCATCCAATTTCGTCTTTTAAACTTTCAGTGTGGTAGCATTCACAAATTCTGGAGGTAAGTTGTTCCACTGATTAATTGTTCTAACAATTTTTCCTTAGTTCTAAATTGCTTTTCTCCTTTATTAGTTTCTATCCGCTGCTTCGTGTCCTGCCCTCAGGTGCTTTGGAGAATAGCTTGACTCCCTCTTCTTTGTGGCAACCCCTGAAATATTGGAACACGGCTATCATGTCATGCCTAGTCCTTCTTTTCATCAGACTAGACATAGCCAATTCCAACAACTGTTCTTCATATGTTTTAGCCTCCAAACCCCTAAGCATCTTTGTTGCTCTTCTCTGCACTCTTTCTAGAGTCTCAATGTCTTTTTTACATTGTGGTAACCAAAATTGGATGCAGTATTCCAAGTGTGGCCTTACCAAGGCATTATAAAGTGGTATTAACACTTCGATAGGATGCTGCCACTGATACAATTGCAAGCTGGTTGCCAAGCACTCAAATCACGATCCCATAACTGCCGGGATAGTGTGGGGGCTGCAAACTTTCAAAACAGGGCATAAGTCTCCTTGTTCAATGCTGTTGTAACTTTAAACAGTTGCTGAAGGAGTGGTCATTAACTGAGGACCACCTGTATTATATTTCACATTAAAAAAGAGGTAAAGGGGCCCCTGCAGATTTTATTCCACTAGTCATTCACTGACTAAAGGGGGTGGTACTCATCCCTGTTTCAATGCCACTGAGCCAGTGCTGCCCGAAGACATTTCCGTAGTCATGTGGACAGCATGACATCACAGAGCACTGTTATCTTCTCACCGAAATTGTACCTTTTTATCTGCTCACATTTGCATGCTTTGGAACTGTAGGTTGGCAGGAGCTCACTGCATTGCATGACACTTAGATCTCGAACCTGGACTGCCGGCTTTCCGGTTGACAAGCCCAACATCTTAGCCAGAGGTGGTATTCGGCCAGTTCTGACCAGTTCTGGAGAACCAGTAGCGGAAATTTTGAGTAGTTTGGAGAACCGGCAAATCCCACCTCTGACTGGCCCCGCCCCCATCTATTCTCTCCCTCCCGAGTCCCAGCTGATCGGCTGGGTCTTCTTTTGTTGCCCTGCACAGGAGAACAGAACTGGAAAGCAGGTTAGTGGGGTGAGGAGGGAATTGGATTTTGCAGTAACCTTCCCCTGCCACGCCCACAAAGCCATGCCCACAAAGCCACACCATGGCCACCATGTCACACCCACAGAACTGGTAGTAAAAAAATTTGAATCCCACCACTGGTCTTAACCACTCATTCCACATAAAGCACTGAGGAAAATGTTCTGATGTTTATTTCGGAAAAATAAATCTCCCTCAAAAATACCTGTTAGTTTTGTTGCTGTTTTCTAAAATACAGTTAAAACTAGATTCTCCGAAGTTTTATATTAAAACAACATTCTTTAAAATAGCCTAACCTCAACAACTTACTGCATTAAGGTTATTGGAAGGATATGATACTTTTTACATTTATTTAGATTTTATTTATATTTTCACCCATCTCTATGCCATGAAGTACAGGATTTGCATGAAAGTAGAACTCATCTAGATCTCATTCCAGGGTTTTATCTTCCTTGAGGCTGCCTGTCGGTCATATGTATCAGAACACTTTGGCACTTTCCCTCCATCTTTTTTTAATACAGTAGTAATTTTATTAAAGATTATAATTATAACAGTGAAAACTAATACAACTGAAAAAAGTAAAAAATACAATGTGCAGAATAGAGGGGGGGAAGCGGAGAAAGAAAAAATAGAAAAAATAGGAAAGAAAAAAAGAATATAATAAAGAAAAAGAAATATATAAAGAAGTTCTTTCCTACCTTCACCACAAGTATAAACAATTTTAGTAATGCATCTCCTTCTCTTAAAATATTACAAATGATCTCTGTTTCCCATATCGCCTCTCTTATCTTTAAACAAATCCATAAAACTTCTCAAGTCAATAAAGGGTTACGGGAAGTTAGCAACTTTATATTCCTTCCCTTTTTACTTGTTACTCTTCCATAACACCTTTTAGATACAATCTGTAGATGCAGACACTATCAAAATTAATTTCTGGGTTCATTGTTCAAAAATATATTTCAATATATCCAACCTTAAAATATTTTACTTCATTCTGTAATTGTAAGTCAACTTTGAGCATTCTTGCTTAGTTGTATTCTTTAGTTCCTCTATTTTCCTCACGTGTCCAATTTTTAAATATTGTTTTAATTCAAAACATGTATTATTATATCTATAATTCCAAAGCCTTGTTTCAAATGCACGTGGACCTTTAGTGCATTTGTATCTTTCTAAAATCCTAATTTTAATCAACTTATACCATACAGTATTTTTATATGTGGATGAACTTTTGGGAAATTACAGTTAAGAATGTCATTTCCAAAACTGATCAATGTCATTACAGCAATATAGCTTATATTCACAGTATTCTCTTAATTGGAAAACTTTGGTTTGCTTCATTTAGAATAAAAGAAATGCTGCTAAAGCATCTGGACCATAATGTTTTAATAATATTATACATATTTCAATTATATAGACTGGCAAGGAAATAATTCCAATATATTGTATTGAAAACATAACCCACAAAATTCTTGAAATACTCTCTTTGTAATACCCATTGCAAATCAATTGATCCAATGTTTTTAGTCAGACTTCCAATAAAACATTTTCTTACAAAGTCCATTAAATTGTTGTACTGCTTTGTCACACCAAAGGCGTTGGAAGTACATGAAATTGATGGTGGTTTCCTCACACGTCGGAAAAAAGAACAGGCTGCCACTTCGCATGCTGAAACAAGTGGAACCTGCACAGGAAAAGCTGCATCTAAGATTTTAGCTCATTGTTAGCCTCCCTGAAAGTTCATGAGAGTTTTGAGGATGAAATAAACTATCTACCGATAAAAATAGCACACTCAGAAAACCCTAGGTTTCTAATTCCTCCACCAAAAAACCATGATCCTCCAACACCCCACTGGCTGCACTGAAAAAAAAACAACATAAAATGGTTTTAGATTAAATTAATGAGGTTACTGACAATGTATTTTAACCTCCAATAATATGTACTATCACGTCCTGAATTTAGATTCCTTCTAAGCTATAAAACTGCAAATGCCTCCAATTACTGTCTCATCACAATTATGTCTATCTGCTAATTACCATGTCCCCAAGATTTATTCAACTACTTCATGGCGCCTTAAATCCATCCATAACTAGCTCACAGACATAGGACTGTACTCCCCTTACCCTAACCAGGATTTGCCTTGGTTAATCTCCTTCATTTAAGGATCCCATCTGAGGGGGCTGGTAGCCTTCCAAAGTACAAATATATAGGCACCACAATTACTACAACTGCAACAAACCAAAGGCCTTGGAGTGATGACATTGGTAGCATGCCATGTGATTCAACTAAAACTTTAAAAATGACAGACCTTCAACACTCAAAATGCTAGAGCAAATGGGAATTACCGTTTCCCTTTGCAGCACAGATACCAAAAGGAGCATTTTAGAACATTTTGTTAACAGCCTGTTGATCGATCGCCTCAGAGACCAATTCCCAGTGCTCTGTGGCATTGGGAATTACTTAGCTGGCCCAAGTTTTTTTATAATAGCACATCTTGTACAGATTTCCACAAATATAAATCACCTACATATATTCATTTCCTGTCTGTTATGACACAAACATTATAAGTCTCTCCCTACCCAGATTTTCATTTACTGCTTTCCACAAATTTGATAACTAGCTTCTAAGTACCTCTTTTTCACTTATATTAAGACCCCATTTCTAAACAACTGTTGTTGTTTCCTTGTAAATGACAAGCTTTGTTTGTTTTGGGGCCCTAATCAATGATGGCAATTTTCTACCGGCCATTCTCCCATAGCTGTATCATTAGCTTAAAATAATGATATAGTAAGATCTTCCACTGCCTGAAATAAGCAGCTGGAGAAAAAAACAGGTGCTAAGGGTAACAAGCCTCTCAATATTTTCCAGCCTTTTCTGTCAGAGCTGACTAGGAGCCGGAGGGGGAGGAGTCGCACCCTTTCTGAAGAGTTTTATTACAGACAAACCAATTTGCCATTTGCCACAGCAAAAAAAAAAAGAATATCATGAATTTTAATCGAGTTGTAAGATGCAGAATATGAACTCCAACTCAATACAGTGGAATTGGCAGACAAACTTTTTTGGGAGAAAGGTATTGATTCAGAATCCCGTGTTCACACCACTGCATGCGAGGTCTCTCATGCGCGTATTACTCAAAACGACCAGAATGGCAAAATCTTGAAGAAAATGAGACTGTGCTGAAAGAGAAACTGGAAAAAGATGTGACGACCTATTTATTCCTTCTGAAAGCCTTTCATTTTGGGTTGTATTATAGGAATATAAGGTTGATCATCGTTAACTCGTTTTGTGATTTGTACATTACAGTGATTAAAGAAACAGATGTGAAATTCCTTCCCTGATTTCTCGGAATAAGGCCCGCTGAGATTTCTTCCGATTCTTCCATATGCTGAAAGAAAATAATGCACTGTCTGTAAAACAAGCTAAGGTTTAAAAATAATCTGGTATGAGTCATACACTCTGGGCTATCTTGGTTTCAAATTCAAATGCTCTGACTACTTGGTCAAAGTGCAGCTTATGCTTGTTCAGAAATAGTATGTCCTTTCTGCCTTCTACACCAGAACTGAAGACTTTATTCCAACAGTTCTTTTTTGGGGAGCTACTTATCTATCCTCTTCTCCTTATGTCCCTGCTATGAATTCAAAGTTATATGCAATTATAAGTAAAACTAGAGCTACTTGAACAAACACCATTCTTTTGGGAGGTGAAATAAAGTTGCTTCGGTGCAAGATAGCTTTCCGAAAAAAAGTCATTTCCACATAGAAATATGCATAAGTCCTGCACGTACTATTTTTCTGCAGCAGATAAATATGTACATTTGAGGATGCTGCCCCAATAACATTGCTAATACAGTGTTACATAACTACACATTAAGCATTCTTGGAATCTATACATGCCATGTGTGTGTGTGTGTGTGTGTGTGTGTGTGTGTGTGTGTGTGTACACACCCCCGCACACAGTTTCTCATGCACAGAAAGTGATGGCACCCCTCACTCCAAATCTTTAGGAGGAAGAATGACCGTAAATAAATTTAAAAGGTCTAAATTCTTGCAAGATAAACAAATCTTATGAGACCCTGTGTTCTAGCATTAGATTTTACACAAGAACTATAAAAAGATGGCAAGATCTGAGAAGTTCAGCATTTTTCTCACAAGATCACACAAGATCTTGGACATAAGATTAGCAAATTTTCACAAAAGAAATTATCCATTTATTTTTTTTAATGGAGGCTGTCACCAACCTATGAGATCACAAAAAGGCAAATAGCGTTTAAAAAAAACACCAAGCCGAGTCACAAAGCAAATGTCACTTTTCATCTTAAATATACAGTTGATAAGAAATAAGTTAACCGTGCAAACACGCACATTAAAAGGTTGGTTATAAATGTATTCCTTATATTTTAATGACAAGAAAGTGCATCCCAGTCAAGCTTCATAAACTGTGTGATCCTGAGTCTAATGTTTCTTTATTGAATCTATTTTTATTTTTTTAAATAGTCTGTTGATATGAATGAGAATACTTTTTTCTTATAACTATATCCAGGATGGAGAACTGGAATCATCAAGGAGAAACCTCCAGAGGGCAACAATTCTGGTTTGCCAAGCATTTAGACTATTGATTGAAAATCTTAAGCAACTACATATGAAAAAGTGGTTCTCAGATGGGAATATGAGGGGAAATTCTGCTCAAGGATTCTATACAAAGCTGACTCTGGTGCCAAAGGAGAAAAATAACCACAAATTTAGATGGAAGCAGCTTCATGAAACAGCAACAGAACAGAAGCTTCACACAATGGTGACTGTGCAGAAGAGGATCAAAACAAGAATAGATCTGGCAATAGCCAGAAGCAGAACTATAGGCAGTCCTTGACGTACAACTATAATTGAGCCCAGAATTAGAGTTGTAAGTTGTGCTGGTTATTAAACAAGTCACCCAATCAATGTCCATGCTCAATTTTTATGACCTTTTTTCAGCGGTCATTTAGTGAACACCAAGGTAATTAAGCAAACTCATTTTAGCCAATGTTTATGCCAGAAACTGGAAGTAAATGCTGTTTTCTGACAACAACAACAACAACAACAACAACAACAACAACAACAAACCCTTCATAAATTGTGGTCATGGGACACTGCAAAGACCATTTGTCAACCGCCCAAACTACAATCACGTAACTGCAAGGGTGGGGGTGGCCATCACAACTTCAAAACCTGGTCATAAATAGCTCTGGGGAGATCTGTCATAATTCTGAACTTTCACTAAGCAACCTGTAGGGGACTACCTGAAAAGAAATTAAATTCATAAAAGAAGGAGACAAGTTTCTTTCAGACTTAGAATCTACAACATTACCCTGGAAGCAAATTCCAGCGAACCAAGGGAACAGACTGGCGATAACGCAGCAGTCTTGGAATTTCATATATTTATATTAATCCAATTAATGGTCAATGGTCTTGTTTTATGATAACTCTGTTCACAAAGGAATAATCTCATTGGCATACCTCTACCACTGACTGAGAAGCATCTACTAAGAACTGAAAAGGCTAGGTATTCTTCCAGCAATTCATCAGGCTTCTTAATCCAGGATCTACCATGCCTTGAGTACACTGTCACCAATATCCCACTCACAATGATAACTACTGAGTGTATGCATAAAAACATTTTTAAAACTAACCCAATATATATTTCCTTCATGTTATTAGTTCAGGTCATCGTGGCGTGCGCGCACACACACACACACACACACACACACACACACGTGTTCTGACCAAGGCTTACTCATACCGTAATTAAGTACACACTTAGTTCAAACAACTCTTGTTTTATTTCAACACTGGGAATTCTGTTCATTCCCAGCCCGTAATGAGTCCCAAACAGTTTCCCAAGATAAGCACCCACCTTTATCTCCTTTGAATTGTTGCCAACAACTAAAGTGCCAAATTAGTTGTAAAAAACCAACCAAAGTAGAAAGTCCACACAGAGCTTCAAGGTTTAATCCGAACAGAGCGAATGACTTTGCTTCCTGCAAAGGTTTCTCTACCTTTGCGCTTCCTTTATACCTTAGGGGAGGGGCAATCACCTCCAAGCTTTACTCTCAAGTCACCCCTTTTGTCTTAGCTGCTCTTGCCTTCTGGGAGCTCTGCGCACAGGTGCACTGGGAACAGGCTCCTCTTGTTCCTCTGCCTCGCTACTGTCAGATTCTGGAGGCTCCGGAGTCAGCACACAACTCCCAGGTGGTCCTGGTCCCATCTCGTATCAGACGCAGGACCCTTGTCCGAGTCCCCCCCCCAAACTCCAGGACTGGTCCCTATTCTTCCCCACTGTTCGATTCTGCTGCCATCTCTGCAGGCTGCCGGCGAACCACAACAGTATGTATATCCCACCCAAGGAAAATTGTGTTTATATATAGAGAGAGAAATAGACAGTTTATTTTGATCCAAGACCAGAGAAGACCAAGAAAACATAACAAGCATGACTACGAACTGAAATGGCATGAAATAAATTTTAAAATGCAGAAGCTGAATTGGATTTGAATCTATGTATTGATCTTTATGGCACCTGAGATGGCATTTGTTTCATAGTCAGATGGTTCCGAAGCAAACTTTACCAAGCTTATAAGTAACATCTGTATTTGAATGAAACAAAAGGGAATGGAATAAAATAGGTCTGATCTACCCACAATGCTATTAGTAGAAGTGCAATTTGTAGATGAAAGGGATCCTTTTAAAAGGAGCATAATAAAATCCATGCCACAGACTCAACAGAGCTCAAAAGTCAAAAGTTTAGCCATTTCTGAATATCTTTCTTGCATGAAGATAGAACATTTAATAGGAGTAATAAAAATCTACTGCCGTACCCTCAAAGGAAGTTATTGCAAAGGTAAGAAGCCAGACCAGAGATTTCAAAGTACCCTAAGATTCTTCATTGAACCATTCTGTTAAAATTATTTGATTTATAGGGGTTTCAAATAACCCGCTTTATAGCTCCTTTGGCCTTTAGATAATGTTATGGACACAAGAATGGTGACAAGCCATGTCCTCTTCTTAGTTTATTTTCCAGAGAGCTTATCCACTTGGAATGGTGCTGATCATATAAGTCAAGGGAGGTAAGTCTTCTGGGTAAAATAATAGCTTTAGTCAATGAATGAGCCTACACTCTCAAGACAGACTTCAAAGAAGAGAAAAAAAACTGGTTTCAATGCGCAGAGCAGCATTTGGGAACCCAACAAAGTGAGGTGTCCTTGGTACTGTCTGAGCTTGCTTGTTTTCTTGTAGACATTTCATCACCCATTACCCATCAGTACACTGATGATGTTACCTAGTTTGCGAAATGTCGGCAAGAAAACATCCAAGCTCAGAGAGCACCAAGGATTTCAACCCTGAAGTACAAATATTCTCCTTTACTAGTATCCAACAAAACTCACCCTCAAAAATATAGACTGCATTTTTTTAGTCTTCGTAAGCCTAACCTCAGCTTTCGCAAAGGATTGTGGAAATATATTTTAAAAATGAGACACTTGAGCTGTGTTTTGGTGAAATATAAATGCATCACTAATACAGGTAGTCCTTGACTTACAACAATTCGTTTAGTGACCATTCAAGTTTACAACGGCACTGAAAAAGGTGACTTACGATGACCATTTTTCAAAGTTATGACCTTTGCGGCATCCCCATAATCATGTGATCAAAATTCAGGCGCTTGGCAACCGGTTCATATTTATGACCGTTGCTGTGTCCCAAGGTCATTTGATCGCCTTTTGTGACCTTCTGACAAGCAAAGTCCATGGGAAAGCCAGATTCACTTAACAACTGGGTTACTAACTTGTCAACTACGGTTTTTCACTTAACAACTGTGGCAAGAAAGGTCGTAAAATGGGGCAGAATTCACTTAAGGAATATCTCACTTAACAACAGATATTTTGGGCTCTATTGTGGTCGTAAGTCAAGGACTACCTGTACATTCGTTCAACATTTTCCTTTACCTGCTTCAGTTCTTCCCTTATCATTATCAGCAAACTATCATTTGCTTTTGTAATTGTGCAGCATGTCTTCTGCTTACGCTGTACAATATAAAATTCTACTTTCTCACCCCCGATGCAAGGTATGTGGAAGCCAGTTAGCAGCCAACCAAAGTTCACCAACCCAAAGCGTGACTCTTGCTTTTCCAATCTATTCACCCCTGAACATTTCCCTATGTCCCTTTTTTTTAGGAAGCAAAAGAACCGAGAACTGCTGTTGTTGTCACGAACTGAAGTCTGGTTCCTTCTGTCTGCTGCTGCTGTTTCCATGATATTTTCTCCTCTCCTCTCTCACTGGCTCAGACATCTGTAAGGCCAGCCAATCAAATTGTGACTAAGAAAGCATCCTAACGCCATGCAACCAATGAGGGACAGCTTCACGTGGCCACCACTTTCACTTTCCTAAACCTTGGAATCGTTTTGAAGGTGACCCCCCTCAGCTTCTTCTTCTCTGAGAAGCTGAGAACAAACAGTAAACAAATCACTACCTTGGCAGAAGCTGCTATAGATCCAGCAGCACTAAAAAACAACAACAACCCTCCCCCTTTCAGTTCATACCATAGAGTAAAAGCAGTACTGTAGTCTGGCACTTTGAGGAGAAATCTGTAAATGTCACTCCTACTCATTTTTCTGGGCTACTGAGGGGTGATGTAAGAATTCCTGTCATAGGGAAAATGGAGCCAAAGATCGGAAGCAAACAAGCAGAAGCAACTTCCCTATAGTTTCATTCTATACAGTAGCTCAGCTGCAAATAAACTGCCCAAGTCTCCCCAAAGGGCAAATGGGTAAATGAGGAGAGTGTTGTGGGCAAATAATTGAGAAGGAGAACAGTGTTTTTGAGATTAATTATCTAGATATCTCCAGCCAGTGCAATAAATGAAGCAAAGTCACTGTATCCCCATAACTAATCAAATCATGTTTGGGGATGTCATGAAGGTTAAATGATCTATCCCAAAATGACAAGGAGGGCCTGTATTACCAAAAATTGTCTTGATAGATAGATAGATAGATAGATAGATAGATAGATAGATAGATAGATAGATAGATAGATAGATAGAAAGACAGAAAGACAGAAAGACAGGCAGGAAGGCAGGCAGGGAGAGATGACAGATAGATAGATAGATAGATAGATAGATAGATAGATAGATAGATAGATAGATAGATAGATAGATAGATAGATAGATAGATAGATAGATAGATAGATAATGATAGATTAATCCCTGAAATTATTCACTAAACTCTGAGTCAGCTCTATACAAGACTTTATAAGTAATAAGAATGATATGATTGCTAAATAAATAAAATAAACTTGGCCAGAGAAATCATTAGAATATCTGCTCTCTCAGGAATTTCAGTAGGCTGCCAAGAAACAGAATGTACTCCTTGCATTAAAATTCTCCAAAATTCAATTCTGAAAGATTAAATATGGTTTGTTGCGATGTTGAAAAAGTAACATTAAAAGCATTCTAAAACTAATCAAGCTTAAGAATGTGTCCTTTCCCTTACTGTTAATCAAAATATAAGCTGGATAAGAATTCTGCAAAACATATAAATTACACTTACTAACAACAAGCTAAATATTGTTTTAATATATGTTTTTAATTAAAAAACCATGGCCTTGAATGAACCTTATTCTTCAGCGAGCCATAGCTTTAGACTTCTTCCTATATATATTTCAGAAAATAAACTGACAGGGGAACAATATAGATGCAAGTTTAAATTTCATTTTCAGAAGCTGCATCTCCAACACTATCCTCCCTTGAACTTTAAACATATACCTTTATTAAAAAGAGAAAAGAAAACTTGAAATTCTGTTCTTAGGATTCAAGAATTAAAATGGACCAGCCTCCTGGGACAATCTGCACAAACAATACATCAACAACCTCATGAGGTGTAACATGATTGCATATAAGCAACATTAGCCTGAACATTTTTTCGTAGCTTTAAAATATACCCTAATTCATTGGTTACCATGGAAATGCCTAGAAAATACTCCAAGTAGACCAATTAGTGTATTAACAAGTCCCTCTTCTCCCTTATAGTCACATTTGTGTTTACTTTTAGAGATAATCGCTTTCCGTGTTCTGCGAGATGCACAGATAAGAGCTTCTTTCCTTGGGTGATTCAGCATGAACATGGTTAAATTGAATAGAGTGCTTTTCATTTCTTTTCCCCTACATAAAAATAGGCCACCCCTGATTTATATAAAATACAGAGCAAGCTGGCTCCTATTTCTGAAACTTTCTGTCAGAAACATAACCTCTGGAAATAACGGAGCTGGTGAAAGTTGAGTCTAAAAAGCTGCAAAATATTATATCCATGAAAAACATGTCAGCCTGTTTTATATGTGCATTTGTCACCAGTTAAAAGAAACAGAGAGATCAGGGGACAAACCTTTTCAGTACGCTTTTGAACGAAGCCAGGCAGATCTCTTAAAAATGCTAACATCAACTCTTTGCCTCTATACTACTTTCTGGAATAATTGAGCCCTGTTACTGATTATATTACCTGTTTTCAGCCCATTTTCATAACTGCATTAAAATGTATCTTCAGGGAAGATATGCATACCTCTACCAGCTTGCTACTATGTGTATGAACTTTTAACATAAAATATAAATGAAAAACCTTCAAGGGTTTTTGCACCATGTACAGGTGCTTTAGCAGAACCAACATAATACCACGGTGCATTTGCTTGCTTTTAAAATTCCTTTTGAGAGCGAGTGACTGTACGCTTTGATTTCTCACATGCACGCACTCCCCCCCCCCAGACACACTTATTTCCTACCATTTGAACAAGCGTGTGGATCTCTAAAACCGGCAAGAACACCCTCCCATTTCTCCCCCATTTTAAAATGAACCCCTGCATCTATCGCTACCAGATAGCATTATTCATCTACACTGCAATAGGAAATAGGAATATAACAAGCAGAGAGCCATACCTGATGACTTAGAGACTGGAATGGCTCACCGATTCCAAGCTGCATGGCCCTTTTATTCCCAGAGAGCATCTCCTGCCTTATAACAATGAATCACTCAGCTATCTCTTTCCCAGGCATCCTTTGGCTAGCAAAGAGAATGCCAGTCCTCTCCATTCTGAGGCAAGGAGCAGCCTTCTCTAGTTTTTGAAATGCCAGATTTCCAATGTATTACTCCCACCCAGCCCCCATCAGTCACCCTCATCTAGTAGCGAGAGAGGCAACCGCAAAGCTACATCAGTGATGCCGGCAACGGTATCTGAAAGCACTAAGCTTAGTGCTTAAAGCAATCCTGCAGCATCCAAGCAGAACAAGCTGCGTCCTCCAGCCCCTCACGCGTGTGTTACTATTTCAGAGGAGGAAGACAGTGGCGTTTAATCTCTGGATGATTAAAAGTGAACACAGCCATCATGCAACAAAGAAGGAAGGAGGGGGGGGAGGGAGGGAGGGAGGGAGGGAGGGAAGAGGGAAGGAGGGAAGGAAGGAAGGAAGGAAGGAAGGAAGGAAGGAAGGAAGGAAGGAAGGAAGGAATTATTTTTGCAAGGCCACTTGATAATAAGCTGTATTCTTATTCAAATTCTATTACACTGAAAACATTTTAAATATGTATCTAATGCATGTGTGTTTGTATACATCCATCAGTTTCATTCTGTTTCCAAAATTTTTGTTCCATTTTTTTCACACTGTTTCTCCAGCAGCAATCCAGAAATCAACTTGGCTTAAAATCATGCCAGTGTTATGACAAGACAAATGTATTTCAGGACCAAACAGCACAATCAAATGTCTTTATTTGTGTTTTAGTAGCCATCTTATTCATCACAATTTTTATTGCTCCCTCCTGAAAAACTGTGAATAATTTATTAATAACATGCAAGTATAATCTGATTATATCTCACAATATTTCAGCACAAATCATCCTGTATGTTTTAAATTGTGATTACACAAATGAATTTGCTCTTAAATTAAATACAAAACCCCCCAAAACCCCAGCATTTCCCCATGAGAGATGCTGATCCTGAAACCAGAAATACCACAGAATTTTCCAAGGGATTATTTCTGAGTCAGGGGCATAAAGACGGCTACGCAAGTAATATTCTTTCAAAACTGGACAGGGGGAAAGATTGAACAGATTGAAAAACAATCACACTTATTTTCAGCACTTGCTTGAAAATCACATTTCACTGCAAGGGACATCCATATGGAATTGTCAGAGGTGCCATATGAGGACAAGATTCTTAGCCTAAGCATTAAGGAGAGCCAGTTTGGTCTAGTGGTTAATGTACCAGGCTACAAAGCAGGAGACTATGAGTTCTAGTCCAGCCATAGGCATGAAAGCCAGCTGGGTGACTTGGGACCAGTCATTCTCTCTCAGCCCAACCCACTTCACAGGGTTGTTGTTGGGGGGAATAGGAAGAAGGAGTTCACTGACTTGGTTACTTATAAAAATAATAAAGGCAGGCTAAAAATCCAATAAATAAAATACTGAAACCGTATTTTGTCAAGGTTATTAGGGAGAAGCAACAGCAGAGGAAGAGGAGTATCTTTGGCTGCGATGACACCTCAGCGTTTGGAGGGCAGGTTTCCTCTGATCTTCTCCACCAGGGAATGGAATTACACATCTTATTAACATATCCCCACCACTCCAGCCCTAGCAGTTTGTGCTGTACTTTGATGGGAGCAGAGAGCGGACCCCTTGGCTGCCTCACTTAAGGGTAGACCTGGGCTCTCGTAGGTGCAATGCCTATCTGCCCTACTATTGGGTGCTGTTCCATTGGGTGTGAAGCTCAGCACCCCTCACAAAAGCCCATCCCTAGGGGGCTGCCCACCCTTTTTGATATCCCCCTTTTCAATGGATGAGATACAACTTGGGAGACAGAGACATGTGACCACAATTTTGGTATGTTTTGGCACTCCTGTTTACCAATAGATGTAGATGAGAGTGTAGCCTGGTGATCCAGTAACAGCTGGGCTCAGTATAATCCAGCCATGAAATGGAAATGGGGAAAGTTCATGAAACAATTTGGAATGAACCTAATAATCAGAACTTGACTCTCTCACACTGAGTCATTGTCATTGTGTTTTCCCATGATTGAGTAGGGAAGAACAACATTAAATTGCAAAGCAAGAGAATTAAAGAGGTTTGTGGAATGCTCTGACTGATTTGGAAAAGAAACTACGGGTAGTCTTTGACTTACAACCACAACTGAGTCCAAAATTTCTGTTTCTAAGCAAGACAGTTGTAAACTGAGTTGTGCTCCCTTTTCTGAGCTTTTTTGCCACAGTTATTAAGCAAATCGATTCAGTTGTTAAGTGAATCTGGCTTGTCCCATTTACTTTGTCAGAAGCCTTCTGGGAAAGTAACAAATGGTGATTACATCAGTGGTGGGATTCACATTTTTTTTACTACTGGTTCTGTGGGCGTGGCTTGGTGGGCGTGGCAGGGGAAGGATACTGTAAAAACTCCAGTCAGAGGTGGCATTTGCTGGTTCTCCGAACTACTCAAAATTTCCACTACCGGTTCTCCAGAACTGGTCATAACCTGGCTGAATACTCCCTTTGGATCACATGATCCTGGGAGAGTACGACTGTCATAAATACATGCTGGTTGCCAAGCACCCCAATTTTGATTACAGGACTCCGGGTATGCTGGAATGGTCGTAAGTCTGAAAACTGGTCCAGAGTCACTTTTTTTTCAGTGCTGTTGTAACTTTTAACATCCACAGAATGAAAGATAGCAAGTCGAGAGCTACCTGTAGACATTAAATAATGGATGCTATTGAATTTTCAGATGAAACAGGGAGTGTGCTGGAAGGAGCAAAAAGGACACAAGAAGGAAGGAAAAGAAGGAAAACAACAAGATTTTGGAACAGGAGGAGATCCCTGGAGGAAAGAAAAAAGCAGGTCAGTTATGGGCCCAGAAGAAAAGAGCTCAACTTTTCTTGAAAAACTCATGTCTTAATTCAACCATATCCAATTATGTCTTATAGTTGGGAAAACTATATTTCCAATCTTTCCTTTTCAGGAGAACATTGTGGTCTCTCAGCGATGTCTCGAAAAAAACAAATAAATAAATTTCACCTTCAGAGGATCATAGAAAAAGTAGATGGTCTGGATTGTTTTCAGTATGTATTCAGACTTGATTACGAGATGAAAATTGCACTCGGGCTTCCAGTAGATGATCTTGGTTCTTTCAGACTACTTCATTAGCCTCAGCAACCATGTTATCTTACTGGCAACCATGTTATCTTACTGAAGCACTTTTAGAGTTGAAGCTACTATTTGACGTGGTTCAATTGCTATCTTAAAAGGTTCAGTATTTCTATGCAATTTGGGCAAAGGTGGTCCACCAGGTCTTAAGGGTCTTATAAAAGGCCAACAGGGTCATCCTGATCTCCAGGGCATGCTGTTCTATACAGTGGTGATCCATCAAAAAAGGCACACCTTCCAGGTCCTTCCAACTGGCATTCTTTGGCTAGTGGGTCCCGAAGAATGCCCAATATTGCCCATCCTGCCTGACTGGGTCAGATGGGTACAAACAGTTCATGTAACCCATCCTTGTGAGAATTCAGAGGATCCAAAGGCAGCCTTCTTTGCAATGGTATCCACACTTTGCAATAACCGCGAATTAAACCTCGTATCTTCTTTATTAGCTTTCCATGCTGCTTTGAATGGGCATTTCAAAGATATAGGGTGGGGTTTGTTGATGATTGAGCAGCCATGTATCAGTGGTGGGATTGAAATTTTTTTTACTATCAGTTCTGTGGGTGTGGCTTGGTGGGCGTAGCAGGGGAAGGATACTGTAAAATCTCCAGTCAGAGGTGGTATTTGCTGGTTCTCCGAACTACTCAAAATTTCCACTACCGGTTCTCCAGAACTGGTCAGAACCTGCTGAACACCACCTCTGCCATGTATATTTTACACAGTGGATTAAATAAATAAACATTATTTGTCCAAATTTTAATTTATTACTGTTTCTGCAAAGAAGCACATTGTTCTATTTATAAGATGATGTTCCAAATCATTTTGTCTTATGTTTTATTATAATTATTACTTTTGAAGTTCCATTATACTGGAAAACCCAATAAAATGAAGCTTACCAAGATGGAACTTTACTGACAGCACACTGTTAATTCACAAGCAAAACATGAACACACTTACTGTGTTCATGTTTTGCTTGTGATTTCCCGGGATCACCTGAGAAGTGGAGACATTGTGGGAAGGGAAATTCTTTGGATCTTTCCTTCACCAAGCATGGCTTTTTTAAAAACCGTTTCATTTATTGTTCTACAATCATTTTATGGTGCGGAAAATAAACGTCAGTGGTTATTATATTTGCATTCCCACATCTTCCTTCAGAGGGTTTGGTATACATCAGATGACGATAATCTTGTCAACAAAGTGCCCCTATCCTGTCTAATAAAAAAATAGTCTTACTAAATTCAAGGGAGTTTTCTCCCAGTATACAGTGTATGTGTGTGTTTTGTGTGTGTGTGTGTGTGTGTGTGTGTGTGTGTGTGTGTGTGTGCATGTGTGTCTCACACACACACACACACTGAATCTCTCACATTCAAACCCAATACTTCTGTCATCCTACTCCAGGGTGTCAAAATTGCATCGTCACAGCATCATCACGTGACATATCAGGATTTTTTTCCCGGACAGGGGTGGGGCCAACACTTGATGCATCTGGCCCATGAGCCAAAAATTTGACACCCCTGTTCTTATCCTATTCTAAACAACCAATGCATGCCTGCAATTAAACCATATTGCCAGTTATTACATGGCAATATGTTAATATGAAAATCCAGGTCTTTAGAAAATATCTGTACTTCCAAATTATGATGCGGTGGATAAAATAAACTTCTGCTCCTGAGAAGGCTGACATATCACAAGTTTAACTTTCTGCTTCTTGCTTTAGCCAGAAGTCATGAGAATAGAATTCCTCTTGGATTTGCCATTAGAGATTTAATAAGAATAGTCAGCATTTTATGGGCAGATATTTGAGATTCATTGGAAAAATGAATTCCAATATGGATTTCCAACTTAGCCTTACTTGGAGAAAACAGGAGAGGTATTAGAAGAAAAGTCAGCATCTAAAAGAGCTATACAGTACCTTTATTCTGCTCAAGGGAGCATTTGCTTTTTCAAACCGTAAAGGATTTGTGTTGGTATTGTAAGAAATGCTGAAACTACTACTCCATTAACTGGTTGCTGACAGATGTGGGGGCAAATATGGGAAGTATAAGAAAATAACCCACAATTCAAAAGTTTGTTAGTGGTTTACAAGATATGGAAAAACAGAATTAAAACAACCATGGCATGACTAATTAAAATATCCAAAATCAACATTATAAAAACTTTAATCAATGGCTAACCTTACACTAATCATGCACTATAAGAACCTCAGTTGTTAGCACTTTTTACTTATAAATGCAGTCAAAGGGCCCAGTCCAATTTTAACTACAGGGCAACACTAAAGAGTTGGCATTGCTACTGAAAAGCACCACCTTCTGACTACGTGCCCTTCACTTCCCAGATGTGAGAAACTCTCAGAGGTTTCTCCCAACATGATTGTATAGGTCAGACTGATTCAATTTGAAGTAAGCAGTCTTGAAAACTGAATCGGACACAGAGACTGTTCTTTAGAATAGCTTGATTCAAATTAAAGTAGAAAGTGGAGTAGAACCTCAGGAGAAAATCAATATTTAAGAAGGGTGGGAGGCCTCTGGATTTTTTGTTTATATATTTCCTTATTTGGGATTTTGTCAGGGGTGGGATTCTACCAGTTCGCACCTATTCGCTAGAACCGGTTGTTAACATTCTAAGCAGTTCGGAGAACTGGTTGTTAGAAGAAATTACTGGCCTAATCCTGTAAGGAAGGCAGGAAGGAAACATTCTGGTGTTGCTTACAGAAAGTGCCTCTGTTAACCCTTATTACATTCTTGACAGGACTAGACTTCCTGTCTCAGGAACGTCTCTGCAGTTTATTTCCCCTCCTTTGCTGGTACTTTGCTTGTGTGGTGACCATTCAAAGTTACAATGTCACTGAAAAGAGTGACTTATGACCATTTTTCACACTTATGACTCCCCAGCATCCCCACAGTCATGAGAGGCCAGTTGAGGAGATGCATGCCTCAATGTGAGTGATATTGAGTTAGCTACACCCAGCCAATAACATGACCATCAAGCTATGTCCACCCAGTCACATGACCATCAAGCCACGCCCACCAACTAAGCCATGCCCACAGAACCAGTTGTTAAAAATTTTGAATCCCACCCATGGATTTTATGCCATTTTCATCTCAGCATTGTAAACAGCTAAGTTTACTGAAATAGGCAAACACATTGTTTATTATTGTTATAATAAAATAATAATTTAATAATATTCCATCAACCTCAGGAAGGTGTCATTCATGTACTCATTTCAGTCTCCGGGGCCCTATGGAACAGCCAGGTCTTGAATGCCCTCCATAATACAAACAGGACTGGGTCAGCTTTGTCTCCATGACTACGCTGTTCCATAAGAGGGGGAGGGCATAACGGGGGCGGCATAACAAAGCACAAACTCATCCTTGGGTCTCCTTTTTATTACCCTTTGGAGTCAAGAGAGCTTCTGAATCAAGCATCATTAAACCTCATTCTTTTTCCATATCCAGACTTGAACCGTCTTTAGATACTGGGAACGAGTTCAATGCCTCTCCTAATTGGCTCAGCATACAGATTATACCTCAGCCTGTATTAACAAATGATCTTTCCTAGTGACTTCACATAGATATAAAACAGTAATGGAGAGACAGCAGAGCCTTGTATCACCCCATATCGGAATTCCAAGGGCTCAAACCAGGGGTGGGATTAAAAAATATATATTATTGGTTCTGTGGGTGTAGCTTGGTGGGCGTAGCTTGGTGGGTGTGGTGGGGAAAGGTACTATAAAATCTCCATTCCCATCCCACTCCAGGGGAAAAATACTGCAAAATCCCATTCCCTCCCCATGCCACTAACCTGCTTTCCAGCTCTGTTCTCCTGTGCAAGGCAACCAAAGATGTCCCAGCCGATCAGCTGGGACTCGGGAGGCAGAGAATAGATGGAGGTGGGAACAGTCAGAGGAGGTATTTGCCAGTTCTCCGAACTACTCAAAATTTCCGCTACCGGCTCTCCAGAACTGGTCAGAACCTGCTGAATTCCACCTCTGGCATAAACTGTCCCTGCCAACACCACTTACTGATATTGCCCACGGCCTGCTCAGAGAACTCCTGCAATACACTGCAAAAGTTTATCAACTTCAAAATAATCAGGCATATCAGATTCACAATACAAATTGGAAAGGAAAGCTAAGAGGACAAAATCAAGAGTCAAAGAGTTTTATAGGCTGAAATTCTATCAGGGTGCAAAACAACCACATAAGCAATGACATTCAACAGAAATAAAAGTGCAATAGACCTCACGCACCGCTGCCGCATCTACAAGTACTATTGCAGAAAGTATTTATATGGATGATTAAAGTTAGTCACGATCTTACTTCCCAAGATCAATCAATCTATTCATCCATCCTACTTACATAATCAAAAATAAGTTAGGTATATCATCATGTTAAGAGAATACGTATATAACTTTGTTCAGAATTAACAGCCTTTTAAGGTTGGCCTTAACATGATTTGCCATCACTTCGCTTTAGAATTTATTTACATTATTCTTGCTTGCCTTGGATTTATTTACATTCCACCATTGTGTTCAGTGCATAAAAGGCAGCCAGCCATAAAGCTTTTGAAGATCTGAGCCAGTTTTAATGAAACCAGGATCCAAAATGTGCGTTATGTGGTGCCAATTCTCTGTTGTTCATGATGTCAGTGTTTGCAAGGGGATTCTTTAATGTTTTCAGACTACATGATGGCACAACACAGCATCCATTGATATTAGTCTGAAACCCATAAATGAAAACTATGCTAATTTATTTTGCTCAATAAAAGGAAATTTCTCCATTTGAACTGAACATACAGCAAACCCAAGGAAACACGAATACACAATAATGGAAACAGTATTTCAGAAAAACAGTCATTTATGCTCCTTGGGTCTCGGATACGAAAAATTTTTCAAATGTATTATTCTGCTTATCTGAAAAACTGATCTTGGTTAATTTCTGGTTTGTTCCAAAGGTGCTTTCTTCCAAAAGGCAACCAGACTTTTTTTGTTTTTTTTTCTTTGAAAATATTTTTCTTCTCACCCAAGAAGCATTTTGAAAAAATGTATCTTTGGGACAACAATGGTTGTTCATGGATGATTGAGAATCTCCATATACATTCTGGTTTGTTCAGTAAACCACAATAATAACATATCACAGTTTAATTCGGAGAATGTGGCTGATCTCACTCATTCTTAGATGGCTCTGTAATGTCTACTATCTTTCGGATCTCAATCATCTCCTTGTAACTTTTAACAGAGGTCAACCTTTGCTTGCTTATATCAGACAGCCCTTCTGCTGTCGTGTGCACATGTATAATACACACCATTTTTTCTTCTTTCCTAATGCAACATATCCATTTCTCTCTAACATGCCTTGGAAGATTCATTACTGGCAATGTCAGGGGTGGGATTCTACCAGTTCGCACCTATTTGCTAGAACCGGTTGTTAACATTCTAAGCAGTTCAGAGAACCGGTTGATAGAAGAAATTACTGGCCTAATCCTGTAAGAAAGGCAGGAAGGAAACATTCTGGTGTTGCTTACAGAAACAGTCTCTCCGTTAACCCTTATTACATTCTTGGCAGGACTAGACTTCCTGCCTTAGGAACTTCTCTGGAGGTTTTTTCCCTCCTTTGCTGGTACTTTGCTTGTGTGGAGTGACCATTCAAAGTTACAATGGCACTGAAAAAAGTGACTTATGACCATTTTTCACACTTACGACTGTTGCAGCAACCCCACAGTCATGAGAGGCCATGCAAGGTGATGCGTGCCTTGATGTGAGTGATGTTGAGTTGGCCATGTCCACCCAGTCACATGACCACCAAGCCACACCCATCAACTAAGCCACGCCTACAGAACCAGTTGTTTAAAAAATTTGAATTCCACCCCTGGGCAATGTGAACAGAATTCAGAGCAGCAAATAATTATAATAATTGGCCTAATACAAATGAGTGCATGGCAGGTTTAAAACGTTTTTGCAAAGGAATATAAATTTAACATGTTGCAAGTAATATACTGAACATGCATTGAAATGCTATTAGGTTCATCAGTCAAGTGATATAGTTAAATATTCTTGTAGTGAATTAGTTATTTGAGAGTCCTACAGTATGCAGAACATTATAGCCCACAGGAAAGGACTTTCCCCATTGCATCTAATGGGAGGAAAATATCTATGCCTATTAAAATATGGCATTATTGAAGGGCTTCAGAGAAAAACATGTCAGAGAAATAAGGGGTGTAAGACAGAGGTGGTATTCAGCAGGTTCTGACCAGTTCTGGAGAACTGGTAGTGGAAATTTTGAGTAGTTTGGAGAACTAGCAAATACTACCTCTACTGGAGATTTTACAATATCCTTCCACTGCCATGCCCACCAAGCCACGCCCACAGAACCGGTAGTAAAAAAATTTGAATCCTACCACTGGTTTAAGTATATCCACACTCAAATATTACCATCCCTGAACTCTCCACCATCAAAACTACTAAGACCTCAACCTACCAAGAATGATAAGAAAAGAAGGACAAGCGGAATCAGGATTCTGGTGATTAAAAGTGGTCGTTTACTGAATTGTGCCCCCTTAAACAGGCGACACCAACCTTTTGGATCTCAGGGACCACCAAACTCATAATTTTAAATCCCAGGGACCACTAACCTGTTCTGTGAGCGTGGCCTAATTTGTGGGTGTGGCTTGGTGGTCATCTGACTGGCTGGACATGGCTTGTATGTAAATATTATAAATATTTATATAAATATTGAATTTTTAATAAAAAAGAGCAACTTTTACCCAAAATCAGGCAAAGCAAGCAGATTGAGTTGCTCACAGAATCATTCAGTGTACTATCTATCTGCCATCAGCTAGCTTAGTCTGTCACATAAAATTTGCTTGGTGTGAGTCTGCACTGAATAATAGAACCTTCAGTCCTAAGGGAGGTTCGGCTGTGCTTAAAAGCAGAGCCAAAGATCTAAAGACCAGCTAGAAAGCAAGAAATCCAAACATTTCCTGCTTTCTAGCTAATCTAAATCTCCCGGCATAGCAGAAGAGATGATGGTTGGAAAAAGGAAAAATAGCAACTTAGCAGGCACGTTTGCCGGGTACGGAGTGAGTGGGTGGGGAGGGTTCCCCGGGGGCCATGTGGGTGGCACAGCCTTGTGTTTCTGTGAAGCCTGGATTAATTGCTTTGGGGGGGGGGTGCTCTGGGGGTGAGATTTCTCTGCGGCCCACCAAAATTTTCTCGCCACCCACCAGTGGGTGGCGACCGCTGCTCTTAAAGATGCCAGACACAATAACTGATTTATATATCACCATAAATCGTGGTTTGTTTTAATAGTGTTCTGGCGGATCAATCATAGAGGTTTGACAAAAGCGAAGATGACACACCAAAGCTGGAATCACACATCAGATTAAAGCACAAACTAGCAAATCTAATTATAAAATCAGCATGACACTGAATACAGCTAATGTGTGTCCCATCATTCTGGGATTCTTAATCTCTGCCATATTCTTAATCCCTACCATATAACCATTATTAAAAACAGGCATTACTTCACTGAAACAGAAAACACTGGCACACAGGCTGGAAGCAACATTTTAGAATCTACAGTAACATTTTTTTCTGGGCTAACGATAATATCTTTTGGGGACAAGAATTGCTAGGTTAGTACAATACACCCTTATAAAAGTTAATGTCAAATCATGTTGCTTCAAGTATAAAGAAAGGGGAAAATACAATGAAGCTGACATTGAAGTGGGTGCTAGTGCACAGTCTATGAATTACATCCATTTAGCTGTATTATACATTCTTGTAATGGGCTTCCAATGAGTTAGGTAGACCTCTGAAGGCAGACTGAATCATTCAAGATACAATAAAGATAGGACAAGTTTTATCATTATCAATGAGGGTGATGGGGTATGTGTGTTGAAATATAATTCTGGAGAATCAAATATAAAAGAGGATCAAATTTTGCTTGCTGACACCATTATGATCCAATGAAGATACAAGTGGGTAGATTTCTATGCAAGGATTTTCATCAGAAGCAATATCAGTAGGGAAGGATAGACAAGAGGATGTGTCACCTATAACCAGGGGATTTATTCTGTCCTGCCTGGGAAATCATAGGAATTTATTGTTTCCTGAAATGGAGGCAGATCAACCTTGGGGTTTCCTCAGTAGGATTGGATAAGAGCTATAATTTTGGGAAGCAAACCTCTATTTGTGAGTGGCTAACTGCTATCCCTGATTTTTCCCACTCAATATATGAATTTATCCATAAAGATTGAATGTAGGAAGCACCAATTTCATACCTGTAATGTAAGATATAAATGATATGAAAATAGAGTGAACTTCTTGTTTATTTGTTATATATAATAACAACATATACACATACATACATACGTACACATACACATCATACACATACATATTCCACTCATGCATAGAAGCCTATAATAGCCCTATTATAGGAAATTCTGATCTGGGATGTAGCAAGAGTTCTAGGCCACATGAATGCCAATAGTAGCCTGTGGAAACCAAAGAAACACCAAGGTGAAAAATCAGCCACTTGCAGGGGATGGGACTGGAAGCTTTGTACTGTTTAACACCAATAAATCAAAGGTGTTCAGTTTCAGCTATGTTTGGATGAGGAATAAAGGAACCTTGGATGTTTAAGACTCTGCAGGGGAGAGGTTTTTTTGTGGAACAACACTGGCAATAGTATGCCAGGAATCTGTGTGTCATGAAGGCTATGTTGATGCCGAACTTCCCTTTGGAATATGACCGTTGTACTCATATACCTAGTTGGAATTATAATCCCCAAACTGATTCAGACACTACTGCGACCGATCCTTTGTAACCCAGATAAAAGATGAAAGCTGGATTTGTGACCTTACAAGCAGGTAAATGTACGGAGCTGCACAGAAAGTAACTCCATTTTAATATAAAAATTAATGCCAGTATTAACAATTGAGGACCAGGTAGTACTTTAGAATGAAGCATGACATCATTTTATAGTTTTGCATCAAATAAAATTTCTAAACTAGCAAAAGGATCTCTCTCTGAGATTCTTCATGTTTGTTTGTTTGTTTTTCCAAAAAGGCGAAGTCGTCTTTTCAGCTATGGCTCTAATTACTTCTGCACCGAGAGGAAGGCATAATGCCAAGACATGTTAATAATACACATCATCATCTGCTCCAGGAAGTCAATTGACTCACCTGGCAGCTTGCTGTGAAACCCTCACCACAGCTGGTAGCTTACCAGAAGCAGAATGTCCTTCTGTCGATCCTCAATAAAATTCAATGTTCTGATGACTCCTCATATCAACCACAAGCTGGCACAATGGTTAACTGGAACACGGTCAGCAAATGGTGGACAAGTCAGTTACACACACACACACACAGACAAAGTTCCCCAAAGATAAGAATAATTGCAGTTGCTTTCAAACACCACCAGGAATAATCAAGGCCCTCTGTACTGTATCACGGTGCAACGAAGAAGTGCACAAAGACTTATCAACACTATTTGATCTTTCAATATAGTTATGGTGCTTATATATAAAGGTGCACCTATAGCCGTGCTCTGAACCCAACAGACATTGGCCTAAGTCAGGAGAGGATCAACATTTGACCTAAACCAGGAGCTGATCTATACCTCCTCCATCCACTCTTGAATGCCACCACTGTCTGTGGATGAACAAATGGGAACATGAGAAGCATCTGACTACTTGGCTATGCTGAGAAACTGCTTGATTCAAAAGGTCTGTTCAGGAACACATTTACAAAGATTGCTTTAATGACCATTCAAAGTTACAGCAGCACTGAAAAAAGCAACTTATAGCCATTCTTCACACTTGTAGTCAAGTGATCAAAGATTGGATGCTTGGCAACTAGCATGCATCCATGAATGTTGCAGTGTCCCAGGGCCACCTGATCACCATTTGCGACCTTCTGACAAGCAAAGTCAATCAGGAAGCCAGATTCACTTCGCAATTGTGTTACTAACTTAACTGCAATGATTCAGATAATAGAATAGAATAGAGTAACAGAGTCAGAAGGTATTTGTCTTCTAGTCCAAGCCCCAGCTCAGGCAGGAAACCCTACACCATTTCAGACAAATGGTTGTCCAGTCCCTTCTTTAAAAACTTCCGGTGTTGGAGCATTCACAGCTTCTGGAGGCAAGTTGTTCCACTGGTTAATTGTTCGAACTGTCAGGAAATTCCTCCTTAGTTCTAGGTTGCTTCCCTCCTTGATTAGTTTTCACCCATTGCTTCTTCTCCTGCCTTCGGATGCTTTGGAGAATAGCTTGACTCCCACTTCTTTGTGGCAGATATTGGAACACTGCAATCATGTCACCCCTGGTCCTTCTTTTCATTAAACTAGACAACCCAGTTCCAGCAACCATTCTTTATGTTTTTGCCTCCAATCCTGTTCTGCCCTTTAATTACTGACTGATAAAGGCAGACAGATAACTCTACAAAGCATCCATACAAAGTTTCTTTATTGGCTCATCAGGTATCCTCATATATAACACACGGTTACATTGAGATTCATCTCAATGTCCAAATCTTTGCATAGCTGAATTCATAGTGTAAAAGGATAGTGCTCTTTTCATCCCCGTAATGTAGGATCGAGGGGGTGAGGCATTAGCACGCTGCTGGGGTCCAGGCAAGAGTGGAGGAACCTCCCCCAACCCACCAAGAGTCAATTCAGTGACCAATCAGGATAACAGATGTGACCACATGACATGGACTACATTTCCCAGGATCCCTTAACTACATTTACCATGATGCATTCCCTTAAGGGGCCAGCCCTCAATTCCTAACTAACTATCCCAATTCCCAATTAACTATAAACTGTCTGGACAGCACAAATCCCCTAATCATCTGCCAGAGTCACTTAACAACTGTGTCAAAAGGGGTCATAAAAGGGGGAAAAACTCCACTTAACAACTGTCTTGCTTAACAATGGAAATTTTGAGCTCAACTGTGGTCATAACTCAGGGGTTACCTGTAACTCGCTATGTTCGGGCAGGACCAGAGATGTTTGGCGTTTAGGGAGCAATCTGAGAACGGCAAAGGATGTTGACTTTCTACTTTCCTGTTGCAGCGGTGGAAGCCAATCTTGATTCTCAGCTTCACTGGGTCCTCGCTAAAAAGAAGCCCTTAGCGTTTGATTGCAACTTGTCTCTTGGCCTCTCTATTTATTTATTTGTTCAGATGCTGTTCTCCTGAGAAGTTCTTTTTGCATTCTGAACTTGGATCGGATGTAGGACCCGGAGGTTAGACCGACAAATTTATCCTAGATAACACACTGCCATTTTGGAGGCTGGGTGCCAATCAACCCACTTCTCTCCTAGTTTGACTTCACAGCCAATGAATCGAAGAAGTTAAGCCCCTTGCTCATCAGGAAGGACAGAAGCCAGATAAGAAGCAGTTTGACCAATTGACGGACAGAAACAACATATGACCAGCTGTGTTGCGTTTAGCTGTGAAGTGGAGAGGCAGAAAATAAGATGATGTTCTCAAGAGTTTTCTATGATCTGCGTTGCTCTACTGCTGCTTGTTGTATTGTGTGAGCAGCAGGTATTCATTATGTGTTAGGTTGCAATGTTTCATCATCTAAACTTCCATTGACTGGAACTATTGCCCAGCTAGTATAGGAAAGGTTTACGTACTGATGAGGTGGTAGGATGGAAAATGGATCAGTATCAACTATGGCTCCTATATCCAACTATGGATAACTGGTTCTATAAATCTAAAAGCAAAGCAAAACCCATGCGAGAAACATAAGCCCAATCCACGAATTCTAGAATATGTGTTAGGCTGCTGCAATTAAAAAAAAGTCTTACGATACCTTAAAATCTGACACTTTTTCACAGGTTATGTTAAAAAGCCCCTACCAGCACAGCTTAGATCTGGTTTCCCAGGCATCCTGTTGAATTAAAATCAAAGAACAAGTAAATGTTCTTAGGAAAAGGTTGTATGGAAAGCAAAGTCAGAGGAAAAGGTTCATGCAGCCATTTTACTTTTACAGAAGCATAAAAGCAGGGGTGGGATTCTACCAGTTCGCACCTATTCACTAGAATCGGTTGTTAACATTCTAAGCAGTTCGGAGAACTGGTTGTTAGATGAATTTACTGGCCTAATCCTGTAAGGAAGGCAGGAAGGAAACATTCTGGTGTTGCTTACAGAAACTGCCTCTCCATTAACCCTTATTACATTCTTGGCAGGACTAGACTTCCTGTCTCAGGACCGTCTCTGCAGTTTTTTTCCCCTCCTTTGCTGGTACTTTGCTTGTGTGGAGTGACCATTCAAAGTTACAATGGCACTGGAAAAAGTGACTTATGGCCATTTTTCACACTTACGACTGTTGCAGCATCCCCACAGTCATGAGAGCTCAGGTGAGGAGATGCGTGCCTCAATGTGAGTGAAATTGAGTTGGCCACACCCAGCCAATAACATGATCACCAAGCCATGTCCACCCAATCACATGACCACCATACCATGCCCACCACCTAAGCCACGCCCACAGAACCGGTTGTTAAAAAATTTAAATCCCACCCCTGCATAAAAGCCCATAACAATTTAGCTTTAACTCTCATCCAAGCAATTTATCCTCTGAAATGGCTGAAATCTGTAATGCTGAGGACATGCTTTTATCAGAGAAATGTTTAAAAAATATGATTGGAACTGAAGTTTCTTTGAACTTCCAATGTGCCAGATGAGCATGCAAAGTATATTATTGCTCTTTCCAGAGAATCACTCTAGACATCTGAATACATTCAGTCCAGGAACAGATCTTTACTAAACATATTTCAGGGTCATATATATGTGTGTGTGTATTTTTCTATGAATAAATCCATGTGTGGATGGAGCAGCTTATTCTCTGCGGTTAATAATTCTTGGGTTTCTGATACATTTGCATGAGCAAAAATACTATCTGTGCACTGATGTGGTTGCCTAGTCTGGTAATGAAATGTCTGCTAGAAGAAAACAAGCTCAGATGACATCAACAAGTCTATCCTGAGCTATTGATATTCTCCAATGTTGCAACCAGAAACAATTCAGACATCAAATAAGCTTATTCCCAGGGTGATCCTTACCATGAAGTGATAAGCTGTTGGGTTTGGACAGCAGATTCCAGAGGGGGGACCATTCTCCTGCCTCCGGTCTTCATCTCTGTGCTCCTCTAATAACTGCATGGAAGAAGGGGTGATTGTAGCATGTTGCTTTGGGAACAAACATAGCAAAGACAAATATTACTGACTCCACAGGAAAAGTTACTGCCTGACTTCAAAAAAAATCAGGACAAGGCAAAGGATCAGGTGGGTATGAGTAGTTGTTTCAGTGTTTGTGAAACAACACTCAATACCCTCATAGTTCTTATTTTCCTGAAGGTGACTGGACATGTCATAAAAGAACAGAGTATGGTTGGATAAACACATTGTGCTAAATTGTAATTTAATTACAATTTTCTGGAACAAGAGACATTTGTTAGGGTCTTTACATCACAGATCATGGTTTACAAAGCATTACAGCTCAGCATGGTATCTTAACTCATCCTTGGATATGCCCGGCCTACTGAAGCACAGAAAAATACACAAGGGTCTCAGATACACATAGTACATAATAATAATGTCATTATTTAGTACAGGAATAGCCAATTTGTCTTTGGCCAAGGCCACTCTAATGATTGATAAAGGATTGACAACTTAATTATAAAGACAAAATCAGAATACAAAGGTATTTGCAGTCCCTGAAAATCTGTCAGCATTAACTAAGTTGTCAAAGCTACATCCATTGACTTCTGAGCTGCAGTTAGTGGTTCTTAGCCAGGGACCTTAAATGTTTTCAGTATCACTGACAAATGTTTTAGAGAAGCAGCACACAGAAGAAGTCTGACAAAGAAATTCTGAGCACAGTATCACATCATACAAATTCTCAAAATTCAGTTCAGTTCTCAAAAGGAACTTGATGCTCTATTAGTGTAAAAGCCTGTTCAGATGACTGTATTGTTACAATAAATGTGTAAGCACTGAAAATGCATTACTTTAAAATTTATTTGTTTATCTAATCGCATGCCACCTATTCAAAGGCAGCTTATATTCACTGTGAATCTTGAGGTGCATTTTGTAGATCTATAGTCACCTGTTCCAAACCCAGGCTATTAAACTGAAATTATTTTTTTCAAGGATAGATTCAAACTCCACACACATTCATCCATAAATAAAATATATTTTATCACCTGTATTTTAAAAAATGTGCATCTACAACGTGCATGTTTTCTTTTCTTTTCTTTTTTAAAAGAACACTTTACTTTGTATCATTTTTTATTTTTGTTTGGAACTGTCAGATAAGAGTTTGCTGCTTAGCAACATGCTAAATCATTTTGTTTTCCTTCTGTTTTAAGTAAAGGAGCCCTACCTTTTAGGGAGCAGGCTTTTTACTCAAACAGGGAGGAATTGGTAACACTTTGGAAGATAGACTCAAGATTCAGAAGGATCTTGATGGACTTGAGCACTGAATCCTCTCCAACAAGATGCAGTTCGGTGGAGAAAAATAAGGTCCTCTTGCATTTAGGCAGGAACAACCAAATGCATAGGTACAAAATAGGTAGTACCTGGTTTAACAGTAGTAACTTTGAGAGGAATCAAGGTCTCCTAGTGAACCACTACTCAAGTATGAGCCAGCAATGTCCTACAGCTGCCCAAAAAGCCAATACAGTCCTGGGCTGAACAACAGAGGGATAATATCACGGTCATGAGAAGTGATAATGCCACTTTATATTGCACCAATGAGGCCACATTTGGAATACCATGTCCCGTTCATCATAATATAAAAAAGGTGATTAAACCCTAGAAAGATAAGATGAGATGGGATGGGATAGGAAGGGACAGGACAGGACAAGACATGATAGGATAGGATAGCCTTTATTGTCATTTTTTTTACTGTGGGCACAGTGGCACACATTAAAAATGAAATTCTGTTGCCTGCCCTCAAAAGAAAGTAGATATCTACCCCTACCCTTAACACACATATATACACTGCTCAAAAAAATAAAGGGAACACAAAAATGAGACATCCTAGATCTGAATGAATGAAATATTCTTATTAAATACGTTGTTCATTACATAGTTGAATGTGCTGACAACAAACTCACACAAAAATTATCAATGGAAATCACATTTAGCAACCCATTGAGGTCTGGATTTGGAGTTACACTCCAAATTAAAGTGGAAAAAAACACTACAGGCTGATCCAACTTGGATGTAATGTCCTTAAAACAAGTCAAAATGAGGCTCAGTAGTGTGCGTGGCTTCCACGTGCCTGTATTACCTCCCTGCAACGCCTGGGCATGCTCCTGATGAGGTGGCGGATGGTCTCCTGAAGGATGTCCTCCCACACCTGGACTAAAGCATCCCCCAACTCCTGGACAGTCTGTGTTGCAACGTGGCGTTGGTGGATGGAGTGAGACATGATGTTCCAGATATACTCAATTGGATTCAGGTCTGGGGAACAGGCGGGCCAGTCCATAGCATCAATGCCTCTGTCTTGCAGGAACTGCTGACACACTCCAGCCACATGAGGTCTAGCATTGTTGTGCATTAGGAGGAACCCAGGGCCAACCGCAACAGCATATGGTCTCGCAAGGGGTCTGAGGATCTCATCTCGGTACCTAATGGCAATCAGGCTACCTCTGGTGAGCACATGGAGGGCTGCGCCCCCCCTAAAGAAATGCCACCCCACACCATTACTGACCCACTGCCAAACCGCTCATGCTGGAGGATATTGCAGGCAGCAGAACATTCTCACAGTATCTCCAGACCCTGTCACGTCTGTCATATGTGCTCAGTGTGAACCTGCTTTCATCTGTGAAGAACACAGGGCACCAGTGGTGAATTTGCCAATCTTGGTGTTCTCTGGCAAATGCCAAACATCCTGCACAGTGTTGGGCTGTAAGCACAACCCCCACCTGTGGACATCGGCCCCTCATACCACCCTCATGGAGTCTGTTTCTGACAGTTTGAGCAGCCACATGCACATTTGTGACCCGCTGGAGGTCATTTTGCAGGGCTCTGGCAGTGCTCCTCCTGTCCCTCCTTGCACAAAGGCAGAGGTAGCGGTCCTGATGCTGGGTTGTTGCCCTTCTACGACCTCCTCCTCATCTCCTGATGTACTGGCTTGTCTCCTGGTAGCACCTCCATGCTCTGGACACTACACTGACAGACACAGCAAACCTTCTTGCCACAGCTCGCATTGATGTGCCATCCTGGATGAGCTGCACTACCTGAGCCATTTGTGTGGGTTGTAAACTCCATCTCACTAGAGTGAAAGCACCGCCAGCATTCAAAAGTGACCAGACCATCAGCCAGAAAGCATAGGAACTGAAAAGTGGTCTGTGGTCACCACCTGCAGAACCACTCCTTTATTGGGGATGACTTGCTATCTGCCTCTGCTTTCCCCCTGTTGTCTATTCCATTTGCACAACAGCATGTGAAATTGATTGTCAATCAGTGTTGCTACCTAAGTGGACAGTTTGATTTCACAGAAGTGTGATTGACTTGGAGTTACATTGTGTTGTTTAAGTGTTCCCTTTATTCTTTTGAGCAGTGTGCATGCTATTATATAGATATAGATACATTCCTCATTGTCCATTTTGAATACATAGTGGGAAAAAAGAAGCTTGAGAGTTCACAAGGTTGATGCTATATGGAACAAAACTGAAAGGGTGCAGAGAAGAGCAACAAAGAAGATAAAGGATTTGGAGGCTAAATTATATGATGAATGGCCAAAGGTACCAGGTATGTTTAGCCTGTCAAAGAGAAGGATTGGGAGCAGGACATGATAATTGTCTTCCAGTACTTGGGGGGCTCTCAAAAAGAAGGGGGATTGGCTTATTCTCCAAAGAACCAGAGGGCAGGACAAGAAATAATGGGTAGAAATTTGTTAAAAAGAGATCCATCCTGGAAGTAAGGAGAAATTTTCTCAGTGTGAACAATTAACGAATTGTTCACCTCCTGGAGTGGTGGCTGTTCCATTGCTGGAGGTTTCAAAAATAGATTGGATAACCATTTGACTGGGATGGTATAAGATCTGCTATCTTGAGCAGAAGGCAGGAGTAGAAGATCTTCAAGATCCCTTCCAGGATCCAGCCTTATGATTCTATGTCCTTTGTTATATGTTCTATGACTTTTCACACATAACTGGGGCAGAGGCTCAGGTCTGGCTGTTTGGTCAGCCGCTCTGTTTTTCTGTAGAGGTGCCCGGTTATAACCCCCTGATCTTGTCAGCAGCTGCCAACTTACAGATTCCTTTCTCCATCACTCTTTTTTTTTTTTTCCAATCAGTCACACTACATAAGATGTTATTTTGTACCAGCTCCAGGGGCAAAAATGGCTTTGATGCTGATAGGCTGAAGTCCTTCTATCTGCTAATTCACAGTATGTTATTTATTTATTTATTTATTTATTTGCTTTCTCTGCCTGGGGCTTCTGTAAGAATGTAAGCCACCCTTCAATTCTTGCAAGGGAAGAGGGAATTTGCATTTCGGGGAGCAGCGGGGACTCAACTTCAGCAAAGCTTGTTCACACAGCTTTCAGAAATATCCACAGGAAAGTGGCACAGAAGACAGCTGCAGTTTCAGAAGGCAAAGTGGTTTGCTTCTAAGGACCATTTATGTCCTTTCCCTTCCCCTCCCCGCTCCTCAACACTAGAAAGATGTCAGGATTTTTGGGTACAGTTTTCATAACAATGCAGCAAAACAGCCAGGCAAATTATTTTAACTCCAAGGGGACCATTGTTATTTTTAAAATGGCAACCTGCCAGGCATTAGCATTATTTTAAAAAAATGACAGGAGATCTGCTTAGAGTTCCAGAAAGTTCAGGCAGATTGTACTTTCCCTTAATCCCTTCCTCCATTCTGTTATATGCAGACAAAGATCCTCTGGCTTAGAAGCAATTTTCCAAGTAGTTTTTAGGGTAAGCTGTATTTTGTAACAGGAGCAACTTCTTATGGCAGCCATTTTATAAACAGGACAGTTCTTCCCCATTTTGTGAGACTGCCTGCAATGTTTCTTCAAGATTCCAGACGTATCTAGTCCTAAAACACTGCCTAATGGTCAATTGGTATGGTAGAAAGATCTTGTATCTACTGAACAGGGATGGGATTCAACCGGTGTTGCTACCGGTTTGGTGACTACATTTTGCGCGCGCATGCCACCCGGACAGCTGAAAAGCGCTGTGCGCGGCTGCGCAGCATTTGAAAAGCCTCTTTTTTCCTGCTTTTTCAACCTCAGCTGTGCCGCGCAAAGCAGCTGAGGTTGAAAAAGCAGGAAATAAAGAACAGCCAAGAGCCCAGGCAGGCGGGTGAGCCAAACAGCAGCAAACACAGAACGGGTTCATTGCCTGCTGCTGCTCTTCAGAGCTACCAGTTCTATAGAGCCGGGCAGAACTGGTAGCATCCCACCCCTGCTACTGAACCAATACTTTCAACCACAACCTCTGTTGCTCCAAAGAGGAGCTGAACTAAAGATTTTGGATTAAACATAAATCTTTTAATTTAGCACTAAAATATGTGCAACTGTGGAGTAGACTGACTTATGAAAGAAATCATATTTAAAACTGAAATCCAAACCGTTTATTTAAATCCAAAATTGAAAGAGAGATTTCATAAAAATGAACCTAACTTTTAAAAAATGCAGATATGAAAAAGACTTCTAACTGTATTCTGTCCTACTCGCTACTGGTAATAGGGACGTGAAATGAGATAGAAGTGAACAAACTCTAGCAGATTTCTCTCAAACGAAAAAAGAAGAAGATAAATGAAGTGAGAATTTTAGAACTAGGCAAGACTACAAAGTTTGGGTATGAATGAAAGGGACGCAGGGGTGGGATTCTACCAGTTTGTACCTATTTGCTAGAACCGGTTGTTAACATTCTAAGCAGTTCGGAGAACTGGTTGATAGAAGAAATTACTGGCCTAATCCTGTAAGGAAGGCAGGAAGGAAACATTCTGGTGTTGCTTACAGAAACTGCCTCTCTGTTAACCCTTATTACATTCTTGGCAGGGCTAGACTTCCTGTCTCAGGAACGTCTCTGCAGTTTTTCCCCCTCCTTTGCTGGTACTTTGCTTGTGTGGAGTGACCATTCAAAGTTACAATGGCACTGAAAAAAGTGACTTATGATCATTTTTCACACTTATGACTGTTGCAGCATCCCCACAGTCATGAGAGGCCAGGCGAGGAGATCTGTGCCTCGGTGTGAGTGATATTGAGTTGGCCACGCCCAGCCAATAACATGACCATCAAGCCACACCCACCAACTAAGCCATGCCCACAGAACCAGTTGTTAAAAAATTTGAATCCCACCCCTGAAGCGACGTGATAGAGGAAAATAAAAAAATATTTTAAAGAAATGTGTAAAAAATGCACACCAGTGAGCTGCTAGAAATCAAATAGGTAAACCTCCAAGTGGCTTCAATTACTCTCTAAAAGAATGCGAATGACCAGCTTTCTGTAAGGAATATAAATCCTTCCAGTCAGACAGAGCTGAAGAAGCTTTTTGGATGAGAAGTGAAATGTCTTCAAAGAAAAAACAGTTGCCTCCTGAAAAAGCACCTTTGGGACAATCTTCCAACTTGTAATTTAAATTAAATCTGTCCTGCTTCTTTGGGAAAAGGGTCTTTCCATGCCAAATTTGAAAAAGACTATTAGAGATGCTTAATTCAAATGTTTCTGAATTGAGTGGGGTTGAATTTGAAGGTCTATACGTTCCCTTCCAAACCTATGACTTTATAACAAGTAGTTTCTCTAGAATACAGTGTTTGAACAAACATGTCAGAACAATTCAGAAATGCCTACTTTTCAGTTTTAAACTGCAATTTGAAGAAAAAAAACAGTATTATAATTCAGTGCCAGGGAAATGGATACCGATGGGAAGATTGGGGGAGGGGCAGCAAATGACATCAAGGTATCATCATGTAAATGATATAATTTGGATAGTTACATCAAACACTGTGATGCAATCACATGATTTTGTCATTTGCATGATTACATGTTGTCATCTTGATGTTATCATGGCTCGCTATGGAAATTTCAGAGCTTTTGAATAGTGAGGTAATTATGATTATATCACAAACCAGAAGCCTGGTCAAAGTAATATTTTCAAAATGGCAGATTAAGGATTGTATACAGGAACATTATGTTCCATTAAAGAATAGGCGGAGGAAGAAATGCTAGGTAACCCCAACAGCAAACTTCAAAGACACGTCTGAGATAGAGCACTATCCATAATCAACCAGCATTGTTCTATACAACATTCATCCATTAACATCTTCTTATTACACTATGTACCAAAGGTTTCCATAGCAATAAAAAGTCACTATTTCAGTTTTCAAGGGTGAAAATGTATCTACCAATATTTCAGAATCTGTACAAGCAAAATTATTTTGCTTTTTCTTCTCACCATATACAATATTCTGTTTTTAAAACTATGATGGGGCAGTCCTCTATCAAACTAGATCTCCGGTTAATTAATTAAATATGTGTACTTCACTATGTTTACAGAGAACCTTGGAAAGTCCTATTCTGGTAACTGTGACAAATATTGCATTGCCTTTATGATGGAGTAAAATTCATTAAAATCACCCTCCCCATCCAAAATTAGGATTTCAACTGGAAAATACATTTATAATTTATAATTTGTACTTCATGCTGAATGCTTCAAAACTATAGCAGCACACACACACACAAAGACACAGTCATTGCTCAAGGAAATAACAAATTTCTGAAAGTCAGAATGCAAAGAGAGTAGCTAGCTCTAAACTGCAGATGAGGAACAATTGTCTTAACTGTCTCACATTGCTCCAGTTCAGTTTCCATTGTTCCTAGCTGGTGACAGGAAGAAGATAAATTGTCCACAGGTAAAATGGCATTAAATGTGCTTTCCTAGAAGGAGCCTTGAATGGGGAAGGGAAGAAGAGAGGAAGAAAAACAGTAGGTGGGCTCATCCACACTTTCTCCTTGCTCCAGCATAACAATGGATAATTTATGGACGTCCGGTTTGAAGGGCTTCGGTGACAGACTGGAATCAGCGATCATGCGTGGTTTCGGTCTGGGTTCGCCGCTGGAGCGCCCCGAGCCGGCTGGTTTCAGGGCTAAGCCACCCCGTAGAGGTGGCGAAGAGGGGGGAGACTGCCAGCAGGGTTGAGGAGAGCCGCATCTCTCCTCCTCAGCTGGCCATTACTCCCTTTCCCGAAGGCGGTAGGAGCGGTGGTCAGAAATGGCCACCTCAAAGAAGTACTCAACCAGAAAAGAACGTGCAGGAGGAAGATAAGTGAAAGTTTTGGCTGACCGGGTTCAGTTGGAAAAGCAATAACTAAGGTACCCTGGAACTTAAATTTTACAAAAGATAACATCGCTCCCAGAGAAGAGTTGGAAGCAGCGAAAGAAAGTGAAAAGGGAAAGGTTTGGCTTTTTTTTTTCTCTCTCTCTCTCCTTCCTTACACTGACATCTAAGAGACCTAAATGAGAAATCAGAAAAATCTGCTTTGGCATCAATAGGCAATTAAGCTGAAAATATAACTAAATGCCAGAGGAACAATAAAGATTTCTGGACATTAAAAACTTTTTTTCTATAAGCAGGAGGGGAGAGAAAAAGAATAAGGGCAGGATTTGGAAGAGAGAGGAGACTGCCTGGACTTCAAAATAATCTAAAGTAAAATTTCAATAAGATTTCTAAAAGATACATTTTAACTGAAACTTTGCAACTAAATACTAATCCCAGGAAGAGAAAGTGAAAAAAAAGGAAGTGTAAAAAGAAACAGCTTGTGTGTATTTGGACTGCTTGGTGACTTTTGGATTTTTGGTTATTATATTTGAATGATTAAAACTAATTGGGTGGTTGTTTAAAAATTTTACAATGGCATCACTTTTGGATGAATTGAAAATGGAACTTAAAAAAATACAAAGAAAATGCACAAGAAGGGAAGGGTTCTTTTGGCTTCATTTTCCAATTCTTAGAAATGGAGATCTGGAACTATGAGAAATAACAAGAAAAGACTGCAAAACAAGAAGACTGGGACAAAGAAGAAGCCATCTTTAATGAACAAGCAACTCTATGTGAGGAAGAAAAAGGAAAGAGGGGAAAAAGAATGGAGAACTTAAGACTTAAAGAAACAACCAAAGAAAAGAAAAATAATTTGAAAAATAAATATAACGTTGGAAAGCAACAGAAAGGGGGAATGCAGAAGAGGGAAAAAGAGGTAGAGAGACAAAGGAGTAAAAAGGGGAGAGAGAAGAAGAGAGGGAAGGAGGAAAGGAAAAGAAGTTACAAAGGACCGGAGCAAGATATAGAGAAACAGGACCTATTTAGAGATAATGGATGAAAATCTAACTGAAAAAGGGATTCTGTAAAGGTACATAAGATTGTATTGTTATATTTGTAATAGAAATAACTTTAGAAAATTGGAAAACATATGATTAAAAAGAGGGATAAAATAGTTAGTGTAATTTAGTGAAATGTTTGTGAATAAAATATATGAAATAAAATAAATGAGAAAATTGAATTAAGAAAGAACGGGAACATTTTAATCAGTCAATGTTTTATAAAATATAAGTGAAGGGGGGGGGGAATTAACTATGGAAAGTTCATAATTGTTCCCATAGAAGTATGAGATCTATTTGAAAAGTAACATGCAAAATGTTAAGATTTTAATGAATATTAATATTAATGATAGAATTGAATTAGAATGGATTGTTGTTTTAATTATATTATACATTTATAACTTTATCTTTTTTCAAGAATACAGTGTGTAGTTTAAGGGTGTACCAAGCAGAATCTGAATGGAAGTTATGTATTATATTGAGTGTTATAAAATTATAAAGATATAAAGGCGTCATACTCCAATCAGTAACTACAGGAGAAATTTTGTTTAATGAGAAAAGATAATAGACAACTGAAACAGGACAGACAAAAAATATAAATACAATGATTTGAATTGAGATGGAATAAATAAAATAAAATTAAGAAAATTAAAAGAGGGGAGAAGCTATGTAGAAAATGTAAAATAGTAATAAGATATGGAATAGAATATAAATATGAGCGTGAACCTGAATTTGCGTCTGTACGAAGAAATGTAACCGGGATTATGCTGCTTTCAAAAAAGATGTTTTGCTTGTATTTCTTTTTTTTGTGAAAACTCAAATAAAACTTTTTTTTTTTTTAAAAATGGATAATTTACCAACTACCATGGACAGGAAGAAACAATACTGTCTGTGTCTCTGTTCCTAGGCTGCTAGGAATTTTATTGGTCACATCAGAAGTAGCGTTTTCTCTTCTCTACTGTTGCAAAGTAGGGCACTTTGGTTCATACACCTCATTCCATCTTAGACAAATGCCTCCATTCCGATTGGCTCTGGTCTTGGTCCCAACTCTCTGCCTTCAATGACCATTTTTGTACTAGGAGGTCCATCCGCCTGCCATGAAGGGCTAAACCTTTCAGTGTTTTTTCCCTGGATCCAATAGCTGAACAATAAAAGATAGGCCTTTTCTTTTATCTTTTTAACAAGTTCAAACAATGGACCATTTAGAAGAAAAGAGGAGAGGAGAGGAGAGGAGAGGAGAGGAGAGGCGAGGCGAGGCGAGGCGAGGAGAGGAGAGGAGAGGAGAAGAGAAGAGAAGAGAAGAGAAGAGAAGAGAAGAGAAGAGAAGAGAAGAGAAGAGAAGAGAAGAGAAGAGAAGAGAAGAGTTGGAAGGGACCTTGGAGGTCTTCTAGTCCAACCCCCTGCCTAGGCTGGAAACCCTACACCACTTCAAGAAAAATAGTTGTCCAACATCTTTTTAAATACTTCCAGTGTTGGAGCATTCACAACTTCTGGTGGCAAGTATTTCCACTGGTTAATTGTTCTAAATGTCAGGAAATTCCTCCTTAGTTCTAAGTTGCTCCTCTTCTTGATTAGTTTCCACCCATTGCTTCTTATCCTGCCCTCAGGCACTTTGGAGAATAGCTTGACTCCTTCTTCTTTGTGGCAGCCCCTGAGATATTGGAACACTGCTATCATGACTCCATCATAAAACAAGCATTTGTTTGTTTTAAAAACTGGGTAAAATTAACAAAATTGCTCCCAAGTTTTATCTTCTGGCCCAAATGATAGGAAGAGCTATAAAAAAAATTTTCCCCTTTTCCCACCAGTTCTCAAAATACTTGTCCAGAGAAGGAAAAGCAGATGGTGCTTCTTCTCTAGGATGGAGAGGAGGGGAGGAGAAGCAGGAACTGTCCAAGTAGTCTGGCCAGAATACCTGACCATCCCTGTGGCCAAAGCGGGGAAATGGAGCTGAAATCCAGGAGAAAAAAATTCTTAATCCAACTTCATTTTCCCGCTAATTTGCACATGGGAGACAAGGAGTTCAAGCTGTAGGACAAATGTCTCCATCAGGGACAGCATGAAATTGATCAGAGCAACTGAACAGATTTCATCTGTTTGAATCAAAGAGTTTTCTGAGCCCCCCCAAAATGCTGCAGCATCACTTTTTAAAAATATAATAGGAAATTTATCAGCATTATCAAAATATACCCATATTATCTCTCTTAGGGCAACTGATGTATATTAATGTACAAAACGATTCGTTACTTAAGCATCTGCCTTTTGATTGTTTCATCAATTATGTTTAAATGCATTTGCAACTTAGGGGAAAAAAAAACATCAAAACGGCTTATCTGAGGTTTTAAAACAATTGTGTGATGAGACAACAAAGAGCAAACTGGCAAAATTCATCTTCCTTTCCAGAGGTGGTATGACCACTTCTGGAGAACCAGTAGTGGAAATTTTGAGTAGTTCAGAGAACCGGCAAATACCACCTCTGACTGGCCCCGCCCCCATCTATTCTCTACCTCCTGAGTCCCGGGTGATCGGCTGAGTCTTCTTTGGTTGCCCTGCACAGGAGAACAGAGCTGGAAAGCAGGTTAGTGGGGTGGGGAGAGAATGGGGATTTTGCCGTAACCTTCCCCCAGGAGTAGGGAGGGAATGGAGATTTTACAGTATCCTTCTCCTGCCACACTACCAAGCCACAACCACCAAGCCATGCCCACCAAGCCATGCCCACAGAACCGGTAGTAAAAATCCACCGTTGTTCCTCTCCCATGTAAGCATTTCATGATTGAATACTGTTCCTGAATTTCAAGAATGAATTCAGAAAACTTCCAGGTAACATACTATTTTATTCATGTGTTCCTGAAAAGAAAACAAGGAGAAGAGAGGACAAAAAGTCCAAAGTTTTCCACTCTTCATTTCCTAGGCGAGATCATTTCCTTCAGAAACTTTTTTTCATGAAGTTAAAAAATTTTCTTCATAAATTAAGAAAATGAGGAAAGGAAGTATTCCACGTTGCAGAACAACATACACTTCAGAAGTCTTTCCAATATCTAGTTAGTCGAGTGCTACCATATGGTACTTTTGTTCACATTTAAATGTACTGGATGCAGAATTAATGAATTCTTTGATTGGGTGCAGACATCAAGCCTATTAATAAAGGCCTATATTAGAAGAGCAATTCCCAAATGATGGCTGAGAGCTGACAGACGGCTGTGGGAGGTTTGTCAGAGAGTTGTTAGAATGCCAACAGTGCGTCTGGGAAATAGTACTGAAAAAAGAAACTCAGGAACAGAATCTTCCAGGTCATCATTAATAACTGATAATTCCTAAACAAAGATAATCATTCCATTTGTGCTGTGTTTGCCATGGGTATCTGAGGGAGGAGTCCAGCAAGAAGACTGAACAATGTCTTCCAGGGCATCAGGGGTCAGCTAAAAATGACTACATCTAAAGAACTCCTCATTACAGCGTGTTGGAAGAAATATCCGTCTGGGTTCAGTTCCACTTTGGGGGTGGGTGAGAAATCATGGAAGAACGTTTATTGATGAACAAGATCACATGCCTTGGAGCTCCTGGACGAAGAAAAAGGAAGGGATGCTGAGAGCGCCTGGGTTTTATGCCCTCTGTTGGGATTTGAATTTGAGCTTGTATTCTGATTGGTTGTCAGACTGCCATGGGCCCATGCAGGGGCAACTCTGTAGGCTGTCCTGAGTCCCAGGCTTGATTGAGCCTTGCTGGATGATGATGTAATGAAAGGCCTTTGGGATGCTTATTATGGGTCTGCCTGAAGGAGGTAGATCTTTGTTATGTAGAATAGACCGCCCCAGGCCTTAATGGCCCATTAGCAAAAGGTGGGAGAGGGCTGAGTTTCTGCCTCTCTTGAGTTTCTTCTTCTCTTTTAGGGGAAATATTCTGCCTTTTTAATATATCCTAAAATATTTCATTTCTCTAGGAGAGGGGTGGGTTTTAACTTCCAACAAGCGTACAGAACATGAATTGCAGTTCCAGGAATAAAATAACATACAGGTATTTTGAGCTCCAGAAGAAGTATTCTTCTTTAAGTACCCACATTCTAAGATACCCTTGGGTAAACAGAGTCACCTGAACTAAAAAGAACACCGTACGTGTGTTTTCAAAGTCATACACAGGAATTCTAAGCATATTTTTTTTGGAAGCAATTCAATTTTAAGAATACATTTTATTTCAGCATAATTATATTATCAGAAGATTACTACAGTTCAGTACTTGGGATTTTACTTGACTAGTTTCTCTGCCTTTGAGAAATATCAGTCTATTGATTTTTTGGGAACATTGGATTATGGTTTTCTTTTTTAAAAAATAAACTTTATTAATTTTACAATTAAAATAATTGTTGACCAGATTCTGTACAATAACAAATTCGTCTATGCTTTGAACTCAATGAATGGTTATTTGCGCCTGCATGGGTTGTGTCATGCCCCTGGTAGAGACTGACTCTGAGGGAGAGGAGGAACAGCGGAATGTAAATGTGGCTCCGGAGGTTGTGGAGGAGGCTGGGGAAGGGCAGAGGCCGGCTGGCAGTCAGAAGAGGACCCAGGCCCATCCCCTCTCCATCCTAGGGCATGCAGGGAGGAGAGGATAAGAGAGAGACATGGTCTGTTGGGGAGGAAAGGGCCTTGATCCTCTTCATGGGTTACAGCTGTGACAACTGGATAAAACGATGGACATGTGTTCGGGTGAGTGCTGGAAACAAAGCGTGGAAATATCTCTAATTTATTGTTCCTCTCTGAATTTGATGTCCTTCCCAGTGTGTGTTCTGATATCTGTGGACGTCTTCAAGCCCTTATCTTGCCTGGTTTGTGTTGTTTTTTACTCTTTATAATTTAAACGGCATTTCCTCCTTCTTGTAACTGCTCGTGTGGGAGTTTTTTGTCTCCAGTCAAGGATATTTGGAGCTTGGAAGCAAAGTGAAGGAATAAAACAGGCTTCACCTGTTTTTTTGTGACTGCGTTTGTTTTGTATTCCACCCTGGGTCATCACAGGTTGGGTGATAGTTGCTCTCTCACAATTTTGGGGTTTTATGTTTTTATTACATTTATATTTGTTATATTATATATTGTTATAGTTTTTAAGGGCCATCGTGCTCTACATGCTAAGAGTAGATTTTTGTGAGATAGGCAGTTATATAAACATGCTGAATAATAAATAGATATAAAAATATATTTCCCAGAATCCTTTGAAAAAAGTTGCCATGGGTGAAGTGGTGTAAAACAACCATAGATTTGTAGCCTAGACAAGCCCTCTTGATTTTGGAACAATGTATCTGTAGTTGTATGAAAAACCAACATGCAAATACATACCCATAATGTACATGTTTTTTCTAACCCAAATATAGATTAAGAAGGTTTCAGATCTGAGTCAAAGAAGCCCACGCGGTAAGTGGATTACAAAAGAGGCAGAACATCTGCAGTTGTGGGAGAACAAGATGCCATATTGCTATCATCTGAGTCAATTCCACCAAGCCTAACAAGAGCCAGATCAGAGAAAAGTTGTAAGATGAGCATTTGAATGACGTTTTCTTTTCCACATTGAACTTCCAAATTCTTAATTTAATTACCAACAATTTTCAAAGAGACAAAGCTTAAAACTGAAATTATAATTTATTTTATAGGCATACCAGCTATAATGCTCCAGAGTTCACCATATAAGAAGATAATGCAAAAGAAAATCCCCCCATTTCAGTCAGCACATGCCTGATTCTTAAACAGGTAACAAAAAACCAAATACAGTAGCTTGGGTTCACCCATCATTCCAAGTCATACTACTTTAACTTATCTTTTGCTGAATAAGCCATGGTGAACTAATTCATACAATACATTAAGCAATCAACTACGTACAGCAAACTACAATGGTTTACATTATGATTTACAGCAACATATAACCCGTAATTAATTACAAGGAGGTATATACATGCTAAATGACCCAATCATACATGATTGCCATGTATCTCCTCTTTGCGTGTCCTCCAGACATTATTCTATCAAATAAAGGCCAAATCCCAATAGCTGTGAAAGATTTCTGAAGGATCTATTTGTTTTGCTGCACCCACTCCTTTTATTTTTCTCCTTTATGTCTCTGAGTTAACATGACTAGAACTTAGGGAGGATGCAAGGTGGCACAAATTACATCATATTAAATAATTCAACTGTTCCATTTAAAATTACCCCTACCTACTCTCTATCCCTCCATCCATCTATCACCAATCTGACAGTTGGAGGTTTTCTTAAACTAGGATTCTGAGATTCCTTCAGGTTGGTCTTTCATCCATAGCTTCCCAATCCCTCTCTCATCTGTTCCTCTCCCACTTCCAGAACATAACTAGAAGGAAAAGCCCTCAGTTATCTGGTTGTGATTGACAGTTCCATCACCCAATCATCACAATATTAAGTAAAAATTAGTCATAAGTAAATAAATCACAGCAGTTGACAACTGTTGCCTGATCTTGCAAAAGCTATCCCAGGTTAGATCTTGTTAGTACTTGGATGGAGATGACCAGAAAAATATAATTGTGGCCAGAAGTTTTTGCTCATCTTTGAAAAACATGGTAGACCTGGGAGAACAATAATGATGAACTCACAGGTAATTGAGAGTACCTGAACTCATAGTACTTGAATTCTCCAGCAACAAGCAGTGGTGACCTAAGGACTGGAGGGAGTTAGATGGTCAAGCCATAGACCTGAGTTCTATGGCTGCTCGGCCTTTTGCTTTCTGTATCTTGGACCAGTACTAGTTCTTTGAAATTGTTTTGCTGGACTTCCTCATATATAAAATGTTGCAGGTTGTTGGGTATACCAGGATCTGTAACCCATTCTAGATTTATATGTTTGGGGAATCAGGGAATGGAGATTTGAAGGGTAAGGTGTGCATATGACTTTGGAGTTGGCTTACCTACAGCAGCATAGTGCCTCTCAGGCTGCTGAGAATCCACAGAAATATTTAGGGGAAGGTCCTGAGATCTGTTGTGAGGGTAAAAGTGGATGAATGGGTTCTATCCCAGATGGAGTTGGTGATGGTTGAGGCTGGAGCATAGTTGGAAAGAAAAGTAGAGGGCAGATCATAATATTCAGAGGAAGGTATGGAGGACATCTGAGACCCTTAAGGTGACAGTGGGGCAGATAGTTAAAACCAATCCCAACTTTTCTCTTTACTTTTCTCCCCCAAAACCGGGTCATTAGGTCTTAGAGGGTATATTCTGGTTCTGCTACTGAATACCAGGTTACTATGTGATAAGACTATCCTCATTTATGATTTGGAGACATATGAATGTTAAAAATGGTTTGCACATCAATACGACTTCATAAAACATCTTGTCAGTTTGGACTAAAATCTATTTGATTTTGTTATTTGAGTCTAGTAAAATATTGCCCCCAATGGTGATTTTGTGTAATCAGAAAACACCTCTACACATCTAAGATGACCACCCAACTTTTAGTAATTTTCCCTATCCTGCTTGTATGTCAGTTTTCACAAACTTTGAATGTTTTGTATTCAAGAGGCTGTAGTAGATTGGGAGCAGGTGGAAATTTATAAACATCAAAATTATACCTTAATTTTAGCATGATAGATAGATAGATAGATAGATAGACAGACAGATAATGATGGATAGAGATAGATAGACAGACAGACATTTCCAGTTTGTTTATTTTTTTGCAATTAGGTTAACATTGATTTATTTGCAATTACCATATTGTCATTCTTTGATACATTTCAGCATATTATTGGGACTATCAGACTGTTACCCCTATGAAATACTTCTAGGTATTCCCCAATCTTTTTGGAATCAGTGGGTATATTTTCGCATTCTTGCACAGTCGTTGCCATGGCAGGTAAAACCTGGCACAAAACATTTTGGCAGCAGAAGGCAAAGAAAACATAGGACTGCAACCATCCACCTTTTCAATTTCTAAGAATGCCTAGGAATTGACATAGAACTTAGAAGCTTTGCTGGAAATACAGGCTGTGCTTGAAGGAGGCCCTCTCATTTGCAGCATTATTGCTTCCTATTCGTTTTTTTTTAAATTAGAAGTATAAAGCAGTTCGATGGAGCAGGAAATTTATGGAAGCCACGAGTCATTGGTAAGCACACTGTCATTCTTAGGACTCATCTTGGAGTGTTTGCGGGTTGAATAATCAAACTGGCATTCACCCTGTAATGAAAGAGTTGCTTTTTATTTAGTATGATTAAAGGGTTAATTGGTCACTTCCTAATAAGAAAGGCAGCCATAAAGCTGAGAGAATTTCATGATTAGAAAAGGGTAAGAGGATAGAGACAGGCTGATCTTCTCTGTGTTGTGTAGCTTAAGGGGAGTGGGGAAGAGAGTCCTCAAAGGGATAAGAGGGATGTAAACTAGATTAGAAAAGATTTTCTTTTAAATCCTGAATGAAACAGAATGGCAAACGACTTCTACGCTGTTTCCAGGAAAACTGCATCAATAGTGTCCATAAATAAACCAGAAATCAAGCTATTGTTTAATTGTTCATGATCACCTGGTCCTCCAAGTAAATAGAACAAAATATCAGAGGTGGAAGGGGCCTTGGAGGTCTTCTAGTCCAACTCCCTGCCTAGGCTGGAAACCCTACACCACTTCAGACCAATGGTTATCCAATCTCTTCTTAAAAACTTCCAGTCAAATTGTGCCAATTCCACTGAAATAAACCAGAGTTTCATCACAAATGGTAGCAATGGTGGAAACTGTAGAAGTCTCAAAAATATTGAAGAATAAATAGGGTCAGGAATTGGTGGAACTAAGTATGTCCTATTCCAAAGGTGTCTGAGGCAAAAAAAGGGAAAAGGTCTGAGGGGAAAAAGAATTAAATATATTTACATAAAAAAGGAAAAGAAAATCAGAAGGCTTGCCAGAATGAGCGATCCTACCTTAATAAAAGAATGTGAAAAATAGAATCTCCAACATGAAGGAGACAACAAGGAATAAACAAGAATGAGCTCAACTAAAAAAAGAGTTATTCAAAAAAGGATATAAAATTTCAAACAGGTACTAAACATTTAGAGAAATCTGAAAAACATAAAGCTATTGAAATGCATAGACTTGATAACATGTTATAATTGTGACAAAAATGGGCATATTGAAACTTTTATTTCAAGAGACGAGCAACTGACTGAAAATCAGAACCACAAAACAAGGTGCTACAAAAATTTTAAATTAAAGAAGAGTATCCAAAGGATTGTTTATCACTAATTAGGTCTAGAGGAGTACAGACTGCAGAAGGAATGCAAGAACCATTATGAGAAGGTAAATGTTAACTTAGTCCTGAGGAAGGAGTAGGCATGGAAAGACACTCAAAAATTCTGCCTCAAAGTTCTGTTATTAAATAGAGTTCCAGTAATCCTTGTGTTGTCTGCTCCATGACTTAGTCTCCCTCAAAAGGCTGACCAAGATAAGTTAAATGATCAATTAGGAGAGTCAATCATGATTGGTAACCAAAATATTATGGGAATAGTAGACACAGGTATCTTTTTTTTCTGATGTAAGTTCAGATTTGGTGAACAGAAAAAGTGCTCCTAAGCAACACAAAGTGGCTGCAGCTTCTTCATCAGATGTATCAAATACTATAGGCCAGGGCTGTCAAACTCCCTGCCTGCGGTCTGGGTGCGTCATATACTGGCCACGCCCATGCTCGATTTAATGAAGGGGGGAAAGTCCCGATACATCATTGACGACAATGTGACGACATGAGTTTGACACCCCTGCTGTAAGTATTTGTAACCAAAAGTCATTCAATGTTTAAATTCATACACACACACACACACACACACACACACACACACATTTACAATTATTAGTATATAATACAGCACAACTGTTTTGGCATTACATTTGTTCTACATACAAAAATATTACTAGACCATTAACATTCATATTATTGATACAATATTTACTTTTTGATTCTGTTCATCCTGGCTATTTTTGTTCCGACCTTCCCTTCTTTTTTGCAACCACTGATTAAACTTATTCCACATTTCATAATAATTTGATTCCCCCTTGTTTTTCAATTCTAAGGTTAGTATATCCGATTCTGCACAAGCCATTATTTTCCTTATTATCTCTCTTTCTCGTGGTATGATTTCATTCTTCCAATATTGTGCATATACCATTCTCGCCACTGTCAATACATGTATTATTAAATTTAAATTTACATTCTTATCAGCCCATAGGTGTGAGGATCTTAGCTGCCTCCTGACAGGAGCATACAGACTATTTTCTGATTTACCAAACAATCCTATGTTTCACCTAGAGAAGTAAAGTTTTCGTGTCAAAGGGCAAAGGTCAAGCACAGGCTTCAATCCCCAGCTCCCCTCCTTTTATAGGTGCCAGCTCAAGCAGAGTATCTTTATTCTTATTACACTTTGCCACATTCTGCATTAGCCTGCTATTTTTTCCATTTTGAAATTAAAGGGTTTTTTATTGCTACTTTCCATTATTTTTCCTTAAGCGACCAATAGATCTGTTGCACTGAAGGAGAAAACGTTTCGTTACAAAGCACAGGAAGATCCGTTCCCTCAAAAAGAATAGCAGATAGGTAAAAGACACAGCCCATTAATGTATAATACATACCAAACAATATCTAATGTATTTTAAAAGGCCAAATAAACCCCAATTCCCAAACAGGAATTTTAACCAAGAAAAATTTACAACTCTGTAATATATATTTCTGGAAAGTGAAAAAGGATCGATTACAGTCAACAAAATTTATACTAAATTACTTAAAGGGTCACAAAAATAATCTGATGATTACTTTTCAGAAAGGTTTTGATAATATTTGCACTGCAACTTTATTCTGGCTTGTTTTTTCAGGGACCAGGTTATTACCTATTATCATTTGCAAGTGAATGATATTCCAAAACTAACAGCTGAGCCATTGCACTCTTATTAAAACTGAACTGAATGTTGAAGTAAACTTCAAGTTTCACAAAGCTGCACAAACCCTCACAATGGGAAACTGACTCCAAAGGGCGGCTTAAATATACAATGATTGCTATAGAAAACAGAACCTGCCATTTATTATTCATGAATTCAGCTAATTATATACTGTTAGCTATTAAATGTGAATTTATATTCAGTATTTAGCGCCTGATACCTGTCCATCATGAACCAGTTTAATCAGTATTCTAAAAATCAGCCTAATTAAAGTTCATAGATCAAATTAGATTTTCATGGAAAAAGTTACTTCCAACGGAAATATTATAAGTTAACAAAATGTACTGTTCCATTCCGGGTTATCTGTATTCTGTCAGGTTAGTATAAAGAAGAAGAAAAAATATAGCAATTAAAACATCACATAGGCAAATTCCCCAATGCAGTTCACAGTATCCATTCGATTAATTTACCACACAGTCAAAGACCAAAAATAATGTGACCTATAATCAAAAACATCCAGAGGACTCCAGATTGAAAAAGGTTGCTACTGAAAATACTTTTCTAATTGTGGAAAATAAGTAAATCTGTGGGGTCCTTGGTGCTCTCTGAGCTTGGTTGTTTTCTGGCAGACATTTCATTACAAAACAAGGCAACATTATCAATGATGAACAGCACTGATGATGTTACCTAGTAATGAAACATCTGCAAGAAAACAAGCCAAGCATAGAGAGCACCGGGAAACCCACAACTGAACCCTGAGGTACAAATATTCTCTTTGAAAAAGTACATCAGCAGCTACTGATAGATCTCTGTGCAACATGTACTAGGCTGACTCAGTCTTCCATTCTTCCAAGGTCAGTAACATGAGGGCCCAGATTGTTGGGGGCAACAGGCTGACTCTATAAACTGCTGAGCGGGCTATAAAGCACTGTGAAGTGGTATATAAGTCCAAGTGCTATTGCTATTACAAAGATTGCTTAATATTAACCGTCAAGCAGTAGCAATACCAACAAATCTTCCTGCTCTATTTATCCATCCCATCAAAATTAGTTCTGGAAAAGAACAATTGAGGAAGCTATAAGTGGATATTTGTACTACAATACTTGAATTACTTTTGAAGCAGTTTTGCTTTCCCCGGCTAAGCAAGGAAAATAACATTGATTTCCCCTCTATTACATATACCTGATGTCTTAACTCAGCACTATATTATTTATAGATAAATTAATCTAAGACAATTAATAGTTACACATTATAACTATTGAAAAAACAGAGAAGTAAATACACAACAACTACAAAATTCATATTCTTTAAAAACTAAAAGTAATAGCAATACCACTTAGACTTATATAAACCTCTTCACAGTGCTTTACAGCCCTCTCTAAGCAGTTAACAGAGTCCGCCCCCAACAATCTGGGTCCTCATTTTGCCCACCTCAGAAGGATGGAAGGTGAGTCAATGAAATAAAAACATCAGCATATTAAAGCTTGGGCCAAATTCTACCCGTAATCAAACAAGAAGCAGAATGAACAACTTTGTCTTGTTGATACCGTGAGTTGACTAGACACATTTCCTACAGAAAGTAGTTCCCACACTAAAAGGCAGGTTCCAACTAAAAGCCGGATGGATCCTATTGTAAGGTGATAAGACAGAGCCTCAAAACAACTTAACGACAAGGCGGACTCCCGTTGATGTAAGCCACATCCAGCTTTATTGCCACACACAATAATTTCACTAGGTCTAAAAATATTCTGCTTGGCTGCCTGAAGAGCTGCTACAGAGTCAATTTCACAATGTTCCAGATCACGTTCACATCCTCCTCAAATACTCCTGAGAAATGTCTTAGGTGTGTGTATTTGTTTACTTAAAGAACCTGGACCATCTTCAGAGGTAACTGAAGCAGAAATGCCAAGCTCATCTGTTCTTTTAGATTATTATTGATTGTATCCATGCAACAAAGATGATTAGGGGACTGGTGACTAAAATGTATCAAGAATGGTTGCAGGAAACAGGTATGTCCAGTCTGATGAAAAGTAGGACTAGGGGTGATGCGATGGTAGTGTTCCAATATTTGAAGGGCTGCCACAAAGAAGAGGGGATCAACCTATTCTCCAAAGCACCTGAACGCAGAACAAGTAGCAATGGAGGGAAACCAATCAAGGAGAGAACCAACCCATCTAAGAAGAAATTTTCTGACAGTTAGAACGACTTGCCTCTAGAAGTTTAGGGTGCTCCAACACTGGAAGTTTTAAGAAGAGATTTGACAACATTTGTCTGAAACTGTATAGGGTCTCCTGCTTGAGTAGAAGGTTGGACTAAAAGTGCTCCAAGGTTCCTTCCAATTCTGTTAATTCTGTTCTGTTACTCATACAGATTCACAAATTCTCCCACCCCAGAACTTCTATCCTACCTAGTTTAAGGTTTAGTTGAGCACCATCCCATCACTCCAAACTGCTTTCATGGATTCCTTTGGAGAAGCAGTAGATTGTGTGCCATTAGAATGACACACACATAGTGATACTAGGATATATAAGTTTGGATTGATAATACAAGCTATTAGGTAATGTAACTGTAATTGAGACTACAAAATGAATGCACAAAACTGATGAACCAACCGACACACTGCTTGTATATATGTATGGAAGAGAGCTGATGTTTTTATGTTCTGTTTGTTTTGTTTGTTTTTAAAAAACCAATAAAATTGTTTTCAAAAAAAAAGAATGACGAAAAGAGTTTAGCATTCATCTAGTCATTTAGATGCAGAATGCTCTTTTGTACTCAGGCTAGATTCACATAAGTAGGCTAAACTTGGACTAGGAAGTTGTAGTTCAGCATGATGTGGGAATTCAGACATTGCTTTAGTTTATTCGATAAAACAAACCATCATGTTAATCAGTAATATTATTTCTTTTGGTGTAGCATGTTATGGCAACATGGCAACCATGACAAAACAACCACAACAATACAAGAGCACACAATAGATACAAACTCAATGCAACTTGATTGCAGAAAATACGACTTCAGCAACAGAGTGGTCAATGCCTGGAATGTACTACCTGACTCTGTTGTTACATCCTCTAACCCACACTCCTTAACCTCAAACTATCCGCTATTGACCTCACCCCATTCCTAAGAGGTCTGTAAGGGGTGTGCGTAAGTGCACCATTGTGCCTACCATCCCTGTCCTATTGTCCACATTTATTCATACCTATTTCCTGTATTCTTACTCATGTTTATACTTACATCTATTATCTTGTAAGCAATTGACAAATCAAATAAATCAAATAAATAAAAAATAACTTAGAGTATTATATTAACCTCGATCTCTTAGAGTAGAATTGGAAGTTAACTCATAGGTTAAAGTTCTTTTAAGTCTATGAGGTAAAATTAATGTTACTAAAATAACTACAGTCCCTCATTTGATTTATGTTCTCAGATTTATGTTAGTACCTGATGAATATTTTCTTTGGTTTGATAAATTATTTAAGAAATGTATTTGACATAGTGGATCAAATAGTAAGATTTTCTTTGGCTAAATTGAGATTACTATTTGGGAAAGGTGACTGTAATTTATCTGATTTATCTGATTAATAACAATACCATTGTTTTATTTTAGCAGACACCTGATTGTGAAATGAAAACGTAATTGAGTTAATTACCCTTTATGGGCTTATGGGTTTTGTCTCTTGAAACTAAATATTGTGATATTCAGAACCAAAAGAGGTTTTTACGTAATACACCATAGAAGGCCATCCAAAATAATTGCAAGATGTGGTAACTGTAGATAATTTGGATGGTTTTAAAAGAAATGGACAAGTTCAATTAGTTCTTCTGGAGGGTTGACAAGCTGACCTGTCTAAAGCTTGGGTTAGACTTCTGCGTCACAGCACATCAGGGAACATATCTGTCTGTTGTTCAGAGACGATTGCATAATTGTTGTATTTATACTTCTGTGAACTGCAACATCATTTAAATGTGTCTTGCCCTCCACTTGCCTCTCAACAGGAAGTCAGATAAACCAATCAGCATGCAGGATGTGCATCTCCACATAGACATTGAGATTTGGGAGCGGTGTACATCAGCCCATCTGTAACCATCTGCAACCTTCATTTACCCATCAACCCCTTTTCAGGATGCATATATGTCGACACCTACGTGCAGTTGAGGACAAGTCTAAATCAAGTTTAATGGAAGCAACACTGCATCAAAATGCCAACTCTTTTGTATATGCATTATGATATCATCTAAATATGGAAAGGGGGAGGGATTTGCAGCATGACGCTTTCATTATCTGGACAAAATCAGCAGAAGATACAGGCATTCGTGGAGAGGTTCATGGAAGTTCAAGATGTTAATAGCTATTTCTATTGCTTGCTGTCCTAGATTATAGGCAACATCCCTCAAATATTAATAGCTGAGAAGAAAGTGGAAAGGCCAAGCTTGTAGGTTTCCTAAAAAGTGTCCAGTTGATTACTGATGACACAGAAGCTTGAAAAAGATGGGATTATTGTTTGATTCAACAGGGCTCTTCTTATGACATTCAAAATACTCCCTTCACAATTTTTGCCAAATGTTCCTCTGACTGGGGGAGAGAAGAGAGGCAGGCCTCTCTGAACTTCCAATCCCCTGCTATCAGTTTCTTCTAACTTTATATACAAGGGACTAATCTAACAACTTCTTAATATATACTATGAATAAAGGTTCTTCCAAAGGTTGTCCATACTTCTCACAATCCTCATTTGACACCAACGCACAGACACAGACCAGCAATTATTATCAATGTCAGATAAATTCATCATATTTTGCTTTGGACATCAGCTTCTGCCAAAAGAAAACAAAAGGACTCCTGTGGCATAATTGATGGTCTGTCCCAAAAGAGTTATTCAATGATTTGGCCATTCCCATCCAGACCATTTTATTGCCTCTTTTCAACCCTATGTATTTTTTCATCTTTACATTCTGTGACTATTGAATATCTTCAGTCTTCTTTGGACTGTCTCCAAGAGATACTGTAGGTTTCAAGGTTAGTATTGTTCTATATTTATTATTATATACTATTCACTCTTCTTTTTCTTCTGAGTAGTCATTTCTGGCTAGAATCTTGTTAGCATTCTCATGTGATTCTGCTATCAAAAGTGATTTTGGTCTTTTCAGTTTTAAGATCTGGTGTGAGAGCAACAAGAGGGAATTAACAGTTGGGGAGACCAGAGTTGAATTATCTGCTTCAAGCAATGAAGCCCAATGAATAATCCTAAAATAATCACTATCTAAGATACCTGGGAATTGAAGCTGTTGGTCTGTTGAAAGATAAGAGGAAGAGCTCTATTGAGAGTTCAAAGCAGAAATGGGGGTACAGGGTGTAGTGTATTTAAATAGAGACTTCTAGGGCAATGTTCCTATTGGTTAGCAGAAGCAACGATACGATTGGATAGTAACGTTAGTATCTGATTGGCCACCTATAGCGGCGGGAAGTTTAACTAAATGTTACCGGTTGCGAGCCATGGAGCAGCCACTATAAAAAGGGCTGCTGCGGTTCGACTGCAGTTGAAGTTACTGTTTATTATTAAAGAGCTGAAGTCAACTCCGGTCTGCGAGTCTCTTTACTGGTGACAGAACACTGGCGACGAGGATGGGATTAAAGAGACAAAGACCGTAAGCACGTGGCAACGACAGCCAAAGGACCAATGAGATGGCCGGCAACAATTCGCCACCCGCACCATTCAACCCAGCCGAAGAAGACTGGGAGTCGTACATTGACAGATTCCTGATGTTTTTAGAAAGCAACGAGCTGCAAGGAATCACTGACCAAAGGAAGAGAGCCGTATTCCTAACACATTGCGGTCCGACTGTTTTTAAAATGGCCAAGGCATTAGCAAGACCAAATGATGTTAAACAGATGGCATGGCCAAGAATAGATAAAGACATTGAAGCCTGAGTTAAAACATGTAACAAATGCAAATCTTCCAGGCCCACCCCCCCTCAGCACCAGTCCTCAAATGGGAGACACCCAGAGGCCCCTGGTCAAGAATCCATATGGATTTCGCCGGCCCCACAAAAGGTTATACTTACCTAATCATCGTGGATGCCTATTCCAACTGGTTGGAAGTCATCATCATGAGTTCAACAACAACAGAAGCCGTCGCCAAACAACTAAAAACAGTTTTTGCCATCCACGGTCTACCAGATGTAGTAGTATTGGACAATGGGCCACAGTTTACAGCCTTGGCTTTTGAACAGTTTCTCGTGGAACATGGAATATGACATGCTTTGACAGCGCCAGCTCATCTGGCGGCGAATGGTAGAGTGGAACGCATGGTTCGTTTTACGAAAGAAGCACTGGAAAAGCTTGACGGAAGTGATATGCAAGAAAAACTCAACACCATGCTCACCATCCAACATATAACACCATGCACAACTACGAACAAGAGCCCAGCTGAACTTTTGATGGGAAGAAAATTGCGATCTTACTTGGATAGACTGCACCCTACCTACAACCCAGAAAAGCCACCAGACTCGTTCAGTAAGAACCACTCCTTCTTACCAGGTGATTTAGTCTACACAAAAAATCTTACTGGAGAACCATTGTGGTTACCGGCAATGATTACACAAATCACTGGCCCTCGTTCCTATCGCTTAGAAACCACCGATGGCAGATCGTGGAAACGACACATTGATCAGCTACGGTCCCGACACATCGAACGAGACACCGATGTTCCCAGAAACGCAGAACAAATATTTTTCCAAACAACCCCAGACATTAATAAAAAATCCAGAGGGGGGGGGAAACAAATTAATAATAAAGAAAATGAAAATCATCCATTTACAAAACACCAACCGGAAACAGAGAACCCAGAAAGAAATAAAAATCACTTACCAGACTTCGAGAAACAAGAGGAGCTGAAGGAACCTCAGGGGAGAAGCAGCCAGGCCGACTCGACCTGCCCACACACACAGCGAGGAGACCACACTGCCCATCCAACAAACCCAGACCACAGAGAAAGACCAATCAACCCAAGGCATGACCAAAGTGGCATGGTCGAGGCACCCTTCCAGGAGGTTCCAGAGGGAAGAGTGGCCTGTCCGAACCAGCTGGCCTGTCCGAACCGGCAGAGACCAACACAGGCACTGAACTGCGCAGGTCAACAAGGACTCACAAGAGCCCCGCCTACCTGCGTGACTACGTTATGTTGGAACGAACCAAGAGGGGAGGGCTGTAGTGTATTTAAATAGAGACTTCTAAGGCGATGTTCCTATTGGATAGCAGAAGCAACAATACAATTGGATAGTAACGTTAGTATCTGATTGGCCGCCTATAGCAGCGGGAAGTTTAACTAAATGTCATTGGTTGCAAGCCGTGGAGCAGCCACTATAAAAAGGGCTGCTGCGGTTCGACTGCAGTTGAAGTTACTGCTTATTATTAAAGAGCTGAAGTCAACTCCGGTTTACTGGCGACAGAACACAGAAAATATCTCAAAATTAACCCTCCCTAGTTCCCTGGAATATAAAGGCAGTAGAAGGGTGAAACACTTTCAGACTGAAATAAATACTGTAACCTTAGAATATAGGTAGTATTAATATTCTTAGTTTTGGTTTCCTGCTCTTTCCTGCATTGAATCTTGCAAAATTCAATGTCAACAAAATTAAGTGTGTATCTAACTTCATCCTCCCAAATGAATAAAAAGGATCTTCTAGAACAATGTTCTTAAATACATTTCCCAAAGAACTTGAAGGTATTTCCTATGTGAAGTCAAAGAGATGTACAATCAAGACATCTTTGTGAAAGTGAATTTTTAGCTATTCACAAAACCAAGACTGAATGTGAAAAGGTGAACATTGTACCAATTGCACTTTATCAAATGGTCTGATGCACCATCTGATGAAATATTCCATTATATGCAGACTCACATGTGCCATTCTGTTCTATAATCAATATATCACATGTAAAATGAATAAACAGTTTTATTAAAACATACCCTATTTCAAAACTGTATTTGTTCCTCCCCCCCCCCACCTTTTTTTTAAAGAAGCCGTAATAGGTGTTGCTCATAAAAATATTATTGCTTGGTGTTCCTTGTTCTAGAAAACTATATAAACGGAAAGGTGGGGAAGAAGATTCAAGTTACTGAAAAGAGAAACTAATTTATTCCAGATAAGAAACACATGTATTACATGTACTCCAGGCGAAAGTATTCCAAGCAAAATGAAAAGGCACTCAAATTTGACACACGAGGTAAAATCTCACACAGTGCATTCATTTATTTTATTTCTCTTGGTTGGGTTTATGGGATAACAAATTATTTCTCCTGGCACCCATCCTGAATACTATGAATTTAATCCTGCCCTATCACCAACATATGAGGGTACAGCTAATAAGAAAAGAGAAGGTAAGGTGAACTTTCCTCTCACAAATCAACACCTGGCTGGGGAGCATCGAAGGCAAATGGCTGACAAGATTTAAAATGGCCAAAGATATTTGCACAGTGGACAATCAATACATCACCAATGGATTTTCAGATGCCTTTAAAAGGGATTTAGATAAATTAATGAAAGGAAAGATCTTTATACTCATCACACTATGAAAGTCAATTGTTGAAAATTATTAATGGAAGAGAATTATTGCTTTCAGGTATTATTATATTATAATATATTATATTATTATATTATCTGGGGGATCCCCAAAGACATTTCAGTGGCCAATTTTGTCTAATTGATAAGACCTTTGGTCTGACTATCAGATATCCTATCAGATATCAGATAACCTAATGTTCTCCTGCGTAAAACTGTGAAAATTGGAGATTGCCGTGTGAGGGGTTCCATTCCTTATTTCAGTGAGTCCAATATTCCTGCTGAGTACAGCAGTCATATAAAGGACCTGGTGCCAATGTCATTGTTTCTTCTTTCATAAAGGAATCACTTCAGCATTCTTTTTAAAAATCTGCTATTGCAACCATTCCCTCACTCCTTCCACTTTTCTGGGAGAAATCCAACCATTTACTTCTGGTTAGCCTATGTTGTAAATACTAGACTGTGTAAACACTCTACACCAGGGGTGTCAAACTCAAGGGCCCAGGGGCCAGTGCTTAGATCTGGCCTGTGGGGCTGCCCTGGAAAGAGCAAAGGACTGGCCTGTGGTGCCTTTGCCACCAAAAATGGAGCTCAGGAGGGCCGTGAGTGATCCTCCTGAGATCTGTTTTCATTGGCAGAGGGTTTCAGGAGTCCGCTGCAGCCGAAAATGGAGCTTGGGAGCCCGTTTTCACTGGCAGAGTACTCAAGCCACTACAGGAGCCTCTGCCATGAGTGATGTCAAGCTGGCCACACCCACCAGGGCCATGCGCACTCTGGCCCCCCAAAACCTAACACAACTCTGATGCGGCCCTCAATGAAATCAGGTTTGACACCCTTGCTCTATGCTATATTGCCATAAACAGACAAACTAATATTAGATTATAACTCAGAATGTTAAGCCATCAAAACCAAAGCCCACAACATTCATTGGAAATTCTGGGAGTTAAAGTTCAACATACCACAATAGAAAAGGTTGAACTAGATATATACCTACAGATATATTTTTCTGACAGTAAAGTCTGTCTCATAAGGCAGAATGGCACAACTGTATAAACTGAGCAATATAAATATATAAAAACTATATAAACTTATAAGCATTGGCCAAAACAAAGGAAACAAAAACCTTAGAAAAGCAAAAATGATTTATATTATTTATTTAAATTTCATATGATTATTTCTGAATATTCCTTGCAAACATCAAGTTTTTTTGGCTTATACAATACTGCTCAACTTTGCCAAAAATTTTAAAAAAGTTGGAAAGTGTTCTGCAGAGCACTCATCTGAAAGTGGATTGTCTGAATAAAGGGCAGGCCTTTTAAACTGTATTATTTCTGTCAAACTTGGAGGAAGAAACTAATATACCTTTTTTTCTTTAAAAAAAACCCTGATATTTGATTTAAAAAAAACAGAGGTGAAGATTCATGGCTCTGAAAAGCATTACTTATATATTTAATTGACATCCAATATCCACAAATCCACCTGTGACATGTTCACATGTGGACAAACTGGACTAATAGTATAATGAAACCTATGTACCAATGTCAATTTTTTTTATTTCTTCTACTTTATTTCTGTTTGCTCATCATTTTGTTGGCAATAATGTACATTAAATGTCCCTTTAATTGTCCTGTTGAACCAGATCTTGTGAAAGCTCTAATATGCTGATAAGGCTGCTGATCAAAGCATTCAATTGTATTTTCAATAAAGGATTGGTCTGGTGGTCTACTGAGAATGAACAATGAGAACATTATCACACAGACTTCCCAACCTAATTCATTTCTATACATGTTGAATTGCATCTCAATTCCTGTCCAGCATGGTCTGCCCAATGTATCTAGAAGACTCATGAGCTTGAGGAAAGCTGCCATAATAGATAACCACAGTCATCCTTGAGCTAGTTGCTTGATTAATACAAATTTGTAATCATTCTCTTAAACAAGTACCACTTCTCCATAAATATAAAAGGCACATGCAGCTTTCTGAAATAATCATCTTCCTCATAAAAATGTAGCTGATTGCAAAGCTTTAAAAACTGTAGGTAGAATGTCAGAGATAATTTCAGTGTTTTGTTATAAAAATAATATAACGGAGGAGTCAAGAGGTGTAGCAACTCACACATGGCCTCTATTATGCAATGAAGAGAAATGAGTGTCTTTGTTTTTTTTTCATGAGGAAGATATCAAAAAAGAGGATACATCCCTAACTATATTTTCTAATTTTAGCTCCACAGAAGCAAAAAGAAAATAATCAAAGTTACATTTACACAAGAGAAGACACCAGAATTCTAGAATATATTGGCTAGATGTTCACAGATATGGTAGTGTGTGTTTCTAATTTCTCCAGCTTGGCTCCTATTATTAGCAAGACAATCTTACAAACAAGAATATGTTAAGAAAATGGCTTAGTATAAAATCAGAACTGGGACTTCCAGTCTATCCTCCTTCAGCAAGAATTAAGGTGGTTTATACATTCAAATTTTTGAGCCATGTGAACAAACCAATATAGCCTGATGTAGATGTTAAGGGCTAATGTTGATCTCACATATCACGCTAAATCAGAAACAAGTATGTTTGTTTCTGATTTAGCATGATATGTGAGATCAACAATAGTCCTTGGCATCTACACCAGGCCATATTGGTTTGTTCACATGGCTCAAAAATTTGAATTTCATCTGCAAATTAGGCTGATTCTGAAGCCATTTGAATGTGACTAATTATGATAATTGGTTTGGGAATAAATGCCAGGAATCACATATAGACATAATGCCAAGCCCTTTTCTTACAGGTTAGTTCTGAAATATTGAAGGGGCAGGTGAAGGTAGTCAGAAGTGATAACCAGCATAGTTGTTACAAATAATAACCAGATTTTCTATGATGTTGTTTTAAAGTTTTGTATGAACCTAATGTTCATTAAAACAAAACAGTGTGGGTGTAACAGTCGAATTAATAAGCTCAAAGAAAGTATAGCTGAAATGTATATTCTACTCTTCTCAATTCAAATGCCCTCATGTATTAACCAATGGGCCAAAACATTTATGTCCAAAATGTGTCTCTTATCTTCAGTAATTCAGGATGTTTTCAGATGGACAGCTCCTAGTACTACCAATCCAAAAGTTGCATGAGACAATTGCCGTTTTTCCTTCCATCTCTCTCTCTCTCTCTCTCTCTGTGTGAGTGAGTGAAAGGGAAAGATATGAAAATGCAAGGAATTATTAGAAAAGGAATAGACATCTGAATTTCATGAAGAAGCAGTTCCATAAAACCACTGACTAGCAAGGAAAGAATGCCAACATCATTTGCAAGTTGATTAGAATAGAACTTAAATAGCATTACTTCTCATTTGGGACAAAAAAAAATCTAAACTTCTTCCCCCAAGATAGATATTAATGCATTTTTATCCCAACATCCAAAATATAGTACTTTGTTGGGAAAATTCAGCAACTCTACCTTCTTACCCTACAATTGTGTTGTTGCTTCAGACATGAGAGAAGATCAACAGTATTAACGTTACCAATGGTATTAATATATACCCCTACATTTAAAAAGTGATTTCCTGATGATAATTTTTGAATATGCTTGCTGTCCAAGTACACATCATTTAGACTTCTTCTCTGGAAATATATTTAGTTTTCTAATAGGATGCGAATTCTTTTGAATTCCCACCACATAGATACACACATACATGTGAACAGAAGCATTTATTCAGATGCTTTCTGGTCTGAAAGTGAAGAAAGTTGTACAAAATGTGACATTTTGGATTTTTATCCCAGAACTTTGGAATTCTGTGATTCAAAATATCCATGTAGCAATACATCAATGGGGATTCTTAGTCATCCAGGTTATGGTTGTCCCAAAAGAGCTGAAGAAGCTTCTTGGATGAGAAGTGAAATGTCTTCAAAGAAAAACCAGAAAGTCCACTTGCCTCTTTTTAAAAAAAGCACCTCTGGAACATTTAACAACACTTTTCACTTTCAGTGATGAACTGGGACAAAGTAACTGAAACAAAATATATACCAACTTGGCATTTCAAAAAATTAAGTGACATTTAACGTGTTCGATTTACTCTGTAACTTCTGCTTCTTTTACTTCACGTTTTATTGTGTTATGCTTTATTAATGTTAGATAATGTTTTGTAAGATGTTTGCAGTAGAAAAAGGAAGGAATGCTTATTTTAATAAATATGTTTTTTTTTCCACATATTTTGAAGGAGAAAAATGATGCATCCAGTAAATGAGTCAGAGTATGATTAAAACAATGAATCCATCAAGTAAGAGATCTCTCATAAACATTCGTAATAGAATTTAATTCCAGGCACATATGCATGAAGGGGAGTACAAATTTATGTGCATGTCCACTCGTTAGTGAATAATTTGTTCATATTTTAAAGAAATAGAAGATCAGCTGTTGTTTTTTCCTTTTATTTCAGCAATTTGTTTGAAACCTACAGATAATACAAGCTAATTTTTTATTCTTTACCCACTCTTCATTTTGCTTAGCATCCAGCCTGTTGATGAATTCTAGAAGAATTTGAAACTTTTTTTTTTTTACTATTCTCTGATTATTTGATTCTAATACAATTATGTTGAATTTTTTTTTTTCAAATCAATGCATGGCTTCTTCAGAAACTCTAGCTGCTTCCTAAAAAAATATGAAATTTTAAATTAATTCGAGCAAAGTCTGTTCATACACTAATTAGACTAGAAAAAATGTAAGCGAAAGAGATGAGGCTATTCCTAACAAGCCAACCCCCATCTTTTCATTCCCCAAATTTCAAGTTCTTGTGTTAAGTTGCAATGCTCGCGTTTCTTTTAATGCAAGCACCACTCTTGAGACAGTGGGAACTTTACAGTACATGAGAGCATGTAGTTTACAGTACATGAGAGCATGTTTATTACACAAGTATAAAAGCCAAATAAGACCACATTGGAATTCCAGTAAAGTTTCCTTTATGTGTATCTCAGGGTTAAAATGAGGGTTCCTTGGTCCTCTCTGTTGTTTTCTTAGTTGTTTTCTTGTAGATGTTTCATTACCAACAAAGGTAACATAATCAGTGCTAGATGTTACCTAGTTTGGGTAACGAAACACCTATAAGAAAACGAGCATGCTCAGAGAGCACCAAGGACCTCCTCGCTAGAAATCACACTCTGGGCAAGGATCTGCATCAAGCTGAGAGTACCACATATATACAGTGCTTGCTATATTAAGAAATATATATATATTAGGAATATCCTCTTAAAAAAATCAAATCGCATTCATTTTTTAAAAGCTACTATTGAAATGTCATTGCATTATTTGAAATAATGTTCCTTCAGAGTTATTAATGTTAAATATTGGTCATCCAGAAAGAGGCTGCAGTTGTCAACCTAGCGATATCTTGAGCAAATGTTCTGAAAGAATAAAAGGCAAAACGAAGCTTGCCTCACACTGAAGGGCAGATTCGCCTGGGAAAGAAAGCGTTTTCACAGCATCCATTCTCATCACACCAATCCCTAGTAAGGGGCTCATGAACTACAAGCCATTTCCAAGTAGGAGCAGAAACAGAGAGTATCTTCCCCACACTCCCATGCATTTTATCACCATCATCATATGGGTAAAGCTCAAAAGGCCTGATTTTCCTCAGCAGTACCGTTCATTAAGACGTATCAGAATGACTTTACAGGGCTCTTTGACTCAGATTTTGGCTCACTCTGACATTTTGTTGCCAGAGAGGGACAAAATGGTGTTCTAATTCTATTCCTCAGGTAAACACTCACTTAAATTGCTAGGGTATCATTCATCACACACCAGAGGCAGATTTTAGGGTCAGGGAGGCCCTGTGAACTACTCTGCAATTAAGAAAAACTGGAGGAACAGTCTAGAAGGGACTCCAGCCTTGGCAACTTTAAAAGCTGGCTGGGGAATTCTGGTAGAAGTACTTCAGGCTTAAAGTCATCAAGGTTGGAGACCCCTGGCTCTAGAATAGCTTTCCTCAGCTTGAATACCCTTCAGAGTGTAGGTGTTAGGTCTCCAAATTCCCAGCCAGCACGGCCATTGTGGAAAATTCCACCGGTGGAAATCCACACCTGCAGAGGGGGGAACAGATTGGGAAAACAGGTTGTCCTAGAGGTTGCTATTGTCCCCTGCATTTGCCATTTTAAATATTATTCCAGTTTCTAACAGTACAGTGGCTCTGCATGAGGAGATATCCTGGAAGCCAAAGAAGTTCTGTGGTCAAACTAGGACCTTAATTCTCCATTCGTAAACCTAGAAATATCATCTTACTAACCGCACTTCTCAGAAATCTAAAAATCCATTTGCATAGCTGAGGAAGGCTAATAAGCTTCGTATGAAGGAAAAGAAATCTTAAATAGGGTTTCTAAGATATTTAAATCAGATAATTACAGATAATCAGAGCTGGAAAAGACCTTGTGGGTCATCTAGTCCAACCTCCCACCTAAGCAGGAGACAATCCAGTTGGCATTCATGCCTAAGGCAGGACCAGAACTCACAGTCTCCTGGTGAATGGCCTCAAGTCATCCAGTTGATCCAGTTGATCTTTTGATGGAAGAAAACCTCCCCAACCAGGTACCCTTCTGATATACAGAAATGCAGTTCCCATAATCCCAATGTGCATGGCCTTTAGATAGGAATTAGGGAGCCTGCAATGCAACACATTCATAGGGTACCAAACTTATGCAAAACTTGTTTAAGAACTAGGTTAAAGTTCTTTCAAATTCACCTAAGCATCAAAAAGCTTATCATAACAGAATGCAAATTATACAGTTTCACGAACGGTTATATCTTCATGCATGCCTACTCTTTGTGATCCTTCAACCACAGTATTTTGCTCTTAATCAACTTGGCAATTCTTGCAACTTCTAAAACTATAATTCATTTCTTTCAGATGAAACCAAGGCATTGTAAAGGGCGGTGCATATTTGTTGAAATGTGTGACTTGTTCCAATTCCTCCTTCCTTTTGCTAATTGCCATCAGCCTTACACTAAGGGAAAATAAGAGGGTTTAGAAATTAACTGGTTCATAAAGAGCACAAGTGCAAGAGTATTGAAAAGCCTTCCGTAATCTAAGCCTCCTACTGTATCCCTAGGAATTTTCTGACTGTGCTGGTGGCTAGCATGTTGGCTAGCAATTCTGGAAGGCCCCAGGTTTGGAAAGACTATTAACAGAGCATATGTAATGGTGATATCACATAATCTAGCATTATTATGTTTTTGGTTCAACATAAACTCTTTAATTAATATTTTTGTTAAAAGATCCACATAGCAAACCACCATCTTGCCATAAACATGCAATAAATAGCTATCCTGGGGTGTTGTTTTTTTACTTTATTGATTGACAAAGGAGCTTTAAACGAGGAATATATACTGCAATTGATTTTCACCATACGATAAAGGTCAAGATTGTTGTGGGGTTTTTTTTAATAAACAGAGAATCTAAAGTTGGAATAGGAAGTGCACTTCAAAGCACACCTTTTATTAACCAGCTGTTGTTCCACTATACTGATCAGATTTGTCTGAACATATGGAGAGTGTATACTCGGTGATGAATGGCAGATTGTAAGCATCTTGAGATGTGATGAATACCATTTTCAAGTTATATAATGGACAAACACTAATAAGAAAGCTCCCTAACTATATAGATTACTCTATGCTCCTTACTCTAAGGGAAAGGCCTCTGTTCAAACCTCTGCAACAATACTGAAATATAAAGACTTTTGCTCAATCAATCAATCAATAGATACAATGGACGTTACTACTTAGCTATTTCATTGTGGTTTAAAAATATTCCCCAAATTATTCACATTTACAGAAAAAAAGTGACTTCTGACTTGAACACCCACATGCAATCACAATAATACAGAATATAGTTGGCGATACCACTAAGATCACCAAATTCAGCACCACATTATTACGGTTGGTTACGCAGTCAACTCGATATTGAGACTGAACTGGGCATTTTATCCACTTATCAAGTGTTTCCCAAGGACCTGGGAGAAGTAGATATTATTTTATCATCGTGGTTATCATGTTTAAAAGGGCAGCAGAATTCCTATCCTGCTCCACTTCTCTTCTTCCTTCCTTTTCTCCTAGAAGCCTCTACAGAAACGAAGGTGCCTAGAACAGGTGAGATGAGAAACAGGATGGAAGGAAGGGAAAGGTGGAATCTCAAAGGCCATGTTGTCTAGGAACTTCTCACTCTGGCAAGGTTACTGAATGTGGCTGATGGGATTTGCTTCTAAGAGGTCCCTAAAGACATGCGTGAGCTTCAGAAAAACCCACATGTCAGCCCTCCCTGGAGTTATACGTATGCACACATGCTATGTCAGGCAGAAAAAGAAAAATTGTTCAATCAGGCAACCTATGCATAGCAGAGGATGCCAACAAAGGGGGGAGAGGGGGAGAAAGAGAGAGAGAACACAGATAAAGCTCTGCTGTAAGAAACCTTTAAAAAAAACCAACCCAACAGGTGAGTGCAGGTTTGTAAAGCAGCCCCCTCCCAGCCATTTCTGCATCCACCTGCAAGAGCAGGTTGCTGCAAAAATACGCGTTTGGATATAAAAGACAGCTCCCCCCCCCTTCAATCTCGGTGTGTCTGTGCGTCCTCTGCTTGCACAAGAACAGAATAATAATGTAGCTTGCAGGTGCACATGGGAAGCCAAACCACTTATCTGGGACAAATCAGGCAGAGGGACCAGTCCTTGCGCTCGCCTCGCAAGATCCGGTGGGCCAGGCGCGGGATAACAAGAGACAGATCGCCACCCTCGGCCCAACACTCGCCAATGCGCGGCGAACAGAGCGCCAGGAGCCGCAGCATCTCCGAAGCGGATCAGGTGCAGGGCAAGCAAGGAGCGGCGCTGGGCAACTCCGAGGGTCTCTCTCTCTCTCTCCCTTCCATCCAAGGCGCGACACCCACCCACCCCCGTCCCCGTCCCCGCGCTTGGGGCCCACAGGCCTCTCGCCTCCCCCCCCCACCCGCCCGCCACGCCGCCACAGGAGGAGGCCCGGAGAAACCCCGGGGTGGCGCGCGTCTTGAACCCGTGCCCTCGGAGCCCCCCGAGGACGGCGAGCCCGAGGCAGCCGAGCGTGCGGGAAGGCTCCTCAACCCTCCCGGTGGCCGCAACCCGCCAAGCCGCCACCGCACGTCTCTCCCACCTCCCCCCCGAATTGCCTTTGCGGCACGGGCTCGCCAATAGGGCTCTCCTGGCCGCCGCGGCTCCTTACCGTGGGCAGCAGCGGCTCCATCTGAGCGCCTTGATCTTTCATCTCCATCTTCCGCGCGCCTTTTGGAAAGGGGCGAGCTTGGGGCGCTCGACTCGGCTGGCGACGCGCCTCCCTCGAGGGTTTCCCCCGCCTCCGGCGCCCGAACCCCCTCGCTGCCTCCGCTCAGGGAGTCGGATCAGGTAGCTCTGAAGCAGAGGAGGCAAGTCGCACGCCTCGGACTCACCGGCGAGTCACATGGCTCCCCGGTCGCCCTCGAAAGGAGGAGGAGGAGGCGGCGGCGGCGGTGGCGGCCCCTCCGCTCCTCGCTCCGCACAGTGCCCACTGCTGGGAAGCAGGACCGCAGGGCGGAGAAAGGTAACTGTGGGTTGACTTGGCGGAGGAGGAGGAGGAGGAGGAGGAGCCTATCCAACTCCCGCTACCCAAGCAGGCAACGCACCGAGCAAGGCTCCGAGCCGAGATGAGATGCTGCCCATCCTGACGCGCTTTGCAATCCTACAGGCCACGGCTGGCAAAGCCACGCGCGCCCACACCCCACCCACTCACCCACCCCCATTCCCCAAGCAGCACCGAGGATGCTGCATCCAAAACAGCTGGAATCCATTTCTAAGTCCCGGCCACAGGAGCGGCTTCCTTTGTTGCTTACAACTTTCCAAGGTCATTCTTGGGCACCACCTGTGACCTTGAAAAAATGCGATCAAAACTGACTGCCACCCATCACACGCCAGGGTTATCTGACGTGCTGCAGCTCCAGTTCCATGGAAGGGGGGTTGGGGGGGGAAGCAGGTGTATGTCAGAGCTGGTCCTTATCCCTTCCTCCTTCCTTGTCACACTATCCAGGAGGCCACTGAGGCAAATGTACAGCCCATGGGCATCTAATATAATTGCACGAAGAACATCCCGGCAATTGGATTCCGCCAACTTCAGATTCAAACCTGAAAGGAACCATTATCAGAAGAAGAAAAAAAAATACAGTCACCGCTCTTTCAAAATATCCAGGACTACAATACTATATATGGGCTGCGCAATTCAAGACAATGACCACTGTGGGTGGCAGCAAAGAGATTCAGAAAAAAAATCTGGCTTTTCTGCCACCTAGCAACTGTCTGGAGTTTTGCAGCCCAGAAATGGTAGTCTAAATCAAATCTCATTTAGGTAGCAGCTCAGTGAAATATTTGATGCATTAGAGCAGGGGTGTCCAACCTTGGCAACTTTAAGACTTGTGGACTTCAACTCCCAGAGTTCCTCAGCCAGCAAAGCTGGCTGAGGAACTCTGGGAGTTGAAGTCCACAAGTCTTAAAATTGCCAAGGTTGGACACCCCTGCATTAAAGTCTGCTTATCTTGACTTCAGAGCCCTTAAGATGGACTGTCATATTCCCAAAATAAGGTGGGACGAATTTTTTCCTGTGAAGTTTATGCTGAGGAGATTGATACAAACTTAAACCTTTTGAACCTCTTTGATACTAGCCACAGATCTCAGTCTCAGAAATCAATAGATCACCTGAATTCTGGAAAGGCGTTAGGAATAGATTTCAGCTCTCTAGCGTATTAAAATAATCTGGGTTGGTTTGAATTTATTTCATTTTTAATTCTACTTTATTACTTTTACTTACGTGATCCTCCATTTACAAGGACAAAGTATCATTAAGTACACTGGTATTAAAACAAAAAAAAAAACCAGTCATAATTCAACTTACTTGATGCACTGCTGTTCAAGAATAAAATTATTTTTCTTCATCCCCAAATGCCTTTCCAAAGAGCCGTGTGTTTAAGGCTCTTCCAAAAAGTTACAAAAAAACAAATTTATGGTCCATATATCTGGGGACAGGCTGTTCCAGAGGAGAGGGGGAGCAACATGAGATAGCATTCCCTTAACAGTGGGACTCTCTCCCCACTCTACCATATCTGTCTGGACTGACAGATTTAATTTAGAGGAGGTGGTCCCAGAAATATGTATATAAGGCTTAGCTTTTAGCCATGTGGGGCTTTAAAGATGGCAACCAGGATCCTTTCAGCACTGGCTGAAAGTTCTACATCAGGATGTCAAACTCAAAGCCCGTGAGTGCTTAGATCTGGACCGCAGGGCCACCCTAGAAACCACGCAAGACCAGCCTGCTGTGCCACTTAAGAAGAAAGGAGAATGAAGAGGGGTAGAAAAATAAGAGGAGGGAGGGAGGGAGGGAGGGAGGGAATTAGATCCTCCAGCCTCTCCCAGGCCACCACAGATGCCCCTGATATGAGTGATGTTGAGCGAGTCAAACCCCGGCCATTCCCACCTGGACACCCAAAGTCAAACACAACCCTGATGTGGCCCTCAATGGAATCGAGTTTGACACCCCTGTTCTATATGGTCTTTAAGGGCAGCTCTGCATAGGGTGCTCTGCAGTCACCCATGAAGTGACAAGGCATGAGTGACTGTGAATAAATTCTCCTGACCCAGAAAAGCCATAGAATACATTTAAAAATGGAATTATGAAAAGATCCCTTTAACTCAGCCTCTTCCTGTTCTTCAAGGATGTACTATTTTTGGACTCAGGAGCTTTTGAATTCCCATCAGGATTCCATCTCTGTTTATCCCCATCAAACTTTCCAGGCTTTCGGGACCAGACCATCACTAATGGCCTGTCTGAGGCCTTCAAGCCACCTTATTAATACAGTCTTCTTTAATCTGGTGCCTCGAGGATATGTCGAGACTGCAGTTTCCACAATTCTAAACCGGTATAATGCTGTAGTTCCGATGCTCCTGACTGGAGAAAGCTGGATTAACTGCGTGCTGATTATTACTGAAAGTCCTCTTGTCAAAATTACCACTTAGTAATGATTGGACTGCAGTGCCTCTGCCAGCAAAAATGGAGCTCATTTTCAGGCTAGCAAAACAAACTAAAAGCAAAACAAAAGGTGAAATGTTTCCCCTTTGGCATTTGAGCATCTAAGAAGGGACAGGAAAGGAGAAAGGGAAAGAGAGAAAAAGAAGGAAAGATGGGAAGAGATAAAGAAGGAAAAGGAAGGAAGGAAGGAAGGAAGGAAGGAAGGAAGGAAGGAAGATTATAATGAGAGGAAGGGAAGGTCTGAGGGAAATCCTGCCTTGACCACCCCAGGTGCCCCCAACATGAGTGATGTTGAGCTGGCCACACCTACCCCCTACCCCAATGTCAAACACAACCCTGATGCAGCCCTCAATGAAATCAAGTTTGGCACCCCTGATTTAGTGGCACAGTGGTGCAGTATTGCAGGCTAATTCTGCTGACTGCCAGCAGTTTGATCCTGACTGGCTCAAGATTGTCTCAGCCTTCCATCCTCCTAAGGTCAGTAAAATGAGGACTCAGATTGTTGAGGCCAATATGCTGATTCTGTAAACCGTTTAGAGAGGACTGTAAAGCACTGTGAAGTGGTATATAAATCTAAGTGCTATTGCTATTAATGTTCAACAGGCAAATTTTGGTAGGCTTGAGGAAGTTCTGCACTTAACCAGTGTACAACATACTTTCAGCAGCAATTTGCAGAAGATCGTTCATTGCAAAAAACCAGTTTTTCTTCCTATTAGTGGTTTTATTAAGGCCTCCTATTTTAGTGAGCTTTTATTTCAGTTTTGTGTAGTAGAACTACAACAGAGAGAGAAAGAAGAGAGAAGCTGATCAGTTTATGCAATGATTGATATTAGGGAAAGAGAATATTTTCTCCCTTTCTATTCCAAACTGATCTCACATAGAGGGAATTCTTCACCATGAGATTCAACAATGGCCAACATCTAAGACAATTTTTAAAAAGTAAGCCTACCAACTTCATAATGAAGTAGCTTTTTTGGCATTCAGAAATGGCAGACCAGAGAATCAATTGCTAGTGGCAAGGAGGAGATGGCAATCACTTTTATCTTCTGGCTGGGCAATTTCAGGCATAGAGTTAAAAACAGAATACTAGATGAGATGAAATAAAGACATTTCCAACAAGATAGCTTTTTTCCTAAACCATTTAACAAATGAACCTAATTTCAGTAGATCACTCAAAGGAAAGAGAATGGCCAAGTTACCTAATTAGTGTATTTAAGGAATGCATACATTTCCATCATGATGGGGGTCATTGATGAATGAGACTATTTTTTTAATTTAATCTGTTAACTTTAATCACAAATATCAAGAAAAATTAGATGCCAAGTCTCACCCAACTTATACTGCATGAGTTTCAAGTGATCATGAATACTTTATGGATTATTCAGTGTTGAAAAATAATTAATTTTCTTAATTTTTAGTTAGCATGCCTCATTATTCATCTTTATCTGTCTATTAAGAGTCATTGTTCCCTCTAACTAGTGAAAGTGTGCTCCAAAGAAATGCTGATATTTTAACGAAATATCCAATCACAATGTCAGGGTTCCAAGTAACAGCCCAGATGAAATCAAAACTCCAAGGCCAAAGGCTCCCTCAAAGTATAGATTTATTAGGCATGTCATATTGGCACATCTGGTGAAAACCCAACTCAGAAGACCCCGGGTTTTCCCCACCCAGTTCAAAGTCCAAAGTTCTTCCCCCCATTACACACAACCATCACATGCCGCGATCAGGTCCTTCTTCCCATCGTGGAGCCTCCCACCCACTCCTCTCCAGGTGCTGGCAAGAATGTTATTTTGGCTACATACTCTCCCACTTATCTCTACTCCCCCGTCCCTTTCCCACAGCTCCATTCAGCCTCCATTTGAGGCAACCCTGAAGACACTCAAAGATGGCTCCAGGGTTGACTGGAAACGTATACTGTATCTGTTTTAAAGAACACATGCAATTAACGTGCCTACAACCAGCAGGACAACATAAATGCAAAATGGTATTGGCATAAAATATATTTTTACAAAATGAAATGGTAATGAAACCAAATGGCCACCTCATGTTCACAAATACTTTATTAAAGGTGCAACCCTAAATATTAAATATTTCAATCATTTTAACTATATTAAATATTTTAAATATCCTAAATATGCTACATCGGTTGATATAAATGTTGCATTCTTTGTACTTGCAAATGAAAGGACTGGACCACTCAACAGCTGATGATACACATCTGAATAAAAATTGCATTTGCTGATAATATAAAAACCCTTTGTTGTTGTCTTTTGATCTGTTATACTCATCAGCAGATGAGCATGCATACTGAGGGAGGGAGGAGGAGGAGAGAGAGAGAAAAAACAATAAGATGGCAGTACTCTGATTTCTTCACAATTTCTAGTTTGTCAACTTTAGCTAATTTATTCATTTTAATTATTTTTAATTCCCTTTTGAGGAGGAAAGGAGATTTCTCAGATCAAAAACAATGCTTTATTTATTGTTGTGAGAAGTGTGCCAAAATGAATGAGGGGCATTGATAGGTTTGAGAAACAGAAAAAAATAGATTTGCATAGGCCAAAATTATGGAAAATGAAATGCAACTGTTTGAATTCACTTACAAAGAAATAATTTGTTACAATCAGTGTTGATCAATTGTCTTAACTGGCTAGTAAACATAGCCCCAGCCATGTCGCGTGGCTGCTTGCAAAGAAGCAATTCCTGAATTCTGGAATTGAAGAGGCTAACTCTGTACACTGATTGCTGCCAAAAGTAACCCTGCACAAATCTATTGAAAAATACTAAGTTGAAGATGGCCATCTTTCAGACCCAAGCTTTCTCTTACCACCCTTTTCCCTAATTCATCAGAAATCCCAAACTTCTCCCCATTTCTAAAACAAAGACTCCAACTCTGATAGCTCGCTGGCATTTTCAGAGTTAAAGGTGACAACAATCTCATTCATTGTTGTCACTAGGGGGTAGGGTGTTATAGTTTAATTGTTGGTACATTGGATTTTTATTTCTGTAAGCTGCCCAGAATCACTGAGAATGTGTGGACAGCCATATAAATTTTCATTCATACATACATACATACATGCATGCATGCATGCATGCATAGATACATATGTTCTTTGTATGTTTTGTTATGCCTTGGGGATTTAAATGTAAATTGTGTACTCTAAGATTTCTCAGATAAAATTCTGTGAAATGCTAAATGTGAATATTTTGTGGATTGTAGGCAATCATTGCACACACATAACATTGGAATACTGAAAAGCTATTCCAGGATTTGTTTTCGACTATAGTTCCCATAAATCCATCACTGAATTGTTATTGGAGCTGTCTGTAACTATATCATTGAGAGCAGCAGGTGCCTATTTCTTACCTAGCATGAAATTATTGATTTTATACTGCATTTTAATTGCAAATGTGCTGAATTAAGGCTGGAAAGCTACCAAGAAGAAATCTGATTTATATTTCAATAATAAATTTAGAAATGAAATTGGAAAAAAATATAGGTGGAATTAATGAGACAAAAACTTCTAAGCACCACCAACACAACCAACGCATGCAAAGTTGCATGTGTAAACAACCTTTCCTTAACAGCTTACAAGTAATTATGTACAATATATCCACATTATTTGAACTCCTCTTGATTTGAAGTGTTTTAACGTTGCCAAGTTGCACATTCTTTAGATAATTGAATGAAAGCACTGAGGAGGTAACTAATCCATTTAGCCGTTTTATGATGCGCAAGACCCAGGACTGCTTCTATGTTTATTGTTATCCTGAGGAATATGACTGGATCCCACACTGGGCTTGGGTTATATTGAGCTTAGCTTATTTAGTGGAAGTTAAGTCCTCAATTCTTTGCCTTGCTCAGGAAGATTGAAAACACCAGTAGGTAATCCTTCCACAATTTAATTACAGCAAGCTGCCCTTCATCCCTGCCAGACATGGTTTAGCGGGGTGGAAGGATGAAAACCAATGAAAGCAGGAATGTTTCTGGAGAAAGCCAGGCAAATTATAGTTACATTTTAACAGGACTGCTTACAGGAGAGCGTGCCTGAATGGGAAGCCTTCAGCCAAAAATGTAGGGTCATTTCTAATCCGCCTGTTACCTTTAACCCTTCTTATCCACACCCACCCTTGCTCCTGTCCTCTCATCAGTCTTCTTCCTCAACTTGCTTTCCCATTTCTTATTTCTCTTTCCAACCTTCTCTGCTCCCCTTTCCTGTTTTATATCGCCATGACCTTGTTCCTGTGTTACACTGCTAATATTTATAATAATAATAAATAATAATAATATTTGGTTTGAGTTTAATAAATTGTGTAAACTCTGTATTGGTAGGTAGTCAACCATGCTTGATGGAATACCACCACATCATTACAAAAGGGAACCAGCTGCAGTCTCCTTAGATTTCCCCAGATCCCCTTGTCTACCAGGGAATACAAACCTTTCATACGCTTCACTCATACACCTATATACACCCACACAGATACTCACTGGGGAGGGAGACTCACATCTCCTACATATTTACACATATGTGAGATGGAACGGTTAAATTGTTTTTTTAGACTTACAGCCTGACTTTCCTCTTATCATAAATTTAGAGTAGAAAATTACTCTCTCCGCACATTTGTGAAGGAGAAAAAGAGGGACTTGCCCAAAGCCCCTCAGGAAGCTTCCATGCCTAAGAGTGAGTTTGAAGCTGGATTTCCTGGATCTTAGCTCAACACTTTGACCACTACACCATACTATTAAAAGTAATGTTAAGGAATTTGTATTGTGTTCTATAATTAAACAATTAACTAAAACAATGTGATGCTCATTTTGTAGTTTTTGGGGAGGGGAGCGGCTGTCTCTATCTGCCTTGGAGTCCCCAACGTGTTGTTTAATTGGTTCTATCGCATATCTCTCACTTCACAGATATGGTGCACCCAGCCAATTGTTGTTTGTTCAATAACTATGGTTAACCAAGCCCTCTTATTTGTAGTGATGAATGAACATCATCTCTAGATTGTAGCCCTTATCTCTCTTTCCATGACTTGGAGAGCAGAGTACCATATTTGCACATATTAATACATGTTGCTTATTTTTGCCATTGGGCAAAACAGCTTCCAGCCCTAACCCCAAATATCTTGAAGGAAAAACAGCCTGCAACAGAAAAGGGATGGCCCACCCTTGTTTTCTAACATCCAATTCAAAGTGACCTCTGTATGAATACCCAGATACAAATTCATTAGAGGAGGGGCGCAACTCCCACATCAACCTTCTAAAAGCTCCCATTAAGTTTTCTTTTGCTTGCTCTCCCACTCTAAAAAGAATCTTGCTGAATTTTCTTCTCTTTGATCCCCTTTAAAGTTTCCTTTAATTTTTTTTTCAAATTGATATTCTCATTAAAACAGTCCTGTCAAATAAACAGTCTGGAAAACAAAAGCAGCTAAAAAAATAGGTGAGTAAAACAGCCACCAATTAAAATCAGGCAAGCAGCAGCCAAATCTCTCTTTGTCTCATAGCGTGCCACACATAAGTCCGTTACTGTCTTCAGGAACAACTTTAAAGCAATAATCCACCAAGCTTTGTCCTGGCAAATTTCTGTAAAGGGATCTATATTGTCTTTACTTTGAGCCCTGCCATATTGAGCCAGGCAATATGGACACACACTTTACTCCGCACATAACAAAAAGCTGTATCATTGTTTGATACCTCCTGACATTGTCTCTTCACAGCTATACCATTAGCAGCTTCCTGATATAGAGTCAAAGGTGAGTGTAAAATAACAAAAGAGATCCTGATGAGCTATTTATAGAAGGAAAAGTAGCAATTACTATCATATGACTGACACAATGTTACCTAGGTGTATCTACTGTGAATTAACAGAGGACGTTGTTATGAATCACATTAGAGCTGTTTAGATTCTCATGGAAATAAAAAAGAATGGTATTCCTGAATGGTGTTAAAACTGGAGTAGATGCCTTATGCTAGGATTAGAGAAGACATCCAGGAGGAATGTCCAATCTGATGATGTCCCTTCACATGTGAGGTCTACTATTTACAGAATTTCCACTGCAATTGTGCTGTCCAATGTAGGATCCTAAAAATTGTCATTTCCAACACTTTGGAAGGATACAAGTTTAAAGAAATGCTATGCTATGGTTAGTCTTGTCTGCTTCAATAATGTCATCAAGTTACATTTGATTTTTTTTTTTCTGATACCAAAAATCTTTGATGAATGGTTCCATTATTTTTTAAGGAAGAAATTCCAGTAAATACAGTAGGTATGCATGCTTCCATAGCAATAGCAATAGCATTTAAACCTATATGCTGCTTCATAGTGCTTTACAGTAGTCTCTAAGCAATTTACAGAGCCAGCATATTGCTCCCAACAATCTGGGTCCTCATTCTACTGACCTCGGAATGATGGAAGGCTGAATCAACCTTGAGCTGGTCAGGATCGAACTCCTGACAGTGGGCAGAATCAGCCCTCAATATTGCATTCTAACTACTGCACCACCATGGCTCAATGGCATTATACTGTGTGGGTACATAAAGTATTTTAAATTTGTATTTATTTGCAAAATATGGATGTTGCTTCAAAGATTTATGCAGTTTATAATTAGTACAATGAAAAAATCACAACAAAAGTAACCAATAATCCCAAATCAGCAGACCAATAATCAGCATCTGAGAAAAAAAAAATCAGATATTGAGTTGTGGTGGTACAGTGGTTAGGAGCAGTATTGCAGGCTTATTCTGCTGACTGACAGAGTTCAATTCTCACCGTCTCAAGTTTAACTCAGCCTTCCATCCTTCCGAGGTCAGTAAAATGAGGATGCAGGTTGTTGGGAGTAATAGATTGACTATGTAAACCACTTAGAGAGGGTGTAAAGAACTGTGAAGCAGTATATAAGTCTAAGTGCTATAGTGCTGTTGCTATATCAGTTAATACAATTCCAACAATAAAACCTTACTGGATAACAAACTATGTGAGCTATAATAGCATTAATTAATTAACCCATTCATTCATTCATTCATTCCCTGAAGGTTCCCTGTAAATGCAGAATTTTAATTGGTAGCATAAAAATTTGTACTGCATGTCTGTCATCCATCTTGAAAGGAAAACTTGAAAGGAAAACTGAAAAGAGAAAAAGGGTGACTCCACCCAATCATAACTCATAACATTTTTTTAAAATTGTCACCTAGCTTTAATAGTTCTTGACTTAGGACCACAATTGGAACCAGATCCTTTGTGCTAAGCCATGTAGTCATTAAGTGAATTTTCAAACATTTTTTTTTTTTGCTGTGGTAGTCAGGCAAATCACACATCAAGTCAGCTTCATTGACTTTGCTTGTCAGAAGCCCTCTGAGAAAGTTGCAAATGGTGATCAAATGACCCAGGATGCTACAACCATCATAAATACCTGATGAGTCAAGTGCCCAGATTTTGATCACATGACTGTGGAGATGCTGAAAGGGTTATAAGAGTGAGGATCGGTCATAACTCACTTTTTTCAGTGCTGTTGTAACTTTGAACGGTCTTTGTAAGAGGAAAGGCAAAGCATAGCGAAAACAGATCTGATCCTTCTAACATTTCTACCTTAAGGCAAACAACGTTGAGTTCTGCTTCTTCTCTCTCTGAACTTCTCACCACAAAAGGGAAAGATGAGGCGAAGGCAAAGCAGATTAGCAGGGAATGGACTTCTGAGGGAAGACTCTTTCATAAGGACTGTAGTCTACAGCTCCTCATTTCTGAGGTCCAATATTCAACCCAAGTTTCAAGTTATTTGGCCAGTGGGGTATTATTTTAACATGATATTCTAGGAGAAAACTAAATTGTGTTCATATTGTATTTGTACAGTAAAAAAAACTGTCTCTTAGGAGAACACCAAGCAATTAGTTTCTTCCACTGAACTTCTATTTTGCATATGCCCCAATCCATATGCTTCTGCCTCTGGCTAACAGTGGGGTGTTTTGTTTTGTTTTTGAAGAAGTTAGAAATCCCAGAAGCTTAAATGATTTGAATGCCTTACATCAGTTATGCCTGTCTGGCTGCTCCTTGGCCATCACAGGCTAGCCACTGCTTCTGGAGGGCACAAATGGTTAATATCACCTTTCTCGTTGCAAATTTGAATTTCAGGTGCATTTTCCAACTGTGGTTTTAAAGTACTCTGCCTCTCCTCCCCCCCCCCTTTTTGTTTTCTTTTTTTAATGTTGCTTCCGTTGCTTCTGTCTGTTTTGGCTGGTGCACTTTTACTCCGTTACAAGCTCACCCCAGCAGTTCACTGGCTACTTCTCAGAGAAACATTCCCTCAGCTGAATCAGTAATCACCATAATCTTTAATATCTTCATCAGTTACTTCTAACATCTGTCTCATGAATAAAAGATTGTGGTTTCAAACCTTGTAAAATTTTCTTTCTTTCTTTTTTCAAATTACAATTTTTATTTCCCCCAAGATACCTACTTTTCCCTAGAATGTTTTTGTAAATAAATAAATCCAACTATGCGGTTGCATTTCCCTCCCCCCTCCCACCCCAGGATAACCAGAAAAAGGATATTATATATTTTTTTAAAACCCAGAGGAAAGGAAAGAAATATAGTATTTCCTGCTGGTGTCTAAAGCAGCCAGATGATTGAGTTGTTTGGCATTGTTTGAGACTTCATTGACATATTTACTACTGGGTTTTGAACCAGCATGCTTTTATTCACAAACCCAGTGTTGTAACTACTGTAAGCCAGGGGTGTCAAACTGGCAGCCCACAGATCAGCTGTATCATGTGCAGGTCATGTTCATCCCAGCTCCGCGAAGAGATAAAATGTCACAAAACGTCACGTGACGGCGTGATGCCGTGAGTTTCACACTCGTGCTGTAAGCCATCCAGAGTCACAGACAAAGAAAGGCAGCGACACAAAGTGAATGAATAACTAAAAAAGTAAATAACTATGTACTGTATATCTGTAGCTCTAGTAAAAGTAGCTCTAGAAGACAACAGAGCCTGCCAGGAAAGTAAGAAAAGGAGTTTTATTTTAAAACTGGTTGTTGATGTTATATGTAGGTAGCAGAGGTGGTATTCAGCAGGTTCTGACCAGTTCTGGAGAACCGGTAGTGGAAATTTTGAGTAGTTTGAAGAAAATGGCAAATACCACCTGACTGAAGATTTTACAGTACCTTCCCCTGCCATGCCCACCAAGCCACGCCCACAGAACTGGTAGCAAAAAAATTTGAATCCCACCACTGGTAGGTATACTCTGATGCTTTCATTTTGTATACAAAAATATAATTTAATATTTTGCATATAAGTGGGTGTTGGCCCACTTGTGTAATATTTTGCATATATGTGGGTCACCTGTATAAACACACATTCATACATACTTTACATACACAGGCACACATAACAATATGTAACCAGATCTGATTACAAGTAGACCACTTAGATTACTTCCTTATTTTTTTTCTGAGTTCCTAAGATAATCACATTTATTGATCATTCAAACTGGATATTCATTAACTCTTAACAAAGATATTTCTCTGGGCTGATTTATTCCCTGTTGCAATATAAGTGTCAAAGGAAAACTATAAATTGGGATTGAGTAATAAGATTTACACTGCAAAAGAACATCACTGCAAATACAGAGAAGGCCTCGTGGGATGCTTGCATTGTGATCTGCAACCTTTCTATATTCTGTCGTGTAATCCTCAAGCACCAGGGTGACTTAACTGGTCTGTTTACTATAATGTGATAATTTGATCATAAAGATTTTCTAAAGTCAGGACTCTGTCATCTTTTATGCCAAAAGTTGATAAATCATCTCACAAGTACAATTTTCAAACAATAACATTGCCTTTGTCTGAAAAAGATTCCCATTGTTTTTCATTCCCTCCCCTTTCTATCCAAATTAGGGGCTGAAATTTCTATCTGTATTTCAGCCGGACAACCTGGTGATACGGAATGGCAGTCTAACTCTTCTTAATTCCTAATTCGATATAAGCAACAACATAGAACTTAGCATGTCCCATTTTACAATCTTTCCCTGAAGGCCCGTTCTATCTGAAGAAGGGGGTGGGGGGGGCGGTAGAGGATTGTAAAACTGCACTTTTAAAAAACAAACTCAGCAACCAAGAGTTACAGGAAGCCTTAAAAGGACCTGATGTAGGTAGTCCTCAACTTTATAGGCAATCCTTGACTTACAAATGTAATTGAGCCAGATTTTACAGTTCAATAAGTGAACGTCATAGTCATTAAGCGAACCCATCTTCTTCGGTGATTGTTTTCTGCTGGAATTGTTATGTCCTGAGGACTCAATGAGTTCTCACTCAGGTCCACTCACTTGTGTGGGCGTTATTCCCCCCATTCCCATTGGTCAGTTCTCCCCAGCAGCCAGCTATAAAAGCAGGCTTCGGGGTCCAACTGGCTGCTGATTGCTGCGAGCCAGTTCCAGGCTTGGCAAGCACGGTCAGCCCTTTATTTGTAAATAAAGTACTGTTGCACTCATGCTCTGGTTCAGCCTCTCATTGCTCAAACCTAACACTGGCGACGAGGATGGGATGGCTACCAGAAGCACCTTGCAACCGCTGAGTCACTAGCCACCGATCTACAGCCCAGAGAGCGATCGGTTGGCAACAAGAAACGCTGATCCGCAGCCAGAGAGAGCGGTCAGCTAGCGAAACGAGCGATCAAAAAGAGCAAACGCAGATCCGCAGCCAGAGAAAGCGGTCTGAGTCAAATAGTTAGAAGCGTCTGTAGCCGCTTGTTAGCCTCGCTACGGGAAAGTGAAGCGCTGCGAGCCGCAGCCGCTCTGCATTTGGCGCGAAATTCAAGCGGGTGTCATTTTAATTTCGGGCCAGTAGGAATCACAGCACAGCGCTGTAGAGAGTCACTAACGCCCACTTTTTTTTTTGGCGCGAATCAAGACACCTCCAACGGCTAGCAGCCAACGTGGTAACCCAGAGAGAGAGAAAGAGAGGGTAGCAAAAACCTCTCCAGAGCTGATATCACTTGTAACTCACGAGCGTTCGTAGTCCCAGAGAGATTTCTCCGCAGGTAGCCCAGCCGTTCCAGCACCATGAGTTCCAATCCAGTATTCCCGGCGTTTAAACCAGACGAAGAGAAGTGGGAATCGTATAAGAACCGTTTCAATCATTACATCGATGCGGTCGGCCTGTCGGATGCGGGAGAGCATCGGAAAAATCCTATTTCCTAATCTACTGCGGAGCCACCGTTTACGATACCGCTGCAGCACTCGTGGCGCCGAGAGAATTAAAAACGCTTCCGTGGTCGAGTTGCTTGAGATCCTCACAAACCACTACGCTCCCAGACCTTCACAAATCGCCAGGAGGTTCACGTTCCGAATGAGGAAGCAATCAAGTAAGGAGACCATCAACCAATATATGGCCGCCCTCAGAACAGCAGCCCTGCACTGCGGGTTTGGAACATACCTAGAGGACATGCTCCTTGATCAATTGGTTTGTGGGGTCAAGGATCTCAACCTACAGAGGCGACTGCTAGCTAAGAAAGACCTCAACCTCGCGCAGCGTAGAGGAGGCCTAGCAGCCGAGCTAGCTACGAACTCAGCCACCGAAATTCAGGGCCCAAGCGCCAAGCTAGCAGCGTTCCCAGTCCATTCCGAAGAGGTGGAAGCGGAGGAAGGCCACAACGATGAGCGATGTCCATCGCCTCACCAATGACAGACGGTCGCAGGTAGGGGCCAAACAAGAATACACCGGTCCACCCAAGCACATCACCCTGTGCCTAGCCTGTGGGGATCACATCAAAGGGCCACCTGCAAGTTTAAAGGAGCCGTTTGCAACAACTGCCATAAGAGGGGCACATTGCGAGAGTCTGCCAAGCCCCCAAAGCGCTGCACAAAGACCCCGTCCTCGCACTCGGGACCACAGAGGCAAGTATTAAACTGTCGCACGCACCGCCTTGCCAGGCATACTTGCCACTCTGTTAGTAAAATTTCTCTCTCCGTTTCCCTAGAAGGTAAACCGTGCCACATGGAGGTTGACACAGGGTCAGCGCTCTCAATAATCTCGTGGAACACCCTCAAGAGACTCCACCCCAGCCTATCTACTACCCGGCTTCAGAGATGCCAGTTCGGTCTGAAGGACTACCAGGGGAAGGCCATTCCCGTGATCGGCAGAGGCAAGTTCTTTGTCAGTTTTAGAGCTTTTAAAGGCCACCTACCTCTAGTGGTAGTTAACGGCAACCTACCCACCTTATTGGGGCTCGATTGGTTTCCCCACCTCGGCCTAGGGTTAACAGGAGTCCATGCTGTCTCAACCTCAGACACTGACTCCTTATTCGCTGACTACGCTGATGTGTTCAGCGAGGAGCTGGGTGTTATAATGGAACCCCCATCTCGTTCACCGTTGACCCCCAGGCAGCCCCAATCAGATTAAAACCACGTAGAGTTCCATTTGCTATTCGACCAAAACTAGACGCTGAATTGGATAAACTACTAAAACAAGGGGTCATTGAGCCAACAGATTTCGCCAAGTGGGAGACGCCCATTGTCACACCCTAAAAAAGATGGTAGCCTGAGAATTTGCTCAGACTACAAGACAACAATCAATAAATATTTACAAGTTAGCGCCTATCCCGTGCCCGTCATTCAGCATTTATTGCAAACATTCGAACCGGGCAGTATTTTTGCTAAATTGGACATGTCTCAAGCATATCAACAGTTCCCTGTTGATAACCAAACAGCGGAACTTCAGACCATCGTCACTCACAGGGGTGCCTTCCGATGCAAGCGTCTCCAATTTGGCGTAAGTGTTGCCCGGGCATTTTCAATCCCTCATGGGCGGATTTTACAGGGCCTCCCTGGTGTAGTACCCTACTTGACGACATCTTGGTCTCGGCCAGGGACAGACCCCAACTCTTCCAGAGAGTGCGAGCAGTGTTAGAGAGGTTCAGACAGCATGGCCTCAAGTTAAAAAAAAAAAAATGCGCCATTGCCACTAGACAGGTGGACTTTCTGGGTTATAAAATTGACGCCTCTGGCATTCACCCCCTGGAGTCCAAGGTCAGGGCGATCCACGAAGCTCCCACACCAACCTCCAAAGCGGAGCTACAAGCTTTCTTGGGACTCCTAAACTTTTATGCATCCTTCTTGCCCCATAAAGCCTCAGTAGCCGAACCCCTACACAGATTACTAGACAAAAAGTCACCATGGCACTGGGGGCACAAAGAAGACCAGGCGTTTAACGCCGTCAAATCACTACTTACGTCAGAGGCAGTGCTCATCCAATTCGACCCCAACCTTCCTTTAGTACTGGCAGCAGACGCATCCCCTTTTGGAATTGGGGCGGTCCTTAGTCACCGACTCGCCAATGGCGCCGAGGCCCCATCGCCTTTTTCTCCAGGACGCTCTCGGCCACGGAGCGAAATTACAGCCAAATAGACAAGGAAGCCCTAGCAGCTGTTGCAGCCGTGAAAAAGTTTCACGAATTCCTTTTGGCCACTTCTTCGAACTGGTCACCGACCATAAACCCCTCCTGGGCCTACTGGCCGGCGACAAACAGACACCTCAAGTCCTCTCCCCTCGGATGACACGGTGGACGCTTTTTCTAGCGGCCTACTCATACAAACTTATCCACCGCCCGGGCAAAACTCTATCACGCTGACGCACTCAGTCGCTGCCCCTTACCCGCTCCGGCTGAAGACCCAGCTCCTGTCAATGCCATTCTTGAAATCACCCAGTTGGACCTGCCCATCACCGCCCTTGACATCGCCGCCAAAACCAAGGCAGACCAAGCGCTCGCCCAGGTGCTCGACTGGGTGAGGAGGGTGGCCGGGAGGCAATGTTGATAACAAATTCGCACCCTTTAAGACTCGCATGCAGGAGCTGTCCAGTTTGCAGGGTTGTCTACTGTGGGGCACTCGGTGATCATTCCGACCTCGCTGCGTACCCGAGTCCTGGAGGTGTTGCACGAGGACACCCGGCATTGTGAGAATGAAGGCGTTGGCACGCAGCTACGTATGGTGGCCGGGTCTAGACGAGGACATTGTCAATTGGGTAAGTTCCTGCAGCATTTGCCAGGAATCCCGTCCTGCTCCCCCATCGCCACCCCTACCAGATGGGAGCGCCAGCGCCCCTTGGTCTAGAATCCATATCGATCTGGCCGGCCCGTGCATGGAAAGATGTTCCTAGTGGTCGTGGACGCTTATTCCAAGTGGATAGGCGTGGCGCAGCTATCCACGACAACCACACTAGCAATCACCAACGTGTTAACGCGCCTGTTCGTTACCCATGGACTACCCGACTCCTTGGTCTCCGATAATGGCCCACAGTTCGCATCAGTAGAATTCAGCCGTTTTGCAGCCAACCTAGGCATTCGCCACATTTTAACAGCCCCATTCCACCCTGCGAGTAATGGGTTGGCTGAAAGGGCCGTCAGGACCACCAAAGAGGCCCTCGCTAGGTTTGGCAGAGATGACTGGCACCACAAACTCTCACGGTTCCTGATGAGCCAGCACTCAACCCCTGTGCAGTCACCAATAAGTCCCCAGCGGAACTTCTGATGGGCGACGCCTGAGGACTGTATTGGATAGACTGCACCCACAATACTGCCCTGACTCTCCCCTCGCTTCCACTTGGGGTTAGACATTTTATGTTACAGGAGCCGATATTCGCCAGGAATTTCGCTGGGGACCCACTTTGGATTCCGGGCGAAGTCATCGCCGTCACCGGGCCGAGATCATATAGAGTCAGGCTGGAGGACGGTCGCGTCTGGAGGAGACACATAGACCAACTCAGAAGGCGCCTCAGCAACCTCGCAAACAAGGATCCAGAGTCTCCAGTCGAAGGGGAACCGTCCCATCCGCCACCCAGCCACATCGCACCCAGTGACCAGTCTGCGCCAGCGTCGTTCCGTCAGCCCAAACCGGACAACAGCGCCCAGAGAGTTGATCAACCGGATCCAACCCACGAGAGTTTGACTCCAGAAACCAACCCGGTGGTTTCCGAGGATGCCAGTCCAGAGAGAGTGTTGGTGACACTATGCCAGCTCAACCGTCACAGACTGATGCCGAACAGTCAGACAATGTTCCCGAGTTGCGCCGCTCCGGGCGCCAACACAAACCCCCATCTACCTCAAGGACTATGCGTGTTCGCATCTGGGGGGAAGGGGTGTTATGTCCTGAAGACTCAAGGAGTTCTCACTCAGGTCCACTCACTTGTGTGGGCGTTATTCCCCCATTCCCATTGGTCAGTTCTCCCCAGCAGCCAGCTATAAAGCAGGCTGCGGGGTCAACAACTGCTGATTGCTGCGAGCCAGTTCCAGGCTTAGCAAGCACGGTCAGCCCTTTATCTGTAAATAAAGTACTGTTGCACTCATGCTCTGGTTCAGCCTCTCATTGCTCAAACTTAACAGGAATCCTGAAGAAAACATCAAAGCCAGGCAAAATAAATGCAAAACAACCGTGGTCATGTGATCACAGGATGTTGCAAACAACTGTAAATGCAAACTGGTTGCCACATGCTCAAAATGTGATAATATGACCCTGGGAGGAGGGGGAAATGGATCTTCAGAACAAGATAACAAGTAGCTCTGGAGAGATTCATCATGACTTCAAACTGTCCCTAAGTGACTGGTTGCTACGTAAAGATTATCTGTAATGCCATCAAAGGAGATTTGGTCAGAATTTTTGGCCTGCTAATATATTCTAAAATATTTTGCATCCAAAGGAATCCGGAGAGTCTGGACAATGTTCAAGGAAGTATACAAAAAAAGAATTCGGGGGGGGATTGATGAACACCTACACAATTAATTAGGGCTCAGAATAATTACTTTCTGTACTTTTTTTTAATATAAATTTTATTTGGGTTTTCACAAAAACATAATACAAATAAAACATCTTTTTTTGAGAATAGCATGATCTCACTTCTTCATACAGACACAAACTCAACTTCATATTCATCTTTGTGTTCTATTCCATATCTTATTACTGTTTTAACATTTTCTCCATAATTTTTCCCCTCCCTTGGTTTTCTCAACTTTATTTTTAATTATCTCATATCTAAATTCAATTATATATCTTTTTCTAAGTTTCAATGTCTTTCTAGTCATTATATTTATAATTTTGTCTGTCCTGTTTCAATTTCATATTACCTTTTCTCATTAAACAATTTTTCCTCTGTAGTTACTAATTGGAGTATGACACCTTTACATCTTTTAATTTTATCCATTCAACTTTTATTTAAACTTCAATTTATGCCTTTAAAATTATAACATTCAATATAGTACATAACTTCCAATCCAATTCTGCTTGGTAAATTCTTAAAATACACACTATGTTCTTAAATATATCTATATCTATATATCTATATCTATATGTATGGCATTCAGCTTTGTTCGGGTATTTTCCCACGTCATTGTAGTTGTGCTTTTAAAGTTGTAGCAACGTTTCAGCAGAATCTCATCTGCCATCATCAGGCTTCTGTATAGTGTTCATCTATGAGTCAGACTTTTACAGTGGTTTCAGATTTAAATTCGGGGCACCCTGATTGGTTGGGAGTCTTGGTCTGTGTTTATTGGTCTTGGAGTTTGCTGTGTTCTGCTTGATTGGTATTTCTAATATCTTCTGTCTGTTTTGTGGCTCTTTTTGTATCTTGATTGGCTGGCAACGTTGTGTTACTTTATTGGAGGCCTTTAGTGCAGCTTGGCTCCGGGTAAATGGACAGCTATCATTAGTTAGGAAGCTAGGTTTCACCTGGGTGCCTGGCTGGGGTGTGTTTGAGCTGGAGGTATCAGGGGGAATCTGTCTGTGCCCAGGTGTTTGCCTGGCTTGTGGTGCGGAGATTTTTTTGTTTGTGAGTGCAGGCTTCCAAATGATTGACAGTCTGGTGGAATCGTCTCTTCTATTCATGCTTTCTGGTCTTTTTATAATCTCTATGGCTTCTCCAACACTTGAGATGACAGGCTCAAGATCCAGATGGTTCAAGGTTCCAAGTAATGAACCCAGCCAATCCAATTCTGACTTTTGGCTTTCTCAAAGAACTGCTTTATTGAGTACATCATTTTGGCACATTTGAAATGCAAAACCAGCTCTGGCTATTTTCCATGCTTTCAGTATATAATTAAAGATTAGACAGCTCCCTCCCTCCCAGTCACAGGTCACATGGTTCCATTAGGTGTTCTGGTGTATCTTTGGTAACCTCTTCCAGTCTCTGGCCAGCACCTGTTGGAATGACCTTGGTTCCCATGAGATAGCAAGTTGTTGATGTCTGGTCTGACATTCCAGAACTCCCTCCTCCTCCAAAGTGTATCAAGTTAACAGAGAAAACAGAGAAAAATGGCTGGGACAGGCCCAATCTATTTCAAAGTTGACAGATGGATCTTGACAGACTTGAACACTGGGCCCCATCTAATAAAATGAAATTCAATGTAGAGAAAAGTAAAGTCTTCCACTTAGGCAAGAAAAACCAAAAGTACACATATAGACCGGGTAAAACCAGGCTCAATAGCAGTAAGTGTGAGAGGGATCTTGGAGTCTTAGTGGACAACCAATTAAATATGAGCCAGCAGTGTGCGACGGAGGCTAAAAAAAGCCAATGCAATTCTAAGTTCCATTAACAGAGGGATTCAATCAAAATCAAGTGAGGTACTAATAACACTCTATAAAGCCTTAGTAAGACCATACCTAGACTACTGCATCGAGTTTTGTTCACCACACTATAAAAAAGATGTTGAGACTCTAGAAAAAGTACAGAGAAGAGCAACCAAGATGATTAGGGGACTGGAGGCTAAAATATACAATGAATGGTTGCAAATACTCGGCATGGCTAGTCTAGTGAAGAGAAGGGCCAGGGGAGACATGATAACAGTGTTCCAATATTTGAGGGGCTGCCACAGAGAGGAGGCAGTCAAGGTATTTTCCAAAGCACCCGAAGGCCAGACAGGAAATATTGGATGGAAACTGATCAAGGAGAGATTCAACTTAGAAATAAGGAGAATTTTTCTGACAGTGACAACTATCAACCAATGTAGCAGCTTGCCTTCAGAAGTTATGGGAATTTCATCACTGGAAGCTTTCAAGAAAAGACTGGACGTCCATCTGTCAGAAATGGTGTAGGGTCTCCTGCTTGTGTGGGTGGGTTGGACTAGATGACCTACAAGGTCCTTTCCAACTCTGTTAATCTGTAAAGACATGAAGATGACTGGTATACAATGCTGCTAAAATGCCTAATAGGACAGTCCAAGTGCTAATCAGGCTTGACCCAACTTAATCTCCAAGGCCAAACAAGAACACCAGTTCTGTCAGCTGCTCAGATGCTTGTGGTGAAGTAGAAACTAGTTTGCAGGTTTACAATTTTAGGTATCTATGTTTTATCTGCAGGGTACCTTTTAATTGGACTCTGATGACATGACACCAAAACTTGCTTGGTGGTTTATGGTTCAGCCTATGGTGCAAACCCAACCAACAGGTTTAATTCAACAAGAGTTAATCATGCTATAGCAAGCATACTATGTAATCATAGCCACACTGTGGCTATAAAATCCTGCTTGGTAGCCTTCAAAGTGATTTACTAGTTTTCGGAAAAAGATTCCCAGATTCTCTGAATCTGTTAGATTTTTATTACTGTGGAATTGGAATCATACCTGCCTGATCATTCTCTATAATGAAGCAGCCTTCTTTTAAATATATTTTAATAATCCCTGTTATATTCAGATATAGAGTTTGTAAGAAGCAAATCTACAAGGGAACTAATCTACTACAGGAAAATGCTGTGTTGCTACAGATGGAGATATTCTCCTTTAATCCCTGCTGTATGTCCATATTTTCAGATTAGTGTTTTCATAAGCCATGATTATAGTTATTTATCAAATTCATCTGGGGTTGGAAGAATTGGATCTAGTGTGACTGCTTTTCCTTCCCTTCTCTTTATTATAGAGTACTGAGGCTTGAAATTTTTCGGGGATCCCACTCAAATGGGTAGACTTTGGACTTAACCCATTATATACATTGGGTAGTGGGTAGTTCAAAAATGACCTCTAAGAAGTTTCTCTTCAATTGTGTGAACACAGCACTTACCTTCTATTCATTGGGGCAGCCCAACCTTTTCCAAGTTTCTGTGAAAGGAGTCAATTCATGAAACCTAATGTGGCTTTTAAAGCAGCCATGTTCCATGTTTGTGGGTGGGGTCTGAAAAAGGTCAGGTTGTTTTAGTGAATAGCTAAATAGTGGGTCTCTGCTCATTCAAAGTCTGAAATAATTTTCTGAATCATTTTCAAAAGGTGCACAGAGCACCTACAGACACAGGTGCACTTTGATACAGATCCACTAACTTGATTCCTTTGAACAGGAACCTGGGAAGAATATTGGAGGAGAAACAATTTTTAAAATTCCAAGAGAGAGACTGTATTAGGCTCCTGAAAAATAAATCAGTTCCACAGAATACTGTTAATTTCCACAACCTAGTTCACTAGACCCATTATATGTGTTGGATGACAAACTCCAACTTCTATAGCAATGGCCATGACAACTAGATATAAAAGGACATATAGTCAAACTCATATTTAGAATCGTGATTGACCAACTAACCAAACTATGCGTCTCTTCACTCATGCTTAATCCTAAATATTTTAAGAGTGGTCCTCTTTTTTGCTTTTTACACATACTGTCAACCTTGAAGCTGACCTGACCGGAGCCATTTTGAGGCTTCAGTGTTGGAGCTGAGGGATAGGAAGGGGGGAATTTAGATAGCTGGGTTTTTTTAGCCAAAACAAATTACTTTCTCCTGGGAACCAAGGACATTCCCACAGGTGGCTGGATAGAGGAGGAGTGAAGTTACCAGGCAACTAGATGGCATCATGATTGGACCATATGACTGATTGTTTGGGAAAGAGGGGAAACTTACTTTTAATTAGACGAAAACTGCAGGAACATTCAGAGTCGATTTTCACCAGCTTGTGCCAATATGATATGTCAAATAAAACTATTATTTGAGGAACATACCTGCCTCAGGATTCTGTTTGCTATGGACGTATTACTTAGAACCTTGACACATACATTTAGCTGACATCCTTATTTTAGGATTGGGGTAGATTGTTTTTTTTCTTTTACAGAACATTCCTGAAATGTCTGAATAGTAACATTCATAATTCCAAGTATTAGTTCCTACTGCAAAGTATCATCTCTACATCATCAAAGGATATTTTAGACTAGCCTGAGCCTTTTTTATTCACTTCAATAGACTTACAATTACAAGTATCAAAAGCATAAGAACAGAAAGCAAGCATCTCATTTCTAGAAATAATAATTCAGAAATCTTAGACGTCAATTTGAGTATAAGGATAACAGTTTTTTGGTCTTGTCTGTCCTCAGATGCTTGAATCATGACTGATCACTACTGGCAGACCTGTTCTTCATAAAATGAAGTCTTGTCTTGATCTATACCAGGGGTGTCAAACTCAAGGCCCCAGGGCGGATCCCGAACTCTGTGTTGTGGCCTGCCAGCGGCTGACAGAGTTGGCAGCAGTCAAGCAGTAGTGAGGAGGTTGGGGAGGAACGTGGGCCAGTTTTGGAAGCTGAGGAGGGCTCTGGCAAGGGCTCTGCATCAGAGGCAGAGATGGGGCCAGAGCAGGCTGGCAGTCAGCAGCTGCCTTCAGACTCAGACAGCAGTGAGGTGGGGGAGTTTTTGGAACCAGTTCCCAGCCTGCATATGTGCAGGGCTACCAGAAGACAAGAACAATTGAGAAAGCAGGGTTGACTCAGGAGTAAGGCCACACCTCAGAGATGATTGGCCCCTCCCATAGGACATGAAAGAGGAGCAAATGGGACATGAGCTTTTGCAGGAAGCAATTAGTTCATCTGGTCGTTTCAAGCTTTGAAAAGTGCTGTTTGTGTCAAGTTTGGCCTTGCTGTGCATTTGGCAATTAGTTCTTTGGCAGCATTCCAAGTGCGATAAGGTGAGTGTTTAAAAACATTCTCCCAAAAGACTGTTTGTGAAGCCTTGCAGGCTGTGAATGAACGTAATTCACAGCTGTGGAAATAAAAGAGGTTTTGCCAGAACTAAGATTGTGTTTTATGTTTTCTAAGGAAGCCTAGGTCAGAACACTCCATTTTTGTTGGCAGAGGGTTTCAGGAAGCCATCGCAGCCAAAACTGGAGCTCGGGAGGGCCATGTGTGGCCCTTCCAAGCTCCATTTTTGCTGGCAGAGCACTCAGGCCACCACAGGCACCCCTGACACAAGTGACGTTGAGATGGCCATGCCCACTCTGGCCGCTCCCACTCGGCCCCCTGTGGTAAAACACAACCCTGATGTGGCCCTCAATGAAATCGAGTTTGACACTCCTGATCTGTACTATATTCAGATATCATGAACAACAACAGCCTTAGGTAAGCTCCTGTCAATTTATATAAGAATAATAGTTTTGAGTGCCAGATGCTAAAATAGTTAAATTCTATGTATATAATGCTCAACATTTAAATCAATATGCAGAGATGGATCACCTGATGCTGTCCAGAAATTTTGAGCTTCAGAAACCACAATCTCTGCCACTGGAGGAGGTGGGGCTGGTGGAACTTGAAGGCCAATTGAAGTAAAGCAACAGAAAGCAGATGACAATATAAATGACAAAGAAAACAACAAGGACATATCCGTGTATACAACAGATATTAACGATGACTTGAGAAAGACTCTTATTTCCTGCACAAAGGGGACATTAGGAAACATACTTATTACCCTGTATTGTAATCAGCCTTAGCTTTGATCAGTTTTGGTTTTTCAAGTTATCCCTCCTTCCCAATCAAAGAGAAGCCTTCAAAAAAGTTATTCTCTTTTTATTATAAGAGCTCAATGTAAATATATATTTACATCTGTTGTAAATCAAATGTCATTTCTCTGTATTTCTTTTTCTTTCTGCAGTTTTGTTTTTGTTGCTTCTTTCATTCTTTAGTTTTTTTCTTTTTTCTACTTAATTATTCATTTTTGTTAGTTTTTATCTATAGAAAAAAGCTAATAAAGTTATCGTTTTTAAAAAAAAGCAGGAGTTAATGGAAAATATTATCAGATCAACTGATTATAGTATGATTATTTGTTTTTATAGTCTGATGTTTTATTATGTTCCAGCTAACATATGTGAGGCATCAAAAGTCTCTATAATAGTACCAGAGTAAAAAATTAATAAATAAACAGTAAACCTATTGAAGTTTTATGCTAAGACAAAAATTTCAGCTCAGTGGAAAAATTAATTGTAACACACATATATATTTCTCTCCCAATTTCATTTCTAAAGTCTTCCCATAAAAACTAGCAATTCACAGCAAACTTTTCCTGTAAACAATGTCAATTCAAAAATGTGGAGCCATACTTCAATGGAAAATATATGCACTGTATACAGACCCAGAAATAATTTTTTTGCATTTCTAATTGAAAAGCTTAAACATACTTTTAAAAAACCATGAAATTAAACAGTTGGTATCACTCAGAAAACTACTTAGAGGAATCAACAATCTGAGACAATAGGTTCCGTTGTTTATAATTTGCATATCTTTAATAAATTATCCCGGTTTTTTTTTTAAAGTAATTCTCAATGCAGACAATTTTCTGGTTTCAGTTGCCAAGGTTGTAGTGCCACATAGTGGTCATCACACAAATTGCAAAGCACAGATTTGGCAACAGTTACACAAGCAGGAACCACTACATCATTTAATTGTTTAGGAGCTGCTATTTACTTCGCTCTCCCAGAGGCTGTAAGGGATGGATTGCTATTTAAAATTATCTGTAAATCAGCAGAAGATGTCCAGAAGACAATGTTGAAAAAGCACTTCGCAATCTAAAACCATCTCTATTTATTGGACCGGACGGAATATGTGCCTACTTCTAAAAAAACCTATCCACTGCCATAGCTGAACCTCTAAGCATAATCTTTGAAAAATCTTTCAGGACCAGCTCTTTGCCAAAACCACAGTCACAAGCCACGGTCATCCCCATCTTCAAAGAGGGAAACCCCAGCCTAGTTGAAAATTACAGACCAATCTCCTTATCCCGCGTCACCTGTAAAGTCATGGAATCAATTATTAACCAATCCATCATCCTCCACTTAGAGACAAACAATCTACTCTCTAATAAACAGTTTGGTTTCAGAAAAAAACTATCCTGTAATCTGCAACTCTTGCACTGCAAAAATGTATGGACTACACAACTCGATCAGAGCAAAGCAATAGACGCAGTCTACATAGACTTCTGGAAAAACTTTGATTCAGTGGTACACAACAAACTACTCCTAAAACTAAAATCTTATGGTATCTCTGGACAACTGGATAGAAGCATTCCTGTCAAACAGACAACAAATGGTCAAAATTGGGAGTGTCCTATCAAATTCTGTACCTGTCAATAGTGGTGTCCCCCAAGGCAGTGTTCTAGGACCAACTCTCTTCATACTCTACATAAATGACTTCTGTGATCATATCAAGAGCAACTGCATTCTCTTTGCTGATGATGTAAAGCTATTCAACACCACAGACAATACTGCTACCCTTCAAAAAGATCTTGACTATGTATCAGAATGGTCAAACAAATGGCAAGGTCAAATCTCAACAAATAAATGCTCTGTCTTACATATTGGCAAAAAAAAAATCAGAAAATAAAATACAGGCTGAATAGTCAAGACCTTGTTGATGATCCAAACTCTGTCAATGATCTTGGAGTACTCATCTCAAACGACCTAAGTGCTAGTGCCCACTGTAACTACATAGCCAAAAAGGTGTTAAGAGTTGTTAACCTAATCGTACGTAGCTTTTTCTCTGGTAATATTACACTAATAACTAGAGCATACAAAACATTTGCTAGACCAATACAGCTCATCAGTCTGGAACCCACATTACGTATCTGATATTAACACAGTTGAGAAAGTCCAGAAATATTTCACAAGAAGAGTTCTCCACTCCTCTACTCGTTGCAGAATACCTTATGCCACCAGACTCGAAATTCTAGACCTAGAAAACCTAGAACTACGCCGCCTTCAGTCCTATCTAAGTATAGTATATAAAATCATACATTGCAATGTCCTACCAGTCAGTGAATACTTCAGCTTCAACCATAACAACACAAGAGCAAACAATAGATACAAACTCAAGGTTAATCGCACCAAACTTGATTGCAGGAAATACAACTTCAGCAACAGAGTGGTCAATACCTGGAACACTCTTCCTGACTCTGTGGGTTTTTCCCCAAACCCCAAAAACTTTAACCTTAGACTGTCTACTATTGACCTCACCCCTTTCATAAGAGGTCTGTAAGGGGCGTGCATAAGTGCACCAACGTGACTACCGTGCCTGTCCTATTGTTTCTTTTATTTTTTTATATATATTTTTTAAGTTTTTCTTATATGTATCCATATATTCATAACTATGTTTTTACTTATACCTATTATCTTGTGAGCAATTGACAAATAAAAAAAGAATCATGGGCATTCATAGATACAAAGGAGGGTGGACGAAGTCACAGGGCTGTTGGTTTAATTTGTTGATTTATATTTGGGTTTTGCCCAAGAATTCAAGGTAGCACACATAATCTTTTCTCCTCCTATATATTTGTGCAGTAACCCTGTAAGGGATTGTTTAAGCTAACCACCACCCAGTGATATCCTCTGGTTAAGGATGGGCTAAGACCTGGGTATCCTGGTACCAATCTTACTGCTTAACTACTACAGCACTCATTGACATGAATTGTGTGATTTGCCGCTGTGGGGAAACACTCCCCCCAAGAAGAATGAAGTATTTTGGGAAATATTAAAAAGGCAGAATATTATATTTCCCCAAAAGGGAGAAAGGGAGAAACATGCTCAGTCTTTCTTAATAGCATCTTCTCCCCCAGCAGATATTTTTTGCCCATTAAAAAAGACTGGGCCAACCTCAGGGGTGGGGTTCAAAAATCTCAGCAACCAGTTCACTGCCTGGTTGCTGGATAGGCGTGGCCATGGTGGGCGTGGCCTACTGCAACTTCCAGGAGGCCCATTCTTTGCCTTCCCCAGAGTCCAAAGGCTTCCCTTGGGCTTCTGGGACAGCGAAAATGGCCTCCCCCAAAGGGCCTTTGGGAAGCTGGAAACAGGCCCATTTCCAGACTTTCAGAACTTCCGGTTCAGCTCATTTTTCTCCCTCCCAGAGCCTCCACGTCAGAGGTGGGCAACTATGGCCCCTTTATGACTTGTGGACTTCAACTCCCAAAATTCCTGAGCTAGCATGGCTTGCTCAGGAATTCTGGGAGTTGAAGTCCATAATTCATAAAAGGGCCATAGTTGCCCACCCCTGCTCCACGTGGACCCTGCACTTACCTGCATCCCAAACGGGCTGCGTGGAGACTCCTGGGATGGGAAGGATGGAGTGGGCAGGGCGGGGCTAGCCAGTCAGTTCAACTACTGGTTTCAGTGAACCAGATGTAAATTTAACATCCAGTTTTCCCAAACTGGTCCAAACCGGTAAAATCCCACCCCTGGCCAGCCTATCTACAAAACAAAAGACCTTCAGCTCCAGAATGATGGGATTGAGAACAGGACATGATCCTTTAGGACACAATAGGATGGACCCATTTATCAGAAGACACATAGTTCACTACATTGCACAATCTCCTAAGAGCATTTCAGACATTGCACAACCCCCGCCCCCAGCAGTATCTCTGAAACTTATAAAAATCCATCTACTCATCAAACCAATTGGTCAGCTGTACGAGCACCACAAACCCTGGTGGTTCTGTTCCTCAATAAATGGACTTTTCTTTCCAATCAGCCTCCAGCCTCCATTTTATTTCCAGTATCTTTCTCCTAGCTTGGAACTGAACCAGATGGATATTTCTTCCAACACCTCAATACATCATTTTCCTCATTTGCATTAAGACATCATGACACCTTATATCCTCGTGGTTTCAAATAGTTATGGCAATAATAATGAAGGGGTTTTCAGTGTATCCGACTATTACGAGAACACAAAGTGAAGCCTCTTTCTCATCAAGGGCAGGATAATTTTGGAAGGAGGTGAACCAAAGCCTTTTGAATGTGTACACTTAATCATCTACAGTGAATAATGACCATAAATAACCCCAAAATTTGGTACAGTAATTACAGGATAGAATTAGTTTCTAAGCAAATGCCTTCCAATAGCCTTATGTCTGTGTTTACAGATAGTCGATCCCATTTTGATGGAAGTATGTTTCTATCTCATTCTTCCGGGGCTGACCTCATCAGTACTATACAGCAGGGGTCCCCAACCCACGGTCAATGAATTGGCACCAGTCCACAGCATGCCAGAAACTGGGCCACGGAAACAAGTGACGCCCCATCCATGGGATGCAGGCAGCGCATGAAACCATACCCCCTCTGGTCCATGGAAAATCCTCTATCCACGGAACTGGTCCAGCAGTCCCCCAAATGGTTGGGGGGCCACTGCTGTCCATGTAGTCCTCGACTGAACCCAAAATTTATGGTGCTAAGTGAGACGTTTGTTAATTGGGTTTTGCCCCATTTTACGACTTTTCTTGCCACTGTGGTTAAGTGAATCGTTGTAGCTGGTAAGTTAGAAACCCATTGACTTTGCTTGTCAGAAGGTCGCAAAAGGGGACCACATGACCCCAGGACACTGCATCACCATCATAAATATGAACCAGCTGCCAAGCATCTGAATTTTGATCACATGACTATGGGGAATGTTGCAACAGCTGTAAGTGTGAAAAATGATCATATAAGTCACCTTTTTCAGTGCCGTTGTAACTTTGAATGATCACTGAATGAACTGTTGTCAGTTGAGGACTACCTGTATGTTATTCTAAGCCAGGGACAGCTAGGAACGATCCTTGAGTGCCCAGGTCATATAGTCAAAGTTCTAACTATGAATCCACAAGTGGTTTCTTTCTCAAGAAGAATAAAGCACCATCACAATATGACCGTGTCCCTATTCCACAATTTGTCCTTTTCCTGAATCATCTGTTAGATTCAGGAGCAGGATCTGTTTGCTGAAAACAGCATCTTGAGGGAAATGTTTATGATGGAGAAAAGCCACAGAGGGAGGGAGGGAGGGAGGGAGGGAGGTGGGGGGGGGAGAGAGAGAGAGAGAGAGAGAGAGAGAGAGACCAAAAAAAGTCACGAGAAGCCAGCAAGCAGGAGGCTAAGTGAAAAAAGAGAACCACCAGACCTGTATCAATTCATAGATTGGGTTTGTGATGCAATATCAAAGCAGGATAACAAAACGTGGCTTGGGATTGGTTTTCTGACCATAGGTTGTACCTATTCTGTTGTGCTAAGCAATGATGCATAACGCAATAACAATCTGTTCAGTCAATCATAGTGGCCCACTTCAGAGATTACATCAAGTCAGAATTGTAAAAAACATATTATAGTTCAGTATTATGTCTGAAGAATCCCATAGTTAACAGGATTTTGGTCATGTATTGGAACTGACAAACCATTACCCTACTTCCAAAAACACTTGTTTCATGGAGAAAAGTGGGGAGAAACCTGTGAAACGAATGGTGAACAAATGGAAAACTAAAGCAGAAACAGAAATATCTAAAATATGGTATGCACAGCGTATGCATGGAATCATAATAAGCTGCAAATGATCGTGTATACTGTAACTTTGTGGGAGATTGTATCCAGATGGTGTTCACTCCATTGAAATTATTCCTTCCAAACTCCCCTGGTCTTCGGGCCAGGTGAGTGGAGGGGATATAAAACATAATAACTGCAGCTAACTCCACCTTCCTTTAGGAATCCATCTTTTAAAGATTACCTCTAAGTTAATGAATGTCACCCAGTCTTATGGCAGTACATTTCATAGGATCATCCAGAAAGAAGTGCTTGCTTTTTCTGCTATTTCAATTCTGGCATTATGAAAGAAAAGAAGAAAACCCTCCATCGCAGACCTCTTTTAAGAGCTGGGTTTTTTTCACTCCCCTAAGAAACCCCCTGATCTCCAGCTGTAAATAGCAATAGCACTTAGACTTATATACCGCTTCACAGTGCTTTTACAGCCCTCTCTAAGAGGTTTACAGAGTCAGCACATTGTCTCCAACAATCTGGCTCAAAGGTGGTATTCAGCAGGTTCTGACCAGTTCTGGAGGACCGGTAGCGGAAATTTTGAGTAGTTCACAGAACCAGCAAAAATCCACCTCTGACTGGAGATTTTACAGTATCCTTCCCCTGCCACGCCCACCAAGCCACGTGCATAGAACCGGTAGTAGAAAAAAAATGTGAATCCCATCACTGATCTGGCTCCTCATTTTACCCACCTCGGAAGGATGGAAGGCTAAGTCAACCTTGAGTCTAGTGAGATTCAAACCGCCAAACTTCTGGCAGCCAGCAATCAGCAGAAGTAGCCTGCAGGTTTACATTCTAACCACTGCACCACCGCATCTCTCAATAAATGCCCTCAAACAGAGGGCTGTCCTCAAAGCAGTGTGATCCATGTCTGCTTTATTTAAAGGAGCAAGCCTATTTCTGTTTATACTACTCTTGCTCCCCCACTTTCTGTGTCCTGAACGTGGATACTTGACTTAAGACACTTTGCCCCAAGGCATGCAACTTGTTAAATTATTCCTCAAAGTGTCTGAAGTCAGGTTAAAAACCTAAATTGATTTAAAATTAGTTTTACTATTCAATGAAATGAAATACAAGTTAATAGGATTATTGTCTATGTGTTATGGGTAGTCTTTGGTTAATTACTGTCCTGTTTAGCAGCATTTAAATGTTTGATCATGTAGGAAAAGTAGTTTTATGATTGACCCTGGAACTTAAGACTATCAGGTTCCCAGGGTCACATCATCCTCCTTCAGGCATTTTGCAACTGGTCCACATATACAATAATTGCAGCATCCTGCAGTCATGCAATTGCCATTTGCCAACTTCATATCTGACTTCCAATAAAATCAAAGGAGTGTAGGTGGCAAAAAAAAAAAACCCCAACTTAATGCAAATTGCAGTTAAATTCTTCCGTTTTCTTTCACTGAAATCTTTACAGCTATCTTTTCTTCTCTGTACATATTATAGCTTGTCCCAGCCTCAATTTACAATGCTCAGCTTATTAATGTATTCTTTTTCTCATCCAAATCATCTTTCATTATCCCACCATATTTTTTTTCCATACATCCCATTCCATAGACGTCTTTTGGGAAAAAAATCATGCACGTATTACATTTCCTTTCCTGTATGTCTCACTTATTCTTTGGGGAAAATAAACTATCATTTGATATTTTTTTTCATTCAGAAGTCATATTTTCTCATTCTCGTTTCTTTCACTTTTTTCCTTTCCTTTTTTTTGACATTCCCTTTTTCCCAAGTTCCTATTTTGATATGGTCTGATTGATATGGACAATGGTCTGTGCCCCATTAAAACTTCTCATTACTCTTGTCTTCTCCATTAATAATAACCGTAACAGGGTTGGAAGGTCCCTTGGAGGTCTTCTAATTCAACCCCCTGCACCATTCCAGACAAATGGCTGTCCAATCTCTTCTGAAAAGCCTCCAGTGATGGAGCGCCCACGCCTTCTGGAGGCAAGCCATTCCACTGATTAATTGTTCTTACTGTCAGGAAATTTCTCTTTAGTTCTAGGTTGGATCTCTCTTTATTAAATTTTCAACTGTTATGTCTTCTCTGGCTCTCAGGTGTTTTGGAGAATAGATTGACCCCTTCCTCTCTGTGGCAGCTCTTTAAATATTGGAAGACTATTATCATCGCCTCCATTCCTTCCCCTTGTTAGTCTAGGCCCGTGATGGTGAACCTATGGCACGCATGCCACAGGTGGCACACAGAGCTATTTGTGTGGGCATGCGAGCCCCAGCCAACCTTACCTTCACTGCGCATGCGCACACCTCCCAGCTGATTTTCAGCCTGTTTGAGTCCATTTTCACGCCCCCCCCCCGAGGCTCGAGGGAAGCCTCTGCAGCCTTTGGAGGCCAAAAAACAGGCCTTCTGGAAATACTGAAAATGCTGAAACGGGCCCGTTTTCAACCTCCCAAGGCTCCAGAGGCTTCCTTTGAGCCTCCAGGAGGGCGAAAACAGCCTCAAAGGGGCCGAAAATCAGCATGTGCAGTGCAAGTAAGGGGGCGGGGTGAGGATTGCGCACACATGCACAGGGGTGGCACATTGAATTGTCAGTGCTGGCACACATATGCTATCATGCACATGTTCGCTTTCAGCACACCACAACCAAAAGGTTCGCCATCACTGATCTAGACATACCCAGTTGCTGCAACTGTTCATTGTATGTTTTATCCTCCTGTGCCCAATCATTTTTGTTGATCTTGTTTCTAGCGTCTCAACATTTGTATCCTGGCAGGGGTGGATTCAAAATTTTTAACAACCAGTTCTGTGGACGTGGCTTAGTTGGTGGGCATGGCATGGTGGTCATGTTATTAGCTGGGCATGGCCAACTCGATATCACTCACATCAAGGCATGCATCTCCTCAGTAGGGATACTGCAACAGTCATAAGCGTGAAAAATGGTCATAAGTCACTTTTTTCAGTGCCATTGTAACTTTGAGTGGTCACTCCACACAAGCAAAGGATGGGAAAGTACCAGCAAAGGATGGGAATAAAACTCCAGAGAAGTTCCTGAGACAGGAAGTCTAGTCCTGCCAAGAATGTAATAAGGGTTAACGGAGAGGCAGTTTCTATAAGCAACGCCAGAATGTTTCCTTCCTGCCTTCCTTACAGGATTAGGCCAGTAATTTTTTCTAACAACTGGTTCTCCGAACAGCTTAGATTGTTAACAACCAGTTCTAGTGAATAGGTGCGAACTGGTAGAATCCCACCCCTGTATCTTAGTGAACAAAAGTATTCCAAGTGTGAGCTTACAAGTGATTTCAGTCCTTTGTCACAATCAAACCAATCATCCCTTAGATTCATATGTCTTTCTTTGTAATATACAGTTTATGCATGAACAGACATACTTAAACCCCATGATCCAAAGGAAAATTTTCCATTCAGATATTCATCATTGCTCATTCTTACTCATTGTTCGGTCTCTTTTTCTGCATTCTCTCATTTTGTCCATGTCCTTTAGCAGAATAATTTTTTTCTCCTGGATTATTTCATTCAAAATACTACACACTTTTCCCCAAAAAAACATGTCTCTGGTTCTTCCATTATCACCATTCACTGGAGTGTAACAGGCAATTAACCCCAAAATATGGATTCATACTTTCATACACCCGTAACAACCTGGGTGATACCAATTCATACTTTCTGCCACACATTTTAGCCCCTTCATTCATAATTAAGCTTACATCCTCACTTCACCGCATGTAGTCATCAACTCCAAAAGATCAAATGACCTTCTTTTAGATCCTCTACATCCTCCCCTTCTCTCTTACTTCCACAAACACGTTTATTTTTTAATTTAATTCATTAATTCATGCTTTTTTATCATCTAGGCCTTCTGAATTCCAGATGGCAAGCGTTGATCATCTCAACTCCATTGATATTGATCTCTGCCACCCATCAGGGTTTCATCAACCAAGCAGCGTGGTGGTCTAGTGGTGAAGACGCTTGCCTCCCACTCAGAAGGTTGAGAGTTCGATCCCTAAGTAGCAGCAGATTTTTCTCTTCTACGGCACATAGAAAAAATACCTGCTGCAAACTCTGGCTGGGGTGAGGAAGGGCATCCAGGTCAGTAAACGCTCAGTTCCATTCAGTCACCCTGACTCTCTACCCCATATTAAGGAATTACAGGTTCCTAAAAAGGGACTGTGGTTTTTAGCAATATAAAGAAGGTATAGATCAGGCTCTCAATGACAATTGTGCCACACAAGGCATTCATTAATAGGGATGAGGACAGCACCTATCAGTTTTGACATTTTGCCACAAGCACAACCTGTGATAATCCTAGACTACTTGAATGATGGAATCAGTGTCCCGCTTCTTAAGGGCAGGGTTTTTTTTTTTTTCCCTCTCACAATTAGGCACCCTATTTAACTTGGTGCCCTGGGCAACCATGCAGTTTACTTACATGAACAAGCCATTTTTGAACACTCACTTTTATTCCAGGCATTCTCATGCTTTTCAAGCCAGGAACTCTACAGTACCAAACAGATACTGGCAAATACACAGGATTCAAATATGTAACAACGTTGGGGCTGTACTCAAAGTTTTTGGGGACGCTATGTGTCTTCAGAACCCTTCTGTCACACCTCTGCTTTGCCCTGGCACCGGAAGGTCTGAGCCTGAACTAGTCTTGTATCATTGCTGATAAAAATGTACCACGCAATAGTAGCTGCTTGGCTATTATTTTCATACGATATAAAATTACAGTGTCATAAAATGCTAATATCCAACCTAACAGCAGATTTGTCCCTTCCTATATTCATAAAAGAAATGTGAATTCGGAACGTAGGAAAGGCAAGATATCAAATGGGAAAAATTTCAGACAGGGGGAAAATTAGCCTTTCCACCAGCCAATTAGAAAGGCCCGCTTAAGCAAGACAAGCTTTAACTTGTATTTCTTTTGAGTACATTTGTTTAATCACCTCCTAATTAATATGTTAATTAGTTATATTTTAGGGTAGTGTGCAACTGCAGCCAAACAGGTTCACCAGCTGCTATTTTTCTACATAGGAAGTAATATCCCTGCATATTCAAATTCAGACTTTGCATTTCTTTTTTTAAACTGCCCTACGATGAATAGCACAAATGTCCCATTTATTTCAGGGAGACTTTGCAAAATTAAAACGCTATATAGTTAAAAACAATATGTGCGAACCACCTGCTTTCTATTGGACGAAGTCAATTGTCACGGAATGACAGCTGCCGCAAAGCCAACACCATTTCAGATTTTATCTTACCTTGCCAACTGGACTTACATTCACGCATGGGGTTCTTTGCTAGCACTGAATGAATTTCACTGCTATTAATATGCACTGGCAACTGCTTCTGCTCACTGGGTCACCCAGTGGGTCAACCTTAGTTCAAACAAAGAACAATCCACCCCCCAGTTGGAAAAAGACTGGTGGGGAGCTTTTGAGTAGAGGAACAACTCTAGCCAGGGAGCAAACATGGAGTCAGCTTCTTACTCAAGGAAAAGTTCTCCCCATATACTTCCTTTTGAGGGTTTTTTCAGATTTGGGAGGAGGTGGGCTAAAGGCCACTTTGGGACTTTTTAAAACTCTCCCAAAGGGACAAAAAAAGAAGCAACAACACAGCAGACAACTGGTTTGTCATGCTCACAATTTTGACTTAGATACACACTTTGGATTTTATTCTGTAGTGATGCCTTCTCTAGGCTGAACTGGTTGGATGTAAATTAACTTCGCTAGTCACTTTCTGCATCAAATTTTTAGAAAGAATTTTAAAGAGCTGTTTTTGTATACCAGTTAAACAACGGCTTGTATTAGCCAGGTTTATACTGGTTTGATTCCCACAATACCCCAAGCCAACCATGGTTTTCCAAATCACAGAGTATGTTTATGTATCATGCATAGTTCATGGCTTATCACGGTGTCTATTCATCTCATTGTAATTTCCATGTGATATGAACCAGAGGCTGGCTTTGCACACATGCAGGAGGCATCATCAATTGCCACATCAATTCCATGTGGCATCACGTTGATGAGAATTGAGGCAGGTTGAAGAAGAAGAAGTAAAAAGGTTGAAGACCTGAGTCTCACATTGCACTAACCATAATGTGGCTTATTTGACTTTCATTTAAGCTATTGTAGCTTTTTCAAGGAATCATATACAAAGCAAACAATGGTGTAAACCCAGCCAGTGTTATTGCATATCTGGAGACAATTGCTGATGCCCCTGCCTTCCATTGTTCAATGGCCATATTGAACCTGGAGGAGGAAAGAGAAAAGAAATCTGCAGAATTCCCCTGTAGAAAACGAAGACTTCCCTGAGGTCCATCTACAGTCAAATATTTTCCCACTGGGCCAGAAAAACTACCTGAGATAGGATGACTGGCAGGAGTTGCAATCCAAGACAAAGAAAACTTCATGGCTTTTGGTGGAAAGAATGACAGGTGTCCTTGCAGCATTCTGGGTGTAACAGACCATCTTGGAGAAACTCATTAAACCCTTTCATTTTTAATTATAGCCTTCTGTTGGCCATTCTCAATCGCAAAATAAATATCTAGATCTCGATAATGTAATCCACCAGAGGGCAGGCTGCTGTGCTTAAAAAAAATATTCTGAAAAATAAATTCAGAGAATCTGTTTATCCCAGCTTTCCCTCTCAATCTGGCATCTTCCAGGTATGTTCATTTATGACATCCATCACTTCCAGTCAACATAGGCTTTCTAAGGCGGATAATAGAAATTGTACTGAAAGAATGCCCTGATTGGAGAAGACTGCTATAGCTCAGTATGAGGGGAAATTACAGCTGTTTTTTTCTTCATGCCACTTCAAACGTGTATTCAGTCTGACCAATTCACTATAAAGTAATCGGCTTGTTTTACCAACAGGAAAAAAAGCAATAAATAACAACTGAGAATATGAGAGAATTTTAATAGAGAGATTGGCCGTTCATATTCATGGAGCGTTTGTTTTCATTTTTTTTTACAACATATTTATGAGAAGACTTAATCAGTTTGGGAGAGAAAGAGAGATTAAAATGTATACAGTATATAAATATCAAGTCAACGTTCAATTGCAATTGTATTCCAATCCCATTATTTTACTGAATTTTAATTAGCCCCATGTTATATTAGCGCAAAATACCAGGCTCAAATTATCTTACTTCAGAGGGATAGGCAAAGAACACTATGAGAAAACATTAGAACCTCTGGAGAAGGTCCTGATGCCGAAAAAGAGAAGAAGAGAGAACAGGACAACCAATTGCAAGATGGATGGGCATTGTAACAGTGACAACGGGTGCACTGTTGAAAGACCTGAAAAGCCAGGTTAGAAACAAATTGTCATAGAGAAAATCTTTCCATGTGATCACTAGCAATCATCACTAATTTGATGGCATATAATCAAACAGTCCTTCAATATTAACCCCATGAAATACCCTTGAAGAAAGGTAAGGTATAAATGGAATAAACAAGCTTGCCCTCTTCTGCTATGCTAATCATTCTGTACAATAATGCCCCAAATAGTGTTCAATCTAGAAAAAACTTATCTTAACTTTACTTTCACATTAAAACCCCACCTGAAAAAAATATTGCACAATGAAAACATAACATTTATAACATAATGACTTAGAGATAAGGAAACGTTTTCCAAGAATCCATAAGTGCAAAAGATTCCTAGTTGGAATACGTTATACATAATTTGAAGCAAAACAAATCCCACTGTTGTATGGAAGGCTCTAGCATGGCCTTCGAAATCTAATGTCCAAGCCCTTGTAATTATTTCATAATTTCTGATGTTCTGCCATACTTGTCTTGACAGAAGCTCTATTAATGGATTAACTGATCTATGGAAACAGCAGATTGACTCTAGCCTTTGACTTTGTTCCACTATTCTCTACATAATAGTGCAGAATTCTTAGGAGCAGTACTGTAGTTTCCCCACTTCTAGAACAATTGCACGAAGGGAGGCTCAGCCAATCTCATTGTACACATGTTGTACTCTGACAATAAAGGTAATAATAATAATAATTCCTCTCTCACAAAGAAGTCAAAGCTAACTTCCTCATTAATGAGAATGAAAATTTGAGAGGAGCAAGAAATAACTTTCAGGTCCAAATTAGATGCTATGTACTCCCATTCTCACATTCAGGCCATGAAGTTGATCAGAGCGGTGGAACCAAAATAGATTGGAAGTACCAAGTTATCTTTTTCCAGTCTACTAAGAACGTCTCTAAATTCTTTTTCTAAGCCATTCTGAAATCCCAAGGCACCTCCTACAAATCCAGAAGGGTAAATGTAAAAAACATTCAGTTTAATTTGGGTTTAATATGACCCCACAAGAATGGTTTTCTAGAAATAAAAAGAAACACTAAAACAAAGAGATGCTTCACATTAACATCTTTAATCAAATTGTTAAGGAAAGAAAAGGAAAGGGATGTCCAATATAACATATGCCACAATCAGGAATTGATGTAACAGTAAAATCCTCCGTATTCTGACAGGTAGGAAAATTCAGTTTAGATTCTGACACTATGTCAAGTAACGTAAGTATGTGTAGGATGAAAAGGAGAATCATTTCATGTCATTTTCCAATTACTCGTCACATACAAACAAAATTCTTCAGAAGCAAGAATAATGGTCTCATTAATATTCTGAATGAAGTACTGGGGAGGAAATCATGGCTCACTTTTTTTTTCCAGGAAATTAATTTGTTCTCATTTATTTTAAGAATATCTTCCCCAGAAGGTCACATCACTTTACCATCTGCCCCTGACTACTAGCTTCCCACTCTACCATGTCATCCTTACACCTGATGCTCTCTGTAACCCTGAATGCCTCCTACATCCAGTGAGCCAGGTTTTATTCTTGGAAAACTGTGCACTTGCAGTTCTACCCAGCCCCTTTTGTTCTGGGTAGCCTCCCTTTACAAAGACAAGGCTAATGTTATGGATCTTAACCCACTCCATTTTTCTCCTTAACAATGGGTCACTTGCTCTGCTTCTCCTTTAGGGTTTTCATATTTTATCTATTTGTTTTAAATGTTTATTTATTTATATCACACCTTTATCATTTTTTATAAATAACTCAGGGCAGCAAAGGCACACAATACTTCTTCCTCCCCCTATTTCCTTCACAGCAACAACCCTGTGAGGTGAGTTGGGCTGAGTGAGGTGACTGGTCCAAAGGCTTCATGCCTAAAGTAAGACTAGAACTCACAGTACTCCAGTTTCAAGCCTGGCACCTTAACCACTACATCAAACAGGTTTTCCTTAGAGATTTTATTTCCTTATATCTTTAAACATCTCTCCTCTATTTAATAGAGGACATTCTACCTTCTATTAAAGATGGTCACAACTCATTAAACCATAAACATTTTAAAAGGGATAATTATATAGAATATAAAACCAGAAAACTTAAACCCTACATCCTGCAGAACTCCTTCAAGGGAAGATATGATTCAAATGCTATTTTAACAAAAAGTTTTTAAAATGTCTTCTCAGAATCACCGGAACACAAAAGTCTCATGTTGCTGAGCAAATCATACTGAAATTAGGAGTAATCTTGGACGTTAGCATGATCTAACCTGGTTTCACAGAAATTAAAAAAACAATCAGTACCTGTTTTTAAAAAAGATTGCAACAGTATAAAAATGCAGATAACCTCCAAATACCTCCAAACTATCTTGACTGGGAAAGGAAGAATTTTCTAATCTGCTTCCTGAAGAAAAGGGTGTTGGCTTTCCAAGGGAACAAACTAAGTCATCTGAGCCTTTTTAGAAAAACCTAAAGGAAAGATGTCTACTAAATACAGTAATTTTTCTTCTGGCCACCAACCTGGTTTTTGAAGGAAATGAAATATAAGAATGTGAGAAGAACTATGCTCCCTCAGGCAAAAAGACTGTCCAGTTTTGGTCACCATGATATGTGGAGAGTCCAGAAAATGTGCAGAAAAGAGCAACAAAGATGATTAGGAGACTGGAGGTTAGAACAGATGAAGAACGGTTGCAGGAATGGGGTATGTCTAGTCTAATGAAAAGAAGAACTAGGGGAAACATGGTAGCAGTGTTCCAATATCTCAGGGGCTGCCACAAAGAAGAGGGGGGGTCAACCTATTCCCCAAAGTGCCTGAGGGAAGGATGGAAGCAATGGATGGAAACTAATCAAGGAGAGAAGCAACTTAGAACTAAGAAGGAATTTCCTGACAGTGAGAACAATTAATCAATGGATCGAATTGCCTCTAGAAGTTGTGGGTATGCTCCAACAATAGAGATTTTTAAGAAGATATTGGACAACCATTTGTCTGAAATGGATTTCCTGCCCAAGCAAGGGGTTGAACTAGAAGACCTCCAAGGTCTCTTCCAACTCTGTTATTCTGTATTCTATATTTGTCGGTTTCATTCAACTGTGGTTCAAATGGATCCTATTTCCGTTGTGTTGCTCGGTATAGTCCAAACGTAACCTGTACTGCAGAATAAATGAATCCTGCTGCCTCTGTGAATGAAAACCTCTCGTTTCTACATTTGGCTCACCTTGCACAGAGAGTTTTTCAGGGACTGCTACCTTGGCACTCTCGGCTTTCATATTACCCAAAGTGACATGCATTAGGGCCAGCACAATTTATCAACTACACAGGATGATGAGATTCCTGCAAATTTCAACCTAAGTAGCAAATCTACATACACATCACGGTCTTATTGCTCTCTATTTGTGGTCATCCAATTGCCCATCGTCAGGACTTCTCACATTTCACAACTGCAGAAGAGCTATCACCCTGGGGCAGAGGTGGTATTCAGCCAGGTTCTGACCAGTTCTGGAGAAACGGTAGCAGAAATTTTGAGTAGTTCGGAGAACTGGCAAATCCCACCTCTGACTGGAAATTTTGCAGTATCCTTCCCCTGCCACACCCACCAAGCCACGCCCACAGAACCGGTAGTAAAAAAATTTGAATCCCATCACTGCCCTGGGCACTGCTCATATTCTTGGAATGTTCTTACTCCAGTTTCTGTTTCCCTCAGTTTCAATGGAGAAGCTGAGTTCAGTTAGTTTATTAGTTTTATGAAAAGACTTTTTCTACTTTTCCTCTAAAGTTATTTTAACAGGATTCTGGCATCCTGCAGAAGTAAACGGTAGGCTGTAATAATTTTATTGGGAAGAGTATCTCAGACTTCACACAGCAACAAAGGTGTTTTTAGAAAATCAAAAGGCTGGATGGCTGCAGCCCAGCGCTTTCTTGAAAGTCCTCTGATTTACCTAGGAAACAAACAAAGACAGGTTGAGACAACAGGGAACAATCTCACTAGTTTGTCTTTTTTTTCTTTTTTCTAAGGGGATTATGTTGAGTCTGGTCCCACCAATCATGGCAGCTGTTCTGTGAGCAATTCATGGCATGCTGTCAACATCGCCAGTCTGCTCATGGAATCGAAAAGATTGCCCACCTCAAAGCAAACTGCATTGAATGTACACAACGTTATAACCACAGCCTATGAACCCAAAATTTTTGTTCTTCAGTGAGACATTTGTTAAATGAGTTTTGCTCCATTCTACAACCTTTCATGTCACAAGTTAAGTGAATCGCTGCAGTTGTAAAGTTAGACACATGGTTGTTAAGTGAATCTGGCTTCCCCGATGACTTTGCTTGTCAAAAATTTGCAAAAGGTGATCACACATGACCTTGAGACACTGCAACCGTCATAAGTATGAGTCAGGGGCCAAGCATCTGAATTTTGATCACATGATCACGGAGCTACTACAAAGGGGGAGGGTGTGAAAAATGGCCTTAAGTCGTTTTTTTCAGTGCTGTTGTAACTTTGTAAGTTGAGGACTATCTTGTACCTACTCTATGCAAGATATCTCATAATCCCTATATTAGCTTTCAAACACGATGGCTGGCTTTTGTTTTATATTTTTCCTGCTAAATTTGGAAGGTAAAGTGGACTTGTTATCCTTCTTCTTTTCCTTGTTGATCTAACACCTCACCTCCCTCGCTTCTTATCATCTCAACTTTCCAGAATAAGCATCATGTTGTGCCCAAAAGCCTTGGCCTCCTTCGAAAGCTTGTCCAGTGCTGCCTGGCACTCATTCACAACTTTCCCTTCGCTCCTCCTGTGTCTGAGGGCAATTCAGCATAGTTCAGCTGCTGCTCCCAGCTGTTTCTGAAGCCAAATTCCTGAGTCCAGATTGCTGCGTTTGGCAAAAGGTTAAATTAGTGCTCAGACCAAAGTATGGCTACTGAAGGATCTGATTGCCCATTCCCCTACTTCATGCCCTTCCTATCCATGTAAGAAAGGCAAGAGGTGATGGTTTGCTTGTGTTGAATCTCCCTGTGTTTGATTTTTCCTTTTATTCTTCCTTCTTAGTCTTTGTCCTTTTCCGTTGTTTTCCCAGATATCTGCACACATGGACACCTTCATAGTCCCTTCCCAAATTCTCTTTTTGACACTTAACATACGGTAAACTCTTTTTTCCCCTTCCTTCATATTGTGCTATCATTTGATGCTGCAATGGTTCAAGCAAAGGGAAAGGATTTTCCTTTGCTCCTACAGTACATCCCACTGTAGGACCACAGAAACTTTATAGCAGTGCTTCCCAATGTTTGTCCTTCATTACCCCAAATGGCCTATCAGAAAGTCCCTTTTAATCAGTGGAGGTAAAACAGTTTAAGTCAATTTAAAGTGACTTTAAAGGTTGTGGTTGGGAAATGGTTTTGTACGTGGCTACCCAAAGAAAAGCCACCTTTACCCAATTTGGGGTAAAGTTTGGGAAACACTACTTTATAGCAAGAGAGGATGGATGGTTCAACTTCAAAGAATCCAAGTAGCATTCACTGTACCTTTGTGACTTCATTCCACAGAGATTGGCGGGACAAGAAGGAAAAAGACGTGTTGCTATACAATGGGCCAAGAATGGAAAAACATAAAGAGCACGTTTCATCTCTTGGACAGAGCATATAGGATGTGATGGTCCAGATTCCCAGGAGCATAGAAGTGCATCCCAAGGGATAAAAGATAGCTGGGAGGAAAAGGTGAGGCTGAGGGGAAGAGGGTCAGGCAAACTCCTCCCTAGGAGTTGTCAGAGTAAATTTTTGACAAAGCAAGCAGCTTGCTTTAGCTTGGTAAGATTCTGCCTACAGATGAGGAACAATAAAGTAAACTGCTTAGAAATACTCTGTGTATCTTTCTTGGCTTATGGAGGCTGACATCACCTCTGACTCAGCCTATGCAGACTGGTAACTCAAAATATTAATATTCACACCACTGTCTCTTCTTCCATAATGCATTGGCTGATGATGTGCCAGCATTAAACAGCACCAACTGACCCTTTCTGGTTCAGTTTTGAAACAGGTTTAGCTCAATATTGTAACATTTTAAAAACCATATAGTCTCCTTCACTCTTCCAAGTAGAAAAAGAAAGCTCCACAGTTTGTTTTTTGATTCTGGGTCTCTGGAAGAAAGACCTGAATTTTATTGTTTTTGCATTAACCCATCAGTTCACAAACTGTAAATAGAACCCTCAGAATAGCCTCAAATAATCACAGACCACACACGGGTTTCCTATTTTTGTTTTCCTATTTTCTCAGCTTTTAATGATTGTCAAATTAGAATTTATTAATAATCAATGCATACGCTCAACAAAAAAGGGGTCCATTTTCATTGCAAAGGAAGATCAATTTTCGATATATTAATCTGTTCCACATATCCACAGAAAGGCTCTTCATTTTTTGAATAAATGTGGTGTATAAAGAATTAGAAGACATTTTAAACTTTGAACAGAGCAAACACCTCGAAAATATTTCATTGGAATGTCAAGAACTCCCATTGTGTTGAGGAAAACTCAACACAATGGAAGCTCACAATAAGCCCTTGTGCCTTTATTTTTTGTCCTAGTAAGGAAAAAGTAGGTAATGGTTTATACTTAGTGATATCTAGATAATTAGAGAAACCGGTTCAAATGGGTTACAATAAAAGCTTGTTAACACTCCATTTTGTAACAAACTAAACTCAAGAATGCTAACAGTCCTAATAAAGGAGAATATTTGTAGCTCAGGATTGAAATGAGAGGTCCTAGCAATGATCACTAGCACTGATGATGGTGCCTGGCTTGGGTACTGAAAGATCAGAATGTGATGTTATTATATAAAATTAATAATGTAGAATAAATAGAGGATATTTTGAATACAAAAAAAGCACATTAGATGCACACACAAGGTTAACCTGTTAGAAAACACATATAAACAATTGGGGATGTTATAAAAAGATAAATCTAACAATTGTTGTTAGCGAGGTAATGAATCTAACCATTTTTAATCTGGCAACTAGGTGTAATAGAATAAAAGAGGACTATATTTCCTCCTGTTATAAAAGAGAGAACTGAGTAAAAATTATGAAGCATTATGTTGTTATATATTGTTTTTAAGAAAAATATTAAAAGGAAATAAAAGATTATCAGACAGACAGCAAACACTCTTTAATAGCTAAAGAGAATTGAGCTAATAGATACTGAAATGTATCCAACATCCATACAACTCCTAGATCCCATTTTGATGAGACTAGTGGCATGCAAGAAAATATTCATAACAACCAGCTCCGATTTTAAGAAAAAAGATCTAATTTAGCAGACTTGTGTCTGTTTAATATGAATGTACAATCCTCATTGCTATTTTGATTTCTAGCAGGCATAGCCTTAGATAAGCAGCTGATCAAAAATATTATTTTGTTTCAGTTAATACTCTAGTTATCCAAACGCTTGATGCATCTCCCAACTCTGATTATTCTGATAAATTGATGAGCAGATCGCTGCACAGTTTTAAGTGTTTATTATCTAGGAAAAAAAAAATCCCATGGTATTCAAATAGATTTATTCTGATCAAACATCCCTACAAGTATTTTTTTTTCAACGTATCATTCATCAGACTTATTAATCCTGATCAGGATGAATTTCTAAAATAAAAAAGGTCTATAATATAAGATGACAATAAAACTGAATAGCACTGTGATCAATAATGTTGAGGAAACTTCACTGTTTAGAGAGTTCCAAAGCTTATTGGAGCTTCTAAACATGCAGATGTTGTTAAAATTCAGATGACATATTATTTGAATGCCATGCATTGCATATCGCTATTAAGCAGTGCAGTTTTTACCATTAATCATTATTTTTCTCGATTCGTAAGGAAGAGATTATCAGTGCACTGGTCCTAGCATAATTAAATGTTTATTAATAGGGTTTTATCCTTCCTTTACTTTGGGTCAGCTCGTGGCAGCATGCATACGTAGTGCTACTGCCTCCTATTTTCCCCAGAGCAAACTTGACAAGTAGGTTGCACTGGCTCAGAACTACTACTCGGTGTATGTGATTCCAGCTCTTAGGGTAGAGGGGAAGAGAGCTGTGATAGACGAGCCAAATGCTTTTCTGTGGCTGATACCAGTTGTGGGTATCGGCTGTATCCAGGAGAGCACACATGGCTGGTGGTTTGATTCCTTCTCTTCTTGTTGTCATAACTGCAACCCACAAATCTGCTCGGAAAGGTTGGAAGACAATCTGAAGGCACACGGGGACAAGAAAGAGAACAACAGGGAAAGCTCACATTGTGCAAGCAGATGTCTGTTCATGCGGATCAAAAATATTATATTGTTTCAGTTAATACTCCAGCTATCCAAACGCTTGATGCGTCTCCCAACTCTGATTATTCTGATAACATCGATGAGCAGATCACTGCACAGTTTTAAGAGCACCATTGAGGTAATGAGTTTCATGGAATGAAACTTCCATGTGATCTACCTCAGTGATCTAGCTGGAGTAGCTTTTGTTTTTTCAATGAGTGATCTTTTTTCCCTAGCTAAACCTGTGCAATTGTTTTTACCGTTAAATGTCAACCACCCATACATTCTAATTTGCATTATTTCTTTTGTCAATAGTTGGAAACTAAAACATTTAATTAAATTTAATTTTACGAAGCTTCTCCTCTGGTAATACTGATTTGCAAACTAGGGCATTCAAAACCTTTACTAGACCAATATTTGAATTCAGATCTGCTATCTGGAATCCGCACTGTATAAATACATAAATACGATTGAGCAAGTCCAGAAGTATTTTACGAGAAAAGTACTACATTCCTCGGTTCGCAACAGACACCACCAGACTTGAGGTTTTAGCCTTAGACAACCTTGAACTACACTGGCTAAGATTGGACTTAAGCATAGTACATAAAATCATATGGTACAACGTCTTACCATTTAATGAATATTTCAGCTTTAACCACAACAACACAAGAGCACACCACAGATATAAACTTAATCTAAACCACTCCAAACTTGATTGCAGGAAGTACGATTTCAGCAACAGCGTGGTCAATGTCTGGAACTCACTACCTGATGTCACCTGCTCAAACCCCCACTCCTTTACCCTCAAACTAACCTCTCCTGACCTCACCCCATTTCTAAGAGGTCTGTAAGGGGCGTGCATAAGCGCACAATCGTGCCTACGGTCCCTGTCCTAGTGTCCCCATTTATTAGTTCCTATTTCTTATATTTAAACTTATGTTTATTCTTATTTCTATTGTATTGTAAGCTTTTGACAAAATAAATAAATAAAATAACATTGCCAAAGCAAAAAATGTGACCATTTCATTTACACCAGTTAAACGTAAGTTTACACATCCCTGTTTTCATGTAGTATTATATGAGATTACTAAAAAAAAATTGGTAGGCATTATTAATAGCAAGGTTTTTTTGTCTTGAAGCAAGACTTAATTTAGTGTTAGGAAATTCTATTCCATGGAGAGAAAAACATAATGAAGCTTGAAGAGTGCCGTTTAAGAATGGGTGCCATGCCGGTTATAGGTAGTCCTCGACTTACGAGCACAATGGAACCGAAAATTTATGTTGCTAAGTGAGAAATGTTTTAAGTGAGTTTTGCCTCATTTTACTTGTCTCATTTGTTAAGTGAGTCACTGCAGTTGTTACATTAATAACACAGTTGCTACTGTGGCTTCCCCCTTGACTTTGCTTGTCAAAAGGTCGCAAAAACGGATCACGTGACCCTGGGACGCTGCAACCGTCATAAATATGAACCCATTGCCAAGGGTCTGAATGTAAATCACATGACCGTGGGGGATGCTGCAGCGACCGTAAGTGCGAAAAATGGTCATAAGTCCCTTTTTTTCAGTGATGTTGTAACTTTGAATGGTCATTAAGTGAACTATTGCAAGTTGAAGACTGTCAGAGTGTATTCATGAACTGGAATAGAACTTGGTAACAAGGTCAGCCAATGAATAGGCATAGCAACTAAGTCAGCCAATGAGGGCTGTTGTGGAAACTGAAACTAGAAGTAGCCTAGGCGTGGCTCTGTATTAACCTCTGAATTAAGCTCTGCAGCTATGTTGAGCTCTGAGTCTGTCTGTTAAAAATGAAACTGCTTCTCCCCTCTGCTGGCCTGCTGAACTAAAGCGAAACTGGAAGTTCTCTCTGTTCCCTGCGCTACTGAAGTTACTTGCAACATCTTTCTGTCTGAGTTTGCTCCATGCTGGAGAATCTACAACTGGTTTGTAAAATCTACTTATTATGTTTATAAAGATGTTAAATGAAGCATATATATTAAGTACTATATATATTAAGTAATATATAGTAATATATATGTATTAATATATAATACATATATATTAAGTATGTAAAAATAAAAAGTTGAGGCTATAATGTTGCTATTTTATTCTACTGTACTCAAAAGAACTAGAAGTCAATGCTTTTCTTTCTTTCTTTCCCCCTTTCTTCCCTTTGCCCTACTCTTCTTTCTCTTCCCTTTTCCCCCTCCCTCATTTCTCCACTATTTTCATTTTCTTTTGTATTCTGTATCTTGATAAGCTTAATAGAATTATTAATAACCAGGAAGAGGCTAAAGTCATTTAACCCTGCCCTATAGATGAGATGTAGATTCAGATCCCCATTCTAAACCAATACACCAGTCCTCAAATTACAACAGTTGATTTAGTGACCATTCCAAGTTACAATGGCACTGAAAAAAGTGACTTATGGCTGTTTTTTCCACAATTACCACTTGCAGCATTTCCATGGTCACATTCGGATGGTTGGCAATTGACTCGTGTTTATGATGGTCACAGTGTCAAGTGATCACTTTTTGAGACTGTCTTACAAGCAAAGTCAATGGGGATGCCAGATTCACTTAACAACCATGTTACTAACTTAATGACTGCAGTGATTCACTTAACAACTGTAAATTGCTAAACAATTGCAAATTCTTGTTTGCCCATAAAATAGAGCAAAATTCACTTAACAAAAGTTTCACTTAACAACAGAAATGTTGGGCTCGGTTTGGGGTAAGTCAAGGACTGCCTGTAAAGTACTGTACCGCTGTATTCAAATATGTATTTGAATGTGACACTTCAAGAAGCAATTCCAAATAAATCACATATTAACTGTGATTAGCATGCAACCTCTTTTTCACAGATTAAAAACCATTTTTGTATTATTTACTGCTTGATTTTAAGAAAAATCCCTTAAATATCTCTGTTCCCGGCAATCTTAATCCAACCAGGCAAAATAGATTCAATACTGAAAATGACATGTATTTATGTCAGACATCTTTCTCAGGAGTTTTAGCCACACAAGACTGGGAATTGGGAAGCAGGCTTAATCCACTGGCTCGATTGAAAATTGTAATATGATTATGCCCTCCACTATCAGGAGCCCTGGTGGCACAGTGGTTAAGTGCAGTACTGCAGGCAAATGCTACCCACAGCCTGGAGTTTGATCCTGACGTGGCTCAAGGTTGATTCAGCCTTCCATCCTTCTGAGGTCAGTAAACCAGGAGCCAGACTATTGGGGGCAATTTGCTGACATTGTAAACCGCCTGGAGAGTTCTGTAAAGTGCTATGTAAGCTATATAAAGTGGTATATAAGTCCAAACGCTATTGTTATCTAGCTGGATCTGTTCTGTCAGACTATAGAAGGAGGACAGATGGAAGGCAGAGATTTCCATCACTTCTTTAAACATCTCTTCCATTTGACTCCTGCAGCCCCCAAGTTGAGATGTCCCATGGCAAAAGCATGTAACTTCAACCAAGTGGTGCCTGGCTTTGTTATTTCCCTCTTCATCCTTTTACAATGTTTATCATATGTTTTAGAATGTAAGGCTGAAGGCAGAAACCACCTTATTTTGACCAAAGAATCTTTTTAGCTGAAAAATGGGAAGTTTTTCTTTTTATACAATAATAGCCATAGTGGCTGTGGCCTCCTGACAGTCAAAATACTTTGAGATAACAAACTGCCTACCATGGTGCTCTCCAAATTAAAAAGGAACTTTATTGAAGTCATTAACCAGCAGAAAGAAAGAAGAAAGTAGTTTTCAAATATCCAGAATAATCAAAAATAAATAAGGAGTGAAACATAGGAAATTATGCAAAAAGTTTCATTCATTTTTAACTAAAAACCAGAAGCCTAGGTAAAGGTAAAGGTTCCCCTCACACATACATGCTAGTTGTTTCTGGGTCTGGGGGCGGTGCTCATCTCCATTACAAAGCCGAAGAGCCAGTGCTGTCTGAAGACGTCTCCGTGGTCATGTGGCCAGCATGACTAAACGCCGAAGGCGCACAGAATGCTGTTACCTTCCCACCAAAGTGGTCCCTATTTTTCTACTTGCATTTTTACATGCTTTCAAACTGCTAGGTTGACAGAAGCTGGCACAAGTAATGGGAGCTCAATCCTTTCTGCGGCACTAGGAGTTCGAACTGCTGAACTGCCGACCTTTCTGATTGACAAGCTCAGCATCTTAGCCATGAGCCAACGCATCCCTTCAAGAATTATAGAGGCCCTGACAAATCTGAGGAAGGTGTGGTGCTCTGCATACCTCAACTTACTTTGGTCTTTTGGGGGAGAGTAGGTGGGCCCACATCCAAACAGGGCATTGGGCTGCTGTCCTTCAAATAATTTTAATTTTATGAGAATGCTTCCATGCAAAGATAGTGCATGCTAGCTTTCCTTTTTATTGTTTAATGGAAAACACCATAAAAAATATTAGATGAGGCACACTGGTTACCAAAGGAGATGCCTCTAGGCACACTGGAGAATTTGAAGTTCAAATTCCAACTATAAGCTCCTTTTTGGGCACATTTAGGCACTCAGTCAACATGACAGGAACAAATATAGAAGGATTGATTCATTTGAGGAAGGGATTTAATATAATCATGTCAGTAGGGTGCTCTCCATTATCCCAAATTTCCCAGTTAGAATGCAGTCCTCTACAAGGGACTTCATACTATATGAAGATGGACTCGCTGAATATATAGCTACAGAAATTAAAGCCCACACTGGAAATATGTTTTGTAATCTCTGACTTCATTTGCAAATCAGCCAGATGGCAATTAGTATGGAGGTGTATTTTATTCAGCTTGGAGGACAGGTTAGCTTTCACTGAAGGAGATTGGCTCTGGCTAGGAAAGGGTGAAGAAGGTGTTAGAGAGAGGAAAAAAAACAGGATCTTATATTGTAATAATTACTAAAAATGCCTATGATCAACCCAAGGGAGACCAGCAGAGTGAAAATGAAGGTGATGGGGAAAAGAAGATAGGCAGCTTTAGGGTCAAAATGCTGTTAAACTACATCACGCAGGCAACCCACTTGAGCTGTGCTATAACACATCCAATAATGAGCTGTCTCCATTTAGACCTTGGGCAGCAAATCCAACCTCTTGGAAAAGATGTGACAGAGTTATAGATTGCATTCGTTGCTCTGTTTGTAGCCAAGAGTCTAGCTTGTTGTCTAGGAGAACTTGATAGAACCTCTCCAATCCATGAGACATGGCAAATACTCAGAATTACCCTCCTGTTTTTCATTCCTTCACTATTCTCGACACAGAAAACCCATTCATCTCGAAGGAAGCTTAGGCTTAGTGATCTACTGGATAAATAAATTAATCTTCTCTCCCCTCTACCAATACTGCATTTCCAGATATTTCCCTGCACACACGCACATAAACACCTACCAGTCAATACATAAGATAGGATACATATTGTTGAGGATAAGTTGTTAAAGTGAATTTGAAATGTGCTTCCCAAAATATCATTTACACATTTACCAGATGGTAAAATAAACATGTAAATTGTTATCAAGTATACACCAACTTTATCCTGCAAATTTTAGGCACCAGAGGGATGGTGTAAAAATTGTTGCATATTGTGTTACTTGTTCATTTAATAGTTTATTAGCATTTTAAAGTAAATATGTATAATCTTCCCTTTTTAAAAAAGGCATTGATATTTTAAAAATAATTCTTAACAACTTAACACTTATCCAGTTATGCAGCAGTTCCAAGTCCCACAATGTAAAAATCAGGGACATACTTAAATTTGTAGTTTGCACTATGAGAAGATAAAGAAAGGGTAATTATACTAACCAGAAATTGATTTTGTAGAGAAAGGAGCATTTTAAAAAATGGCTGACAGCATTACCTTTGGAGCAAGTGGGGAAGAGGAACAGGGTGCGGTGGAGTTGGGTTTAGAGGATCAAATCAACTAACAGATGAATACTGCTGATTTAAGTGAAAATCCTCTCTGATTTTAGAAATCCACTGAAACACTTCTCTTTTATCTTTAGAAAGATTTAAACCTTCTAAACATCATCTGAAAAAGCTCCCTATAATGTACTAGGGACTTACTCAGTTTCTTATCTCTCTAGGTTTATTTATTCTGCTACAGCTATAATGTGGCTTTTTAATTTTGGCTCAGTATGTTATGTAAATTGAGCTTATTGTGGTTTGATTTAGAGATGTATGTGTGTTTATAGATTAGCTTTATGGTTGAACCAGGCCACTATGTTAAACACAGTGAATGAATCTAGCCATAACACCTAAGCTTCAGGTGAATCATCTTAAAACACTGGTGCAACCATGATGGTAGCATTTGTAATCATGGAGATCTGAACCCCCAAAGCAAGTGGTTTTTATCCTTCAGTTATGGAAAGAACATGGAATCCTAGAGTTGGAAGGCGTTATTTAATTTAAGCCACTAAATCCAGCCCCTCAAAATCTGAATTCCCCTTCATCCAGTCAGAGCTGGAGGAAGCTTCTTGCATGAGAAGCAAAACATCTTCAAAGAAAAACCAGAAAGTACAGTTGCCCCTTGAGAAAGTACCTTTGAGACACAACTGCACAAAAGGTAATTTTACATATACAAAGAATCTAAATGTACATATAAGTAGTCCTTGATTTACAACCACAATTGAGTCCAAAATTACTGTCACCAAGTGAGAGATTTGTTAAGTGAATTTTGCCCCATTTTATGACATTTCTTGCCACAGCTGTTAAGTGAATCCCTACAGCTGTTTTGTTAGTAAGACAGTTTTTAAGTGAATCTGGCTTCCCCATTAATTTTGCTTGTCAGGTCACATGAAGGGATCACATGACTCCAAGACACTGCAACCGTCATAAATATGAACCAGTTGCCAATCATCTGAATTTTGATCACGTGGCCATGGGGATGCTGCAACAGTTGAAGTGTGAAAAATGATAATAAGGAACCTGAATGTTAAAGTTGGTTGTTCTGCTGCCACGAACCTATACATGCAGCACAACAACCAGCTTTAAAATCCAGATTCCTTTCCCGCTGCCTTTTAGAGCTACAGGGTACTTTTAACAGTGAAGCTCCAACAGATGCTAGAAAGAGAGATCTATAGGAATTTCTATTTCAGGTGGGTCTGGGAGGTCATCCCTTAATTTGGAGTGTTTGCTGCTTCAGTTCAGTGGGGCCTACCTTAATTCTCCCTTCGGCCTTTTTTACTATTCCTCCTTAATGAGACCTGCTGTTGAATTGTCCTAATCTTAATAACTTCCATCAAATCAGGGCTTACAAAGAGAAAATGGATGGATTAAATCCCAGCAGACACTTTAAGAAAAAAAAACATTACTCCTTCCCTGAGGTACTTACTTCTCCCTCTGACTTTGGAGAGGTTTGAAGTTGTTGGTGAGAATGGACTGAGATAAGGGGTTGGCACTGGAGCAGTTTGCCTCTTGAAGGTGCTCACTTCCGCTTCCACTAGTTTTAGAGGTGGGGAAAAAAAAAAAAGATTGTGCTTCCAAAGTGTCAAATTTGTATTCACATTGATCTGACAGAACTCCAATGGAGAGATAATTAATTCTCACATACAGTCATCTTTATGTACGCTTTCATTTTAACACTAGAACTGCCTGCTCTTTTGCAATCAGACTGTATGCTGATGAATCTATCCATGTTCACCATACACCTGTGACCCAGGAATGACTGAAACAGATCTCACACAAACAACACAAGTTGTATTTGACCTTCATCAGATCTCACATATGGAAGCTATCAGTGTGCAGACCACATGTCTGGTTAGAAATACTTCTGCTATTGTCATCTTTCAGCCATTTGTCTGTTCACGATTTTTTTTTTCAATATCTTTTTCTATACTCGTCTTCCTCTTCAGCATTAGACTTCTATGCTTAGGATTTTACTGCTGTCTTGCATACTTAACAGACTCATCGCTTCAGGCAAAAGGGTAACAATATCCATATTATTTTAAACATAAACTAGGGTCTCTCTCTCTCTTTCTCTCTCTCTTTGTTTTTTCTTACTCAATGTCTTTGGGAGAGAGTCTAGACTTGGGAAGATAGAGGGTTTATGTTTGTTTTTTAAGTCCTTGGGGGTCCAAATTTTGATTTAAAACTGATGCAGCAGTTTCTGGTGCCCAAAAATCATTTTATTTTACATTTAAATCTCACATCCAGAAATGTATATTTATGTTACACATTCCTCAGGGCTATAATTTACACTCTCTTTGAAGTAATCCAGAAGCGACTTTTGTTTTTCCTCCTCAGAAATTAGTGAGACCAAATCCTAACATTTTTTTTTTCCAGGCCAATAGGATATCATCCTACTACAATTGTTTGATGCATTTCAAAATCAGGGTTTAATGTAAATGATTGCAATACACAAGTGTGTGTGTGTGTGTGTGTGTGTGTGTGTGTGTGTGTGTGTGTGTGTGTGTGTGTTATTCAGCTTTGTTCGGGTATTTTCCCATGTCATTATAGTTGTGCTTTTAAAGTTGTAGCAATGTTTCGGCAGAATCTCATCTGCCATCATCAGGCTTCTGTACTGTGTTAGACGAACACAATGTAAGTACCCATGAAAACTTAAGAATATATAGATATATAGATATAGATATATATAGATACACACACAAACATATATATATACGTACATACACAGTGATGATATAAAGTGACTAAATAAATAATTTTTAAAAAAAAATGTAACTGCACATATTTTTTTACTTATCCATCCTGCCATTTCCCAAAGCAATGACAATACCTCAAGTGAAATGCTTTAATCTGTTGTATATGCTTGTATGAAAATTTACCTGTCTCTTCTGCTTCAGGAATTTCAGGGTGAGGACAATTTATTCCCCCAAAATATGTCACAATTTACTTCTAAGTCATTTTGGAATATTTGTAGATTTTACTGTTACAAATTAAGGGTATCTCAATGCCATAATTGCTTCTATTCCCCTTGGTCCTTAAGAACAGTCAGAGTAAGATCCATGATTGTCTTCTGCTAATTCTGACAGCACAGAGGGGAAATTGTTCCTCATCTCCATTCTAGACAAAGGATAATAAAAAATACATTACTCCTCCCTCTAAATCTATATTTCATGTTGTGGACCATTTTGTGACTGCATGCAAAAAAAGAAAAGGAAAGAAACAGAAATCCTAGCAATTCCCCTGGGTAGCGCATGCTGAAAAGAATTAAACCAAAGCCACCTCCCAAAAGCTCAGGAGTTACAAGGTGCAGAGAGGCAGAAATGATTCGCCAGCTGCACAGAACCACCCTAAAAATATCCACCCCAAGTAACTGAAAAGATTGGGAAAGAAATCAGCTTAGTTCTCAAACCCAGCTGTATTTCCAAGATGGTAGAGAGCTCAAAGTTGCTTTCAAATTGGGGCTGAATCCTCACATGACAGTCCTCTAAGGTTAAAAGAACAGCACTGGGTAATTCTCACAGCTACCCCCAAAGACTCCCCACTTCCGGCAGGAGATGGATCCACCATCCTCAACCTCTTCCTTGGATCAGTATAGCTCTCCCCTGATAGCTAGATAACCACAGCCTCACCACTTAGCTTCCGTTCAGTAGCTGGATGGTTGCTCAAGGAAGTGCAGTGCCTTGTGAAGTGGTTGTGAGGAGACCACCAAGTGACCACAACGGGGGAAGCCATTCCAGAAAGCCATCTGCCTTTGATGATTTACTCCCAGTTGCAAATCAGGAGGAGAATAAGGAAGCCCCTAAATTCTTACACCACCAGTTTAAAGCTTCACTTTTCATCAAACAATCAGACCAACTACATTTAGTCCTCGACTTACAACTGGTCGCTTAGTAACTGAGTGAACTTATGATGGACCCGCAAAAGGGACTTACAACTTCATTTTAAAGTTCCAACACCTCTCACATGACCATATATTAGGCACTTAGCAATCAGCCCATATTTGTGGCTATTTGCAGTACTCTGCTTACATGTGAATACTATTTACATTTTTGCCAGAAACCAGCATTTACTTCCAGTTCCCTGGAAACAAAAACACTACACAGGGAACAATGGGTTTGTTTAACAACCATGGTGGTCACATAACAGCTTCAGTGTTTCCTTTACGACTGCCCTATGTACTTAGCAACAGCTGCAAAAAGGACATAAAAATGAGTCTGGTCATATGGCGATTCACTTTATGATTGTCACAATTTACAATCGTAATTGCCAGGCTCAGCTAGAGTTGAGAGTCAACAACTACCTGTAAGATAATACTGCATTGCCTGGCTTCAAATGGACTCTTTTGCCTATCAGAATACCTAAAACGAATCTCTAGTTCTAATATATAAATATAATTATGATTCTGTTTATTACCACTTTCTGCGAAACAAGGAACCTTTCATCCAAGCTAAGAAGAGGGCTAAAAAAGAGCAGCATTTTATATTTCTTGTACAATGGTTCAGTCATTGTTCCTTTGCCTCCCAGGACTGTTGTGGGAAAAATACACAGAGGATGGAGTAGTATGTATTTTTGCCACCTTGAGTTGTTTATAAAAAAAATAATAAAGGCAAGATAAAATGTTTTTTTTTAAAGATCAGCCCCTGATCAGTGCAGGAATCAAAATAGCATGCCAGGCTTTTAGGAAGATTCTTCTAATAATCAAGCAAAATCTGCCTTTCTGCAATTTGAATACATTGTTCTGTGTATTTAGACTGATAAATACAGGCTGGTGAAAAACAGAGACACCATCAACCCTTTCCAGTGAGTAATGCACTGAAGAGATTCTAAGCTGAAGTCCTCATGGCCATGCAACATCAGGCCAAATTTTAGGATTCTCCTGCCATTTTTTTTTCCCTATATCATCTAAGAAACTTGAAACTTTGCACACTCTTTTGTGACCTTTTGGTTGGTCTTGAGGTATTCTACTGTTTAATAATAATCAAGATGAGGAATATACTCATATAATCTTGTCATCTTAATTCCCATTTCTGGGCCTGACCTCAGAACCCTTGATCACATGGCTCTCTGCCTTACCATTTTAGTGAAGAAAACCAATGATAACTTGTAGCCTAAGCCTTAAAAGAAGGCCTCATAAAAATATCTCCCACCAAAATGTCATTACTTTTATTTTTTGCTTCATCCAAGCAAATGAGATTGCATTGTGGCTCTCACCACTTTGGCCCTTTAGCATCTCCCCCTCCCCAGGGCCAAATGACATCGCAACCCGGCCTACACAATAATTGAATAAAGCAGTTCCAGTATGTCAATATTGGAAATCATCACTATTTATTCTCATTTGAAAAATGAATTTATTTATTCAGTTTACATAGCCACCCAAAGAGGCTGTCTATAGGGAGGCAAAATTAAGTGATAATTGGCACCAAAAGGGGATCAAACTAGTTTATTATTATAACTATTGGATAATATATAGTTATTATATATTATATAATTATAGTTATTAAATAAATGGAAGTAGTATAATTTATTTCCATTTTGCAGAGTAAGAAGGAAACACTGAGGGGTAACTGAAACCCGAAAAGCACTCACACAGCCTGAACTAGTTATAAGATACTAAACAACTACATTTTATGGGCCTGATCCTGCATTTTTAGAGTATTTCTAAGCATTTCTATAGCTGTATCCCTGTATTTCTAAGGTGAATTTTCAGTGCTCCTTATACAATAAACTCCCTTTTTATGACCCTGTATTTCATAAAGGAGTGCATTAAAATAAACAATGTCCATTTGGTATTAGTTAGGTCATTTGTAGTGGAATCTGCAATTTGCTGCTTTTCTTCAAACTTCCAAGACATAGAGGGACAAACTATTAATCAGATAGAGAGGATTCTAAGATAAAGGGAAGCCAAAAAAAAATATGACACATCTCACAAAGAAGTTATTTTACCTTTTTATTAATGAACCAAAAAGTTAAATGTATTTAAATGTTATGTGATTAACATTGAACAGACAACCAACACTAGTTTTTATTCTTAGTATATAGGTTCTCCTTTCCTCTTTGTTAAAAATTATCACTGGATCCAAAATGCCACAAGCAGCAACAACCATTGAAGTCGGGAATGCAGCTCAGTTATTCATGCAGAAATCCAAGTAAATCAAGGTTACTCACAAACACATGAATCAAAATGATCCTCAAGGAATTAAATTAAGACATTAACATGAAGAACACAGCACCTCTAAGAGTGTTAATGAAAGTATACCAGAGGGAACAAAACTGAGCCCAAAGTTGATGGAATGTATTTATTAAGATGGAATGTATCAGCTGCCTGAAAGACCATCTACCACAACCAATACCAGCCAATTCATTTCACATCAAGCAGGGAGAAAATGTTATTAATCTCCCTTTTGGGGGAAGTTCGGGGGACTGAAACAAGAAGTGATTGTTTTTCCTGGCAATGTTGACCTTGTGAACATCCTCCTGGTAAAGATCAGGCCAGCCTCTTCCTTGTTAATGTTTCAGAAGCTACCAATATTAAAGATAGAGCTGTTTCAGAGAGCATACTTTCCATTTTGTAATGTCCTCTTTGAGTCCTCTTTTTTACTGTTGGTATTTTTTTTTCTTCTGGTTTGGTGTTGTTTCTATTGCTTTTATAGAAACGTATTCCGTGAATGTTTTAATCAGATTTTCTGTGTTTTGTAAGCTGCCATAGATTTTTTTTTTTTATCGCCATGGGATAGAAATGTGTAAAAATAAATATTTCAAATATCACTTCAATTGTGAACCCATTTGGTGGGTTAGGCAAGTCAGTGTTCTTGTAACTTCATCCTTCCCATCTGTAAAAAGGCTATAATGATTATCTTATATATTTAATGTTACTGAAAAATATTTCTAATTTGTTCCAAGCACCTAAGAACGTGTTACATGATTTATAAAGAGTTAACATTTCTTGCATATACAACTATTAAAGTTTGAAAGCCCCAAGTTTTCTAATGGATATAGGTGTACTTTCTAGTTAGTAGATATTTGAAAGTGCATATTGAAAGAAACCTGCATTCATCATTTCTGTATTTTGTCTCCAGGCTATGCAGTATATTGTACAGCATATAGCCCTTGCCAGAACACGAAACTCTAACAGGCTTGCAGCTTAACTCATACATATCTGAAACATCAGTAGTTTACTTAATGCTAGGTCAATGGCAGAAAAAGTCACAAGCAATTTTATGTCCTAATTACCTTTGGAATAAGATAAGATACATACTTTATGTGGTCATTAATCCATATCCCTCCAAGAGGAATGGGGTCTGCACATATAAACTGTTCTTGGACACAAAAGAACATGATGCTGCTTCATCATACAATCAATCTGTGCACTAAAATCTCATAAGGCTCAATATGTTTTTGGCTGGGTTGATACAATTGATTTATCAAATTTATCAGTCACCCATCTCTCCCAAAAGGGACTTTGTGTAAGTCAGAAAAAGTTATATAAACCACAGGCATGGGTTATTTTGTTGTACAAACATACCCACTAATTATAATTCCAGACACCATGGGAAAAATAACTTGCATCTTCATGGCATTTTCTCATGCATAAATACAGATGAACAGAGCTTGGCACAAAGATTAATAATTTTCTGAATCTCTTTACAGCCATCTGGATTGCACAGCTCAGATCTAGTAGCCCAGATTTTAAAAAAAACAACAGCTCTGGCCCAAATACTAAACTCCCTTACTGGAATTTAAGGCTACAGGTCTAACCATGCTTTCAATCTATTGAGTTGTAGGAGGGATTATTTTTGAGTATACATGTAGTAGGAGTGTAGTAGTATATAATTACCTCAGCAAGCTAATTTGGAAGTAAAGTGTAACACCATGGACTATTTTCAGTAAAACCTCCTGGCCTGTAAATGCTTTCAGATTGAGCCCCACCAGGATTACTCTTGAGTAAATTGTTTAAAATGGCAAACAGAAGCAGTGTAATCCATTGACTACTAAAAAGTACTGCACTTTCATTTCAAGCATACTTCACTCTGCATCAAAAAGTGACATTTAGTTCTCCACACTCCATTAAAAACATCCAGGAACAGAAAGCCTGTATATTGAACTGAACACTTCGTATGTTTTCTATTTCTTGCAACAAGTATAGTATGCCTTAAGTGTGTGTGTGGGGGGGGGACCCTTTTATAAACCAAACCACAGAAAATAAGTCCAGAAGCAGGCAATCTGCATGTTAGCAGGAAACTGATGATGGAAACGGATCATAAACTGCTCAGATCAGAGCACTGTGTATCCCGAAGGTGCTTATACAAGAGGAGCTTAAGATAAGGGAGGGATGGGAATATTATATACCTGTGTTTCCCAAAGTGATAACTCCCAAATACTTCAGGATTACCAATCCCAAATTCCCCAGCCAATTTCCTGAAAGGTTGGAGATGTGTAGTATGAAGGCCTCTGGAAGACACTAAGATGAAAATTGGTTTACATTACACATACTTGAGAATAAACCCAACTGGGTTAGACTTATTTTAATATGAATAATAACTAGTAAACTAGAAAATCAAAATCTGGCATGAAACTGAAAATGCAAGGGGTTGGGGTTGTTGGGGGGGTTTTTTGAGTCTGGAAACAAGATATTATTTCAAATAAGCTGAAGATGGTTACAGTATGGCTTTTAGCTAGGTTCATCCTTTTACTGGAAGCTCCAATTTAAAACATAGACCACTTCTTTAAAACAAAAACTGTTTCATCCTTTTTGACCAGAGGGACACATCAGTTTTTTCCTCAGATGTTAGATTACAAACCCCATCATCCACACCCAGGACAGGAATCGGGAGTGATAGTGTCCCCCATCTACAGGCTGGGAAAGGCTCTGCTTATTACAGACAAATCTATAGATACAAACTTTAATCTGGATTAAAACTGCTTTGATATAAAAATATAGGAAGACAGCAGAGAGAGAGAAAATTATTCAATGGTTCTGTCCCACAGTCTGAATTCACACAATATGCTAAGGTGGGTTTTCAACATGATGTGTGTAGTATATCATAATTACCAAGTTCATACAACATGCTGAGATTTGGGCTCTTGTTCCTTTTTTGCCCGCCAGTAAGTTCACACACCAATGGATGATGTCAGTTTATTTTTCCACTCGCACTTTCATTCCTAGGGAATGAGTGAGGGTTATTCATTCATGGTTGGTAGTTCCTCCTGTGAATGTTTATAACAATGCCACATTAAGGATCCTCCTACTTATTTCGACAGTCTCTTTGATGGCAAAACTTTTGGGACACATTTTATCAGTAGTGGTGGGCAAAAAGGGAACAAGAGCTGAGCAGCTTCAAAAGCCTGCTGTCCCTGTAAGACGAATTCTCACGTTGCCCCTAAGATGTAACCTGGTTTGGCTTCGGTTTGGCTTGCTGTCTTGTGTGAATCCAATCAGAGTTAGCATCTGCTGGGTAGAGAATTTGGTGAAAACTTTAATACAATAGTGAGGGGCTGGAGAAGAACAGATCAAACGGCGTTTGGTGGAAAAGTGAAACACGCAATTTTGCCACGCTGCTCATGGAGAGGTGGAGGGGGGAGCAAAATCCCCGCCAAAATACATGACCCTTGAAAACACTCTGCCCACGCAGACACACCTGCCTCTTCCTTTAGGCGTAGCAGACACCGCCTCCTTCCCTGGTCACGCCAGGGGCCTGTCAAATCCAAGCCTTCTGTCCTTCTTTCCTCCCCGAAATCGCCCACACCAAAGAGCGCAACTTCAGAAAGGTTTTCCAAAAATATGCAGGCCCTCCTCCGGCACAGCGCAGGGGCTGCGGCGCGTGGGCCTCTGACGTGCGCGAGAGCGAAGGCGGGCCAGACCCACACTGAGGCTGCCGCTGAGCAGCTGTGGATTTTCTGCGAAGGGCCGGCGGATTGCAGGCTGCCTCGACTTAACTTTAGTTCTGTTCGCGCCTCGAATAAGGAAACGGACCTCAGAACATTTTTCCCCCTCCAGAGGATCAGGTTCTTAGGTTTTAATCTTTAACCGTACGTTTAATGAGGTTTACTTCTGAGTAGATTTGGACTGCGTTGCATTGGGATGGAGCAATGAGGTTGCAAAGAGAGAGAGAGATCTACAGTTTTATTGCAACGTCATTGCTCCATCCCAATGCCATGTATTCCAGTATATATGGGTAAATATATATTTGTGTGTGTATATATATATAAGCCTGATGATGGCAGATGAGATTCTGCCGAAACGTTGCTACAACTTTAAAAGCACAACTATAATTACGTGGGAAAATACCGGAACAAAGCTGAATACTACATGCATACATACATACATACATACATACATACATACTTTTTATTTTGCATTTTTTATTTTACATTTCTTTGTCTTTAAGGTGCCACATGTTTGTCCTTACATTTTTAAGGTGGTAATGAGACTGAGTTTGGAGGAGAGGAAGCCCTATTTGAATCACTGGGGTTTAGTTTTAAGCAAACATCTCCAAGTTGGGTGCTAAATTTAGAGGAATCCTAACCAGCTTAGATTGTTGGAAACTTGGCAGTATATCACTAATTATTTGTTCGTACAGCTAACTATGGCTTTTTAAATAAAACATATTTGACAGAATTCACATTGTACACAAAGACATAAGCCATGCCAACTATGCTATGATTACACCACATACCAAATGAGCGAAAACCCAATGGTTTAATATATTATACAAACTATAAAGTTGATAGCAGAAGTAGCCTGCAATACTACACTCCTGACTGCAGGCTGCCTGCAATTTGTCACCAGGCTCAAGGTTGACTCAGCCTTCCATGGGGGATAAAATGAGGACCCAGATTGTTGGGGGCAATAGGCTGACTTTGTAAACCGTTTAGAGAGGCCTATAAAGCACTGTGAAGCGGTATATAAGTCTAAGTGCTATAGTGCTATTGCTTTGTGGTTGCACTGTTTGTCAACTTCTATTAAAGCCAGATACTTTATAAAACTGGTGGATCAATATGATTTGATTGTTTATTTATTATCCTGGACACTGACTGGAAGCTGAGGTCCAAGCTTATACTCATCCATGGAAACATATGGGGTGACTTTGCCCCAGTGATTGACACAGCTCTATGCCCAAATGTGGTTGACCTGTTTGGGGTTTTGATGTAGCAACTCAGCCATTGTTCCTAAACCATGGTTCATGTCTTAGTGTATTTTGTGAACCCATCAAGTTTCAGTTGGGGAACTCAACCATTACAATTCAACCCAGTCTATTCCAAAGCATGGAGTGAGGTACTATTTTAGAAAGGAACACAGTATACTCTCCCTCTCTCCCTCTCTCTCCCTCCCTCCTTCCCTCCCTCCCCCGCTTCCCTTCCCTTCCCCCTCTCTCTAGTATATTATGTCCACCTTCTTGAGCTATCAGGCACAATCATCTATTGAATCAGTGCACATTGATTATGATTATGGAAAATATGATAGAAACCAGCAGTTGTTGACTGTTGTCAGTATAGGTATGTGTGTATCTCAGCAGTTAAAGACACGGTGAAACTTTGAAATAGCAAAGAGAGGTATATACAGTACATTTCCCTAAGTGAGCAACTGTGACTGGACCATGTTTTTTCTCTATGCATTTTTCCCACATTCCCTTTTCGGTTAAGCTTTCTATTTCCCAAGATATTAAATATAAGAAGGCTGTCTCCGAAGGACCATTGACTAGATCAGATTAATATCTTTGTTTGAAGAACTCCACAGTTATTGTCTGAGATTATAAACTTGCTGTCTCCCATGCTGCCCTTGAAAGGTGCTGTTGGGAAAATGACTCCCATTATCTCCAATCAACATGTGTTATATAGACTGGGAAGGATGGGAATTGTAGATCCAACATATCTGGAGAGTACAGATGAGGGAATCCTAAATATATTGGGGAACCAGAATATAGGATTTGATAAAAAAGAGATCCTAATCCATCATTCTTATTTCTTAATCCTTGCAACAAGGACAAGTCTCCCACAAAACGTCTTAATTCTGTTTTCCAAATGCAAAAAATTAAATTCATTCCCTGAATAAAATTTGGATATTGCAAGGCATGTAATGACCCCTCTCAACCATTTCAGAGTAGCTACTGCTATTCCAACTTTTGGAAAAAGGTCATTCCAATATACTGCCTTGAAATTTCTTAAAGTCCTACTCTTTGTCCAAAACATTAAAAAGGAGTAATCAAATGGTGTGTATTTCACATTGGAATTGGAACAAAGGAAAGAAGAGGGAAGCCACAAGACAAGCAATTGTCCTGACTTATGACAATACTCACTGACTAGTCATTAAAACACGTATTTACTCATTTAGAAAGATTAACATTCAATGTAACACTTAATTACTCATACATAAAGATCCACATTTAGTCTGAGCAAAATAGTAATACAAAAATAAATTCAGAGAAATCAAGCACTCCTAAGGGGATCTGGAATATGTACTATGTCTGATCTGCTTCTCTTTTTGTTGTTAGATCCATATAGTTCCTTAAAACATTTGCTACAATAAGTCAATCTTGTACAAATCTTATAACAAAGCACATCTAACTCAAGTGGGAATATATGTCCTACCGGTACTAACAGTTGCAATACTCTTTATTAATATAAAAAACCTGAAAAGTTTTCAATTTCAATTTCCAAATAGAAAATCTATATCTATAGCCTAGGTTCCTCTATCATGCTAAACTTCAGAAAAACAAATCACAAATGGTCTAGCATGCTATTGAAGCCATCCATAAACCATTTCCAAGGCAAGAGTTCCAGAATTTTACAGCATAATTTAGTTCTTGTTGTAGAGACATATTTGGATGAATATTTTATACATCCACTAAGGTTAGGGTCAATAATCAAATGTTATATACAATTGGTTTCTACTGCTTCTGGCTTATGATCTGCACAGTTGAAGAAAACAGGTCGGCCTGAAACTGGAGTCCAGTGTCTGTCTCCAGATGGAATAGTAGAGGAATTCACTAAAAAGGAACTTTTCCAGAATATACCCCATTTAAAAGCTTCATTAGATGAGATGGATGTTATGTTATTTGGCAATACATTCCCATTAAATCTGATAGTTTTAAGAGCAAGTTTGTATATGAGAATTAGGAATCATAATTCTCTAGTACCTCATGAGATGGCTGAACAAGATACTGTTTTCAAAATTAGGCAAAAATAATAGGAAATAAAACTGAAAACTATTACTATAATAATGATTGATTGTTATACCTAAAAGCTCTTGAGTGTTCTCTGTTAAACCAGTTTTCTAACAGGCTGTCCTTTTATAGAGTATGTAAAACACTTTCCTGAAATAATTTAACTTCTTTTTAGAATAGTTGGTCATTGACAAATATTATCACACATTTTAAAAAAGAAAAAAAAAACACGTTAGTTTCACAGTTTAAAGATAAATTTCCCTTCATGGCAGAAGGCAAAGAAGGTGGAATAATAGAATGCAGTTCATGACAAGGAGAATAACAATCCATCAAGAGACCTCTAGTGGCAGGTTGCAGAATCAGTCAATAGTGTGGTTCGTGCATGCAACGCACTCATACACACACCAAACGAACAGATCCCAGCCTCAAATTTAATTCCTCAATCTTTTTAGTTTTTTAGAAGTCAGATACTACAGGGAATCTCAGATGTCCTAATCCTGGGAAATTGGAGATTTCTTCAACTGTTCACATGCAATAAGATAGAAAGGGAAATAATTATTTCATAGGATCTACTGTTAACTACTTCCGTTTTTATAGAATCCTTAACCAGCACATTCTATTTTACCTCAGTTTAGTGATTCTAAACTGCAAATGTTTACATTTTTCCCACTGCCAAAAATTGTTTTAAATGCATTGCAACCACAAGTTTGCCCCAAAGTAACTTAAAATTCAGGTGCCAATGAACCTCGCACCCTTTTTTAGATCATTGCAGGATATGACTATACTTGCCAAGCTGCAGCGTAAAGGTGAGAAAAACAGAAATACATTATGTTTGTGTTGAAGATCAAGTAGCTGGTATTAGAGGAAATAAATTGTTCCTACTCCGTTCGTAAAAAATTCCCCTGTAGTCCCAGCCCTTATACTATTCTTAATTTACTCAGATCTTCTAAAAGGAGCTACACATAAAGACTGTCTATTTTTTCCAAGTTTTATTATGCTTTTTGTACACAGACAATATAAATGGGTGAAAAAACAAAACATTTTCCCCGGTTACTTGTAATTTGAAGAAACAATTATTTATCTACACAAACAAAACAAATGTGTAAGGGAGGTTTCTTTTTTAAAAAAAAAGGAAAAAAGAAAAATCATGTCCATCAATTACAGAAGGACATAAATATATATATATACAGGATGAAAGTCCTGAATTTCTATTTGGGTAGGTTTCTTTGCCGATTGCAAGTTAGTCTTAAATCATTTTGCCTGCTGTCTATTTCACAGTTCATTTCTCGCCCCCACCCACCCACAATATTTAAACATGGGTTGATCAAATATATATTTCCTACACAAAATTTTGAAGACTCACTAGTCTACATCAACAAGGGGAAAGACTAAATTGAGTGTAAAACTCTTGGCTGAACGAGAAAATTAAAAAGAAAAAGGTCATTGAGGAGGGAGGGAAATTAAATTTCTTTAAACTGGTGCTGCCTATTCCCAAAAAAAGCTCTTTCAGAGATACTTCCTTATGCATAGAACAAAATGAAATGAAACAAAAAAAATCAAACTAAATGCAATTTTTTTTCTTTTTTTTTTAAATATACAACTCACAAAATTCATTTTCACTGGACTACACTACGGGCACCAACAGGTCAATAGCTTAGCATTGGTTGTAGTTCGTTCATTACAAAGATTTACAGTCATCATTTAACTGAAGTGGGAAAGGGGCGGGAGAGAAAAAAATATTGGAACAAGAGAAGAGCACCTGCACGCCAACCAGGGATGGGCTTAGGAATCAGTGAGGGGACAGAAAAGGACATAAGGAGAAAGGATCATTAGATGGGTAATGTGTAGTGCTAGTTGGAACTGAAGTGGGATTTCAAGGAGCTGTTTTACTCTCTCTGGCCACCTGTCTCTAATAGAGTGTTAAACTGTGGCGCTTAGTTGATAAAAGAGTCAATGGCCCTGTGGGCAAATCCCCTTCCCATACACCCACTTGCACACCTCATTGAGCACAACCTACAGTCTAATTGAAATAGCGCCTCTATGACCCAGAGTAAGATTCACCTGAGTTACTCTGCAAGATTCCATCCTATCTAGAGTGGTCCTACTGGAGTCTGAGTCATAACTCACCAGCCCTGCAGACTAAATTGCTGTATATCAGTTTTAAGTCAACTATAGCAGTGCAACCTCAGATAGGTTTACTTGGAAGGAAGTGCCTCTTTTGATCAGTTGGAATCATGTCTTAATACGATGGCAATCTAACGTAGCCTGCTAGGGCTGTGCTGGTAGGTTCATACAATATGCCAAGCCAGCAGGTCACAGGCTTACTTGTAGCTCAGTGTATTGAATGCACACGCAACCCTGTGCAACACTTCATGGGTAAATTATTGTGATTGAAACCAAATGACAGCTGAATGCAGTGTTATGCGAACCAAGGCAGAGTTTTTAGCCCAGGTTTCACTATAACAGCAAACACAATTTTCATTTTTGAACTTTTAAAAGTGCTTTATTTAGAATTCATATCTCCCCATCTCTTTCTTAAGTTGATGTCCCCACCCATTTCAGTAAAGTTTGCTCCCAGGCACAGGTACCTGGAGAGACCACCTGCTTATTCCTAGTATTCCTAACGACGGCACTTTTTAGTATGAGTAAATTAAGGGAAAAGTCCACTAGAGTCCTGCTGAACCCAGCGGGGGACTCGTCTATTTATAGACCCCGAGCTATTAAACGAAAGGATTACTTTCACTGAGAATAAGTCCTGACCAGGGAGATGTTGCATCCAGAAAAGGGAATTGAAGCATTGCTCTCCTTGCGGGAAGCGAAATCCTACTGAGAGAAGTAGGAGTAATTTCCGCCACTTTGCGAAAGGCGACGGCGCTACGATCGCACAAACCCCGGAGGAGACTTCCTTCCAAGGAAACGCGAGTGGAACCAGCTGCGAAGAAGCAGCTCACGCCGTTTCCTGACTGGCGATTTCTAGTGTCATCGCACCACCAGGAGGGAAGGAAGACTGGCTTCGCATCGCCACAGCGATGGTGCGGTGACACTATCGAACAACAGTAAGGAAAGGGCGTATAAGACCTTTTTTTCCCAGCTGTTTTCGAGATGTTATTATTTGGAATAAATCTAATGGAATATGCTGCTGAATAAGTGCCTGTGGAATTATATGGACTTTTAAAGCCCATAGTGGGAATTCGGCAGCTCCTATGGATTCCTCTTGATCTTAATCAGAGTAAAAATGTTTAAGGCTGAGTTTTATACTTGATTGGGTCACACCCCAACTGAAGCACCTGTTCTACGTGTGAAACGAAGCCAGTTTGTTTTAATCATGGTTTGCCAGATAAACCACAATTGGCTGGATGTCTGGGAGTAGCATACACCATTACACCAAGCATATACTAGAGTGGTTTAGTTGCAGTGTGTGAACAGAAACTACTGCATTTCTTCCTCAAAATACTTTAAATAAGGTCAAGTTTCGTACATATTCCTGATCAAGACCCCGAAGCAGAAAGGTGCTTTTTACTTTAAAGGAAACTTCACTAAAATGCAAGGCAACTAATACGAAGCTTGTTTAATTTCTATTCCAACATCAAAAAGCCAAATATTGCCTTCTAAAACCAACATAAATCCTATCCTACGGGATCCACGCTTGAATTTAGTGTTGATTAAATCAGAAATGATTTCTGGGCAAAGCACAGTAAGGTCTGGCATGCATTTAAGTAAAATTAAGTCCTACAGAGGTGTGATTATTTAGATGTTAAATATTTGGATCCATTCGGACAATTTTGTTTATCAGGTTTAGCTTTGTTGAAATGGTTATAAGTTTAATTTTTGTTTAATCAAGTTTAAGTCATTTTGGACAATGGTATAAAAATAATTGACACACTTCTTAACCACACATCCGACTTTGTCCTAATAGTAATATGCAAGTGTATGGATGTAGATTGATAAGAAAGGGGAGGGAGTTTTAGATATTTTAGGCTTTGCTTAGTAGACCCAACCCTACTATAGGACCCCTGTTCGTTATTTGCGAACTGTACGTGTACATTTCGTTTATAGTTAGCTCGGAACAAGGAAGGGGAAAGAGAAAGGCGGAATTTCCCTTCTAGTTTCACGCGTATGATGCAAGGACGGAGAAACGGTTAGTTTGCCTGCGGAATCTTAAAACCAGGTTTACTCGGGATTACGACCCTTTAAGTCCAAGCATGGGAACGGTTGTGTTCTAAAATGAACACGGAACTGGAGATGTGGAGGAGGGGGATCTAGGAGAACCCCAAACTTACTAAGAAACCTTTTAGACACGCACAATACCCCTTCATCTTGCCCACCTTTTTAGTATGGCAGAATAAAAAGCATCTGCTATCCACCTTCCTGATCCAAAAATACGCAGAATCCCAAGGAGAGCTGCGGGCCCTTCGCTGTGATCTGGCGGCAAAAGCTATTCAACTTCGTGGAGCTAATTTCAAACAAATGCGTGGATGGACTGTAATTCGCTCCCCTGTGTTGTCGGATTAAGTTTAGGGGAGCTTTAAAAAGATTGGAATGCGCGCGTCGCCCCCAAACAAACGTTTAAGTGGGGGGGAAGGACCCTTTACCACACTGAACATGGGATGGGCACAGGGATAATTAAAGGGTTTCCTTAGGATCTTGGAACCATCTACTTATTCGCAACACCCGGGTTTGAGATCTGGTTTAAAAACAAATAAAAAGCCGCCCCAGCTGCTTTGTTCTGTGCGGGGAAACAAAGCGGGGGGGCGGCGGGGTCCGCTAAGGAAAGAGACATACAAGGGGGAGAATGAAGTGTCATGATTTTCAGCATTTCGTCGTCATCCACCTCCTAATGAAGAGACGTCGGGACGGCCCCACGGTTTGCGGGCTTTCTGCGTGTGCGGGGAAAGGGCGGGGGGGAGAGAGAGAGAGAAAAAGACAGAGAGCGAGAGCGAGACTGCGCGTGCGCGGTTGTAGGTGCGTGGCCAGCCGGAGCCGCTTTCAAGTGACCGGGGACGGGGGAGGGGGGCGGGGGGAACCAGCGCTCGGCCCGGTTCGCAGCGCAAAGCGCCGGCTGCTTCGGACGGGACGGACGAGAAGGGCGGGAGGGGGCGTGGCCAAAGGCACCTCCTCTCTAGCTGTGCGAGTAGAAGCCGTAGTAGCCGATGTCCTTGACGCAGGTCTTGTCGCAGTCCCTGGCGGCCAAGGCGGGCTCGCTCTTGAGGGGGGAAGAGCTCTCTGAGGCCGGGGTGCCCACCGGAGAAAGCCGCCGGCGTTTGGCCTGCTCGTAAATCCCAGAGTCGGTGGAATCGATGGACTTGATGGACGAGGGGGTCTCGATCCAGCTGGAGTCGGACAAGTCCTTCGGGGGCTTGGAGTCCTCGGCAGGCGGCCCGGCAGCGGGCGGCGGCGGCGGCGGCGCCACCAAAGGGGAACGCTCGGGGGGCGCCAGGCTGTCGGGTTCCTCCCCGCCGCCAGCCCCGGCGGGCAAATAGGGGTTCCCTCCAGCGCGGGCACCGCTGCTGTTAGGCCAGCAAGACAAGGATTTGGCGCAATACTGGGGCGGGCTGCGTGCCCCCCAGCCCGAGGGGTCCGGGTAGTAGCCGAGCGGGCGAGCGGTGCAACCTGCCGCCTGCAACGGGAGCGCCTTGACGCCGGCGGCGGCGTAAGATAATAGCGTGGCGGCGTTTCCCGCCAAATCTCCGGCGGGGTCGTAAGCCGAGGCGGCCGCGAAGTCCAGCCTGTTATTGGCGGGCGTGACGAACCAGCGCTGAGGCGAAGGCGCGGCGGGCTCTTCGGCTTGCTGTGGCGAGAGCAGCCCGTTAGGGTGAGGCACGCCTCGCTCGGGCACGGGCCCTCCAGGTCCCACGCCGCCTCCGGCGCCGGCTCCCGGGTGGTGGTGGTGGTGATGGAAGCCGCGGGATTTGGCGTAGTTGCTGACGAACTGGTCCTGCAGGAAGGAGCCCGCCGCGGCCGCCGCCATCGCATAACGAGCCCCCGGCACGATCTGAGAGCGGGGAGAGTCATTGGGCGACGGGGTCAAGCGGTCCATGTCGCAGCCCGTGTAGATCCTGGGAGGACAGGGGGCAGGGAAAACAAAGCAGAAAGGAAGGGGTGTGACTGGGCGGATTGGCAAGATGAGGGGTGCAAGAGCCGGCCTTTTCCCCCATTTCCCTCCAAGCCCCCAAAACCAGAACGGCATGCGTTCAAACCACCGAGAAACACGGAGGATCGTCGGTCTTAACGTGTGCATTGAGCTGGTCATTCAGCCTGCGAGTGAAAGTTGGATTACAGTCTCCCCCTCCCCGCCCCCGCACTCCGCTGCCCAAAACTGGCAGAGGCGGCGCTACCCTGGGTTTCTCGAGCCCTTCTTTCACTAATCCGCTTAATTTATTCTGAGTGTGTTGTGCAAAATAGCAGAGCCTCCACTGCTAGGACGCCCCGCCGCCTTGCTCTTAAACTAAATAACAAGCTAGCCCCTTTGCATCTTGCATTGGCGATAAACAGCGCGTCTCTATCGCGATATATTGCCTCGGTGACTGCTGGATGGAGCTGCTCATCTCTAGACTGGAAATACACTGAGATCGGCGTCCCGGTGACAGAAGAGGCCTTTTGGGCAAGCTACATTTAAAAGGGACCGCTCCCGTCTTACAATTCCTGCCTTCGTGGACCAGGGATGCTATTAAGCCTTTCTCACTGCAGGCATCACAATTCAAGCCATTCCACCCCTCTGCCGAGCAAGAGCTAAGTGAAACGCCTCCAAGAGTGGGTGCCCAGGTCTCCAAACTGTGCCAAAATCAGGGCGAGGTTTTGATGGACGGAGGTTTTCTCCAACCTAGGTGTAGGCCCAGCGGAAGAGAAAACAATAGACTGTGCCTAGCCTAGCAGGTGGACCCAGGGTAAAAAGCCCTTCAGAGGTCCATGGGGATGGCCAATAAGGGACAGTGGCTTAGCTAAGGACATGCTTAGAATCCTAAAAGCTTGAGATTCTGGATTGCCCCAGAAATCAACTTGCATGCTCGCAGAAATTAAGACTAGAGGCCAAGCCGCGCACAGAAGCACAAAGGACTAAAATTCTCCTAAAATTAGGAAAAAGAATGGGGGGAGTGGCAAAGAATAGACGCTCTAAACATTTGATTTCTGCTCCGAGGCATATAAACCAGTCCAGCTGTTTCCCCACAACTGCTTTTCAGATGAGTTGAGAATGATAATCCAATGCAACAAGGGCGGGTTACTCCAGACATTCCAAAACTAATGGGAGATTAATGAGGCTGGAGTCCTTAAAATGAGTGTGGAAAATAGAAGCCCAATGGAATTTGCTTTGTGGGGAGGAAAAATACTGTTTAAAGTTATGGAGAACAGCTCTGGGAGAGAATGGAAGAACCATGGAAATGGTGGGCCTCAGAAATTAAAAAAAATTAGAAGCAGCTGATTAACTTATGTGGCCACCTGACCAGATCTGGAAACCCTCCTGGGTGCAGATCTTTGCATAAATTCTCTTATTCCGAAGGATTATAGGCTTGACATTGTGAACTTACAGTACTGCAAAGTTTCAAAATTGTAGAACTTGTTTCAGGTAACACTTTGCATTTTAGAATAGCTTTTCCCTTTATAAACATTCAGCAGCCAAATCCGGATACAGGAATTTTACTTTACCAAGAGTAAGCTGTATTTCTGCCCTGGATCTATTAAACAGGATGACCTCCCAAAACTAGGGACTCCTAGAACTTTCCACCTAAGGCTACTTTTTCCTAATCCGTTAAATGAAATAGAGGCCACACATAACAAGCCCCCAGTTTTCAACAAGGTCTCCACACCTGGAGATCCAGAAAAGAAGAAACTCACTACATCGCTTCTTTGACCCTGGTGTCTAACAGAGGCCTGATCTGTTTGATAACTAACCAAGATATGAAACAATGGGTTGTGTTCTGGTTTGCTAATACACACGAAGGAGTATGTTGCTCTAAAACGTGTTTTTAAAAAGCCCTTTTAAAGGGAGAGGGAAATCATTCACATCAGAAATTCTCCCTGGTTGGCCAATTACTGCAAAACTGCTGTTGGGTTTGAAACCGTTCCCTGCCTGTTCTCCCAAAATGTGTTCTTCCTTTCATGGGACAAGTGGACATAGGCCCAGATACCCCTTGCTTCAGAGACATTGGGTAGGATGTCTGGGCACATTTATTCTATGAGATTTATTTTTATTTATTTTGGTTATTTCCCCTCTTTTGTTATTTTGATCATTCAAAGTAAGCAATATAGCTAATACTCCTTTCTCCTCCTATTTCCCGCCACAACAGTGGTTGGGCTGAGAGAGACTGACTGGGCCAAAGTCACCCAGATGATGTTCATGCCTAAAATGGGACTGGAACTCAAGTCTCCTGGTTTCCAGTCGGTGCCTTAACCATTACACCAAACACTGGCTCTATCTATCCCAGAGTGCCAGTCGCAGGGCGAGAGAAACACTCTTACTCAAAATCCCTGCCATCATCAGCTGTCTATCAAGGGCAGAGGGGGGCAAACAAATGCTCTCCCCCCCCATTTCTTCTGGATTAATCAATCCTCCAGATAAGCTACCTCACCCTTGGCTTCCTCCTCAGGATTGTGGCTTGTCTGATTTTCTTGTCATAGCCATGGGTGGGGGTGGGGAGGGTTAGCATTAAATTGGGATTTTTAATTTTTTTTACGCAACCCAGAGTCACTCTATGTGGGTCGGGCACCTGTATAAATGTGTTTAATTAAGCAACACATAAATGGCTGAAAAGGCACTCAGTCCTGGCAGTAGCAGGGGAAAGTTTATAACTTGCTTGGAACAAGCTGATTAATGAATCCTGCTGTAGTTCAGCCTGGTTTAATTTCACCAGCACTTCCTTTCCATTCACGGGGTTGGTGCCCCCTCCCACATTGGTTCTGGCCACTGTGACCTAATGCTCTGGCAAGGCATCCCGTTGGTGAACCACACCTGGAGATTGGGGAACTTTGGGACAGGAAAGAAGGCATTTGAACAATGGGATACCCTTTGAAAGCGTTCTCAACTTCCACTGTAACTTAGTATATCTTGGGAGATCCTTTTTGTCCCCTGATCTGCTCCCCAGTCAATCACTTTCATCTAAATGTATGCAACTATCTCTCCCATGAGTCTGGGAACAGCTGACTGAGAATTTTGGGACATCTAATCGAACTCATTAGATGAAAGTGTGATCGTAGGGCATTGAAAAGCCAGGTTATCAACCTTTCGGCTACCCTACTTTTCTTTCCTTCAATGCAAAACTTCAAAAGAACCGCCTCGTCCCCCTCTTCCCAAAGGCCTACTTTCCTGGCTCGCACTCTTCCTACCTTTTTCTCCAGGCAAAGCCAAGGCAAGGTGTTTGCCAGCCTCCATTGCTCACTCTGAGCTGGGAATGATAACCCATACTTCAGTTATTTCTGAATAATCTGGGGGGGTTGTGACAAACTTCAGGAGTCATGCTGGACATCAGCATCCAGGTCACCTAGAAAGAGGTCCTTCCTTCCTTCCTTCCTTCCTTCCTTCCTTCCTTCCTTCCTTCCTTCCTTCCTTCCTTCCTTCCTTCCAACTCAGTATGGAGCTTTACCCTTCTGCCAACCCAGAGATGGTTTGTCTATTTACTGTAGAGGGGAAAGACTATAGGACAATCTCTTGGCTTTGGTGAATGATAAAGCTTCCTTGAGTGCCTTTTTCAGTGGAAAGGTGGACTACAAAACAATACCAACAGGACTATTGCTATTTTATCCTCACGCTAAAGGGGTGGGGGGTGCGGGAGGAGGAGTTGAGAGGAATAAATGACTAGTTTCTTCTTAAGCTTAGCTTAAAATGGAATACAGGCTTCAGGGTATCAGCAACACCTCCGTTTGTAATTGAAGATAATCCGGGAGAAGTCCAGCCAAACAACGGGGTATGCTGATTAGACAGAGACCCGCTGGGGGTAATGGAGTTCTTCTAGGCATCTCGCGCCTGAATGCTAATTGCTTGTTTCCAAGGGCCTGATTTTCGGAGGAAGCTTATAGAGTTTGTAGTCGGGACTGATATTATCCCACTAGATAACGAGCTGCTTCTGGCGAACCAGCGGGAAGTTCCTGCCGCTTACATCCAGAATATTCCCTTCACTGTAAACTGGGGGACCACTGTCGGCTTTGTATTCCAGGGAGAGTTCGAAAGCTCTTCCTGGAACCAAAAAGACCTTAAGCAGGACAGCGGCAGGAGCTTGAGGTGGGTGGGAATGCAAGTCTAATGCTAACTGAGAATGACTGGGGTCTTCATCGCCGGAGTAGGCAAAGGGAGCAACTATCTTCGTGCCTTCCTGCGGAAAAACCTCATCCTTCAGGATTTACCGCCTTTAGGTTGTGCGTTAAACAAATACAAGGCTTCACCCTATGGACGGTCTTTACCACGGACCTCTCCTTTTGCAAAGCCTTCAAAAGTCACAAGAGTTTCGTACACGCCTGCCATTGTAGCTACCGTTCCTCTAGTTCACGTGCTAAGTCTGCCCGCTCCCCAGTGGATTTAGCCTAGGGGGATACCCAATAGCGCATTATAAACCCGCTCTCAAAAGTCCCGGGGTCTTCTTTGGATAAGTCAAAAAACCCACCCGCCATCCATTTAACAGGGTTGGACGTGCCAGGGCCAATAAAAGGCTCAAAGCGAGGAACTTACGTGTCATAGTTATCTCGGAAGCCTTTTGCGAAGGGGTTGTGGTCGATCTTCAGCTGTGTGATCTACAGAGGAGAGGGAGGGGGGAGAGTCAAACAGTGGTCTCTCCTCTGCTGATTCTCTGTGTAAGATAAGCAGGTACCTAGCTTTTTTCACAGTGGATTCTTTTTAAGAGAACAGCGCTGGTCATTTCCTTGTGAGAATTTCTCTCATAAAGAGAAACGGCCTGGAAATAAATGAAGGCTAAGTGGTCTCTTCCCCAGCACGTGCACCACACAATCTTCTCTGCAAAGTTAATCATTCTGAAAGATCAACGGGGAAGGAGCAGAGTAATTTTACCTTGATTTTTTGTTCTGCCTCAAGGCAGTTCCGACAACCTCCTTCGAAGGACCACAAAGCTAAGGTACGGTTTAGGTACCTGGTCTCTTATTTAGAATTAAATTCCTCCCAGTTAGATAAGACTCACTCCGGAACAATTCCACCGAGAATAGCTATGCGAGAGGATTAGCATCTAGTCACATGCTCAGAAGTGTCACTTACAAGACTCTTACTAGCCAGGCGGATAAAATGTTTAGCCCAGGAACATTGTAGAAACTAAATCTGGACCAACAACTCTAGATCATTTGCAGTGAAAAGGAAGGTTTTCGGAATCTCAGGGTTTTTTTTTTTTTTTGGACAATGGCAGCAATATAGTAGAATATACTTGCCGTGGTTAATTTAATTTAATGCTCTTTTTCCTATTTTCAAAACAGGCTGAACTACAAATGAACTACAGTATTATGGGTTTCCCCCCCATAATACTAGGCAGAAATATGGTTGGCTGGTTTGCTATTCAGCAGGTCGAATAAACAGAGTCAAAGATTTCTTCCATCTCTTGGCTAATTATATGGTTCAAATGAAACAAAGTCCTGGTGAAATAAGACTAATCTTTCCTATGTCTAGTAAAAACACATAATAGAGTCCCCAAACCTGTAGTTGGCTCGTTGGTTATTTAGAGTCTAACACAAAGAAGTTGGTGATCGAAGTCAGACTTTAGATAGAATTTGTTAGTGTGGGCTCCTACATCCGTTTTCTAGAAATTAATTTAACTGAGCCCCAAGCCCCTGATTTTTTTAAATTATTATTTATTTTGCGGATGCATAAGGCATTCTCGAGGCCTACAATAGAGAAGCAAAAGGTGCCCTCCACAAATCAAGGCTCAAATATCCTGGATCCAACCAAGTTATTTTGGCACCCTTCTCGCCTTCTGCGGTAGTCAAAAGCTGCAGCCATGCATTAAACAACGGCCAATCTGCTGCCCTTGAAAGACGCGCCAAATCTGCTCTTGAGACCGCGGCCCCATCCTTGGGGGCCGGCTTTACCTTAGGTCGCAAAAGTAAACAGTTCCAAACAAATCTGACCGGGGAAAGGAGAGGGAACTTTGCTCGTGGGCCAAAACCAGTCTCTTCATGCTTTCAAAGCTGGTTAAAATGCCCAGGTTAAAGCGATCTGAAATATTTACTGCTCTTGGATAATCTGAGACGCTCCTTAGCCGCCCCCCCCCACACTTTTTTTTTAAACAATTGGGGTTGGGAAGAATCGGGACTGGCAAGCAGGTTTGAATAATTTCACAAACACTTTAAGACCATTAATCCACCGCCTCACTTTAACGGTCTGAAATCACGATTCCCTACACAGTTCGGGGAGTTTCGCCTCCACCCTCCCGGCCCTCGGTAGTTGCACTTGCGCCCCCAAATCCCGAAAAAGGCCCCACGAGCGGAGAAAAGCACTTTACATCGGTGTTCTGGTAGGCAGTGACGGCGATGAACTGCGTCTCCGGGAAAGTGAAGGTCTGAACCCGACCCGGCTGGCTGGTGTCTTCGGTGCCGTCTTCGTTCACCTCCACCACGTGCAGGCGAGGCTGATATTTGTGGAGGGACTGCAGGACCACCATCTGAAGACGGAGAGAAAAAAAAGGGTTAAGGGGGAGCGAGGAGAAAGTCGGGGACTTTAAAAAAAACAAAAAACCTTTGCGCGGGAGAAGGGGATCAACTTTATACCCCAGACCTGATCCCAGATCGCCACGCCAATCTTGCCTTCTCCAAACCGGCTTTTCTGAATCCCCCCCGCCCCACCAAGTCTCGCGGTTCTAAGGAGGGTCGCCGCCGGACTTCGCCACCTGTTCCAAAAGCGCAGATCTGCACCTCGCTTCCACTCCCCCCGCGCCCCAAGTTGCTAGAAAGCTGAAAGTAAGAACAGGAGGGGGGGGGGGGAAAAACCCGGACAACGCCAGGCTATTCTTCCGATCCGGGCTCCTCTTGCCCCCCTCTTTTTATTCTCTTTAATCGAAACGCCGCCGAGGCCGCTCTCGGAGCTTTCCCACCGCCTGATTCCGAAGCCTTCGCCCGGGATCACTGGGAGAAGACGGTCTCCTGCTCACAAGCTGGTGCAAGCGCATCTCCCTCGCTTAACCTGTCTTAGCTTCGGTTGTTGTTTGTTGCTGTTTTCCCCCAGGTTTGTACAATTAGAGAATGGATTTGCAGAACAAGCTCAGGCGCAAATGAAATGAAATGTGGAGCGCAGGATGGGATGCCCGTGCATGCAATCTGCCGGTCCCGCAGGGCGCAACGCCGCCTCTCTCGAGCCCCCAAACTGACCTGCCCATTGTTGTTGGACGCCCCTTTATTGTTGGTCAATTTCAGTTTCCCGAAGGAGATTTCCTGGCGCATCCAATGGGCTCCTGTGTTGGGCGAGTCCGGGTGCATGTAGACACGGTTTCCTGAAGGCGAGAGAGCCCCGGGTTTGTCAAAGAGCAAACAAACATTGGAGAGAAAGACATTCACGCAGCGAATCTTCCCTTCTTCCCACTCCAACCTTTCTTAGACGATTCCTACAATTCCCCAGACCTCCCCAGCTTCCAACAGACAAAATTGCTCGTTCATTTTATTTACTGTGTATGGTACGTTTGTAGGCATCTCAGCTCGGGAAACCGAAGGAAAGAAAGCTGGAATGGGAGGAAAGCCGGGAGGGTTTTTTTTTTGGGGGGGGGGGAGTTTTAAGTTTTGTGTAGTCTTACTGGCCCAAGAAAGTCCACGAACGAAGTCTTCTCACCTAAGCCACCCGAGCCCAGGATGCAATTCTTTGCGCGCGCCCGCGTACCTGGCTATCGGGAGGGGAAAGAGGAACCGAGGAAGGGACTTGCCTTGCACGTTGGTGTCCGCTTTGCCACAAGGCACCCATTTGCCGCCTTGGAACCGCCAGTGGTTTGGGTCGGCCAGGATGACATCCACAAAAATATTGTAGTGAGCCGTGGGATCCAGACCCGAAATGTTAAAACTTAAGAAAGGGAACATTCGCCTGTTTTAAGAAAAGAAGGCGGGGAAAGGAGGGTGAGGAAAAGTGACGGGAACTGAAAAGGAAGGAGATCACAATTTTATAAATATATAACTGTCCCCTAAAATTCTCAAAAATCTTTTCTTGGGCGAATGGTGCAAACTACCCGAAGGGTACACGGATTTTAGGCATCTCGCTCCGCAGCTTTTTTTTCTAGCGGATCGAGCCTAGGAGACAACGGTCCTCTGCGTACTCATCTCCAAGTGAATCCGGCTGAAATCGAGGGTTATTTCCGAGGAAATCGGGCTGCCGGGTTGGCACATCGGCTCGTAACCCAAAAAAAGATCCTCGCGGGTTTCTACTGTAATTTGCCCGGAAGTAAGTCCCAGCGATTTCATTGCCTTTTGCCTTCAGCTGATGGAGTCTCAAATTTCAATGCGCAAAAACCAACCGAGAAGGGATGGACTTCCCCACCATTGGGAGGTCAGCAAAGGAAGCGAGGCGAAGCACCGGATCGCCAGAAAGTGCGGCAGAAATGGCCCAAAGAGCACCGAAGACCCCGGCGCCCAGTTCCCAAGAGGGACTGCCATCGCAATCGTTCTTCGTCTTGTTTATGACTCTTTTTAAATAAGCCAGAGCGAGGAAGGAAAAATATCGTCAATAAATAAGAAGGGGTGGGGGGAAGCTTATAGGCCCAAAGATGTATTTAAAATATATCTATAAAACTAAGAACTGGATTATTCCAGTCCCAAAGATAAGATTGCCATTGTTTTTAATCTTAGAAAACCCGAAGCAAAATAAAAAGAAATGGGGAAAGGAAAGGAAAAAAGGAAGAAGCAAAAAGGAAAGGAAAGAAACACCAGAGGTCTACAGCCGAAGGAGAAAGAATAAGGACGACAACAGCAACAATAATAAGAGTTGATGCAGATGAAGATGATAACACAAGAGGTGCGGGACAAGAAGAGAGGGAAAGAATGGCCAGAAAAATAATACTTTGAGTAGAGCCCGGAGTGTCGGCAGGAGAGCCGGCTTTTCCCGCGGCCAGGCTCCCGGGCTCTTCTCCGCTTCCTTCTCGGCGGCGTTGCGCCTGGCTGGCCCCCTTGGACCGCAGCCGCCGCTTACCTGCCTTGCTTGGTAATGATCATCTCGGTCTGGTGCCGGTGGAACTTCAGCCAGAGCGGCCTGTTGCATAGGTAGACCTGCGCCTTGCCGGGGACGAGGCCGGCCTGGGCAGAGGGGAACTGATAGAAGGGCGAGCCTTGGTAGGAATGGCCGTACTGCTGCGGGTAAGGGTAGCCGGCAGCCGGGTAGCCTTGAGGCGCCGCGGAGTTGGAGAGCAGGCTGTTGTATGCTCCGTTGGCGATGACCGGGTGGTGCGCCATGTAGCGGCTGGGGCTGGCGAGCGAGAAGGCGGCCGCGTGGTTGTGCTGACCCGGGTAGGGGAACATGGTGGCGGCGGCGGCGGCGGCGGCGGCGGCGGCCGGGGGAGCCGAGGAAGCGGCCGGGGGCTGGCCGGAGGAAACTGACGTGGAGAGCAGGTATCGATCCGCCGCGGCTGCGGCCGCCGCTGCTGCTGCTGCTGCCGCTGCCGCAGCCGCCGCCGCTCCATCGAAGGTTGGACGGAGCTGCTCCTGGCCGCCGCCGCCGTCCAAGACGACAGGCGAGAGTTTGGCGCGCTGCTGCTGTTGTTGCTGCTGCTGCTGCTGCTGCTGCTGAGGCGGCGGCGGCGGCGGCGGCTGCTGGGCGTCCCCTGGCGGGTCTTTGGAGTCAGGGAAATTGTCTGCCTCGGCCTGATTCGTCATCCCCCCCCTGGCGAGTTTTTTCAGAGGTGAACTTCTCTCCAGGTTGTCAGCGCTCGCCGAAAGGAGGGCGGCGGCGGCAGCCGGATGGTGATGGGGGTGCGGGTGGAGGTGCTCGTGCAAGACAAGCTCGGATCCGCCCGCGGCAGGCGGGTAAGCGCTGCCGCCATTGCCGCCAGCGCTCACATGGAGAAATTTCTTGGAGAGCATCATCGACGGAGGCGACAGACAATGCTCCAGCTGCATGGCTCCAGACCCGGCCCGCTTTTTGGCCAAAGCCTGCCTGGGGTAGCGTAACGGTAGCACGGGGTTGTTTAGGGCTGTGTGGGGGTGGGGGGGCGGGAATTGATTAAGGCCCCCAGCTCATCATCCCGGGACTCTCGGCGGCGAGGGACCCGAAGCAGCTTCTCCCACCACCCAAGGCTGGTCCCGAACTGAAGCCACGATTCCCTCCCCCACCACCCTCCGCCACCACCAAAAGCACCGCTCCCTGGGAGAAGAGATTGGCCAATTGACACCGTGCAGCAATCAGCCAAGCCGCACTTTTGATCTCCCTGGTTGCCGAACGCATGAAACGGCTCCTGCCATTGGTTAACCGCTGACAGTAATTTAATTAGATAGACGTTAATTAGGATAATCACCTGGCTCCCGGTCGCGCGACGATCGAGGCAAGTGAATATATATATATATATATATATGTGTACTGTATATGTGTATGTATATGTGTGTGTGTATACACACAAACACATATATATACAGCGATATAGATAAATATATAAAATACTTTTTAGAGTTATTTATTGTGTGTGTATGTGAGAAATAAAGAGAGACCCTAGGCAGCCCTTCACTGTCCTCTGTGACTACAGTGTAGGAAGTCTTGAGAGAGAATTTTGGGCACTGGCGTCCTTCCCCTCTTCTTTCGCGCTGGCCTCCTTTCTGGCCACGCGACTCGGGGCTTTCAGGAGCCCCCAAGCCCAGCCACCCTCGCTGGGCTTCCTAGCGTCGCGTTTTCCTTCGCCTTGGAGGCAGCTCCAAAGCCCTTAGAGGCGTTCCGTCAGATGTAGAGGAGAGGCCCCACCTCTTAAGGTGAAGCGGCCCCCGACTTTCCCCCTGAAGATTGGGCGGCCTGGTTCCCGCGCATTCTGACCAGGAGCTGCCCGTTCCTCGTCCAAGCGGGAGCGCGGGTTCTCCCCTGCGCCCGTTCGCCACGCGCCCTGAGGAATCACCGACCAGCCGCAGATACGAGTAACTGCGCCACTGCGTCTCTTCCCCAACCCGCCATCCGCAAACACCCCAACTCTGATTCTCTCTTGCTTTTGAAAGGAGCGTCATCTCTGAAATGCCTCTGAATGACTGCTGACTTGCCTTGAGGTTGACGCTTGGCTTCCTCGGTAAATAAATATTTTATTTGCGCGCAGGCATGTGGGGTAAAGGAAGTGGGGGGGAGAAAGAGAGAGAGAGAGAGAAAGAGACGCTCCGAGAAAAACACGAGAACAAACCAGCATCCAGTCAGAGCTCGATTTTTCCCCCTTCTCTTCCCCCCCCGTGGCCCTCTCTCCCCTCTTTCCTTTAGGCTCCTGTTCCTTCGGTGTTTTGAATACTTTCCCCCTCACGCCCGGCTCTCTTCTGTGATAATAAGCTTGTCACAAATAATTACCTGGATTTTTTGTAGGAATAAATTAACGTCTTGCTAGAATGAGAGAGAGAGAGAGAGAGAGAGAGAGAGAGAGAGAAGAGATGCTCCGGGATTGGTTTGAGGGGGGCGCGAGGGGGGGAGGAGGGGGCTTGGGGGTTCACACACACCTTTAAAACAATAATAAAGGTTTGAGACAGCCGAAAACACGGCCGTGGCTCATTGGGTTCGCTTAAAAACAACAACAGCAACCCTCGGTCTGGAAGTCCAGAGGCCACCAGGCTGCGCGTTCCCTCAGCCATTGTCCCTCAAGAACCCCTTTTCCCGGGTAGGTTTGCCTTGAGAGGAATTTTACACTTTAAAAATCGCTGAAAACTTGCCCGGATTGTCTTCGGGGTTTTTAACCACATTTAAAAAAAAAAAAAAAGCATAGGAAAGATATATAATAGCAGACGTAACAGTGGCGATAATCATAACCGTAAGCAAGAGAAAATGAGAGCGGCCACGGGGAGCGAATCGGACTCTTCGAGAACCGTAGGAGCCCTTGGCCGATGTGCTTATTCCTCCTCCTCCTCTTTTACTTTTCGCTGTGGAGATCAGGGTGGTCCCTGATTGGCTGTCCGTTCCACTAATCACAGGTTGGCAATTTGGGGCAAGATAGGGACTGTATTTATTATAAGTGGTCAGTTTTTCTTCACCATTTTTTTTTAAAAACCGTTTTAGATTACAGCTAAAATTGAGAACACCAGGCTCCCCCCCCCCACCCCCCCACCCCGAATTAATTCCACCCATCTCTTCCCATATGATGGTGACTGTTTTTCCAACAAAGAGCTGGAGGGAGATTGGGAACCTAGCATTTGGTACTGCAAATTTTAGTTGAATCACGGTTTATTTATTGTACTGCCTACTTGAATTTTAAAATTTGCTTGAGGTTTCACAATTCCCTTTCCCCCCTTTTCTTCTTTTGCCATTCTGACACACAATGTTTGATGGATATTAAACATTGGGAGGAGAGTCATTAAAATAAGTGAGTTGGTTTGTTATATAAACCCCGGAATTCAAGCCGAAATCCATAACTTATTCTGTATGAGAGTTAATTCCACATTTCCAGAATTAATCTTTTCCAATGTCACAATACTGATAGGAATAACATTTTAAAAGGAGGAATGAGAGTTCTTAGGAAAATGACAAAATGTGCTTTATTGAAAAATGTTTCACTCAGTTTAACAAAAAATATCCGGACCATTAAACAAACTTTAGTTTGTCTTACTCCCATAATGAATGAGATTTTGTGAGTTTTTCTTTTTCTTTTTAACCATATTGTTACAGGCATAAACTTCAGAGTCTATCACATACAATCAGTGGACAGAAATCTGGCAGTGTGTATGCCTTACTCCCATATAAAATCAGTACAGAATTCGAGCCCCAAAGTGGTAACACACTTCAGTCTCTTGTTTCCCAAGACATTCTGTTGTAGCCCATAAAGTTGCCATATTGCAACAACAACAATAAGTTTCAAAGGGAAACTCTAAAACAAAGCTGCTAAGTTGGAGTTAATTAATACATTCCCCGAGGAACAGTTCTTGTTGGTCTGTTTCAGCAAAAGCTTATGCCAGAATCTAGTCATTAGTGTTTTAAGGTGGTGCAAGTTGTGAGCAATGCAATCTTATGGTACTAATGTCAGGCATAAGAACTATCTTGTTGCAAGAAGTACTTTTGTCGCACTTCCACTGTTTTGAGTGAGCAACACTTTACTTAGGCTGTAACAAATTGTGTTGTTGCTTGTATATAATAGTAGATTAAACAAATACACTGGGAGGAGTAATGGAAACATCAGGGCCTCCAAAATTCCAAATAGCTTGTGAGCCTTGTGAGCTTTGAAGAAATCTGACATAATTGGGGTAGTTTAAACTTCTAATTACCTTTCATTTGATGTCCTACTAATGGTCACAACTGGTTTATGGTAGGTTTTATGTAGAGGATGGAAGATGAGCTACAATAAGAAGCCCGAGATCTGTAGATTGAATACATGCTAAAAATAATATTCTCATCAATTAAAAATGATGAGAACTTGTGACTTTTAACATAGGAAGCCATTGTTTTTGCATTATAAATACTTCGATTTTATGGCTGAACGATCAACACTAAATTCACGTTTTGTTTTCTAGTGCCCCTTGTTTATTCCAGGTTTATTCAGTTGGAATGTTTAAATTTTATATTCTTGGTTATTAATATATAGTTCCATCTTTTTTGAGAAACATATATGTATGCATAAATGTGCTTGTCTACCATACATCTTGAAAGATAAAATAATACAACCCATATTTTTAATGCTTAGAAATTTCATGCTTAATTTCAGATCAGTTTTCATCACCAATAGACAATACTCGTGTGTTAATTCTGTAGCAATTAACACTACTGGAGAAAAGATTGCCACATGCAAACTGTTATTCTTAAACTGGTTAATAAGATCCAACACAATGCAGATTTTGACATAAAAAAGTCTCATCTGACCAAAAGAAGGGTGGAAGATAAAATATTATCAGAATGCTGTATCTCTTAGAGTTGAAGTTCATTGGTACAAGAACTATTGCAATTTCTAGGTTTTTTATTTTTAAAAAAAACTGCATCCAGACTCCCATAGTTCATTATGGGTGTCAAATTCATGGTGTCACATTGCAGTCATATGACATTTTGGGATGTTTTCCCCATTCATGGAGGTGGGTGTGATCTGATATTTTTAGCAGTGAGATTACTTAAGACTACTCTTTGGTGCTCTTGCAGCTTGATTTTTTGCTTTCAGATGTGACATTACCTTCTGTGTTAGTTATGTTAGGGTTATGTTATTAAACTTGCTATTCTGCCAACTACTGTAATTTCTTGGTCGTTTAAAATTGTCGGAGAAAAATATTTTGTGTCTCTGGACTTGTTTGCTTGCAGACCTTCATTTACCCTACTAAGTTACATCATCAGTGTTAGTGAGCGTAGGGTTTAGTTCCTATTCTTATATGCAGTAACTTGCCCTGTCAGTGTTGACGGGGATGTGGTTTTCTCTTTGATAGTTACTAAGAGTTGCTGACAATGGAAAATGCGTATCTCCTCTTATTATTTGCAGAGGTCACTAAAGTATTTCCAAGCATTTGTAAGAATGGATCTAAGTTTCTAAGTTGATCTCACTTTAAGCAGCTTTATGTCAGTTTAACTTTAAAGCAGGTATGTGTACAACCAGTTTCTCAGACCTTTAAAGATGTCTTTAGCTACATCTCTAATCAGGTCTATCCAGCAAGGCCAGTCAGAAACATCTGGAACACACTATGCTGTCACCATGCATTAGGAACAATAACAAAGGTTAAAATAAATGTAACATAGAGAACATACGTATATGATTTAACATTAACATGTTTGTGTGCATGTACGCGTTATTTACAACTCACCTTTCTGCCCAAAATGACTTAACAAAGTTTAAATTAACATGCAAACTGTTTTAATACTAAAGCCAACTTAAATTGTAAACAGGATGTAACTTGGAAGGAAACATTACTTCTGACTTCTGATAAAGTGCATTCATGGCCTGGAATGGCACAGGAATAGCTCTCCATCACAGATCAGAAGCTGAGGGAATATCTCCAAGTTTATTCCTGCAGATATGAAGCGCAAAAGGTGGCCGAGTTATTCAATTTAATTGTCAGATTCTCTTCTGTTTGTTTGATCTGTCAATGACTTTTATTGTACCCAGTAATCAATTAGCTGTAAATGGTCATTTTTTAATGCAGGTGTCACACAATTATTGCATTTTGTTCCAGTTAGCTTCTGCATTTCCACCAATTGAAGTTTCAAGGTTTTGTCAAAGGCAGAGGCACACAGAATATTTAGCAATAATCAAGGCGGGATAGAACTACTCCATGGGAAATTGCTGCCCAGTCTGATTTGGGAAAGATTGTAGCTGACAGTTGGCTATAATTTTGCAAATTCACTATGTCAACTATGAATTCAGTGACAGGTAGATCAGGACTTTTCATGTCAATGGGAGATCTCTGTGGGACACTGTAGCATCCTAGACAGAGGAAGGAGCAGAAATATAAAATAATATCCTAAATGCCTAATCCTGCCAGAGTTCAGAATAGCATAATGGATGGTATAAAAAATATATATACATATCTGTGCCCAAAAGATTTAGCAGGCTGCACTCTCCCTGTCCATTTTAGTATGGGTGATCACTTAGATGACCAAACCATTGTCACTACTATATACCAGTCAAAAGTCTAATTAAAAATGGTTCAGATTCTCAGCATAATCTAGATGCATCTGGAGCTGTGAGGTCATCATATTTATGATTACCATTTCCAGTAATGAAATGTCTTGAGACTAGCCTATAATTGCACAGATCTGCTGGATCAAGGGAAGATTTATAAAAAAGAAAATAATAAAAAAATAAGTCTAATAACTGCCTCCTTCAGGCAGGGGGTAACATTTCCTATCCTCAAGGAAGTGTTAATTAGCTAGAAAGCATTGCAAAGTATTGATGTTTCACTCCATGACTATTGGAAATTCTGCTCAGTGCTTACCTAAATTGATATTTCTTTTATAAAATAAAATATTTCAAATTTAAAGTATGCCAAAGAGAAAAACCTTATATTGAAAATAATGTTAAGCTCTTATATAAGATCTCTGCTGATTTATATCTGCCTGTATACGGAGCACAGTAAATAAAGCAATTGTATATTAGGGTTTTTTAAAACGTTGTATTTATAAAAATAAGAAAGGCGAGATAAAAATCAACAAATAATTGATTTCTGTTGACTTAGACAGGGAGCACAGCAAATAAAGCGATTACATATTAGGGTTTTTTAAATATGTATTCATAAAAATAATAAAAGTGGAATAAAAACAAAAAATAAAAATAAAAAGTACTGTGATGGTTAAATTTTATCAATTATACAAATAAAAAAATAGACCCAGACTATTTCTTAGCAATTTGTATTCCTTTATTCATTTATAAATTTGTACTTCATTTACAAATTAAAAATTGGTTCCCATAACAGTATCTCATAAAGCAGTCAATATTTTTTCCTTATACTTTAGTTGTGTACATAATGTTGGAAAGCCCCCGCAGCTTTCTTTCAAAAGTGTCTTTTGGTTAAAAAGAAAAAAACCCCCAAAATATATTGTAATTTGACGTTTTAGTATGCACTTCAATGGTATTTACAGAGTATGTTGACAAAGAATATCCATATTTTGATGACCTTGTCTGTAACAGATTTGTTGTAACTTTTCAGGTGTTGGTTCCAAGCTTTTATTATCTTCTGTGTTTTGTTCATACACTGTAGAACCATTTATAGCTATATGAAAGGAGGAAAGTTGGGGATGGGTACAGAAAATTGTACTTTGGGGGAAGCCTACTGAGTTTTGTGTTTGACAAAGCAGATGTGGAAGTTACAGAAATGTCATTAGACGAAAGATTCAACAAAATTTATGATCAGGTTTTCATTGGCATTTTGGCAAGATCAATAGCACGTGTCTCATTGCTTCTTATCTACAAATATTGTTCAAATATCATCAAATTAATGTTAGCTATTACTACTATCAGCAGTTATTATTTTGTTAGGTCAGAGCCAAATAGTCTCAAATTATCTTTAAAACCTTATGCAACTCTACTTTCCTTGTGGTGAATGCAGCAGAAATAGGTTTAGGCCTTCCTGAAGGCACATCCCTCTGACTTAAATGCCTTAATCCAGGGGCTTTTAGAAACACTATAGTTAATAATGGGAAGTGCTTTGCATTTGTCTGTGAGCTTTTCTGTTTTCTTTCTTGTATTGCAAGGTTGAGTCCAAGCTGGTAAAAATACTGTGGGACTTAACCGTGATTCATATAAAAGGAATCTGTAATCTGAGTAAGTTTTTGGAAAAAAAATGTGTCCATGGCACAAGTCTTTATAGAAAGGCATCCGTCTCCTTGTTGAATTTTGTACAGTATTGTCAATAATTGATTCTTTCTCAGTTACAATGTCAGCAAAATACTAGGGAGTTTAACAGACTTTTTAAAAAGCCACATAGCAATAAAGAATATATATATGTGCTGCCAATTATCTTCAAAAATCAAAATGAAAATACACTTTTTAACCTGGTTCTTGAATTGTTTTAGCATCTGCAGAGATCTTGCATTAAAAAAATAGCCAAAGTAATTGCACAACATAGATGAAAAGGTGTTAAGAGTGATGCTCTTAAACTGCAAATGATGCCAGATGTCTCTGACATCCAAATATATCTTAGCCTCAGTCCTTTAAACAATGGATGATAATAGTCAGCAAATAACATTTATGAGTAAGTCATTATTTAAATACAACAGTATCCAACATTGCTGCTAAACACTGGACAATGTTGCAAGTCATCAGCACATCCACGTGTTCTTCTAAATGACGTTTAGGATCCTAAAATATAATGTTAAAAACGTTTATAATTTATTGAAATATCACATTTACAAATGGTGGTTTCCATTTAATACTGATACAGTTAAGGAGCAATTAAAGTTCAGAGTTCTGTTATGCAAGCAATATAAGGCAGTATCTAATAAAATATTGCTGAAATTATGAGCACTTAGACTTATATACCGCTTTACAGCGCTTTCTAAGCGGTTTAGGGTCAGATTGTCCAGGACTGCATATTGTTTATATCTATCTGACTACTGTCCCAGTATTGATGTAAAATTGGAATTTTGAACACTTGGATTTACATTTCTTTCTATGCATTAGTTATTTATTGTTATACCGCCAACTATAGTGTTTTCTTGGTCATTTAATATCAAATATAAATACTGTGGAGTTATTGATGCTCTCTAAATTTGATTGTTTACTTCAGATGTTTCATTACCAACTAGGTAACATCATCAGTGCTAGTAAACATTTATATTATTTATAAATAGGTGGTCTGCTTGACCTGCCAGTTTGGGGGGATGTGGCTTTCCTTTGGTAGTTTCTTGATTAGGGTATTATTTTTTTTGTTGATGTCTATCTGGTGTTAATTCCTGTTTATCTGGGTGCTGGCTGCTGGAAGGAATTGTGTTTGGAGTTTATGATGTACAGTAGATTATTTACTTTTACATGGCGATTCAGAAGTAATGATAATATATATACATCTCGCATACTGTACACTATATTTAACTACTTATATAGGCATCACCTTTGTAAATTACCGGTCAATTTAAATAATAACTCCATCATAACATTCTTTATTTATCAAGTTCATTAATGAAATCAATGGGAGCTTTGCCATTTGCTTCCAATGGAACTGGGATTTCATCCCATGTTATTTTAAGACATACTCACTCAAAACAAAAGCACTTTCCAATTAAATAAATGAAAACAAACCTTAAAATACACTTAAGGGGAAAACTCCCGTTGCAGTAGAAAACCTGAAGTAACGCTAAGGTGTTTTTTTAGAAGTATTTAATTTATGCATAGCTTGCTATTGGAGTGAAAAAAGATGCATGTCCATGTCTGGATTGGTTAACATAGTTACATTAAGGAGAAAATCAGCTTGGAAGAAAGATTCCTCACTGGATCCAAATCTCTGGTCATACTTTCCTGAATCACTTCCACCAGGCATGTCACTTAGCTACTATTATCTAAGGTAGGGATCTCCAACCTTGGAACTTTAAGCCTGGGGGACTGGCTTTAAGCCAGGATTCTGGGAGTTGAAGTCCCCCAGGCTTAAAGTTGCCAAGGTTGGAGACCCCTGATCTAAGACTAAGCTTTTAAGAAAAGCCCAATTCATTTCAAAGGGATCAGAAAAAATAAAAGCTATTAAGCACCAACTTCACATTGTTGTTTCATCATCTAGATAACTAAAGCTAATAGTGATGATTTTTTATTTTAATATCTGCAATAATTCAGATTTTATTTAATTGTATTGTTAAATTTAAGAACTACTTTAAAAACCCCTGCAGGTTCTGTGATGTTTAGAGTTTTCTCTTCCAACGATATTGTTCTGCAGAAATAGAGACTGCTGAGCTATATTTCCCAATAGTTAGCTATGAAGGTTAGACTGCTGAAGTTTATTGTTATTTAAATATGTACCTCATCTTTCCATCTGATAGTATTCAAGGCAGTTAATAGGCAAAACAAGATACTGAACAATAAAGACACAATTAAAATAATAGCTAAATAATCATACATTCAAAAGCAAAAGTCGTGACAATCTTTTCTAAAAACAAATTAAGTATCTTTTGAGTTAATTTCTCTTATAGTATGGAGATGAAACTACAGTTCAACACAGCTTCCCTCCTAAACTTATCAAAATAAATCCAAGAATATTTAGATAACTTTTTAGACAAGCGATTTTCTGAACCCAGGTCCGCTGGAATGCACATACAACATAAAACTAATCTCCAATTAAATGTGCTTGAAGAAATTATGGGAATCAATATACCATATGAATGTTCATTTAATATTATTTCTAAAACTAAGGAAAAGTGCAGAGACACAACTACAAAACTTAAGACACCTAATCAAGTAATGTTTAAACTGCACATTTCTGATATATAATCCAGCCTCTAGCCATCCACTGTAACTAATGCTCACTTTCATTTCAAAGCAGAGTTATAAATCTGCAATTTAGAGATTTTCTTTTTAGCACATTATAACGGAACAATGTAACAGAAATTGTGACTTCCTTATATTGAGTCACTAATTGAGCTGGGTGTTCTAGAGATTTAATAAACAAATAAATTCTTGATTACAACATTATACTCAGGCATCCTGAATATTATATGTAAACACACTATATATAAGGCTAGGGATAAAAGATGGTTTATTAAGGAAGAAAAATTACTTTATAGATACTTGTTTAGTGACTGATTTAGCAACCATTTGCAGATACAATGGTGATGAAAAAATAACTTTACAATCCTCATATTTATGATCTTCATAGCAAAGGAAAGCTAAATTAAGATCCTAAGCACAGTCTTGGTATTACTTAGTGTCTGCTTCACTTAACCAGATTTCTGGTCCCAATTGTGGTTGATAAGTAAGGACTGCCTGGATATACCAGTGGCAGATGTCAAATGTCAATTTTATGTCTATTGTTGATACACTTTTAAATTACTGACTTTAAGTAATTATAGTGGAAATAAATGGCTGTTACAGAAATTAAGAACAAAAAAAATCACCCAGGTAATTTTTTTCATGCCACTGTAATTCCTCACCTGCTTGCCAACATTTTTTATTGCCAGCTGTTCAGGTGTCATTTTATCCTCTTCTTCCACAGCCTGAAAAACAAATGTAGAAAAGGTTGGTATTTAATAACTTATTATTCCAAAAGCTTTTCAAAATATAAACTTTGTCTTTTTCCATTGAAGCTGAAGCTTTAATGTTATTTTAACACATACACACACACACCTAACTGTGGTAGTTTATCAAAGGAACTAACTAGTACATCAGGACATAAGTCAATGCCTTCCTCAAAATTATTTGAATGATTTTTAGAAGTGCTCGGTGGCATGTGGTTAATATCAATTTGGTCAGAGCAATATACCTTCTCAATACAATGAATAGAGAACAAATCCAGAAATAATATGGATTGTACAAATGTCATTGACTCTAACACAAGTTCCTCTGACAACACAAGCAAGAAGCCTTTTCACTATTCTTGACCTGCACATCTTTTCACAAAACTCAGCGTTTCTTTGCTGTTGACTGCAGCAATGACTTGAGTTTTTTAAAAATTAAAAGGCAAGGCCTATCCATTTCCATGATGTTAAAATAAGTTGTGCTAATTTCTTGAAATGATTAATGCCATTTTATATTTTCAAGGTTGGGTATTTCTTTTTTCTCCACATTACATTGAAATCAATTTTTGAATCAATGCTTCCAGAAGGTAATCTGACAAATTATATGGTCAAGTAATTGTCTGGCAGAGGCCCAATATGGTACCTTGTTATAGTTCTTTGCTAGTTCCAGCATTTCCTTTACCACAGTTTCATTGAGTTTACAGTGCTCGCTGTAGTCTTGAAGAGTTAAACCTTCCATCCAACTTTTCTTATGTAAATTCAGTAACATCTACCCAAAAGAAAAAAAAGAAGAAAAACAATAGAGAGCAAATAGTAAAATAATTGTATTTGTGGCTTATACAGGAAAATAATTTATACATTTTGAACATGGAAGTAGCATTAGGAGGACAGATGAGAAATCACAAATATCTAGTGGGTTAGACCTAATTTTTTTTGTTAATTTATTATTAAATTTATATGTTGCCTGTCTTGGTGTCCAGAAAAACTCTGGTTCAAGATTTAATGTTTCTTAATTTTTAATCATTTTGTATTATCTCATTATTATGCTATAAACCACCCAGAGTCACTGTTACAATGAGATAAGTGGCATATAAAATTAATAAATAAATATAAATAAATAATGATACAAGCATTTCTTAACATGAGTTCTAATCCAGAACAGGGGAAAAAGAGTCAGAAGACTGGGAGGGAATATTTAATAATGTTCTTTTCCTTTCTAACTTCCAGCAAGATTGTGGACTCTTTTTTTTTTTTTAAAGAGATTCTTCCCTCCATTCTTTAACATAGAGGGGCGGGAGAAAACATGGCACAAAAACAGGAAATCTGCAAAGACTGTTGAATCCTTCATTTCAAGGGGGACAACATTCCAGTGCCATACCAGAAGCATGTTGTCTATAGGAGACAGAATACAGACCTAAAACCAGCTCAGTTATTATGCTTTATCATAATAAATACAAAGAGATACAAAAGTTTCTAGCATGGGAGTTTAAATTTAGAAAACTGGTGTCAAGCTCGAATTACCTAGGCTACCTCAGATAACTTTTTCTGTCTCATAGATTAGCACACCATAGACTTAACTATCCATTCCCTCTGAGTCCATCTGAGAAGATAAAAATTGTTTGCTCTGTAAGGTCACTGTGAAATTTGAACCCACACTCATAGGGGGATTTATGAAGACATGATTGAGTGCTAAAACATGTTTGGGTTCATGTGGTTTTAGGCCTTTTGCCAGACTATCAGCTTCCAATAAATAATTGGTGTTAAAACAGCAGAAGTCCTATTCTCGGCCATGAGTATGAAATCATGAATACAGACAAGGAAGATACAGGAAACATGGATGCCAGGACACTGTGCAAAGGCTGCATACGTTGATGAAATTTCTTAAACCCTTTTTAAATCACACTTGACAATTACTGTTATCACCTTTATAAAAGTGTATGCCGTGAAATGAACCAAAGTAATGTTTCCATAGCTTAATTTTAAAGCTCAACCTCCAGAATGCAAGGGGCGGGGGGAGAAGATGCAAAAAACCCAGATCAAAGATCACTTTTTCCATCTCTTGAAAGTACAGGTACATCATATAGAGCATCTCAGCTCACAAAGCCGTTTCCTGCTTCAACAAAATTGCCCTCCTGTGTTTACTACAGCAGTGAGAATTTGAAGCCGCAAAGACCTTAGCACTTAATTCTTGCAAGCCCAACTGAGCTTCTGGTGAGGAGACTGCTTTTCAGTTTGAATCTGTCACCTTGAAGAACACTACTGAACACTTACGATTGAACAATGACCTTAGTTAATGTCTACATTCTCCTATAAAGATAATTAGTATGGAAAGGTATCTGAACAGTTACATTGTCTCTAAAATCAACTTTAATCATCAACAGATGGAATCTGTTGTGGGCATAACAACTAAAATGTCTGAATTTGGGAAGAATTAGCAAACTTGGAAAAAAGGATAGTTATGTTTTTAGTTAGACTACTGGAATTATAGATACAAAAGTATACCTATAGTTATATTTGAGTGGGGGAATCAAACCTGTGGCTGATCTAATAACCCTTCACCGAATTTATCTCAGAAAATGTTTTTTAAAAAAATACAATTTTTCTTTCAAAGAATAATAATGATAGTCCCAGTGTTACACAAGAAGCTCCTTGAACAAAGCTGCCAGTCATGCAAGTGTTCGAGAAGGCTGATAAACTTACTTAATATGCTTTGCAAAATAAATCTTCAATCAATTGCTTCTGTTTATATGTTTTGTTGGTTGTAAATATTCAAGAATAGCTGAATTATTTTTAGATGGATTATATGGATAAGCTAGCTTGTGTAAGCAGGTTTGAGCTATGTAAGAAAAGAGTGTATATGCTTTTAAAAATAAATAAAGGCAAGAAAATTAACAGATTCATTGTAATAGCACTACAAAAACAGAAAATAGCTTTCAGAAACATGTAGCTTTAAAAATAGAATGGCCATATTTTTATCATAATTTAAACAAAGATGTTCATAAATTCTCTAAATCAGACTGATTTTTGCCAACCACATATTTACTAGCACATTGACTACTTATGCATGCAGATGCCTTCTGGAAGAAATGTTGCTTTCTACCAGAGTTCACATTGAGATTTTATTTGGGGTGACAATAGATTAGCTATATGACATTAGTCAGAAGTGGAGACGCCAAATTATTGTGGTTAATAAATTTCAACAGCATTTTCTTACTAGTTGGAAAGGAATACTCAAAAATGGTAGTGTTAAACCTTAAAATAGGCTCAATATAATTTGGGGAAAAAACATAAAAAACAAAAGAAAAATATTTTGAGGTAATTAACCTCCCCAACCATAGCCCAATATATGTTGGTAACACTGCCCCATCCGCTGTAGCTCTTGGTCAGAAAAATTTCCCTGCTGTAATAAAGAATCAAAGTGACAAATACATTTTTTGTTGTTAGTAACTGAAAATATTCTAGGAAAACAGAGCTTGCCTTCTGTTCTAATTCATTCTTCCTGTAGTTGATAGTAATGGAATAGTAATGTCTGTTCAACCCATGGATTAAAGCCTAGAAAGAGAATGTTTAAAAAGCATTACTAAAATGCACGTGATCATTTCTGCCAACAAAACAGATTAGTTATCTTAAAATATTGCATTTAGGCTGTGAGTTACTTGAACATTTTTTCCTCAACATATGCAGCTACTTAAATATAGCTAGATGTTCTAGTGTTGCAAACTCAATGAAACATATTTTAATGGCAAGGAAATAAATATACAATAGGGCAGAGATACTTTTAAAATAATACCTTGGTATACGGTATAATTAATCATTGTCCTAATTAATGGGTTTAACTTAAAAGGATTTCAGTTGTTTAGTGTGAATCTACAGTAGGGGTAGCATATAAATGGAGTGGAACACATAAATATATCACAGGTTATAATTGTGGAGAATTTATAATTCAAAAGTTTTTCAAATGATTATAAGCAAACCAGCAAGAATCTGTATTTCTGTTAAAATTCAATTCTAATCTGATTCTCTAATTCAAACAAAAGTTAAATAAATGCCCAGAACTATTTCTGATTAGGATCCAAAAAAGCCACAGATGTACAAAGTAGAATTAAATCCTCAACTGAATACTGCTGCTAAGCTTTTCTTCTGTTGCTAGTGTTTCCACTAAAGAGCAGCCTACCTCTTCAGTAGTGGAAGCAGCTGTATTACATCTTATATGAGGAAATATTACCAAATATTATGCAGATACCCTTTTTGGTAGTTCTTTTCGTAACAAATGGGATGTGGTAAATTGAATAACTTTAGAGGAAATGTTTAAACATACTGTACAGCAAGTCAGGGTTATAGCTGAAACAAGCAAGAAGCAATCTTATAGGCTAACTGTACTTTTATATAATGGCTAAACTGAAAGTAAGATACTGGTACTTCTTAACTTTCCAAAAGCAAACAATAAAAAATAGAAAAATTAGGAAGCAGTACAATACCGTGGGGTTTGCATAAGAGGTCATTACATACTGCCTTGAAAGGCCCAGTAATATATTCTCTAGAAACATACAAGCACAGGCTTGCCTGCACCCAATCAAAAACATTAGAGGGTTCTTCCATACTCATTAGGCTTTGTAGTTTATACCAATTCTAATAGGAAGTAATTTTATTCATTCTTGTTAAATAGAAATTATTTAGTATTGAAAAAGTTGTTCTATTTTATTAGGGAAATCTGTAGATAATTATTCATGAAGCCCATATAGTGTTTGAAATATGAGCATAAACTATTGACAGATACTATTGTCAAGATAAGAACAAAAATTGCAAGCCAACAGTAGTATTTGCTGTTTTCAACTACAAGTACTGTGTTTGCAGCATGTGTTGCTATTAGAAGTCCTGTAATTAATCTTCAGAGAAATAATTAGATTTCTGGTGGCAACTAACTGGGATTTTTAAAATTCATTTGAAAAGAAAAATAATATTTTTGGCAATATTACCTTTAGCATGGGAAAATGATAATGACAAAGCAATAATCATTCATGGGGGAATACTTGTTTTAAGAACATGCATCACATACTATGGCTAAGTAGATCTCACATTCAATGTTATTTATAAGATTAATTTAATATCTTGGTCTGGAACTTACAAAACAAACAACTGCATAATTACATCCTCTTTCCTTCTAGCAAGTTTTCAGAACAGATTCCCTTACTCTCAGCTCATCCAGAAGATGTAAATACATCCACACCAAACTTCATTGCAGCTAAGACAAAGCTGTGTTCTCGAACATTCTCTAAATCATCTTAAAACCTGGACCAGTGGGGAATATGAGAGGTATTGCTTGCAATTAAGAGAAGTACTACTGTAATTCTTAACAGTAAACAAAAAATGTAAATTCATCTGCAGATGATGATGGAATGGGAACATGCTTGATGGCTGCTTCATATTTCTAAAATGAAATTTAAAAATCAACATCTTTATAAAGGAAAAATGGAGTCAACTAATAACAATATAAAGTTTTATTTCCTGAGGGATTTCATCTTTTTTGACCTGCAGTCTTGAGATTCCAACAGATTTATTTAGGAAATAGTAAATTATTTCTTATTTATTAAAAAATCATTATTATACTTGGTTGAGCAGTTTGGCAGATTTTAGATCACTTATCAAGTCCTTTATATGGCATTTTTATCCACCTATCAAATCCTTCCAAAGGACCTGGGATTATTATTATTATTAGGAAATAAGTTTAAGAACAGTAATTTGCAATCCTATGCATATCTCATGGAAGTAACTCCATTAAAAGACATAAACTATTCTTAACGATTTCATTCTGAAATTATTTTCTGGGTTCTGCCCAATACTACGAGTGGGCTTTTAGATTTATTACCATACATACAAAGTTAATAATGAATATCACCCAGAGTCTACAGGTTCATGAAGAAAGCACAGGTCCCTTGCCTGTTCTCAGAGAAACTATAAACAACGCCTCTTGAGGAAAATGTATTTGTGGCATACATGTACTGTAGTCAGTATCTGTTTTCCAAGAAATAATCTAAACTGCTCTACTGACCTTTGTATCCATAAGGAAAATTAAAGCGAAGAGTAACAGAACCCATTAACATCAATAAGGCACTGCCTTCCCCGTCATGTAATAGTCACAAACATGCATATAAAATGATTTGAACAACTTAAGGAAAAAATCTGCAGACAATTTCTAAAAGAACAGCACATTTTATCAGGACACAGCAACTGTAAAAGAGTAGTATGTGTTACTAACATCTTCATGCCATCTGAAATGATTAAAAATTCAAGAAGTAATCACTAGATCTAAATAGCAAATCAAATTTCGTGCGTGTCTGTATATTCATAGACACATACATTTTAAGCCACATTCAAAGTAAGTACATTAATATTAAATACCTGGATAGATGGCTTGTTTAAGTGACCCAGATTTGAAGTTGTTTGTCTTGGTTCATGTCCTAAGACCATCATATTAGCATTGATTAATCTGAAGGCATCGATAACAACCTGTAAAAACAAGACAGAAAAGTCAATTCTCTGAAGAAAATACAAGTGATTGCACCAAGGAAAAGCAGAGACATCACAATCAAGTCACATCTGTTTTTGGTCTTTTTCCAGAAAATTATTTAATTATAATATTAATAAAAAAGAACCACCTGCTGGCTCTGCCATCAGCACACCAACTCAGTTTAGTATTGCAAGAGGACACCAATTACTGTATTTTTCAAGGTGATGAGAGAAAATAAATTAAGTTTCATGCTCTCTTATCTGCTTTGATAGTTATGTTTATATACATACATACATACATACATACATACATACATACATACATACATACATATACACACATTGTAACTTTAAAAATATCTTCTGAATAATAGGGAGACTAACTCTGAAACTGAGCACAAGCTAAGGGACCCTGTGTAAAGCCCACTCGTGTCACATCAATTATACCAACGGAACACTTGAAATGACAACAAAATTATAGCCAGCAAGGAACTTGCCCCATGTATTCCCTCCTAGTCAGATGCTTTTTATTTCCTGCAAGTAAGAAAGAGGCTACACACTGTCGGATGGATTATGATGACCTTGTCAGTGTCATGACCAAGAGTAAAAGAGAGCAAAAAGAAAGGGAAACAAAAAGAAGGTCATAAGGATAGTAATATAGCTGGTAACTTTCAAAACTTTATGATGTATTTTTAATTCTGTAAAATGCCATAAATGATTCCCTGATTCTAAGAAAGATAGAATGTGGAGCAATGGAACGGACATTTTCAAACTATGTTCTGTGGTACTCTAAATCTTAATGGCGTCTGTGAGAGGCTAAGGGGGGGGGAGAGTTCACTCAAATGAGTCAATTTTATGTCACTAAAACTTTGCCTTTTGATTGGAGGTGGCAAGATTTTTTTTTCTTAAGTGAACAGTGCTGTAGCCTGAAAAGGTTTGAAAACCTCTGAACTAGAGTATTACTCATACAGAGTTGAGCCATTTCTTAATTTGCCCGAGCTCAACATTCTAAGAAGATATGCATGTTTGTGTTGTTTAGGATGAGCTGTACATTTAACAGTCTGCAGTCTGCTTTTCATAAGTGCCTTTTGGAAAGGCATTCTCTCCGCTGTACACCAGTCCTACACAATGATATACAGAACAGTATAAAGAATTGAATGAACATGGCTATAAATTTCAACTGGAGAAACGTAACAGTGGTTTTCAGTAATTGTGCATGCATTTGCATATGATGAATTGTCCAAAAACAGCAATCATTTCCCTATGTTTACGATGTTCTTGTATAGAAGGAGCATTTGAATCCAAATGCTGCTTCTATACAAAATAGTGGCACAATGAGAGAGGACAATCGTTTCGTTACACAAAGGGAAGCATAAGGAAGAAGTTGGAGGCTCAATAGCATCCAACAAGATCCCTAAGACTAAAATAAATGAAGATTTTTTTTTTAAAAAAAAAACAAAAACAGATTTGTGACCACCAACAAAAAATAATTACGAAGCTACACAATTTTTTGGCTCTTATTTCAGTTTATTTTCATGGGCAGCAGATAAGAACTTAAGCTGTCTTCTGTACCCCTTATGCAGTAGCAGTACCAGGTAAATGCATAAACGTTACTCAAAAATGATGTAAGATAATTTATAGTCATTATGCTTTTTCAGAAGGGCAAGACAGCTACAAACAATATACTAATGCTCCAAAGATATGAAATATATATCATCTACACATTTTACTGGTCAACAAACAAGAGAGTTGAATGGGAATCCTGTACTAAAGAGTTGCTTTAAGCACTGAATAAATGAAATAAACTGAAATTTGTTTGCTGATATAATGGGCTCACTTTTAAATTAGAGTTCATGTGATCTTCATATGAAGATCACACAATATTCAATCTGTATATTTTAATATGGTTACCAATGTTAGCATGTTATATGAATTGTTTGCAGACATACTATTTATTCAACAAGCAATGATTAAAACAATGATGGCTTAGCATTTTATGAGCAATGATATGAATTGATAAGGGAAGGAAGAAAGCCCAATGGCAAAGCATTTATTTTACACTGCATATCCTGTGACAGTTGAATCATTGTTTAAGAGATAACAGAGAAAACGAATGGCCAAAGGCAAAACAACAACAGCAACAAAAAACACCAGTAGCAAAGGGAGTTACTTCTGACCTCCTGCCAGCATTACAACAACTGGCAACCCTCCAGCAGCTCAAGCAACTTTGGCCTTTAATATTATACAGTAGCATTAACTTGTGCAGAGAGAACCTGGGAGGGGAGGCGAGTGAGCATAATTTATGTATGTTTTTACAGATCACCCAATCATAATTTTAAGGGTCCTTCCCCTCCCCCACTCAAGAAATTTGCTTAGACTGAAATGTGTGAATGAATAGAACTTGATTCTCTCCTTAGCAGTAGTTCCTAAAGGTAGAAATTGTCTTTATGCAGTAACCCAATGCTCTGCATATTGCTGCCTCATGACCACTTTTGGATAACAGTTGCATTCCATGTGCCATTTCAAGAAATATGTATATGGTTATTATCACAAACAAAACTATTGACTAAATAATGAAGGGATTAGATTTATAATACAAAAATACTGACACTGTATTCCTTCTGACTTCCTGTTGGCTTCCTCACTGACTTTGCTTATTGGAAGCCGGCAGGGAGTGTCAAAAGTCATAATCACAATCACAATCACACAAATGCTATAATGACCATAAGTTTGCAAATACAACTGGTCTGAAGATTCTTAACATTTCAATGCCATGACAGTAATGGGTCCCAGTTTTTATATGCTGTTTTTTTTTTAGTTAGTACATTTGAGGTACCTTTATTTAAAACTTTTTGCGTTATGATGCACTGTTTGGCTAACTGAAGATTAGAAACAGACAGGAGAGTTTTAGTAGTATATGGATTGAGTCTTATGAATCTCCCAAACTCCTGAAGCAGCATTTCAGCCATATGTTCTAATTTTTGAACACCTGCAAATGCCCAACCACAAAGGAGTATAAATTAAAAGTAAGCAAAAACAGAACTAAATATCCTACACTGTAGTCCTCTAGAGATTTGCTGGATAAGAAATGACACAAATAAAGAATTTACTCAGAGGGGAAGATACAATTACTTGGCACTGTATCAGAATCACAAGGTGCTTTGTATTTTAGAGTACTACTAACACTTGCATTCGTAGAATGGATTAGAACTGACTGCTCCACTAGAAAACATGGAACCTATCCAAGACAGCAGTGTTTTATAAGAGAATTGTTTCTACTCAGATTTGAGCTCCATATGCACTTTTCACGATGAGCTATTTGAATGGATGCTAAATAAGTGGCCATGCATCAGTTTTGCAAGTGTGCTGGGATTACAGTGGCCCATTTTTACAAGGTCACTTTTAATCATTTTTCTGAGAAAATGCCTTCAGCCATCTAGTGTTCTGCAGTGGAATTTCAAGGAGAAAACGGTTTTGGAACACATACTTGAGATTTAAATTTTTATTGTGTAGAATATGGGCTAACAATTCTAAATACCAATGTTACTGCATCTATTTATTACACTATATTTTTGATCAGTAGTTGTATATGTTTTGGTGGAAGATGTGTTTATGGGCTTGCACTACAAAATGTTACTGTGCTCAATTCCTTACTCTTATTAATTTTTTTTATAAACTACTGGACAAAAGTATTACTTGAGTGACATTCTGCTTTTACTTAACAGCATCAATTCAACCCATAAGAAGGAACATTTTAACTACACCAAGATTAAAGGAATTCACTGCAATCACTATAGCAACTGTCTTAGGGAAAACTAACATGCTGAACAACCTGCAGCCTAAAATTAGATCTGGGACGCAATAAAAAGCATAAATGCAGCAACACACCCTACATTTTGATTTCTAAGCTATCTTATAATTGCTTTTTTTGCACAGTAAGAACAAATAAGTTCCTTCAGAGAATCGTATGAGAATAAATAGGCTCATTAATGTCCAGTACGCTAATGAGCAGTGGATGAAGGAGGTGTTAATTATGCTACAGTAAGATTCAAGGATAAAGCCCTGGTGAGCTCTTGGATATATGTTATAGCTTAAGACTTCACTAGGTTTGTGTACTTGGAAGTTCTTTGCAAAGCACAATAGCAATGTAGTAACCTTACAGTCTGCAAAAGAAATTTTTACAGGCAGTTGGATCACAGGGTCAATTGAAGGAAAATAAATTAGTACTGCTTTAATTTTGTTAGCATTTGACTGTTTTAAAATCTTAGCTTCCTTTGACCACAATATTTATATTGTGATTTATAAGATTTATATTGTGATTTATTAATATTTGATTTATAAGTGCATTAAAATGCAGCCTAAAGGCTTAATGCAAAATTACTTCCAAAGATGAAGAAATAAAGAGCTTCCTCTAATGTCATGGTGGGGAAAAGGGTATAGATTAAGGTAGCTTTTTATTATTACATGATATCTGCTCCTACAATTCTTCTCACCAACTGGACGATTTAATTCTGCCTGGTGCAAGTGCCTTGAGACTTTGCAGAGGTCACTTCAACAGTAGACAGCTTATAACAAAACCATTAGCGGTTTGGCTAGCTTAAGGAAACCTCTTACTTTTCTTTTTTTGTTTATTATCACTGCATGAATCTGCAGCATATGATAGTTTATAATTTCTCAGGCTTGTTAAATTCATGTTAAAGGTCTGTTTTCTTGTTGAATAAATTTTGTTCATATAATGCTGCCTATTTCATACAGTGAGTCTTTAATAGCACCTTTGGTCTATGCGCAACTCACAGATCAAAACAGAGGACTAAAATAGGGGTTGATGATGCTATTTACATGTGTGATTCCTGCTGTCTTCTTGTTAGTAGCTTTAATATAATAGAAGACCTTGTCTGTTTTGTAATTAACACATCTTTACTGGAGAGATATTTGGAAGTGATTGCTGTGAATATACTGGTTAGTAAAATAAACACAATCACACACCACTTTCTGTTATCAGACAAATTTGTGAATTGTACACATTATACTCCAGATCAACAAACTGTGATATAACAGCCAAAGAGAAGACACATTTATATAACCCTATATTTTTTTCCTGAAAACATGCATTCATTCTGACCTTGTAAATATAATTAGTTTGTAGGATGCATGGAATTAAAAAGCATAGATTGTTTAGTAATTGCAATGACTGCAAGTAGGATACCCAATATTTGGAAACTACATAAAAAAATCAAAACAACATTTTTATTTACATCTTGTTTCTTACAAATCATCACTATCTAGAAAATACTTTCTGTCTTACTTTCAGTTGTTATTCAAAATCAATTATCTACACCATCACTTGCCTTTGTCAAAAGATGGCTTTCAAACAGCTCTTCTAGTAACTTTTTCATCAAATCATCCATCTATTATTTACAAATCCATCTCTGGACACTGTTTCTAGAATAATATGCTTAATAGTTTTATTACTTAAAAATATTTCAGCAATGCATTTATTTTTTATAATTAAGCTTTTTCCAGAGGTATTGCAATTGACAAGTGCCCATATACCGCCAGATATCTATTTCTTAAATATCTCAACATATCACTACACTACTTTTTGGGGGGAGAGGGGGATGAGGAGGGAGAACAAACTCCTAATATGTGTGTAATATCTTAAGTGATGGACTGCAATCAGTTAACTTAGCACTGTTAGTTAGAACTGAAGCCCCTTCTAACTTCGCTGTATTTGCAGAAAATGTCCCCGAAGCCCCATAGCAAATAGAAGCTATCTTTTAAAAATGCATTAAGACGCTTTGCAATTCAAGCATCCAGCCATTGTTCATACACATTTATAAGAAAACAGCATTGTATAAGAAATCCTGTGTAAAGGCTATAATGTAACTATTGCCAGGTGTGGAAGGAAAAGTAATGTCCCATCTAAAATCTCCTTTATCACCTGCAACTGAACTGTTATCAACTGCTTAGTTGGTTTCTAGGTTCTTTGAAAAATTAAATGGAACTATGACCCTCGAAGTGCAGCTGAAGTTTATGACCACTTTGATATTTATGCTGGTGTGCACACTTAAAAACCGTGACCAAAGAACATCTTGGTCCCCTGTAAGCCCACAGCATAAAAAATTCAGAGAAATCTTACTTTTATGCCATTTCCAATGAAAAGCACTAAGAACAGAAATTGACTCATGCCAAATGCATACCACTGAATTGCTGTGATTGTGAGTTTTGAGGTCTTACACATGGTAATTATTTATAAAAATGTCAATTTTAGTTCTGAAAAAAAAAGATTCTTAGGAGTGCATACATTTTCCTTCTTTATCCTTGGAGGATTTGCTTGCTTTGGTCAGGTTTACTATGCAACCTGAATATCCAGAATGGAGAGACAACTACAGAATAATACATTTGGTCTGACAAGCAAAGACATGCATTTATAACCCCAAAAGCAGAAAAACCACAAGTTTCCAAGCTTTATGTCTTACCAAAGAGAGATGGATTATTCTACATCTCCCATGGTAAAAGGCATTTAAAAATTAATACTATTAAATGAAAAATGTACTCAAAAACTTTTTCATTTAGAAAAGGGAAATAAACCATTGCAGTTTAACAAGCAAAAATAACTGCCTGCTCTGAAATATACCAAATTGAGTGTTATTGCATTAAAAAAAACACCTTCAGCACAAAGTTTCTCTCTGTTTAATGAAGCATTCTATTTGGAACTTTTATTCGACTATCTCATATAACTATGCACAGTTGAGAAGGCAATAAAAAACCCAAGCATGCAATTATTATTTGTATGCCATATATATGTATATATTATCTATGAAATAATTACTAGAGAGAAAGAAAACATGAGATAAAAATGGAAGAGAAATAAAGCTGGAAATACACAAGGGCTTAATTCAAATGAACTTCCAACTGCAAATGAGCTGCAAACTCATACATTTCTTTATCTTCCTTCCCTCTCCACATGCTAACACAGTACACATTTTTCTCTGTTGCTTGTTTAGTACTAACCAAAGTTCGCCACAATGTCAAGCTTATTAGAGCCTACATTCCAGATGGAGAATCAGAAACCAGCCAAGTATAATTTCTGGATATGTTTCAGAATGTCCACTGATTCAGGCAAACATGGCAAACCACAGCTTAAGCTGAACATGTCAAGGTATGGAGGAAATAAGATTCTATCTGTGTGGATCCATACCTTCTGGTTGTTTTTTTTTTTTTTTTGAGAATATGGACTAATCATGAGAGATAAAACATGGTTATATAGCTGTGCATAATTACAAATGCTAGCTAGTACTTACTATCACTCAGCTGAAGTTCTTAGTAAACAAAATCTGTGAAATTGATACCTCCCAGTTAGACATCAATAAACAGATTCAATCTCCCAACTATTTATGAATCTCTCTTTCGCAAAGTGAGTTTCTCCCCCCTCCCCTCCATAATTCACCAAGCAACTTAGCCATTGCTGAGTGTTCTAGAGATTGAATTAAAGGTAGTCATCGACTTCAACAGTTTACTTAGTAACTGTTCAAAGTTACAATGGCACTGAAAAAAGTGAGTAATGAGCATTTTTCACACTTATGGTGGTTTCAGCATCCCCATGGTCACATAGTTTACATTTGGCTGCTTGGCAACTGACTCACATTTATGATGGTTGCAGTGTCCTGGGGTTATGTGATCCTCTTCGGTGACCTTCTGACAAGCAAAGTCAATGGGGAAGCCAAGTTCACTTAACAACTGTTTTACTTAACAACTGCAGTGATTCATTTGACAACTGTGGCAAGGAAGGCAAAATTGAGGCAAAATTCACTTAATAAATTTATCACTTAGAATTTTTGGGCTCAATTGTAATCATAAATTGAGGGCTACCTGTATAAGTTACTCCTTGCTCACAATTCTGAATTTGTCCAGTGTGTTTACTATATAATAAGGAGAAATAACATCAGATTCTCTGTCACTTTTTAAAAATGGACAACCCACTGATTTTGATTAGAGGAGAATATTTGTAGGATTGAAGGGTCCTTGATGTTTGCTGTGCTTCGTTGTTTTCTTGTAGACGGTTCATTACCCAAAGTAGATAACATAATCTAGGGAATGGGGTTTGCTCTCATTTTATATTCTAGTGGCTTGCTCTGTCAATGCTGGTGGAAGTGGTCTTGGTAGTTCTTTGGTTGGGCTATTTACTGTTAGCTTGTTCAACCAGTTGCTTGATTGGGATATTGTTTGCTTCTTGATTATCGCTCTAATGTTAATCTTGGTGTTAATCTTTGCTCATCTGGATGTTGATTGCTGGTGAGGGGGATGTTCTGGTCTTTGGTTTGCTGATTGTCTCTTCTGAATGGTATCTAGATGTTGTTTATGTCTACATGACATTGATGGCCAATTTGTCAGAGTGCCTGGCTTCCAGGAAATCTCTCAGATTTTTGGACTTGGCTTGGTCTAGGATGGCCACAGTTTCCCAGTTGAAACTATGGTCTAGTCCAGGGGTGTCAAACTCAATTTCATTAAGGGCCAGATCTGAGTTGTGTTTGACCTTGCAGCGCCAGGGTAGGCATGGCTGGGGTGAGCGTGACCAGCTCGACATCTCTTGTACTGGGGGCGCCTGTGGGGGCCCTCGTGCTCTGCCAGCAAAAATGGGCTCCCGAGCTCCATTTGTGGCTGCGATGTATGTCTTTTGATTCCCTTAGGAAGTTTTGGATAAGTTTAGTTGGTTTGTATGCTATGCTGTGCTTATAATAGTCTGTTGATGGATTTTGAGATGTTTTTGATGTATGGCAGTGTTATCCTTTTCAGTTATGCTGGTTGTGCTATATTGCATTGAGTGATCAGGAAACATTTTGATGAAGGTGTGTGGATATTCATTTTGTTGGAAGATGTTGCATATCTGATATTTCTGATATTCAGGGTTGTCGCAATGTGTCTGTGCTAGTCTAAATAGTGTTCTTACGCAGCTTCTCTTGTGGAGGTTGGGTTGTCACTTAGGTAGTGGAGCACTTGATAGGTGTGGATGGTTTTCAATAAACTTGTGTTGCCATTGCTATCTCTGCTGATAAGGATATTCAGGAAGGATAGTGTGTTGTTTTCTTCTTCCCTTGTGAATTTTATACATTTGAAGATTATGTTGATGGTTGTGGTGTGTGTTCTCTAGTTGATCCTTTTTTAAATTATGACCAAGATGTCACCTACATATTTGGATCCATATTGTGAGCTGTATGCAAAGGAGTGCTATCAATTCCAGGCATTGCATTATGGTCTCTGCTATGAGTCTTGAAAACAGTGATCCCATGGGTGTCCCTTTGTTTTGTTGACATATTTGTCTGTCAAACTGAAGGTATATGGTTAGGCAGCGGTTGATAGTATTTCTGTCTTGGTGTATTTGGTTATTTGGTCGAGTGTACTGTGGACTACTTTCATGGATTTTTATTTAATGTATGGCATATCATACATAGACTAGCAATATATATTAATGTTTCATTTAGATTAGTAAAACACAATAAAATAAAAATATTAAAAGGATCTATGTTCAAATATCAATGTCTAGGCTATCTAACCAATGAAGCACGGCATCATTTATTATTTTTAAAAAATCAGATATTGGACTGGTGTCTGCCCTCAGCGTACAGCCAGTCATGATGGGACATATAGTTTGACGTGGGATCCTGCTGTTACACTGAGGGGAGAATACTATACCCCAGTCATATAGTGAGTCCTGTCCACTGTCAATGTGGTAGTTCAAAGTCTGGCACCATTTTTGTAGAGTCATTTATGTCTTCCTATGTCTGAGCATTCCACAACTGATTGGGAATCAAATATTAAAGCTGTTGGGCAGATGTTGTGGGTTTCCTGGATTTAAGTCTTCCAGCTAATAAGTAAGGAAGGTCAGCATGGTAGGTAGGAGTTGCTCATAATTTTCTGTATTCTCTCAATAGTGCATCTTGCCTTCATAAAGCTGGCAACGCTATATGGCTCAGAACAGGAAGTCAGCATATCAGAGTGGTTTTAATACATCTACTTGTAATCCTCATGGTGTTGTTGAGTTTGGCATCTAGCTTACTAGCATGGCAGTTGTAAAGCCATACAGGGCCACAGTATTCTGCTGCGGAGTAGATCAGCCCTTGTGCAGATGATCGGAGGGTGCCAGCTGAAGCCCCCATTTAGTTCTACGTAAGGTTTGAAGTATGTTGCTCCTAGTATTGATTTTTGCTGTCATATTCTCCAGTTATATCTTATAGGAGAGAGTCTGGTCCAATGTTACTCCAAGGTACTTTGGATGGGTGTTATAAGGGAATAAGTTGTTGTTTAAGTAGAGCTTAAGTAGAGATGTTGTTCTTAGTAGACTCTCCAAACATGAAGTAGCAACAAGGGGAAGCCCAGACTAGAAACATTAGAGAAAGACATTGCAGAAAGCATTAAAAATGTCTTGAAGGACAGAGGGAAGATCTGTTACAAAGGCAATCTGTATACATCCAAAACTCTCCTGTTGGTTTGATTATTTGTAACTGTCAGCTGGGTGAAATAGTGCAACAGGGCAACAATTTTTGAATAAATATACTTCAAACGGGCTAACTTACAGAATGCATCCAAAATGTGGGATCCATAACACCCGTGGAATTGAAAATTGGCAAAACTGTGACTGCTTCGGTGCTGCGATGGTCAGCAGCAGTCACATGATCTTCATTTCAATGCTCCCTGATAGCTTCCTACAAGGAAAGTCTAGTGGGAAGCTGGCAGGAAGTCAGAAGTCACTCCTACTCTCACTGCCCTTTTTGCCCAACTATGGTCTTTCTGTTTCTCAGTTTAATAAGGAAATATCTCTGAACAGGTTACAGACTGTGTACTACTTATACATAAATGAAGTTTTAGTTCATACTAACAAAGAGATTTTCAAAAATGCTTTAGACAGCCTCTCCTTTTTATATGAAAATAAAGAAGAGAAAGGAAGCACATTTAGAGTTTCAAGATTCTGTTACTATGGCTTTTTAAAAAAAATAAAATTTATGTCTACATGGTCTCCGTTAGTGTGGTCTACTTGTGGGACTGACAGTAATGAAGGCTAGGGAAAAGAAATTAGCTGGCTCTGGGAACAAAGTGGAACAGACTGTGGATGGCAGACGGTATACCTACATTGAGAATCACTGAAGGTAGTGGTTGGATGGCTGGAGAGAACTGGAGAGAGTGTATGAATGACAAAAGGGAGAAGAGAGAATAGTTAATTGATTTGAGGGTAAGAAATATTGATGAAGGATTCTTCAGACATTGCTGCCCATCATGTCTCTAAACAGAACTATAGAGAACAACGTCTCTAAACAGTACTTGAGTTCTATGCAGAACCATTTTTGAAAGTTACATAATACATAACAGGACTGCTCATTTTACCAACAATTGGTATAAAGATAGACATTTTATTAAGAAGGGGACGTTTCAGCTCCTCCTTTCTAGTGAATGCTTCTATTGTCAGTATTTTAAGGATACTTCCTCTATATTTTAGAGACACATCGGTTTAGCGGGAATAAGATACATTTGGCTGAATTTTAATCAACACTGTATGTTGTATATATAGGAATATGGTAGATGAGGAATTTGCATCCATTGTTATATGCAAATCTCTCACCTGAATATTGAAGTTCAAAAACTTGTCATTTTCTGACATTGGGAATATATTACACTCTTATAGTATACTTACAGGCCAAAGAACTCTCCAGACCCAGACCAGTTATGTGCTAGCTGTACACAACTAATTAGCGAAGAGCTAGGTTTGGATGGGAGATCATAAGAAAGTGGAGTAGTTGATGAAGGCAAACATTCGGAAGCACAAAAAATTAAGCCTTAAGAAAAACTGAAGCTACAGGAATATCAAGAGACCAGATGATCCAATGTGACTTGGGAAGAAGCAAAGACATACCCAAGTGTGCACACTAGTCCTCAGAGCAGATGGCACACAACAGTTCTTGGTGTTTGCAGTTATGAATCAACAAGATATTTCTACAAACCATACTCAAGAAATCAATTCTGCCAAGAATCTTGTATAAATTCAGGCTTTGATGAAATGGAAGTATAAATTAAGATGGTCTATGAAATTGTGTTTGGTTTTAGAAGGGAATTTGATATATTTTCCGAAGTTATAGAAGTGGGCATATATTTTAGATTGTCATATTTTCAACGAGCTGCTTTCTTTTTGTCAATCTCACAGTATTTGGGACAATAACCAATTTGAAGGCACTCTTTGAACTTTTATCTGTACTTTCTTCCCAATAAAATTATCTTTCTGGATCTTTTCAATTCTTTGTGTGCTTGGGGCATCAAAGTGTGTGGTTTCGTGTTTCTTTTCTTATGACAATAATAGCAACATCACTTAGACTTATATACCGTTTAACAGTGTTTTTACAGCCCTCCCTAAGCAGTATGCAGAGTCAGCATATGCCCCCAACAATCTGGGTCCTCATTTTGCCCACCTCAGAAGGATGGTAGGCTGAGTTAACCTTGAGCCTGGTGAGATTCGATCTGCCAAATTGCAGGCAGTCAGCAGTCAGCAGTCAGCAGTCAACAGAAGTAGCCTGCAGTACTGCATTCTAACCATTGCGCTACCATGGCTCTAGTAGTAGATATTGGATTATAAAAATGAAAAAGCTGCTTCTATTTTTCTGGAAAAAAGAAAGGAATAGGAATTGAATTCCATCTTCCTCAATGTGATTGATTGCAGGAACCTCCGGGGTTGGTACGGCAAACTGAAGACACCTCCAGAAAAGTGGAGCTGACAACTGAAAAAAGACCAAGGAACCAGTGAATAAACTAATTCCATAGAAGTCAGTCTGAATAAGGTGAGGATGGGAGATCACCCACCCATGCTCCAGATGGTTGCTCCTTGTAAGGAGACCATAGGATATTAGTTTTGCACGGGATTGAGCACCGAGAGATAACGAGATCATCCCCCTTGCTCACAATCCAGCAGAGCCTTTTAAAAGACACTTCGTTTGGAATCTCACTTTCTACTCACTTTCAGAAATTGTCTATTAACCATTTTAAAGCTATTGAAGACCTTCAGAATGACAAATCTAAAAAGTCATCAAATACAAGCACGTTCTCTGATACCAGTTAATACTGGTACTTAGAATATGACACAAAACATCAGAAACATTAAAGAAGATCTTTGAAGAATGGAGCCAGAAATTAATAACTATGATGTCAACACTGTCAGTGATGTCTGTTTTTATGTATATACAATGGCCAAAATATGTTATGAAGAATGACAGGTGTGGAAAAAATACTGGAAGTAGAATTACAAATGACAGGCCAGGATAATGATTTGGAAAAGGACACTTTACTGGATATACAAAAATAAAACTGGCTAAAGTTTTAAAAATTAAAAGGAAAATGATTAACCAAGAGAATGACCAGGAAAATGTTTTCTATTAGAGTTATAAAAACGGCTTTTAAACTCTTGAAGGAATCTGTGCAATGGGATAAATAAGAACCGAAGATAAATCAAATCCTACAACAATATTTGAATTAAATATTAAGACTGTTAGTAGTAAAAGAACGGAATATAAAGTTTGCTTATTTGATAAAGTTAAATAAGACATGCTCTGCCAAAACGTTGTGGACTTTTTGCTGACATCAGGATTGGAAAGTTGATATTTTATGGATTTGCTTATAAATAAAGGAGTATAGAATTAAGGCACCATATGTTCAAGGTTATTTGGTAACATCGAAAGTAAATAAGTAACTAAAACACTCCTTGCAGGATAGGTAGAAGCACACACCGGCATTTTCTCTGCAACATTCTGGCCCAGTTCTAAAGTTTCTAGTGATAACACTCTAAATATAAAACTTCACAGCAATAATGTAGACTAAATGCAATACCATCAGGTTTGAGGCCTTGTCAGAAACAGAGTTGGCACAACAAGGTAGGTTAGGCAAAAATACTGCTGTTTCAGCTGTTACCTAATATTCATGTGCACAAATGAGCTGGAGAATATTCTCAAGTATTAATCTGATTCGTCAGGAGATACTCTATGAAAAACTTGTAGAATTCATTCTCCAAACATCTCTCTTATTAAGTTCAATTTAAAAAATATAGATATGAAGTTTTTAAGAATTCCAGAGAAATACAAAAGCTTACCTAATCAACTATAAATGTATCCAATCAATTATAAAAATGTCTAATGAGATGGGGTTATGTTAGCCAGCTTTATCAAGAAAAGTGAATTACAAAAAATGCCTGGGAATACAGACTAGAAATATTGACAATGCCCAAATGCTCACTGTAGTTGTCAACTTTTATATGAATCAATGGGTAATCTGCAATAGTACAAAAGCATTGCTTTGCATCATAGGAGAAATTTTGAAGCTGAGAAGTAATTTCTTTGCCTTATATATTTTTTCTCCTTTCCTAATATCATTTCAATCTGAAATGCTAAGTGTAATTTTATATTTTACAATTACCTATTTAAGTCACCTCATTTGAAGTTTTTTGTTGGGCAGAGGGATTGTTAACTGGACACACATATAGAAATATACTGACATTTAGAAAGAAAATTAACAGTTAACTTGGCCATATGTTGCTATTATTATACTCATACAAGTGATCATTTCATCCTATCAAGAAAGTGGCAACATTTATAGTTGGTTAACCAGCTTACGATCACAGATCCATTAACACAAAAACTTAAATACTTAAAATATTTATAACATTGCACAAATGTCATACATATTAATTGAATGACTATTCTGTAATACAATAGGAAAGCATGCTGAAACAAAACACCTCAGCAGTATTTTAAAGCAGTAACCACCTAGCCAATTTCTGTATGTTCTGTAGTTTTTCTAATCCACTCTCCCTGTGGCTGAGCAAAATCGAATTGCCTCTCACATTTGCAGACAGCTCTGTGAAGGTGATAATAGAGCTGCTCCCTGCTGTCATGAGGCAGGAAATAGGAAAATGGCATATGGGGCTAGAAAGAAATAAAAAAAGAATCAAACAAGAACAAAAGAGATTTCAACAAAGGACAAACTATAACCCAATATGCTTTGCAAGTTAATCTCTTTTCATAAGGATTCTGCATAATCATTCATCTGCAAACTTACCCTAAAATGTGAATGGTTGCAAAGTTGTTAGGGAAATTTTTATTTTGGAGAATATGCAAAAAGTACCCTATTCCATCTCAAGAATGAAGATTATGTATCTCTAGAGAAGGATTTAATCTATCTTGATCTGCTATTTCATTTTGAAAAGATTGAAGGTTTTACCAACCTAAATTGTATTTATAGTCTTGACCCTAAGATACAAATTGCATTGGATTTAATAGAAATGCTTATTATGTAGGAAAAGGGTTTTTTTAGTTTCTTTTTAACTTACCCATAAAGACCAAAGAGCTCTTCAAGAACAAAAGTACACGAAATCAAATAATTAAAGGAAATCAAAATTTTCTATAAAGCTCAAGTTATCTATATTTAATTTAAGCAGGAAAGGAGAAAGATAATTCTCATATTCTAAAGAGATGGTTGAAATAACACATTTTCCAATTTTTTCCATGTAAAAGAATCCATAATATATGATTAAAAAAGCATTAAAAGAGGCATTTCCCCCACTTAATAAAAAATAGTACATACCTTTCCTTTTACACTCTGAATGGGATCCACTACTACTGCCACAGCTCTTTCTGAAAGGGCCTCAAAACTCTGTTGAGTATTGATATCCACACCAGACAACCAACAGCCAAAACCAGGATGACTGTGATACCAGCCAACAACCATCTCAGGTCTGGAAAAAAAGGAGGCATTGGGATGATCAATTATTTGCAGCAGGACATATGAAAGGCAACAGTGTAACTTATATAAGAAAATACTAAGGTAAAAGAAAGCGCCAGTAGAAACATTTATATTTATGCTCACCACATTATAATAAAAACATGAAAATGTGGTGAAGAAGTGCTAGCATTAAGGGAGGTGTAGTAACAAATGCAGCTCAGGCTCTCAGTTTTTCATCCTGATGCCACACCTCCCATCCAATTTTTATCCTTTCCACATTCTGGGAAATATCTCCTCTGAACACACTAGAGCCAAGTTGGCTTTTCACTGCGGAATATCTATTTCAAGCATAGATGATAGGATCAAATGACATCAAAAGATTAAATATCAATTAAACCAGAAGTTGAGATTTGCTCAAAAAGCAATTTGCACTGTTCTGTTTGGTGGTCAAGACTTTTGTTAACATTAATCCTTATAAGCTTTTATATCAGTATAAAATTTTCAGCACAAAGATGGCACATTCTGTTGACACATTCCAAATGAAGTCCTGATTTTTTAAAAAATATTTGAATGTCAAATAATCTTTATTGGGTATACAGAACAGTGGTTGAAAAGTTGCAAAGGGTGGTTAGTTGTCCCTTTTCTATTGTGGTAATACAGAAATTTAACATCTTATTGAATATTGTAATTTCTCCATACCTGAAGAAAAACAGTGATGGGAATCTGAAAACGCTTATCTGGCTTTTGACAATATATTAAAGCCATTATTGAATGTAAGCAATCTATCATATAAAGAAGGAAGGTTATGTTTAAACACTAGTAAATGATAGGGCAGGAAATCAAGAGGACTTGGCTGATATTATAACATATTTTATAGTCAATAAAGAAAATCCTAACCTTCCAGTCTGTTTTAACATATCCAACATTTTGGCTTGAAACACAGGATCAACTGCCTCCACACTGACTCCCTGCATTTGGAAGCAGATTAACAAAGGCAATTTTAGGTAAACTTTCATGATCAATTCAGGACAGTAATAATATGATCTATTAATGAAGAGAAATGTCAGAAATCACAAAATTATTTCTTTTAACAAACACATTTAATCCATTTGTATTCACTGCTCTTTTTTAGAAGTGCACAGCAATTTAAAGCCTAGAAGATTTTATGAAGTGAGCTGTGGCTGCTTTGTCTAAGATCTACTTTGTCTACTTCATCTCCCACCATGTATCCAATCTAATCTTGCTTTGAGAGCAATTCAAAAAGTAAATCACCACTATTTATGGCCTTTAGCCAGTAGCTTTCCCATCAAAATACAGCCTTTTAATTAATACCCCAAGTTTATAAATGTAGTATTTAAATTTTTTTACAGATATACTTTAGAAGAAAAGAATGAGCTTCAGGAGTCGTCAAAAGTGGACTTAGTCTAGAATCTCTATGTGAGCACAAGAGGGCAAAGTCTGAAATCACCCCTCTTGAATGCTGTCCAACTTTATCTCATCTCAATCAGATACAAACTGTCAGTCTGAGAAGATCCTGTGCACAGACTTGAACAATAAACAATTAATTGGAATCTTCAAGTATGGGCTTGATTGTTTGCACCTTTCATATTGTTTACCATAGACTTTAATGCTTCATGCAACTGACAGCATCTAGTTACAAAACAACATAGCTATTTATGACTGGAGAAGTTATATAGAACATCAAGCATCACATTATTTATAAGTTTGGATATATGCACTGCATGTATGAATATTTTCTTCAAAAAAATAAGCATGTTGGGGAGGAACATTTTTGAGGTACAATTATAACAGTATTTTAGCACATGTGCTAACTGTAAGAACTCACCGTTCCTGACTGTGGCATAGCAAACACATCAATCACTCTGACAGTGTAGTCATCAACAAATTCTCCAAGCATGAGTCCCATAACTTCCATGGGAACACCAGCTCGACCATGCTTCAGCATCTGGAAAGATCAGAATTCTACTGAATAATATTTAAGGAACAGATGCTTGATTCTCTGGTGGTTTTTAAATTTCTTTTCTATTATATATTCATATTTTTAGAGCTATAAGGCCAAAAGCAACTTTCTCTGAAAACTCTATAGTATCACTTGTCTTACACAAATATTCATAGTAAACTATTATTCGTATAGCAAAGGACAATGGGCAGGCATGAGAATGGATCCTATCTCAGAAGATGATGCCTTTAAAAAAGAGAAAAGTGTATTTTATAAAATATATGATCCCTCCAATGCCTATTAGTTCTGTTTGCATAAAACAATCTATAAAATCTATGCTCAAAATACCTTCATTGGAAAAAGAACCCGGAGACCTACGAAGAGCACGACAACACCGAACAGTGAGACGCTGATGGGGAAAAAATATCTCTGCTTTTATAGCACAAGTGTCATCTCTGACCATAAAACTGCCCTTCTTTGATCAGTGTGCCAGTTATTGCCCAACCGTCTAACTGTCATAATCCATGCCTTGCTAGCTTCTCATTTAGGATCATGCAATATATGCCATATAATGGGGCTTATAAAAATAGCACCGTTTTACTTTGTATTCTATATTATACCGTATATAAAAACCATGAATAATTTGAATAAGTCACATTTAGAGGTTATGTGTAAAGCATCTATAGGCATGGAACGGATAGCTGCCCATACTAGTAAAATTAAAGCTACTTACCAGTATACCATCAACCACATAAAATATACAGTGGAGAAAAAAATGAAGGACAAAAAACTTATAAAGAGTTCAATAACTGAATATACTCATTGAATGCTAAGTGTTGAGCAATTTTTACTGGCCAGGAGGAAAAACTGAACGGAAGTAAATATATGACAAATAATTGTATCAGAAAGTAGCATTATCTAGATATTGCTTGACCACATCACTCTCAGCATCCTTTGCCATTGCTGGGAGCTGTACTTCTGCAACACCTGGAAAGCTTCCGGTTTCCCATTTCTCATACCTGATTTTTAAACACCTCAGAAAATGTAACTTTCAATATAAGACACAGCAAAAACATCCTGCTTATAATATATTCAGTGCTTTGCACAATACTTAAAAAACACACAAATATTTACCTTTAGAAGTGCAAGTGAAGAAATGTAAACTTGCTCAGCTGTGTCAACTGCAGGTGCATCTGTAGGAGGTCCCTAGATAAAGAAACAACACTCTATAATATATACAACTCCATTTTATAAATAAAATGAGCTTCATCTAAAAAGACACTGCAGGAATATATTCTGTTCTATTAAATGCAGAATTTTGAAACAAAAATGGTAATAAGCAATCTCAAACCCCTACTCTAATATAGAGGAGTTTCAACTTTTCCTTCCCTGACTATTTAAAAAGACTCATATGAAGAATATGGTTGTATTTCCTCCCCTGCACATATGAAAAGAAGCTTAGTAAGACACTGAACTATGAATTAGAAGATCTAATTTAACTCTGCATCTGTCATAAACTCCTAAGTGTTTTTCAGCAAGTCACTAGTTGGCTTCACACACTGCAATACCTCAGTGCCATAGTTTGATGAATAAGCATAATGGTTATTCCCATATATTAAGCAAAAACCTTACATGTCACATTGTATTTTAGCACAATACCTGAACCCTATCACTCTTAAGTAGCGGCCCTGCACCTATGAAGATTACACAGATCCTTCTCCCATTCATACAATGCTGATTACTATTTATACATCTCTCAATTCCAGTCAAATCTATTTGGTTGTGCAGCATTTATCTGGTCAGAATAATAATAATAAAAAATACATATTGCTCTTTCTCCCTCTCCCTTTCCTTCTCACAAACACACAATCTCCAATTAACTACATGTTTCTTACAGTGGTGTGAATATAAATGCTGCTAGGCTAGCATGATTAACTGGCACCAACACAAACACAATTTCCCTTTGCTTCATCAGTTTTTAGTTAAAGAGAACTTGGAAAAAGGCTACAGGAGCATTTTGCAGATCCATTGGTGCAGTGAGAAGAAAAAATGGACCTCCAATCCCTAGGCAGAAAAGCTGTGAACAAAATATTCTGCTCTTTGCTTTATGAGTAGCTAATAAAAAATTAGCACAATTGTCCCAGGTGTGAATGACGACCAAGGCCAAAATTATGTATCGTTCAAGTGCAGAATGCCATCTACAGTATTGCAAAATTAAAATTATGCAATGACTATAAATAATGACATAGTAGTACAAAATGATCTTTTAATTGTGATTTGTGACCAAGGATAACTTCACCAAAACCCACCATCCACCAATATGTGCTAATGATCAAGCATTCAATAAGCAGTTCTACTTAACACTATATTAGTTTGCTTCATTATATTTAAAAATATTTAAATATAATGAAGATCTATTTAGCCCTAAAATATCAATATGTGAATTTTCAAAAATGGATATTTACAAGAGATTCAAATAATTCAGCCCACAATTCAGAAATCCTGCTTTTAATGCCTGAAAATGACCTCACTCTAAATATTACAAATGAGAGAGTAGTTCATGGCAACAGCTGTACAATGAAACAGAAGTTTCCTGATAGCCATTATGAAAATAATTGCCACTGTTTGTGTCCTGAAAATTTAATGGCAAAGCACCATTAATAGGGAGGATGTAATATTTAAAACCATTAAGAATGTTTTATAAGAAAGGAATATGTTAGAAAATATAAAATTTAGTGACAGAAAGTTTCGGCAATTTTGATCTCTCCACATTATTGCTCACAACTCTGGAATACTCAGTTCTGTTTTCTCCTTTTATACACAATCATCATTTTCAATTAATTTCTGAAAAACAGCAGTATTACTGTTAAATAATCAATTGATCCTTAATATATTAACCGTACTATTTTCAATAATACTAAGTACAGAGTGCAACTTTTAATACTTCATTCTGCTAATACCAGTTTTTGAACTATTATGTTATTTTGTGTATTTGCTTAGAGAAGACGTTTTTCCCTATGGGTTTTTAAATATAACTGCTTTGCCAACACTGATGGATGTCAACAAAATTTCTTAATTTAACCACAACTTGTTAGTACATAACTATGTGCTTATTCCCTCTTCAATCTTCCAAAATTTCTTAAAACAAAATTTCCTAACATGCTCTACACCCATATACTATATTCAACTAGTTGATTTCAAATCATATGCCAAATATTATGATTAACAAGAAAAAACTAGATAGTTTCATTTGACATAAGCCCAGAGCCATTTGGTCAACAGGACTTCTCATTCTACTTATAGTGTTTAATCTTGAGGGTTCCTCAATCATTATTGTAGAATAGATCTAGTGTTCAGGACATAATAATGGCAAATGAATCGATTCCATTGGATATTGCCATTCCACTGGTATATGTTTCTCAGGTACAATTGAGATTCTTTTACTGTAGGCTTGCTTTTTTTTAACCTAGTCTTACATGTGCCAATTCAGCCATACAGCCTATCTGCATATTAATTTGAAAATATGCTGTATTGTATAAGAGTGCATAAATTGCTATCCCTATCACAGGGACACTTTTTTTCTGAATATTACTGTTTTAGAATGAATACTTTCAGAGCAACAACATAAATTTGATTCATTTATGCTACTGTTTTGAAGCAAAATTCTGGATATCTATTTAAACATAACTATATTTTAAATCTTCGGTCATGTAAATTGCTTATAGTTACCATCCTAAGTACAAAAGTAAATAATTTTTATTTTTGTAATAATTACTGCAGTAAGTAACAGCAAAATTATTTTTAAGAGACTAGAAGAAACACACAGATCCACCAAATTAGAATTAAGAATGATGGCCAGAAAATACTGTCTGTAGATAGCAAAACACATTGGGCACCCTTAGTTCCACAGAATGATGGATTATTTTACACTCTTCTGTATCCTATGTATAAGCTCACTGATATACAAGATGGCACATCTGTACACCACAAGCTGTAGAAGATTCTTGTGTTTTCTCCCCTATCTTCCCTTCCCAATTTACCACTGGGCAATATTAATGAAGATGCACAGTGCTTGTATATTAAATTGTTAAGATTATACATCAAACCACATCTGCCTGTCACTTTCCATTCCAACCAGTGATCTACAAAGGTGATGAAAAGTAAATATACTTTTCGCTGATATACCAGATGCATCAGAATCCCCAGAGAATCAATGTGCTAACATCATCACCAAAGACTAAAACTGAAGCAAGTCTTTAAATTTGGTCGTTTACTTACAACTAAAGTAAGCCACAAAAATAAAATAATACAACTTTATGGCTTTTAAAAGTTCCTTTGTATCCAGTGCATAGAAAACAAGTGAGGAAAATCATTCCTGATTATACTTTTAAAGAAAAGAAACAGATGCTTCTTTCTGACTAAACTGTCTACCAAGTGTTAGACAGTGAACTGACCTGCCTGCAGGGCAATCGCATCAGCTGTAAGCTGCATCAATCATTTCTTTTAGCCATTCCTTATTAGCTAATGCAGAATTTAAGGTAGTTTTTCACAATTATTTTTTTTTTGCATTTAAAAATACATATACAATGTTTCTAAAAATCTAATAGAAGAATGATCAAGACAATTAGTCCAGTGAGGTTAAAAATGAGGCATTACTTTTCTTCATGAGCATTCGAATATAATCCAAATATAAAAGCTGTGACTTTTCCTTGGGCAGCCCTTGTTGACTAAGTGTTAAAAAAGGCATTTGCCATTCTAACAGCATAAAACTAACGCCTTAAAGTGTTATCTACTCAGGCCTTTTAGCAAATTTGTTAACACTTTTAGGTATATTACTCCACCTTTCTCTTAGTGTGAACTGGTATCAATTATTTAGCCAGTTTTATTATGCTATTAGAATACCTGCTGATTTATCATGAATCAAAGTGTCATTTTAGAGCACTGCCCTTTACGTCACCATACATTTCTTTCAATGTAAATGATGGAAAATAAATAAAGCCACAGCTACAAAAAGAACCACAGACATAGAAAATCAGTAAAAACTCCTACTGAATAATCTTCCCCGTTTAACCATGCTACATTAAAAACAGTTTTTAAATGTGGAAAAAGTGGTCCACTTCTTTAAAATGTCATTATAAAGGATACCTCTTTAACAAAATTATTAGATAGCTACATCCAGTATTATTTCCATCCATTCTCTTTAGTTAAAACCCCTTTAAAATATAAACACAACAAAACAGACATAAGCAAATGTACAACTATCCAACACTGTCATGTTTATTCTTACCCAATAAAATAAAAATAGGAACCTTTTAATACTTAATTTTGTGAGTATTAAACAACTAGTGTGAAAAACAAGATGCATGTAAACTACTTCTACTGCCTCTGCCTCAATGACTAGCTGAGACAACCTGTTATAGGAGGTGTTAATTGGCAATAGGAGTGCAAGTCAGAAGCATGTTCCCCATCGTCCTAACCCAGCAAGGCTAGGTCATTAAAGTGGAAATGAATTCTTTCATGCTGACTTAACTCTTGGAGTACAGATTTTCAGCTGTTACACCTACAGACAATTGAGTGTGTGTGCTACTTCAGATGGCACAAAAAGAGGCGTTTTCTTCTTAAAAATAATTGTATTATGTGTACGGTTTATTATGCACTATATACCAGAAGTAATCTGTGAATGATCTAATGGTTAATGCACACATGACTACATGGAGACATACAAGTAATCAAGTGTACAAGTATTCTGAAATGCACAACAGCCTGCAGACTTACAATAGAAGTCTGGGACAAATGATTTTCTTTAACAAAGGAAATGGTAACATGTTATTGCAATTGTGCCTAATTGTATCAAAAGTTACAAATATCTTTAAGATATTAGGCACAATTGACAAGAAGTCTTAGGAATAGAACAGCACAGAAACAGAATGAAGTAAATAACTAAGTAACTTTATATTTTTACTAATAATTAGGCCATCTAAGAAGAATTGTAGTAACATATATAGCATAGAGCAAAACATCAAAACACCACCATTTTGACAGCTTTTGAGTGAAGAAGTAGTTGTAGGCCAAATAAGAAGCTTAAACTTCTGCTCCACTATGAAGTTAATCAAGCAAGCTTCAGCCAATTATACAACCTTTCCCATAATTCTTGATCTGTAGGAAAACTCCTTAACATTACCCCTTAACTGTGGACTTGCTTAACAACTGCCGTGTTTACTTAATGACCTTGTTTTATGATTCACTCCACTTCCACATTCTCATGTTGAGCAGCAATTGATATATAGGTAGTCCTCAACTTATAACAGGTCACTTAGCAACCCCTTAACATTATGACAGGCCTCAGATTCAAATTCGACAAACCCCCACCCACCCACCCTGGTCATCTGGCCACATTTTGGGTATTTGGCAACTCAATGGCAGCCATTTGGTGTGTCTTGCAATCATTGCAATTTACAATGATTTCACTGGAAAACAGTGTTTACTTTCAATTTTCAGAGGGAAAAAATGTCCCATAGCAAATAGCAGGCTTGCTTAATGATCTCTGTGTTTGTTTAATGACCATACAAAAAAGGGTCATAAAACTGGGCACAGTCATGTGATGGGCCGCTTAATGACCATCACAAATTATGACCAAAATTGTAGACTCAATGCTGCTCTACTTTATGAAAGGTAATATAAAAGTGAGTTAACCTTTTACACTTCCATCTTAATCAGCAACAATCAACTCCAGTGCAGCCATAACAGATATCATAATTTGTTACAAACACCTGTTGTCTTTGCACAAAACATTTTTAATTGTGCCCATTACAAACTTGTTAGCACTTTTTCATTGTAGGGAGTACTACTGTTGCAAATTTCATCGATTTGTCTCAGTCAGACAGCTATGTATTTACATATATTTAAAATTAGCATGGCTTAAAAATCATTGTATCAACCTATATGACATTTTGTACATATCACCTTCCCATCACCCTGCCTGCCAATTACATTCTAGACTGCTAGAAAGCAAAGGGAATATAGACATTTATGTTCCTTCTATATTAGGTTATAGAATAATAAAGATCACTTTTCCAATTTACATTTCTGATCCTGGCAATGATCCAGAATATCTATGTTAAGACCATTCCAGAATACATTGGATTACTTCTTGAACATTAAATTGGGCCCACAGATTATACTAGATAATATTTGCACTTTATTAAGTAACAAACCATAAAAGAATCTACTTTATTAAATGTAGTGAGAAACTGTGTAGATAATTAAATAATGTTATAGCAGTCAATAAACACTTGTGAAAGAAATCACAATGGAAGAAGCGAAGACAATACCAGAACCAAATATCTTTTTTATAGGAAGGTACTGTAAGATTTCCTTTTTAGGTACAGTAGAAATTATTTTCCATCCATGAGGTTATCAGAATGTTAAAAACAGAACAGCTACAGACAGTTACAATGCTTTAAAGAGCTTACGATCAAGGGAAAGGATGTGGAATATTGATTATATCTGTGTTTTGGATTTTATAACTTAAAATAATGTAAATAATACTCTATATGAATTATTTGAGAGAAAATGAATGACTAAGAGAGCAGCAGTCAGAGGGAAGAGTCAATGTTTAAAAATTAGAATTGCAAAGAGGTTGATATGGTGACTCCTCTGAGCAAAGCCACGTTGAAAGCTATATTTTTTGGAAAGGAAAAAAAGGCTGCAAGTGGTTGCCTATGCCTCATTGTTGGATTATTTCAATATTTATACAAATTGGGGGGGAAACTTTAAAAACATTTAAACTCAGTTATATTACTTAAGAAGTTAAATTCAAAAGTAAAGCACTTAAGACTGATAGGGATTCAGTCCACATTTGTCAAGCAGAAGACATTCTTTCCTGTCTTCAAGGGAGGATTTGTAGTGCATAGGATAGCCCAATATGCTTAGCCCAATACATAAAAGAAATGCGTAAGCTAGAAGCAAGTTTCCTTCTTCTTCTTTCCTTTCTCCTTTTTAGGAGCAAGTGGACTTCATATTTTCAAAATTTACTTAAAGAGCAGAACAGGAAAAAGACAGTCTCAGCATAATAAGACCAATATAAAAAGTCTCCTCATCTTGCTTTTTTCCCCCCAAGAAACTATTTAGGAAAAAAGATGGACCAATATTATTTAACATATGTCTTTTATTCTATCTTTTAAATCTGACTGATCATATTTTATTATTTTACAGCTTTAGAAAAGTCCTTACAGTTAAATAAAAATACAAAAATTATCTGTAAGCAGATAAATGGCAAAGCAAAAGATATTACAGGAATTCCTAATACATCAGTCTTATTGAAATATTAAACTTCATAAAGCTTTCAAAGGAGAGGCCTAAGGCAGTATCTGAAAGCAACCTTACTCTATTAATCTTGTAATATTAAAAGAAAAAGTCCTTACATTTAGAACTTTTAAAAAGCATTACTATTACATAATCCAAAATGAAATGAGATTACAGGGTTAAGATCTACATATATTAGACCAGTAGATTCAACAAGATTTTTAGATCAGTGGCAGGTCTTTTAAGAGCTACAGGTTTTATCAATTCTACAGCATCAAGCAGTGCAGCTCTTGAAACCTTTCAAAGTGACAGTTTTCAAGTGCCATGTACAATGCCCTAATCTGGAAGTGTCCCAACCAACCCATCTGATCAACAATTTCACAGATGGAAGCACTTGATGGCTAATTGGCAAGCCGATTATTCAAACAAAATAGCTATTTGCAATTCTTGCTTCTTTATTTCCAGTAGAAGTGCTAACACGGCTAAGAGACAGGTCACCCCTCCTCCATGCTCATTTTTAAAATAAAAGATCTACCTTTCTAGCTATTCCCCCTGGGTACCATTTAAAGCACTGAACTGAAGTTGCACTAAGCAAATATGACAAGATATAGTGTTCTGTAACGAAGGACAGACTTTTTAGCGTTTCAGTTACTCTTTTTGAGGGCTGTATACAGTGTTACTCTGGGTTATTTACCCACCCACGTCATCATGTCACCAGCTGTCAGTGCTATTGTGCACTCAAAATGACATTTTAAAATTCAGAGGAGGAAATGCAGTAAGAACTCTCAATTTAAATTTACCAGATAACATGGGTGAATTCTGAACCATTGCTGAGAACACTGCAATTGTATAGCTATGTCCTATATCTCACATGCCTTGTGTACATTATGGATACCAGAAAATGTAAGAACAAGAGAATGGCTCTAACTCTGCTCATTATAAAGGTTATGAACAAGCATGCATACCTACATCTGCTATTTGGGAAGTGAGAATTATTTGCTCTTCTGCATGTTTGTTACAAAAAAAATTAGTTCAGAATACTGTGTGTGTATTAGAACTTTAACTTAAAAAAATACAATTCATGAAAACATTTTTAGCTCTTGAAAAATTTAGCCATATCCTACCTTCTTTAATATATATTTCTGTTTCAGAAAAAGGGCAATCAACTAGTTTAAAAGACCATTAACCCTTTTCTCCAGGAGGTAATAGTCACATTCATATGTAGTGTCCAATCCAAAATCAGTGTTCTGGAAACTTAGTTGCAAGCAAACTATGCATTCAACAAACCCTGGCTTATTATAGGCGAGTATTTTCTCGGGCACAGAAAAGATATGAGAGTGGTCACTTCTAAAGCTTGAATGCACAGGTCTTCAGCTGATAATCAAAAATATATAGTGGGTCATAGCCAGGAGCAGCAAAACTATATCCACAGTTAGTCTAAATCCAAAGGGTATCACAAAAATATCCAGGTTGTCTCAAAAACATGTGACAGGTCAGATTTTGACTTCTATATGCTTTCTTGAAACAGACAGGTATGGCAGAAAGTGGGACTAATTAACATGTTTTTGTCAATCTTCTATACTGGAGCAGTTTCTTTTCACACAATTGTAGCTATATTATTTTGTTTTCTTGCAACAATAGGAATTCTTGGGTTAAAAAAAGTAAACTGCTTTCAAAAACTGAGAAAATTTCAAAAATAGTTTGGGTCTAATTCTAAAAGTGTATGCTGAATGTTGGAATTGTTTATCTAGACTTTTGTCATAATTATGCAACTTTACATAGTATGCGATATTTTAGATAAGCTGCTTTTAAATTTAGAAATATATATAAAAATTTCAATTCAAGTCAGTCACAGGCATACGAATCACATTCTCATCTTTAAGATGAATATGCATTCAATCATTATGGTAAAATATATAGTTTATAACCAACTAACCTGTATTCTGCTTAAATCTTAACACATATAGAAGTTTATCCAACATAATGTGCACGAAGAAAAGTTTTAAACATTATAAATATTTCATCACCAGTATTTACTGTATTCTAAATTGTATGGGTAAACAGGGAACAATACATACAATGCTCACGTTAAAATGCTCTGGGAGATAAAGCCATTAACACATTTTACCTTCAAAAGTAAAGAAAGTATTTGAATGAGAGAATTTGTTATACAGTAATAGAAAACAATTCATATGTAATCAATGAGGCATATCTTTTTAACCCAAAATAATCTTTTTAACCCAAAATAATCTTTTTAACCCAAAATAATCTTTTTAACCCAAAATAATCTTTTTAAAACATAGGAAGACTATGTAACATTGGTAGTTCTGTGAGGTCCCAAGGATAGCTGGCATGCATAATTACAACTGCAACTTTCAAATAGCTGAAATCCTACCAATCACATGTCTAACAGTCACATGTCTAAATCTAATCTTGAGATAAAAAGTAAAAAGTTCAGCTTAACTCTTGATGATTGTATCCATGCCGTTTTTCTTGGCAGAATTGCATAGATGGTTTTCCTAGGTGTCTGTTTTTTTTTTTTTTTCTCTTCAAAATCCCAGTTGAACCGAGAGCCTGGGATTGTGGTCCATTATAGAAATGCTAACCAGACCAACTCTGCTCACCTTCCAAGTTTACTTACTAAGGTACAAAAATCCCCAAGAAATCCTCAAATTAACAATCCTGTACAGCCCTGTAAGTGATGATGGAGTCCAAATCCAAGCATGGATATACTGTAAGTAAAAGAGACTCAAAATCTATTTTCACATGTAAATTGTAATTTATTATTACAATATTCACGATATGGACTCTTACAACAGTGGCATTTGTTTGCGCATCTATCTCTGCTTACAGAAAAATTGTGTCGTTGCCCTCAATTTCTCCTTCCTCTTGGGGCTCTCCATACTACATGCCACCAGCATTTCTCTGTTGAATCCTCTGATTGTCCAGAATAGTTTTTAGAAGGCAGGGGGATAGAGAAACAATTGATGAAAGTCATTTTATTTTGCTGTTAGGCCATTAACAAGCAGAAATGCATCAGAATTTCATGATTTTTCAAAGGACTTCTATTCGCCTTTTAGTCTAAAAAATATCTTCAGCACGCTATAAGCAGGATTTTTCTCCCATGTTATCCAAGACTTGTTTCTACAGTTGTTCAATTGTATTTCAGATACATCCATACATTAATAATTATATGAAAGAAAATACTGCAGATAGCACCCCTAAGGTGTTTGTGCTCATGGAAAGACTTATTATAGTGAATGCCTCAACTAACTGAAGCTGGAAGAGACCATTCTCTTATTGTCTGTAAACCCCCAAATCTGTCCTCAAACGTTTGAGAAACTTCAGACCAGCATGAGACATAGCATGGATGGAAACACTCAACAAAATTCTTTACTTTTCTTTGAAAAGATTTAATGCTTTGCAGTAAGTGGAATGACAGTACAGTATCCATTCAATCAGAGGCTCCAGGCAACCAGTATTCAGTCTTCCATGTTTAGATACAAGTTGCCTCTAGATTTCTGCCCTCCTGGACAAATTGGACTAGCTTCACATCTTGGACAATACACCTTAGAAAAAGGTGTCAGACATAATGAGAGAGATTACTTTAATGATGCTGTCATTACTTAACCAAAGGAGGCTGATAGTTACCAATGTTCTTGCTTATTTTAAAAATATGTTGACTTGTTTATCACAAAGCTGCACTATCAAAATAGATCCCCACAGGAGACAGAAAACAACAAAGTTAGGCTTTTACCCTAGTATTTGTCTTGCATGATTGATTGCAGAGTCTACTTATTTGTGTCACTTTGTTCTTAGAAGAAAGCTATCAGTACATGATGCAACAAGATCTTATGCAGAGTGGTGTGCTGATTAGGACTGAACTGGAAGTGACTGGACCAAGAATACACATCTGGCTTTCATGACTAAGAGAGGACTTGGGTTTCCTCACTCCTAGTCTAGCACCTTAACCATTACACCATGCTGCATTACAAGAACAAAGTAACAGTTAATATATTAAATTCAGCATGTGTCTCTTTTCCTAATTTTCTGACTAAGAAAAATTTCAATAATTATGAATCTCTTATTGTGTTAAAGAATGAGGCTCAGGAGAAGTGTTCCGATTGCATAGTGTTAAAAATGTATCTTTAAATAGTATTCACTGAGAAACACCTGGAAGAAAGTGCAAAATGCAAATACTTGCTATAAAATTTAAAAAGAAAAGCTTTGCTTTGGGTAATACACTATACCCTTGATTAGTTGCACAATCAATGTCCCAAAGTAAATACCTAACCTAATAGCACAGTCCTAAAAATTCAATGAAATATCTGTATCCTAAGCTAACTTGTATTCAAGCAGAAAGTCTATAATTGAAAATATGGAGATATAAACTCAGCTTACAGTATGAAGTCGAAAGGAATAGTTTTACATCTAGCTCCACTGCCATTAGGTGGTCAAAAGAATACCTTCACCTGTAAAGTTTGCTTATGCATTAAGATGGTCAGACGTGCATTGATAATTCTGAATATCAGAAATACATTATGCATTTGCAAAACAGCAAGCCTTCTCTGTGGTGGCACTTTTACTTTGGAAAGTCTTCACAGGAGAGAGATGATTTGCTTTCCTTTCAGCATCATATATGAACACTCCTTTTTGCTGAGGCATTTTACATTTACATTAAAAAATACACAAGTATTCATTAGATTACTTGTTGGCTGAATAGTTCTGATAATTTTTTCTTACAATTTTATTACTGCTGTAGATCATATTTTAAAATATGCAAAACTATAAGACCGATTTATAAATTTAAAAATGACAGTAAGTAATCTGTCTAACACTAATAAAATCAACATTGCTATTTGATATAATTTATCTGTTTTGAAACCAGTGGATAGCAGTTGTATAAACATCCATGAGCATCTTTCTCCACTACTGTTGATATGGGTAAGTCAATAACATGATTGAAATTGTCATTCCTATAATGATGAGAAAGATTAATCTTGATTACAAGAGTGAAAAAGATGGTGTATTCCATAGCTGGATCCAATGGTGTGATTAAGTTCTATTGCTGATATTCTTCTATTGACACTTTGGGGCAGATTTGGTATCTCACTTTGAGGTGATAGAGCAGAAGTGACGGTCCTGTTGCAGCGGCATAAATGAGTACACAAAAATGGTTTGAAAATAACATCTGCTAACTAATTATGGAGGATTTTGTTTATAAAATTATGTGAAATTTTCCAGTACCTGATGGATCACAATATATAATAATACATCACAAATAAAAAGATCTTGCTTCTTAATAAAAGTGACCAAATATAAGTTCTGTTTGGAAAATTAAAGTCGGGATTAAACTTTGAGGTGAAGGAGGACCCTGCAATGTTTTGTTGCAGCAAACGTGCAAGTACTCTTCTACAATAAGACAAATAATATATCAAAAACATATGCTTTTCTGCACTTATTATACATACAATTTCTGGAATTGTAATTCTGCAATTCCTCAAATGGTTATTTTTCCAGGGAGGGGCAAGACTTAAATCTGTAATTGAAATTCAGAAAAGGTTACCGATAATCTGGATACTAACCTGTCCTAGACCAGGCATTCCTCCTCCAAGTCGTAGAAGTCGATCCATATTTCCTAAAGAAACAAACAGATAGCATACCTAGGTTCTAATGTGTTTACCAAACTGTTCTCCATAAAATTCACCTTCAGTCACTCATTATGTCAAAAATATTGGTCGTAATTACAACACAACATCAGACTTCCTGTTAATTAACACCACATATTAATTCAAGAAGCTGTCTTCCATACTAATTAACAACTGCACTTTAAGTGTACTGATTTTGGGTTATCCCCAGTTTTAAAAAAGATAAGCTTTTTTTGTTTAACTCCCTTTTTTATTGCAAAATTCATTTATTTCCTCCTCTGATCCCACTTACCCCCAAAAGCATCTGCACAGCAAACCAAAGAAAACTCAACACCAGCAGATTAATTTCCTTCAATTTATCCAGAACACATCAATATAAAAATAATTCAAAAGTGAAGATTTTTAACATCCTCATTAGTAAGTTCTGTGCTAATTAACTTACAGCTTGTCAGTTAGCATCAAAACTGCATGTGAAAGACACTGAACAGATTAGATTTCTGAATTAGCATCAAAAGCTTTTTTTAATGAACTCATTACACCAAAAGAACACCATAAAGTAAACATTAAATGCCTTTAGTTAAAATATTAAGGGCTACATAGTTGTTGTATATATCATTAAATATGAAATACTGTAGAAAGAAAATGAATCTCATTGCTGTTTGTTATATTGCTTTAATAGTAAAATATTTAACATGCAACATGGTAATATGACTAGAAACATTTTTAATACTATTAGCATGTCACCAAGTGCTGACTCCTGGATGAATAAAAACATCTAGTATTCCTCACCAAGACTGTGCAAATGATTTAAAGGAACATTTCATTCAACTTGTTTGAACAGCCCAAGTCTCCACCATTGTCCATATTGGCTAGAATTGCTTGGAGCAGTAGTTTACCAACATCTGGCTGGTCCTGGTGACCTGGACTGTGAGTTAGACTGAATACAATACAGTATTCAAGAGGGCTGTCCAAAACCGTTAGGAGATGCTTCTGAAACAACAGGACAGAGGCTGCTCTGCATACACATGCAAGCAGAGACAACTGGGAACAGCTTCCAAGGCAAAAGATGTAGCTGCTGCTATGAATCAATAAGTGCTTTCCATGAACTTTAATGCAGTAAGCAAGATGACCTGAAGTTAGAGGTTAATATCTATTTGTATCTGCATGCTGCTCTCTATATCTCTTGTCTTATCATATTATGTCTAACTGTAGCCAGACAAAAGCAAAAACTTAACAATACTAAAGGTTTCCCTAAAGATGAAAAAACTATTTAGAATTATAATCATGCCCACAGGGCACAATCCAAAAGAATTCTCATTACTTTTAATTAAAGTTAATTATCTCAGATCATCAAGGATCTAATTAATACAATATGAATATTTCGGTAGAGATCAATCAATAAAAATTTATTTTTATTCATAACACATCAGCTGAACTGAGACTGAACACACAAATAGTTCCACAGCCCATCTCAATATCCTTGATGCTAGAATGACATTTTTGAGCAATTTAAGTAGAACTATCATGAATATCTAAGGAAACAAGCTCATATATTTAATTTTACACTGTACTCACCTGGTTTTCAGCTTTTTTTCTACAATGTTTTTCCAGTATTTAGTGGAGTCTCCAAGTTTAGATGCAAAGTGAAGCTCTACAACACAAGTAACAATCAAGATATCTTTCAAAAAACCTTTATATACTGAAACATCAATTCTAGCCAACTTTTACAGTATAAGAATGTTCTATTAAAAAAAGACAACCCAACCTATATAGGTAGTCCTCGACTTACAACAGTTCACTTAGTGACGGTTTGAAGCAAAACGGCACCATAAGTGACTTATGATCATTTTTCACACTTATGACCGTTGCAGCATTCCCATGGTCACATGATTTACATTTGGATGCTTGACAACGGGTTCACATTTATGACAGTTGCAATGTCCCAAGATAATGTGATCACCTTTTGCAACCTTCTAACAAGCAAAGACAATGGGAAAGCCAGACTCATATAACAACGGTGTTGTTAATTGAACAACTTCAGTGATTCACTTAACAACAGAAATTTGTCTGGGTTCATGTGACCACCATTTGTAAGCTTCCCAGCCGACTTCTGACAGCTAAGTTAATGGGGAAGCCAGATTCACTTAATGACATGGTTTATTTAACAACTGTGGCAAACAAATTATAAAATGCGATAAAACTCACTTAACAACTGCCTTGTTTAGTAACAGAAATTTTGGGCTCAATAGTGGTGGTTATGTTGTACAAGTTTTCCTAAAAACAAAAAACACCCCCCCCCGCTCCAAAAGAAAAATGGGGAGTGGGATTTCTATGATTCCTTCTCCAATCTCTGTAAAATTAGAGAACTGGAAGCAAATATTGGAAATATTCTCCCTGCTTTCCCTGATTGGGAGAAGGTGGGTAGGAAGCAGGTCTTTTGATGCCAGTTCTCTTGTGTATAAAAAGATCTGCTTTCACCCAGAGGCTCAGCTGTACTGTAAGAGTGCCACTTGTAGTGATGCTTCCCCCACAGTAGAGCTGCTCCCATCTTAGGCCTGCAAGATTTAAGCCTCAGGGAACTATTTAACTGTACGTCCAGCAATCAACTGTATACCACTGAGATACAACTAGACATCACAATTCCAGCCGTCTTATCAATTGATTGCTGGACACACATATAAAATAAAATAATAAAATAAAGACAAATTTCTGTTGTTAAGTGAATCACTGAAGTTGTTCAATTAACAACACCGTTGTTGTATGAGTCTGGCTTTCCCATTGTCTTTGCTTGTTAGAAGGTTGCAAAAGGTGATCACATTATCTTGGGACATTGCAACTGTCATAAATGTGACAGCACTGTTGGCAGAACTAGCAGCCAGGAAGCCATAGTGAAACTATTTACAGCTTCCCAGCAGCATTGCCAGCAACCCTACATGGAAATCACAAGTAGCTCCACCATGCCTCTGCCTGCAGAAGAGTAGCTGGTAGCCCCATGATGAAGCTAGTCTTTCACTGGCACCTATGGGCATAGCTTTACTTAGAAATGCCTCTTTCATTCCACTTCCCTTCCCTTGTTAGAAGGTAAATGACTCTTTGGTGTCTTCCACACTGCTAGGGGAAATGGAAGAGCTGGCTGGTACTGAAAAGAGCTTTCCTTCTTTCTTTTCCACTACGAGACGTTGGGGAAAAGAAGTGGCTTTTTTGCCAATTCTCCAATTCTCAAAATCACATGGAATGATCACTCCATGTGATTGCAGAACTGACAACTGTAGACCCATCCATGAATCAACTAAAAGTTTATTTTGGTTTTTAAATCAATGGTCTTGTGAACCTGGAGGGGAGTTTGTGGTCAAATAGAAATTATCTGAAATTACATCCATTTCTTTTTATCATAAAATGTTGAAAAAATTCTCTTTTGTGCATATTAGACCTGTTAGACAAATTTAATAAGGACAATGCATACGTGGGTTTCTATGGAGAGTCTCAACCATCCAGATCATGGTTGTCCCAAAGGTGCTTTTCAAAAGGCAGCTGCATTTTCTTGTTTTTTTTTCCTTAAAAAACACTTCGCTTTCATTCCCACCATTCAGTCAGAACTGAAAAACTTCTTGGATGAGAAGTGAAACGTTTTTAAGAGGAAAAAAAAATCAAGAAAGTCCAGTTGCCTTTTAAAAAGCACCTTTGAGACAAATGTAGGCTGTTGCTAGAGATGCAGTTGTAAATTTGAAGTATTAACACATATACTTGCCCTTGTGCCAGAGTTTGGGCTGAAATATCAGTATTATTAACATAATATTGGAACAATCATTTGCTGCTTAAATATACTTTGTTCTGTTTAGTTATATCCACAGCATTCAGAGTCATCAAGAATTCTGGGTTTTTCATGCATGGGGGATAGTCAAAAAGTATTATTATACAACACTGAAAGGAGAAATCTATTCCTAACTGCAGCAACAGACTGTTCAAATCTACAAGCCATTTGCATTAAATTTCTCAAGACAGACTTTATAAGCAGGGGACGGAGCTGGCGTCGCGATGATACAGCATGCGATCTTGGAGGTCTGAGATCGCTGCCGATATCTTTGTTCCTGGATGGTCCTATTGGATCTAAACCTTCCCGAAGAGAAGGTGAAAGTGAAGAGCGCATCCTGTTGATCCCAGGGATACCGCAAAGTCCCTGGTAGATCCAGGAGAAGCTCTTCTTGCCAGCGGCAAAGAGGCAGCCATTAAAGCTGCTGAAGTTGGGACAGCTCCGAAACGGAAGAGAACAGAAAGAGAGAGTGTGCCGGTTTGGTGAGAACTTTTTTTTACACTAAGATCTGAAAGGACACCCTAAGGAAAAGAGAGAATCTGTAAAAGTTTTGACAGAAGTGATTAAGCGGCGATTTTAAACAGGAATGTCAAAGTAATGTTTGGGTTTTTTTTCCTCATTGCTGGATTTTCTATATACGATCTTGTATTTTGAAACTGGACTGGTTTTTTCGTTCATATCTATTATTTTTTCTTCTCCTTTTTGATTTTGTAATATTTTAGGCTAGAGGCTCCCTTTAGTTAATTCTTTTTTAAAAAATATCTTTTTTTAAAATCAATTCTCATTATATCCTGCTCGGAAAAGGAGGGGGAAAGTGAGAGCAAAGAAACTTTATAACACTGCCAACTAGAGGCTTGAAAATATTCTATTTCCCTGTGACCAGACAAAGCTGAGAAAGAAAGAACTGAGATTCTTTTCCAAGGACATTGCTATTTGATAAGATAGAGGGAAGAGCATGAGAGAGTATTATTGCAGGTGCTCTTCTGGGTTTCTATCAACAGCTGGAGTCTGGTGTTGAAATGTAGGGGGAAAATGGTGATAAGTTTTTGGAGAAAAGAGCTATAATAAGAGCCTTGGATAATTAAATAAAGTGCAGTGCGCCCTTTTTACTTTTCCTAAGTTGTGCTATCCCTCCTCTCCAGCTTTATTGTATTTTTTTAAATCTTTTTTTTGGTAATAACTATTTGGGTTTTTGGCTTTGTTAGAGTTTGTCTTTGTTTTTCTTTCTTTTTTTTTTGGAAGTCCACTCTCTATGTTTGCTTTTTATTTTAAAACAGGGGTGTCCAACCTTTCACCTTCCCTGGGCCACATTAGAAGATGAAAATTTGGTTTGGGCCGCACATAAAATAAAATAACAGTAACGATACCCAATCATCCCCAAAAACCATAGAAAACATAGTTAACATATTAAATTTATTTGGAAATAACGTTAGAGAGATGTTTTTATTATTTATTATTAATTATTTATTTAAAATTATTTATTTTTTATCACCGTTTTTTTTTATCACAGTTTATTTTCCAGCCAAATTTTGCGGGGCGGGGGGGAGCTCGCCTGCCTCACGCCTACCTCTCCTCCTGCAAATAGCCGGGCTGGATGAGGCAGGACTGGAAGGCAGAAGCAGCAGCGGTGGGGGAAGGCTTCTGCCCCCGCTGCCGCCGCCGCTTCTGCCGCCGCCGGTGCTTCTTCCCCTGCCCTCGCTGCTGCTTCTGCCGCCGCTTTCTGCCCCGCCACCATCCCCGCCGCCGCCGCGCTTCTTCCCTGCCCCGCTGCTGCTTCTGCCGCCGCCGCTTCTGCCCCCGCCACCATCCCCGCCGCCGCCGCTGCCGGCGCTTTCCTGCCCCGCTGCTGCTTCTTGCCGCCCGCTTTCTGCCCGCCACCATCCCCGCCGCTTCTTCCGCTGCGGGGCAGCGCGGTGGGGACAGAAGCAGCAGCGGCAGCAGGGCAGAAGTGGCGGGGGTGGCGGCAGGGGCAGAAGCGGCGGGGGTGGCGGCGGAGCAGAAGCGGTGGGGGTTGCGGCGGGGACAGAAGCAGCAGCGGCGGCAGGGCAGAAGCGGTCGGGGTGGCGGCAGGGACAGAAGCAGCAGCGGCGGCAGGGCAGAAGCGGCGGGGTGGCAGCGGGGCAGAAGCGGCGGTGGCGGGGGGACAGAAGCAGCAGGGGTGGCGGTAACAGCAGAAGGTGGCGTTCTGACGGCTCCCGCCTTTTCTCTTGCTGCTTGGCTTGGTGCTCGCCTCGCCCCGCCTCGCGCCTGCCTCTCTTCCTCCTTCTCGCTGGCTGTGGCACGATGGTTGGGGTGGGCATTGGGCCGCATTACGAGGCGACCTGGGCCGCATGCGGCCCGTGGGCCGCAGGTTGGACAAGCCTGTTTTAAAAGGAAAGCCTTAAAAGCCTCTTTTTCCCCTTTCCTGGTATTTTTGTTTTTTCATCTACCCTTTTGGTTTATTCTTATGCACTTTTTTCTATTTGAGACCTTTCAACTGGATTAAGGTGTTGAAGAACCTGAAGAATTTTTCCTTTTCCTCCCCCCCCCCTTTTTTTTTCAAGCCTTTTTCTTCATCTAACTACTGATTGGATTAAGGTATACAAGAACTTGAAGAAATTTTGCCCTCCCCTTTTTTTTCTTTTTTTTTAATCATTATTATTGGGCTTCTTTTTTCTACTATTTTTTTTTTGAACTATAATTGGTTACTTCACAATTGGATTAAGGTTTAGAAGAACCTGAAGATTTTGAATTGCTTAAAATGAGTAGGAAATTTACAACTCCTTGTTCTTCAACTTCTACTTCTTCCTCTCCACCATCTGAAGGACAACATTCAATACAGACAACGTTAAAGTAAGAAAAAGAACAAGAAAAAGTGACTCTGCAGATGATTATGCGAGGAATTCAAAATATTCAAGCAAGATCAGAGAATATTGAAAAGAGAATAGAGAACATTGAACAAAGAACAGAGAACACTGAACAAAGAATGGAGAACATTGAACAAAGAACAGGGAAAACCGATGAAAAAGTGGAGAACATCCAACAAATGATGTTGAAGTATGATGAGAGATTCCAAAAAATTGAAGAAGAAGGTAAACAAAGAGACAAGAAGATTGGAGATATTGATAATAGATTAATGGTTGTTGAACAAAATAAAAGTGGTATGTTTTATTTTTTATTTTAAATATAGTTTATTAATTTTTACAATTAAAACCAGTCACAATACATACACAAATAAGCAAAAGAAAGAAAGAAAGAAAAGAAAGAAAAGAGAAGAGGAAGAGAGGGAAAGAATTTTAAGAAAAGAAAGAAAGAGGTTACAGGATTAAAAGTATTCTTATTTAACAGTTTGCAAGATCTTCTTTTGTTTTCATCACCTTAACTTGTGTCATATAACCACACCTGTTTTTAACTTATATCGCTACCTCGTTGTTATGTATTGGTACTTTCCTTTTATGCCTTATAATATATTATTTATCTTTGGTCAATCCAATTATACCAACAATTCCAGCTGTCATAGTATAGTGAAGTGTCTTTGTTTTTTAGCGCCAAAGTCAATTTATCCATTTCTGCGCATCTTGAGATTTTTTCAATAATCATTTCTTCTGATGGAATTTGGTGTTGTTTCCAATGTTGAGCGAAGGCTAATCTGGCCGCTGTTAAAATGTGTATTGTTATGTATTTAGTTTTTTTGGAAATTTGCTTATCAAAAATCCCTAGTAGGAAGGACTCTGGTTTGTATTCGATCTGCTCTTTGGTGATTTCTTCCAACCAAGTTTTGATTTTCTTCCAATACTTTTGGGTTTCTGCACAGGACCACCACATATGGAAAAAGGTTCCTTCTTTTTCCTACACTTCCAGCAATGCGGACTCATGTTGGGGTGCATCTTCGCTAACCTCGAAGGGGGAGATGCCATCTATAGAACATTTTATAAAGATTTTCCTTGTATGCTGCCGATTTGGTAATCTTATTGTTTCTGCCCCAAACTTTCTCCCATTCCGCTAATGTGATGCTACGCCCTACATTCTTACTCCAAGCAATCATATTTCCTTTTACGATTTCTTCTTCTAATTCTGTTTCTAATAAGTAGTTATAAAATTTTGTTATGTTTTTTTTATTTGATCCTAATAAAATTTTATCTAACTGTTGTAGTTTGTTATTAATTCGAATTCTTTTTGTCTTGTTTATATCTGCTTTGAATCTGAAGATAAACCCATTGATCAATTTTATGTCCTTGCTCTTGAAGATCCAGCCTCGGTTTCAAATTTCCTTGTGGGTCTAATAAGTCTTTGTATTTAATCATTTTAGTAAGCTCCAAATTGTTTGGGTGAATCATTGCCTCCATTGTTGAAATCCATACTGGTACTTTTGTATAATGTTTTTCCTTATTTTCCTCCAAATTGTTAATAGTGCATCTCTAATTAAATGTCTATGGAAATATTTTTGACTGGTTTTCCTACGTCCCATAGAAAGGCGTGCCACCCCTTTGTAAATCATGGCCTTCTAGAAATAGTATTCTTTTATTGGTTAAACTCACCCAATCCTTCAACCAAACTAATGAGGTGGCCATATGGTATAACTCCCAGTTTGGAAATGCTAACCCTCCCCTGCTCTTCATATCCTGCATTGCTTTTACATTTATTCTGGGTTTTTTCCCTTGCCAAATAAATTTCAGAGTTGTTCTATTGAGTTCTTCAAAAACTTTTATGTAATTTAATTGGGATCGCTTGGAATAAATACAAAAATTTAGGAGAATGTTCATTTTAATAGTAGCAATTCGCCTAGTAGTGAAATTTGAAGTTTCCCCACAATTCTAAATCTTTCTTTACCTGATGTATCAGCTTATCATAATTGTTTTCTTTAAGTGTCTTACAGTGTGGGGTTAGCCAAATTCCTAAATATTTCACTTTCTTTGTCACTTGTATCTGCATTATTTCTTCTAGTTCTATTTTCTGTTTTTCTGTTAGGTTTTTGGTCATTAATTTGGTTTTTTTTTTGTTTATTTTAAGTCCCGCTACTGCTCCAAATTTCTCTAATTCACTCATCAATTTTGGTCCCCTGTCTTTTGGTATGTTGAGATGGGAGATGGATAGATCAGAATTCTATCTTAGATTCCAAAACATAGAGGAAGAAAAAGGACAAAACCTAGCTGTGATAATGATAGAAATACTGGCTGAAGCTTTGGAAATAACTCAAGAGAAGATGATGGATGGAATAGATGAGGTTTATCGAGTCTTCACAAGATATGCAATGAGAAATAGCTTACCAAGAGAAGTTCACAGTAGATTTACAAAGAAAGCCATTAAAACACAAATATTGCAAGTGGCAAAAGAGAAAACACTGAAATACAAAGACAAGGAAATTGTGGTCTTGAAACAAATACCCAGAAGAGTGAGAGAGATGAGAAGAGAATACCGATTCCTGAGTAAATGCTACTTAAAAAAGAGGTGAATTATAGATGGCTGATTCCAGAAGGTTTAATGTTCACATGGCAAGAACAGAGACACAGAATTGACTCAATTGAGAAAGCAGAATTATTTTATACAGAATTTTTTGGAAGGAAAGAGGAAGAGGCAGAAAGAGAGATCTCATTAATTGAATTCCAAGAGGACTGACAAATGGCGACTGAAAAAGAAGGCGGCGCAGTAGGTGGAAAGGTGGAAGCCAAAGAACAACGTGAATTAAGATCTACGAGAGCTGCTAAACCTAACTATAAAATATAACCATGGAAGAGAAAAAAATGATTATAATTAATATAAATGGACTTAACTCATCCTTTAAAAGAAGGAAAACCTTTCATAAATTGGAGAAATTAAAATTTGATATAATTTGTCTACAAGAAGTACATATTAAAAAACAATATGAACAATTGTTGGTAAAGCCAAAATTAGGGAAAATATTTACTTCCTTGACCCAATGTAAGAAAAGAGGAGTGGTTTTATATATTAAAGAGACCACCCCAGAAAAATTGATCTATACTGATGATGATGGAAGAATACTAATGGTGGAAATAATGGACAATAATATGAAACCACTCCTGACTGCAATTTATGCTCTGAATGACAAACAAGAAGAATTCTACAAAAAAACTACATATGAAAATAATTGAACTGGACTATGCTAATATAGTTATGATGGGAGATTTTAATGGAATTGTAGACAACAAATTGGACTATAGAAAACAACAAAGCAAAACAGAAAGACTCTCTCCAAATCTTTTTTTAAAATGGTAGATGAAATAAACTTAAAAGATACATGGAGAGAAAGAAATGCTAAAACTAAACAATACACCTTCTATTCAAATAGACACTTATCATGGTCCAGAATAGATACGATATGGATGTCAATAGAATTAATATCTAACATTCAAGAAATAAATATTGAAACAAGTACTTGGGCAGATCACAATCCAATGACAATTAAATGGAAAGGACAAAAAAGAAGATTGAGATGGATGTTAAATAATACTATTTTAAAGGAAAAAGACTTCACACAGTGGATAGAGAAAGAATTGGCCTTTTTCTTTAGAGAAAACAAAAAAGATACATCAATTCAGAATGTATGGGATACAATGAAGGCACATGTTAGAGACTTGATAATAGACTATACAAAGAAAAGGAATACTATGAAAAGGCTAGCCTCTAAGGCCCTAGAGGTTGTGCATAAAAGACTTGAGAAAGAGCTACAGAAAATGCCACAGAAAAAGGACATCAAGCTATAATTAAACACAAAATGGGTCAAATAGAAAAAGAAGAATTAGCACAGAAAATTAGAGGTGCTAAACAGAACTACTTTGAAGACGCAAACAAATCAGGTAGATGGTTAGCATACAAATTGAGAAAGGAGAAAGAATCAAGGAATCAAGGAAAATATTGCAATTAATAGATGACCAAGGCCAAGTTTGCTATGGTAGCAAAGAGAAATTCCGGCAGAATTTTATAAAACATTACAAGAATCGTTGAATCTTCCATTGCTAGAAGTTACGAATGAAGTTATGTTAAAGAAGAAGATACCTAAATCATGGTCAGAAGCCTATATTACACTTATTCCTAAAGAGGAGGCCGACCCATTACAAATTAAGAACTATGGACCCATCTCTCTACTAAATGCAGATTACAAAATCTTTGCTTCAATATTGGCAGAAAGACTTAAAAAATATTTAAATAATTTTATTCATCCTGATCAAAATGGATTTCTGCCAAAGAGACAAATTAAAGACAATATGAGAGTTATCTTGGACACCTTGGAATACTATGAGGCACATCCTGAAAAACAAATGGCTCTGATATTTCTAGATGCACAGAAGGCATTTGATAATGTGAATTGGCGATTCATGTTATTACTGTTGGAACAGATGGGTTTTGCTAGAAAATTTATACAAGCAATAGAAGCTATATACTATAAGCAAATGGCAAAGGTAATGATAGAGGGAGAGCTGACAGACTCTATTAATATAAGAACAAGACAAGGGTGCCCATTATCACCTTTGTTGTTTAACTTTGGAAGTGTTAAACAGAAATATTAGAGATGAAAAGAATATAAAAGGAATGAAAATCAAAAAGGAAGAATTTAAGCTGCAAGCATTTGCGGATGATCTGGTTTTCATTTTAGAAGACCCTTTAGAAACAGCATCAAAACTGATAGAAAAGATAGAGACATATGGAAAGGTGGCTGGTTTGAAAATAAATAAAGATAAGACAAAGATTTTGACAAAGAATATGCTATTAAGACAAAAGGAAGAACTGGCAGACCTACTGAAAATTCAAGTCACAAATAAGATCAAGTACTTGGGGATATATTTAACAGCAAGATGTAGTACATTAAAAGAGAATAATTATATTAAACTTAAACAGCAGATAGCGCTAGATTTGGCGAAATGGGAAAACTTACAACTCTCACTAATAGGGAGAATCTCAACAATCAAGATGAATATATTACCCAGAATTTTATATTGTTTCAAACAATTCCAATTAGGCTTGGAAAAGACTACTTTGAAGATTTAAATAAAATTGTGTTGAAATATATATGGCAAGGTAAGAAAACGAGAATAAAGTTAAAACTTTTGCAAGATGCTAGAATTAGAGGAGGATTTGGTTTGCCTAATTGGGAATTGTACTACCAAGCTATAGATCTGATGTAGGTTAAGGAATGGATAACACTAAGAAATGCTAGATTGTTGACATTAGAAGGACATGATTTGTTGTTCGGGTGGCATGCTTTTTTATGGTACAAAGGAACTAAAACACAGGGGTATTTTAGAAGACATTATATACGGGAGTCTCTGTGGTTAAACTGGGAGAAGATTAAAAGACAATGTTATTTGAAAATTCCAGTCTGGTTATCGACTATTGAAGCATTCTCGTATCCTATAATATACAAAAAGGAACAAACAGTTAGATATAGTGAAATACTGAATGAAAAGGGTGAACTTAAATCTATACAAAAACTAGAGGAACAAGGTATAAAGATGAATTGGTTTTCATATGCACAAATACATTCAAGGTATGATAAAGATTCTGAAACAGAAGGTTTCTATGATAAATTGACTGACTTAGATAAGATTTTGACAGGTACTGATGAAAAGGTGATTAAAAAATTGTATGGATATCTCTTAGAAATTAAACTAGAAGAAGAACAAGTTAAAGAAACTATGATTAAGGCTTGGGGGAAGAATTTTGGATATGGGATTGATTTAGAGAAATGGCAAAAATTGTGGTCTCAAAATTATAAAATGACAATGTCAACAGCATATAAAGAAAATTTGTATAAGATGTTTTACAGGTGGCATTCCCCCGACAAGAATAGCAAGAATGTTCAAGAATAAATCTGAAAAATGTTGGAAATGTCTTCAGACACTGGCTCATATTACCATATGTAGTAGACTTGAGCGGACGCTAAAAAATACTGGACTAAAATCCACACATGGTCGGAAAAAATGATGAAAAAAACAAAGACTTGAAACCAGAGATATTTCTATTGGGAATTTTATCTGAAATATATAGTAAAGACTTGAAATACCTGATTGTAAATGTATTAACAGTGGCTAGGATTGTATTTGCTAAAAACTGGAAAAATTAGAAAATACGATCATAGGAGGAAATCATTAATATTGGAATGTGCTGAAATGAGTAGATTGACATTTGAAATTAGAGAACAAGAGGATAAACAATTTTATAAAATTTGGGATCTTTTCTATCAATGGTTAGACAATAAAGTACAGTAATGAAATATGTAGATTTTTAGAAAATAATAAATATATAAAGATGTACTTCTTTCTTATTATAACTACAAAATGATTTTAGGATAGATTTGGGCTGATAATATGAACTGTTATAAAATAAATTAAGTAAATTATGGTTATCTTGTAAAACATGAATGAATAAAAGTATAGTCAAATGACTGATTAATAATGATACTAAGGTATTTAATTTTTGATTGACAATATGAGATTAAATGTAATTGTAATTGAAGACTACGAAATGGAAGCACAAAACAATTTGTAAACCAACCAGCACACTGTATGTACACCTATGGAAGATAGCTTGATGTTTTTATGTTTTGTTTATGTTTGTTTTTAAAAACCAATAAAAATTTAAAAAAAAATTGTTTTGTGCAGGTCCTGCTTTCTTTTCTACCACACTTCTACCAATAGGATAGTTAGTTTCAGGTTAAGAAAATAATATATGTTTTTCTCTTTTCTTCCTAATTAGTTTAATGCAATAAAATACCTTAAAATATTGCAGAAAGGCAGAATGCAGAAATATATGATGATGCTGAAGAAGACGTGCTATTTCATCTTGGAGTTAGGTTTCTTAATACATACTATGGATCAAACTTAAATAAACTTCTTTTAAAGAAATCTCAGACTATCATATTATAGAGCCAAAAAAGAAAATAGTTTCAATCTGGCAAATAAAGTTAGAGTTGTTTATTTAAGAAATACATGCTATTCTATGTATTGATAGGTGGAAAAGTCAATCAAACTGTCTCTACAATATAAGCTGAACTGGGTAAGTTCCATTCTTATCCAAGTCAAGTTTATAAATTAAAATCAACATATTAAAACAACTAAGAGATTTGTTTTGTGAATTACTGAGGACTGAGTTCCCAAACATGGAAGAACAGTTGCCAAAAGAAACACTAAGTGTAGCATTCTATCCTCCATTTAATTACCAGATATAAATGGATATAGTGCTCAATACACTGGCTTAATGTTCTGTTTGAAGCCAGACAGATGTGTTCACCCAGGAAACTAGGCTAAAAACAAAGCAGGGCTTCATGAGACATAAAATAAATGAATGTGATGGGTTTTTTACTTTGCATGTTATCTGAATCCCATTAAAAATAAATGTTTGGTAAATTTTGGGTAAATGTATATGATTTACAATTCATCTCAACAGCCAAGATAACTGTAGACCAGCATCTACGGTATTCTAAATAGTGGATGATTATCAAGTTTCTGTAACTATTTGTTACGGAATGCCTGCATTTTTAAATCCTGAATGACATTTAATATTTTTACATGACATAGCTTTGCTGGCTTAGGAACTCTGGGAGTTGAAGTCCACAAGTCTTAAAGTTGCCAAGGTTGGAGACCCCTGACATAGATAATGCTGTTGAATTGTCAAAAATTAATAACTGACGAATATGAGCACCAAGAACTGTCCACAACAGGACTTCCTAATTACCTTGAGCATTTTACATTCCTAGTTTTCATTCTTCATCCAGTTAAAATATCCCAATTAACTAACACTTACTATGAAGGCATCCCTGTGTCAGACTCTATGAGGCAGATAAGAATGTATTACAAATTATCACCAAGCATTTTTTTAATCTTCCGAGTGAGCTATTTATTTGAAACAGAGAACTAGTGATAGATTTTGCTGCCCAAATTTTGCTCTACTTCCCCCCTCTTTAATTTTTAAATTTTGCTTGTTTGTTCAGAAACAAAATAAAACACATGCTTGTTACAAAAATGCAAATAAAAAACACGGAGGTAATTCACTTCATTTGCTACCTTGAAATCAGAGGACTTTATACAGATATATAAATAGAAACACATTTTTGTGCAAATCTGAATAATAGAAAAATTACTTTTTTTACCTGTCCTAAATCACTGAGATGGGACAAACTTCACACAATGTATTCCAACAATAGCTGAAAGATAAATACAATATATAATTGAATATATCTTAAAACAAAGTCAATTGAGTTTTAAAGTACAGGTATACCTCACTTAACAACAGCAATTGGACTTATGTTTCCATTGCTAAGCAATGTGGTTGTAAAGCATAATGTCAAATGGCTACGTTGCTTAGCAACAGCAATCCCAGCAGTCTGTATTGCCATTCTTAACCAAAACTCATCAATGAGAACCGCCTGACAATTTCTAGCTGGCTTCCAACAAGCACAGTCAATGGGGAAGCTGGCAGGAAATCTCAAGTCCTGGGCAGCTTGCAAGCAGGCTTGTGGGTGGGTGACTGCAGTGTCATAGCACAAACGCAGTCAGAATGTAATGGTTGATGCTGGGTGAGGGTGGCTGGCTGCTGCAGGCACACACTATGGAATATAAGATCCCCGGGATCTCATACTCCGTAGCTGGGATCCTTGAGAGAAAAGGTGGTGGTGGTGCAATTGACTTTGATTGTGGGAAGTTGGCAGAGAAGATCAAAAGCAGTAATCATGACTGCAGGACACTGCAACCATCATAACTTTAAGCTGGTTGCTGAGCATCGGAATGGCAATCATGTGATAGCAGTGGTGCGAGCACAGCTGAAACTTTGGAGACTGGTCATAAATACAACTTGTTCAGAGCTGTTTGAACTTTGAATGGCCACTGAAGAAGTAACAGTAAACCAAAGATTACCTATATGAATACAGGGCAAGATATTATAGGCAAAAAGATAGTAAACAGAAATGCTTTATTTTTGAATCCTTCAGATCTATCTGTACATCTATGGAACTACATCTGCATTCTTGTATTCAAATCTACTTTTTACAGCAGAAGTACAGAAAAATGAACAGAAATTATAATAATGGAGTTAAATAATGTTGTCACAGCAACAAAAGCAAAAGGCACCCAACAGCTTTCTTGGCAAGAATAACTTCTGAGAAATAACTAGTGAAAATATTTTATGCTAAAATATGCTAAATGAACTACAGGTAGTCCTTGTGTTAAGAGCATTTGTTCAAAGTTACGGAAGCACTGAACAAACAATACTTATGCCCAGTTCCTGAAATTATGCCTACTACAACACCCCCAAGGTCATGTGATCAAAATTCAGGCCCTTGGCAGTCCACCCAAACTTACAACAGCAGAGGTGCTGTAACTCCTACCTACCCATCTTCTCCCCCATCTCTGCAACTTTGGCCCATGCATTCTGCAGTCCTTTAACACCTTGCACTTTGTCACCCGCAGCTGACCTTTGGCATCTTCTTGTTCCTCCTGCTGACCAAGTATGCCCCGTCTGACCCTTCCAGGAGACAAGCCCTGGCTGGGCAAGGCTTTCTTCTTGAGCTTAGTAGCAGCAGCTTCCTCATAAGAGGTGAGGAAAAAGGCCTTGTGTGGTTGATTCACAAAGGATCCGGATGGGTATGCCTTATAGCAGCAGGAGGAAGAAGAGTGCAAAGATCACTTGGACAGCGAAGCACGCAGGATGGCAGGGCCTCAGAGTGCAGGGTGGCTGTGTGTTTATGCTGCAGGGCTGGGGCAGCTGGGGCTTCCTGGGGGATTGGACCTTCCCAGGGCAGTGCTGCAGTGCTGGGTTCAACTGGGGCTTCTCTGGGCTGCACTATGGCTCAGAGGTTTCTTGCAAGGCAGGGTGCAGGGTAGCCAAGATGGCAGAGATGGGGGAGGCGGAGAATAAGCACTTGGGTGAGTTGAGGGGGAGGCAACTCCCTACCTTGGCTTGGGAAATGGAGGTTTGGGTCTGGGAGGACCAAGCCTGGAACAGTTCAGATCAGGGTTGATCTTCAGGTAACAACTGATGGGATTCAGTTAACAACAGCAATGGGAACTGCCCAGATTGCCATTGCTAAGCAATAGTCACATGATTTATGACTGCATCACTTAATGGCAGAAATTAGAGTCCTGTTGTAACTCAAGGGTTATATGTATACTAGACCTATAGAAGCTGGAAACAAATGTTAGGAGTTAACTTTGGTTTTTTCTTTGCCAGCCTTTGATTTCCTCAACATATTTACAAAAGAAATTATTTTTAAAATTTGCATAACACCCAATCCCCAACAACTCTGGGTGGGTTCACAAGAAAACAAGGAATAAATCAATTATAATAAACAAGAACAAGGAATAAAAAAACTGGACAGGAATGAAAAAAAAAATCCACACCACCTAATGGAGTCTTTAATCACCTCACCAAAGCCTGGATGAAGAGCTAGGAAAGGCCACTCAAAATTCCTGCTGGGTGAGGCCATCTGGACCTTGTGGGGGAACCTAATTTCAAAGAGCAGGTGCCAGGCAGAAAAGCTGTCTTCCAGGAACCCAACTGATGGTATTAATTGAAGGAACCCAAAATGGGCTGATCGGGCTGGATCAAACTGGCTAGGCCTTATGCAAGGTGTTGTTTATAGGTAATGACCAGCACCTTAAATTTCACCTGGAAACAAACTGGCAACCAGTGCAGCTCACAAAGTATACCCATTTAATGTATAATGTATGAAGAAATGTATATAGAACAGGTGCCAAACTCGATAGTATCATGTGGTGTATCATGATGTATCATGACTTTGCCTTTGTGGAGCTAGGGTAGGCGTGGCCTGCGCGTGACACATCTGGCCTGTGGGCGGCCAGTTTAACACCCCAGGTATATAGTATACGTATACAGCATATCTATATGTGTGTTATGTATGTGTACGCTTTTGAGAGGAGGCAGCAGAATTTTATTTTTAATGTGTATCAGTGTGCCCACAGGAAAAAAAATGACAATAAAAGTTATCTAAGTATTCCCATGCCACTGTATTCTGGACCAGTTCAAGCTTTCAGTCAAGCTATGAAGTGACTAAGCGGCGAGTCTGTTGGGTCTCCAGATCCAGGAGGAGGTGCAGCTGTCCCATCTGATGAAATAGCACAAAAGTCTTCCTGGCCAAAGCTACCATCTACTGATCAAGCAGGAGCTATGCCTTTCAGGAAGGCCCTTAGGTTTTTGTTTCAGGTTTCTAAAATTCCTATGAGAAATATACAGAATGGGCCAAGCGAAGCACATTGGAACTGCTCAGCATCGGAAGAGTCGCTCCGAACTCTCATAATCCAAATAAGCCCATTTTTCGGCTACAAGACCAGAGCAGCTGAGGGGTGGTTGGTTTTTTTTTTTTAACAGGGGGCCCATCACTCCAACTTCAAAGAAGACTCAAGAAGACTCTCCCAAACTCAAAACAATCATATTGAGGCTGGGAGGGCTCAAAGGAAATATAAGCTCTCAACGAATTCATGAAAGTTCACTTGAATTCAGGAAAGCTCACTGGTAGTTTAGGACAGGCATCCCAAAGGTGCTTTTTCAAGAAGCAACTGGACTTTTCTGTTTTGTTTTGTTTTCTTTTGAAGACGTTTTGCTTCTCATCCAAGCAGCTTCTTCAGAATCTTCTCTAGAGCTGAAGAAGCTTCAGTGGATGTGAAGCGAAACATCTTCAAAAAACAAACAAAAGTCCAGTTGCCTCTTGAAAAAAAGCACCTTTGGGACAACGGTGACCCGGATGACTGAGGATCTCCACAGACATTTAGGGCAGACAAGAGCAGCCTCAGCCTGCGAAATTTCATATGCCTCTTTTCTCAGCCGCCTCAGGACGAAGATCCAGCTTGAGCTCCCTCAGGACCGAAGTGTCCCCCCACAGCGGGTCAAGATAAGACGCCTTTCGAGGCATGAGCTCCGTCCAGCTGAACTTTTTATTTCTCCTCACCACCTCCGTGAAGTTCCCGCCTTCCTCTTTCCACCGAGGGCCTCTCGCTCATGGGATTAAAAAAAAAGGAGACTCGAAGGGAGCTTAAAGGCGCCGTCTCCTCAGCATTACTCCCTTACAACGGGGAGAGGAGGAGGAAGAGGAGATGACCAACGGCCGCTCGCCCCCTACGCGCTCCTTCACAAGCCGAACCGGCTCCCTCTTCTCCCACCAGCAGAACCCGACGGTCGCGCTCTCACTCACAGTCAGCGCCTGCGTAGCTCGCACGCGGCCTACCTGTCTGTCGCCGTTGTGTGGTTGCTGGAATCCCACTTCGCCTCGCCCCGCCCGACACCTTCCGCTCAGCCGGGCCGCGATGAATCAGCCCGATTCATTCAAACCCGGTGTAGCGTCCCAAGCGCCCTACTCCCTAGAAACACTTCCGGGGCCAAAGAGCGGCACCCGTTCCTACTTACAGGCCCCGTCTTCCGTTGCTGCATTGGCAGCCAATCGTATAAGTCAAGCTGGGAATCCTAGCAACGAGTTGTCCCGCCCCGTCGCTGTGTTCTGCCCGTTTCGAGGCGCACGTTGGAGTTGCTTCTGCAGCCTGAGGAGGCGGGTAGCTTTGGACTTACTATTGTCTATGTCCTTTGGTTGTAGATAGGCAGCGCCCCCCCCTCCCTACTGGATATTAAAGAAGATATTATTGCTGGAATGCTGCATAAGCAGCAATTTGCAAAGGTCAATTATGGTGATTTATACACAGTGCCTTTTCCCCCCTTTCCAAGAATGCTGCCCTTGAAAATTGCTATCGTCAGTACAATACATTATCGACTTACAACAGTTCATGTAGTGACCAAAGTTACAAAGGCACCAAAAAAGGTAACCTATGACCGTTTTTCAAAGTTACAAAATTTGTAGCCTCCCGACGATCATGTGATTAAAATTCAGATGCTTGGCAACTGGTTCTTATGGCAGTTGCTGTGTCCCAAGGTTATGTGATCACCTTCTGCAGCCTTTCCACAACCAAAGTCAACAGCGATGCCAGATTCACTTAACAATGATTTACTAACTCATCAGTGGCAGTGATTCACTGAACAGCTGTGGCAAGAAAGATCGTAAAATGGGGCAAAGATCACTTAACAAATGTTTCACTTAACCACAGAAATTTTGCCCTTAATTGTGGATCTAAGTCGAGGAGTACCTGTATAGAAAACTGGTGGAGGTGAAATGGCTCTTAGGGGACATCACAGGCTGGATACTTTTATGATTAATACAGGTTTTTTTTTTTATTTCCACTGCACAGGGCAGAAAGCAAGATCTCAAGGAGTTACACCTAACAAAAAGGGGCATGTGAGTGCCCCTCAGCCTTCCTCAAACTGGTCCATTGGCTGAGAGTTCTGCCATTTGGGGGCAAACATGGCTTGTGGCACTTGCAGCTGAGGACATCCAAACAGGTGGTGGAAAACTGGTCCACAACACAGTACAACACAAAACACATCATGTAAGAACATCTTTGAATTATCTTTCACCTTCTTGTTAGACTATTTTTTTAAGTGGACCATAAATTATGTGCCGAGAGCGTATTTAGAATGTCACTGATGAGAATTAAATTACCTTGGAAATCTGGCTTCACCCTCTGGCACTTACAGCAAGGTGCCTGAAGATTCCACCTTTTCATAACAAAAGGTCTGTTCTGTGTTTATGCTGTATGGATTGGATTGACTGGGAACTGAGCCAATTCCCTTTTCTTTCTGTTGAAAAGACAGTTTGTGACTACTGCAATGGTATTATGAGATTCCAGTGTTTTACCCAGATAATCATCTTGATATCACAGCCTCTTGCTGGTGCAAGAATCTACACCCCACATTCACTTGCCAGACAAGGGGCTTCTTATTCTTATCAATGGATGGAGCAATTCCAAGGCAGAAACTGATTTGCGTACCAAGCTGCTGCTTCCTTTGAGGTAAAGAAACATCTATAGACATACCAGAAGCTATGGATCCGAGTTAATGTTTTCAAATATTTATGCCTCACATTTTCCTCAGCGTTTACATAATTATTCACATTCTCTGCCACCATGTTTATTGGCATTAGGGAGGGTATATGAAATATTTACAAAAATAATGCATTCCATCTTCTACATATATAGCAATTCTTTATGAATTCACTCAACTGTACATTTCAGTGTGTTCGTTCTGATGAATCCCAATTAAGTCTGCTTGCAAAGAATTATAACATTAGTCATATACTTAATCTTGTATGATGGTAAAATTCATAAAGTGTAACACTTATGTAACATGGGATAATACTAAATCTTCAAATATCTATGCTAAAATCCCTATTATGCCAAGGTAAAGAGAAATATTTCCCATATTCTCAAATAAGCAGATTCACATCTAAAACATTCAACTGTTATTTTCATTTTCATTTGATTTCATCTGATTTTTTTTTTAAAAAAAACCTTAATTATAAAAAGAAAGAGCTGTGGTGGCACAAGTGGTTAGAATGCAGTACTGCAGGCTACTTCTGCTGGCTGCCTGCAATTTGGCAATTCGAATCTCACCAGGCTCAAGGTTGACTCAGCCTTCCATCCGTCTGAGGTTGGTAAAATGAGGAGCCAGATTGTTGGGGGGCAATATACTGACTATAAACTGCTTAGAGAGGGCTGTAAAAGCACTGTGAAGCGGTATATAAGTCTAAGTGATATTACTATTATTGTATCAGTTTTAAACTCTGAATTAATTAGAGCTTACTAGCTCTGGCTTGCAAAGATCCAGTGGCCTCTGGATAGTTACAAATTTAGAAGTTCCATTACTATATCTCCTACCATCTACTGTAATAGTTGTCCAAACTTAATTCATAATTGTGGTATGGAACCTTAAATAATAGAGTTGAAAGGGAATCAGGCTTGCACAACTTGTCGAAGGAAAAAGAGCCACCATGGTAAAAAGAATTGTGAGTCACAATGGAATACTGACGTTGATCAGCTGTTTGGTGACTAGAACTCCAGAGGCAGCATTAAAGTGGGGTTTTGGTGATGCATTGTATCTGCTCAGCAGTATATATTTTGGAGTAGTGAAGACAGATCCTTCTACAATAGCAATGCGACATTCGGCAGTGGTGAGTATTGAAGTTTTGAAAAATGCCAATGAAGCACACAAGGTTGCTTGATAGTCTGTGATCCGTACGTTGCACAGGTCTGCTTTAGTCCATTCCGTCCAATTTCCTGGTCAGTGCAGGAACCACAGCTACAGCATCTTAGACAAATAAGGCTGCCTAGCTTCTGGCTCAACACATGCATGGAAGGGAACAACACCTCAATGGGCAACTGGTTCCATTGTTAAACTTTATTTATTTATTAAATTTATATAGTCACCCATCTCAACGTTGCAATGGTAGGTGGTCAATGTTTACATTAATAGTGTAAATGTCTATCCAAAGCAGAATGGAATGGATTGTTGTTTCCTTTGATTTGGTAATTATACTTAAGTTAGTACAAATTAAAATTCTACTTGTCTTTTTTGCAGCTGTACGTTGCTGCTGGTATTCATGCTTTGCAAGCAACTATTACGCCAATAACCTTTTTCCACATTTTTCATTATTAATCAAGGAATCCCTAGTCTTATAAGAGATTTGCACTTGTCTCTCTTGAATTTAATTTGATTATTTTCTTGTGATTTCTTCCACATCAGCATCAAGGTTTTAATATTTTTTGCAGTCTTAACTGTCCCACCCAACTTTGTATCTTCTGTGTGAATCTGACAAACATTTCTTCTACCTCCTCATCCCAATCATTAATTACTGCTGAGCAGAGGACTCAGTATTGATTCTTGTGGCAGCCCTTTTGATATTTTTCTCCAGTTTGAGGAGAGACCACTGATCAAATCTTATTGAGGTAGATGTTTGAATTAGCTATGTATCCATTTAATTGGCATGCCAGTCACACTTCATTAAGCTTACTAATTATCATATCATGGGATACTTTGTGAAGTGCTTTGCTGAAGTCAAATTATATGATATCTCTAGTATTCTTACAATCTGTTAAGGAAGTTATTTAATTTAAAAGTGAGATAAGGTGACACCGCAAGATTTATTCTTGACAAATGTTTGTGGATTTCTGGTTATTATTGCACTATTTTTAGGTGTTTATAGACTGATCTCTTTATAAGCCACTCTAGAATTTTCCCAAATATTGAAGCCAGATAGATTGGTCTGTAGGTTGTTGGGCTTTTCTTTTCCCTTCTGTGAAGAGAGGGGAAAGACTTACTACCTTCCAATCATATCCTCCAGGATTTCTAAAAATCATAGCTAAGAGTTTAGCCAGACCATCTGCTAGTACTTCTATTACCCCAGAATAGAATTCACCTGGTCTTGGAGATTTAACCTACAGTAATTCAGAGAGGTGTTTCAAACCCTGTTTCTGTCCGTCTCAATTTTGAAATTTATTTATTTATTGAATTTATAAGAGGCCCATCTCACCGTTGAATTTGTCTTTTTTTTTTAATCTTCACCATTGCTTGATCTTATGGAACCTACAATATTTTTGTCAGAAAAGTCTAAACCAAAATAGAAGGCTTTTCTTTGTTATTATTAGCTTTCTTACTTGAGCAGCTGGAATACTGATTCTGTTGCTTTCCTTACATTGACACTACAATTTGGAGCTTCTAGTCTGTACTCTTCCTTTTTGGCTTGGCCAATTTCCCATTTCTTGCATGTGTTCTTTTTTTTCTTTTCGGATACTAATGAAGCTTCTTATGTACTCACATTGGCTTTCTTTACTGTCTCTGTTTTTCCTCCTCTCTGCAGTTTTGTTTTTATCAGAATGCTAAAGGAGAAACAATATGTCCCTCCTTTAGCATTCTGATCCATCCAGAGAGCCTTCCCCCATTAGCTTCTCATGGCAATGGCATCAGCAGAGAGATCAAGCTGCAGAGGTGTACAGGAGGCAGAATGATAAAAGTAATGTGGTGCCATTGCAATGCAAGTCCCACCCCTTTTGTATATGTGTTGTGATGTCCCATGCAAGTCCCAAAGGGATGGAGCTAGTAGTGTGTTGGCAGGTAGCTCATTCTCATAAAAGCAGCAGGATGCTGTGGATGCCCATGTGATCTACTTATTATTGTTCTGTTGTTGAGTATCAGATCAAGAACAGCTGATTGTCAGGCCAAGGACAGCTGATAGTTGATAAGAGGATTCTAGATTAGGAATACTTTTCCATAATTGAAATTGGCTTGATATAGTAGGGATCTGGATCTGCAGTTGTTCTTCTGGATAAATGGAAAGATCCTTCCACAGTCCCAAAATCTGTATCTAGCAACAATCTGCCAGATACATCTGAGAAGATTACAAGCAGAGTATCATGGTGATAGCCATCTGTGATGATCCTGGCTCCTGACATGGCTATTGCCAAAACTATTTTGGGTGATAGCCAGCAAAGCTCTCCTGGAAAACAGCCAGCAAAGCCAGTTCATTTCACACACTCTCTATACATTATCTGGCAATGAAACCTACCTCTCTAATTTAGTTAACAATAGCTTGGACAATTTCCTGTAAATACAAATAAATTAGTAGTCCTACAACCTAGACAGACTACCCAGAAGATATGTAAATCAAATATTCCATCTTCTTGGGAACCCACAGTACAAAGGGAAATAAGTCTGGTAGCTATTATTTGCTCAGTTGTACTATAATTGATTCCAACTGTGACATTACAGTTCTGTTTCCCTGAAAAGAAAATAGTTTTTTCCTTAAATAATTTATTTTTAAAATGGGGAAAATTGAAAAGGATTTGCTGTGAAGAAGATTATTGAGACAGATGTGGGGGGCAGTTGGTCCATTTTTTTGGGGGGGGGGTCATCTTAACTTCAGGTGACTTTTTCATTCAAATAGATAGTTTTGATTAAGGGGTGTAGTGGTGGCTGTGGAAAATCCACTGCATTCAGAAACTGGAGCATTGGGCTTTTTGGTCCCATACTGGAAAAAGACATGTTTTTGCATGTTTAGGTGACTACCAAATTTTCATAATAATAAAATACCTAGTGCATTGGACACTTCCTCATTGAGATAATCATTGCTTTCTGTAGCCAATAGTAACAAGATACTATACTGAAGAAAAATAGATACTGTTTTTCTTTCCAGAAGATGTATATCTGTAGGGATATTTTCAGGTTTGAATAGCTTTTAAGCATAATTTTCAAGAACAACCTCCCTGTATGCCTGAAGAGAAAAATTTTCGATCAGTTTGTGCTACCTGCTCCAACATATGCCAGTGAAACATGGACACTAACCTCACAATTGATCTAAAAGCTACGAATGCCGCAAAGAGCCACAGAAAGATCCATGCTCAGCACCACAAGACAAGATAGAAAGACCTGCACATGGATTAGAGGACAAGCAAAAATATATGATATCATCAAGAGAGTAAAAGAATTCAAGTGGAAATGGTCTGATCACATAGCAAGACGAATGGATGGCAGGTGGAACAAGGCAATCATAGAATGGATCCCACTTGATAAAAAGTATCCACAAAAGAGACCTAAAACAAGATGGACTGATGACATCAGCAAATATGGTGGGCCCAATTGGCAAAAGAAAGCTCAGGACAGTATTGGTTCTAAACATGTGGAAGAGGCCTTCATCCTGAAGTGGATAGACAATGGCTAAAATGATGAATAGGTTTTTGAACAAGCCTTAATTATCTCTCCAGAATTTCCTCTTGTGGAAAAGCAGCCATCTCCTGCACTTCAAAGGAAGCCATATTTGCTGGGATGGTCTTGGTCCTAGCTGTGGTGACAGGATGAGCTGCCAGGGCCGTGCTGCTCTATCTGTTTTTGCCCCCTTCTGTATTTTATGGATCCAGGTGTTTGGCAGTATGGAAAGCAAAAAAGCTGTGTAAATTATGGCCTGGGAATAAGATAAAGCTAGCACCTCGCTGGTAGGGATAACATAGGGACTGCCAGGATGTGCTATAGCTACAGCAATGAAATGATAAAGTTGGTTTCCTTTAGAAGAAAATTTGTCCATGCCAATGACAAAAAGAAAGACACCAAGGAACAGGGAATGATGATGGGGCAGTTTAATAGGAGCACCAACTCTACCTTGCCTTATCTTCAATTATTTCTAAACCATGATCTGTTTTTGCTACTGTAGCCACTTTGCCATGCTTTACTCCTGTCCTGGGGCTGAAAAGAAACCACATCGTCCCAAATCAAGCTGCTGTCCCCAGTGTGCCCTGAATGCATCTGGAGTAGAGATGAAATGGTTGCTCTCTGTACATTGCTATGGCATAACCTGGGAGGACAGTGATTGGAAATTTCAGTTATGTTTAATGTCACCAACCATGGGGAAAGCTGCCATGGGTCGTATGGATGTCTTGATTTAGAACTGCAGTGACTTATGATTAAATTAATAAATTTCATACTAACAATGGAAAAGTCTCATATTTTACAATTTATTTAGCAAATTTATATGGGCACCCATTTTAATGTCTCCAGATAGCACACAACAATCCAATAAACAATAAATATAAAACTATAGTTGCAGTACTTAAAAACTTAATTACTAACAATTGTGAAGAAGCATTAAAAACTCTAAAAACAGAATTAAACAAGAAAAGAGAAACAACAGACAAAGGGATATCAATATTAATGGAGAACCCTCATGAATGGACCCATCCTTTTGGGTTCCATGCATTTGCTGAAAATGGGACTTTTCATTTATACATAATGGGAATATCACTTACCGTGTTCCTCACAAAATAAGGCTGGCCCTTATTTTTTTTGAGCCCCGAAAAAATAGCTAGGACGTCTTTTTTGGGGGAATTAATTTCTCCCCGCCCCCACGCACCAGCGCCGTCCCCAACAATGGCATCTGAGTCGCTCCCACTTTTCCCCCGTCCCCGTAACAACAGGGAAAAAAAGATTTTGAGGTACCTGGGAGCGCCGCGCGCTGCTTTTTGGTTTAATCCTGAGTGGCTGAGTGGGCGTGAGAAGAGCCAAGCGAGTGTCTGCTGCTGCTACGCTTGGTGATCCTGCCTCGGGCTCTGCAAGTTTGCAAAAGTCCCGATGCGCAGCCCGTTCCTGCATTCCAAGCACCCAGGCCAAGCTGCAGCTGTCCCTCTCTCGCCAGCGCTGTCTCCAATAACAGCGGCAGCAGCGGCGGGAAGTGTGGAAGTGTTTCAGCCACTTCTCGGGTGGGGGAGCCGCTTCCATAAGTTCCATGGTTCCCGCCACTGCTGCCGCTGTTGTTGGAGACGGCGCTGGCGAAAGAGGGACAGCTGCAGCTTGACCTGGGCGCTTGGAATGCAGGAATGGGCTGCGCACCAGGACTTTTGCAAACTTGCAGAGCCCGAGGTGGGAGCACCAAGGGTTGAGCAGAGATGCTCGTTCGGCTCTTCTCACGCCCACCCAGCCGCTCGGGATTAAACCAAAACACAGCGCGCGGTGCTCCCAGGTACCTCAAAATGTTTTTTTCCGTTGTTACGGAGATGGGGGGAAAGTGGGAGCGACTCAGATGCTGTTGTTGGAGACGGCGCTGGCGAGAGAGGCGCCATCACCGGTGGGAACCATGGAAGCTACGGAGGCCTGAGAAGCGGCTGAAACGCTGCCGGACATCCACACCGACGCCAACCGCCTGCTGACCCGGGTAAGGGAGGGGTAAGGGAGCCCTCCATGCTCCATCATGATTGGCTGTTAGGAGCAGCTGATGGTGAGGTGTAGCTGCCCATGGGGCACTCCTAATGGCAAGTTCCCCCCATCTCCCCCCCATTTCGCATGTTTTAAAGTAGGCCTAAATTTGGGGGAGGGGCTTAATTTCATTTTATGCGTAGAAAACATGCTGGGTCTTCCTATGGCGGGGCGTATTGTTGGAGAAACACGGTAGCAAAAAAGAAATTAAAAGAAAAGCCTCAGATAATAGAGTTTTTAAGATTTGAAATTCTACTTCACCCAATATTTTCTGTTAATCAGTACATCAGAAACATAAAGAATGTTATATTTCAAATTCAAGATCACCAGTCATACTTACAATGAGTAATCATATAAGAAAATATGAGAATTTATCATTATGGCTTAATTAATATGAAAACAAAAGAACAAGGACAGGATACTTTTTAAAGTAATTTGATCTTGCTTATTAAATATTATGACAAATGTTTGTGAGTTTTGAGTGTAATAGCTACTTGCTCTGTTTTCTGTTGGTTTTCGGTAGAATAGCTTAAAATCGGTATATTGTTTTATGTTTTGATTTTATTAAAATTTGAGGAGTGTTATTGGGGATAAAATATCGAGTTTGACAACCCTGCTCTAACTGAAGAACAATGCTTCAAATATTTAACTTTAAATTCATGACTACATAAATTTCTATGGATTTAGAAGGTAGAAGAAAATATGATGGATGGATCAATTTTCTTTTCCCAACTACATGTGAAGAGCAGACCTAAAGATTATATCAACAAGCCTTACTGAAAATGAGGCAGAGCTGGTTTTACTCTGCACAGACAATCTTGGGACAACAAAAGTTCCCACAGAAATTTAATAGGAAGTATGAATGTATTGGGCCATTAATGTTATGAATCTTCATTCTATATTCTGCTTCTTTATATACATTGCTTTTTATATTATATGCATTATATATTTATAGACAAACTACAAATCCATCCCGACTCTCTATAAATCCCCACAATCTCCCCAATTGGAAATGAGATTCACGTCCATATCACAATTCCCATATTTCTAATGTAGTCAAAAAATCACAGAGATTTGGTATATTCGAATGGGACAGTCTTACTGGCACGATTCCTCCCATTCCCTTCATAATTTCTAGTATGGGGTTCTTATTACAAAGTTATCAAGAATGCAGTATGATGAGGAAGTTCTAATTGGTCACCAAGATATTGGAAAGATCTTTGTCCTTTAATTTTTTTAGCACAGAAATAGAGGCAGGAAGGGGAGAAAACACATCTTCACCAGACAGGAGTCTAGCGTCCTCAAGGCTTCTTCGGTTCTCTTTTCTAAGCTCTTTAAAACCTACTGCATGAATCCAAGATAACAGCACAAATAACATGAATAAACATACATCCTGATTTGTGTTTTAGTCTTTATTTCAGTGGACAGAATTTCTGCTGCCAATTTGCACTAATAAACAGAGAGCTAACAGCAGGTTTGTGCATGACCTAAGTACACTTGAGTCTCAAATGAGTACTTTATTCCTGTAGAAATAATAATTAAAATGCACTGTCTTTACCCTGCAGGTTTTTACAGAACTTACATGAAATTTTAACACATACTAACTGGCTGCATTGTACTAACTGACTGTATCTCCTAATGGAGATAATGGGTACTTTTTGAGATATATTTAACTATGCAGTCAGACTTTAACAGACGAGTAAAATGCAGGGATGAAAAAATGGACTCCAGATGTTCCAGTATTCCAGCTTTCTCTATTAGCTGCATTGGCCAAGACCACAGGGAGTTAAAATTGAAAATATATGGAGGCCTATAGATTTTCCACTGCACTCTAGTGAATTCACAGTAATTTATTTTACTGAAGCTTCTTGGTGCTACCAAATATAGGCTGCAAAAATCTGGAGGATCGCTAGATAACAGGAAAGAGATTTTAAAAACACTGCTGCCATTGAGTTATTTGGATTCCCCACCCCACCCCACCCCAAACCAGATAAAGTAGCTTAAACTATTTGGTCATTGGTTTTGTCATATTAGATCAGTATTTCTCAAGCTTTTAGCAATCATGGAACAATGCTTACCATCCCTGTCCTATTGTTTCTTTTATTTTTCTTATATGTATCCATGTATTCCTAACTATGTTTTTACTTATACCTATTACCTTGTAAGCAATTGACAAACCAAATAAAAATAAAAAATATATAAATATTCAGAAATTGAAGCAACCACCTATTGGAACAAAGATTCCCCTCCTTATGTTGTCGTGAAGAGCATGACAGTATTAGTGCAGTTTTTGACAATGATTATGGATGCATATATCTTTGTTTCCATTTTAAAGGCATTTTTAAACTAAACTGTGCAGCAAAATCATATTCCACAATTAAGTATTTACTGCTTTATGCACTCTATGTCATAATAACTCTTGGCACAAACTTGCAAGAGAACTGGCTGTGCATTGAATTTGTGTAACTGAATAGTACAAAATAGTGCAAAATCATATTCGAAACATAATAGTGTTTACCATTTCAAGTGTACATTCCTATGCTAAATTAAATATCATTCCAGATGATCCCATAGCCACAAAACAATTTTTAAAGGAAGGGCTACAGACAGAATTAAGTAGGGCAGCCCACTAAATGAATACAGGTCTACTTATGGCTATCATTCAATCAATATTTCAAGATTACATAGACTTCGTTCACACATTGTAATAATCATAACCTACTATTTAATCAAGTTATATATGGGTATTATTTTATCTATCTATCCATCCATCCATCCATCCATCCATATCTATCTACCTATCCACCCATCTATCCTGCCTTTGAGTCAGATTCAATAAAAAATTAGAGTCAGGTTAGAGTAGTAGTTAAGGTACTAGACTAGTTCCATCCTGCCTTAAGCAATAAAGTCATCTGAGTGACCTGGGATCCAGTTTCAGCAAGAAGATAATGTCAAGGTATTTCTGGAAGTGTTGCCTAGAAATCTCATCCATGTAGATGCCTCAAGTAAAATCTATCTGAAAGGGAGGATAGGTAGGTAGGTAAGTAGGTAGATAGAATATTACCCATACATGGTTGATTCTATAGGATTCAGCTATTAGGAAACATGAAAATAAATGTCACAATTGCCATAGATATTGATGGAATTATACAGATTTTTAAAGATCACTTGTAGATGTCTTTGGTTTTTAGCATACAAAGTGAAAACAGATCCCCACTGTTAATTTTAATGATATATCAAGTCATAGTATTGTCTTCTAATGACTGATACATATACTGGAATACTGTAAAATAAATACATATTCAAAACAAGAAAAGAGAGGAAACAGGAGAAATATTTACATTAGGAAATACAGCGAATTAATTGCATATTGTAAAGCCAATATCCAAGTTGTTACTTTTGACAGATGGTATTTTATATTTTGATGTAAAATATACATCAAAATGATTAAGAATATATATATGTCAAGCAAAAGAGACCATATGTTGTTAAACAGTTCCAAATTATCATTTATTCTGAAGGGCAATCTTTTTGCAGCCTTATTTTGCTGTGGTCTGATCCAGTATGTGAAATATTTAATTCACATACTGGACTAGACACCATACCTTAAAAATGGAAATTAAAAAAAAATGTCTAAAATATGTTATTGTTTCGTTTTAAAACTGCTGCAAAATTATTCTTACTAAACAAAAGAAAATGAAGAGATGTGAAAATAGGAAATTCTCAGCTCAAGGCAAAAGTTTGTAATATCAAACCAACAGTGCAATAATAGAAATATTAGCAATAATTTGTGCATGCATTTATTTTCTACTCCCTAACCCAGTCTTCTGTGATCTAATAGATTTGGTAAGTTTTTTAAATACAGTGTACATGGACATTCTATGCAATGTAATTTTTATATCAGAATATATGAGAAACTGTTATCTTTCTTTAATGAGAACTGATAGCATGGATATTGAAAGATGATGATGATGTGTGTGTGTGTGTGTGAGAGAGAGAGAGAGAGAGAGAGAGTGCATACACACACACGCACATATATAAATTATTTCATTTTAGTGGCTATACAAATAGTAATATTTCATAAATTCAAATAAATACTTAGTTTACAAGGCAAGAATACTATTATTATTAACATTACACCCACCCACATTCAGTTCATAATAGTTATCTCTTTCATAGTTGGTTAAATTTTCATGTTTAGACTACTTATAAAATCATATGATACAGGAAGATTTTTCTTCTGTTTCTTTAACTGCTGTCAATGCCTATGTTAATTTTCCGTTAAGGCAATACATCATACCTATTATTTGGAATGAAGTGCCAAGGTATATAATTTTGAAGTATGTTTCCTCTACAATTCTTGAGAGAACCTAATAAGGGTTTATTTATTCATTTCCATTCATCTTATAGTATACCTCTCAAAATAGTACCATGACCATTCATAGTTAAATAATCTGTATAGAATCAACATTATTACCACTTTTCTCGATTACCTCCACAAGTGCTTACAAGAAATTAAAAAAAACCAATAAAGTGCAGGAATAGCAGATTTTATATGGTGTGAGAAGTGAATAGGATTCAGTAAAAATAAATAAAAGCTTCTGAATCTATTAGTCTGGAGACAAAATTAGCAGAGAAATGGAAAAAACAGGGCTGGAATTGGTAAATTAATATTCTTTGCGCTGTGTACATGCAGGTATTATTTAATTGATTGTATCTTAGCTACTAATCCAGTGCCTGAAAGCTACCCTCAAATGATTTTAGGATTACAAGTTCCATGCAAGAGTGTCATTGCTGTGCGTTTCGGAATGTACAAATTGTTGCAGCCACGAATAAATCTAAGTAGTATAAGACTGAATTGCTAGAAGCAGACGGACTAATTAGATAGATGTAGCTGTATTACAAGTGATGATCAAATCAAAATGATTCCTGCATATGGCATTGGAAAGAACATGGAAACAATGAGCAACTAGCTTGCAAATACTTTATCTGGAACTAGCCTGGAGGCTACCCAAAGCCTCTGCAGCCTGGGAATTGGCAGCCAGGAATCCAGAGCCAGGAATAGCCATCATAATCCTCAGTATGTTTGAAAAAGCTTCATTTAGAAATTCAACCATACGCAATGGAAAATCAAAACAGTGAAGATGGCATTCCTATCCAGATGGGGATTGGCAACCTTTGGCTGGCTAGAGGCCATGCAGAGTATTTTTTTTAGTGGGGATGGGGAGATGCAATGGGTAGGGTGGGTGATAATCCAAAGTGGTTTGCCCAGGATTTTATGGAAATTTTTAAAATAGATTGTTGGGGAGAGAATTGTTTTTTTTTAAAAAAAACAACAACCACAACATTATAGCTATTTCAGCCATTACGTTTTTAAAATAACCCCATCTCAAAATTGCAGAAAGCTATGCCATCAGTTTTTAGCAACCATCTATTGAAGTGAGCTTTAGCTCATGAAAGCGTCTGATAACATTTTCTAATCAAAGCAGGACCACCAGATTTCTCCTTCTTCTTGGTCAGATAGGGCATCAGGCACAGGGGCTTCATGGAGCCCTGGGTTGGCTTGTTCATTTCTTGTAAACTGGTAATGACGCCTCTTCCTCCATGAGACAGATGGGACCAATTCAAGATCCCCAGTAGCATACTTGGTTGATTCATCTCCCCACTTTTGCTGCTTATCGCCTTGCTAAATGTCTATGAAGATTCTCTCAGTCATCCAATCATGGTTGTCCCAAAGGTTTCAAAAGGCAAGTGGACTCTTGTTTTTCCTTGAAGATTTTGCTTGTCCTCCAAGAAGTTTCTTCAGTTCTGACTGAATGGTGGATGATGAAAGGATTTATATCCCTTGCAGTCATCTGGTCATTTTCACTCTTTCTGAGAGTTGTTGAGGTCACTTGGAGGTTTATCGGTGCCTGCAGGATCCTCTGAATAGTGCAAATCGGTGTGGAACCTTCTTGGAATCTTTGAAAGAACTATGTTGTAAAGAGGAGATAGGTGGTGTCGTATCACTCCCACTCTGTTGAGAGAAGGCTGTTCAATATAGATGGCCTCTTCGATCCCCTCTTTCAAACAATCCTTTTCCCCAAATATGGGATTGGGGATATACACAACTTGCTGGCCACACTTTGTCCACCTCTAGTATAAACCATGTTTGCAAACTGATGAAGGCAGCTGAATCCAGAGCCTTGTACAACCTTACAAATTAGCATGCTAACATACTAAATATTTCTTATACTAGCAAATCAAAGGATTAGTGAACATTTCAAAACCCTAAGTAGCTGAAAACCACAATATTAAAAAAAACAACCTTCATGATTTTGCATGACACACACAAAAAAGGGACTGGACTTCCATCATGTAGTTGTGACTATTTTGATCTTTTAACTCCCCACCTCCTTGTAGATTCTGAATAATCTTTTCCCCCTGCACATTGAATTTATTAATTTATTTGAAGATCTGTTTGCCTCCCCCACCCTTAATGTAAAGTTTCATAGGATTCAAAAGAAACGCCTGTAAAAACTAAATTTGAAACATGACAGATGTAAAACACAAAATAAACGGTGGAATTAAAAGACCAGGGTAAATAGATATGTTCTGAGCCCTTTCTAAACTGGAGAGAGGGAGTATAAAGTCAAATCACTAAAAGGGCCTTGGTAATGCAAACAGGCCTTTTTGGTCTATTTCTTTCTAGAAAAGTGTCCAAATTGATAGTAATTAGATGTAATTAGATTTACAAAACCTAAGCAGGAGGATCAGAGCTGGTTAATACTTGGATGAGAAGTTACCAGGAAATCCTATACCTCTGAAGGTATGCTGTAAAAACATTCTACAACAGGGGTGACCAACTTTTCGGACCTCAGGGACCGCTAAATTCATAATTTTAAATCCTGTGAACCGCTAATACGATCTGCCTAATGACCAGCTGGATGCAGGGGTGGGATTCTACCAGTTCGCACCTATTCGCCAGAATCGGTTGTTAACATTCTAAGCAGTTCGGAGAACCGGTTTTTAGAAGAAATTACTGGCCTAATCCTGTAAGGAAGGCAGGAAGGAAACATTCTGGTGTTGCTTACAGAAACTGCCTCTCCGTTAACCTTAATACATTCTTGGCAAGACTAGATTTCCCGTCTCTGGAACTTCTCTGGAGTTTTTTTTCCTCCTTTGCTGGTATTTTGCTTGTGTGGAGCGACCATTCAAAGTTACAATGGCACTGAAAAAAGTGACCTATGACCATTTTTCACACTTACAACTGTTGTAGCATTCCCACAGTCATGAGAGGCCAGGCGAGGAGATGCATGTCTCAATGTGAGTGATATTGAGTTGGCCACGCCCAGCCAACATGACCACAAGCCACGCCCACCAACTAAGCCATACCCGCAGAACCAGTTGTTAAAAATTTTGAATCCCACCCCTGGCTGGATGTGTATGGCTAGGTCATGTGACTGGGTGGGCATGGCCACCTTGATGTCACTCACATTGAGGGGTGCCTCGCTAGCCTGTACTCACCCCTCCCCTCCCAGCCACTCCTCACCTGCCAGCCCGAACTCCTTAGGGCCCCAACACGAAGCAGTTGTTTGAGCTAAGCAGCCAGCACAAGAAAGAGTTGGGAAAACAGCTGGCTCAGTTCAAATTGGATCTGACCGAGAAAGAGCTCAGGAGAAGCACCTCACGGAGGACTACGAGCATAGACTTTCCAAGCAGAGGGAAGACCTGCCGGAGTGAAAGGCCAAGTGCCAGTACTTGCAGGCTCAGTGGCTGAAATGATCAGCCAGTTCCAGGCCATGATGCAGTCCCACTGGAACAAGGCCCTCCAGCTCTTCGCCACCAGTGGCACTTCCCTTCAATCTTCACCCAAAGCCCTGCACCAGGAGGCTGAAGCAGACCCCAAGTCAGAATTTCTGCTCCCCCTCCGATCTGCACAAAAAGACCCCGAAGGGGGAGACTCTCTGTGCATGTTCATTGCACATATCTGGCCCAGGGACCGTAGTTTGAGGACCCCTGATTTAATGCAATATAAAAAATGCAAATAATTTTTCTGTGGATCACCAAAAGTTTCTTGTGGACCACCAGTGTTGACCATTGTCTTAGAAAACAATGCCATGTCACTTTGGTACTGTTCCAGTGATATGCCCGTGATGCAAGCAGAGTCAATACTTATGGAAGGAGATGTCTTATTTTTCACCCCTGGAAAAAGAAATAATGGGGTACTTCCTCCAGGAGATATATTGGTGGTAATGGTGATAGTAGCTGTGTCATTTCAAGACAATTTTATTTGTTACTTAACTGTTTGATTGAGTTTTTCCTATTTATTGCTTTTCCGTAACTATTTATGTTATGTTATTTTTGTTTTACTGAATGATCTGTATCAGTAGCAATTCTGGCTTTTTATTAAGGCAATGAGAGATATTATACAAAAGTATTCAAAAAAAAAAAAGTTGAACCGTTATTTTGTCTTCTAGTGACTACAAAATCTGAAAGTCAGCAGCTTCGGCAAGCGTAGTTAAGTGGACAGCTTTTGGTGGATGGGGGTAAGGACATTCTGAATATGAACATGTCCTATTTATTTGATATTTGATATAATGTTTATCCAACCAGTCACTGAAAGTGATATTGAAAATATCAATCATGAATGTGACATTTTATCTCAAAATATGAATTTGGAGTGCTTCATATTTGTTGCCATCATTTGATTGCTTTGATTTTGGTTGATGTCCAATACAAAATCTTTTTGAGTTGTGAACTGCAAAATGCAATCCGATACCATTGCAGGATAATTAACTGTCAAACACCAAACACTGTCTTTAACCTGAATATCAAGCACCAATATTGATTACTTGGGGAAAATATTAATATTTCATTAAGATCATATATCAACATTTGCAGACAAGAATTTAGAAATGTTTTTCAGCTCAAGATGAACTGGAAATTAGCTAAGTAAATATATTTATGTGATGTCCTTTTTATGGTCTACGTATAAACTTACAAACATCAATATACCATTCCAATTAAAATCACATGCATTAAGTTAGTTAACCTTGTTACATTATCTTAACATTTATTGCTTCAAAATTATACAACTGTTATTTATCTACAAATATGATTGGGCTATAAACCCTTTTCCTATTTGGGTATATGTTAATTGCTATATAATAGTTTCCTAGATCTTATGACAATATTCCAAAAATAGAAGAAAACTAATGTTGCTCCAGGTATATGCTAGTAAGTGCTTTCTAGAGGTAGCCTCAGGATATGATCAAAAAGTCAAATGGTACTCATGACATTATGCAGATATAGCGCCACCTGTTTTTTTACACACATAAAAAACAGGCAGAGTTTTAATCATTATGGCTATCATGTTGACTATTTGATCACATTGTACAGACATGCCTGGCCCTTACAGTAAATTAATCAAAGAAACCCTTGAGTTGGAACCAATGCAGTTAATTTCTATAGTAACATAGAAATAATTTGTCATTGCTCTGTTCCAAGTTGCTTTTTCAGCTTATTAATCTAGCCCACAGCTATGGAATTTCCTAGGTTTCCCATCCAAATACCATAATGGGCTATGAGAATAACCTTGGGAGGCAGGAGGAGGAGGTGTGGCCAGATACTTCAGCGCACAGAAGGAATGGGAGCAGAGAAAGGGTTCCAGAAGAACCTTTCAAGTTCTCTGGAAGATAAAGCCAAGGGAAGAAGTGCTTTCAAATTTGAAAGATTTTGTTACTGTTACCCTACAATATAGGTAGCATTAGTATTCATGGTTTTGGTATCCTGTCTGGACTTCTTCAAAGAGCTAACAAATACTAACCTTGTCCGTTTAATGCTGAGATCTTCCATTTAAAGTCAGTACATTGATAATTTTTACCAACATTGTAATAAATTACACGTTTTCTGTAATATATAAGGTGTCAGCTTTGAAATTCAGCTGCCACATTTTTTTAAAGAGAATTGGAGGAGTTGAAAAGATTATATAGCCTGCAACTAGGTTCAGCATAAAATATACATACATACATACATACATACACATTATCTTGGCACTCATAAAAGTCTGTGTTTAAGGAACAGAAATTGGACAATATAATCATGATTTCAGATTGCAAGTATGGTGTTATTTTTAAAAAAACCTTTTCTTTTTGCAACACTTCAATCAGAAATGCCCTTATTACTACAGGCCAGAGATTCCAAATGAGCAAATCTATATGCATCTGTTCAGCATGTTGTTGCTAACTCAAGGAATTATAAATACAAATTTCCAAACTATTTTCTGCAAACTTTAAAAATGCATTTTTATTTACTTTCTTTATAAATTCTTGATCTCAATCCTAGTCTGTAAAGAAAACCATCACTTCCTTTTTGGACAAATGCGGCTTAGTTTCTTCTTGGCTTTTATCTTGCAAGGATATTAGGCTGACACAATTTTTTGACACAATTTTTTGAAAAACACATGCATACACATTGCCATGCAAATGCACAAGCCACAAACCCCCATGGCATTTATCATGGCTTAAACATTAGATTTCTGGCAGAATAAATGTGATTACATTGCTGAAGGATTCTTTCACTTTGCTGCAAAAGACCAACCTGGCTGTCTCTTTCACTGGATTCATTGACTCTTAAAGGATTGACCCCCTCCCCATAGGAAAAAATAAGGTCAAAAGCTACCATCCGTTCTATGCACTGATTTTGCTAGCAGTCAGCAATAGAACATTTTTGCAGTAGTTGTGGCATTAAAATAAGTAACAGTATGCAAATGTGTGTTAAGCACACCATCTGTGTCATTTTAATAAAAGACCACTAATTGCGTGAGCTTAACAAAGGAATAAGCTTTAAGATAAAAATTATCTTACAAAGTAAGCAAATGAATAAATATCACCGCTAGATCATTCAAAATAAACTCAGTTGTTCTAGCACAGCCGGTTAACAAGCAAAGATCTCTTCCCTGTTAATTCAGTTATTTAGTGGTGAAAGATACAAGAGGAAGGGAATCCAGAGATTCTTAGTCCTGGAAATTCCTAGAAAAATCTTTATATTAGGCATGTATATATCAATAGACATGTTGAATAATAATTACTAAGTAAATAGTAATTAGCAAAGGGACTCTGCACGTTTATCTCTTTTCCTTGTCTAAAGGATTTAATTTATATGCCTCTAGATAACATTGTCCTTATTATTTGTAATGATCATTTATGATGAGGCTTCCATCATTTCCTTCCTCTCTCAGCTCAGCTCTCTTTCACCTCTGATCTGATCCATGCAATTCAAGTTCGCACCCAATTCACTCACTTTCCATAAAGTAAGAAAACACACAATTGTTTCTTCTCAGATAAGATGTAAGGCTTTCCTGTCACCATGTTACTTTCCTTTACTCAAGCACCAGACTCAAGAATACAATCTTCTAAATAAATTATACATCATCATCATCATCATCATCATCATCATCATCCATTCTTTCTGCTAGGCAGTGTTGAGCAGGATTTTCTCAAACTCGGCAGCAGATCCAGAATGTTTTATGTGTGTATCATCAGCCCAGGTGAGTAGCACATTGGACACACTATTATTCTATCTACACTATTATCCCATCTGTTCGATATTAGCATACCTACCTGTGATTGGTTGAACTGCAGAAGTGGGAAAATAAATAGCCGTCACTGGCTGAAGCCGCGGACTGCTCAGCTGTAAAAGGTGCTGTCGCTGCTTGAGTTCCTCAGTTCCTGCCGAGACAAAATAAAGAGTTTTCACCGATCTGATCGTCCTGCATCTTCTTTCACCCGCGATCTAACACCATCCACACTATTATCCCATTCACATGAAATCCTTTTTGAAAAAAATCTCATAAGTTGCACGGTAAAGGTTCTCTGCGGGTTCTGGTATCAATAAGAAGGAGGCTGGTGAAACAAAGCTAGATCCAGATAAAGAACAAATACTATTTGTCAATGGATCAGTCTACCATAGTGATTTCTCTGGTACTTCCCCCATGGCACACAAATTTGTAGCCCGAGTCTGCTCCTGCATCCAGTATTGTTTCTGCATCTCCAGAAAATTTTTCTTCAACTTACTTAAGTCACCTTTTGGCTTCATTCCTAGGGAAGCAACCTCCAACTTTAATACTGGCATCCATAACTTGCTATCCTCCACATGTTGGGCCTATGGCTCTGCCCATTTCTACTTATCAGTCTTGTTCACTAAGAGTTATATTCCTAAAGTATTTTGCTTCAGAACTGTGTTCTGTTTGCCCGCTTCATAGAATCATAGGGCTAGCACGGATGTTGGAAGTCTTCCGGTTAAAGCACTACCCAGAGCAAGAATCCTTGTGCTGTTTAGAGTTAGCAGCCTATGGCTTGGAAGCAGAACAATCCTCAAACCATCTTAGAGAAATGGTTATCTAAATCTCCAGCAACGAAGCCCCTACAGCTCCCAAAAGCAGGTTGTAACGTTGCTTAATAGCTTTTGTGGACAAGAAATTATTCTTAATTTTGAGTTTGGATCTTTTTCTGTAAAGCTACCACCCATTAGTTGATATCCTACTTTGGGAAATTATGGAGAATAAAGTTGTACCCTCTTTCCTGGGGTCTATTATGCAACCCTGGTACCCACTCAAAAGTGCCAGATCAGGTCTAATTAAGTTAAATGTACATTCCTGTATTCAGAGAAAAAAGTTAATTTAGGATGATTAAGCCAAAAAAAAAGTATAGAAGTTATCTAAGTTTTGATGGCAAGATAGCAAACGGCCATATTTAGAATAGCAAGCATATGTTTGAAAGATTATCTCTTCTCAAAAGTATAATGACATTAGAGACACAATCGTTCCAAAATTACTGATTTTGTGTTTAGAATTGTATCTGAAATGGGGCATGTGATATGACCATTCGGAGTATCTGAATTACAAAACTGGCTGAATTATTCTTTCTGGGTTGAATCCAATTGACAATCAGTTGACAGAAAGACATCTGCCAGTGGAACAAATTCATCCTGGCATCCCATATCTGCTGGGGAATGTTTTGGAGCAGATTGGGGGGGATGATAGGAGGGTAAGTCTCACTGGACAAGCAAAAATCCACTCACAGAATGTTGGATGAAATTCTGTTATTTTAGACAGTTGATACATGTTCAGTTAAAAGTATTCATTATACACAGAGCGCAATGTTACTGAAATACAGCTTGCACTGCATCTTTAGAGTGAAGAAAACACAAATTCATCCAACTCAAAAATGTAAGTTTCTTCATTCTATTCAAACACAAAGACAAGAAACTACATTTAGTCAACTATATCATTTGAAGTTCTTATCTGTTACCATTCTTTTTTTTTTTTTGCTTGGATGCCTGAACTCATACAATTTTCCCTTCCTATGGCTACAAGTTCTTATTTCAAGTATTTCCATGGGGTGTGGGGGGCGAGGGACCAGTTATCCAATAGTTAAGGTATTACCCAGAGACATAGGAGGTTTGGAAAGGAAAGGAAGGCTGAAGTAAGATCGTAAGCACAATTGTGGTTTCATTTACCTGTTTTGCCAAATGACTGAGTTGCTAGTCCCAATTGTGGTTGCTAAACATGGACTACTTGTATTCCTCATACATTAGGAGTGTACTCTTTATTTTATTTGATTTGATTTGTCAATTGCTTACAAGATAATAGGTATAAGTATATACATAGTTATGAATGCATGAAATGGGTACATATAAGAAAAATAAAAAGAAACAATAGGACAGGGAAGGTAGGTACGTTGGTGCGCTTATGCATGCCCCTTACAGACCTCTTAGGAAAGGGGTGAGGTCAATAGTAGACAGTCTAAGGTTACAGTTTTTGGGGTTTGGGGAAGAAACTACAGAGTCAGGTAGAGTATTCCAGACATTGACCACTCTGTTGCTGAAGTTGTATTTCCTGCAATCAAGTTTGGTGCGGTTAACCTTGAGTTTGTATCTATTGTGTGCTCTTGGGTTGAAGCTGAAGTATTCATTGGCAGGTAGGACATTTCAATGTATGATTTTATATACCATACTTTGATCAGACCGAAGACGGCATAATTCAAGGTTTTCTAGGTCTAGAATTTCAAGTCTGGTGGCATAAGGTATTCTACAACGAGTAGAGGAGTGGAGAACTCTTCTTGTGAAATATTTCTGGACTTTTTCAACTGTGCTAATATCAGATACGTAATGTGGATTCCAGACTGATGAGCTGTATTCGAGTATTGGTCTAGCAAATGTTTTGTATGCTCTAGTTAATAGTGTGATATTACCAGAGAAAAAGCTACGTATGATTAGGTTAACAACTCTTAATGCCTTTTTGGCTATGTAGTTACAGTGGGCTCTAGCACTTAGATTATTGGAGATGAATATTCCAAGGTCCTTTACAGAGCTTGGATCATCAACAAGATCTTGACTATTCAGCTTGTATTTTATTTTCTGATTTTTCTTTTTGCCAATATGTAAGACAGAGCATTTATTTGTTGAGATTTGACGTTGCCATTTGTTTGACCATTCTGATACATAGTCAAGGTCTTTTTGAAGGGTAGCAGTATTGTCTGTGGTATTGAACAGCTTTACATCATCAGCGAAAAGAATGCAGTTGCTCTTAATATGATCACAGAGGTCATTTATGTAGAATATGAAGAGAGTTGGTGCTAGAACACTGCCTTGGGGGACACCACTATTGACAGGTACAGAATTTGATAGGACACTCCCAATTTTGACCATTTGTTGTCTGTTTGACAGGAATGCTTCTATCCAGTTATGCAGTTGTCCAGAGATACCATAAGATTTTAGTTTTAGGAGTAGTTTGTCATATACCACTGAATCAAAGGCTTTACAGAAGTCTATGTAGATTGCATCTATTGCTTTGCCCTGATCGAGTTGTGTAGTCCATATGTTTTTGCAGTGTAAGAGTTGCAGATTACAGGATAGTTTTTTTCCTGAAACCAAATTGTTTATTGGAGAGTAGGTTGTTTGTCTTTAAGTGGAGGATAATGGATTGGTTAATAATTGATTCCATGACTTTACAGGTGATGCAGCATAAGGAGATTGGTCTGTAATTTTCAACTAGGCTGGGGTTTCCCTTTTTGAAGATGGGGATGACCGTGGCTTGTGACCATAGGTTAGGCAAGGAGCTGGTCCTGAAACATTTTTCAAAGATTATGCTTAGAGGTTTGCCTATGGCAGTGGATAGCTTTTTTAAGAAGTAGGCACATATTCCATCCGGTCCAATAGATAGAGATGGTTTTAGATTGTGTAGTGCTTTTTCAACATTGTCTTCTGTAAAATCGATATGTATTAGATCATTGTAGTTATCTGTGGTTCGGCTAGGAAATACTGGGCATGATCCATTGCTGTTTACAAATACTGAGCTGAAGAATATGTTAAAGATGTTGGCTTTTATAGTGTCATCATTGCAGTCTTTACCATTAGATCCTATCAGGGGTGGGATGGACCTTGAGTCTTTTAGTTTGTTGTTTACAAAATTGTAAAAAGCACGGGTGGAATTGGTGCTTAGAAGGTTTTCCTCTTGTTTAATGTGATAATTTGTGCATTCAGTCTTTATCTGGTGGCATAAATTTTTGTATTGGCTTTTGAAATTGGCAATGTGACCAGATTTGTTGATGAGATCGAGGCAGTTGTTCTAGTGTTGTTGGTTACTAGTTGTTCCAGTCCCAGATTTGTAACAGCATCGTAGAAGGTTGCGTGTATGGTTTCAGTTGTACATTCATTTAAGGTCCAGTCAATATGAGGTAGATTGAAATCACCAAGAAAGATAAAAGGGTATAGGCAGGATGCTGCCCATGTTAGTAGTGTATTTAGCTTGTGTACATGTTTGATGTCATAATCAGGTGCTCTGTAACATAGTAAGAATCGAATTGTGATATTTAAGGATAGTTCACAGATGATGGTCTCAGGAAGAGCAAGCTCCTGGGTAACTTGGATATTTTTTAGATGTAGGGACTTTTTATAGAAGATCGCAACACCACCTCCTCTACGAATTTCACGATCTGATCGATAAACATGATAGTCTCTTACTGTGGAATGGAGTCAGGGAGAGATGCGTTGAGCCGTGTTTCACAGACAAATATAATGTTGAATTTAGCCATATTTAGTAGGAGGAAAAATTCAGGTATTTTATTCGCGAGGTTTCTTGCATTGAGCTTGCATTTAAGGCCAGCAGTAGTTGGGATTGAGGTAGTTAGGGACATGCGTGCCTAGTCTTTGGTGATGGTGGATTGGTTGAAGTAGGGTTATGGTTAAAGGTTAAAGCTGAGTTGCGGGTTGTGTGACTTACTTTTGATACAGTCAGCATGGTAGTCAATGTACAAGTCCTTCTCTCCATTGTCTAGACGTTTTTTGAGTTCAGTGCGGAGTACACGGGAGCGGGCATGTTGTTGTATGGTCAGGGTGACAACGGAGGTTCTTATGGTTGGTGTTGGTTTTGGCGAGTGAATTTATAGTGTAAATGAATTTACGTTTGCTTGATTCATTTTTGCAAATGACCCTGCAGAAGCGTGGGGCCACAGAGCCGTCTCTGTTTTTGAGCTCTCGGCCAATGCGGGAAATGTCAAGTATTTCATCAGGGGAGATGGTTGCTGCTTGATAATCACTGATGATGTTTCGGACAGTTGTGATGTCATCATTATCATTGATGCCCTCTAGACCACATAAGATGGCGTTTGGACATTTCTGTTCACGCTCAACAGCTTCTCTGATGAGGATTGGGATATCAATATTTGTCTGGGTTATGATTTTTTGTGGATTGGGTTGTGGTTGTTGGGTAGAGATGTGGTTTGTAGCTATTGGATGTTCAGGTTTTTGCGTTGTGTCTTTTTTTTTCAAGGTTGGATAATCTTTCTTTTAAGGCGTCCAGGGATGCTACTATGGTGGCAAGGGATGTTAATCGTGTTTCAATGGTATCAACTCTTTCCAACAGATCCAGTTTGGGTCTGCATGATTTGCAGAGATATGGAAATTCATTGGATGATTCTAGGTATTGAATCATTTGCTCGGGTAATCCCAAGCAGTCATGATGAGCGTATTTGTTACACAGAGAACATTTGATACTCTTAAATAGCTGAGCACTATTTGTTGTGTTATTTCATTCTTTACACAGATAGCAGAATAAGTTGTAACAAAATTTACTGCATGACGTTTTGAGATATAACATTCTCTGAGTCCCCCATTTTGTTTCTTTCCCCTCCTTTCCTTAGTCTGCCTTCTTCCTGTTTGCTGCAGCATCTCTTGAAACTTATAGTACTACACCAGGCTGCATGTTCCACCAGCGAACCAATAGCTAAAATAGGATTAGCAAGCATGTTTGGTAAGCTACGAGTTATGTAGCCCTGACAAGAGTTTACTTGTTCCATATAAATTCATGGAAAAACAAAAACAGACCAGCTGGGAAGACCAAATTGGTTACAACCTCCTGCTTTGGTTGATCCTTTTCTCTTAGCCCTTCACTTACAAAAAAAACTTACAGGAATAAAATGATGATGGTAAGAGGTTTGCTTGTTGCCTTGACCTCTAAGTATGTGTGTGAATATATCACACAGTAACTAAGTAAGTATCATCAATGAAAGCAAGCAATATACTTCTGAATACTACAGTGCAGGGGATGAATGGAACAATTTTGCTATCTCGTTTAGGAATTTCTAGAGGCATTTACTGTACCTGGAAACAAAATGCATTTACTCAACCCAGCAATGCTGCTTTTCTTGCTATATCACCATTGTTGTCATTGCATCATTTTTGTAGAACAAAAGAGAATTCTGTTAAGGGCGTGCAAAACATATACAGTATTAAAATAACTCGACATTAAGTTGTATTACATTGTTCAGATATCTTGCTTCAAGGGAGGAAAAGATACCTGAGCACAGGAATTGTATTGGTTTCTTTGTATTTTAAAATCTTTTCTATCCTTTTTCTTTAAGAAGAAATTGACAATAAGTATTAAAAAACAAACAGATGGCACCATTTAATTCAATAAAGCCAATACTTAATAATGCTCAAGAATAGAGAATTTATTTGGAAAGAGATTGGACCTTAAATAGTGATAATTCACTTGCTTTGGTTGTTTTTTTAACCGTCTTTTGAAGTAGGAGGGTAAGGCCTTTGACTAATGTGCCAGGGCTGACATATCCCAACCTTGGTGGGCATGAGCCAATTGTAAGCAAGATAAGGACTCTTTATTTAAGATTCATCATAAGCACTTAGTTTTATAAAAATATGTTTCTTCCCATTATATGTAAACACTTTTCTCTTTTTCTATACAATATTCATAATTACAATGTATTAGTGACGATTGCGGAAAATACGACCTCAGCAACAGAGTGGTCAATGCCTGACTCACTACCTCAAACCTCCAAAACTTTAACCTTAAACTGTCTACCATGGACCTCACTCCATTCCTAAGAGGTCTGTAAGGGGGCGTGCATAAGCGCACCAGCATGCCTACCGTCCCTGTCCTATTGTTCCCCCTTATTCGTATTCATTTATTATGTATATGCTTATACCAGTTTATACTTGTATATTTGTATGTTTGGTTCATACTTATACTTGTTTTCGTATACATGCTTGACAAACTAAACTAAATAAATAAATTGAGGGCACAGGCTGAACCCAAGATTTTGGGAGTATTCTGTCTTTTGGTTCACTTGCTGAATATAAAGACAGATAGATAACTCTACAAATTCTTCCATACAAAGTTTATTTTATTGGATTATAGTAGGTATCCTCAAGGTAACTCACAGTTATGTCGAGATGATCTAATGTCCAATTCTTTGAACAGTTGAAATCGTAGTGTAAATGATAGTAATCTTTCTATCCCATATTTTATCCCATAGTAGTAGAAGCAGTGGGTAGATATGCTACCATGAGGCTGTGTTCAGGCAAGAGTGAAGAAACCTCCCCCAACTCACCAAGGGTCAATTCAGTGACCAATCAGGGTTACAGATGTGGCCACATGACATGAACTACATTTCCCGGGATACCTTAAGGGGACCGCTCCCAATTCCTAACTAACTATACCTGGCTGGACAGCACAGGGAGCTATACAGTACTCACTGGGTTCTAATTGCATTCTTCAATGTAGCTGATGCAATCTTGATCTCTTAGCAGTAAGAAGCAATAGGAGCAGGACTACTCAGAGTTTGCTTCCTTTGGGTGGGAGAATACTGATGTGCCTCTTTCTCATATTTGCTTTAAATGCAGTTGTGGAAGCAGAGCACAGACAGAAGAACATGCAGTTCTATAAGGCTGCAGATTAGGGCTCTGTAGTCTTAGAGAACTGATTCAGACTCAAGGGCAAAAAGTTGCTTTGGAGACATGAACAGAGGCATGGCTTTAGCACCTGGCTGCAGCTTCTTAAAGCAGCTGCCATTTTCCAAAAAATTGTAAAGCTGCCTTCAGGAGCTGCAATGTTATCCTGTGAAAAGAACTCTTTGATTTAGGAACCTGTAGCCAGGAGTTACATGCAGATCTCTTTTTTTAAAAAAAAAAAAAACTTTATTAATTTTACAATTAAAATAGACAAACAACACATACATAGATGTGAGAAAGGAAAAGGAAAGAAAGAAAAAAGAGTAGAAAGAAAAATCAGAAAACAATTAAAAACACTTTCATCCCTGACAGTTTGTGGGACCTTATTTTTAACCTTACATGCAGATCTCTGCGTACTGCAAAGCCCTTTTATTTTGCATTTGAATTCTGCAAGGCTCCGTTGCAGGTCCAATCCTTTACAACAGGGGTGTCAAACTCGATTTCATTGAAGGCCGCATCTGGATTGTATTTTACCTCAGAGGGCCAGAGTGGGCGTGGCCAGAGTGGGTGTGGTCAGCTCGATATCACTCGTGTCAGAGGTGCCTGTGGTGGCTCAAGCCCTCTGCCAGAGAAAACAGGCTCCTGAGCTCTGTTTTCGGCTGCAACGGCCTCCTGTAAGTAACCCTCTGCCAATGAAAACAGAGCTCAAGAGGGCTGTGTGCAGCCCACCCGAGTTCTGTTTTTGCTGGCAGAGGCACTGCAGGCCAGTCTTTCACCGTTTCCAGGGTGGCCCTGCGGGCCAGATCTAATCACCCCGCGGGCCGGATCTGGCCCCCGGGCCTTGAATTTGACACCCCTGCTTTACAACAAGCGCCCAGCAAGAATCCTTACACACTCAATGTATTTTTAGCCTTTGAGTTGATGGCATTGGGCAAGATGTCCAGGGAGACACCTCTAGGCACTTAATTGTCCTGCTTCCATTTAGTTCCCTACTCAGGGCACTTTTCTTTCTTTCTCTTCTTCATTGAGCACCAGCTCTCCCTACATTTTCTGTGCACGTACACTTACAAGGGAATGTACTTGTATTTCCCCTTGTATTTCCTCTAACTATTAAAAGCCATTGAACGTTCTGCTAAGAAAATTTCAGCCATGTTTCAATATCTTCATTCCCTTGTATTTCCTCTAACTATTAAAAGCCATTGAACGTTCTGCTAAGAAAATTTCAGCCATGTTTCAATATCTTCATTTCCTTCTTGGAAGTATAAATTGATGAGCAGGGGTCTGAAGAAGAGATCGGAACAGACAGGAGTACTGCTGTTGTTTCTTTTTCTTTTTTTAAAAGACCTATGTAGCACCACGCTTGAAGACTTTTGTCCAGTGGTACTATTCACATATCACCAGTGTTTAAAAAACTCTTTTATTTTGGTTATCGTGCTCCAATTTCTTTAAAAAAACACACACAATTTCTCTTGATTGATTGATTGGATGCCACTCAACTCCAAATGACCCTGCATGGCTCCCAATACACATAACTATGTTCTGTTCTTTCTCTCACACACATATTGCTTTCCTTTATATACAAAGCAATTTTCCAATTGAGAAAAATGTCATACAATACATTTTAAACTATAACTTGCAATCCATCTATGAAAATTAATCAATCACTTGACTATACTATTATTCATTCATGTTTTGCAAGATAATCCATATTTTAATTGATTTATGACAATTCATATTATCATCCCAAATCTATCCTATAATTATATTATGATTATGCTAAAAATACATCTTTATATATTCTTTATATTCTAAGAATCTACATATTTCATTACCATGTTTTATTGTCTAACCACTGATAGAATAAATCCCAAATCTTATAAAATTGTTTATCTTCTTGTTCTCTGATTTCAAATGTCAATCTACTCATTTCAGCACATTCCATTAATATTTAGTCTGAAATCTTTTACCTATCTCAACCTATCTCAACAAGATGGGCGTCTGCTGTAGGATAGACAAACACACAGTTTTTGATGCTTCATAAGATAAAATGTTATCACTTATTGTTAAATTTAATTGTCTAACTTTTTGCACCTTGAGAAATGGTTGCTGTGTTGTTGTTGTTTTTCTAAGCAGAGAATGGGCTGGGAGCAATCTGGTATATTTCATAGACCATGAGCAGGAACCGGATGTGTGTAGTCTCAGGTTTCCTTTAAAAGATAGGCAACTTTCCACTCATTCTTTGACACACCATGGTAAGTACCCTTAGTAAAGTGGCAGAGCACATCTGAAGGCATTTGGGTATGTCAGTCCCCAGAGGTGCTGGGGACTAAGCAGAAGATGGGGTACTGCTCCCCAGCAGATAGAAAGCTGAGCCCAAAAGAGGATCAATCCCACCATTGCTGTTGGAAGTCATGTCTAATATGTTGATTCCGCTCCTCCTACAACTCAGCTTGTCCCATCCTTTACCAACCCTGCAAACAGTTGTTGCATAATATAGATAACTCACAAATAAGGTTGCATTTCTGTTACAGAAACCCATAGAAAATGCCAACTTGTGCCAACTGCTTAAGCACTGCAAGTCTTCTGCTGTCTAAGGATGAAGCAGTGTCCATCTGGTGTAAAAGCAATGGCTGCATACCAAAGTGTTACAGCTGTTTTTAGAGTTTTCCTGCTTTGTGCGAATGCAGGGATGATGGGGCAAGGGTTACATTCCTATGCTCTTTGAAATTCATCACAACTAATAGGCTTTTATCGAGCCATTGCTGTTCAACATTTGTATGAAACAGCATGCATGCTTACGTTCTCAGAATATTCTTAGAGGCGAGGCATGCATATTCCTGTAGCAGCTGAGTGTGAACTTACTGCAGGTGAAAATAAGATGATGTAGATCTGTCAACACGGCTATACATGTAGGTGGTTCCATTATTATTATTTGTGAAATGCTCACAAGCTGTCTTTGTAAAGGTTTGTACATAGAATAATGTATTACGAGGCAAGATGTTCTACCTTATAATGGCAGTTACACTTGGGCAGCCTATGCAAGCGACTGAACGTGTCATAAGGAAATGTTTTAAAATTATGCCGTGAAGAGCGGAGGAAAGAAACAACAAAAACAGGAAAGCCACACACAATTTTGAGTCTCAGAGGCCAGAATCTTGAAACTTCCTTGTAACAAATCCAGTGCAAATCTCTGCTGAAGGTGAGGAATAAATAACTCCCTGCAGAGGTTTTTTTTTTTTTTAAATCAGCATCTTTTTGTGTTACATAAATCTTGCATAATAAATGTACCATATTTCAGAAAAAGCCCATTCGTCTTTTTTAGCACAATCACCTAGCAAAAGACAGGAAAACACAAACACATTGGGATAGGCAGGGGTGGGATTCAAATTTTTTTAACGAACGGTTCGGTGGCGTGGCTTAGTTGGTGGGCGTGGCTTGGGTTGCTGGTCATGGCTTGGTGGTCATGTGACTGGGTGGATGTGGCTTGGTGGTCATGTTGTTGGCTGGGCGTGGCCAACTCAATATCACTCACATCAAGGCACGCATCTCCTCACCTGGCCTCTCATGACTATGGGAATGCTACAACAGTCGTAAGTGTGAAAAATGGTCATAAGTCACTTTTTTCAGTGCCATTGTAACTTTGAATGGTCGCTCCACACAAGCAATGTATCAGCAAAGGAGGGGGAAAAAACTCCAGAGAAGTTCCTGAGACAGGAAGTCTAGTTCTGCCAAGAATGTAGTAAGGGTTAATGGAGAGGCAGTTTCTGTAAGCAACACCAGAATGTTTCCTTCCTGCCTTCCTTACAGGATTAGGCCAGTAATTTCTTCTAACAACCGGTTCTTGGAACTGCTTAGAATGTTAACAACTGGTTCTAGCAAATAGGTGCAAACTGGTGGAATCCCACCCCTGGAGATAGGGATGAATCTATTCAAACTGCCAAATAAGTTTTGTGTTTGTTCTCCACACAAGGGACCAGTCCCTTTATCATATGTAGCTTTTTAGGTGGGTCACAAAACCAGCAGTGCTGCAAACTCATCTTTCTGCCTCATCTCTGGATTTTTCCACTTGAGAGAGAGGGGAAAACCTTTCTAACACATCCCACCCACAAACTTTTCTTCTTGCCTCCCATCTTCCCATTGATTGATTACTCAGTTACTTCTTCTCTTCGCTCTTTTCTCCTTTATTCAGCTGAACAGGGAGTAGACAATCAATACTGTCATGCCCCTGGTGGAGACTAACTCTGAGGGAGAGGAGGAGCAGCTGACAGGGAGTGGAAGTGTGGCTCCAGAGGTTGTGGAGGAGGCTGGGGAATGGCAGAGGCTAGCTGGGCAGTCAGAGGAGGACCCAAGCCCATCCCCTCTCCATCTTAGGGCATGCAGGGAAAAGAAGGGAGAGACATGGTCTACTGGGGAGGACAGAGCCTTGATCCTCTTCATGGGCTGCAGGTGTGACAACTGGATAAGAGGACAGACATGTATGGATGAGTGCTGGAAACAAAGCGTGGAAATATCTCTAGTTTATTGTTCCTCTCTGAGTTTGGCGTCCTTCCCAGTGTGTGTTCCGATATCTGTGGACATCTTCAAGCCCTTATCTTGCCTGGTTTGTGTTGTTTTTTATTCTTTATAATTTAAATGGCATTTCCTCCTTCTTGTAACTGCATGTGTGGGAGTTTTTTGTCTCTTGTCAAGGATATTTGGAGCTTGGAAGCAAAGTGAAGGAATAAAAGAGGCTTCACCTGTTTTTTGTGACTGTGTTTATTTTGTATCCCACCCTGTATCACACAATACTATAGAACCGGGTCTCCAAACTTGGCAACTTTAAGACTTCAACTGGCAGAATTGAAAGCTGGTTGGCTGAGGAATTCTGGGAGTTGAAGTCCACAAGTCTTAAAGCCACCAAGTTTGGAGATCCCTGCTGTAAAAGGAAGAGAAAGTATGCAGAGGTAGGACACAGGAAAGTAGTTCAATTTGCTCATTGCTCCAAACCGTTGCTTAAATAAAACTGTAGATTAATGTAGATTAATGCTTAATTTATTTGACTTGTATTATGTGCTAAAGCATACTCCATAATGCATTAATCACAATGGTTGAATTCATTCTGTGGGCCAAGTCAGGATCAAACCAACTGCATTATAGCTGACTACAGCATGTGAACTGAGGTATAATGTTTGTAGTTCACATGTACCTAAGTGATAGTTTCTTTTAACAGGGCTTTATTGAATGTGGTCTGCTCCCTGTCATGAGGGCCATAGAGTTGCTCTATAACTATTCCAAAGTGAGGTCAAAAAGTGGGAACAGCGTTACTGGCTTGCTTAATATAGAGTAGCTTACAATACTTTCCTCCCTCAACAACCACTATTAATTTATCTAGAGGGAACAGAGATCTGATTTATAGTATTTTCTCCTTATGTAGTTTTTTCTTTACTGATTTACTACATTATTGTTATTATTAAAAATGTGTTGTTTTTCTTTTCTTTTTTAATGTAAGTATTCGGAAGTTTCCCTGAAAGACATCATCTAAATTTCTTAAGGAAATAAAAATTGGAGTGCATAATATCGTACACAATATTTTAAGCATGAAGATGACATGGATTTATAGAATGGTATTATATTTGCTTTTCTTTGCTGTTGGGGAAACCAAAAAGCAAACAAACAAAAACCCCTGAACTGAATTAAAATTGTGTTTTCTACTCCTGCTATGAAAGCCAATTTGGAATGAGTATTTGGGAGATGACATTCAGTCTTTCATCTCAGTGGGCAAATCTGATTAATATAGTCCCGGAAGTTGTGGAATAACCTACTAAAAATAGCATTTTGTAGGGACATGGACTCACATTTTTCCCTTAGTGGGAATGGGCCTAAAATTGGATTTGATTGAACCAGGTATTGCAACAGCACCAATATAACAATTTATACTGGATTTGAAGTTCAATTACATAGTTAAATGATAAATATGAATCAGAACATTTTTTTCATTCTTTCTCATTTTAAAGTCTCCCTTTCTTTTCATCCTTAAAGTCCTTGCATTCTACAACATTGGCCATACTAAAATTATAAATTACAGTTGTTAAATCATCAAGTCCAATTTCACCATTTCCTGCCTGCGAAAAAAGAATTATAGGAATTGTCTACAGTTTATAGCCAAACAGATTCCTTGGCATTCTACATTACCTTTCTATTAACCCAAGTGAAAACGCATTTCTAATTGTTTCCCATATTTTTAAAGTTTCGGATACATATATGCTTGGTTACTGTTTCCACGTATATCATTCATTTTAATTAGGTTTTTCTGCTTCTTTATTGCATTGTAATTTGCATTTTATTACTTATGTAAAATATCTTAACAATATTTTCCAGTAAAATTTGATTGGGAATACCTTGTTGGTCTTGGCTGAAAGCTAAGCAAGATTTGGCTTGGAAATCAGCTGAATGTCAGACATGAAAGATCCAATTAAACTTATGTATTGCTACTCATGCCTATGCACAGGAATATTATCAACCAACTGTTACCTCCTGCTAGGAGTTAGATATGGGTCAACAGAATTTGGGGGTGGGGGGGCAGGACTTAACTTGCTTGTGGCTACGTAGAGCTTCTAGGCTGATCCCTCTTTTGACCCTGCCCCCAGATTTTGTCACTCTTTTCACTAGATTAGATGAGGGACTATGGAGAAATTCCAGGGCTATTGGCTAGGCTGGGAATTTAGAAAATCATTCTGGAAAAAAACAGTTATAATGCTGCCGAGGAAGCTGCACGGAGAAATGGGAGTTAAACCACTTTCTGCTTGGAAGCATTTTTAGAGCCATTATATCTTTACTCCAACCACCATGTCATGCAGAAGTTCAATAGACACTTCATAATAAGATAAACCAAGCTAACTGCTACGTTGATTAAAACAGTAATTTAACTAGTACACTAATTTTTCTGAGTTTGAACAGCAGGTGCCACGGTAGTTGTCATGCAATTTATATTAATTGGGATTTACACTTATATAAAACTCACTGCATGGAAGATTCTTCAGTGCACAAGAAAGATGTGAGTGCAATAGTCAGAAAGCAAAGACTGCAGACAGGTGTCAGTTCAAAACTTCATTGTATTCGAAAACCCAAGATAAAACTGTTAAATATGTAACAATATTCTTGACCCATATCTAACAGCATTTTAGGCTAATCAACCTGAACTAACAGAAGTCTATGATTATTAACGATTAGGGAGTAGAACTTAGTAAAATCTGAAGCTGATCATACCATTGAAATTAATATGAAAATGTAATTCCCTAGATTTCAGTTGTGACTACCTGATGACATAATAAAGGGCATATTTCCTCTTAAGAAGTTTTACTATTGACCATTTATGCTTAGATTTTTTACTATTGAGTACTTATGTCTCAATTGAAGTCCTACACTTGTATTTCATCCAAAAAGCTCAAGATGGTCTAAATCATTTCTTCTTCCCTCTCATTTTATCCTCACAACAGCCTTCTGAGCAGATTTGGAAGAGAAGGCTTAGATGATTGGCCCAAAGGTACCCGCAAAATTTCAAAAGTAATTCGGGATATCAAGTCAGGTCTTCCTAATTTACTGAATAAATTAAATGCTATATCTCAATAACCACATTGGACAAGCAAGTCAGGCTGGATCAGATTACTTTAAAAGTCCACACTAATCTGCGGCGCTACTTTAAAAAAAATCAATTAACCAGTTTGGACATTTGAGATATTATATATGTTTATAGTTATTGATATGTACCAGGAGGTAGTATGTCCCTTCATAGTAGTGTTTGATAGGGAAGCTGAAATTTCTAGAGCTGAACTTCTGGAGAAGGTTCATTAGTAATGAAGCGTGTTGTCAAGAGAACATTCCCCTTCAGCCAAGGATGTTCTCTGGTGTTCATTTTTTCTTCACCCATGGAAATTTCTATCTTGGCTACTCTTCAAGTGGTCCGCAAAGATGATGTCACTCATTCTCTGGATGTTTGGAATCTCAGAGCTCTTCTCCCACTGCTAATGTATCTGTGCCAATGTTCTGAGCTATGATAGCAAATGAGAGGAACCCTACTTAGCTTTGAGAATGTATTGCCTGATTTTACAGGTTCTTTCACTCCTATTGGCCCACGGCCCTGTTTCTGTTCCCTTCCGAAAAGAGTGCTACCAAATTTGCTGCTCTGAGCTCAGTGTCTGCTAGCCGTGAACTTTCTATAACATACAATCTTTGAGAAAGTGGAAAAGGAAAAGGAAGTGTTAATAACACCACCCCATTTTAAAAAGAAATGGTGTTATCAGTTCAGTTGACAATAGAAAGTAGGGGGGCACATTTGAGTCATCTCTCTGCCTCTCTCCCTTCCCATCCCCCACATTCCAGACTTGAATTGTGAAGGAATATCATGAGCTTTCCAAGTTTCCTCTGTGTAGCAGCACAGCTTTTGCCTCCTTTTGTTCTGCCCAGTGTGCCCATTTTTAAATATTCAAACAAAGCTCCATAAACCGCTAGTTACACCATAATACCAGCTTGTGTTTACATTTTCAGCTCTCCAGATCATGATCCCATTGAGTGCACATAGAGCGAGTGCTCGTGAGTATGCGCCCATTCACCATCAGGAGAAATCAGACTGTAAACACAAGCTGGTATTTTGGTGGGAGCACACTAATATGGCGGCTGGGAGGGTTGGAAGTGAAAGGTCAATGATAGGTTCAGAAATTCCTTGCTTTTTTCAGGCTGAGTGATGCTGTGTGTGTAATAGCTGTTATATTTCTCTCTCCCTTCCAAATGGGAAGCAGTCATCTGTTCTGAAGCAACAAGGCCTAGTTAAAATGGTTTCCTTTTTTTAAGATGGCATAAATCTTCTATGCCACTTGAGAGCAGCATTATTTAAAATATTTAAAACAAGACCAGATCAGAATTGCTTATCTTATGAGTTAGACTAAATGACCTTCAAGTTCTTGGCACAATTCAGAGAACCATTAAATGGATGTACCCTAATGATATCTCCTTATTTTAAAAAAAAAAACAACAACACATCCCTCCATTCATCTATCCATTAATCTATCCATTCATCCATCCATCCATTCATCCATCCATCCCACATCCTAATCCACTTTTGAAAACTGGGAATCTACAAGAAACTTACTACATTAATGAATGTAGCTCATGCATGTTCCTCAACAAGTCATTGAGCACCTATAGAGAAGTCCTCCCTTCCTGTTTAAAAAAAAGGAAATCACATGAAAGGTACACTTCCTTTCTGAATGCTAAATTGAAAAGATTTGAGCACAACTAAAAAATAATCCAATTAATGACATGGGAGCTACAAAATTAACTCTGAGAAAGCTATTTCAGTCTCAGATGAGATTTGCATTGAGCACATACTCATCTAAATAAACTAAGTATAAAGCATTTGATCCCGAAAACACTTAGCAATATATGACAGCTCTAATCAGATGTCTGTGAGGAATTTCCTAAATGGTTCTCTTAATTTAGACCGTATTTTAATAGAATTCCTTCATTTCAGATGTAAAATAATAATAAGAGTCTAGTCAAGCTCACTAGCAGAAGCATCATTAAGAAACAAAGAAGTAATGAGCAAGTTACAATACACAAGCTAAATATATCTTACAGAAATCTTCTGTGTATTTATATAAACAAGTCATATATGGGCAAAGATCACCAGATCTCTTTGGGAAATATTTTGACACCGATGACTTGGAATATATATTCCCTAACTGTCGATGTTCATGAAGTTACACATAGGGTCTTGTAACAAAAAGAGTGGAAAAGAAAAGAGAGAAATGATGTATCTTTATGCAAAGAAAAAGAAAGGGACAATTTATCCATTTGATTACAAAACTGAAGGCTGAGTAATTGAACTTCCACAATGAATTCCCATCTATCACATTTTCAAAGAGATTTGTTTTCTTTCTTCTTGCTGATATTTTTTTCTTGAGGGCCTGACATTAATGCTGAATCAGAGATTGTAATGCAGTTGTTGGCAAATGATAAGATTAATATTTACAATGAAATCATATGGGGAAATGTTAACAAATTATATTCTAATACAGTACTGACCTCTTCCTATGATGATGGTTGTAGAAATATAAATGAGATAGGAAATAAGTTATTCAGTTTTACTAATTTGATAGTAAAAATTTCACAGCAACTCTGAAAGATAATCAAAGTTGAAGCTCTTTCAAACAATCAAGCTACTGTGATGTCATAAAAGACAGGTAGGTGGGCATGAAGGCAGAAATCTGAAGGCACCACTGCAGAAGATGTTGGGAAGCCAAAAGGCTAAAGAAGCTTTTGAGACATATTTTTGATGCAAAGCAGATGATAAAACTAGTAAGCCCTGTATTTCTGATAGAAAATAGTGCTGGAAAATTGTATCTTTGGGAATAAGTAACCATGCTATGTGTAGGCAAATTTTTCATTGCAAGTATAGGCTGTGAGAAGAGTTAGAATAATTATAGCACATTTTGGAATAAACCAGATTAATATCTGGCTGATGGGATGTGAGCCACAATATATTGGCTATCAAAGTTATCCCCAGATTAGAGATCCCAGCTTGAGGGAAAATAGTAGAATAGAGGTAGAGAAATGAAACCCTGCCATCTTTCTCCCAGAGTCCATCTAACAATCCAATAAAACCATTATCCAGCTAGCTGGTAAGTCAGATTTCTTGTTTATTTTCCCAAGAATTAGTTGACCCTACCCAATATATACCCTAGTTCACTCCCACTTTCAGTGGGGCAGCTAAAGGCATAAACACCACCTTCAGTCCCCGCTAAAGGTAGAATGAACTGAGAATGACCACTGCCCTCCGCATTGTCTCTCACACAAAGGGAGCTAAACAGATGTTATTTGCTGCTACCTGGTCAACAATTGACACCAGGTCTCTTGCCACTGCTGCATCATTGCTCTTGCACCCCTGTACTGTACAGACATTTGATATTACATCCAATATAAAATACAATAATTAGAAGGCTTCAGTTCAAAGATAGTGCTTGCTCTGCATATAAAAGACCCAAGTTCGGTTTCTGTTCCTAAATATAATGATTAGCGGTGATTATAACTGATATTATTAAGCTTCAGTGTCCCACTGGACCTATTTGGAATAAGATTTCTTTTGCGTGTTCTTTTTTCTTGTGTGTCCAATCACACTTGGCCAATAAAGAATTCTATTCTAAAGAATTCTATTCTATGTTCTATTTTTCTGATTTATCTTAAATGTTTTCCATCATTTGCATTCACAATTTTTGTTACTTATTTCATTGATATAATTGTGATCAATATTATGATTATATTAAATACATGGTTGCTGTTAATTCATAAGTTATCATGATTGTTATGGTCAAATCTATCTACATCTCCTTTTCACCAGTTAACTGGGGGAAATAACCCTACATATACAATTCTACCAATACACAGTTTCTCCCACCTCATTTTCTCATGCTGATGACTTTTTTTTCTTCATAATTTAGTTCTTTCTTTTGATACTGATGCTGCAATGACTTTAAGCATTTTTAACCACTGTTTATAGCAGTTTATAACTATTGATATTTAATTCTTGAAGGTATAAAAAAAACCTTGAGATTTTGGGATATGTAGCCTTTACACTGAAGATGGATTCTGAATATTGTATTGAGTTCAACTCAATCACAGGAATATTAGATCAAGGTTACCAAATCTTCTCCTTGTTGCAATCGGATAGTTATCCAGTGTTTTGCAACTCATATCTGGTATGCCTAGGCAGTTAATCAACTTTAATAGGACTAGCATTCAGCCTTTTAAATAAGAGCCAGTGTGGTTCAGTAACTAAGGTGTTGAACTATGATTAGGAAGACCCAAATAAAATATATATTCAGCTGTGGAAGTTTACTGGTTCATCCAATGGTGATGCATTACTGGTTGATTCTGTGGCCAATCTCTGTCTTTCAGCACAATTTATCCCACAGGAATATTTTTACAGGAAAAGTTGAAGAATACATATCACCTATGCTATTTTCATTTTCCATAGAATATAAATCTAACTAATGTCTAACTCTGGTAGAATATATAATGTATTCTTGAAGTTACCTGAGGTAAATTTATGATCAAAGCTAAATGGGAAAAAATAATATTTATACGTGTTCACTGGATTTTTATAATAATTCTCAGGCTAATTGGAGATTCATAAGGGATCATATCCACAATGTCATGGAAAACAATCTATCTAAACTATAAATCAAGAGATTATATGATGTTAATTATATAATGATAGTCAAGGATAATTGAAATAAAATATACTTTTTGGAGGCACACAGATTTATTGAACAGAGTTGAGAGTTATACATATATTTGTTGGACCAAAGAAAAGAGGTAGGTATAAAATTTAATCATTCTACTTAAAGAATTCCCACCACTCGTGAATGCAAAAAACCATGAATATCTTATATTATTTTTGTGAAGAAAGTTTACTTCAGAGGAAAATTGTTACTCAATTCTTAGGGATTAGATAAGTTGTAGAGATACAGACTTTGCCTTGAAAGGAAATTCAAGAGACACAGATAAAAGAGAAATAATAAATGCCTACCTGAGGGGAAATAAAGGATATTTGCCCCTTTTCTGAGGTAAACAAATACAAGGAACACAAAATTCAGAATTCCTTGAAGATCACAAAAATGTTTGAGGATCATGGAGCTAGTCCGAGTCTCTTGCCTGCCCTCTGAGTGAAAAGACAGATAACCTAACCAAAAACATAATCCTTGAAGTAGTAGAAAGGATTAAAACTAAATCTCAATTCAGGAAATTGGGTTAGAATATAATGTACTTGTTAGAATATCTCCAGCTTTATCATCCCCTTCTGAGTTGCATGATTGTGACCGGAGTGAGATTATATTTGCATCAGAAACTGAGACTCAAATAGAAATTGTACTGAAGTGAGATGAGATGTGACAAGGATTCTAATATACTGCTATTGCTCATAGTATTTGCTTTTACTACCAGCCTGACTTCGAAGCCCTCAAGTTCTTGCTCTATTTATGGTTTAACTATGCATTTCCAGCCAGTGCCCTGCTTTTGGTGCCTGCAATGTTGGCATTCATTAGGTAAAGCCATCAAAGGCTGCTGTTGAGGCACGTTCAAGGCCTGATCTCTTTAAAATCTTGGCTTGGTGGCTTTCTTCTTGACAGCTGTGTGTTAATCCAGTAGAATTCCTTCACTCCCTTGGGGATAAAAGCACTTCCTGCTCCAAATCCAACTCTCCATTCTCACCAAATATCCAATGCCATGTGCCACCACCAGGTTTCATTTCCACATAAGCAGGTCTTTAAAGAGTTCATGCCAGTGGGACAAACACTGCTTGTAAAATTAACATAAGAATATCACTGCCATCAAAAGCTGTGGCGTCTTCTCCTCTACATTGTTTGAGCTGGGTGGTCTTATAAATCTTAAAAATATAAATACATAAAGTTCAGTAAGCAAGGGACAAGAAATAGCCAGGAATGATACAGTGGGAAAATCCAGAAAAAAGATAACCAAGCAGTGGATTTGTGAGTATGTAGAAATGAACAATTACTGAAAACGTTACATGGATTTGTTAAAAACAGATCATGCCAGATAAACCTTATTGCTTTCTTTCATAAAGTGACTAAGTTAGTGGATCAGGGAAATGCCGTGGACATACTAGTATACTTGGATTTCAGTAAGGCATTTGACAAGGTAGACCACAGCCTATTTCTTGGTAAGATAAAACAATGTAGACAGTACCATCATGAGATAAATTTGCAGTTGGCTGATTAACCATACTCGGCATATAGACCTCAATGGAGCTACATGGAGGGAAGCATGTAATGGGGTACCTTAAGCTTCTGATTTGGGCCTGGTGCTTTTCAACAACTTCATAAATGATCTAGATGAGAGGATAGAAGGAACTCATCAAATTTGCTGACAACACTAAGCTGGGGGGAAATTGTCAACACTTTGGAAGATAAAACTCAAGATTCAGAAGGATCTTGACAGACTTGCACATTGGACCTTATCCAACAAGATGCAGTTCAGCAGTGAGGAAAATAAGATCCTGCATTTAGACAGGAAAAACTTGCCAGATAAACTCATAGGTATAGGATAGGAGATATCTGGTTCAACAGAAATAAATGAGAACTGTCCTGGTGGATCATGACTTAAGTATGAGTCAGTAGTGTGCTGCCACTGCCCAAAAAAAAACCACCCCAGTGCAGTTCTATGTTGCATCAAGACATGGGGAATAGTGTCGCTGTTTTCATTCTCTCCAAGAACACACGGCACAAGTGCAATTTTGAGCAGAGGGAAGTGTGCATATTATTTGGCTCATGGAGAGAACACAGGCAACCATTCTATTTGTTTAGATACTTTTGGGGACACACTACAGAAAAGTAAACTCCACTGAAAATTTGACAACACCCTGGGAAACAGAAGCTTTTTTGAAAAAAGCAAAGAAGCCAAAGTCTGTAAAATCTGTGCATTTCAATAAGCTTTTTTAAAAAACTTAAAACTGAGCTTATTGTGCCATCTCTTTTTGTCTTGTTTAGAAGTCATCAATATGCTGTACAGCTTCATATTCACAAATGTGTTCTTGTTACACATTTGCAGAACTATTTATTTAGAAGAGGTGTAGTGGAAAGTGAGTGGGTGCCAGCTGAGAAGAATCGACATGCATCTGGGTTTTGTTCTTTTTTTCCACATGAATAAATGAATAAATGACTACAAAACAAACAAATATGGCAGAAATAATAGCCATGGTTCTTTAATGATTTTATCAGCACAAAATGTCTGCTTAATCCAAGTGCCACAATGCAACTAAGAGTGAAAGATTCCCAAGCCCTAAATTCTATGCTTTGCCCACTTTCTATAAGATTCAAATCCTAGGGAACATGGCTTCTGTTTGCTTTTTTCAAACTGTCCTTAAATTTTAGACTCAGGAAATTGTGTGTACATTTTTAGAGCACTGTATAGATCCCATTGTGTTGTTTACTTTATGTGCTTATCTCACTCTTAGTAATAATGTGGAAAACAACAGAAGTAGCAATGATTCAGCTAGGAAATAGCACAGGTATGATAATGAAGCACAACACTAGAGATTATTTTTACATCAAAGAAGACATTTTTAAAATGTTAGCTAGATACGATAATCTATGATAATAACCTGAAATGTTTAAAATTTTTAAAATATTAGATATGATAATTTATAATAACCTGAAGCAACTGAGCAAGAATTCAGATATAAACTGAATTTTCCAAATCATTGCCTCATTTTTTTTCTTTCTTCATGACAGTATTTACCCGCTTGTAGATAAAATGGCAACAATGCCTGGGCAATCCCCATGTTTCATCTTAGTACCAAAGTGCCTCCAGTCTTTTAACAGTACCAGAATAAAAATAGTCCCCTGCTCCTCCTAAATCAACACTGCCCTGCCACAGCTTCGATTTGAGGCATAAAATTTTCTTCCCCTTCCGTTCAATCATCTGTTTCCTTGGTAATATTTTTTAGAAGTAGTTTGCCACTGCTTGCTTCCTGGGGCTGAGAGAAAGAGAAAGTGACTAGCCCAAGGTCAGCCAGCTGGATTTGTGCCTAAGGCAAAAGTAGAACTCACAATCTTCTAGTTTCTAGCCCGATGCTTTAAACACCACACCTAGCTGGCTTATAACAACTATAGTGACTATCTATTATTTATTGTAGCATTATCACTCTCTGGCATTTTAATATGGTATGGTATGGTATGGTATGGTATGGTATGGTATGGTATGGTATGGTATGGTATGGTATGGTATGGTATAGTATAGTATAGTATAGTATAGTATAGTATAGAATAGAATAGAATAGAATAGAATAGAATAGAATAGAATAGAATAGAATAGAATAGAATAGAATAGAATAGAATACTTTATTAGCCAAGTGTGATTGGACACACAAGGAATTTGTCTTGGTGTAAATACACTCGGTATACTTAAAGAAAAGATACATTCATTAAGTATCATAACGTACAGCACTTAATGATAGTCATAGGGTACAATCAACAATCAAATCATACTAGGAAACAGTCAATATAAATTGTATGGATACAAACAACAAAGTTACAGTCCTACATCACAAGTGGGAGAGGATGGGTGATAAGGAGTGATGAGAAGATTAACAGTAATAGTAGTGTGTACACTTTGTAAATAGTTGAACAGTGTTGAAGGAATTATTTGTTTAGCAGAGTGATGGCTTTCGGGGAAAAACTGTTCTTGTGTCTAGTTGTTCTGGTGTGCAGTGCTCTATAGCGTCGTTTTGAGGGAAGGAATTGAAACAGTTTATGTCTGGGATGTGAGGGGTCTGTAAATGTTTTCACAGCCCTCTTTTTGACTCGTGCAGTATACAGGTCCTCAACTGAAGGCAGGTGGGTAGTAATTGTTTTTTCTCCAGTCCTAATTATCCTCTGAAGTCTGTGTCTGTCCTGTTGGGTTGCAGAACCAAACCAGACAGTTATAGAAGTACAGATAATGTTTAATGACTACCAACCTCACAGTTTAAGGAGTGATATTATAGTTAGGTCATGCTGTGTTTTGCTCATGTGCAACTGACAGATTGGATGCCAAATTGTGATTTTAATACCGTATAGATTTTATCTATTATTTGTTATTTTATTCTAGCATTTTTAACTGGATATTCCTTGAGTGTTTTTAACTTTAACTTTTAACTCTGGTCTCTGGTCTTTGACTAATACACAAACATGAACTGTTATAGGTATATTATTAGATGTGTTTTGGGAGGCCTTTCTTTCTGGCCATTGTCCAGGAACTACTGTTATAATTTCTTTCCATGCTGTTTCCTTTCCTAGTTTGATCTCCCATTTTTAAACTCAAATTCTCCCACTGTCTTCCTTCCAACCATACTGTGAGGACAGTAGAGCAAAAATCAGAGGAAACCACAGCAAATGTAATTCTGGGGAGAATCATATTCAAGGAGAAGGTAAAGTCTCTATAGGTAGATTCTTCAACTTCTAAAGTGTCAAGGTAGACACAGAGGCCCAGATCTACAGCATTCTGAAATTAATTCAAAAGACCGAAGTGGTCTTTTAACAAATAATTGTCAATATCAATAAACTAAAAGTAAGGAAGTAAAATGCTGGATACTCCATGGGTTGGTTAGTTTTAGTTTACCAACTTTATAGGATCTACCAGGCATATATCAGAGGTTGTTATCCTTCCTCTGTAGGGCTTTTTCTGCCTTAGGTCTCCCTCTGTATGCCTAATTATATCTGATTGAATTAGAAATTGCCTGGTGCTGCTCTCAATCAATTAAAGGATTTTATTTTTTTGTTGGTAGACACATGTTTATCACTGGGAGCTGTTTCCCCATATGTTTCTTAATTTCACATTACTTCAACTTCAGAGGTGCCCAAATAAGATGTGAGAGGATGAGAAGACAAATCAGTTTCTGAACATTAAGGTGAAGTATCACAACTGTTCAGTGTTCTGGTTTGTGGATATTTTCCCAAATCTAGTGATTTGTCCAAGGGGGATAATAACGAAACCAGATGAAAAGACTAAACATCACACAAAACTACTACCGTGCCTGCCAATGAAGAGGAAGTGATTTGGCATTAAATTGCAACTGGCAATGTAGGTTTTGGATAGAGAGCTGTTGATTTTAGACCATTAATTTTGATAGCAGTTGTGGGAAAGTGATTTTTGGAAGACACAACCAGGTAACAAAGTATTCCAGGTACTTGCATGATTCATGTAAAATTAATACTGATCATATTTATCCTGCAGTTGTCACAGACTAATACATTTATCCTATAAAAATAGAAATTACAGAGCCATCAAATCAATCAAAATACATATGAAAAGTTCTTGCTACGGGGGAGAAAAGCCACATCCATATAGAAATATCTAAAAAACTTTTCTATTTTATTTTATTTTTTTAAAACAAACTTTATTGATTACAAAACCAAAATATCAAACAAACACAACACACAGAAGAAGAAAGAAAAGAAATAGAAAAAAAAGAAAATGATTAAAAAACTAACAATTCTACTATCGACAGTCTATGGTTCCTTGTTTGTTATCAATATTGGTGATATATTTACAAATACATCTTATTCTTATAATTATGATTTACATTTTACATTATTTACTAATATATTTTCTATTTTTGTTCTATCCAGTCATACCAGCATTCCTAGTTTCTATAATATTCTGATGTTTCTTTTTCCTTTAAGTGCTAAGGTTAACTTGTCCATTTCTGCACAGGCTGTTATCTTCTGTATAACCATCTCCTCTGTTGGAATATCTGCTTGTTTCCAACACTGTGCAAAGGTTTATTCTGGCTGCAGTAAGAATATGCAGTATTATATATTTGACATTTTTAGGAATTTGTCTATTAAATATCCCCAATAGGAAGAATTCTGGTTTTAATTCAATTTGCCCCACCATTATTTCCTCTAACCATTTTTTTATTCTATGCCAGTATCTTTGCGCTTCAGTGCAGGACCACCACATATGAAAAAATGTTCCCTGTTTCTTTTTACATTTCCAGCAATTCGGATTCATGTTAGGAGACATTTTCGCTATTCTCAAGGGTGAGAGATGCCATCTATAAAACATTTTATAGGCATTTTCTTTATATGCTGCTGATCTTGTAATTTTATTATTCCTTGTCCAAACCTTTTCCCATTCTAATAATGTAATGCTACGTCCCATGTTTCTGCTCCAAGCTATCATGTTGCCTTTGACTACTTCCTCTTCTAATTCCGTCTCTAGTAAATAATTATAAAATTTAATTATATTTTTTTTATCTGGACCTAATAAAATTTTATCTATTTGTTGTGCCTTAGTATAAATTCCAAAATTTTTCTTGTCTTGGCTATATCTATTTTGAATTTGGAAGTAAGCCCACCGGTCTACTTGTAGCCCCTGTTCTTGGAGATATTGCCATGATTTTAGAGTTCCTTGCGCATCAAGAAGGTCTTTGTATTTTATCATTTTATTAAGATCTAGATTATTTGGATGTATCATTGCTTCCATCGTTGAGATCCAAATTGGGATTTTTAAATAATGGTTTTTTTTGTTCCAATTAGCCAATAAGGAATCTCTAATTATATGTCTGTGGAAATACTTCTGCTTAATTTTCCCAATGTCCCATAAAAATGCATGCCATCCCCTCTGTAAATCATGGCCTTCTAAAAATAAGATCTTTTTATTCGACAGATTTACCCACTCTTTCAACCAGAGTAAGGAGGCTGCACTATAGTATAATTCCCAATTTGGGAGTGCCATACCTCCCCTGCTCTTCATATCTTGCATTGCCTTTAGGTTTATTCTCGGTTTTTTCCCTTGCCAGATAAATTTGGTGATTATCTTGTTAAGTTCCACGAAGTAATTTTTATGTATTTTTATTGGTATTGTTTAGAATAAATAAATAAATTTGGGCAGAATATTCATTTTTATAGTGGCAATCCTCCCTAATAAGGAGATTTGCAATTTAACCCATATCTCTAAATCTTTTTTAACTTGCTGTAATAATTTATTATAATTATTTTCCATTAGAGTTTTGCATTGACAATTTAAATTGGCAATTCCTAATTCAACAAATTTACAATATGAATCTAGGCACTAAGTTTGAAAACATCGTGACTACAATTTATGATTCACAAAAGGCAAATATTATAATTAATGGAGAATATACGCGCTCAATAAAAATAGAGAAAGGAGTGAGGCAGGGATGTCCATTATCCCCTCTGCTCTTCATATTATCTTTGGAAACATTGCTTACACGAATTAGACAGAACCCATGAATAAAAGGACTAAAAATTAAAAAAGAAGAATATAAACTCGTCATTTGCGGATGGATAGGGTATTTTTCATAGAGGAACCAATTGAAACAGGTCAAGAATTACTGAAATAGTTAGATCAATTTGGGGAAGTTGCAGGACTTAAAATTAATGGGGGAAAAACAAAATTAATAACTAAAAATTTAACAGAAAAACAAAAACTAAAATTGGAAAGGATAATGGGATTACAAATAGTAAAAAAAGTTAAATACCTAGGAATTTGGTTGACGGCTCTATTTTATTTTTAGAGGCCACGTCTTGTTCGTTTCTCGTTAATATATTTTATGATGGTTGTTATTTATATCCTACTGAGATATTTAAATTGAAGATATGTTCAACATATGTGTGCATATATGTTCAGGCAGGCTTCACACTTTGTGCTTTGAGTATCCCTCAAAGAAACTACAGTATTAGTGATACTCTTAAAAAAAATTAGTGGATGAACTTTGAAAAACAGTATTCAAGACAAAGGTAGATTTCCAATTTACTTTCTTTCCCTTTTAAATTATCTTCATTTAGAAGATTCAGAATGATTATACTTATTAAATGTACCAAGTGCTTGTTTGGGTACTACACTTCCTATTATGCTTAGAATTATTATTTTTTTAATTAAAAGTTCTGAAAATCATAGCATTTGGCAATTGAATATGCATGACACTAGAAAGAAATATATTAAATATAAGTGTACACTTTGTACACTTGAAGGAAATAGTCATTAGGAGGCAAGCTGTCAAAATCTGGATGGGCTCTTTGCAAAGCAAGATTAAAACACTCATTTTGATCCTGAAACTGATAAATGCATGCTTCAGTAGTAATCATCTCATTCAAATGCCCATTTTATTTCTGAGTCCAGTGAGGTTTTAGCCAATCATTAGAAACAGCCTTAAGATTATTTATAAATGTGTATGGTATTTTTCTGCAAATTAAACACATCAATTTCCTAGCATGCTAAGCTGTGTATCTGCTGTTCATCTATCCATCTTTTTGCCCATCCAGCTTTTCTTTTTTAATGTCACTAGAGAACCAAATTCAAAAAGAACAATTTTCTGGTTTGTTCTGCTCCTTCCTCTTGACTCCCTAT